>NC_080585.1:8813750-10082500 GCF_029962835.1 Magnolia sinica | reverse complement strand
CAAATGCAAGAATCAATGTATTTTTCTTATTGATTTAACATCCAATAACTTAAAGTATTATCATTTCATTTTTATCACACCTATCCAAACAACAAATTCTTAATCAAATTACTGGTTAATTATGAGGCAAGATGTATGATTTGTAATTTATAATCATTGTAGTTTTGCAAATCATTACATTCATAATTTTCTATCCAAATATGCCATATATAATGCTCTTATAGTAGATATCTTCTATATCCAAATACAAAATTTGATGTATTTTTCTTGTAGATTTGACATTCAATAGTGTAAAAATATTATCATTGCACTTTTATCATATCTATCCAAACAAAAAATTCTCAATCAAATTACATGTTGATTAAGAGGCAAGAGATAGGTATTGTGGATCTGGCTCCATGACTCAGTGATAGACAGACTTTGTTTCAACAATGAGACCAGGGATCGAGTACCCATGTAGTGTGGGTGGGTGGGTGAGTGTATTAATTGGGTGCACCTGCAGGTGTAAGAGAGAGAGAGAGAGGTATTATAATTTATAATCATTGCAATTTTACAAATCATTACATTATCCAAACATGCCGCATATAATGGTCCTACTTGCATGGGTTAATTTTCACTCATCAAGTGATCAATTTTTGCTGTCTATTAAGTGCATAACATATTTTATGAGCTACCATGCGAAACTTGTGCCAAATCAAATGATCCAATCCATCCTTCAATCAGTAATCCTATCCATCCTTCAATCAGTCTTTTTTAGCTGCCATGGTTCTTAATAATTATAAGCAATCTATGATAGTCCCTAACAAAATAGATGGATCCAATTGTTGACTGGACCTAGTTTTTTGTAAATGATCTTGACTGTCAGTACCAAACAATATTGATCAAACGGATATGATTGTTAATCAATGTGATATTTATAAGGTATATATTCTGCTAGCTATACGAACATTAGAGCATTTCTTTATATGTAATGTTGAAAAGGTCTGAAGTCCAACGGGTGAAACAAAATTTTACCTCCCAGAAATTTACTTTCAACCTTTCATGTGTGTACTACATCTAACCTGTTGAATATTGAATAGGGTCAGTCCAATCATTGAGGTTACCATGTGTAAAAATCAGCCACAACCACTCAAGTAGTTTGCCACACTTGTATTTTGTTATTTATCAATGAATAGAAATTGTTTTGTGTGGTGTGGTCCACACAATGAGTGGATGTGACTGATGGGATGGATTCAAACCTCCAGAACAAAGGTCACTTTCTTTTTCTTTTTCTTTTTTAAATGTGCAAAGGTCACTCACTATCTTTTTTTTTAAAAAAATCTATATATGAATTAGATGTTAAAAGGTATAAAAGACAATCATCAGTGTGTTGCTTGGACATGACTTCTGTATTATTTCCTTACAAGAAGTCAGACCATGTCTCGACAGAAACGCATTGGATTTTTAGGACCTAGTTGTTTGCGTGAACTGTAAACAACCAATAAAGTTGTTGGCGTGAGCTAAACAACCAAGAGAGATTTTAGCATTGTGAACAACCAAGAGACTTGTTGGCGTGAGCTAAACAACCAAGAGAGATTTTAGGCATTTGAAATTTGTAACATCTCATAGCATAAGTGTAAGAGACGGAATTGTATAGCAAAGAGGTTTTATTTATTTATTTTTATTTTTTATTTTTTGTATATAACCTACGATTGAATGAAAAAGATATATGACAGAATTTTTTGACATGGTATTAAAGCCAAACAAGTTCTGATTTTCTATATTACAACCCTAACTATACCTCTGTTCATGGCGGACTCTAATGATCCGAACTCCTCTAGCTGCATGTCCAATCTCTCTGATTCTATCCTTGAATTGACTACAAGGATGACCGAGGTTTTAAACAGCACTCAGACCCCGACCATCACCACTGAAACATCCATTGCTCCGATCGGCATTAAGTTGGATGGTTCCAACTATGCACTGTGGTCCCAGGTTGTCGAGATGTATATCTCTGGCAAGGACAAATTAGGGTACATTAACAGCGACTTTCCTCAGTCGCTACCAACTGATCTCTCCTTTCGCAAGTGGCGCACCGGTAACGCCATTGTTAAAGGTTGGTTAATTTCTTCCATAGATTCGTCCTTAATTGGCAATTTTATTCGGTTTCTTACGACAAAAGCGGTTTGAGATTCCATTGCAACTACCTTCTTTGATGGTAGTGATACCTCACAAGTGCATGATCTTCGACGGCATGTGACACGACTGAAGCAAGCTGTTGGCTCGCTGGAAAAATATTACACTGAGTTGCCGGGTTTATGGCGTGAAATTGATTTCCACCGGCCAAATCCTATGGAATGCTCTGTTGATATTCAGCACTATAATCGGATCATCCAGGAAGACCGTGTTTATGTGTTTCTGAATGGTCTTGACGATCGGCTAGACAAAATACGGGCTGATGTTCTATAGATGAAACCGTTTCCTACTGTTGAACAAGCGTATGCGCATGTTAGACGGGAAGCTATTCGACAGCAAGTTATGACTTCCCATGACAATAATGGGCTCCAGGGAGCTGTCTTGGCCTCCAAAGCCCTTACGTTAAGCACTTCTGCTCTTGGTAAATCTTCCAAGACCCGGAATTCTACTGATGCGAAAAAATGTTCTCATTGTGGAAACCAGAAACACACACGTGAAAATTGTTTTAAGTTGCATGGGTACCCTGATTGGTGGCATGATCTTCAAGCCCGTAAACGTCCTGATGGAACTGGAACCAATGGAAGTTCAGGCATAGTTGTTGTTACTGCTGTAGAGCTCCATCTTTCTCTTATACAACCAGCTGCAACATTTACGGATGCTCCTCCCAACTTGAACTCAGGTATCCCTGGTCTTGCTCTTCTTACCTCCCACAGAGATGCGGACTGTAGTGCATGGCTTCTCGACTCAGGGGCCACTGACCATATGACATTTGCTATCTCGGACTTCTCTCAGACCTCTCTTCCGCGACGCACCAGCATAGCCAATGCAAATGGCGTTATCTCACTAGTCACTGGAGGTAGCTCTGTGACCTTATCTCCATCCTTTCATTTATCTAATACTTTACTTGTTCCGTCTCTATCCTATAAATTGTTGTCTGTAAGTCAGCTTACTACAGACCTTGGGTGTGTTGTACTTATTTATCCAAATTTCTGTCTTATTTGGGATATTCTCACCAAGGAGATAATTGGACGTGGTACTAAGAGGGGGGATTATATTATGTGGAAGACATCAGTATCGGTCAGGCCAATAACATAAACCATCCACATGCTGATAAAGAAACACTACTTTAGTTGTGGCATCGACGCTTGGGACACCCATCTTTTCCTTATTTGAAGCATGTTTTTCTTGATCTGTTTAAGCATTTACAGGCCTCTGATTTGAAATGTGACACTTGTATTTTGACTAAGAGCCATCGCGCTACTTATCCATTAAGCATGACTAAAAGTGACACTCCATTTGCATTAATTCACTCTGATGTATGGGGGCCCTCACCTGTTACTAATATGTCTGGCTTTCGTTGGTTTGTTATTTTTGTGGATGATTGTACCCGTATGACATGACTCTACTTGATGAAACACAAAGATGAGGTTCTCAGTGCCTTTGAAACATTCCATGCTATGGTTAGTACTCAGTACAATGCCACCATGAAGGTTCTCCGCTCTGATAATGGTGGAGAATATGTCAATCAGCACCTTAAAGCGTACTTTACTCAACATGGTTTAATTCATGAAACGTCATGCTCACAAACACCTCAACAGAACGGTGTCGCTGAGAGGAAGAATAGACATGTTCTTGAGACTGCTCGTGCTTTGCTTCTCGGTGCTCATATGCCCAAACGTTTTTGGACCGATGCCGTCTCAACTGTTGTCCATCTTCTCAACCGAATGCCTTCCAAGGTTTTATCCTTTAAGACACCACTCCAATGTCTTTCTACTTATGTGTCACTACCTACCGCACTGATGCTTCCTCTTCGTGTCTTTGGGTGTGTCGTGTATGTGTATCTCCACAAGAACCAGCGCACTAAACTTGATCCGTGTGCACGTCGGTGTTTGTTTTTGGGCTATAACGTCCATAAAAAAGGGTACCGGTGCTATGATCCTACCACTCGCAGACTCTATGTGACTATGGATGTCCAATTCTTGGAGACTGATATGTTCTTTTCCTCTCCGGCACCTACTTTTACCCTTTAGGGGGAGATACGAAGAGTTGAATTGGTTCCAACGTGAGATGTCGAATGATAACTCAAGCGTTGTGAACTGTGAAGCCGAACCGCAGGAACATGGTGGGCCGAATGATCACTCAGGCGTAGTGAACTGTGAAGCCGAGCCGCAGGAGCATGATGGGCCGAATGCTAACTCAGGCGTTGTGAACTGTGAAGCCAAGATATATCCTAATGTAGAGCATGCAACATCTGAGACTGAACCTATATCCCCTCCCTCTGAAGTGCCAGCCGAATCATCTCCTGAGAATACTCCTGAGGTAAGTACTGTTATTACACCCTTACATACCGATGATATAGATGCATCTGTAGGATATGTCTTACCTCACAGGTACAATCATGGCAAGCTACCTAACAGATACTCTCCAGATATTGAAGAACGAAGGTCGAGGTATCCAATTGCTAACTCTGTATCCACCAAAGAACTCTCTGAACCTCTCAAGATATTTGCACAGGAACTCTCCATATGTCAGATTCCTACCAGTGTTCATGAGGCATTGGCAAATCCAAGATGAACCCAAGCTATAGAGGAAGAAATGGAGGCACTACTTAAAAATAATACATGGACTCTTGTTCCATTACTTGAAGGAAAACAAACTGTGGGGTGAAAATGGATGTTCTCCATTAAACACAAAGCAGATGGATCTATTGAACGGTACAAAGCACGACTGGTAGCGAAAGGATATACGCAGATGTATGGTGTCGATTATCAGGAGGCTTTCTCACCTGTAGCCAAGTTGAATACAGTTAGTGTATTATTGTCTCTTGCAGCAAATCTTGATTGGCCTTTGCATCAATTTGATGTAAAAAACGCTTTTCTCAATGGTGATATCGAAGAAAATGTTTATATGGATGTTCCTCCAGGTTATACAGCATCTTCAAAGAATGAAGTGGTGTGTAAATTGCAGCGGGTGTTGTATGGATTGAAACAATCACCACGAGCATAGTTTGGAAGGTTTAGCTTGGCAATGAAGAAATATGGCTTCCAATAAAGTAACTCTGACCATACTTTGTTTTTAAAGCATCAGTTGGGAAAGGTAACTGCTTTAATAGTCTATGTAGATGACATGATTATTACAGGAGATAATGAAGAAGAAATTTCTCTGCTTCAAAAGCAATTAGCAACTGAATTCGAGATGAAAAATCTGGGAGGACTCAAGTATTTCTTGGGAATTGAAGTTGTCAGGTCTAAGCAAGGTATATTTCTCTCCCAACGGAAATATATATTAGACTTGCTAACCGAAGTAGGGATGTTGGAATGTAAACCTGCAGACACCCCCATGGTTCAGAATCACAAGCTTGGAGAATACCCAGACCAAGTACCAACAGATAAAGGAAGATATCAAAGGTTAGTTGGTAAACTCATTTATCTCTCCCATACTCGTCCAGATATTGCATACGCTGTAAGTGTTGTAAGTCAATTTATGCATAATCCAAGTAAGAGTCATATGGAAGCAGTGATTCGAATACTTCGATACTTGAAGTCATCCCCGGGAAAGGGACTTATGTTCTCAAAACATAACAGTCAGTCGATGGTTTATGGATACACGGATGCGGATTGGGCAGGTAATATCACTGACAGAAAGTCCACCTCAGGATATTTTACATTTGTTGGGGGAAATCTTGTAACCTGGAGAAGCAAGAAACAAAAAGTGATAGCTTTGTCAAGTGCTGAAGCTGAGTTTAGGGGAATGGCTAAGGGTCTTTGTGAACTCCTTTGGCTAAGAAAGCTACTCACTGAAATCGGGTTTGCCCCCACTTCCGAGATGGATCTCTTATGTGACAATAAAGCTGCAATTGCCATTTCTCACAATCTTATTCAACATGATTGTACTAAACATGTGGAGGTAGATCGACATCTCATCAAAGAGAATCTTGAAGTAAAAATAATTAGGTTTCCGTTTGTGAAATTCGAAGATCAGTTGGCGGACATCCTTACAAAAGTTGTATCTAGCAAGGACTTCTACAACTCACTTGACAAGTTGGGCATGCGAGACCTCTATGCATCAACTTGAGGGGGAGTGTTGGCGTGAGCTGTAAACAACCAATAGAGTTGTTGGCGTGAGCTAAACAACCAAGAGAGATTTTAGCATTATAAACAACCAAGAGAGTTGTTGGCGTGAGCTAAACAACCAAGAGAAATTTTAGGCATTTGAAATTTGTAACATCCCATAGCATGAGTGTAGGAGACGGAATTGTATAGCAAAGAGGTTTTATTTATTATTTATTTATTTTTTATTTTTTGTATATAACCTACGATTGAATGAAAAAGATATATGACAAAATTTTTTGACACTAGTTTGGCACGCCGAAGAGAAAAGGTCTCCCAAGCTTACTAAAAAAATCAATCAAACCAACCTTGATGTTGATCAAGAAAACGAGTCATGAAAGCTCACCCCTCGTTGTCCACTAATGTCAGCATAAAGCCAACAAGGACGTATTTGGATGTCCAGCTACAATGAATTGGAAACTTGAAAATAGCAAATGGTGGAGAAAATGACGGTGGGGGTCCATCTTAATTCATGATGATCACAATTGAGATTCCACATTTATGACCCTGATTTGGATCGTGTGTGATTTTTGTGTTTGCCACGATCAAACTGTCCCGAGGCCTAGACATATGAGGTATCACAATAGAATCCGCATCTTTGACCTGGAGTACTATGACCGTGATCATGTGAAAAGTGGGCCACCCTCATGGGTCTCTTATGAGAGCCCTGTAAATTGACCAACACCAACTCATAAGGTCACACAGGCCTGGATTGAACAACTAACAGTAAAACCTTCTTTGGCTCCACCGTGGGATTTATTTGCCATCTAACCTCTTCATAAGGTTACACAGACCTAGATGAAGGGAAAACACAAACATCAGCTTCCATATGGTGTGCCCACTTGAGCCTTAGATTTACCTCATTTTTGGTCTCATTCCATAAAATTTATTTAAAAAATGAATGGACAGTGTGGATCTAATACATACATTATGATGGGCCCATGGAAGTTCTACATCTCAACACTTTCGATTTTCTTCCATCGAGCAACCGAATTTCTTGATGTGTGAAATTTATATGGCCCCAATCATGTATTTCCTAGATCCACATCGTTCATCCATTTTTAAAAATCATTATAGGATATGAGCCTAAAAACAAGGCAGATTTTAAAGGTCAAGTGAACCACGGGAAACATGAGGAATTGATGTTACTATTGATAACTTAATAGGATCACAGAAGCCTCTAATCAAGTTGATATTTGTTTTTCTATTTTTATTGGGCAATCTTATAAATAGGTAAGATAGTAAATAAACCTCACAGTTAACCTAAAAAGGTTTCAACAACAATTTGTTCAACCCCTTGCTTTTTATGGTACTTTCCACTTGAGCTTTGAATATACTTCATTTTTAAACTTGGTCTAAAATTATTTGGAAAAATTAATGGACACTGCAGAACTAATACAAAAGTCATGGTGGGACATGGATAATTTTCACACGTTGAAAGTTGTGTTGTGTAGGTAGCTGTTCATTAGGCCACATCGGCCTGAAAAGTCAAAATTTTGAATAAGGCAGACAGCAGCTCAAAGCAGTTCAAAATCCAGACTAAGACCTACCCTAGCCCGGCCGGTGATAGCCCTATGTGTACAAAGTAATCTTTTGAGGAGAGAAATTTTGTGTAATTTGTGACTAGGAGTGATCAGAAATGGCGTGTACCAATGAGAAGTGCCGGCACTAGAATTCCTGTGCCTTCAAAACAGACAATACTAGCTCGATAAGAAGACATTTAGGAGGCGTTTGGCACAGGGTATTAAATAAGATGGGGGGGGGGGGGGCGGGGTCCCTTGCAAGATTTACGTGGATTTTGAAATCCACTACAAATGTGGGCCTCACATTGATGCATGCGTTTATCCATACCGTCCATCCATATACACCACTTACACGTGACATTTTGGTTACATATGTGTACAAGTGAACGACATCCATTGTGAATTTGGTCCGTTGATTTCAATTCCATGGCCCACCAAACATGATTTTGCTTAATCCAGTTCCTTTCTGTAACAAAATTATTATCCCAAACATGGGACCACGGTATTCGCGTACATGCAATCACTGTGCAATAAATGTTAATCATATCCAATACAACTCAACACCATTCAATTCCACGGACCAAACACACCCTTAGAAAATTGGAAACAGCTTGAGAGGAGGACTGACCGTCTATTTGCAGCCCAAGTATTGGGTGATTAGGACCGTCCCACTGAGGAGAATCTTGAAAACCAGTCCATGTATGTTGGATAACATCACATCAACGGTCTGGATCACTGATCCATGGACCTCACTTGTAAAAACTAAAAGCGAAAGTATACTTTCCATTTCCGTATAAATTACTGCATGCAAACGGTTCTCGACGAAACGTGACTTTTGCTGATATAGACTAATAAAGGAAGACAATAAAATAGGCAAACCCGCCTCCAGCGATACATGCTTACATTTAGGGCGTTCAATGGGCCGGCCTGGGGTAGTCTCGGCCCGGATTTTGAACTGTTTCTCGCCGGGCCATCGGGCCGGCTTTACTCAAAAATCTAATTTTCAGGCGCAAGCCCGGCCTATTGACACTAACAGAGAACAGAAAAAAGAGTACGTGCACGTCGGGCACCATTTATTTATTGTAGTAATCTTTGAAACCATTGATTGGAGAATGTGGGAACTGATCCGATCCGTCTACTCGTAGGATCGTTTCATGTTTAATACAAAATTTAAAAAGATAAGAGCAAAATGACCGTTCATCACAACCATCACTTCTTTCTTGGTGGCTAGAAACGGTCCAAATAAAACGTCTACCATTAAAACTTTAAAAGCACCCCATTACTACAACTTTGAGCGTTGGCGCATAAATCAAGTTCTTTATTAAACGATCAGTCCAGATGATGGAAACGTCTTCCAATCTTATGAGTTGCATGGTTGCAACAATTTCCTAAATGGCTAGTCGACGTGCACCGGATCTAGCCTAGAAGTACAATGAAACGGCAAAAAAGGAAAACGTATAAGACGCCAATAAAAATCTTGAATATCTAGGCTTCTTTTTCAAATTTGCGTCTTTGAATGCAATCATGCTCCACCTACAAACCTGTATCTCAGTGGGGTCCACATGAAGATCCCCTTGATAAAGACGTTGTGGACTCGACGTCCGTCATCGTGCCACGTCAGCAACGGCCTGGTTCACGGCTGCCTTGAACGACTCTTCATTCCATGCGCTACTCTACGAAGTGCAAACAACCAAACACGTATTAACATCAGAAGCTGTGATCTGAATAGCTAACCGTTTGTTTTGAGGAATGCAATGTGCACTCCCTCAAGTGCACTTTGGCCTCATTCATGGAAATGGGGAACGTATGTGAGAAATGGAGCCGTGCAGATGCTGTGGATCTAAAGTCATGCTGATATGATCATCAGGTGGGCCACACGTGTAACCCTTTTATTTTTTAGCATTCAAATTGATGGCTACCAATATTGGATGATGATGGTTACAATTGTATGGTACGTGAGATTTTCTAACAGTGAAACATCCATAACCAGACAACCATGTACAGGGAGCAGGGCGGCTCTAAGGGGTAGGCAGGTAAAGCAATCGCTTTAGGCTCCCTAATTATTAAGGCCCTATATTATAACAAAATTAAAATTTCTTAATTATAAAGGTTCTATATTATAAAAATTAAAATTAAGAAGAAAGAAAAAAATCTAAAATTTTAAAAATAAAATTTATTGAAAGGCCTACAAAATAAGAACATCTAAAAATTAGTTTACAAATTTGAAATTGAAAATAAAAAAATAAATCCTAAAAACTAACTCTATTAATTATAACAGTTTAACTCTATCATCTCTTTTCAAAATAATAGCATCATTTCCAATAAATTCTTCTCCTAGAACCTAGGACAACAACTACCTACTTTATTGCTAATTAAGTTCTTAAAAAATTAAATTTTGACATCATTTTTGCATCTAAAAGGTCAAGAAGCAAATTTATGATTTAATTTTGAATTTATTAATTTTTTATTTTTTAAACTAAAAAGCCTCATGTCTATGACTTGCATAAGGCCCCCAAAAATGTTGAGCCGCCCTGTGAGAGAGGGAGAGAGAGAGAGAGAGAGAGAGAGAGATGTAGACTAAATGCATAATAACGGTTCGTTTGTGTATTATTTATGGAAATCACCAAAGTGAATAACTAAATCTTAAACATGTACCTGTTAGATTGTTTAGATGTAGACGGATGAACTTAGCTTTTTGTAGATATATGAACTTTAGCTTCTTTTACTTCGCCTTCTGTGCCTCACACCCGTTCTGAAAGCCTTTTCAACGGTACTTTTAGTGTTTTGAGTAATAAGGCATACATTTATGGAAGAGAGCGCTAGACTACGTTAACACTTCTTTTTTTCTTTTCTTTTTTCTTTTTTTCTTAACATGAGCCTCCACACTAGATAAAGCCTACATGAAGTATCGTGGATAAATAACACAGTCCAAGCACACCACCCTATCATGCTCAATCCAAATATCTAACATTTAGATTATCCAAGCCATTGATAACATGGGGCCCACCTAATAGAAGTCCTAGGAGTGATAGAGACAGAGAGAGAGAGATGGAATCTATATGCATCGGGATCCCAATTCACCGATCTCTCAATTCAGGAGATTAGATGAATAGATATAGATAGAGAGAGGGAGATGCTCATAAGCAACTGGTTTGCAACACTAAGCTTATGCTAGCAATAAGTTCCAACCTGTCATTTGTGTGCAAGAGAGAGAGAAAGAGAACCAAGTGATAACAAAATCTTCCAAACAGAGAGAAAGATAATGACCACAAAATCTTCCAAACAGACATAGAGAATGACCACAAAATATTCGAACCTTATCCGTGAGAGAGTTTGCTCAGCCCACATGCACCTCAACAGCCAGCTACGCATACCATCCTGTTGTGTGTCTGGAACTTCCGAGTCATGAACCAGCTGGATCCCACCATGCATATGAGCAGGCCGAGTAATCAAACCAATCACAGGTGGGCCACATGCATGCACGAAACCAATGCATCACCATCATCATAGCTTTATCCTGGTTAATTATTTTAGACAGGTTCTCAGATCTACTTAATTAGCAAAAAGCTCTTTGTTTAACCTAAAGGGTGTATATATCAAGATGGCCCAGCTCTTCTAAGGTGACAATTTCAATTTCAGGTACTAGTCTGAAGAGCCATTCTTGACAAACTAATTTTTTCCCAGATGGACTTTTGGCTATGAACCACCATTGTTACCACCGGATGAACTATCACTGATGTATCACGTCTTGGTATGCCAGTGACTGCACAAATGGGGCCCACACGTCATCGATCCAGATCATTGATCAGGCTCCATCTTCCATAGTATGTGTGTGCGCGCGCGCGCGCGCATGTGTGTACACACAACAGCATACGAGTGGATGAATGAATAAGGGTCTGTGCACTGAGTGAAAAGATCTGCCATTTCTTCAAATCCCTATCCTGATTCAAAATTGTGGGTTACCTGTACTGAACATTTGGCGCATATCTAGTCTTTTTTTGTCACCATCCCACCAATCTCACGGTGGTGATGAGCATTGGTCCCATAACCTTCTCAAACACAGAACCTTCTTAGGAAGCCCTAGGCTTTCCTACAAGGTGTTGGGCCCTGCTGATAACCACTGGCTGATCATGGTGAATAACACAAAAGGGCCAATCTACAAAGAATGTAATATTTCACTAGATCAGTCCTCCATGAGAAATGCCAGCAAGACGGTCTGAGTGCACACCTGTGGCTGTTGGAGTTGCAAACCCAAAACCCATTTACCAGGTGACTGTTCATCTACCAATGCAAAGCAACACTTCTCAAGGAGATGCATTTGGAAGATGAAATGCTTTGTGTAGTTTCTAGAAATGTTAATGTTGGAAGCTTCTAATAGGGGCATTTTTGTCTTTTTCACATTTCATTCAAAAGCCTATAAAAGGGCATCTTGTGTATCCCGTTGTAGCAAGCAAGTGAATATATAGTAAGGAACACAGCAGCAAGGAAAAAAGCAAGTTGTGCAGCAGCAGAAAAGAAAAAATAATAATAATAATAATCAGTTTGAAAAAATTCTGGTTTCTTCTCTCTCTCTTCCTTCCTTGTACACAATCAGATTTTCTGAGTTGTGCTAAGGTTTTGTAAAGCCAAGAAATATCTGTAATCTCGAAGCAAAGAAAAACTTTGGCTCATACAGCCAACAGTGGCCAGATCACCATCATGGCAGGTGTGAAACAATCAATGCCACTCATCAGGTGGGTCACACTGTCTATGTCAACCAAAAAGAAGAGGCCAATTGGTCAATTCTTCTAATTAACCATTTCATTCAAACATGTCTGGTCCATGGCCCACCTTACGAGAGTGTACATTAATTTTTTGCCATAGAATCTTCATGGCAAGTCCACCTGATGAGCGGCTTGGATCTCATACAAATGTTCCCCGTTGGCACCTGATTTGAGGTGCAATGGCCCATTGGCAGTGCTCTTCCTCATTATAAGATTGTCATCTATAGATTACTAAACAGTGAAAAGCAAATCCTTCTATACCAACATTCTACAAATATACGTAAAAAACAAAGCTCATTACTTAATTTCAATACCTTGATTTTCAATCGGAAGATAACACGATTCCACCGGTTCGTATGGTGCAACTGGATGTCTGCTTCCAATGATACTATGCTTATATCCTTCATTTGTTTCAGACATTCAAGTATGCGGCGCACCAAAACCACCATATCACAGTCTTCTTCCCTGACTCTCACTCGCAACTCGATTTGTCGCTCTTCAGAGGATAATGGTTCGGAGGATGCTCCAACAGCTTGTATTACTACTCGCTCTATCTGGGTGTCAGAGTCTTCACGGTCTTCTCTTGCCAGCGAAACTTGGGTCTCTAACATTCGGTTTTTGTCTTTCAGCTCCACAAGTTGAACTTTCAAAGCACTTAAATATTCCCTAGTATTGGAGAGCACAGATATCCTATCTTTCTATTAAAACCACAGATCAGAGTTAGTATTTGTAATTCTGATTAAAACAGCAGTTTTCACTAAGAGGATATTTGGATGAATGATGGAAAGAAAGTTCTAGAGCTGCCGGATATCAATATGGGCAGAGAAGCATCCTACATGCCTCACTTTTCAGAAACACCCAAATGCAGCCATGGCATATCCAAATCTCCATACATAGTTCGAAGGAAGTGCATCATGCCATGGAAATGCATGCCTTTTTTTTGGTTTTTGTTTTTTCCCCTTATTCAATTCAAGAGCATACCTTCCATACACGAGGAAGCAGCAATATCAGCTCCTGAAAACCTTCTTTAATCTTCTCTCTCCGCCTGCGCTCGGTTATAATATGGTGCAGCTGAGAGCTTTTTTGTTGGGTTTCTTGCATCCATGGCTCCCGGCTTGTTGAATAGATGCTTCGTAAGATGGCGAACACAAGCTTCATCCTGTACTGGCCATGGGAATTAGGCCTAGTTCCAGCCATAAGGTCAAGTTCTGGATCGTAAGGCTTGAAAGCACCTGTTCCATCGCTTATCTGATGTTGGAAAGTTTGAGTTTGTTGTGACCCATAAGAGGATGAGAATGACGAATGAGAGGAGAGGACTGAAAGCATGGCCCTTATCATTGCCGCGTCATCGCTAGCTGGAGTTGATAATCGAATACTGCGGGATTGGGCGTGAGCTTGCATGGCTAGTTGATGAGGTGGGATCACAAGGGGTGTTGGTTCGGTTACTTGGTAGGACGATGCCTCGTTAAAAGTATCCGGCATGTAAGGTTTGCTCCGCATGTCAAGAAAAGAAGACGGATAATCTGCATTGATGAGGGAGAGCGCCGTCGATAGTGAAGGTTGGCTCTGATCCACTGGGCCAGAATCACTAGATAGATACTGTTGAATGAAATCCCCAGTGAACAAATTTCTTATCTGATCCATTTGCATATTCGTCTGGACAAAGAAATCCCAATCCCAAATTAAATGAGATTAAGATATCCAGAAAAATTATTTCATTTCTATTTCACGAAACATTCGCTAAAAATTAGAGAGTTAGTTTCATATACATTATTCAGCACGGATGAGCCTAGCTCAATTTCTCCACTTTTGCACCCCAGGAACATGGCAATCTGGCATAACAAAAAGAACAATTTTCCCTTGCTATTCAAAAACTTCTCAAAGCTTGAATTCACAGACAGAGATTTGCATCAGCACCAACCTTAATCCTTGCTTCCTGTAATATTCAAACAATACCAAGATAAGAATATTCTCTTCACCATACAACATAGAGCACTTGAATTCACCGTCTTTTCATCATTCACCGACCGACTCCTACCTGATAGAACCGCCGTTGATTTTCGGTTGAAGTCCATGTCAAAAGATCCGATTCATGTAGCTGTAGACAAGGCATTCCTTGCTTGAAAGCAAACCCAGGGACACGGCTGCAATATTCAAAACCTAAATTAAGGCTGTGGTTGGAGGCACATGTCAAGAACATTCAGCATTTAGTTTAATCGATCATTGTTATTCATAATGATGAAGTGGTGCTGGTTTTTCATTTTGTTTTGCTAAAGCTAAATGCTTGGCCTGTTTGTTTAGCTGATTTCTTCAGTAATATAGCAGAAATGTGTCATTTTTATGATTTTACTGTTGCCAAATCAAACACATGAATGATTGGTCAAATGCAAATGTATTCTAGAGCAAATATTTTGTAATTATTTTACTCTTTTATATAATTCCTAAGAAAATTTTAAATCCACATGATAATATCAATTTATTTTGGTGACGATTTGAGATTAAAGTAATGTTTTGAGATTAAAGTAATGTAACAATACTATCATTATGAGTGTACTATAGATGAACTGAACATGACAATAGCAGTCAAATACAGATGTTGTCTGAAAACAAGAAGAATAATTTATAATCATTACTCTTTTTCTTTAAATTACTATGACGGTTGATGAAGCAAACAAGTCGTAATTGCAATCCAACTAAGTAATTACAATTTGATTATTTTACAATACAAGTTGTTGGTGCATCCAAACACACCTAAAAAAAAACCCTAATGAACAACATTCATCTTACTTTTTATTTATGGGATAAGAATCAAGTTACCCATTTTCGATTTTGTAAAGATATTGCCGATAAGCATTGAAGAGACTCTGTGGGAGGCTATCGGAAGAGGAGCTCGGCTGGTCGCTGTTGACACTATACCATCCATCTATGGATACCAAAACGCTGATTGAATTGGGAAAAAAAATGAAAATGTGAAAAGAAAAAAACAAAGTACCAAACGAGATTTTAATATCATGAAAAAAAAGAAGAAGAAGCAGTTCTTACTTGTTTGGGGAAGGAATGTAGGACCATATGCAAATATAGGTGCAGCCAAGGGCTTGACCAATGGTTCGGAGGAAGCTGGCTCGAGCTTCTCCCTGTAGAAGGAAGATAGAATCCATGATAGGGTTTTAGTTGCTGTCTAATCATGTGTATGTATGTTTTTCGCCCCGCATGTGGAGAGAAAAAGAGAGAGACTTGAAAAGTAGGGACTCCCGCGGGGGCGGGCCAGCCCATTTGAAAAGTAGTTTGGTCAAAGTCGTCAGCGTCGAAGAATGTGAACGTTAGAAGTCCATGTCACCTTCGTTCCGCCTTGTGGGAAATTTTTTGATACTCTGGCGAAGATTGATATTTGATACTCAGGCAAACATAAATTGTAAACCTATAAAGAAAATAACTCAATTTAAACTGACCAAGTTCTTTATTTTTCTTCAGATGGATAATATAAAAAAAAAAAATTACACTACTTTAGCGTATTCATTAATCCATTAAAGTCCATCTAAAATACTCAACAGTCTAAATTTAGGAAACAAGTGCATAGGTTGTCAAGATTAGGATAGTTAAATTAAGGTACGGCGTCCCGATATTTTTAGGGGTTTAGTTTTCGTTAATATATGACACGTGTACAGTATCTAAATCCCTAGCGGTTAAAAAAAAAAAAACTACCATACTCTTCCAGAGCAATAATAACTCCCGCCCGCCTCTCCGGCGCGAATTAGGCGCGTTCGGGGTAATAACCAGCTGGATGAGGGCCCCGGCGCGGATTGGACACTGACAAGGTCAGTAGCCAATTCGCTTCTGAAGTGACGTCACCAAGTTATGTGGACCCCACCATGATGCATGTTTTGTATCCATACCGTCCAACCATTTTTAGAGATCATTTTATGGCATTACAAAGAGAATGAGATAGATCTAAAGTTCAAGTGGACCCCATCGTAGAAAATAGTGGGGACAATGACATCCACCGTTCAAAACTTCTTAGGGGCCACAGTAGTTTCCGATGAAGTTGATATTTTTGTTTTCACTTCATCTATATCCATGTTAACTTACGAATAGGATGGATCTCAAAAATATATCACTCTAGGCCCTATAAATGTTTTAACGGGGTGTGGGGTGTGACGGCTCCCATGATTTTCTGTGGTGGGTCCACTTGAAATTTAGATCTATCCCATTCTCTTTGCAATGTCACGGAACTATCTCTAAAATTGGTTGGATGGAATGGATACAACACATGCATCATGGTGCTGTCCATAGAACTTGATGACGTCACTTCAGTAGCAATATGGCTACTGACCTTGTCAGTATCCCATCCGCGCCCTGATGCCCCTGACAGTGGGACCCAACGTTATGCACGTGTTGTTTATAACCGTACATCCGTTATTTCAGCTCATTCTAGATTACGAGCCAAAAAAAAACAGTATATACAGTATCAAGTGGACCACACCGCAGGAAGCATTGGAAACAATGCCGCCCACCGTTAAAAACTTCCTAAGGCCCACCAAATGTTTATTTGCAATCCAACCTGATGATAAGATCAGAAAACACAAATATCAGCTTTTGATCCAAAACTTTTGTTGCCCATGAAATGTTTTTAATGGTAAATCACCGTTGGTTCCGGTGATGTGGTCCACTTGATATTTGGATCTGCGTCAATTTTCAACTCATGCCTGGGGCGGATTGGATACTGACAGGGTCAGTAGCCAAATTGCTACTGAAGTGACATCATCATGCTCTATGGACCTCATCATGATGCATGTGTTGTATCCATGCCGTCCAACCATTTGTAGAGATCACAGAGAACCATGGGCGTCACAACTCCCCCATTGAAACATTTACGAGGCCACAGTGATGTATTTTTGAGATCTATCTTACTCATGCGTTAACATAGAGATAGATAAAGTGAAAACAAAAATATTAGCTTCATCGGAAACTACTGTAGCCCCTAAGAAGTTTTGAACAGTGGATGTCACTGCCCCCACTATTTTCTATGAGGGGGTACGCTTGAACTTTATATCTATCTCATTCTCTTTGAAATGTCATAAAATGATCTCTAAAAATGGTTGGATGGTATGGATACAATATATGCATCATGGTGGGGTCCACATAGTTTGGTTACGTCACTTCAGTAGCAATTTGGCTACTGACTTTGTCAGTATCCAATCGAGGCCGCTCATGCCCTGAAATAATCTTGTATATAATATGGACAGAGTAGATATACAACAAATACATCAATGTGGCCCACCATCAGGGGCTTCATCCACAAAACGGTTAACCGACGTCACCTAACCAGCGCCCCTGCCTCTTTGGAAGGAAGGAGGTTTTTTTTTTTGCGGTTGTCGCGACTCCGGAAACAACGAGTGTCGCTGGCCACCAGGACCTATACACGCACATATTTCAATGATTTGAGCTGCTCATATTATTTTTATTATTATAAATAAGTTATTATTCTATAATTACGTATTTATGATGATCTTAATGCAAGCTAAAATTTTATTTTCATTGTTCAATACTCATCTGCAGATAGTGACGGTCACAATCATTGTAAGTTTCTTGGATGGTGTGCATATCAATCATAGGATTAAAATAAAATAAAATTTATAGTCGGTACCACCTGTGGAAACACTCAGAATGTGGGACCCTACAGGCCAGGATCTTGAGTCGTGAGGCAAAACGTACACTTTTTAGCCTCCGATGATTGGCTACTGAAATAAATAAATAAATAAATAAACAAACTGTTTGGTTGGGTCATCCTAACCATCTGACTAATGTATCTTTTCTTGCCAGGGACGTGGATTGGGCACAAGGATAGCTCTGAGGGGCCACCTTAATGCGTAGGTTTTATTCACACAGTCCATCTATTTTAAACAGTTTGGATAGTAAATAAACATCAACTTAGGCTAAGGCCCTGTTTGTTAAATCTGAAATCTGAAGCCTAGATCTGAAATTTAAAACCTGAATATGAAATCTGAAGTTAAAAAAAAACTTGTTTCATAATTATGATTGAAGTCTACAAATTAAGTAATGAATGTAAAACAAGCTGATTGTTAACAAACATCTTAAATGTCTGAAATATATTAATTTTACACATTTGCCCCTATCTCTCGTTTAGAAATGTTTACATATAGAGAAATTATTTTTTATTAAATGAAAATAAAATCATTATATTTAATTCTAATAAATTAAAATACTTAATAAAAAACTAAAATATCATCATAAGTCCCTCAATTCCTCCTAGCGAGAAGATTGTCAGTATGTGCTGTATAATATTGAACACTAGTAGCAACAAAACCTTCAAATAAGGTTCACCTTATATTTATATGTTATCCAAGCCATTTATAAGGTCATTCCCAATTGTATGAAGTGAAAACATATTAAAATCTTCCCTGGCCTATTTAAGTTTATTTTTCATCCAATATGTTCATAAGGTCACAAATACATGTATGAAGAGGGAAAATAAATAAATAATCATATTGATCCAAAACTTTTGTGACCCCAAGAGGGTTTCAATGGTAGATGTTTAATACCCCGTTGCTTTTTTTGCAGCTTTTTTTTTTTTTTTTCCATCTCAAGCTTTAATATGAGCTTGCCAAATGGATAGATGGTTTGGATATAATACATACCTCTTGATGGGGCCCATAGAACTTGTTGACGTCAATACAGTAGCTATATAGCTGGTGTGAGGTACACCAACCAATCTGCATTCCTACTTTGACGCGGATTAGCTACTGACAGGTTGAATAATGTATGTGCTTTATCTATAGTGTCTATCTATTTAGAGATTTAATTTTAGAGCATGAGTTAAAGAATGAGGCAGATCCAAATATGTAGTTGACCCGCCACAAAAAACAGTAGTGAGATTGATGCCCACCGTTGAAACCTTCCTAAGGCTCACCGTGATTTTTATTTAAAATCTAGCATGTTCACAAGTTAACACAAACATGAAAGAAGAGGAAAAAACAAATATCAGCTTGATCAAAAACTTTTGTAGCATATTTAAGTTTTTAATGGTGGGCATCACTCTCCCCACTGTTTCTGTGGTAAGGTCCACTGGAGCTTTGGATTTGACTCATTCTTTGGATCTTTACCTAAAATTATATTTCCAAATGGATGGACTGTGTGGATACAAAGCATACATCATGATGGGGCCCACATAACTTAGTGACGTAACTTCAGTAACGAGTCTCGCTAGTTAACCTAGCAGTATCCAATCTGCATCCGTCGAAATAGATTAGCTACTCCCTTGCCACCAGCCAATGGCTGATGGTCGGTGCTATGTGGGCCCCACCATGATGTATGTGTTTCATCCATGCCGTCCATCTATGTTTCTATATTATTTTATAATATGAGACCAAAAATGAGGTATATCCCAATCTCAAGTGGACCACATTACAGGAAAATAATGTTGAATGAATGTCAACCATTAAAAACTTTTTGGGGGCCAGAAAAGTTTTAGATCAAGCTGATCTTTGTTTTTTCCATTCATTTAGGTCTATATGACCTAATCAATCAATTGGATGTCAAATAAACAGTACATTGGGCCTTAGGAGAATTTTAATGGTGGATATCCAATCACTATTGTTTTCCTGTGGTATGGTCCACCTGAGATTTATATTCCTCTCATTTTTGCCATCAAGCCATAAAATGATCTTTAAAAATGGATGAATGGAATAGATGAAACATATACATCATGGTGGGGCATAAAGAAGTTTAACTCGTTAAAAGTTGATTTTGTATAACTTAAAAAGGGGTAATTTTGGAAGCAAAAATTTTTGTTTAATGAAAAATTTACCGAGCGCATTCTGCATTCACCATTAAGCCAGACTTCTATCACAGAAAGAATTAAGTGAAAAACCACTTAGCACTTTCCTTCTTCCACGTTAACGATGCATTAACAAATATCTCTAAACATAGAACACTTTTCTAATTCCGCGTTAAGTGCAAAAATTCAGTGTTAACAAATAGGCCCTAAGAAAGGTTTCAATGGTGGGCATCATTATCACCACTGCTTCCTATGGTGTGGTCCATTCGAGCAAATTAGATCTGTCATATTGTTGGGATTACGCCCTAAAATGATGTGGCAAAATGGATGAACCGTGTGGATAAAAACCAATCATCACGGTGGGCCCCTCATAGCCCTGCATATGCCGAGCTCCTAACAAGGAGGGAAGTACCCACTCTGCATCCTCTATTAAGCGGACAAGGTTGAAAGGTGGTAGAAATAACAACAATAAACTATATATAAACGGTTTGATCTAAGGATTTATGTAAGTTTTTCTGAACTAATTAAATGTCCATGTCAAATCATGGTCTCTTCTAGCAAATTCCCTTCCATTCTGCCAAACCACAAAGATTTTTAATAATTTATCATTTAAGTACAATATTTTATAATAAGATTCTTTTTTAATTTTATTTATCTTTAGAGAAGAACACTACTTTTATAATCTGGATCACTAATCTAAAATTATTATGAATTAGTACTGAAATAGTATTTTGTATTAACTTCAAAGATGTATCTTTCTTGCAGTGAGCATTAATTTGACAAGAAGTGTTTTATTTTCTTCTATTTTTTTCTTTTCTTTTTGTGTCGGATTTATTGCATTAGACTTCCGTTTGTGTCATGCGTTTGGATCGGACTTCGTTACCCATTGTTGTTACGATGGAATCTATTTTTGTTTGTTGTCAACATTTAAAGTTACCAGAAGAGCAACGATTGAACTCGAATAGCCAACACAAATGTATATCTACTAGAAAAGTAAATGGATGAAATCTTGGTCGCTAGAATTGTTGCTAGATTATTCTTCAGACACCATTTGAACTGCAAATGGTTTACATCTAAAAAGTTTTCAGAAGTGTTACTAGTCTAAAGTTTTATATTGTTTCACCACCGTTTATCTTTCATCACCACATGGTACAGTTGCAACCTTTTTTATTTTTATTTTTATTTTTTTTGCTGAAATAAATGTTCATCATACTTTTTAAATTCAAAATTCCTCCTTTTCAAGTACATTGAATTTTGAAAAAAATCTTGTTAGAGTATTTTAGCCTAAATTAAGGTATTTAATTAGGGGATCTCTGTTCTCCTCTATATATTCAATTGTTATTAGAGAAATAATACAAATTATATATTTACACAATATAGTCTCTATGATTTAATAATTTGTAATCTCAATATCTCCAATAGATATGAAGCCGATAGCTTTGGACATTTTGTCCGTTACGTTTTTAGCACATAATGGATGGTTGAGATTAAACCTGCTTCAACATGGATTTTATTGTACCCTATTTTTATTGTTCTTGAAATAGCTAATGAGGAAAGGACACGTGTTGTTGTATGAAAAATATATAGTGTGCAAAAGATCTTTATATATATATTTGGAGTGTTTTTCACGAAAGTACAGCCGGCGTTGAGTTGGGTGATACATGTCATCTAACGACGAGGGACGGCTGAGAAGTCCAAGAGGCAGAAAGCAGTCGAGCCAAAAAGAACGGTTAAATAACAATAAATTCAACAAAGCAAATTCTTACATATCAATCCAACAAATAAATCAAATTATCTTTCATTATCATATTTTAGCTCTATTCCAAGAGTAGCAGTAATCCTTATTCATAATCTAGTAGTTATAATCCAATGTTTGCTTTTGCGCTGGATTGTTCCCAATATCAATACAATATCAATTCATCTTTTATAAAGGCATTTTATTGTTGCTCTATGTGATCGGCCGTAATTACTTTCTTTTTGTTTGATTATTTTAGTTTATAAAAGTTATTTCTTATGTAAGGTAAGGTGCAATCCATCTTCAGAGAAAGAATCTCATTCTCCGACAATCGCCTGATCATCTTAAACCATATTGAGAGTAGCTGAATAAGCAATTGATCTTCTCAAGTCTTGGTCATATATGCTAACATTTGACATATTTGTCTATCTTGATGCTTGGGGTCAAGTCATTCGACTTAAATCGAGCCACATAATCAGTTTTGACATGCCCACACAGGTCATAACGTAACCGAACCAAATCAGAAGCCAACAGATTTGAGTGTATTTGAGTGCATTTGAAATCCAAAAGTTGTTTGGCAATGTAAATTCAAAAGTATTTGAAATACATAATTTTGTTATGTTTTGAAATCTCTTATTTTCATTGTAATTCAAAATTAGAAGTAGGAGAGTTTTACATGTAACAGATGCGTTAATCTATTTTACATGTGACATACTAATGATAACCTCAAATAGACAAATTATTTGCTAGTTTGAATAGTCCAAACATGATCATATAGATCTACAATTAAAAAATATCTGTATGTCGCTCATTTGTGATCTTACCCAAGTTGGAAATTTTATCATTTTTTTTTCCCCCAAAGTATACATTTGAATGGCTTTATCACAATCATTGATCTGTCAAATATCACAGATAAACTAATTAGGAATATTAAAGTTGATGTAGTAATTAAATTCAAATTTTTATAAATATATTATAGAATTCAATATTGCATTACTATTTTTGCATTAGTGAAGATTTGGAATCATCAATTTGTGATTTAGAATCCAATACATTCAAATACAAGCTCCAAAATGGGCTTACTTTTATGGCAGATAACCCATACTAACAAAGAGAAAACCGAGCAATGTTATAGGATTCACCATGTTATATATGTAAAAACCATCCCTCAAATGCCAAAATTATTTGAATTGTATAAAAAATAAGCTTGATTAATAACTCACGTGAGCTACACAGATGGGGAGAATGTAAAATTTCTTCCAAAAGCATGGAGCTTACAATGGGTGACCCACATGAGTTTTTTTCTCCATCTAATTTTTTATCCTTTAGTGATTTAGACTTTGATTAATGTATTTGATCAAAAATACACTTATTGTGGCCCACACACAAACCTATGGTTGGCATCCCATTCCCTTCGTTCCATGTGGTCTGGCTTATTTGGATTGTTGATCTAGCTGATTTTTTACTTTAGACCTTAAAAGAACCCAAGGGGTCGAGTGGATTTTATATTTAAGACATGGTGGGCCACATGCTTATTATTCTAGGATGTGTCGCAGGGACGCGGACACATACATTAAGGTGGGCCCTACTGTCAGGGGCCACAACCCTAAAGCTGTTACCCGAACTCACCTAATCCGCACCCTGCCTCTCCCGAAGGAAGAGTCTTTTTGCGGTTGTCGGGACTCCAGAAACAAAGGGTGTCGTCTCACCAGCCACTGTGGCCCATGTGCCGATTTATTTCAATGATGTGAACCGTTCAGATTATCTTTACTATTGTAAATAAATTATTATCCCATAATTGCACATGATGATCGTAATGTAAGCCAAAATTTTCTTTTTATTGGTGCAGATTCATCTGCAGGTTGGACGGATTTCCTGCGGAAGCCTTTTGCTGGAAGTTCCTGCACAAGGATGCTGGGTCGGGCCATCGTGATGTTTGTGAGAAATCCACCACGTCCATCCGTTTTGCGGGCTCCTTTTAAGACATTAGACCAAAAATTGGGTGGATCCAAACCTCAAGTGGGTCACACGGGAGGGAAAATTGGAGAAAGAAATTCCTACCGTGGAAACCTTGCTAGGCTCCACCTTGTTGTTTATATGCCATCCATACCATTTATAAGATCATTCCCACTGCGACGAAGTGAAAACACAAAAAATTAAGCCCTATACAAAATTTTTATGACGATAATAATGTTTCAACGGTGCTCACTAAATCAACAATGTTTCCTCTCGTGTGGCCAATTTGAGTGATGAATCCACCTCATTTTTGGCTGAATATCTTAAAATCAGCTAACAAAACGGATGGACGTGGTCGATTTCTCACAAACATAGCATTGGGCCCCACTCACCATCCTTCGGCAGGAACTTCCTATGAAAGGCTTTCGACAGGAAATCCGACTAATGTTCCTTTTCCGGTCAAGGGACGCAGATCGGGTACTACCCCCGACCGTCCCAAGGTTGGCACAGGCAGGGCTCTAAAGGGCCCACCGTGATGTATGGGTTTTATCCACGCTATCCGTCTAATTTTTTTCATGTCATTTTTGGTTATAATCCCAAAAATAAGGCACATGCAAGGATTAAGTGGACCACACAGTGGGATTAAATGCTTACTGTTGAAAAATTTTAGGGCCACATAAGGTTTCGATCAAGCTGATATGTGTTTTCCCTTCATATCTAGGTTCATGTGACCTTATGAACAGGTTGGATGGCAAATAAACATCACCATAAACCCTAAAATGGTTTGGACAGTGGGCATCATTATCACTTCTGTTTCCTGTGATGTGGTCTACTTGAGCCTTGGATCTGCAATATTTATGGGATTATACCCTAAAATGATATAGTAAAATGGATGGATGGTGTGGATAAAAATAATACATCACGGTGGGCCCCTCATAGCCTCGCCTATGCTGACCTTGGGACAGGCGGGGGGTGGTACCTAACAGGCGTCCTTTCTCAACTGCAGATGGTGAAAGGTGTCAATTGTATTGGATACCCCAATGTAAGGGTTCCTCCTCATATATATAATGAAGTAGTCGGCTCTTTACAAGGCAATTACAGGGAATCAAACTAAACTAGGAAAATATAATCAACCTATTAATTATAGAATATTTTACAGAATATTTACATATCACTAAAATCATGCCATAATTATAGAGACTAATTATGGCTAAATATATCCGACTGACATCCCCCCTCAAATTGATGCTGGGCGATCAAGAAGCATCAATTTGCCTACAAGAAACTGATGACGCTGGCAGGTCATGGCCTTTATAAACACGTCAACTATCTGAAGATCAGAAGAAACATGCGGAAGAGAAATAACACGAGAGTCCAATGCCTCTCTAATAGAATGACAGTCCACCTCAATATGCTTCGTACGCACATGATAAATGGGATTAGCAGCAATCTGAATGGCACTAGTGTTATCAGCATGAAGAGGAGTATGATCAATTTGAGAAAAACCAAGCTCAGCCAGAAGCCCACGAAGCCAGACAATCTCAGAACAAGCAGCAGACATTGCACGATACTCAGATTCAGTTGAAGATTTAGAAACACGAGCTTGTTTCTTACTTTTCCAAGAGATTAAAGAATCATCGAGAAACATGCACCAACCCGTAACAGACCGCCGAGTGTCAGGACATCCGGCTCAATCTGTATCACTATAAGCAACAAGACAGAGGCGACCCAGTGGAAAAGAACAACCCACGATCAGGTGAACCTCGAAGATATCGAATGATACGACGCACGACAGCTAAATGGAGATGGCATGGAGTTTGCATAAATTGACTAACTTGCTGGACAGCGAAGGAAATATTAGGTCGAGTAATAGTCAAATAGTTCAGGTTGCCTACCAACTGGCGAAACACAGTGAGATCAGAAAGAAGATCACCCTCCGCATGACGATATTTCACGTTAACCTCCATAGGAGTATCTACCGAGGGAGAATCCTGAAGACTAGCCAAACTAATTAAATCCTGGGTATATTTGTGTCGATTCAAGAATATACCCGAAGAATCTGTATGCACCTCTAAACCCAAAAAATACGTAAGAGGACCAAGATCCTTCATGTGAAAAGAAGTCTGAAGATGCTGCTGGAGGCGAGTAATCAAACGAGAGTCAGTCCTAGTAATGACAATATCATCCACATACACAAGTAAAAGAACAAGGCCAGTCGGGGTTTTGCAAAGGAACAAAGAGGAGTCATATTGGCTTTGGACAAAGGAGAAGCGAAGCAGAGTGGACCTGAACTTTTCAAACCATGCCCGGGGAGCCTGTTTTAAGCCATAGAGAGACTGCTTCAGCTTATACATAGCAGAAGACAGAGAGGAAAACAGATCCGGAGGAGGAGTCATGTGAATATCCTCTTTGAGATCACCATGAAGAAAAGCATTTTTTACGTCCATTTGGTGAAGAGGCCAACCTTGGGAGGTGGCGATAGAGATAATCGTACGCACTGTAATCATCTTCACAACCGGAGCAAATGTTTCTTCATAGTCCACCCCATATTCTTGTCGGTTCCCAAGAGCAACTAATCGTGCCTTATACCGGTCCAGAGTCCCATCAGAGCAGAGTTTAATCGAGTAAACCTATTTACAACCGATGGCTGTAACATTAGAGGGACAAGGAACCACGTCCCAGGTAAGATTATCCTAGAGAGCCCGAAGTTCCTCATCCATCGCTTTCTGCCAACATTCACTTTTAACAGCCTCAGAAAAACATGTATGAATGAGAATAGAAGTCAAAGTAGCATTAAAGCCATACCAATCAGGAGGACGGGATACTCGAGTAGATCGCCGAGGGCCCGGCACAGGAGGCATGTCAGGCTCAGCATCACAGAGTGGAACGATCTTAGATGGCGGGTTATCCTCAGGAGAAGTTACCGGAACAGTCTCAGATGAAGGGTCAGTCTCCTAAGGAGGCAAAGTCGATAGACGTCGAGTATACACGAGTCCAGGTTTGAACTATGCAGGGAGAGGAGTCAATTTATCGAAACAAGGTAGAATACTAATCTCAGGCAATGACTTAATATGGGTAGAAAAGAAATATTGATTTTCAAAAAAAAAAACAACATTACGAGATATACGAAATTTGTTAGAAGAAGGATCATAACAAACATAACCTTTGTGAGAAAGACTATAACCCATAAAACACATTTAACAGACTGGGCAGAAAGTTTGTAACGTTCATGAGATGGTAAATGAACAAAGCAGACACATCCAAAAGTATGCAGAGTAAGATAGCTAGGATGCTGATGATACAAACGATAATAAGGAGAATCAAGATTCAACACTCGAGAGGGCAGTCTATTAATTAAGTAAACTGCAGTAGATAATGCCTCAACCCAGAATTTAAAAGGAACATAAGACTCAAGCAATAAGACACGAACCACATCCAAGAGATGTCGATTCTTTCGTTCGGCCACACCATTTTGCTGAGGAGTATAAGGACAAGACCGTTGAGAGACAATTCCTTTGCGTTGTAAAAATTCATGAAAATTATGGGACATGTATTCCCCACCAGAATCAGTCCTCAAAATCTTAATACAGGTAGAAAATTGATTCTCAATGTATGTGACAAAGGTTTGAAAGACAGACAATACCTCAAATTTGGATCTAAGAATATAGACCCAAGTGTACCGACTGAAATCATCGATGAATATGACAAAATATTTATATTGAGCATGAGAAATGACAGGGGAAAGACCCCATACATCACTATGCACAATATCAAAGCATTTAGCGGCACGACTACCATGAGAAGGAAACGAAAGAGTCTTACTTTTACCAAGTTTCCATACAGAACAGTCAAATGACAGATTTTTAGAAACTTGTTCTTTATTGCCCAACAAACCAGAATTTAACAAATGAGACAGAACAACGGAGTTTAGATGACCCAAACGTTTGTGCCATACTTCACTCCGATTATTAACTGTCATACAAGCCAAAGATAAACTACTAGGAATTGAAAAATGCAGTGGAAAGAGTCTGCCAACTTTAGGCCCCTTTGCGAGTATCTTCCCCGATCTCTGATCCTGCACAAGACAACCATCACGAGAGAAATGTACATCACAGTTATTATCAACTAACTGGCCAACGGAAATCAGACTGGTAGATAGTTTAGGAGATACATAAACATCTCTAAAAGAAGAGTTAATATCTCCGACTTCATTAATAGCTAAATGACTCCCATTAGCTATCTGAATCTGAGATGAACCATGATATGGACGAAAATTGCACAGAGTATCAGACGATCTGGTCATATGATTGGATGCACCAGAATCAACCAGCCAAGATTTAGATGAAGTAATGTCAGTACCTTGGAGCCCTAAGGCAGAAAAGGCTGACATAATTATCTGTTGAACCATTTCAGGAGTAAGAACAGATGGTCTAGCCGCAGAAGAGGAAGCTGATGACATTCCGGGAACAGAAGAAGTATTCACTATAGCCTGATGAGCGTTAGCTTGACGGTTCTGAGGTCGAGTGGGACATTCTTTGATAAAGTGGCCTGGTTTCTTACAATAGTTACAAGACTTCTTGGTACAGTTGGCGGCAATATGACCATACTCCTTGCAACCGAAACACTGAACCTTACGCATATCTTTTCCTTTCCCGCGGGTTGCATAGGCGACTTGATGCGGATTAGAATTTTGCTGGAACGTAGCCTGTGTGAAAAGCGCTGCTCGTCGCGAAGTAATTCACTAAAACATACATCCAAGGATGGAGAGGGATCCCGGTTCATTAAATTTGAGCGAGCAACCTCAAATTCATGACGCAATTTCATCAGGAATTGATCTCTCTTACTCTGCTCATGCACAGCTTGAACAGCAGAAAGAGAGGCAGCAGGTACCTTCGCATAAATCATATCAGAAAATTCTCCCCACAAATTCTGAAAACCAGAAAAATACTCCTGAATAGAGAGATTGCCTTGAGTGTAACTAGCAATCTCATATTCTAACTGAAAACGGCGTGCGGTATTATCCTGATGATAAACCTTCCGCAAATACTCCCACATGGTCTGCGCAGTCTTATAAGGTCTTAGATTAAGCACAATAAGAGGATCAACAGATCCTAAGATCCAGGACATCACACGTGCATCATTGACCTTCCACTTACCCAACTCCTTAGATTCCGTAGGAGTAGGATTACTACCATCAATATGACCCCACAATTCTTTGCCCATAACAAACAATTGAAACTGAAATTTCCAAGCACAATAATTTTTTCAGTAAAACGAACTCCGAAAGATTCGCTAGAAGACATGATGAAGCTAATATAGATACCCGAAATTACTACAGCACCGAAAAAAAAATTGGCAGCATATATCTTACCCAACACAAGAGCACCAAAAATCTGGATAAATCCAATCCCCAGATCAGTTCTCTCCAGAAAGCTCCACCGAAAATCTGCAGTACCGAAGGAAATCTGCAGCATTGAAAAAAATTGGCAACACCAACGAAACGCTACCCACCAAAAAAAATCTATCCACCGACAGATCCCACCCACAAAAATTCAGCACCCACAAATGAAAAGAAACACTAAAAAATCAGAAACCTAATTTAGATGGATTTGGCTCTGATACTATGTCAATTGTATTGGATACCCCAATGTAAGGGTTCCTCCTCATATATATAATAAAGTAGTTGGCTCTTTACAAGGCAATTATTGGGAAGCAATTACAGGGAATCAAACTAAACTAGGAAAATATAATCAACCTATTAATTATAGAATATTTTACAGAATATTTACATATCACTAAAATCATGCCTTAATTATAAAGACTAATTATGGCTAAATATATCCGACTGACAAAAGGTGGCAGAAATAAAAACAATAAACTATACATCTGGTTTAATCTAAGAATTTATGTAGGTTTTTCTGGACTAACCTGTCCAAGTCAAATCAAGGTCTCTTCTACCAAATTCCCTGCCTATACCTGCCAAACCACAAAGATTTTTAATAATTTATCATTTAAGTATAATTTTTAAAATAAAATTTTCTGTTTTTATTTTTCTTGGGAGAAGAACACAATATACTCCTATATTATAGATCACTAATCCAAAAATATTATTATAAAATACTTTTGAAGTGGATTGATTTGTGCTAGCTTGGAAGATTATTTTCCCCGCAGCCAGCATTTTGGCCAAACATGTTTTATTTTCTTTTTGTTTTTTGTGTGGATGTGTTATGTAGGTGTATGGATAAGACTTTGTTATCCCTTGTCATTATAATGAGACTTATTTTTGTTTGCTATCAAAATATTTAGAGTTACTAAAAAAACAATGGTTAAACTCCCAACCACCTAAGATGTGTATCTGCTGGAAGATAAAATGAGTGAAATTTCGATCACTAGAATTGATGCTAAATCAATCTTCAACCATTTAAAGTGCAATTGGTTCACATCTTAAAAGTTGTCAAAAGTGTCTATTAGTCTGGAGCTATTTGTTGTTTCATCGTCATTCGCCAAAGTACTTTGAATTTGAAGGGGATGTTGGAGTATTTTAACTTACTTAAATTGAGGTATCTAATTAGACTAGGAAGTATTTCTATATCCGCTCAGATGTGTATCCATTAGGATCTCTTCGAATTTCACAATATAGTGTTTATAATTTAACAACTAACTTTTTTTTTTTACACATGCATGCTTACCCCCATACACTCAGGCAGTAGTGGGATTTCACCACCTATGTATACTCAAACCCTTGACCAGGTGTTGAAACTCCTAAGAGCCTACCACCGGAGCAAGAGTAAGGATCTGTTTAAGGATCTGTTTAACAACTTGTAATGTAAATACTTTCAATAGATATAAGCCTAATGACTTTGGACGTATCGCCCATTAAGTTTTTACCGCACAATTGATGGTATTAGATTGAACCCGTTTCCTTTGTGTCATTTGGTAGCATAGATTTGAGTGTACTAAAGTGGATTCAAAATCCAAAAGTTATTAGATAGTATAAATTCTGAGATATTTGAAATACACGGTTTTATTGTGTTTTGAAATCTCTCTCATTTGTTGTAATTCAAAAATAAAGGCAATAAAGTTGGATGTATGACAAATGCATCAATGGGTTACTAATCCATTACACGTGGCACACTAATGATATCACAAAACAAATAAATCATCTACTGATCTGAATAGTCCAAACATTGGCCATATAAATTTGCGATTAAAAAAATGTTGTTAAGTCACTCATTTGTAATCATATGCTTGTGGCTTGCCAAGGTCAGAAATCTCTTAATTTTTTTCAAACTATACATTTGAATTGCCTTATTACAGTCATTCTTTCAAATATCACATAGGTAAACTAAATTAAAATATTAAAATTAGTTTAGTAATTAACTTTAAATTCTTTTAAATATATTATAGAATTTCAATGCATTACTACTTTTGCATTCCAATGCACTCCGATTACAAGTTGCTAGACATAATTGAGAAATTGAAATCATCAATTTGTGATTTGGAATCCAATGCATTCAAATACAAGCTCCCAAACTTTTATAGTGGGTAACCCACATGACTTCCCTTCCTTTATGTGTAGCCCAAACAAAGAGAAGACCATGTGAAGTCATAGAATTCACAATATTGTATATGTAAAATCCAACCCTCAAATGACAACAATTATTGAAATTGTAAAAAATGAAAAATAATAAGCTTGATTAACAACCCACCTGAGCTACAGATGGGGACAATGTAAAATTTCTTCCAAAAGCATTGAGCTTATGATGGGTGACCCACGTCAGTTTTTTCTCCATCTAAAATTTTCTCCTTTGATGAAAAATACACCATGGTGGCCCACACACAAACCTATGGTTAGCATCCCATTCCCCTTCGTTCCATGTGCTCCGCCTTATTTGAATTTTCGATCTAGCTTATTTTTTTATTTCAGATCTCAAATAACTCAAGAGACACAGTGGATTTTATATTTAAAACATGGTGGGCCACATACATACTTAGGTATTTTATGATGTGTTGCAGCGACGCGGATTGCATCCAGCACCGCCATGATGTGTAGGACCCACAATGAAACCGCGTTCATATCTTTCAATTGGTCTTACCTTTTGTAGCCGTCAATTTACCGAGCCACCGATGGAATGATTATTGGATCCCAACAAAAGTGGTTCTTCATAATTAAAAGCAATCTATGATAGTCCCCAGCAAATAGATGGATCTAAAAGTTGATTGGACCTGTTTTTTTGTAAACGATCTTGACCTTCGGTACTAAACACTGTTGATCAAACGGTTACGATTGTTGATCAGTGTGATATTTCTAAGGTAGCCCGTGAAATATGCGTTAGACCTAATGGACAGTCTAGATCAATGGAATGGATTGTATGAGCGTCCAATACAACTGGGATCACTATAACTTATAATGCTCAAACACTACAGAATTTCTCGATATATAATATTAGGCAGGTCTGAAGTCTAAACCAAAATTTCCGTACCACGTAAAAAATAACTTCCATCTAGCCCGTCCAATAGGTTAGTCAAATCATTGATATTACCTTATGCAAAAATCAGCCACATCTACTTAAATAATTTACCACACTTATATTTTATTATATATCAATGGATAAGAATCGTTTTCTATGGCGTGGCCCACCCAATGAGTGAATGGGACTGATTTTTTCCATAAGGTGATTTCTTGATGGTGCCAACTAGTTAGAATGGTTTGATGTAACTCGAAAATGATAAATTGGAAGTTATTCGTTGGGTGGACAGTAGATTATTGTCCACCCCTTTGGACTTGAACCTTCTCTATAATATTATGCATGCCTAGATACAGGAGAACATACATCTTCACGTTTCCTTGTAAAATTTTCCGAGTAGGCGTTTTATCTGAGCAGGTGATCCGGACCATTTATATGTGGGCCCCCGATTACCCATTATAGATGTCGCATGCTGCACAGTATCTTGTCCATCAATTGAATTTAATTGTCTGATTGTATGTGATCCAAACCGTTTATCTAGTAGACCATACCCTAGATGGGATACACCGGAAAATTCAATTGACCGTGAACAGGCGTTGAGGAGAAAGTCAACCAATGTTTCATGAACCATCCAGCTTTTCCTAGGAAAAGTCTTCTTTAGGGTTTGGATTGTCTTTTCAAGAATATATATGGACCATTCATCACAGGTTGGCATGATGAATGGTTCTGCTCTTTTACGAGTGTTCCAGGATTCGTAGTAGAGTTGATGATACCAATAATCAAGCCATACAAACGTGCGCGAGGATCATAGAACTGCACTTACTCTTTTACCGTACACATGGCATAGTTGTACCGAAAACCAAACTAACCAAATCACTGACCGTTCATATAGCAATTACTTGGATGGTTAGGATTGTTTGATCAGTTTGATGATGTCCTCTATAGAATCAGAATTTACAAGGTCTAGACAGCTGTCAGTGTCAAGGTGTGAGGAGGATGAGTCACCACGGTTTTGAAAGCGTTGATAAAGAAACATAGAGTCCAGCCCTTGGTATAGACTACTTCCATGATTATAGTCCACCAATTCACAAGGTTGACAAACGCGGTTGCAATCCCACTGAAACAGCTTAGTCATTGCCAAAGCAAGAAAATTGATGCGTACAACCATTTCCCATTTTGTAAATTGAGAAAAGTACACTTTCAATTCCAGCTGTAATCCACTTGTGTTACGCTGTCTGTTTGGTTGGAAGAGAATCTATGCATGAAAGATGTTAGGTATATTTCATTAGAAAGAATGAAAACATGGACATGAAAAGGGTCGTGGAATCTCTTGCCAATGAAAATCTATACAATCTAATAATAATTCTGTTGTTTGGCTTAAATTGTAGTTTTTCATAAAAATGTTAAAAGGTCGATGGTCAATAATCAGACTTTTCTTATAAACTTGAAAATCACATTTAACAGGTTTTTTTGAATCTCCAGCAAATGAAAATTTATTTATTTTGGTTTGAAGTGTAACTTTTCATAGAAATATTAGAAGGTCCACTATAAGGTCATAGCTGTCTCTCATAAACTTGGAAATTAACATTTAACATGTTTTTTAGGGAGATGAAATACTATGAAATCCAACAATGATTCTGTTATTTGGTTTAAAGTGTAGCTTCGGTAGGAATGTTAAAAGGCAAACAGTCAACGGTTAGAGAGTACTCTCATACACTTGAAAAATGACATTTAACATATTTTTTGAAATCTCCTACAAATAAGAAAACTATAAAACCCAACAATGATTATGTTGTTTGGTTTTGGAGTATAGTTTTTCATAACATTGTTAAAAGGTGAACAATTAAAAGTTAAAGTTCTCTTATAAACTTAAAAAACTACCCATAACATGTTTTTCGGCAGAAATTAATATCCACATTGTTTTAGTAAAACCATGGAAATTACTGTTTTTACACATACAATGGTAAAACTCAGTTTCATAGGATTTGAGCTTGGGTTTCTAAGGTTCATGGAAACTTCCTTGCTGCAAATGATGCAAAGAATTTGAACCTCTAGAACAAAGGTCACTATCTTTCTTTCTTTCTTTCTTTTTTTCTGGTTTTTGGAAAGGTGCAATGATCGCCATCTCTAGATAGAAAATTCTATACAAGAAAGATGTTAAAGGCATAAAATACAATCATCAGACCAGGTGTCACCCAATACATCGAAACATTGGATTTTTAAGACCTCGTATGGAAAGCAGTAGAGAAAAAGTCTCCCAAATTCACTAGAAAATTGCATCAAACTAACCTCGATGGTCAAGAAAAGTAGTCATGAAACCCCACGACTCATTTCCCAGAAATGACAACACAGACCCAACAAGGACGTATTTTGATGTCCAGCTACAAGGAATTGCAAACTTGAAAAACAGCAAATGGTGGAGAAAATGGAGGTGGGTCCATCTTAATTCATAATGATCACCAACCCCCTAATTGAGATTCACACATTTATGACCCTAATTTGGATTGGGTGTGATGCAGGCCACCTCTAGGCCAGACCAATCTCACTGTTGATTTTCGCACGATCAAACCGTCCCGAGCCCTAGATATTTGACGCATCACATGAGAGTCTGCGTCTTTGACCTGGAGTACCTTGACCATAATCGCATGAACAGTGGGCCACTCTCATGGGTCCCACATGAGAGTCCTGTAAATCAACCAACACCCAACTCAACATAGTTCTAGAGGCTTATTTGTATGTTAGGACGGTTTCCTATCTCTGACCCAGCCGTACCGAAATATCAGCTGATACCAGTGGTATTTAGAGCACTGCAGAAATCATTTAAAACATCTTTAATACTTGCACCCCTTTCTTACATACTGCAAAATGCACAATACCCTCCCGCAAACAAACTTTGAAGATGCACACTAAAACAGCAATAGTGATGGTAAACCTTTGAAGCTATTGAAACACTAAAAAGATCACAATGGCCAGACTATACCCACCTATTGAAAGAATAAAAGAGTTCTAGATGGAGGAAAATATGCTCAAAACATCCCATCCCAAACACCAAAGAACCAGAAAATAACCTTGACGACTGACGGAATTGAATAAATGACCCTTGAAATTGACCAAAATCCCCTTGACTGTGCATTAATTCAAAATCACTGCCGTTAAACAACTTCTTGGAAGACATCGCATTGCTCCTAAGCATGTGTTTATTAGAGCATTTCCTTTCTCCCTCTCCAAGATACCGACAGGATGGCCGAGATCCAAACACCTCTCAAACAGAGGTGCAATTGAGGAGGCTAGGATAGGGTTAAGGGAAAACCCGATCCCAATCCGACCTCAAGAGGACCCAACCCACAACCCAACACAACCAGAATTCCAACCTGAGGTGCTCAACCCAAAGTACTCCATACTGGACCCAACCTCATCCGGCTGGACCAGCCTAACCCAAATACATGTGATTATTCCAGACCCATCATAACCATATCTGAATTTGCTCAACCTGAAACCAACCCAAATTCAAATAAGGTTGGCCTTTTTCCAACCCGAACTCAACCCAAGGACCTTGACAACCCAACCTGAACTCAGGTTGGGTCAAGTTGGGTCAGTCCTACTTTAAAATGACATTTGAGTAACTGAATACAGATAGCATGAATTTCAATAACCTACTAGTACTCTATAAACAGTTGTGAAGCAGTGGCAACATGAACAACTCAAGAATGCCGTGATTTTATTTTATTTTTCTTACAAGCATCCACTGAGTTAAATACAAAGATATTGGAAATATACAATAGGAGGATGATGTGCATCAGGAATGGCTTCAAATTCAAAGGCCTGGCGTAGAGTAGAATGGTATAAAGAGGGCTATCTGGAACTGGCTTCTGCAGGCTTGTCCACTGAATTAGAGAATCCAAGAAGGTTCAGATCTCCTGTGCCCAAAGGCGGACCAAGGCTACAACGAGAACTGTTATGCTTTTCGATAGCTTCCTTTATTTTCTGAAACTGCAGAATATTTTGAAAACATGGTCAATGAGATGGACATAGCAAGAGAACAGGACTGTATGAAACAGTAAAAAGACTGCAAGGTTTCATTTGCATTGGGTCCTTGCTCTTACTCCAGTGGTAGACTCTCAGGAGTTTCAACACCCGGTTGAGGGTTCGAGTACCCATAGGTGGTGAAATCCCACGAAGGCGTGAGTGTGTGGTGGTGTGTGTGCATGTGTAAAAAAAAAAGGGTTCATTTGCATTATGTAAGGCTGTGTTTCTATGCCAAGTCAGTTTTGAGTACTCTTTTTTTTTTTTTTTGTAACACACGCACACACACCGCCACACACTCACACCGTAGTGGGATTTCACCACCTATGGGTACTTGAACCCTTGACCAGCTGTTGAAACTCCTAAGAGTCTACCACTGGAGCTAGAGCAAGGACCCAGTTTTGAGTACTTTACAAGGTCAGCAGCATTCCAGCCTTTGCAAGTGTGAAGGTTTATAGGGTGGAATTATATGATCGTGAAGCTGAGGATATGCAAAGAATGATCAGGTTTTCAGTTAGTGGGACATGACTTCAGTGGTCCAGACCTTTGGTCTGATGTGACCCACAGTGGATAAACCATGCCTCTAAAATCTTGTCCATGATCCTTAATCTGGAAGGGAATGATATAATCAAGGTAGGGCCAAGAGACCAGGGTCCTCACTCATGCCTCAGTGGTAGACTCATAAGAGTCTCAACAGTCAACACAAGGTCATGGGTTCGAGTACCCATTGTGGTGAAAAACCACTCTGGTGTGTGTGTGGGTGTGTGTGGGGTTTGTGTGTGTGTGTGTGTGTGTGTAAAGAAAAAAAGGCCAAGAGACCAATTGTCTGGATTAGTTATCCATGGGCCCCACTTGTACAAATGGTAAACCTGGTACATGTCTTCAGTCAATCCTATGATTCATCTACTTTTCTCATGGTCAGCCATTATTTCATCTTTCTTTTTTTTTCTTTCTTATTTACTTATCTAAATATGGTCATTATTTTGTCTTTCTTTTTCTTTTTTTTTCGAAAGTAAAAAGATGCATGTGCGGAACATTTCAGAAACCAAATGATATTTTCTTCGTTAACAAAAACCTACTGCTTCTGTTGCAGTCTGTTCCAAAGAGTACATCTTTTCTATTATTCTGAATTTGAGGGTCCTATCTTGATGGGTTTTCCAACTGTAGTTTCAAGTTCAGCAAATCTTCAGAAGTCAGAAAAGTATATTTCCCATTTCTTTCTATTCATAAACTGAGTTCATTCATGGGGAATGCACGCATTCCGGACTGCTTCACATGTTTCAAAGATCAGCCTTAGAAGTTCATTATCCCTTTACATTTTACTGTAATTTTGTCAATTCCGGGTACATTTAGCCATGTTGTCTTTTATTAAGAATAACATTGTCAGTTAACAACTACCACCCTTCTTTAATTGCATTCCCACACTGTCCATGTTGAGAAGAGTTGTTGAAGAAATATTTCAAGTCTCAAAATGGAAAATGAGCTAATTAGGAAAGATGGGTGTAAATATCAATTCCCTTATGATAATTACTTTGATTTACGTACCTTAATTCCTTATCAAATTCATATACCTCAACTTGGGGCACCACTTTTCCTGCTTCAGTCCAAGTTAGCAGAACAGAACATACTAACCTAGAGCATTAACAAAGCTGGTCCAGGGATCATGAATTTTACTTGAACTGCATACTCAAACTTGAGAAAGATCACACACTTCCAGAGCTATCTCATCATCGGTCTCACGACTGTGAAGTTCCTCTCCTAGTCTAAGCTATTTTACCCATTTTCCTTGTTTTCTTCAATGCTAAACCATAGAGCCAAGTTCCCTAAAGGGGGAAAAAATTACGATCATCTACGATGATTTCCAGGAGTGCTATTGAAACACGGATCCCAACTTTAGAGTTCTTGTTTGGATAGTAAGTGGAAATATCATATTCCTCTCACAACAGCCACCTAGTTTCTTGTGACAAGAATTCCAAAACTGTAATGATTTCTTAGTAGAATCCATCCTTTTATTTGCTATCCAAACAACAAAAACTTTCACACTTTCCTTTTCCATTGTTTGGCATGCAATCCCTAGTATCCAAACATGGCCTAAGAGCTTTACCTGGTTCGACAACATGGATCTCAAATCTCAAACCCATAAAATGTACATATAGTGGTGCCGTTTGGCCTAGTATGGAACTTTTCTAGCTCCCACTGAACTGACTTAAAGCTTCAGTGATTGTTCCATTCAAAAAGCAAGTAAATTCAAATGTGCTTTTCTTGTATGGTGGTTTGGTTGCACCCATGAGACTTCATGACATTTCATGATAAATAAATCTATGAAATTTCATGTCTCGTGCAACCCATAAAAGTCAAAGAAGAGGAAAGAAGATAAGAGGGAGAGAAGTGAAAAATGGGAAACATGAGAAAGGAGAGAGATCTTGTTATCTCTCCCTCTCTCTTAGTATTCTATTTAAAGAGAGACGAAATTGCAAAGAATAAACGTGATTAGAGCCCAACCTAATCACGATTACAAAAGGAGAATAAAACAGGAAACTAAATCAAACACAAATTCTAGCATTAAGCAAATTGTTTAATATGGTGCACCACAGGAGTACACAAGTTAATATGGAGCATCACAGGAGTATACAAAATTGTGATCATTAACACTCCCCTCACGCTAGCACATGGATATCATTCATGCCAAGCTTGACGCTAGTGACCTTGAGGCAAACTGTTGATGGAACTTTGGTGAAGACATCAGCTAATTGATGTTGTAAAGGAATAAAGGGAGTACGTAGGAGCTTGGTGGTTATTTTTTCCCGAATGAAGTGACAACCGACTTTGATATGTTATGTGTGTTCATGGAAGACCCGATTGGATGCAATGTGTATGGCTGCTTGGTTATTGCAAGGTAGAGGAATTAAAGAAAGATGTCTGATGCCGTGAATCCCATTTCCTAAAGGATGGCTTTCACCCATAATAATTCATAAACTGCATGAGCATTGCAAGATACTCGGCTTCGACAGAGAAGCGAGCAAAAATAGATTGCTTCTTACTTTGCCATGTAACCGGATTACTCCCTACAAATGTACAGTATCCTATGGTAGAGCACCTATTAAAGGAAGAACCAGCCCAATCAGTATCACAAAACCCATTGATATTCAAATGGCCATGATTCGAATAGAGAAGGCCTCAATCATTTGCGACTTTCAAATAATGAAGAACTTGATAGACTACTTTAAGACAATGATGACACGATCATTGTATAAACTGACTTAACAATTCCGCTAGCATAAGAGATGTCTAGACGAGTAAAACTAAGATAAATGAAGCAACCCACCAGTAGGAGATCATGCCCGGCAATTTTGTTTGATTGTCTCTTGTGCAACTTATGATTAATTTCAATGAGTATGCCAACTATGATAAGCACCAAGTAAGCCAGACTCCAAGAAAAGATCAAGAAAATATTTACTTTGGGATATGAAGATTCTACGTTTTAAGCGAGCAACTTTAATCTAAGGAAATATTTTAGCAATCTTAAATCTTTCATCTTGAATGGTAAGGCCAAGAATTTCTTAGCATTGTTTATCTCAATTGTACTTGTATGAGTTAGAATAATCTCATCAACATAAACGACAAAAATAATCATGTCGCCATCCATATATGTTATAAAAACAGAATGATCGACTGCACTTCTTCTAAACTTGATCTTAAAAATTGTGTTAGCTTTTCAAACCAGACACGAGGTGATTGTTAGAGGCCGTACAAAGTCTTCTGAAGATGACAAATTTTGTTGGTCTCCCCGTTAAGCCGTAAACCTAGAAGCAGGGCTATATATATTTCTTCGCAAAGATAAACATGCAGAAAGACATTTTTGACATCTAGTGGATATAAGGGCCAATTACAATTAACAACAGTAGATAAAAGAAAGTGAACGAAGTTTAATTTTGTTACCGGAGCAAAAGTTTCATTGTAATCTCCCCCATGCTTTTGGGTGAAGCCCTTAGCAACCAGTTGTGCTTTCTATCTTTCTATGGATCCATCAGCTTTGTATTTGACCGTAAACACCCATTTACACCCTATGTTTGCCTAGTAGGAGAGTGACTTATTCTCAAGTATGTAGTTTGTCAAGGGATCGTTATCGCCGATAATATCGCCGATAACCGGAAATTCGGAGAAAAATATGATAATAGTGAAATTTTTTCATGAAACTTCAAGACATGCCTAAATACACATATTTGTATATTTAGAAATTAAAAATTTGTAAAAAAATGCATTAAATAATAAATTTTCATTTAATGGGGCCCAAAAAAGCATACATTTCCATAAGAAATTACTCTAATAATAACCAAAATAAATTTATCTTAAGTTTCAAGTTGACCACACCATATGAAACAGCGGTAATAATAATTTCCACCATTGAAATCTTCATAGGGCCCGGTGATGTTTATTTGTCATCCAAACTGTTCATAAGATCACAGGGACATGGTTGAATAAAAAATGGAAATATCATGTTGATACAAAACTTTTGTGGCCCCCAATAATTTTTCGATGGTAAACATTCAATTCACACAGTTTCATGTGGTGTGGTCCACCTAAACTTTGGATATGCTTCATTTTTTGGCTTGTGCCTTGAAATCATCTAATAAAATGGATGGACTGAGTTGGATCAAATACACAATTACTATGGGCCCACATTTTACTCGGTGTGCAATTCACTTCGTTCCAGCACAGTCCGTAAGCGAAATAGCAGGTGCACCTCATCCCAACTATTGACATCAGCAAGTGATATGGGTCTGATCATGAGGTGTGTGTTATATCCAAACCATTAATCCATTTGAAGAGCTTGCCTTAAGCCTTTAGACGAAAAATAAGACAAATAACTATGAAGTGGACCACACTGCAAAAACGAGTGGGGGATTGAACATCTACCATTGAAATTCTTTTCGACGTCACAAAAGTTTTGGATCAGTATGAAAATTGGTTTTCCACTTCATTCAGATATTTATATTTTTACGAACAGATTGGATGCAAAATAAACGTTATGGTGGGCCCTACAAATTGTTTAACGGTAAAAATCATTATCTCTGCTGCTATCTATGGTGCGGTCCATATAATCTTTGGATATGATTCATTTTTTGGATAATGCTCTAAAATGAACTCTAAAAACAGATGAACGGTGTAGATATAATAAATACATCACTGTGGGGCCAACGTAACTTTGATCTCCTTTGAACCGTTCGTACAACTCGGAGCGTCAGTGCTGGACTTCGCACGACACGTACCTACAGTAGCTATATAGCTGGTGTGAGGTACAGTAGCCCATCCGCTTCTCATGAAACCCTATCTGTGGGACCCATTATGAATTATGTACCTTAAATCTGCACCGTCTATTATATATAAAGGCTTAATTTAGTGTGTGATATAAAAAATGAACCAGATTCAAATCTTCAATGGACCACACCACAAGAAACTTTGTGAATTGAACGCATATCATTAAAAGCTTCTTGGTGGCCACAGAAATTTTGAATCAAGCTGATATTTATTTTAACCCTTCATCCATGCCTTTTTATATTTAAAAAAAGGTTTGATGACAAATAAACATCACTCTGGGGCCTAAGAAGGTTTCAACGGTGAAAATCATTATTCTTATTGTTTCTTGTGGTGTGGTCCACTGGATCTGTGGATATACTTTAATTTTGGGATTTACCCCTAAAATAAACTAGAAAAATGAATGGACGGCGTGGATAAATCACATACATTCACGGTGCTCCCGCTGAAGCATAAAAGCAAAAAAAAAAAACAAAACAAAAGAAAAAAAAAAGGGTTTCGTCTTCGAAGAGGGTTTTCAGCGGACGGGGGCGATTTTCGACGAGGTTTCAAGCAATCTCCCTAAATCTCTGGTTTTTCGCCAAAATCTCTGATTTTTCGCCGAAATCATGTATCTGTGAGTCACACGAGACGAGCGCTGTCGATTGCTGCCCATGAGATTCTTTGCTTCCGAGTTCCGATCAACCATCAACCAGGTATTACCGAAATCAAAGGTTTATTTTTCCATTTTTACCTATTTTGTCGGAAAAAATCAAAGATTATCGAAGATATCGCCGATATTTCGCCGATAATCCAGAGAGAAACGAAAAATGGGGGTTTCGGTGTCGCTAGACTAGCGACACCGATATTATCGGCGATATTATCGACATTTCGTCGACAATGCGAACACCCATTTACACCCTATGTTTGCCTAGTAGGAGAGTGACTTATTCTCAAGTATGTAGTTTGTCAAGGGTAGACATCTATTCAACCATGGTTGATTTCCATTTAAGGTCAATCAGGGCTTCTGCAATCTTGGTAGGGATAAACACAGATGATATAGATGAAAGATGGGATTGATAAGGAGAAAGATTCTTATATGAGACAAAATTACCAATGGGATGATGTGAGCAAAATTGAGTTCCTTTCCAAATGGCAATTGGGAGATCCACTGGTTCTAGTGCAAATGTTGAAGAGTGGAGGTGGTCAAGAAGACTAGGAAATTTCTTCCTCCGAGAATAGTCCTTGAGTTCTTTGGTTTGAGTAGAATATGAGACTTCCACAATACAAAATTCGTTTATGATGAGAAGGGGAAGCAAAGTAGAAAGAGTGTATGTATTGTCTCGTGAATTGGAATAAGGCATGTTTTTTTTAAAGTGACATCTTTAGAAGCATATCCTTTTTTATTCACAGGACAATAACACTGGTACCCCTTTTTAGGAGTTTGAGTACCCTAAGAACACACATTTGATTGATTGTGGCCCTTGTTTGGTGTGGGATGGTCCAAGAAGGTAAACAAATCAAGTGCATCCAAACACTTTTGGTAGTATGATGAATAGAGATGCATGAAGTTGCAAGACTTGTAACAAATACTTTTTTTTACAACATCGGTCAAAGCCTGATTGATTATACAGGCAGCAAGAATAATGACTTCATCCCAATACACTTTTGGTACTGACATGCCTATCAAAAGAGACCGGGTGATCTCTAATAAGTGGCAGCTTTTGCTTTCAACTGTGCCATTTTGTTGTGGAATATAGAGGCAAGAGGTAGAATTCAATTCCATGATCTACGAAATATTTATGTAAATCATTGTGCAAAAACTCTCTAGCATTGTTAGATCGAAATGTTTTAGTTTTCATGTTGTACTTGGTAGAAACCATTTGATGAAAAATCTTTATAATCAATGGGACTTCGTCACAACTTTTTAGAAAATAAACCCATGTATATCATGAGTAATCATCAATAAGTGATAAGAAATATTTGAAGCCAAATACAAAAATTAGAGAGACATATCTTCATACGTACAAATGGAGACGTCGAAATGTATGCGGAGTCTTTATATTACTCAAAAGGGAAAGTAGTACAACAATGCTTGGACAATTGACAAGTTTCGTATTGTGACTTATCACTTTTGTTGAACTTTCTAAGAAACGAAAAGACACAAGAACTTTAAAGACAAGTGAACTAGACGAGTTTGCTAAAGAGTCACTCAATTTTTATTCTCTAAGTCGGAAGTTGAAACATGAGCAGAATTGGATCTTTCTTTATTTTAAAAATAAAGCCCTTGATCTTGAAGACCATCACCAATCGTATTCTTCGTTACCAAATCATGAATAACACTAAAAAATGACACAGCAATTTGACTGTTTGGTTAGGGATCTAACAACAAGAAGATTAGATAGAAACGTGGGAACATGAACTACAAATGAGACATACAGGGAATTAGAGAGGCAGAAAGTTTCCTTTCCCAGAGCTTTAAAGAGAGAACCATCTGCAAATCTAATATTACCAGAAATAGGAGAGTAGGAAAGATATTTGTTAAAGTCCCTTGAGATACATTGAAATACCATCCTCTAACGGCTCGAGCTTTTAGATCAATTGGTGATTTGAAATGGTATCAGAGAGGAAGGTCTTGTGTTCGAATATTGGGAGTAGCAAATTTGCCTCCATAATATATTCTCCCATGGGGGCCATTGTTTATGGTGTGAGTAACTATCCCTCCACCCTTGCCCAATATGTTCCCATGCGGAGCATGCGAGGGAGTGTTAAAGTCCCTTGATATACATTGACATACCATCCTCTAACGGCTCGAGCTTTTAAATCAAGTGGTGATTTGACAATATCCATCCGTCTTACCCGTTATGTGGTTGGAAGCCCCTGAACTAATGATCCAAGATGTCTGAAAAACATTATTCACAATTGCAGTACCTGACTACCATATTTGGTTAGCAACAAAAAGAGAGGCTTGGAGAGCAACCACTTGTTGTTCTAGTTCACTAATAGTTTTATGCATCGGATCTCGATCCTTATGAGTGGAAGATTCTTCGGTAGTGCTAACATTAGCGGAAGGTTTCATTCTAAGTTCCTTTGGCTGAAGGTTGGGATAAAGAATCCAACAACATTCTTTTAAGCAACATCTTTTTCCATGATGTGTACATCTGAGTTTATCTTTATCCATTTTTACCCATTCAGTTCCTTGTCCTTTAACACCTTTAGAAACTGTGGTCAAGGCGGATCATTTTGGAAGGGTAGCTTGAGAGACATTTCGACGTCTAGTGAGAAACTTAACGAGTCTTAGTTGTCTTATTTGATTTTTCAAATCTTTCAAGTCTAGGATAGTTGTTTGACAGTTATCTAATTCTTCCCAATTTTGGTTGAAAGTAGTAAAGTACTATTCCACGATTCCATCACCCTGTTTGATATTGTTAATCTTTGTGTGAAGTTGATAGAGATGGCCAAGTCTTCTTAATGAAATACAATTTCACTACTTTATCCCTTACATATTTTGCAGTCTTTAAGAGATAGAGACCACAACTAATGTTAGGTTGCATAGAATTTAGCAACCAAGACATCACGGGCCAATTCTCACTTTCTCATTCATCATAAGTGGGATCATCTTGATGGGGATATTTCTCAGTTCCTGTAATGTATCCCCATCTTTTTCGTTCTCCAATATACATCCAAGCTACTTGGAACCACTCCAGATAATTTGTGCCATCTAGTATTACTGTGATAACTGTAAGACTAGAGCTATCCATTTGTCCAAATGGTATCTGGGTGTGTTTATTATCTCACACTTAGAGAATATTTAAAAAATGAAGAGATGATAAAGACTACCAAAAGGGAGCAAAAGAATGGTTTGAAATGAACTTATGGTCAATGTTGTCAAATCGCATAAAATCACATAAAATCGCATAAGCCATTAGCCTGGGCTGATCGCTTATGCCATCGCATAATCACATAAGCGATTGCTCAGGCTAATGACCTTTTTTTTTTTTTTTGAAAATTAAAATTGGTAAAAATTAGAAAAAAAAAAAAATTCTAAAAAATTAAGAAAAACTATGTATAAATACTACAAGTGATTGGATTGGGTTTATTTACCTATTTCATTGTAGTTTGACTATTAGGCCATCTATATGTTGAGTTATATCATGTTATATATAACAAAACGAATTTATATAATCAACAAGTTACACCAAGAAAAAATTAATTATCGAAAACTACAAATATAATTAATTATTGAAAACTACAAATATAGAAATTGTATTGATAACATGAATCTTGATGAGTTGATGCGTACAATACAAGTTACAACTTACAACTTATTACAATCTACAAGAAACTTGGCTGTTGGCCATTATGCCATGACATACTTCTTGCATGACATATGTGACCATGGCATAAGCGATTTGAGCCATGGTATGTGATTATGCAATATGACAACACTGCTTCTGGTGCCTAGTGAAGGTGTTGGACGCGTCTGATGGAGGATTGCACATAAGATCCGGGAGAAGCAATTACTCCAGAGACCAAATCTGATGGTTGATGGTGGTCAAGTGCCCCCACAAAGCACTTCCGGAGACAGCAGAGGCTTTCGGGCCTAAAGTTAGCGATGGCAGGAGATTCCAGGCTCATATTCAGGGACTGAAATGGCGTCAGGAACGGAATCCAGCAACAGCAGGGGCTTCCGAGCTCTGAGTTGGGAATGGCGTCGAGGATGAATTCCAGTGACAACAGAGGCTTTCAGGCTCAGATCTAGTGTCGAAAATGGTGTCAGGGTTGAAATCCAGTGATGACAGGGGCTTCTAGGCTCAGAATTGATGTCGATAATTGAATCTGGCGACTGTGGGAACTTCCGGTGACAGATCTAGTGCCCAAAAAAAGGTTCCAACGAAGATGGAGAGAAGCAGAGACAAATCCACTGCCAGAAAAGGGCTAGAAGTTCATCCCAGTGATTTAAAAGGGTTAGCAAAGCTTCTTAGGTGAGATTTGTAGCCTGAGATACTGTCATTTCTACTTCTAAAGACACCGGAAGGAGGAGAAAGCCCTTCCAGATGAATTACTAATGCATTGCAGATGCATCTGTAGTTGATGATAGAGAAAAAACTCTCATGTTCACCACCTTACAGGGTTTTTTTTTTAAAAAAGGCGACAAAAGACCTTCAAAACGAAGGCTGAAGAAGAGACTCTACGGTTGCCAAAGATTGGTAAAGTGGAGAAAGAGAAGAACAAGAACAATAAGGGATCAGTAGAGCTCTAATACCATGTGAAATCAAAGAAGAGAAAAGAAGAAAAGGAGAGAAGAGAAAGAAGGGAAACATGAGAAGGGAGAGAGATGTTCTCTCTCCCTCTCTTTTAACATTCTATTTAAAGAGAGGAGATTATTAAGGATAAAAGTGATATGAGTCCAGCCTAACCACGATTACAAAAGGAGAATAAAAGAGGAAAATAAATCTGTTGAGGCATAAAATGATCAGAAGAAAACAAAAGAATCAGAAGAAAAGAAGGTGAACTCTTCCCTGATTTAGTTGTGTGGCGCACAAAGTGTCAGGAGAGAAGTGTTGTGCGGCACACAAAGGAAGAATGCCAGGAGGGAAGTACTGTTTTGCGCACAATAAAGATCACAAGGAGAGTGGAATTGTGCGGCGCAAAATGAAGATTGCTAGGAAAGGAGAGTTGTACGGCGCACAAAGACAAGGACCACACAACAAGTGTTGGCGCACAAACAAAGGGGACTGCACAAAGGGTCAGCGCACAACCAAGCCAAAGGGGTGTTGGCACGTGCGGGAGGCTATAAATACCCCAGTATCCCCATGAATGATTCATTCGAGTAACACCAAGACAGCAGTGAGAGGTCCAGACCTTAAAGAAATTCAGGTACTGGAGGGAGTCCTTGTGCGGCACACAACCCCTGGGTGCACAACCCATATGGGCGCACAACGGTTCTGCATCAACATAGACTGAGTGATTGGTTGGATCGGAGAGAATATTAGTCCAGCACAATCGAAGTTCCATATTGAGGATCATGATGTGAACTGAGATGTTGCATAAATTAGCATGGAATATTTGATATCTGTATTAAATTATGTAACTACTTTACTTTGGAATCAAAGGATATAAAGGATGTAATCGAATTCAGATCAAATGAATATTGTGATCATTCTCTCTATTCTCCTTTGTTAATTATTGAGTAGATGAATTCCCCGAAATCGAATGCATTTGTTTCTTGTTGAAACAAAATGGCGACTCCACCAGGGAATGTTTTATTTCACTTGATATTGACTTAAGAACAATACTGAGAATTTTCACCACTATTTGGCATCGTATAGACGCCAAAATGGCGACTCTCAACGGGAACATCCTCCCTTTCATCTCCAAAGTAAAGTACAATCTAATTTAGACACTGATTCATGCTTTTTTTACAACTTATTCAGACCTCGAAAAATCAATCAATGGCAATCACTCCGAGCAAGACAGTCTTTTATTTCATGTCAACGGGATTTGTAATAGAATACGCTGCAAAGGGACTTTGCATCGCAAGAAGGAATTAATGCCACTCAAAAGTAAAGAATCGCGAGCAGCTGCCGCAGTCGTAACTGCCTCGCCAATAGCACAAGAAGACGGGAACGATTGGATCGTCGTTTCTCACCGAAGAGCAAGAGCCCGAAATGTCTCAACTGCCAGGATAAGTCCGTCATTGCAAAGAATCAGGGGACCGGTAACACGGAATGCAGCCAGCAAGAACCCCAAGCTCTCCCCGCCGGCAATATACCCCAGGAAAACCATTTCTCCGCTGTCGACGCACGATTTTCCAGCCCTGCCTGCTGGAGGAGCTCGATGGTCGAAAGGGCAAAAAGGCAAGTCATTGTTGATGAGCTCACCAACCCCCATATCACCTCAATCAATCGACTGTTGTGGGAGTACTGGAAAGTCGGATGAAACTCCCCCTTTCATAAGCCCCATCGCATCGATGTATTCCCACTCCACCCCGACCACAGCTTTGTCAGGAAATGGAGAGGTCGTAGTGTGCATGGTCGGAACAAGCCAGGGCCCACCGTCGACTACAAAAGATCATATGGCTGAAATGGCACAGGCACAGAGGACACTGATGGAGGAATGCAGAAACCTCCACAAAGCCCTAGCGACTCTTGCGCATAATGTAGCCCAAATGACAGCTCCTCCAATGACGGGTAACATGAACGAACAAGAACAGCAACCTGAAGGCTCCCAACCGCCAAGAATAGGATCACTCAGGTCCGCTCCTGCGACAAGGGCGATAACTCAAGAGGAAGTGCAACAGGTCGTCGAGGAAGCCGTCAGGACAGAAAGGGAACGTGAGAATATCGGGAGGTTCAGATATCGGACATCATATCCAAGAGAGGTGGAAGATATTCCTTTCCTAATCAATTTCAAGCACCCCAATTTCCAGAAATTCAACGAAGACGGATCACCGGAAGAGCATCTAATGCACTTCATCACCAGCATGGGGAATTTCTCCACAGTGCCGCAATATTGCCTTCGGTTATTCAGGTCTTCATTAACTGGCAAGGCGTTTCGATGGTACTCCATCTTAGCACCAGGATCGATGAGAACTTGGGAGCAGATGCAAGACGCATTTATGTCAAACTTCTTCTCATCAGAACGTGATGTCAGTATCATAGAATTAGCTTTGGTACAACAGAGAGAAGGGAAGCCCATAGGAAAATTCATAGACAGATGGAAAACGTTGGGAGCTTCTTATAGGCAATTGCCGGAGGAGAAAGAACAGGTAAAGATGTGCCTGAACTCTATGGAGACGGGAATCGCCTTTGGTCTCACCAGCGCTGATATCAAAACTTTCTGTGATTTAGCCACGAAAGCTCATGCTTTAGAACTGATGACCAGGAAAATACCGGCATTTAATTACAAAACAGCTAGAAGGGGACCCCATAGGTTGACTACAAATGTAGTCGATCATGAAAAGAAAAATCATGATACAAGAGAGATCAGAGAAAAAAGGACGGAAAGGAAAGAAGAATCAAACCGCCCCAGAGGAAGGTTCAACGATAAAAGACCCAGGGCGTTAAATTCTCATGAGGGGTTTGCGTTTGAGAAAGAAGACGTTGTTTCCATGATGAATCAGTTATTGAAAGCCGGCACGATAGAATTGCCTCCATCCAAGCGTCCTGAAGAATCATCAAAGACAAGGGAAAGAGACTTCCATCGTTATCATCGTCTGATAGGGCATCCAACGGAAAATTGCTACACGTTGAAATGCATAATAAAAAGAATGATAAACAGAGGTGAGATAATAATCGGAAAGGAAAAGGAAAGAGACAAAAAAGCGACAATAAACATACTAACTGTACGAGAAGATTCTCAAGGAAGAACAGGGAAAGAGCATCACAGAATGACGAGGAAAGTTACAGTGATCATGTTGCGGTCAGGAAAAAGGGTAACGAGCCCGCCGAGGTTGCAGGCTGAAATAGTAAAGGCAAAAACAACCAAGAATTATTCCGGCAATGATAGGAAAGAAGAAAAGAATGAAACAGGGAAAGTGACTTATGATGTGGTAAGTCATCTGAAAAGCATACCAACTCGACTAAGCGTTTATGATGCGTTAAGACTATCAGAAGATTCCCGACAAAGTTTGATTCAAGCCTTATTCGACGATAATGTTAGAGAAGCGTTACTTATGGAAATGGAAAATATGGAGCACAAGGAACAGGAAGATTGTATGCCAGTAGTTACTTTCTCTGATGATAACCTAACTTGTGATAAGGAGCACAATAGGCCACTAATGATCGTGGGACATATTCGTAGCAAACAGGTGAAGCAAATAAGGCTAGATAATGGGCCTGTGGTAAATTTGTTGCCATTGACAATGTTAAATGAATTGGGATACCGTCGCTCCAATCTACGCCCTAGCGGAATGATGATACAGGGCTTTAATTAAGATGGACAGCGTGCGCTTGGTAAGATTACAGTAACATTAGAAATAGGAGAGTTAACTATAAATGTTCTTTGTCATGTCATCAACGCAATGACGACATACAACCTCCTTTTAGGAAGACCGCGGATGCATCGGCATGGTATCATACCTTCCACCTTACACCAGTGTTTTAAATACTGTAAAGATGGGGTGCAGCATAAAGTAATAGCCGATGCAAGGCCGTACACATAAGTCGAAGCCTTCTTCGCCAACGCCAGTTATTATGATGGGTTCGCCAGAAAGGAGGAAAAGAAGAACGATGAAAATGAAGCCCCAAGAAACCCTTATATGAAAGTGATAAGAAAACAAATTGGTAAGGCAGAATCGTCTGGGACGGCGGATACGAGAAAGAAATTTTATTTTGTGCCCAAGCACCTGAGACAACCAGGACAGCCTCCGTTGACGTTATTATCACCCAAACAGCTGGAAATCTTATAGTCAAACTATACAGTGCCGCTACCGTATGCCGAAAGGAGCAAACCATTTCCGGCTATTCCAAAGAGATTTCATGTCAAGTCCAACACGAAACATCCCGAACCAATCGAGTTTTACGCCCCTTTAGAAGAGAAAGCAGAAGAAAGAGCCAATACCGACACGGGTTATGGAAGGTGGACATCCGAAGATCTCGAGAGGTACAGTCCAGCTAGTAGGAAAATCATGAAAAGTATGGGTTTTGATAGCGAAGAACCGACCGGCCTAAATTATGGGAAAGGAATTCAGATTCCCATAGGGGTCAACCAGAGAAAGTGAGAGAAATTTCGAGGATTAGGGGCAGAATCTTCGGTGAATATGATTACAGTCAGTGTTCGAAATATCGATACTATCGGCCGATATTATCGGTATCGCACCACAGCGAGACGAAACACCCCCGATAACACCCGGAAGATACAAAAAATCCAAAACTTTAGATATCGTACGATATTATCGTCGATATCGTGCGATATATCGTCGATATCGTACGATACATTGTCGACATCGCCGATACAACCCACCCCGATTTAGATATCGCGGTATTTCCGCCTCCATTATTGTCGGGAATCGACAAACAGAGTCACGGACAGTCACGGGTGCGTTTGCAGGGGACTCACAAGTCCCACTGTAGCCAACAACCAACGACGATAAAAAGCCGATGCCGTAGGTGGTGGAGAATATTAAAAAAAATGAATTAGGAAAAAAAAAAAGAGAGGGAGAGAGAAATCGGAGACATACCTGTAGCCGTAGGTTATAGCAGTGATCGGAGGTGGGCCATTCGACAGGTAAGTAGCCTTCTCCCTCTTTCTTCGAATTTTTCTTCATATTTTCTTCAATTTCTCGGTTCCTTCGCTGATTGGAGCGTGCCTGTGCGGATTTCTCGACGATTCGGCGAGAAATCAAGCCGGATTTGAGGAAACGGAAGAGAAATCCTCTCTGGAACCCTCGCTGCGTGAAGGAGAGGGAAGGCTCTCGCGACGGATGGGGAAAATGAAGGAGATGTGCGGGAGGGGTGAAACAGGGATCGGCGAGTCGAGTGGTTTACTGAGCACGTTCTTATCGTACTCAGTAAACTCAGTTGGGCCCACCTATAATGTATGTGGTCTATCCACGCCGTCCATCTGTTTTCCCATCTAAATTTAGGGGTTTTTCCCAAAACTTAGAGAGGGGCAGTGGATCATACCACATGAAACAGTGGTGACACTGATTTCCACCGTTGAAACCTTTCTGGACCATACAGTGATTCTTATCAGTCATCTAAACCGTTAATAAGATCAGATAGACGTGGATGAAGGGAAAATATGAATTTAAGATGGATCCAATCATCCAAGACTTCTGTGGCCAAAAAGGGTGTTTAAACAGTGGATGTTCAATTCAACTGTTTTGTAAGGTGTGGCCCATTTAAACATTATATATGGTTTATTTTTGGGCTAAAGCCCTGAAATTATCTAGTAAAATGGATGGACGGAGCAGATAATATACATAAATCGTGGTGGACCTCAAGAAATTTTTAATGGTGAACGTCACTCTCTCCACTGTTTTCTGTGGTGGGGTCCACTCGAGCCCTGGATCTGACTTATTTTTTGGCTCACGCCCTAAAATGATCTATTGAAATGGATGGACGGTGTGGATAGAAAAAATACATCATGGTGGGACCCACGTAACTTGGTGACGTCACTTGAAAAAATATTTCAACTGTGGAAGTTCAGTCCTCACGTTTTCGGCCCACTTGAATATTAGATCCTGCTCATTTGTGGTCTCATGTCCTAAAATGAACTCACAAAATGGATGAACGGTATGGATTTCTCGTGAACATCATGGTGGGCCCCACTTAGGTTCCCGCGCAGGATGAAATCGGATTGCGTACTGAGTTACTCAGTACGCTTTTCTCGTACTGAGTAAACTCAGTTGGGCCCACTGTTAATGTATATGGTTTATCCACACCGTCCATCCATTTTTACTGATAATTTTAGGGGTTAATACCAAAATTGAAGTGAATCCAAAGCTCAAGGGGACCATTACACGGGAAACAGTGTGGAATAATGATTTCCACCGTTGAAATCTTCTTAGGGTCCAAATTAATTTTTATTTGTCATGCAACCTGTTCAATAGATCTCAAAGACATGGATGAAGAGAAAACACGAACATCAGCTTGATCCAAAACTTCTTTGGCCTCCAAAAAATTTCCAATGGTAGAGGTTCAATCAAACTGTTTCCTGTAGTGTGGTCCACTTGAGATTTTAATTTGCTTCATTTTTGGGCTCTAGCTCTAAAATTATCTGTCAATATGAATTAACGGAGTGGATAAAATAAATAAATAACAGTGGACCCCACACAGTTTACTCAGTACGCTAAGGGTACTGAGTTACTCAGTACGCAATCCGCTTCCTCATACATATGTAGCTATTATCGTACTGGTAATTTTGTTGGGCCCACCGTGAATGTATCTGGTCTATCCACGCCGTCCATACATTTTTTCATCTTATTTTAGGCGTTGAGACAAACATTTAAGCATACCCAAAGATCAAGTGGACCATATCACAGGAAACAGTTGGAATAATGATTTCCACAGTTGAAACCTTTATAAGGCCCACAGTGATGTTTATTTCTCATCCAACCTGTTCATAAGATCACAAAAACATGGATGAAGGGAAATCACAAATACAAGCTTGATCCAAAACTTCTGTGGCCCCCAAGAAATTTTCAATGGTAGATGTTCAATTCACACTGTTTCCGGTGGTGTGGTCCAATTGAGGTTTGGATATTCTTAATTTTTTGGTTAAAGCCCTAACATTATCAGGTAAAATGGATGAACGGAGTGGATAAAATACATAAATCAAGGTGGACCCCACAGAGTTTACTCAGTACGCTTAGCGTACTGAGTTACTCAGTACGCAATCCGCTTCCTGCTGTAAAAGGCGAGCACTGATGCTCCTCAAGCTCCAGCTGTACGAACGGTTCAAAGGAGATCAAAGTTACATGGCGCCAAAGTGATGTATTTATTATATCTACACCGTTCATCTTTTTTTTTAAAAGCCCAAACCATCTATTTTTCAGACTATAAATGCATTTGATCGGTCCGGTCCATCTTAAATATCCAATTCCATCCGTTTGGACTCCAATGTTGTTTCTGATCATCTGACGGCCACATTTTTTCAATGTTTAGATCATCAAATCAATGAGAATTTTTCACTATGGTCATCCACAATGGGGCCCACAGTGTGGACGGTCCAGATTGTTGTTTAAGCTTGCCAACTACAGATGCCTTCCAAAAGTAACCAAGGGCATATACCATAGTATAATCCATTTCATGATGCGAGATATATCAACTTTTTATATTAAATATGGTTACCTTCGGAAAAAAAAGGAAAAAGAAAAAAAAAAAAGAAAAGAAAAAGAAAACAAGCTTTTCCCATCTATTTTGAAAAAAATGCTCCAGCGCCTTCGGAGTACTGTAAGTTATAGTACTTCTAGTTGCACCATGATACTTGAATAGTCCAATCTATTGATCTGTACCGTCCATTACATGCGCAATACATGTCATTGAATACCATGTAAAAATCACACCAATCGGGCAAATCTAAGCGTCCAATGTCATGTACATGTGGATGGTGCTCTATGGACTATTCCTTAAAATAATCTAACAAAATGGATGAGTGTCATGGATATACAGCACATGCCCCAAGGTGGGCCCTAACAAGTACTAATATACTATTCTTTTACAGATAAAATATGTCGGGAGGAAGAGGAGGTAGGCAACCTGATATAGGGTGGACGTACGGTCGGCCCATTCCCGATAATCGATTCGGGAGTATATGTAATTTGTGTGGCCATGTATCGAGGAGTGGTGGGGTAACCCGCTTAAAGGAGCATTTAGCGGGAGGGTATCGCAATGTTGTGGATTACCCGAAATGCCCACAGGATGTGCGAGAACAGATGAGGACCATATTGAAAAAAAATGTGAAGACAAAAGATGAACGACATGCACGGGAAAGGGAGATTAGGGAGGAGTTGGGGCGGCCACCATATGCAGGTGAGGATGATGTAGTGGATCTCGATAATGATGATGATCCCGAATACAGACGTGCAATTCAAGAGTCCATACGGGATCAGTGGGAGAGGGATCAGGATAAGAGGTGGGACACAAGTAGGCCTAGATTTGAGGGGTCTATCCATGAGCGTGGTGGGGGGAGTGGAGCAGGGGAGTGTTAAGGGTGGATCAAGGAAGAGTAGTAGGCGGGGAGGAATATGGGGCATAGGCAGGAGTAGTAGCATGCGGGTACCGGATCTACCTTCAGATCCGAGGATGTACAAAGAGGCAGGAGGGACACAAAAGAAAATAAAGGAGATGTTTAGTGGAGGGGATGTGAGGAAAAAAGTTGAAAAATTTATAGCAAAATTTTTTATATACGATCAAATCCCGGCAAATGCCGCAGCAAGCCCGCACTTTAAAAATATTATAAGTGAAGTGCAGCGTGGGGGTGAGGATGTACAGCCTCCCACACCCGCCCAGATCATGGGGAAATACTTGGATGATGAACATGCAGAAATGAAAACATACGTTGATTCGTATCGGCAGTCATGGGAGATGTATGGCTGCACCGTCATGTGTGACGGTTGGACCGGACCGACGAAGATGTCGATTATAAATTTTATGGTCTATTCCAGGGGACGGGCGGTGTTCCTAAAGAGTATAGATGCAAGTAGTAAGATCAAGGATTTTAACTACATTTACAAACTAATGCACAACGTCATGCAAGATGTTGGGAGGAGAAATATTGTGCAGTTTGTTACGGATAATGGGAGTGCATTTGTTAAGGCGGGGAAGGATATTCAGAGCAAGTATCATATGTATTGGACCCCCTGCGCAGCCCATTGCATCGATCTCATGCTGGAGGCGATCGGGGATAGGCCATCGGTGAAGACTGTAATTACTGATGCACGGCTCATCACAAACTTTGTATACAACCACAGCTGGTTATTAGCCGCAATGCGCGAGAGGTGTGGTGGGGATATAGTGCGCCCTGGAGCGACGCGGTTCGCCACAAATTATATTGCCTTAAGTAGCCTTCTCAAACACAAGCAGGGGTTACGAGAGCTTTTTGCCTCTCATGATTATGTAGAATGGAAAAAGAGGTTGACAAAAGTAACCTATAGAATTGAGGAGTTGGTGCTGGGAAATTCATTTTGGGATAAAGTGCGTGGTGTTGTGGGTATTATAGAGCCTATTTATGTGGTGTTGAGGATGGTGGACAATGAGACAAATCCGTCGATGGGGTCGTTGTATTCGTCTATACAGCTGATGAAAGAGGCTATCATGGTTAAAGCTCCCAATGCATATAAGTGGGTGCATGCAATAATACACGATCGTTGGGAAAGGACGCTTTCTCACCCACTACATCAGGCCGGTAAGTACCTATATGGATTTTTTTTTCCCATATGCAATAATAAATGAGGGTTGTATTGATGTGTATATGTTGGTTTTCAGCATATTTCCTAAATCCCAAATACCACTATAGCCGGAACCTCTTCAATGATAATTCATTAAAAAGGGCTGTGCATGAGGTGTACGATCACTTATTCTCCGACTGTCCAGGGAAAGGCACCTTTGGTAGTGAGGTAAATATGTTCCGTACTTACATTCTCCTTATCTTCATCTCAATCATTAAACACTTATTCTAGTTGCTATACACCATCAACAGATTGTTAAATTCCGCGATGTAGTTGGGATGTTTGGGTGTCACCCTGCAGTGAAGTCAAGGAACACTATGATGCCATGTGAGTCACTGTAGTAAACTTAACTTTTATATTATTTTGGAAAATCTAGGATAATGAAAGAATCTTATGATATGCAGGCGAATGGTGGTCCATGTATGGGACTGACTGTGAGGTTTTACAACGACTGGCTGTCCGTGTGCTTGCACAGACGGTGTCCTCGTCACCCTGTGAAAGGAATTGGAGTACATTCTCCCTCATACATACAAATAAACGTAATAGAATAGGGTATATGAGGCTTCAGAAGTTAGTGTATTGTCACTACAATATGAAGTTACGAGAGAGGTTGCTCCGCTCGGAAAGAAGAAGAAAAGCACAGGAAGACCCACTGGACCTGATGACGGTCGGACAGCATGCATATGCTGAGGATGCGGAGGATGACTTAGTTTACCAGTGGGTTAGGTCGGATGACTTAGATACCTCGGATGGGCGACCAGAGCCACATATTGCGGCAGAAGCAGAGACACAAGAGATTAATATTGACAAATATGTGGAGCAGCAGAGGTCTCCTGATGAAGCATTCGACCCATTAACAAGGAGTCCGGAGGGCAGCCCGCGGCAGTCACTATCACGCGGGACACGTGGCGGGGAAACATTATCTGACACCGAGACTGAGTCAGAGAGTGATGCAGGAAATGAGTCCGGTGATGATGATGGCGGCGATAAGGGTGACGATGACTCTGATGACAGTAAGGATGATGATGATGATGGTGGTGGTGGCAACGGGGATGGTGGCAACACGGGTGGGAGTCAGGATAAGAGGCCTCTTAGCCCTTTTACTGGGGAGGAGAATTTTGATCATTCCACGCAGGACCCTGACCATGGTTCTCGTCCAGGAGAACTACGACCTCGTCTTGTTTACAATAAAACATACACGCGTCAAAAGCTACCACAGAAAAAGAAGACTCATAAACTTTCAGATTTTGAGGAGGAACTGCTAGCAAAATGCATGAGGGACACAAGCGTTCGTGGCAAGCGAGGTGGCTCTAGATTTGGATCACGGACGAGGGAGGAGAGCTCGAGTTACAGGCCACAACATGAATCTGGATCACAAACACTGGAGAGTAGCTCGAGTTCTGTGCCACAGTATGGGCATGGATATGGACCTAGTGGATATGCGACGAGTGACTCCAGCAGTTACGGCACATCATTTTTCAACCCTGGTCAGGAGTTCACTTCTACATATGGGCAAGGATATGAGCAGCAGTATGGATATGGCCAACAATATGGATACCAAGGAGCTTCATATGTGCCCTTCCCAGATCCATATCAGTTACAGACTGTGACGATTACACAGTACCCACGAATGGGCGTATTGATTCAGTTTGGAGAGGATGAGTACCAGCGTTATGTAAGGGAGTATCTTAACTGGTACCACTCTACTATGACTTGGGCACAATATTGTCGAATTGTGGAGCAGCAGTACTATGCCCAGCCCCGTCGAGATGGAGATGATGATTACGAGCCACCACGCAACTCTATGTGGGTCTAGACCACAACTAGTCCCCATCATTGATATGTATATTTATCAAATTTTACTTCTTCAGTTCTTATTTTGCTTTTCAATGAATTGGTTGTGTTTTTATACATGACTATGATATATTTATAAATATGATTCATTCAATTTAAATATAGTTGCATTAGTTCAGTTAAACACCGCATAACTTAGGACCCTATACAAAGGAAATTTATTATGTGCATCTTTTTTTTGAGATGTTATGATTTAAAAGTGTGAATTAAGGGCCTTTTTAACAATCCCCAAAGTTCCATTAAAAAATTCAACCATTTTCCCAATGTTTCCCCATGTTTCCCAAAAAGTGCGATAAACTATGCGATACAAACGATATATCCCGTGCGATAACCGATACGTATCTGTATCTCAAGGGTGCGATACATTGTGCGATACCGATATTTCGAACACTGATTACAGTCGAGTCGGCAAGAGAAACAAATTCCGAAATAATCAAACACACTAAAACAGCTCCGAAGCAAATAGAAGACGGGGGGCAACCCACAATTGACAGCTTGCGAGAAATAAATCTGGAAACAGAAGAAGAGCCACGGAATACATTCATAAGCGCCAATCTCCTCAAACAGGAAGCCGATCGATATATCCAACTCTTGAAGGAGAACAAGGATGTATTCGCTTGGACATATGCAGAAATGTCAAGCCTAGAACCATCGGTAGCAATGCATTGGCTAAATATCTCCAAAGACAAGAGGCCGATCAAGCAAGCGCAAAGGCGATTCCATCCAGACCTAATTCCTTTGATAGAAGAAGAAATCAATAAACTGATAAAAGTCGGCTTCATCAGAGAGGTTAAATATCCTAAATGGATATCAAATGTTGTCCCAGTAAAGAAGAAAAGCAGGCAAATCACAGAGAGGTTAAATATCCTAAATGGATATCAAATGTTGTCCCAGTAAAGAAGAAAAGCGGGCAAATCAGAGTATGCGTTGATTTCAGATATCTAAATGAAGCTTGCCCGAAAGATGATTTTCCACTGCCGATAACCGAGTTGCTAATCGACAGTACAACGAAATATGTTGTCATGTCCTTCATGGACGGTTACACCAGTTATAACCAAATAAGAATGGCTCCTGAAGACGAAGAAGCAACAGCGTTCAGAACTTCGCTGGGAATCTATTGCTATAAAGTTATGCCGTTTGGTCTCAAGCAGTGTTTTCAGTAGCGTATGTAGCGTAGCAAAATCGCTACGTAGCATTGCAAATAGCGTATATCCCCTGTAGCATGAGTAGCGTGCGTAGCGTAGCGATAGCGTAGCAAAATCGCTACGTAGCGTTGCAAATAGCGTATATCCCCTGTAACGCATGCTACAGGGGTCGTAGCGTGCGCTACCTGTTCTTTTTCTTTTTTCCCACTGTATTAAACAGTGGTGAACCCACACCACAAGCAACAACTAAAGTTTAAAATAAAATAAATTAAAAAAAAAAAAAACCAATTCAAAAGGGCTTCCAGACCCAAATCGACGTAGCCAACACTGCTCCTCTCCCCACCCTTTGATCTTGAGATCGAAAATCTGCTTCCAGACCCAAACCGACGCTACCGACGCTGCTCCTCTCCCCACCCTTCAATCTTGAGATCGAAAATCTGCTTCCAGACGCAAACTGACGCTGCTGACGTTGCTCCTCTCCCCACTCTTCAATCTTGAGTTTGAAAAGCTACTTCTAAACGCAAACCAATCAGCCATGGAGCTTCAACATTTGCAGTTTTCACTGATTCAATCTCATCTTGAGACAAAAAGGTACGCTTGTTCCTTTTTTTTTGAATTTTTTTCAATGTACAATGAAAATAACTTGGTATTTTCAGTTTTTTCCTCATTTTTTCCCTTTTAAAATGCCGGTTACTGTCAGTTTTTTGTTCTTTATACTTTTTTTTTAAATTTTTTTGTGGTATGGCCCACGTGGGCCCCACTGAGGTGTGTGAAGAGGTGGATGTCCATTATTTTCTATGATGTGGCCCACATAGGGCCCATTGAGGTGCGTGAAGGGGTGGATTTGCATTGTTTTCTATGGTGAGCCCACTGTGGTGTGCATGTGTGTAAGTGGTGTGGCATTTATATATTTTGCTTTTTTCTTACTATTTAATATTTATAATATATATATATTTAAAATTAAAAAATAGAAGTATTGTGTAGCTTATGCTACACGCTACGCTATTTCGCTACACGCTACTGAGGGTTGAACGCTACGCAACACGCTACCGCTATTTAAAACACTTGTCTCAAGAACGTTGGAGCGACATATCAAAGGGCAATGCAGAATATCTTCCAGGACATGATGCATAAACATATTAAATGTTACGTGGACGATTTGGTAGTAAGATCAAATGACCATGAAGAACATCGCGAGCATCTGACTTCAGTCTTTTGCAGACTCAAAAAGAAACAGCTGAAGATGAATCCGGCTAAATGTGCCTTTGGAGTATCGTAAGGAAAATTTCTCGGCTTCGTCATTAGACACAGGGGGATCGAGATCGATGCAGGAAAAGTCAAAGCCATTCAAGATATGTCGCCTCCGAAAACGTTGAAAGAACTGAAAAGCCTGCAAGGAAAATTGGCATATATTCGTCGTTTTATTTCAAATTTGGCAGAGAGGTGTCAGCTGTTTTCTCATTTAATGAAGAAAGGAACAGAATTTGTGTGGGACAAGTCCTGCCAGAATGCGTTTGATTCAATAAGAGAATTGCTGAAACAGCCTCCAGTATTGGCAGCTCCTATGAAAGGTAAACCACTCATTTTATACATATCTGCAGCTGAAAACTCATTGGGAGCTCTATTGGCACAGGTGAATGAATATGGGAAAGAAATTGCACTTTATAATCTGAGCAGAACTTTAATAGGTGTAGAGTGTAATTATTCCCCAATTGAAAAAATATGCTTGGCACTAATATTTGCAGTGCAGAAACCGAGACACTACTGCCTCTCCTATGACATAATTTTGATCTCACGAGCGGATCCCATAAAATTCTTAATGACAAAGCCGATGTTATCAGGAAGATTGGCCAAATGGATGTTGTTACTTTCAGAATATACAATCACTTAGAAGCCGATGAAAGCAGTCAAGGGGCAGGGAGTAGCAGATTTCTTGGCAGCTCATCCCGTAGCGGACAGTGAAACTATCAGCGACGACTTCCCCGATGAACAAGTCATGATGATTGAGTCACAAAACCCGTAGCAAATGTATTTCGATGGTGCTTCCCGAGCATCAAGAGCAGGTGCCGGAGTGATATTCATTACTCCTCAGGGTGACTTGTTGCCTTATTCTTTCATGTTGAGTACTGCATATACAAATAATGAAGCAGAATATAAGGCTCTCATCATCGGGATGGAGATAGCTCAAGAAATGAAGATAAAAACGTTGCAGATCTTTGGGGACTCCAAGTTGATCATAAATCAACTAACGACTGAGTTCGAAATAAGGAAACAAGAGCTCCTACTATACTGTCGAAAAGCGCAACAGTTGCTAGAGCAATTCTATCATGTCGAAATCAAGCACGTACCAAGATGCGAGAATGCAAGGGCGGACGCTTTAGCCAGCCTGACGGCAGCCTTCCTGGCCGGATCGGAGTCCGCTTTAGGTAACAATAGAAGAAAGAAGATTTTTGTCATCCTCAGAGATCATCAATGAAGCCGCTGAAGCACTTCCTATATCATGTTTTGAGGTGACAATAGACGATTGGTGCCAGCCTTTTGTGGATTACCTCAAATATGATATCCTGCCAAAAGATTCGGCACAAAAACAGCAGATCAAGCAGAGATTGAAAAGATTTATCATGTGTAGAGAGATATTATATAGAAGGTCTAACAATGAAATGCTGTTGCGATGCCTAGATAAACAAGAGGCAAGTCAAGTGTTGCAGGAGGCTCATTCCAGAGAATGTGGGGCGCATCAAGCCGGCCGAAATCTATTCCATTGGGTGCATCGAATGGGTTATTACTAGCCCACAATGTTCAAGGACACCATAGAATATGCAAAGCAATGTCATGAATGTCAGATCCACGGAGATGTCATACATATGCCGCCTGAAGAGCTTCATCAGTCAGTCACTTCCTGGCCTTTCGCTGCCTGGGGACTCGATGTCATTGGTCCCATAAATCCGCCTTCATCTAAGGGAAAACAATACGTATTGGCAGCAACAGACTATTTCTCCAAATGGACAGAAGCAGTAGCGCTCCGAAATGTCAAAGAGAAAGACGTTGTGAATTTCGTCCGACACACGATAATATATTGCCATGGCATCCCGAAAAGAATCATCACCGATAATAGTACTCCTTTAAAAAACAGGGGTATGGAGAAGCTGTGTCAAAAGTTCGGTATTCATCACTCGTTTTTGACACCCTACTATCCACCAGCCAATGGATTAGCAGAGGCATTCAACAAGACAATTGTAAAAATACTAAAGAAAACCGTGGCTGGGATGAAAAGCTACAGGAAGCTCTATGGGCCTACAGGACTACTCACAGAACCGCAATGAAAGTTATGCCGTATTCATTGGTTTATGGTGTTGAGGCCATCATCCCGATCGAAACACGGGTCGCATCACTCAGAGTTGTAGTACACCAGTCGATAACGGACGATGAAAATGCGAGAATAAGACTAGCGGAATTGGATCTGCTAGATGAAAAACGACTGGCAACCCAATAGCGATTGCAATTGTATTAAGCAAGAATCTCTGCCGCCTTCGACAAGAAAGTCAAATATCGCTCCTTCAAGAAAGATGACATGCTGCTAATGTTAAAAAGGCCGATAGTAGTCACCCACAGAACAAAGGGCAAGTTCGACCCCAAATGGGATGGGCCATACATAACAACCGGAGTATACTCCAATGGGGCGTACAGAGTTACAGATCAAGATGGACGAGGTATCATCATACCGGTCAATGCCCGCTTCATCAAAAAATATCGTTCCTAAGGATGGAGACGATTTTGATCCAAAAGATTATCAGAATAATGCTTCTATATCAAAATGGGGCAATTATAAGTGAAGTGATAAAACAGCCTCAAAAGGCAAAGCCATGTATTCTTCCATATATGAATGAATAAAGGGCGAATTCTCAAGCATATCAAGACTAAGCATCGACAATTATCACTAAAATTAGCAACTATCGCTGTTATTATCGACAACAAAGCCGCCTTACAGAAATTGTTATTATCGACCACAAAGCGGCGATATATCAATTATTGATTTACCATTCATGGCAGTGAAATAAGCCTATAAGGCCAACCGCACATAAATTTACGACAGTGATGGGAGCTTATCATTTAAGGCAGCCTAGCCAAGCCTATACGGCCAACTACGCATAAGACCTACCATCATCGGCAATATGCATATATTATTCGGGCTGCAGTGAGAAACCAATGGCCCTAAAAAGCCCATATAGGCCATCACATGCATACCCATGCGGGCAGTGGACGAAGTCAATGACTAAAAGCCCTAAGCGGCCAAAAGCCCACAACGACCAGTCACAAGTGAGACCAATGCCGTCTGCACAGCTTCCGACAGCATCACGGGGAAGGAGAAAATGCTCTCCCGTGAATGGGTCCGACCTTGCAGACGAAGAAAAAGGGGGCTGCAGTGTGCGCTCTTTGGTCATTGTCCATAGATAGGCAAACCATGCATAAGACCTCCCAGATTCTTGGCTTGATTTCAGTAGTAATTCATGAGAACGGGGTCTCCAAAGCAAAACACCCCCTCATTGACGGACTGGCGGCCTTGGATTTGGTACACTAAGGTAGCCTTGTGCGCCTCGTGAACTCTAAAGAGTTACTACAGCCAACCCTGTGCATAAATCCCACTAAGTTCACGGGCCTGGCAGCTTCACTGGGCCCCTCTGATGGATTGCGGTTTGTGAACTCCCCAGCTGTGATAAGCCCAGCGAACTCCAAAGAGTTACAGAGGCCATTCACATGAGACCCGACTCCAACTACTCATAAGTCTAAAAACTGTGGTTGCTCCACTACTCAAGAGCTTAAACTGTGTGCAAGACTAACTTTACTAACTTTAAAAAAATAAAATTAGCGTTGCCCACTAAAACAAATACCACGTAGGGGTACGCTGTGTTGACAATTATGATAGATTGTATTGAAGCATGATGATTATATGAATACTGTATCAAAATCAGTGATAACATTGCCAAAAACATGTTTATTTCGAACAAAGTATTGAAATTCATTTGAATACTACAAGACAAAAGAAACAAAGAAATTTACATGGAAAAGCGGTGTCTTATATTCCTCTGGCATGCCTAGCGCTCTTACATATTTTTGTAAATTCTCTCTTAATTGAACTTGCACTACAACTTGAGACTGTTCGGCTTCAAAGATAATCCTGGCCTGATCAGGAACACCCACTAATTCTTGCTCCATGGAGGCAGCCATCTCTTTATTTCTCATCTGCTCAATCCTCTCAATTTCAGCAGTGCGAGCGTTGGCTTCGATTTCTTCCTTAATCTTGCAAATATTCGATTCTTCTTCTTGCCTCTTCACTTCAAATAGAGCTATCTCTTTTTGAAGGAAAGCAATATGGTTCTCAAGAACCACTCTGTTCTTATCGGCAGCCTTTAGTCTGTCATGAAGAGACTGATCCTTTGCATTGTAACTGGATATTAAGACATCGGCTTGAGAAATTTTCTCCTTGAGAGACATAAGTTCTCGTTGACGATCCAAGACTTCTGGAGGAATAATTGTACTTCGTGCTGATTCCAAATCATATATGGAATTATAGAATTGTAGTAAGGAATCATACAAAGGATGAACATTGATATGAGCGAGCCTTCCTGAATGTTCCGGGACAGCCAAAGCACTATCCAAGAAGGGCCACTGAGTAGGATCCTTGAAAGCATTCACGATGACAGAGATAGCATTTTTGAAGAAGATAAGCATAAGAGGCGATACCCTCTCCAAGGAGATCTTATCAGAGATTGTGGCTACAGAGTTGGAACCTTCAGAGCCACTCGGGGTCGACATGATTGTAGCTAAAAAGAAAAGGAGAGACGCGATCAGAAATGTTAAAATTGGATATATATATATATATATATATATATATATATATATACACACATATATATATATATAAGAGAAGGAAGAAAAGGTATACCTCCTTCTCTGGGGGTAGCTTGAGAAGTGGCCCGAACAGAAAAGGTTCCTGCCTCAGAAGATGTGGGTACATCCATAGTTGCAACAACAGCATTGAGAGAGCTCAGGAACTCCAGTGCTTGAGTCCAAAGTTGTTGGAGTTGGAATGTCAATGGGATCAGAGAAGAATTCCAAGCTTCGAGCTACCGGTTGAATGGGAGAAAGACGCATGACAGGAGACCTCTCAGCACGAATAGGGGCATTAGAAATTGCAATAACGACTGGCGGGGCTTGTACGATATCCTGGCTCACCTCTGCAGTCCGAGAAGAAAATACATTTTCTGCTTCTACCTGAGCGTTTGATGGTGGGATTTCTGCTTCCCTTGACATTGAAACCTCCGTTATCGTGGGAAGGGTGGTATGTGCAATTGCATCGGTAGCCTCCACAATGCATGGGGAATACGAAGCATCAAAGGAGATAAAAATGTTCGCACGAGGAGAACGGTTGGATCCTCCATAATCAAGTTGTTCTTCTTCGAAAGAAGCCGCTCTGACAAGAGAAGAAATATCTGGTTGATCCGGTTGAATTTCAAGAGGCAGGAATTCAGCACTGACTTCACCTTCTTCGTAGATGTCCACCTCGGCATCCTCTTCTTGGTTATCATCAAATAAGACATTCCCCTCATCGGTCAAACTTGTGGAAGTGGATGTTTTGCTGGTCAGAGTATTTGCTGAATAATCTGACGAGCTGTCTTCTTCAAGATTGCTTGTTTTCCTTTATAAACAGTTTTTACAGGGAGAAGAAGACGAGCACCTCGAGCGGGAGTAAGAAGTTGCTGTACCAACGCTTCTGGGGATAAGGACTTGGCTCGCGAACGAGTCTTAGGAGAAGTGGTAGTAGCAACGGTAGTGGCAACTTGATCTGCATCAGGAGAAGTGGTAGTAGCAGTGGTAGTGGCAACTTGATCTGCATCAGGAGAAACTATAGTTGTCATGCGATCTGTAGTAGAAGGAACTACAGCGGCGGTTTGACCTTCTGTCTCTTGAGTAGGAGAAGAGGGAATAGCGCCAGGAGTTTCAAATTTATTTATCCACAGGAGTGGCTTGTCTTCCTGTTTGCTTTATAAGATCGAGGGGAGATCCAAAGGCAATCCATCCTTCCAAAGTGTTCGGCGGCTTTATCTCTCTAATAGGTTCTTCTGTGAAAATTCTCCCACAAAGCTGCGCCGGAGTAGCTGCATGATCTTTTTCAACAAATACCCGATCCCTTGTTTCGGCCTGTAATTTCTTAACCTGGGAGGGGGAATCCAAATGGGACGATCGACAAGAAAACAATTGCACACTAGATTATAATGGTGTGACCATCAGCGCATCCAGGCATACGAAGCTTACACCTGATGATTGAATCCTAGAAGAATGAAGCAGGAACTGAAGTTCCTGGCCAAGAGTTATTTCCATATTAAGGCCCAATTATACGGACTAACCCCATAACTGCACATTATTTGGGTAACTTCCTCTCCTGCTTGAGGTACTGTCTGGTCATAGCCGAATTGCCTCACAAACCTACATGGATAATAAGGCTCCCTCCAGAATTCCGCTCCTTCTCGCAATGGCAGGCTACAGGATTGAATGCAGATCAGGAAGGTTCTTTCAATTGGCTCCTAGTCATTGTTATCTTCAACGTCTCTGTCTTCGGCTTGATGGGTCAAGTAGAAAGGGAAGAAGTCAATGGATTCCATATTCTCAATCTTATCAACGATCCCTTCATACACTTTCTTCACCATTTTCCGTTTGAAATAGTAGCACAGGGGAGGACGTTCAGGGTGAACGTAAGCCTTCTCAAGGTCATTATAGGTCCACGAAAAATATACTCCAAGCCAACCTGAGAAATAGTGCCATGGAGTGAAGGAAGATGTAGCCCTGACTGTTGGGCTTGAGCAATGCGCTGCAACATTCCCGAAAGCTCTATATAGAAAGCATAGGACAAGAGAAGCTAGAGAATATTTCTTTTTACCTTCTAGCATGACCCCTGCCACTACAAACAAAGTTGGACGAATAGAGTCCGACCATTTCGAGTTGGGGAGGACAACCAGACTTAACCAATAAGCTAGGAAAGCAGCTAATTTGGTTTCAGGGGTGAAGGTGGCCGAGCCTCTTATCTTTCCGCGACCAGATTCCAACTCTGGTGAGTGGCTATCAAAAAACTTGAGGAGGAGAAATATGAGAAAAACATGGAAATGTATATAGAAAGAGGAAAGAAGAAGTGTTGAAAGCGCGTACCGCAAGTATCTCGAGAAATGTGCGAGCCACTGGAGCAGAGATATTTTATGAACATCAGGGAAGTTTGACATTTCACGGAAGAGTTCAATGGTGGAGGCGGAAATGTAAGGTATTTTGCCAGGAGCAACATAAGCAAACTCCTCGTTCGTAGGAATATATTCATCCAGAAAGGAGCCGGTGATGGGAAGGCCAACCATCCGGTGAAGATCCCACAGAATGATGCTCACCTCACCAATTGGAAGATGAAAAGAATTTGTGGTAGAGGACCAATGTTTCAAGAAGGCTTTGTAGATCAGAGTGTCTTTGTGGAAGAAATCGGAGGTGGCTTCTATAGCTGCATATATCTTCATCTCAATGAGGACTCTTTTGTATTTTTGTAGAATTGCCTTGACCCAGGAACTATAAAATTGGCGTTGGGCTAAGAGGCCACATGTCCTAAACTCGTCCTTCCCCCATAAAGAGTCACGATCGTGGAAGCGTTGCTGAACTGTCTCGAAAAAATGGGTAGGATACAGAGTGTGAGGATTGTAGCATGGTGTGAGGAAGCGCGTATATGATATTTGCCCGGCCTTTTGCACTTAACATTTTTCCATAAGATAGCCTTCCAAAATTTTCGGCTCTTTTATAACCCAGTTCGCTACATATAAGAGGCGATTTTGTGTCATATGATCAGACGGCTCACTTTGAATCATAGAGAGGTGACGCTGAAGGTTCAGAGGGATAATGACGGTCTCGTCTTTATAGGGGTTTTTGAACTTGATTACGTCCGCATGAGATCTGATCATGTCCCAGACATTTTGAAAACGTTTCTTGTTGTGTTCTCGTATCTTCTCTTGAAGGATTTCGTCTTTACTTTTTAGTTTCTTGCTCCTCGAAATAGAGGGAGGAAGGGAAGATTCGACAGGAGCAGGGCAAGGATCGTCTGTTCGGAAATTGGCAGCAGACTTCAGCCAATCCTCCCAGTCAGACTCATGGCCCTCTGTGGGTGGCCCCTCCAAATCTCTCATTAGTACAGCATTGCAGATAGAATCTAGGAGGCGTTGGATTCAATTAGCGAAATTGATGATCGGCGGGTCTAGTACCTTGAAAAGAGAGGAATAGTCTTCAGTAGGTTTAGACCTCTTCTGAGGAGGGTCTTCCGACGGTTGAGGATTCGAGGATTCGGCAGCATGTTTATCTGGGGAGATATATGGTCTTTTAGAATGCGTCATTTGGAGGACAGAAGAAATCCAGCAAGGACTAGACACTTAGAGAATTTCAGGTCGCAATTACAGTTATGCAAGTCCAGTTGTGCACAAACCCTATTGTGCGCAAGTCTCGTTATGCGCAAGTCATGTTGTGCACAAGTCACTTTGTGCACAAAACCTTGTTGTGCGCAAGGTTCTGTTGTGTGGAATAGGATAGCGCGCAAAGGGAGATGAGCGCAAGGTTTGAATAACTGGAATAGAGACCAAGGCTGACTTATATAGGGTTTTCAGTCAATGTTGTGAGCAAGACACTTTGTGCGCAGGACGCATTGTGCACAAGCACGAAATTGTGCACATTGAAAAGAAAATTACAAACTATCAAAAATTTGATCCCACATTTTCTCATTTTGTAGATAGAAAAAAAAAATGAAAATGCAGGATCAAGGGGGCGTCTGTTGAGGCATAAAATGATTAGAAGAAAACAGAAGAATTAGAAGAAAAGAAGGTGAACTCTTCCCTAATTTAGTTGTGCAGCGCACAAAGGAAGTGCCAGGAGAGAAGTGTTGTGCGGCGCGCAAAGGAAGAATGCCAGGAGGGAAGTACTGTTCTGCGCACAATAAAGATCACAAGGAGAGTGGAATTGTGCGGCGCACAATGAAGATTGCTAGGAAAGGAGAGTTGTGCTGCTCACAAAGACAAGGACTGCACAACAAGTGTTGGTGCACAAACAAAGGGGACCGCACAAAGGGTCAGCACACAAACAAGCCAGAGGGGTGTTGGCATGTGTGGGAGGCTATAAATACACCACTATCCCCATGAATGATTCATTCGAGTAATACCAAGATAGCAGTGAGAGGTCCAGACCTCGAAGAAATTCGGGTACTGCAGGGAGTCCTTGTGCGGCGCACAACCCCTTGGGCGCACAACGGCTCTGCATCAGCATAGACTAAGTGATTGGTTGGATCGGAGAGAATATTAGTCCAGCACAATCGAAGTTCCATATTAAGTATCATGATGTGATATGAGATGTTGCATAAATTAGCATAGAATATTTGATATTTGTATTAAATTATGTAACTACTTTACTTTGGAATCAAAGGATATAAAGGATGTAATCGAATTCAAATCAAATGAATATTGTGATCATTCTCTCTATTCTCTTTTGTTAATTATTGAGTAGATGAATTCCCCCAAATCGAATGCATTTGTTTCTTGTCGAAACAAAATCAAATACAAATTCTATCACTAAACAAACTGTTTAATATGGTGTGCCCCAGGAGTACACAAGTTAAAATGGTGCGTCATAGAAGTACAGTGCACCGCAGGAATATACGAAACTGTGATCACTAACAAAACCAACCAAACACAATCATAAGTAGATTCTGTTAATTGATTTTGGCTTCCTTTTTTGTGAGTCACGTTCAATTGAAATTTTGCAATGGCGTTCAATTCCATATTAATGTTCACTCCTTATTTCACAAGCTACACAATTTTACTTTGATCTTCTTTGAAGAATGGCATAACAGGATTCATGTAGCTGATCCCAATTAGTTGGGATAAGGCTTAGACAATGATCATGAAGTAATCAATTGCTTATTCTATTAATTTATCATTATAAATTCAACTGGTAATTATCTTTATTAAGCAAAAGAATGATCAACCTTTCTTCATTAATAAATCATTTCTCATAACAGGGACACGCGGCCAGGTCTTTTTGAAGTTACAAAAGCTTTTTCAATTGCATAGTTTATGGTTTTGTGCACTACAAACATAAAGGGAGACGACACGGAAGAAGTAGTAGGACACAAGTGATAGAATATTCAAATAGCAGAAATGGTAGAGGTCGACAGCAACTCAGCAAGTATAGCTGACATCAATAACATGCATTTCATACCAGAGAGACTCATCGCACAGGCAGGTTTGATAAAAATACCCAAATAAAAAAAGAAGGAACCAAATATTCAAGACTACCTACCTTTGCAAGTGAACATGAAAAGGACTCCAACTGTCCATCTGCGCCGCGATAGAAATGAAAATATGGAAGCACCTTGACGTTCAAACTTTTGCACATGGGCTTGTTCTCATCAAAATTCACTTTCAGGAATAAAATGTCCGGGTGTTCTTCCGCAGTCTTGCAGAGCTGCAAGACCCAAAAGAAATAAAAAATAATGCAAGGACAACAAATCAACTAGTCACAGCAGAGATCCAAATAACAAGGATATGGCTCATTTTTTACCGTGTCAAAATGTCTTGGCATGGATGTGTGATAAAATACCTTGCCATGCCTCATGAGACAGAGAAGTGTCATCTACAATTACTTACCGAAGAGTGAGTGGCTAAGGCAAAACATCTCCTATTTTTAGTTCCTTTTTTTTTTAACTGATTGGTCATGTAAAGATCTTATTTATTTTATATGAGGCCCCCCTAAATACATCTTTTGTTTTACAAATGCATCTTCCTTTTTTCTTTTAGAAGATAACCATTTCACTGAAAAAGCCAAAAAAGTAAATCTCCCAATCCCTCAATAAAGCAAGAGAAATCCCTATAAATTCAGGTAGCAAAGTGCCCACCCAAATGCGAAAGAAGCAATTGAAACATGATAGAATGGTAGATAAATTTAAACAATGTTTCACTTTCTTTCAAGCTTTTTTGAGTTACCGATGTTCTCTTCTTTTCAACTTTTTAATCCTTCAGCAGGTGATAACACTTCCGACAAATGCTTCCAATAGAACTAGATTTAGGAGGATAAAGTGAACAAATGCCTCTGAAGCATGGTGTGATCTCTAAATGGCAATGTTTCTTTTCAGGATAAATGCTACTGAAACTAGGTGGATAACTTTATAAGACACTTGGACCAGCCATTCTACATTTGACATAGTGTTAGGCGATTAGGAAGCAGGATGGGAGGATGACGTCACAGAGATGAGGATGTTGAGATGAATGTTTTGGAAGACTAAAAAGTAAAAGGACATGAGAAGCAGCTTAAAATTAGAAGGTCTACTGAGATGGTTCTCCAATCTGCTTCAAACTGGAGATGATCCCAACAAGGAGGGGAATTTTGAAAAGGGTTGAGAAAAGGATGAGAAGAAGACCTAAAAGAGCTTGGATTGAGGTGTAACTGTAAGATGGATCCAAAGGCCTAAAACTTTCTGAAAATAAGATAGGGCCATTTGGTTTTTTTTTTTTTGGATAAGTTACATAAATTTTATTGAGAAGGCACCAATAGGTGGCAAAGAATACAAGAAACGAAAACAACCAGCCAACCCCAAACCAATAGGATAGAGCCTTATATAAGAATGATTGATGAAAAAAGATTCGTAGATCCAACCACAAATAGCTTAGCTGGGACAAGGCTATGATAATTATGCACGTGATTTTCTAGGATTCAATACATGTCTTCCAAATAAAAAAAGTTATTGTACACACACAACAGCTTCAATGCATCAATACCTACATATACATGCATTGCTAAGCACATGCTTCCCACATGCGAACCTAGCATGTGCATTGAACATACAAGCCATCCATCACATGGGCCACAACTAGATGATCCAGTTCAAGAACTAGGTCGATCAACGAGCACCCAGTGGACCACAACTGCACAAAAACAATGGAAAGCTCAAAAAAATACCAGTGGGCAGAGGTTGACATTCAACGTAAAAGTTAACTCATCTGATTGAGTGGACCACCTTATTTTGCCAGGTCACCTATATGGTGGGCCCACCTGATACAGGCTCAAGTGTCGTGTGCGTGTGTGTATGGCGGGGGCGGGGGGGGGGGGGGTTACCTTGGGGAACAATGCCCGACAAGAGCCACACCATGTGCCATAAAAATCAACAATAACAAGTTTATCTCCAGCTTGACTTAATGCACTCAAAAATTCTTCTGTAGAATGAATGTCAATCATGTTTGGGCTAGCATTTCTTTCCCACCATTTTGGCTCACCATCCTTTTCAGCAACAGTTGCATGTACCTGAATGAAAGGTCCATGGTGGAAACTCAATAACAATTAGAGAACATCTATTGTCATACTCTCCATGCATACCATGTCAAGAAATTTATGGTCAGAATTTGCATCACTAACATCTCAGTCCACTTTAACTATATTCCAATGCTACAAAAAAATACAAAAAGGAAACCTTCAATAAGAGATACGCTAGAGTGGCACTCACAGACACTTCTATTGTCTTCTCCACAACTTCTACACAATTAGATAGATAAGGGACCATTTGGGGCAAGGAACTCACGTGGTTGTATTTTCTTTCCTCAAAAAACATATGGTCAAGATCATTTTATTCTCAGAGCCTGATGGATTTAGAGATTCTAGTTATGCCGACACAGCCGGTCTCCTCCAAGCGGTGAAGATCATTGTATCTTTCCAGCTTTATCCTGCAATTATTGAAGTATATTCTTGTAAAGCTATCGGTTGGGATTTGTCCTGGAGATATCAATGGAATATAGTGGACCTGATAGAAGAAGCTCTTGATCTCTCTAGAGGCAAGGAGATCCCTTTCAGCAGGTGCCGTGTGAAGCTAATGCCACTGCTGACCAGGTAGCAAAAGACGAAGCTTCCAGGCCTTCTCTTATTATAGAAGATTTATTTATTTATTTATTTATTTTTAAAAGTGTGCCAAATTAGTTTTCTCCTTTTCTCTGGTTTCTTGGTTCCTGTTGCGTCTGTTTTCCTGCTGTTGTTTCTGTGTTAGCCATAGACAGGCCTCTTCGTATTTGGTAGTAGGAGTTTTTGTTTTCTTTAATAAATCACAGTTTACCTTTCAAAAAAAGAAACTTGTGGGGCCTGCCAGACAACTTATCAATTGAGTTGTTGTCTAGCATGCCCTTGGTTGAAAACCCAAATTAAATGGTAATGTTGGAATTTCTTGAAATAGAAAAAAGCCTCCCGTTCCATTTCATTTGCCGTTTTGAGAGACGGTGCAATTGAGGAACAATTATTGGATATGGGCCTATGGGGCCCACTTGTGGGCAACCACAAGGGGGTGGGTCCCACACAGTTTTCCCTTGGAGCATCTCCAGGAGGATATCCCTTTTTCCACTCTCTCAAAGTTCTAATTTGAAATTCAAATTGAAAGAGGATTGTGATAAGGCGGAGACTTTGGATGAGATATGAATAAGCTCTATTGTATCCAAACTCCTCCTAATCCTCTCGGTTCCTCCCTTTATGAAAAGGGAAGCATTCCCTTTGTAAAGGTACGCATCTGAGTAATTCCCTGGAGAGAAAATCAATGGAAATAATGAGAGAATATCCATTGTTCATGAAGTTGCCTCTAGATGATCTAAACCATTGATCGTGTTGGGTGCCATCCTAACCGTAGGATTAGAGGGGTGATTAGCTCCTTTCCGGTCCCATAGTAGCTAGGCAGATCACTGGACGTGAGCTGTCAATTTTCAGCTTTGAGGAGCTCCCTAGGATCATGTAGATACTGTCATATCCTATACAGTCATATCCTATGGATCCACCCATCTAAGCCTTTCAACTTTAGCTTGGCATGTGTCTTTCGGAAATGTAAAGAAACCTGCCCAACCAGATTTTGATCCTACATGGCCACTAAGGACACAGAAAAGCAAGAATTTCTACATTGTGTGGAGATCTACCCAATAGAATAGTTCCATGAAGGGAAAAAATTTTATAAAGATGTACGCAACGTGCAGCCCAGTATTTCGACTATGATGCCAGACAGAATAATTCAATACCAAAAATAATATATGTATATATAACTTAATGTGAAACTATGTAGTGTAGACTGTAGACAGGATATGCAACCTAAACTTCCAATCCTATGAATAGGGATATACCATTTGCACTGTTTGCACACACACAAGTGGCCTATTTGTGCCAATACGGCACAATGTGCAAGGGGTTTAGGAGGTTGTCAGGTGGGTCCCCTCGAAAACATATTCTTTCCTAAAAGTTAGGCTAGCACACTCATCAGGTCATCCACACCACATGTACACTCAAAGTGGGCCATTGGTTATCCTTTTCTCAAATTTCATTTTTTCACACGCATGTGGACTGCTGGAAGAATGGGTCGGCCAGATATTTTGACCCACAGAACATTCACCATGAGGCCCAGTCAATGAACAGCTTGGGTGATGCAGAAGTTTGCCATGCATGCATGTGCAGATGTGTGGATGCAAATAGCATTCCTGTCCTATGACCCCACAGCTAAATTAGTTGCTGGCTGAAATGTGTCACCACACGTGTAGGTATAGGTAACTCGGTACAAGTTCACAAATTCCCAAAAGCCAACTTTTTCCTCAAAACATGGGATAAATTCGGAATCACTAACATAAGGCGCATACATTGCCTCCCCAAATTTGCAACCAACTAAAACAGAAACCCCTTCCTTTCTCCGTAGGATCCTTGACCCAAGGCTTTGCACTGTAACTTGCATTTTCAGTTCTAACAGTAATCCAAACCATTAATCTAAGATGGACCATGCCCCAAAAATATCCTCAAGTGACAGTCATAACTCTTCAGTTTGTGGCCAACAATGTTCGACATTGAGAAATTCAGCAGTGGTCCACATTCAACTGAAAAAATAAAAAGGTCCTGATATTGATGGCTAGGATCTCACAATCTGGGAGATTTTGCATTTTGGGGAATGGTCTGTCCACAATGCAATGCAACAGACATATAGTCTGGTTACAAGGCCTCACTTGTCAAAGCAAAGCCTAATTGGATCCTGGCAAAGCCCCAATCCTTGTATAGATTTGGATAAGCCTTCAAAAGCAAAGTTTCTAGAACCCTAGTATCTCCAGGTAATCTAATAATGGGATGACACTCACATACCTGTACAGGAACGACCCCATAATTATTTAAGAGAAAAAATCTATGCTCCAAATGAAGTATATTTTGTCGGATACGTCACAATAACAACGCATGAAAGCTGTAAAAGAATAGCAGAATTTAGAAGCAGGCTGTAGAGGGGGGAAAATCCACATCATATATCAAAGGATGAAAACAACTGGACATAATTATTTTTTTTCAGTAAAAATAGTAAATTGATCATAAACAAGCAATTCTGCAAAATGAATATTCAAGAAAAATGCAAATTTAGGAAATAAAGAGCATAAAAAGCCATTACAATCAATCAGTATTCAAGAAGAAAGAAAATTTTGAAATAAAAATAGTTAATAGAGCACAAACAAACAATTCTAAAGAAAGGGGTGTTCAACAAAAGGTAAAAATTTGGAGAGAGAGGAAAAAAAAAAAAAAAGATAGTAAAATAGAGTATAAACAAGAAATTCGAAGAAATGAGTAATCACGAAAGAGAAAAATCAGAAATAGAAGAATAAATAGAGCAAAAGCAATCAATTATAAGACATGGGTACTCGACGAAAAAGCAAAAAACAGAACTAAAGATAGTAAATAGAGCACAACAAACAATTCTAAGAACTGGGTATACAACAAAAAATCAAAATTTTAACAAAATAAGATAGGTAATAAATACAGCAAAAACAATCAATTCTAAGAAATGAGTATTCAAGAAAAAGCGCCCAAACATCCGGAAATCAAGATATATATGATGAAGAGTACCTTAAAAGAAGACAATCTCTTTTGCTGTTTAACGAAAAGGGCAGCGGCAGCTTCTGAAGAGATACTAATTCTATCTGGGATTTGTTGCTTGGGCAGTATCGATAGCTGAGTTGGAGTGTTTGGAGATGGTTGGAAGATGAGCAGAAACGGAGAGGATGAAAACAGAAACGAATTTTGAGATAGTCGAAGAGCATCCGCCATAGATGGAGAATTAGAAAATAATACTAACAATGATAGGAGAGAACGAGACGAATCCGAAATTCAAACACCACTTTCCTGCATCAACTCATATACTCTGTTTCTGCGTGGGAATCGGATTTGGTAGTGACCCTCCGCTATCCGGTACTGCTCAGTGCTGGAAAAAGCTCTGTAGACCGTGATGTATGTGTTTTATCAACGCCGTCCATCCATCTTGGCATTATCTAAAAAATAAAGCAGATCCAAATTTCACGTGAACAACGCCGTGGGAAAAAGTTGGAATTGAACGACCACCGTTAAAAACTTATTTAAGACCACAAAAGTTTTCTACCAAGCTGATATTTGTGTTTTCCCCTTTACCCTAGTCGTAGTGACCTAATCAAACAGGTAGGATAGCAAATAAGCCCCAGGAAGTTGTTAGGGTGCGTTGTTCAATTAACATTGTTTAGCCTGGCGGGCCCTATGAGATTTTTACCTACTTCATTTTTTGCGTCATGCCCTACAGTAAGTTAGAAAATGGATGGACAGCGTGGATAAGACAAATACATCGTGGTGGGACACTCTGTATATGTAGCAATTTAGCCTTTAAATCTACGCATTAACAATGCAGATGGTTTACATGATGGTCCACCCCTTGAATCTTGGAAGGACATGAAAAAAGCTATTCGATTCTGTGATCCTATATATATGGGCTGCGTACGTAACTTTTAAATGAATATTTACAAGAATCTCCTCCCTTTTAACCATACAACAACGACGACAACAACAACAGAAAAAAAAAAAAAAAAAAAAATATCCTCCCTTTGTTTTGTATTTGTGAAAAACTCCTATCGTTAGGTGCTGCGGTGCTTTTGATTAGCCCTGCTTCGGTTACATGCGAAGAGATGATTTTTACGACCAACACTCGAGAGGTTTATGTGATACTCTGGCATAGTGATATTCCACATGGGTGCACCACAAGTGCATTGTACAGGTGTCATACATACCTCAAATTAAACTGCCAAAATAGTGGGGCCCAATATAAGTAGGTCCCAGCTCCTAAAACTAATCAATTAGATGTCCTTGATCTCTGATTATTGGACGTTTGTTTATTGAGCTTACACAATTTATTATTTTCTATTTTAACCATTCATTAGATTTGGACAGATTTTATACTCTTCTTAATTATTGGGTTACAAGCCATCTATTAAGGGCCCACTATTTGGACAGTTTAACTAGAGATACTATTTACCAAGCTTGATGTGCATGTGTATGGAGTGTAAATCTCTAGCAAATGCATCAAATGTCTGTGCACATGAGCTGACCAAACTATAGGTTGCCTTCATGGCAAGAGGCCAATTTTCATCCTGATATATAACTCTAGTAGGCTATAGCAAAGAGATATGCAAATCAAGGGAAGAAATTGTTTTCTTCTTCCATGGCCTACCAAAGTTTTGAATCAAAGTAAAAGTTGGGCCCCACCATGATGCGTTCATAAAATCCACCTCGATCATTAGGTCTTTAATAGAAATTTAGTAGTATATCTTAAAAAGTAGATAGATTTGTGATTCATATGGGTCACACCAAGTGAAACCGTTTGGATAGTAGGCATCTCCTACACTATTTTGGCTCATGTGGCCCACTAATATTACAAATGTGGATGATCTTTTATCCCTATAACTAAATTATTGTCACACACCTTATGGATAAAGCGAATTTAAAATAAACATTAAGGTTGGCCAACTCCTAGCCAACCCTATCGGTAACTAACGACCTTCCTGTTAGATGGTACTAGCGGGCCGAACGATGATGTACATATTTAATCCAAGTTGTCCATCCATATTTTTAAATCAATTTATGGCATGATCCCAAAAATGCATAAGATCGAAATTTAAAGCGGACCACACTATATGAAATTAGTGGTGATTAAACGCACATCATTAAAAAATTCCTAGGTACAATGTATCTGTCATCTAACCTATTGATTAGATCACATAGCCTTGGATGAAGGGAAAACACAAATATCAACTTGATCCATAACTTAAGTTAGCCCAAAGAATTTTTTAATGGTGGGCTTTCCAGCAATCTTTCTTGTGGCATGGTCCACTTGATATTTGGATCTAACTCATTTTTTGGATCATGCCATACATTCAGCTGGCAAAATAGATGGACGGCTTGGATTAAAGCCATACATCATTGGTGAGCCCACCTTGACATGTATATAAAATCCACTCCAACCATAATAGGCCAAGATGATAATTTAGGTGTATTGCTCCAACATCAACCACATCTATAATTCTAGTGGGCAACATGAGTGAAACCGTGTAGGAGACACCCACTATCAAAATCACTTAACTTGGTGTGATCCACATATATCAGGTATGGGTCTAATGTTTGGTCTCCATGCATTAACTTGTACAAGGCAATTAATGGATGGAATGAATTTCACATAAACATCATGATGGGCCCGTAAAAATTCAAAGGTAGGCTTCTCCTCTCCCACCATTTTCTATGTTGTGGCGCAGTAAATCACAAATCAGTCATATTTTTTGCATCCTACGGTAATTGATATCAAGAATTTGGATTTTACGTAACAATGCCTCAAAATTTTAAAGTCCAGAAGCTTGCTTCTTGGGGTATACATATTTTTTATACGGTGCCCACCTGGTGGTTGGATTGGCTGGATTTTTTGTTCAGCAGTAAATCATGGTGAGCCATACCCATTGGAAGGGTTGGATGGAATACAGATCTGTGCCCCACAGAACCTGACATCACTGTTTAGGAGAAATATATACAAAGACATTTCAGCCATTACACTGCCCAAGAATCACTGCTTGTAAAGTCTAGGCATTGTTTGGTCAAATCATAATTATTGTCGACTTTTGTGGTCAAAATCTAAGCTAAAAAAATCAATGGTAATAATATAATAAAGTCATGGATGAAGTTTCAGCGCCAAAACAATAGCCTAAAACCAGTGATGGGTTAACAGGAGGTAGATGGTTTGAAATCACTCCAAACTTTAGCTTGTGCAGTGTCCCTCAAATCTCGAACACTGAAGAAGAGTCCCACATCTATTGCCCCAGTTGCAGGAAACAAGAGACATCTTTTTTTTTCTTAAAAAAAACCACTCTATAGTCCAAACACAGCACATATAACAGCCATAGGCTTTCAATTCTCTAAAGATTATGATTGTAACAAGTTGAGCAATGATCGATATTAAATAACAACGACTCTAACTAGAAAAGAAAAATGCTACTATAGACCATTGATTTGTGGGAGATGGTTCAACCATGTGATTATGGGACCATCTTGTAAACCGAGAGGAGCTGAAAGTTTTTGTGTATTTGAGACAACCCAAAGAAGTTGAATATATAGAGATTACAGCATCTATATAAGGAAAGAAATAAAATCATAATCATCTACCTATGGAAATCAACTATATAAGGTATGCTAACTATACAAGGTATATTTCAGTCTGTCTAACATCCCCCCTCAAACTAATGCGCGTCATCGACAAGTAATAGTTTGCCAACGAGAAATGAGTGACGTGCAGAAGTTAGGGACTTGGTGAGAATGTCTGCAATCTGATCATGGGATGCAAAATGTGGTAGAGAAATGAGCCCAGATTGAAATTTCTCACGGATAAAGTGACAGTCAACTTCAATATGCTTCGTCCGTTCATGAAAAACCGGGTTAGAGGCAATCTGAATGGCACTGAAATTATCAAGATGGAGTGGAGTAGGATTCTGCACAGGAATGCCAAAGTCGGAAAGAAGTTCACGTAACCAAACAAGCTCACTAGGAGTGAAGCTCCTTTTGAGCATGTCCATTATCCGTGGAGTGAAGCTCCCTTCGGAAAGTTTTTGCAAAAGCTCCGCTTGTTGGTCCATAGGCACAACTTCATGAATTTTATCCATAAATCCAGACCAGTCAACCATGCCTAAAAGAACACGAAACATAAATATTCAAAATAAATGAACCATCTGAATAATCTCTCAAGAGCATGAAGACATACACTTACTAAAAAGGAACTTCATAATAAAAATACGGCAATTAACGGATCACCTAAAAGACGGCTGACAAAGGGCTTAACATCAAAAACCTCAAACTCATCCATGTGTTCTCCAGTACCAATGAATATAATTGGACTCTTTGTCGCAGCAACACTGCAGATATAAATATAAATTAATTCAAAGGTTTTCACAGATAATAGGGCAATTAGGATCGTAACACAATAAAAACAACATTAAAGCAGAACTATACAATTGGTGATGCAAACAAGGTCAGTGGCTCAGTGCCAACAAAAAAAATAGAGCAAACAACTAGCAGTAAACACCAATAATAGAATAAAAATATAAAAAATATTTTATCAAGAAAACAAATGGCCGGAGTCCATGAGAGATTTTGGTTCGTATAGGGAGATCATGTAGTGATTTCCAAAACTAGATATTCCTAGAACCCAAGGGTATCAATGAAAAATCAGAAGTTTTTTTAAAATCTGATTTTAATGCAAATGTTTTGTGAAGACCTCAAATTATTAGGTAAATAAAATATTAAAAAAGGGGTGAAAATAAATATGTCATGCATGCAGTCCAATAACAGTATCTACTATTGTGAATCTTCAAAAAAACAGTGTCTATTAACTTTAACTTACAACATAAACACAACACAAATCAATGCGTAAGTGACACATCAATCATGTCTAGCCAAGTCAGGCAATCTGTGCAACTGCATGGCCTACAGAACAAGCTGGTAAATCTTGAGAAAGCCATGCCTATTACCATGTTATAAGGAGAAGCATCGCCCCATTAAGATTGACCATCCATTTCAATGCACCATCACATCTAATCTGATGCACATACCCATGTTGATACATGGAGAGGTGTGCCTATTGAGTGATGCTCTTACCTAAAGAGACCATTCTCACCTAACAATTCCAAGGCCCCTACTCACTGTACATACTTTCTATTTACTCAACTGTGCTAACAAAGCTACCTATTTCTGTTCAAGAATTGCCCTAACCGTCTTTCTTACCTCATTTGTGTTCTTTTGGTGTCTTTTAGTGCTAGTTGTATTGCAAATAGAAGACTATCTAGTAGCTTTAAATATAAAGAATAGCATGATGAAGGTTTAGCCACAGGCCAATGACTGAAGGCTCAGACACATCAAACCAATTTAGTAAGCCTTAGGTGTGGTGCAAATTGCAAACCAAGTTTTTTGACAGTCTTGGCCAAGTCATCATCATCATCTAATCTTCATCCCTTCCTAAAGAATTGGGGAAAGCTACACATCCTGATCCACTATTCCACTCTATCAATGACTAATTATCCTTAGTTAAACCATGTGTCATCAAGCCTTTTCTTACTGCCTCCACCCACATCTTTTTGGACATTCGCCTTGTTATAGCCTTCAACTTGAACCAACTCACTCCCAACCGATGCAGTTCCGGTCTCCAATGCCCATGGGCAAACCATCTGAGTCTACTTTCCATCATCTTAACATCCTTATTTCAGACACAAGCATGCTGAAACAGTGTTCAGTGCCATTCTTACTATCAACTAAACAATGAAAAATCCATGAAAACATTTACTGAATAAAATAAAGAAACAAGTGAATAAGCATATAAACAATACTTACGCGCTAAGTGCACCACCTCTTTTTGCATGACCATCCATTTTGGTAACAATCACAGCACCAACTGCAATGCTTTGTTTAAAAGCTTGAGCTTGGTCAAGTGCTGCTTGGCCAATACTACTATCCATAACGAATATAACAAGATCTGGTTTCTAAAACATCAATGAACTAAAATTAGATAAATAGCGATGTTGGCAAACCAACATAAATAGATAAGAGCTATAGACCTTAGGGATAAGAAAATGAATACCGTTGCTTCAGACACTTGGCACATTTCCTCAAACAAGGCAGCTTCCTGTTTGTGGCGTCCACTTGTGTTTACAATGATCAGATCATAATTTTCCTTCTTAAACCGCTCTACACCTTCCACTGCAATTTTTACAGGATCTGACTCCATGTAGCTGTGGATACAACACAAACGATTTGTTATGTGAAAATGCTGGGTAAAGTACAGAATATAACAAGCAGTGTTATGTAGGCATAAACATATTTTATCTGACCAAAAGACAAGCAGCATTGGCAACACTAACAAATTTGGAACTAATGTTCACATTTCCAGATTTTTTTGATTGATTTTTTCCCAGAGATATTGTACCAAGTACATTGCAATAACTGAAAGTAAACGTGTACAAACATGCACATGGATTATAGTTTTGTGCTCCTGCGGTCCATATCCTCATAGGAAGTTAGTGCACCTTGCACTCAGGCAAGCATGAACTTCTACCAACTAGTGGTGAGATTTTGAATGGATGATTAGAGTATTATATTTGTACTGGATCTCACACCTCTCTCAAATTTCTGGGAAATGATACAGCATGGAAACTAACATGATTATGGCACGGATAAGATCTGGACATTATACCTTCCATAAAAGGGATTCTTAGCTTTAGATGCATTTTGCTTCAACTGATCAAAAGCACCAGCTCTGAATATATCTGCGCAGACTAGAGCTGGTTTCCATCCCTTTTTTTTATGGTAATATCCATAATTTGTGCACGTTGTGGTTTTCCCAAACCTGGATATTTTATAGAAAATCAAAGCAAGCAATAGTCAAGGACAGTAAAAGAACAAACAACCCTCCATGAAGAATCACACACAATTAAAAAAATTACATGTTCATCTATGATCACATAGAATCACTTTTAAGGGTTTGTTTGCATGCAGGGTGAAACTAATCAAATTGGGTAGTATAGTCCCACACATTTCATTTTGAACAAGAGAGAAAAGGATAGAAGAACTTGAATGGGGGCGAAGGGTACAACTGAATCATTTTCATAACATTTCAAACTACAAAGTTGGGATTCTCCAGTATTCCAAACAGGCACTGCATTACTAACTAATCTCAGAAAGTGCAAATCCAGAATCTATGCAAACATCTTCAAGCTAAGCAGCACAGCCTACTTACCATTCAATGAATCAGTACCCAGTTACCCACTACTTGACTAGATCATATACAATATAATGACAACCTAAGCCCAAACTAAAGAATATTCAATTGGCTGAAGCAACATACCCTGTAGACCAACAAACATCACTACACTAGTTTTCCCTTTCTTTGGTGTGAATGAGGGCTTCCCAGGATCTAACATTTTGCAGACCTCACTGAATATTGCCTGAAAACAAAGAAGTAACCTTGTTTATGAAACAATAATATTATAGCCAGCAAGAAGTGTACAATGCTGACTGATACATCTGAACAGTAACAGAAAATGAATGAGAGAGAAACTTTTGAATTGTGTTCTTAAGAGCAGTTAAATTGTCATAATTAGGCAAGGGACTTTAAAAGGCATACATGCTATGCCAATTAAAACGCAGGGGTTGAGCATGTTGACAGATGACCACCATACACGTACCACATTTATAGGGCAATCTAACCAGTTCAAATCATGGGCCCATTCTTGATGGAGCACTCTGAAATCCACACTGATTGAATGATCTCAACCATCTGATTTCACTCGTTGAATATATCATTCTTTATCCATGTGAAAGCAACCAATAGGATGGATGGAATAATTTAATTAATGTGATTTTCGAGCTATGCTCCATCTACAATGGGTCCTGTGATGTTGATGGCCTGGATTGACGCCTATGTATGCCACATGTACTATGGATGAGACACAGCGATGATGATGGCTGAGCACCATTTTGCAAGTAGTGGTATCACAAGATTCACAACCACCATAACTGTACCACATACATATGGCAATCTAACCCGTTCAAATCGTAAGCCCTGTTCTTGATGTGGCGCAGTGTGAAATTCACAATGACAAAATGATCTCAATTATCTGATTTCAACCGCTGAACATTTCATTATTTAATGTGGTCTCTTCATTTAGGCGTTTGTGACCTTATCAATAGGCTGGATGGCAAATAAACATTCCAGTGGAATCCACGAAGTTTTTAATGGTGGGGATTCAATCACAATTGTTTCCTGTTATATGTTCCACCTAAGATTTGAGTCAGCTTCATTTTTGGGATCATGCACTAAAACGAGCTTTCAAAATGGTTGGACAGTGTAGATTTAAGGCACATACATCACTGTGAGCTCCACAGTTAGGGATCCCACCCACATAATCTGCTTCTTGGTGCAAGAGGTAGGCAAAGGGAGCAGAATAGGCAAGACCCCGGACCCACCCAACACGGTGGAGGCTACCTTGAATATGTCTATTCTGTATCCACGCCGTCCATCACTTTTTCCAGATCATTTTAATGTATGATCCCAAAAATGAAGCAGATCCAATTATCAGGTGGACCATACTGTAGGAAACAGGGGTAGTTGACCACTAATGGGCCATAAAAGTTTTGGATCAAGCTGATATTTTTTTTTCTCCCTTCATCAAGGCTTACATGACCTTATCAATGGATTGGATAGCAAATAAAAACTACCGAGACATTAAGATGCACCCTAAGAAGTTTTTAATAATAGGGCATTCAATCACCACTATTTCCAAGAGTATGGTCCACCTGAGATTTGGATCTTCTTCATTTTTAGGATCATGCATGCCTACAAGTCTGTGGATGTGCCATGCATTATTGTCGTCACTAACTAGGACTTATCTCAACCAATTGTGCCAGATACACAAATCATGTTCCACCATTTCACTCTATGAAGGCAATTTGAGAATGTGACATGCATCTATGTCTAAATTAGGAGCTCCTTGGTGATGTTTTCAAGGTGTGTAGTATTGGCGGCGTAATGGCCGTTACATAAGTAGGACTGTCAACGGGCTGAGCCTAAGGTTGGTCTTGGACCAGATTTTGAACAGCTTCAGGCCAGGCCTATTTAAAAATCTAATTTTGGCAAGCCTGAGCCCGGCCCATTGACACCCCTATACCTGATGGGGATACTTTAGAAAAAAAATAAACCAGGTAATGACTGTTATAACGGCTATTACCTCGTAACGGTCCAAAAACTACCCATTTTTCATATATATAAAGGAACTTTCAGCATTTTATTCCACTTCTTAATTTCAATTTCTAATCCATCATAAACCCTTTTTTTATGAAACTTTCGACAACTATTGAATTGTTATTTCATATTCAAATATTTTAATCAAGTGATTTGGGCAAATTGAAGATCCGTGGGCCATTTGGTGGAAATTTCGAAAAATAGGTACTTGGGCTTTTTTATTTTCCAAATTTCTTGTTAGATATGAATTGATGAAGAATCAATCATCAAATTGACGACATGTTAGTAGGTTTACAGTCGCTTTTTTTTTTTTTTTTTGAAAAAAAAATCTACGTTATTTTAAAATACCCCCAAAAAAAAAAACTATTTTTTTAATATTAATGTTGCGTATAACTGGTTCCAATTGATGTACGATCAATAAATGCATGTAAACTATGTTGATTTTGGATTATTGATATCATTTCCTTTTTCCTAATATTTTCAATTTTTGTATTAATTTTGTTGATTTTTGAAAGATGGAAAAAGATTATTGTTTATTTCTTTTTAACCACTGTTGGAAATGAATGGTTCCAATTAATGTAGGATTAGTATATGTACATAAGCAAGTGTTTATTTCTTTATTATTGGATATCATTTACTTTCTCAAAAATCAAAAAAAAAAATTTGATAAATTTTGCCTATTGCTAAAAGATGGAAAAAGATTTTTTTTTTTTTTTTTCACTGATGTTGGTTCCAATTGATGTAGGATTAGTAGATGTACACATACGTGTTGATTTTGGATCATCGATATCATTTTCTTTCTTCTTATTATTAATTTTTTTATTTTCGGATGAATTTGCCTATTTATGAAGAATAGAAAAATAAAAAAAATAAAAAAATCTATTATTTTATTGATGTTAGGTATAATGGTTCCAATTGATGTAGGATAAGTACATGTATATAAACATGGATTGATTTTGGATTATAGATATCATTTCCTACTTTTTTTATTTTTTCTATTTTAGGCTGAATTTTGACTATTTCTAAAAGATGATTTTTTAAAATCTTTTTAATTTATTAATGTTGGGTATGAATGATTCCAATTAGAGTAGGATTAGTACATAAACTTGTGTTGATTTTTATTATTGATATAATTTGCTTTTTTCTATTTTCGGATGAATTTTGCCTATTTCTAAAATATGAAAAAAAAAAAATACTGATGTAGGTCATGAAGGGTTCCGATTGATGTAGGATTAGTAAATGTACATGAACACATGTTGATTTTGGATTACTTTTCCATTTCCTATTTTTATTTTTATTTTCTATTTTTCGGATGAATTTTGCCTATTTCTGAAAGATGGTAAATTTTTTTTTTTTTTTACTAATATTGGGTATGAATGATTCCAGTTAATGTAGGACTAGTAGATGTACATAAAATGGTGATTTTGTATTATTGATATCATTTACCTTTTTTTATTTCTTATATATTTCAGATGAATTTTTCCTATTTTTAAAAATTTTAAAAATATTTTTTATTAAGGTTGGGTATGAATGGTTCCAATCGATGTAGGATTGGTAGATATACATAGACGTGTATAGATTTTGTATTATTGATATCATTTTCTTTATTTAAAACAAAAAAAAATTATTGATACATTTTCTTCTTCTTATTTTTTTTTACTAATTTGGCATAAAATTTTCCTTCTTTTGAAAAAAAAAAATTTATTATTTTTATTTATGCTGGGTTTGAATGGTTCCAATTGATGTACAATTAGTATATGTACATAAACATGTTTTGATTTTGGATCAAATTATATCATTTCTTATTTTTCCATTTTTTTCTATTTTTGGATGAATTTAACCTATTTCTAAAAGAAGAAGAATTTTTTTTTTTTTTTTTTTTTTAATTTTAGATGTTGGATTTAAATGGTTTCAAATAAAGTACAGTTAGTAGATGTAAATAAACATATGTTGATTTTGGATTATTGATATTATTTTCTTTGTTAAATTTTCTATTTTCAAATGAATTTTGTCTATTTCTAAACAATACAAAAAATTTATTTTTATTTTATTGATGTTAGGTATGAATAGTTCCAATTGATGTAGGATTAGTACATAAACTTAATTTTGGATTATTTATATCATTTTTTCTAATTTGTTCTATTTTTGGATTCATTTTACTTATTTCTGCAAAATGAAAAAAATAATAATCTATTGATGTTAGGCATGAATGGTTTTGATGTAGGATTAGTAGATGCACATAAACATGTGTTAATTTTGGATTATTGATATTATTTTCTTTTTTCTTTTTAATTTTTCTATTTTCAGATGAATTTTGCCTATTTTTGAAAATTAAAATTATTATTTTTATTGATGTTAGCTAGGTATGAACAATTCCAATTAATGTAAGATTAATAGATGTACATAATCATTTGTTGATTTTGGATTATTGATATTATTTCCTATTTTATTATATTATATTTTATTTTACTTTACTTTCAAATGAATTTTGCCTATTTTTGAACAATGAAAAAAAAAAAAAAAAAAAAAAATCTTTTTATTGTTGTTGGTTGTGAATGGTTCCAATTGGTGTAGGATTAGTAAATGTACATAAAAATTTGTTGAGTTTTAGATTATTGATATCATTTCCTTTTTTAAATGTTTTTCTATTTTCAGATGCATAGTGATTGTATGTTTATATTTAGACAAGTGAGGAACTTGATCCCTTCCTATTCAAGGTTTTCTTTAGAGTTCAGATTTTAGTCTATTAGTTTAGACTTTCATTTAAACTGTACTTTCACTTAGACTCTACTTTATTAAATCTTAGCAGTAAGAAAATGGTTGGCCAACAAATTAGAAATGAGGATATTACATGGTAACATTGTAAAAGGGTGGCAAGTAGTAGCGTCAAATGAAGTGTAACTATTATGCTAGAGTGATAATTGGTGGAGTGACGCGACTAAAATAACATTTGGCACATTAAAAAGCCTAAGTTGCAAGGTGCAACAACGTGGCAAAAGGAGAATGAACATAATGCAACAAAATTTGGGATTGTTAAAGGTGAAAAGAGTTGTCATGATGAAAAAGATGTGAGATGCTCTTAATGAAGTTCGACATGAGGTGTTTAGTCCTCATTACTTAACTATTGGTGATGAGGAAAATGTGTACTCTCACGAAGATTCAGATTGGGAGGTGATGAATGCCAGGAGATAGAGTGGGTAGGTTTCACAGATTATGGTTTGTCTCCGTGGCGCTGATGCGAGACTTCATGTGTTTCCTTGTGGCTAATGCATGGATGTGGTGAAGCCTTGGAGACCCATGTGATCCAATTTTGTTTAGAAAGGAGAACAAAAAAGAAGAAGACTAAATAAATGTGGACTAGAATTTCCGTTGAGAAGCTGAGTAGGACAAAAGTTAAGCTATTCATACATAGCAACATACCCACAAATGTTGCCAACTCCTCATACTCCAAGTGATAATCAACCCAATGGTGGGATTAGATGAAAGAGTTAAGGCACCAACAACTAAGGATGTTAAGATATAGTGATTACGCCTCCGATCTTGGTGGGCACCAATTAGGCACATCCTAATTAAGATTTCCTCTGCAAATGAGGAAGTTGATTATTTGTCAGGCAACTGATCTTTAGAATCTGCAAATCTACCTGTCAAATGACAACCCCAAATTGTTGGGAGAAGGCTAAGAGGAAGATGATGATGACTGATATACTAATATACATGCATGCCTCAGTTTGGACGACTTTAGTTGTGGGATAGGGCATGTCAAAAGCTTCATATTGATCACAAGCAACCTATCTACCGTATACTGAATCCAATACATCACGTGTGCATGAGGCATGCATGTTGATCAATCCATTAGTTCTACCACATGCATCAAAGATGATATGCACAAGCAGATTTCTTCCTTTTATTATTTCAAGAAGCAAAACAGCAAAAGGTCCATATTCAACTAAAAAAAATCCGTAAATTGGTGGCTATGATCTTCCAACTGGGAGATTCCCAGGGCATGTTCCATCTAGATTACGTAACCATGGGCCTCAAATGTGAGAATTGAAACCCGGTGCATACCAAGCAACCAAAGGGATCCCACATCATGTAATTCCACAGGTGTAAGTAAATGTAAATATCGAAAAATATAAAACAAGCAGGTCGATAGATCGAATAACGATCAGAAATCAAAGATATATAATTGAAGAGTTCTGTGGGGTGTGGGGAATCGCATTACCTGTTGGATGCTCTTTTTTCTGATAATTTTAATGCATGATACCAAGATGGGTCACAAAAGCTTTGGATCTATACGATATTTTTTTTTTCCCTTTATCAAGGCGAAAGTGACCTTTTCAACGGATTAGATGGAAAATAAACACTATGGAAACATTAAGGTAAGCCATAAGAAGTTTTTAATGGTAGAGCGTTCAATCACCACTGTTTCCTGGAGTATGGTCCACTTGAGATTTAGATCCTCTTCATTTTTGGTTCATGTACTGAAATATCTGGAAGGGACGGAATGGATATAGAATAGATACATCAAGGTGGGCCCCACGGTAAGGGATGCACCGTATTGGGTGAGGTCAGGGTCTCACCTAATCCGCTCCCCGAAGTCGGAACCAAGACGGCACTCGACCGAGGTCGTGTATTCCATACTGTCAGTGCCCCACCATTATCTATGTCTGTAGATCAATTTTTACGGATAATTTTAGGGAATTATACAAAAAATAAGGAAGATCCAAATCTCCGGTGGACCACATCAGAGGAAATAGTGGTGGTTTAACGCCCACCATTAAAAACTTCTTGGGGCCCACGAAAGTTTTGTACCAGGCTGATATTTTTGTTTTATCTTGATCCAGTTCCGTGTGACCTTATCAACAGGTTTGAAGGCAATGTTACATTACAGTGGCATTAGAAAGTTTTTGATGGTGGGCGTTCAATCATCAATGTTTTCCTGTGGTGTGACCTACCTGAGATTTGGATCTGCCTAATTTTTAGCATGGTGCCCTAAAAAATGTATGGACGGTGTGGATGAAACATATATTTCATGTTGGGTCCTACTGAGCACCGTCACTCCCTACAGCAGTAAGCAATCCACGTCCCGAGTGAAATGCCGAAGCCCCTCGCGACACACGTGCCCAAGTAGCATGATTGTGTTAGATCCAGGCCATTGAAATCTTATTGGGCCCATAGAAGTTTTGGATCAGGCTACTGTTAGTCGCCTTATGAATGGTTTGGATGGGATATAAACATCACACTGAGCCCCATGGGGGCTGTGGTACTACGGTGGTAGTAGTTTCCAGCCACATTGTTTCAGTGGTGTGGCCCACTTGGGTATTGTATCTACCTCGATTGGCTTCTCGGGCGAAATGATGGATGCGGTGGATTTCGGAAACGGATTGGCTACTCCCCCTGCCACCAGCCCTTTGGCTGGTGTTCGGTGCTCCGTGGGCCCCACCATGATGTATGTATTTCATCCATTCTGTTCATCCATTTTTACAGATAAGTTTTGGGCTTTATACCAAAAATGAAAGAGATATAAACCTCAGGTGGACCACACCACGGGAAAACAATAGTGATTGGATATCCACCATTTAAATGCTCCTAAGGGATACTGTACTGTTTTTTTACATCCAATATGTTGATTAGGTCATACATACCCAGATGAAGGGAAAAAACAAATATCAGCTTGATTCAAAACTTTTATGCCCCCAAAAAATTTTTAATGGTCGACGTTCATTCAACACTTTTTTTCCGTAATGTGGTCCACTTGTGATTAGGATATACTTCATTTTCGGTCTCATTACATAAAATAATCTAAAAAAATAGATGGACGGCATGATGAAACACATACATCATGGTGGGGCCCACGGAGCACCGACCACCAGCCATTAGTAGCCAATCCGTTTCCGTGGATTTCACACGGACATCGCGGTAAACCCTACAGGGCTTTGTGCTGCAGGAACTCACAGCGTCCCTTATTTAACACGGTGGAGCTAGCACGCAAAAATGAATGGACAAGATCATTTGCAGAAGATAGGTCCGGTCATGGATGTTCAAGAACATAGACATTGTACAGTGCTTACTCCACCGTACACGTGGCCAGGATAAGTATTAGTCGGAGGACTGGGTTGCTTACTCTACCTCCGTACCGTGTGCGGCCTGAAAAGCTCTATGGAGCCACCATGATTCTGTGTTTTATCCACTCAGTAAATCCATTTTACCCCCTCATTTTAAGTCAGGAGTACAAAAATGAGATAGATTCAAATCTCGACCATACTGGAGAAACCATAGTAATTGAATGTCGCATTTAAAAATTTCTTAATGTTAATGCTCTGTGACACGCTCTGCAATCCGAGTCCAATATTTACAATGAATGCCGGATTAAAATTAGAGTTTTCAACCTTACTAATGCAGTATTCATAACCATGGCTCACATTCAGTAATAAAAGGTCCAATTATGACCGTTTACACTTGTTTTGGTGCATCCGGTTGGACCAATGAAATATTACCACGTGTTTGCAGTAAGTTAATGATGGATGAAATCTTACTTACGTTATACAAAAAATGATGTAGAATTGTAGGTACGTTTGTGAATAAGACAACAATAATATTCATTTAGTCCTAATACATAAGTCACGTGTAACTAAAGCAACGTGCTCAATAACATGGTAAAAATACCAGTCGATATACAGATCGATCTTATTACAAATCTTAATAAGCTCTGCAGGACCCTCTCACACAATCTTACTAAAATGGTCCCAAAGACGATATGTGCTCTCACAGCAATTACCAAAATTCAAGAAGCATATCATTTTGAGAGTAGATGGAACCAAATGTATTGTGATTAATCTGAGTCCAATGAATTTAAATCTATAAGATTATGATAAGAGATCTAAAAACTGTTTGTTATTATTGAAGATCTCTTTAGCTAGGTTGGGATGATCAAAGAACAACTTAGTGTTATGACTGTCAAGGATCTTAGACGAACAAAGAAACTCAACAAGAGTTCTATTGCTTATTAAAGCTATATAAAAGAGAGAGCGATGAAAAGCTTTGGGCCCACGCCAACCACTACCTCTCGCGAAATGATGTTTACTTTACTTTAGATCCCCACTTCTATCCAGCTACCCAATTTAGATCACCACTTCTACTAAGCCATGCTAGGGAATGTCAGGTTAGTTTAGATTATTATTGTATTACGTCTGAGGTATAAGTTACTTTAGATTATTACTTTCCAGCCCTATCGGTCCAGTATGCTTAGGAGTAGTATTTAGATTGTTATTACCCAGCTCCATACTTACAGTATACTTAGGAGTAGTATAAATATCTGTGACTTATATATTGTTGTTGAATTCCCGTTCAATCAAATCCTTACTTACAAGATTATATTCCGGTCACATATTGCTAACAAATTAACTAACTTATACAACAGGAGATCACAGTAATCTTTCATTTATTTATCTACCTTATGTTGCTTATCTAGTAATTGTACTGAGCCCATATATGTATTAATAAAATCAACGTTTTTAGTCTTTATTTTTTAAATTTATCCATCACTGTTGTGTTGAAAAATACAAAGCTTGCAACTCCTGGTGAAAGAAACTTTATTAGCACCAAGTAAAAACAAATCCATTTGAAATGACTAACCTATACATTTCTAAAATCGCTTGATCACTATAACTATTGGTGGTTGATCCCACATGTTCCGTCTTAATCAATTTTTCCAAGCTCAGTAGGCATTTGCGTTTAATCAAATTTGAGTCAAGTATAACTTGGGCATGCCTGCACTATCCTAACTATACTTAATTAAAACAAACCTTGGTCAACATGTGTGGCATTGAATTGAGCAAACAGTGACATGATTGGGATAGTCCTTACCCTTGCTCGGGTGGTAGACTCTCAGGAGTTTCAACTCCCGGTCAAGGGTTCAAGTACCCATAGGTGGTGAAATTCCACCAGCATGAGTGTGTGGGGTGTGTGTGTTTAAAAAAAAAAAAAAACTACGGTAGGGGCTATGGCAGAGCTCGCATGGTGCATCAAATAGATATGGGTGGGACCCTGACCATGGGGCCCAATTGATGCATGTGTTGTGTATCTACACGGTCCATCCATTTTACCAACTTATTTTAGCACGTGAGCTCAAAAATAAAGCAGAAACAAATCTTAGATATATAAGCCACGCCACAGGAAACAATGGTGATTGAACGCTTAACATTAAAAAGTTCTTAGGTACCATCATAATGTTTATTTGTCATCTTACGTGTTGATAATGCAAACTTGGATGAAGAGAAAACACAAATACCAACTTGATCTAAAACTTTTGTAGCCCACAAAAAGTTTTTAATGGTTATTCACCACTGTTTCTTTTGGGTGGTCCACCTGAGATTTGGATCTGCTTCATTTTTGGGCCCATGGCATGAAAATGATCTTAAAAAATAGATAGACAGCCCCTATTCAAAGTTTTTATAGTGTAGCCGAGAAGATGATCGCACTGGATGGATTTTTTATTTTATTTTATTTTTCGTGGTGGGGGATCCAATATTTGTAGAGGGACCCTGATGGATGGGTTGGACATCATTGATAAATAAAGGTGGGCCCCACAGACAGGCAAATCGAACTCCCCAATACGAGAGTATCTTTGTCATTTGGTATAGATTTTTCTAATCTTTCGAATATAGGAAAGGTACTTGCAATAACCAAAGGCTAAGCCGGATGTGTTTGCACTTGTTATAGATCATAGAGGAAATGTTTACAATTATCTCAGAAACTTCGATACTTTTTACAGATGGTGATGATCCACGTGCATGCACATGGAAATTGACATACATCTCAAATTAAGAACGTGTATTGACACTGCAGTAACCTGTGGGCCCCCACAATGATGTATTTGTCTTATCCACATTGTCCATCCGCTCTGTATTATTATTTTATGGCATGAACCCCAAAAATAAGACTGATCCAAATCTCAGGTGGACCACACTATAGAAAAACAATAGTGATTGAATGGCCACCATTAAAAGCTTCCTACGGCCCACTGTGATGTTTCGTTGCCATCCAACCTTTCGATCAGGTCACGAAGTCTTGGATTAAAGGAAAACACAATTATCAAGTAGATCCAAAACTTTTGTGTGCCCCTAGAAAGTTTTTTTTTATGGTGGGCCCTCAAACACCACTGTTTCATGTGGTGTAGTCCACCTGAGATATTGACACGGCTAATTTGTTTTACTTATGCCCTAAAATGAATGGGCAAAATGGATGGCTAACTCCCTAAAAAATTTGAATTTGAGATAGAGATTTTGTATCTTATCTCTATTTTCTATTTTATCCCATATCTTATCTCTTATCTTTATCTTATATCTTATTTCTATCATTTTTTATTTTTTTTTCCAATTCAAATCTCTATCTCTCTCACACACACATATATATAGGGAATGAGCCTTTTCTTTTAATGAGTGTGTTGTAGTTTCACTTCAACTCATATATTAACCAAAAGTCACCATGGTATATATAAAAAAAGAGTGTGAGAGGATTTTGGAGAGCTTAAATTTGATATGTTTATTGTCCTTATTTTAGTAATTTTTTTATGCATTTAATGTAATTTGACTTGATATATGCAATGAACGGTGTGGATTGGCCAAATGTTCATTGCATTGATTTGTGAGTAGATACAATGTAAAGATGATAGAAAGCTAAGATTTCATGCGAAGTTTATTATCGCAAAGATCACCTTATGTGCATATGATCGAATCATATTAAATCTGTGTGGATCATATGATCCCTAAGACCAAAATATACAGGGGCCCTGACTTTCAGATCAATCTAATCATCGGATGGATCACACTAGTCAGATCCGAAAGTGTTTAATAAGAAAAGCTTAGATTTCTACGCAATTATTGGTATCACTTGGCGTATAAGGTAGAGATGGGCCATCGGTATATGTGGTTAAATTCACGCCATTTATTTAATGTGTATAGGCAAAATATACTAAGATATCAAGAATCTGTATGATTCAATCATCCGGTGGACCATCCCGATCAATCATTTGCCATTTAATTTCATAATCTTGAAAAGAAAATCTAAATTTTGATAATTGAATTTAATGAATATATTATATATGAAATTTCAATTATTTGGTCATTTACGGTCTCTTTAACTAAGATGTTAATCAAAGGTGGGCCCCTATCGTATAATATAATATAATCAGAAAAATAACAATATTGTGGACATAATTAATAAGATTTATGAATTCAAACCAACCTAATTACCTTGTGAATTCTACACTATTAGACTTAAGTGAGAGACCCAACATGTCTTATGATTCATTGGAATTAAAATAAATTGTTTGTGATGGTTCGATTGATTGATGAACTGATTAGAGTGGTTTGTTACGATTATATCTGAGCATCGAGTCGAGTTGGACCGAGTTAGGGCTGACTTGACTCGATTCGGTTTTGAAATAGGCCTGACCCGAACTCAATCCGTCTCGATACCGAGTCCAACATGCCTAACTCAATACCGAGTTTGGTTTGGCCTAGATTGATCCAAACCAAGTTTGATTCGGTCAGAAGTATCGAGTCGGGTCGAGTTGGCACCGAGTCGGATTGAGAGATGAGGGAGGGAGGGAGTGGAGAGGAGGAGGAGGAGGAGGAGGGTGATGGTGATGGTGGTGGGTGGTTGTCGGGCTTGAGAGGGAGGGAGTGGAGAGGAGGGTGATGGTGTTGGGTGGTTGCCGAGCTTGGAAGAGGAGGATAAGGGAGGGAGAGAGAGTTTAGGATCGGGTCGGGGTAGGGTGTAGCGGGTAGGGTTAGAGAGTCGGGTCGAGTCTAATTCGATCGAGTTTTGGGTCAGGTCAGGTTGAGTTATTAGGTAACTCGAACTCAACTTGGTTTGAGTTCGGATTGGATGAGGCCTACTCAGTTTGGATTGACTCACCCATTCAGTTCGGGTCGAGTCGGATCTGATTGAGTCATCCAGTGCCCACCTCTAGTTACGATGTTATATGCTACGGAAAATTACATGCTAATTTGTACTAAATTGCATGAATTATGATCATTGTACATAAAATTCACATATGAATGTTCTAATTAAGATAAGTAAGAATGGTAGTCATGAAAATGATGCATTAATACATCATTCATCATTCATTGCATTTGTATGCATTAATGCATGGTCGATCTTAGAGGACCGCCTTGGAAGAAATGCCGATCCCGATACAACATTACTAGATGTGGGCTATGCCCAAGCCTACCGAAAGGTGTAGGCCTACCCAACGATTAGATGCGGATTAACAATCTCCAACCTAAGTAGATGAACGATCATCCCAACTGATACATTCATATATTATTTGTATCCATATCATTGTTCATACTATATTTAATTATAACTTAATTTTATTAAGCATGAACTACGTTGGGTTTTCTCACTAAGCGTGTCCAACTTACATTTTTATTGATGGAAAAATCGTTCAGATGAACAATTAACTGATGAGTTGGCACAAGAAGTAGAAGTTGTGATTGAACTGGTGCACAACACACGTGAGATGTAGCCATACCTATCAGAAGAGGAACTGGCCGCATTTGAACCGTTCTAAATTATTTAATTAGAGTTTTATTTATTATGATGATCTAATTTATATATAATAAATGATGGTATTAGTTGTCAGATTTTAAGCGTTTAATTGATTTTAATTAATTGAATAATCCTAGGTTTGTAGCAAGTATTCATTGGTAAATTATATTAACTGATAAATTATGCATAATTTTAATTTATGTTAATTGAATGTTTATGAATGTTGAGAATGAACAGATGTTGGTGCTTAAATCATTTTTTTGAATGATTTAAAATAGACTTATTTGGAATGTAAAAATAAATATTACTTCTGCCTCTAAATAATTGTATAATGGAATGAAGTTAGTACGCTTTGTGTATGAATTATGACTCGGAACTCAGGTATGAGAGTGTACACTCTGTACTCGAATTTTTAGGCGTGACAGACAAAGTGCATAAAACACATACATCATGGTGAGGCCAAGGAGCACCGCGGGGCAGTGAGTCACTGCTACCAATATCGGTGGGCAAACCACGTCCTCAGATTTAACTGCCCAAATCATGGGACCCCACTTAAAAATGTTTCATAATCCAAAAAATCAAATAAATATATGATCTCAATCTTACGATTGATGAATCAAAGTCAGTGCCCAACTGTCCAAAATTCAATAAAGAAAATGTCCAACAGTCCGATAAACCTCAAGATCCACTAGTCCATTTGATTATGGGGCGATGCCCTGGGTCCCACGATTCAGAAACATTTTCTCTAATGCATTGCAATAGGATATGTTGGGACTATGAAATATGAGCAAGGTATTCTTTATGGCAAATATTAATTTAAAAAGAGGAATTATATTATAAATGGCACTATGCATGCAATACAATAGCAGCAAATAATCTTCATGGTATAGTCCAACCTTATCATTACTCAAATGCAAACAATACAATAGCAGCAAATAATACCGATGAATGTTAAGTTAGCATAGAAGATATGAAGACCTCAAATTCTGAAAAGTGGTGCCAATGGCTTAGGCAAACCATTGGCACATTTCGTCCTGAGGGACAGCAAATACCATTAAGAAGAGTGCAAACAACAGTCACATTCCAGTTGAAAACCCAAAATTCCTAAAGAATTCTGATTTGCCAAACATATCCTCAAACTTTTTTGAAGTCCCAAAACTTGTTTCTTTGGGTTTACTTTATTTTTTTATTTTTCTTTTTTTATAGTGGCCACCTGATGGCAGGATTGGCCTTATTTTTTGTCCTTTAGTGCATCATGGTGGGCCGTACCCATTGGAAGGGTTGGATGACACACCATCTGCAGCCCACAAAGCTTGACTCACTGTTTGGATCAAAATATATATAAAGACATCTGCCATAACACACCCCAAGAAGCACTGCTTAGGCAGCCAATGCATTGTTTGCTAAAATCATAATTATTGAGGAATTTTACGGTCAAAATCCAAGAAAAGATGAATAGTAGGATTAAGTTTCAGCCAAGAAACAATAGCCTAAAACCAGTGACAGGTAAAAGGGGGGAGGTACATATGGTTTGACATCACTCCTAACTTTAGATTGTGCAGTGTCTCTCATGTCTCAACACTGAAGCACCACCACATCTATTGCTCCAATTGCAGGAAACAAGGGACATTTTTATTTAATCAATTTTATTTATTTTTTTTAAAAAACAGGGCTCTCCCACTCTGTTCCAAACGCAGCACATACAAGTAACATTTTACAATCATAGGCTTTTAATTCTCTAGAATTCTGACTCTAACAAGTTTAGCAATAATCAGTATTAAATAACTACAACTCATAACTAAATAAAGAAAATGATACCAAAGACAATTAATTTATTGGGGACAATCCAACCAAAGGAAGGTGGGACCATGTGCAACCCACAGTTCAGTCAAAAGTCCAAACAGTTTGGGCTCTTGTGGGACCCAGAGGCTGTATGGGTAACATATTAGGCTGTTTGGATCACCTGTGGAGCTCACTGATCTGGTCAGACCAGTGACTAGACCTGGTGATCCCTTTCAACAACCAGATTGATTATGGAGTCTACTGTTTGATTAGCAGCCAAATACCCTTGTGATCTGGGATATGCCACAAAAATAGAAAAGACAAGGGTCCCTGTACCTGACAGGATGATCGAAGCTTGAGGTGATAACTCAATATATAAACTGCCAGGATTTTTTATACCATAAATACAGTGGCATTGCAACTAATGAGCATCCTTGCATACCACTGACCAGTATGCTGTTGATGCCCACACATGACTTAACACTTTCTTGACTGCTGATAACCCAGACAAGCAGGGAGATGGAATACTATCTCTCTCCTCCAAACATCCCCATCATGTCTTTCGAGCCCATTTGCTTCATCAAGTTTTGAAGGCCGCCCATGCCACCAATTTGCTTGAGCATGTGTGGAGGAAGGACTTTGCTCATGTGTTGAGCATTCATATTCCGGGACAATGCACTCATTTCACCCTTCTTCGGAATCTTGAGCCCCTTCATCTTGCTCCAGATCTTGGCAAGGCGCTTGTACTCCTCCAACATCTCTGCCACCTCTTCCTTGGGACGACCTGCACCTCGGGCTATCCGCATAATCCGTGAGTCATTCATAAGCTTCGGGTTCGAGCTGTCCAACTCTGCAATGTTGTTAAAAGGGAATCAGATGAGAGTAATTTCTCTTCCAATGGAAACAAGGATGGAAAGCAAATACCAAATAGTAGTAACATGAACAGAAAATTTGTTTAGACAAGATGAGGACATCACAAACAAAGCATCAGATGGGAATCATGATGGAAAGCACCCACTAGCACTTTCTAAATCTTTTATCAAACTACCATCCACTTATGACCTTGCTTTTTCCATAGGTGTAGGCTAGGTGCGCCATGTGATGGGCGACATGAAGATGTGTATCATCTACACCTCATCCCTATTAACTGGCAAAATATGCACAAAAACCACAATTCTAACTAGCATTTTACCTTCATTTGTCATGGAATCCATGATAGTCATGAAACGCTTGATCCTTGCTTGACTTTCCTTCTCACGACCCTTTGGCATCAATTCTTGACCAAAGCCAGGAATCATAGAGAAAACCTACAAGGGCCAGAAGTTACAGTCTACTTTGAGTATTCATGCATCTTTGCAAATGAAAATCAATAAGAGGTAGAAGCTAAAATGTACTGGTTGCAAAAAGTATTTAGGCATCTAGCTCAACTATAGGTGTGACCAAAGGGACTACTGGGTGGTACATAATTGCCACAAGGTGAGAAGTTAATGTGAAGAAAAGGAGAGAAGATGCTAAAGAGGAGAAAAACAACAACTACGAGGAAAAGGAGAGATTTTACTCTATAGATAATCACCCAATTCAAGGGCCAAGGAGAAATGCTCTATCAAAGCACAAGTTCATCAGTATAAAGTGAGGATCAGATTGATGAAATTCGTTTTCCCCCTTGCACCTCATATAGAACCACCAATGATACTCATTTACGAGCCAATACAACCAATACGACTGTTTTTTAGTATGGCCGATTTACCTCGGCATATCACATTTCAGGGGATTATCAATACAGATACAATATGGCAGTAGTGCATCCAATATTTGGAACCATTCCCATGCACCTAACGCGTGGACCAGAGTCACCAGAATGATTTTTGGTTCTAGGCATGTTCACATAGGCCCCACATAAAGAAATAGCGCAGATCTATCAGAAATGTGCCATGTTGGCACATTAAAACAGGGCCTGTTCACCATAGGACCCACATAAAGAAATAGCACAGATCTATCAGAAATGTGCCATTTGGCACATTACAACAGTGCCTGTTTACCATCGCATTCACATGGCACTCACGTTTGCATTCCCCATGTTCCAGAGAGGTACTTGACATGGTGACAGAGCATGAATCATACACATGTGCTCCGGCGTTGCACATGTTGCATATATGTAGCTAAATAAAAACCTTCCAAATTACATGATCCACTGTAAATTGGGTATAGACCCTAAAATCAAATTGAGATGATTCTGATAATCAAAATCTGTATGTTGCATTTGGCCATCGGGTCTTTCACTTTTAATATCTGTTGCTTTATTGTATAGAACCTCCTCTTTCCTATACTAATATTTCTTTGCCAATTTAAAAAAATTAAAAATTAAAAAAAGAAAAAAGAAAAATAAAAGAAAAGTGGACTAATACCATATGGAAGGCACAAAATACTCTAGAGGCTTACGATTATTTGAATACTACAAAAGTCAAGAGGATCTATGTCTAAAGGTTGACATAGTTAACCTATATTATGGTGAACTAAATCATTACCAAAAATATCACTAATGAAAAGTGCTAACATAATTGTTAGATTTATCATTCTTCTAAGCTTTCAAATAGGTATGAGGGAGCATGAAAAGTTAGTTAGGGAAACAGTCCCCAATGCATGTCAAACAAGGGAAAAACAGAGTTTGAAGTGTTATTATAACATGGCATACAAGTACAACTGATCAACTCTTTGAGATGGTGAGTGGTGACCCAGGGCAGATGCAGTATAAAAATTCCCATGAATGAATTGAACAACTTCAGCTCTTAGTTACTAGGAACTGGGAACTTCCAGTGGTAACACAACAATATTGGGGAGAAAATCATTTCGCTGTGTCTTTTTCAAAAGTGACAAATTTTCAATAAAGAATGTCGCATGAGTAACAAACAATAATATAGTTGCTGAATCGTAGCATTGATATACTTTCTAGCAAGAATGACAGCCAAAACGGAAATAATGGGGCGCTTCAGGTTCAATTTTAACTTGCAATACAACCTGATGTATAGAGAATACATAGCAAACAAAGAACACACAGCTAGTTACTTTTTCAACCATAAATTCACTTGGAAGTTATTTCTGCCCAGTCTTACATAACTTGTTTGGTTTACAGTCGAAGGTTTTTTTTTTTATATACCAGTGCCTTAAGTATAAAGTTAAAAATGATTAAAGAAAAACTCACCAAAAAAAAAAGGGCTGAGCAACCACTATCACAAGCAACAAGATACGGGTGAAGGACCAGAAAAAGGTTTAAGATAACAAACCTGGCCAATAGGACCCATTTTGAGTATGTTTTGGAATTGCTCATACATTATCCGTAAAGTAAAGTTCCCTTCGGAAAGTTTTTGTAGAAGCTCCGGTTGTTGATCCATAGGCACAACTTCATGAATTTTGTCCATAAATCCAGACCAGTCACCCATGCCTAATTAAAAAAACGTGAAAAATAAGTATTTAAAATAAACGAAGCATATTCAAGAGCATGAAGACATGCACTATTATTGGAAAAAAAAAAAATGTCATGATAAAAATCAGGCCAATTAGCAGATCACCTAAAAGACGGCTGACAAAGGGCTTAACGTCGAAAACCTCAAACTCATCCATGTGTTCTCCAGTACCAATGAATATAACTGGACTCTTCGTTGCAGCGACACTGCAAATATAAATAAAATTTATTTTAAAGTTTGGCACCAAAAAGAGGGTTATTAGCATCTTAACACAATAAAAACAAACATTAAAGCAGAACTATACAATTGGTGGTGTGTACAAGGTCAGTGGCTCAGTGCCAACAAAAATAGAGTAAACAACTAGCAGTAAATACCAACGACAGAATAAAAATAAAAAATCTTTTATCAAGAAAACAAATGGCTAGACTCCACAAGAGAAAGATTTTGATTCATAGAGGGAAATTGTGTAGTAATTTCCAAAACTAAATATTCCTAGAAACCAAGTGTATCAATGAAAGATCGGAAGTTTCTTATCTGATTCTAGTCCAAATGTTTTGCAAAGACCCCAAAGTATTAGGTAAATAAAATATAAAAAACATGTGAGAATAAACCCTTCAATAGAAAATACTTGCTGATGTGATTTCAAAGAGGCATGAGAGTAAATCCTTCAAAATACTTGCTGATGTTATGTCATGCACACAATGTCCAATAGCAGTATCTACTATTTTGAATCTTTAAAAAAAAATTAAAAAAATAAAAGAGAAGAAGAAGAAGAAAAAAGAGGTGTTTATTAACTTTAACTTACAACATAAATACAATACACATCAATGCATAACTGACACATTAATCATGTCTACCAAGTTAGGCAATCTGTGCAACTGCATGGCCTACAAAGCTAGCTGGTAAATCTTGAGACAATCATAAGGAGAATGATTGTCCCATTAAGATTGATCATCCATTTCAATGCATCAACACATCTAATCTGATGCATATACCCATGTTGATACATGGAGAGGTGTGCTCACTGAGTGACACTCTTACCTAATGGACCATTCCTGCCTAATGATTCCAAGCCCCTTACTCACTATATGTACTTTCTATTTACTCATCTGTATTAACAAAGCTAACTATTTCTGTTCAAGTATTGCCCTGTCTTTCTTACCTTGTTTGTGTACTTTGGTGTCTTTTAGTGCCAGTGGTACTGCAAGTAGAAGACTATCTAGTACCTTAGGGCGTGTTTGGTCCGTGGAATTGAATGGTATTGAATTGTATTAGATGGAATTAACATCGTTATTGCACATTGATTGCATGTCTGGAAATACCATGGTATTGTAGCCATCCAATCCCATGTTTGGGATAAAAATTTTGCTACGGGGAGACACCATATTAAGCAAAATCATGTTTGGTGGACCATGGAATTGTAATCAATGGACCAAATTCACAACGGATGTCGTTCACTTGTACACATATATAACCAGAATGTCACCTGTAAACGGTGAATATGGATTGACGGCATGGATAAACGCATGCATCAATGTGGGGCCCATATGTATAGTGGATTTCAAAATCCACAAAATTCCTGCATGTGACCAAATGCAATTCAATGGGACTAAATACAATTCGATCCCACCTAATCCCAACCTTTCCCATCTTCTCCAAATGCTGGATGGAATTGTGCGGGACCAAATGCAATTCTATCCCACCTAATCCCATCTAATACCCTGTGCCAAACACCCCCTTATAGTTTAAGGAATAGCATGATGAAGATTTAGCCACAGGCCTATGACTGAAGGCTCAGAAACATCAAACCAATTCAGTGAGCCTTAGATGTGATGCAAATCGCAAGATCGAGTTTTTTCCTAGCACTCAACTGTTTTCATGAGCTGATATCTAGCCAAATTTTGACTCTGGCTTGGCCAAGTCATCATCATCATATGAGCCTCATCCCATCCTAACTGGAGACAGCTATACAAATCCTGTTCCACTAGTCCACCCTATCAATGATCAATTATCCTTAGTTAAACAATGGGTCATCAAATCATTTCTTACTACCACCGCCCACATCCTTTTGGACCTTCCCCTTGCCCTTTTATATCCTTCAACTAGAACCAACTCACTCCTAACTGGTGCAGTTCCTAGGCTCGAATGCCCGTGGCAAACCATCTGAGTCTACTTTCCATCATCTCAACATCCTTATTTCAGACACGAGCATGCCAACACACTCTTCAGTGCCATTCTTAAGATCAACTAAACAAGGAAATACATTTAAAATCCCCGGGAACATTTACTAGCAAAAATAAAGCAACAAGGAAATACAACAGTCCAACCAGATACATCGAGTATTGGAAAAGAAGAAAAACAAGTCACTAAGCACATAAAACAACACTTACGCGCTAAGTGCACCGCCTCCTTTTGCATGGCCATCCATTTTAGTAACAATCACAGCACCAACCGCGACACTTTGTTTAAAAGCTTGAGCTTGGTCAAATGCTGCTTGGCCAATACTGCTATCCATAACGAATATAACAAGATCTGGTTTCTACAACATCAAGGAACTTAAATTAGATATAGACAGCATGTTGGCAACCAACATAAATGAATAAGAGTGATAGACCTTTAGGATAAGAAAATGAATACCGTTGCTTCAGACACTTGGCGCATTTCTTCAAACAGAGCCGCTTCCTGTTTGTGGCGTCCACTTGTGTCTACAATTATCAGATCACAATTTTCCTTCTTAAACCGTTCTACACCTTCTGCTGCAATTTTTACAGGGTCTGACTCCATGTAGCTGTGGATACAGCACAGATGATTTTTTATGTGAAAATGTTGGGGAAAGCACAGAATGTAACAAGCAGTGTTATGTAGACATAAACATATTTTATCTTACCAAAAGGCAAGCAGCACTGGCAGCATTAACAAATTTGGAACTAATGTACACATTCCCAGATTATTCTTATTATTATTATTTTCCCAGAGATACTGTACTACATACATTGCAATTGCTGAACGTCCATTCACGATTGGGTTTCTAAATGATTAGAGTCAACATTTTTTTTTTCCTTTTTTTGATGGATGATTAGAGTCAACAATATTATATTGGCATTTAACCTCACACCTCTCTCAAACTTCTATGAAACAAAACAGAATGGAAACTAACACGAATATGGAATGGCTCAGATAAGATCCAGACATTGTACCTTCCATAAAAAGGAATCTTAGCTTTAGTCGCATTCTGCTTCAATTGATCAAAAGCACCAGCTCTGAATGTATCCGCGCAGACTAGAGCTGGTTTCCATCCCTTTTTCTGATGATAATATGCATACTTTGTGCACGTCGTGGTTTTCCCAGAACCTGGACATTTAATGGAAAACCAAATCAAGCAACAGTCAAGGACAGTAAAAGAACAAACAAACCTCCATGAAGGATCCACGCATTAAAAAAAATAAAAAATTACATGTTCTTCTATGATGGTAAATGATCACATAGAATCACTTTCAAGGGTTTGTTTGTATGCAGGGCGACACTGATCAAATTGTACAGGATAGTCCCACACATTTCATTTTGAGCAAGAGAGAAACGGATATAAGAACTTGAAAGGAGGGGAAGAGTCAAAATATGTCATTTTCATAACATTTAAACTAAAAAAGTTGGGATTCTCCAGTATTCCAAACAAGCACTACACTATTAACTAAATCTCAGAAAGTGCAAATCCAGAATTTATGAAAACATCTTCAGGCCGAGCAGCACAGCCAACTTACCATTCAATGAATCAGTACCCAGTTACCCGCTACTTGACTAGATCATATACAATATAAAGATAACCTAAGCCCAAACTAGCAACAAGAACATTCAACTGGCTGAAGCAACATACCCTGTAGACCGACAAACATCACTACACTAGTTTTCCCTTTCTTCGGTGTGAATGAGGGCTTCCCAGGATCTAACATTTTGCAGAGCTCATTGAATATTGCCTGAAAACAAAGAAGAAACCTTGTTTATGAAACAATTACATTATAGTTGACAAGAAGTGCACAATGCTGACTGATACATCTGTATAGTAACAGAAAATGAATGAGAGAGAAATTTGTGAATTGTGTTCTTAACAGCAGTTTGATTGTCATAATCAAGCAAGGAACTTCAAAAGGCATACATGCTATGTGCCAATTAAAAAGTAGGGGTAGAGTATGCTGACAGCTGACCACCGTTTCTTAAGTTGTGGTGTCTTGGCCACCATACGTGTGCCACATGTAGGGCCATCTAACCCATTCAAATCATGGGCCCCATTCTTGATGGAGCATCATCTGAACTCTGCACTGATTGAACGATCTTAACCATCTGATTTCACTCGTTGAACATATCATTATTTAACTATGTGACAGCAATCAATAGGATGGATGGAATTATCTGATCAATGCAATTTTCCAGCTATGCTCCATCTACAATGGGTCCAATGATGTTCATGGCCAGATTGATCTCTGAAAAATGTATTCTTTTTCTGGTTTTGAACATGTATTTGATGGTGCAATGGGCTATTCTTTGGAAACAATGCCGTCTTGAGCTGCCTGATATTACTAACCTGAAACCGACTCTAAAACAGCAAAACTTTAATATTTAGGCTTCTAAATATCTAATATCAAAATACAATAACGATTATAAGTCTACACATGAGTAATGATGAATTGGTGACACAATTATAGGTCTGTTATGTAAGCACTATTTAAGCACCAAAAGTCAAGCATGATTTGGTGGATTAGGGCCTATGATATTTAAGTACAGCAACACAAAGATGGAAAAATGGAAAAAAAAAAAAAAAAAAAAAAAAAAAAGGTGAATAGTATATCCCTTTTGATATGTCTCAATATGGTCCACTTCACATCAGCTCATTGAATCCCACTTTATTTTGTGTTTTGATCCTCAAAATAAGCCTACATCTAGTTTAAACTTAGCTTATAAACTTCCTTCGTGTTTAACATGAATAAAGAGGCGGAAAAAGAGAAAAAATGAAAATAATAATAATAATAATAAATCAAATGGGCCCTTTATGGCCGTATTGGTCTATAATGGCATATTGGCCCCACAACAGTGCCGATATGCCCTATACAGCCCATTCTTTTCATAACGGATTGATTCATCCCTGTATCATGTAAGGAGGTGGACCTTTTCCTTCACATAACGGCCTTGACGATCATAATGTGACCTTTTTCAATACCATGATCTCTATCTCTCTCAAAAAGAAAATAAATAAATTTAATAATCTACGTAGACTAAATTCAAAAGGAAATCAGGGGCTTTCTAAGAGTACAAGTGTCAACCAGAAACCCTTCTACCTCTTTAAGAGATCCGCTTCATAATCCCACATTCCACTACCCTACAGTCAGGAGAAAACCCCATGCTTTAGCAACTGCCCAAAAAAGATGCAACTGCATTCACGGTACCTAACCACCCGTCCATGGTTGAAAACTACTTACACCTCTCCATGTTTTCTTCTCTCATCTTTTTGCTAGAAAAAGCTTACCTATCTTTGTAGTTCCATGGAAGACAGAGATAGAACAAGGCAATACTCTACTATATCTCATATTTTTTAAGCATTTCAACATCTCCAAGAGTTTTCACCTCCTTCCAATCCTCAACTTAAGGCACATCAACAACAGTCTACAGGTACATTAATCATTCGAATAGTAGACCCATTTGTGGAGGGAACATACGCAAATGTCATACTGTCTAGACAATCATAAACTTCAGTAGGTTGTACAAATTATTGGCCCCATTGTGATTTTAGGGGTGAAAGAGAATTGATCAGATTGTCCAATCAATGTACTTTTTAAAAGAATTAGTCGATGTACTTTTTTTTAAGAATTAGTCAATGTACTTTTTTTTTATTATAGAATTAGTCGATGTACTTTTGACACCATCCCTCATCCACAATAGGTCCCATTGTTTTAGATGGCATGGATTGACAAACATGCATGCTCTGGGAGCATCATATCTGGCCTATAAATCACGTATAAGGTATGCATGCTGTAACATATGTCTATCCAAACTGACCAAGTCAAAGGCCGCACTCTATTTGGGGCATGGCCTAAAAATACACTAATAATACAGATTACATGGTGCAGTGCATAAGTTTCACCTTTTGAAGAAATTTTAAAAAATACACTTATGAAACTACAAAACTTCTAGGGCAATTGAGTCATTTCATATCAGAAAGACTATTTTTAACTTGAAGGGTCAAGGATGTTTCCTAAATGATCTAAAGTCAAATTCCTTGAAAAAGAAAATCAGAAAAGATCTCTTAGGGCTTATTTGGCAGCGTGAATTTAAACTGCAATAAAATCGAGTGGATATAAGTCCGTACGGAATAGAGTGGATTTGAAATCAGAGCCTTGAGGTGGGAGTTCAAAAAGAGATCTGTTGGAGGATTTGGATTCCTCTCAAATCCAAATCCCTCCAATTTCTGCAACCAAATGCCCAAAAAACAGTAAATCACCACAAATCCCCCCAATTCCATGCGGCCAAAAAACCCTTCTATTTTTTTAGTTTCTTCAAAAGCTAAACTCAGCAACGACCAACTTCCAAAAGGATTAGAAAAAATACCTGCAGTATTGAAACACAAGACCCCAAAAGTAATTTGGTCATTTCACATTAAATTTTGTGGTCAAATAATTTAAAGGATGTTTCTTAATGATATATAGTCAAATACTTAGCAAAAAAACTACTGAAAGTTGTCATTTTCAAAATATCCATTTCTGCAATCATCATCATTCATCTTCGTCATCTTCATCGCTGTCATCATCAAACAAACAATCATGCCTATCTAACACCCTATCAGTGACATCTGAAAAAGCCCTCATCTCCCTTTTTACGCCTCGATCCAATTCCTTTTAGGCCTCACCCTCATCCTCTTTTTAAGCCCTTCTAATTAAAATTACCTCCTCAAAGGGCCATCCCTGGGCTTTTGTGGCACATGACTAAATAATATCAATCTACTCACCATTTATCTCCTAATGGGGTTAATAGCCTAATACGCTATCGTAAATGATCACATTCTTGATTCTATCCTTCATAGTCTTCCCATATACCCATCCTAACATCAATCTCTGCAACATTCATTCTTTGCTAATGTTGCTTCCTAATTATCCAACACTCAGCCCCATCCAGCATAGGCAGTCGAATGGTTATCTTATAAACTTTTCTTGCCCTTCATTGGCATGCAACAATCACATAGCACTCTACAGACACATCTCTCCACTTCATCCAATCAACGCTAACTCTATTGGAAACATCCTCAGTAGTTTCTCCATCCTTTTTTTTTTACATAGCCAAGGTGACAAAAACGTCACTTTGAGGAATCTCCTATCCATTGATTTTAACTAAAGCCTCGCCTATATAATTGAAGCCAAGGTAATGTCAGTATTTTGTCTCTGTTATGCTAATTTTAAAACCTCTAGACTTTAAAGCCTTCGACTAAACCTCTATGTTAGCATTCATCAAATCTATGACTCATCACTAGCACCACATCATCCACAAATCAAAACACTCCAAGGAACCTTCTCCTTGAAAACAATGATTACTTCATCCCTAACAAGTGCAAAAATTATGAGGTTAGAGCTGATCCTAATGAAGACCCGCCACTCTAAGGAACACATGCATCTCACCATAACCCGTTTTACTCTTATAAGAACACTCAGTGTGTCTTTAATGACAATACATATCTTTCAGCACCTTCCCCCTCAACACATCACGTAACCACCTTAGGTACTCTACTATATGCTTTCTCCATATCTATAAAAACCATGCATGAATTTTTCCTCTTCTCTTTAGACCTTCCAATCAATTGCCTAAGCAAGAAACAAGCTCAAAGCTTGATCTCCCTATCATGAAGCCAAACTGATTCTCTGAAATCCTTAAGTGTCTCATCTTAGTCACCGTTGTCTTCGTTGTCATCACCATCATCATCCTAGCCCTGTCCCAACTACTTGGGGCTGAGGAATAATTTCATGGCAGCTTGGCAAAAGTTTCACAGTTGACTGCCCACCTAACATCAACTCTCATCTTTTGCATAACCTGACAACCAACAGGTGCAATCTCTACCAGGTGGAATCAGACCATTTTTCAGAAAAGGCAAACGTTAGCCCATTTCCACAATATTTTCTAAAGAATGAAGTGGTATGAACCTATAGTTTAAATTTTAACGCTGCATTTTATATTAGGTATAGTATAAATATCTAGGGGTTTTTGTTAAAAATTTAGACATAATTAGAAGTTATGCTTAGAAGAGATATGCCAACCGGTCATCACTGGTGAGAAGTTGAGCCATACGCGTGCACACATGTTTGTGGATGTGGCATACATCATCATCATTATCATCATCTAGGCCTTATCCCAACTAACTGGGGCTGGATACATAAAACTGTTCCACCATTTTACTCTATAAAGGCTATGTCAAATGGTGACATGCATCTGCATCTAAATTAGGAGTCCCTCCATGATGTTTTTGGGTAAAATATAAAGGATTAGTATTGTCTTTTCATTGTTATTCCTTGGGCCATGTGCCATCCGCAATGTGGACGTGGGCAAATGAGGAAGTTTGATATTGGTCGCATAGCTAAAACTCTGCAAATCTACCTTTTAAAATACAACCCCAAATTGTTGGGACAAGATAAGATCATGATGATGATGATGAAGGGGACTTTCGGACTCGGAGTGCGATGAGTTTGCGAGAGACTAGGATCTTCCAATCTGGAACATCTCTAGGGATGGAACACAAGAGACCGCGGATCATGTAACCATGGGCCTCACTTGTCAGAAATGAAACCCCAGTGCATACCAAGCAACACAACGGGTCCCACATCATGTAATTCCACAGGTGTAAGTAAATGTAAATATCAAAAACTACAAACAAGCAGATCGAATGATTAAATTACGATCAGAAATCAACGATAATTGAAGGGTTTTGTGTGGTAGGGGCGATCGCATTACCTGTTGGATGATTTTGCGCTTGTTGTGGCCCGCGGCGAGGTCATCAAGGTTGACGATCTTCTTGATGTTGACTTGCATGTCGCGAACCATCTTGAACTGGACATCGGACTGGAGAAGGGCCCGCGAGATCTCGTTGAGGCAATCGTTGAGGACCTTCTCGTCGATGATCGTCGCATTGCTCATCTGCTGCAGGGCGCGGGAGATGCTCCCGCCAAGCTGTGCTAACACCATCGCTAACCGGTCGGTAAGGACGGATCACAGTTCTTCTTCCTTATGAAATCCGACGGAGGGGAGCTTCTAGGGTTAGGGTTAGGGTTAGGGTTAGGGTTAGGGTTAGGGCTAGGGTCTTCGGAGAAGAGGATTGAAGGTTTCTTCGCGGAGGCGATGAGGGTTTCCTTCGGGGGAGAGTTCTCTGTTCTTCGCTAACGCGTGGAGACGGCGAAACGGTTCTTCCAACTCAGCTATCTTACCTCTCGTGGAAGTTCGAACGGGACGGATGCGGATTGGGGTACTACCACCACCAGGACCCAGCTGGAGAGGGGAACGGATTGGCTACTCTCCCTGCCACCAGCCAATGGCTGGTGGTCGGTGCTCTGTGGGCTCCACCATGATGTATGTGTTTCATCCACGCCGTCCATATATTTTCCTAGACCATTTCATGCTATGATACAAAAAATGAGGTATATCCCAATCTCAAGTGGACAACATATCAGGAAACGTGTGTTGAATGAACGTGGACTATTAAAATCCTTTTGGGGGCCATAAAAGTTTTGGATCAAGCTGATCTTTGTTTTTTCCCTTCATCTGGATCTGTATGACCTAATCAACATATTGGATGTCAAATAGACAGTACAGCGGGCCATAGGAGGATTTTAATGGTGGATATCCAATCACTATTGTTTTCTTGTGGTGTGATCCAAATGAGACTTATATCCCTATTATTTTGGGTATCAAGCACTAAAATGATATGCAAAAATGGATTAACGGCATGGATGAAACACATACATCATAGTGGGGACCACAGAGCACTGACCACTGGTGGTCGGTGCTGTGGGCCCCACCATGATGTATGTATTTTATCCATTATATTCATCTATTTTTAAAGATCATTTTAGGGATTTATTCCAAAAATGAGAGGTATATAAAACTCAGGTGGACCACACCACATGAAAAAAAAAATAGTGATTGGATATCCATCATTAAAATCCTCCTAAGGCCCCCTGTAATGTTTATTTGGCATCCAATCTTTTTATTAGGTCACACGGGCCCAGATGAAGGGGAAAAACAAAAATCATCTCGATCCAAAACTTTTATGGCTTGCAAAATGTTTTTAATGGTTGACACTCATTCAACAATATTTCCTGTAATGTGGTCCATTTCAGATTGGGATATACCTTATTTTTGGTCTCATGCCGTAGAATGATCTTTAAAAATAGATGAACGGCATAAATGAAACACATACATCATGGTGGGGCCCACAAAGCACCGACCACCAGCCATTGGCTAGGGTCAGGGGGGAGTAGCCAATCCGATCCCCATCTTGTTAGTAGCTCCGTGGGGCCCACCGTGATGTATGTTTTATTTACGCTGTCCATCCATTTTAAAATATTATTTTAGGATATGAGCTCAAACATGAAACAAATTTAAGATATGAGCTCAAACATGAAACAGATTGAAGGTTCAAGTGAACCACACCATTGGAAGCAATGGGGATTGAAAGCCCACGGTTGAAAACTCTCGGCGACAAAAGTTTTTGGATCAAGCAGATGCTTCTTTGTTCCTTCACCCGGTCAATGTTACATTATCAACGGATTGTATGACAAAATTAACATTGGTGGGTCCTAAGAAGCTTTCAGCTGTGGGAATTTAATCCCCACTGCTACCCGTGTGGATCCACTTAGGCGCATTTGCTAAAATGATCTACCAAAATAGATGAATGGTGTGGATAAAAATATACACGTTAGGAGACCTCTTAATAGGACTGTCTCTCTCTAGCTAAGTCTTTGTGGGACTAGACAGGATATATATATATATATATATATATATATATATATATATTCGCGCGTGCGCCTAAAGGTGTACACGAGTTGATCCAATCCGAGCTTTGCCCAGCTCGGTTCAACTTGGCCAGCAAGAGTCCTCAACCCAAACTCGGCTTGGCTTGGTCATCGAGCCTGGATTGGCAGCTCGGCTCGGCTCGGTCAGCAACTTGACCTAGTTCGAGCCGAGTTCGACTAGTGGTTGGGTCACGAGTGGCGTCCGACCATCCGAGTGGACCAAAGCCACATGGCCAGTGCTCAAGTGGGGTTTGACCATCCGATTGGACCATAGCCACCAGGCTGGTGGTCAGGTGGGGTCCTTTAATCAGACGGACATTGCTCGCCACTTGCCACACTCCGGTCGAAGGCAACATGATGAGATAAGGAGAGGAGTAAAGGAGAGTACCTTTCAATTGCCGGTCGTCCGGATAAACGCTGGAGAATGGAGAGAGAGAGGAGAGGAAGGAGAGTAGTCGCCAGTCGGGCGTCAGAGAACGGCAAGAAAAAGAGGAGATGAGAGTTGTCGTCGATCATCGTTCGAGCGCTAAAGAACGATGAGAGAGAGCGATGAGTGGGGTTAGGGTTTTTAGGGTTGGGCGAATGGCCGAGAGTAGGCGCTAGGGTTAAGTTTTTTTTTTAAAACATGTTTTGGGTGATTGGGAATATTATATATACCCGGTTAAAAAATCAATTCAAGCCGAACTGAGTCGGGTTCGAGCTCAAGATCGGGTCGAGCTCGATCCAACTCGGACTCGACTCGAAATGTTTCGAGCTCAATAAAATTGGCTTGACTCGGCTCAAACACAGTTTCAATCCGAGTCGAGTCGATTCAAGCGAGCTAACGAGCTAACTCGACTCGTGTACACCTATATATATGCCGAATGCTAGTTGTGCACCAGTTCGCACGGAACTCATGCGAACTTTGCAAACTTTTTTTTTATATAACTCATCATACATGATATGACTCCAAAATTTGAACGGTCCACGTGAAGGAACACCTCATGAAACCCCTCGGGCTCAATTTTTAATTTGATCCAAAACTTTGGTGGGCCATGAAAAATGAAAAAATTTTCCTCCCTTGGTTTGCATTTCTCTTTGCTATGGCCCACCAGAATTTTAGATCAGGGAGAAAATTTGTCCGTTGGTGTTTCATGGGATTCCGCATCACATGGACCATTCAAATTAGACGTTCATGACACGTGTGCCAAGGTACACACGTACGTAGCTGCACAGGTGAGCATTACTATATATATATATATATATATATATATATATATATATATATATATATATATATATATATATATATATATATATATATATATATATATATATATGGGAAAAGGTACTATGTGCTCGACCTCATGATAAGCTCCCATGAGGTCGAGCTGTGTGGGCCCCACCGTGATGGATGTCGACCATCAACACCGTGCATTTGATGGGTCCCCTTTAAATTATGGGATATCCCAAAAATCAGCCATATACGGAACTCAGGTGGGCCATACCATCTAAAATCATGTGAAGACATGCCAAAAACATATAAAAGCACTTGGTGGGGCCCACCTGAGTTTTGAATGCTGCTGAAACTTGGTCTAAAGCCTCATCCAAGTGGGACACACATAATGGATGGGCTGGATTTGCAAACCACATCTTGGTGGGCCCAAAAAATGATTATGAATGTTTTAATGGTGCATGGCCCCTCCCCACTTCTGTATGTGGTGTGGCCCACACAAGTCACGGATTGACTTGATTTTTGAGACCTAGGCCCACGATGGAATGGTGCATCTGACTGATGGGGTAGATGTTCGAAACGCATCACGGTGGGGCCCACACAACTCGACCTCATGGGACAGTCTTGTGAGGTCAAGCGCATAGTACCTTTTCCCTATATATATATATAGGGAAAAGGTACTATGCGCTCGAGCTGATTGGAACATCCCATGAGGTCGAGCTGTGTGGGCCCCACCGTGATGCGTGTCAAATATCTACCCCATCAGTCAGATGCACCATTCCATCATGGGCCTAGGTCTTAAAAATCAAGTCAATCCGTGACTTGTGTGGGCCACACCACATACAGAAGTTGAGAGGGGCTATGCACCATTAAAACATTCATAATCATTTTTTGGGCCCACAGAGATATGGTTAGCAAATCCAGTCCATCCATTATGTGTGTCCCACTTGGATGAGGGTTCAGACCAAGTTTCAGAATCACGCAAATTTCAGGTGGGCCCCACCAAGTGCTTTTATATGTTTTTAGCATGTTTTCACATGATTTTAGATGGTATGGCCCACCTGAGTTCCGTATACGGCTGATTTTTGGGATATCCCATAATTTAAAGAGGACCCATCAAATGCACGGTGTTGATGGTCGACACCCATCACGGTGGGGCCCACAGAGCTCGACCGCATGGGGAGCTTATCGTGAGCTCGAGCGCATAGTACCTTTTCCCATATATATATATATATATATATATATAATTGAATGCTCAACTGCACACTAGTTCGCACGGAACTCGTGCAAACTTTTTTTAGAACACATCATATGTGATGTGACTCCAAAATTTGAACAGTCCACGTGAAGCAGCACCTCATGAAACCCCTCGGGTCTAATTTTTACTTGGATCCAAAACTTTGGTGGGCCATGAAAAATGAAAATAATTTCCTCCCTTAATTTGCATTTCTCTTTTCTATAGCCCACCATAATTTTAGATGAGGGTGAAACTTTATCCCTTGGGATTTCATGTATTCCGCATCACATGGACCGTTCGATTTAGACACCCATTACACGTGTGCAAAGGTGAGCATGTGTGTAGGTGAGCATGACTCTCTCTCTCTCTCTCTCTCTCTCTCTCTCTCTCTCTCTCTCTCTCTCTCTCTCTCTCTCTCTCTCTCTCTCTCTCTCTCTTCTATATATATAAAGGTTCCAGGCCGTCGAGCTCATAAGAACTTCCCTCACTACAAGAAAGTAGGCCTTTAGCCTCGGTTTAAAAAAAGGAGGCTAAATGTGGTTTTTAGCCTTGGTTGTAAAGGAATTGAGATTAAAAGTTCATTTTTTGTCTCAATTAGTGAGAAACTAAGGCCAAAAGCCTGCCCTTTTGCCTTGGTTGGTGAGTAACTGAGGCTAAAAGTATGCCCTTTTGCCTCGATTGGTGAGAAACTGAGGCCAAAAGTCTACCCTTTTGCCTCGGTTGGTGAGCAACTAAGGCCAAAAGTTTGCCCTTTTGCCTCGGTTGTTGAGAACTGAGGCTAAAAGTCTGCCCTTTTGCCTTAGTTGGTGAGAAACTAAAGCCAAAAGTCTGCCTTTTTGCCTCGGTTGGTGAGAAACTGAGGCTAAAAGTCTGCCATTTTGCCTCGGTTGTTGAGAACTTAGGCCAAAAGTCTACCCTTTTGCCTCGGTTGGTGAGAAACTGAGGCTAAAAGTCTATCTTTTTGCCTCAGTTGGTGAAAAACTGAGGTCAAAAGTATGCCCTTTTGCCTTCGTTGGTGAGAAACTGAGGCCAAAAGTTTGCCCTTTTTCCTCGGTTGGTGAGAAACTGAGGCTAAAAGTCTATCCTTTTTCCTCGGTTGGTGAGCAACTGAGGCCAAAAGTCTGCCATTTTGCCTCGGTTGTTGAAAACTGAGGCTAAAAGTCTGTCCTTTTGCCTCGGTTGGTGAGAAACTGAGGCCAAAAGTCTACCCTTTTACCTCGATTGGTGAGCAACTGAGGCCAAAAGTCTGCCCTTTTTCCTCGATTGGTAAGAAACCGAGGCCAAAAGTCTGCCCTTTTGCCTCGATTAGTGAGCAACTGAGGTAAAAAGTCTGCCCTTTTGCCTTAGTTGCAAAAAACTGAGGCCAAAAGTCTGTCATTTTACCTCGGTTGGTGAGAAACCGAGGCCAAAAGTCTATCATTTTGCCTCGGTTGGTGAGTAAATGAGGCCAAAAGTCTATCCTTTTGCCTCGGTTATTGAGAATTGATGCCAAAAGTTTACCATTTTGCCTCAGTTGATGAGAAACTGAGGCAAAAAATTTACCCTTTTACCACAATTGGTTAGCAACTAAGACTAAAAGTCTGCCCATTTACTACTTGCATCATCACCGTTGAATAGTTTCCATCGATACCAGCTGTAATCACGCTTCCATCGTAAATTTTTAGACATAACCTAACTATAGTAACTCATACCATTGATCGGTTTGGATTGTATCAAAAGCCACGTGTATATAGGGAGCCTCGTATTTATCCGTGGTACAAAACCGCGCCAGTATACCCTGCGCCGGTAATTATCGGAGTTACGCAAATGGACAGCCATGTGTGTGGAAATTTCATAAGATCCACACTGTCCATTTGGTCTGCTGACTTATTTCAACCGTAGAAACAAAAAACATACTACTCCAAACCACAGAAAGATCGAACCATAGAAAAAATCTGAAAGGAAATGTTCAACATTTTAGTGTAGTGTTCTAGTTGATGGACGGCGTGGATTTAATGCATGCTACCTAGCTCCAGGTAGGCATGCCTTTTCGAATCCTACACGCACTCGTGTATGCTGGCCTGCGAGAGGGGTGCTAATAACCGAGGCCAAAAGTCTGTCATTTTGCCTCAAGCACTATTAGTTTAGATTGAATTAAATGCATGCCACATGTACAATTTTATTTTATTTTTTTTTGTTACTACACAATCTTTAAAATGTAACACAATCCATAGAAACACCTATATATAGGTGGATCCAATTAATTCTACACGGTTCATTACTGGTCTTCACTCCACTTGTTATGCTAACCATTGGATGTCTGTCCCATGGGGGTTTGGGCGTATTTTTCCTTGCAACTATGCATGAAATGAATAGGCTGACCTAATTCATGGTCTAGATTAATCTATTGATAGTCCAAGTGCCTTGGTGAATCTCAGATCACCATGACTTACATTGCCCCAAGAGTGAGAGCAATGGAACATCTCTCTAGGCTACTAAGCTAGACTTTGATTAAGTGCATAAAGAAACGGTTAACACATACATGATTGAAACAAACGAATGGAAGAGATGAAGCTCAAAGAGCTTGAAACTGGTATGGATTCCTTCGTTGCAGCTCGAATGCCACAAATCGTTCATGTCATTAGCTAGCGTTTGAACTACACAAACCTAACTTGGAAAGGCTAGTTATATGCAAACCTTAGCATTTGGTTGAATATGTAGTTGTGGTCACTTTCCAAATTCGCTGGGTGTTTGGAAGGACCTTGAGAAAGAAACCAAACTGAGAAGCTTTTTATTACCTGAGTTTACACCTCAAATAATAACTCCCATTGTTCTAATTGTTTTAATCAATTGTAGAATCCATTAGAATAGCAATTTTTGGAAATTCAACTCAAAGGCCAAATGCAGGGCGGAGAATACATGAATAAAGCTTCCATGGAACTTCCATTCTATAAACATGTGTGAGGATACATTTGAGACTATGTCATATAAGCCTTTTTAACATGTATGGTGATCTATTTAGCCTTTTAAGCATGATAGGCTATCCATAGGTAACTGTTGCATTAGCTGTATACTCTGTACTGATTTTTCTCTTTATGGTAGTGTAATAGTGCTTGAGGAACTATATATATGTTGTCTATGCAGGATGGCATGTGCACTACATGACTTTGCATGCACTTAGATTGTCTTGACCGAGTCTTGCACAAGAAATCTGGATCCTCATCGCACATGGGAGCGTTGTTACAATGATCGTTTTAATGGAATTACTCTAAAAAAGAAAACTTGTTATGTTTTATAAGATAAAACTTATGGATCTTCTTTTTCTCTCTTAATTTTAATAGACGTTTGAAACTTCATAATGTCTTATAGTCAAAACTTCAAATCTGTTCTACTGCTTTTTTATTATCTGACTTTTTTTTGAGAGATATCTGACTTTGTTATTTATTTAAAACACAAATATTTTTAAAATCAACAAGTTACTCGTCTCCCTCATTTCTAAAGGCAATGATAAAAGATTTGCTAATGCTCTCTCTCTCTCTCTCTCTCTCTCTCTCTCTTAAAGGCGATGATGATTTATTATTACTGGGCCAAAACCAAAAGAATTCAATATGGACAAACAACAATTGGAAGAGGTGCTTGTCCAACATTTCAAAAATATTTAGCAATCATTTAACTGTTTTATTCACAGTCATTTGAAAGATGCTCAAATTAAGATTTTCTATGAAAGAGAAGGTTGTCTTTTTATCTTCTCATGAACAAGATGTAACCAAGTAGATCTCTTCTTTCTTCTTGCCACCAATGTCTCTAGCCCTTATGATGTCCCAACCTTACTTTATTCCTGCCATTCCATTCTTGAAATTATTTCTATCTTTCTGCTCAGATGATCCTAAGATGACTAGCTAATCTCTAGCCCTTTTGATGTCCCAAGTTCCAGTGCAAGGGGAATTGTGGCAGATGAAGGATGTGGATGGGAGGCTACCTGGAATGATTGGATTGTGGCCAGAAAAGAGTGACACATTCATCGACAATCATGATACAAAATCCACACAACAGTTATGGCCATTCCCTTCGGATAAAGTCATGCAAGGATATGCTTACGTTCTCACCCATCCAGAAATCCCTTCCATAGTGAGTTCTAATCATCCATTGTTGTTATGGTTTTTTTTTCCTCCTGCTATAAGTATCCATAAAATTACATGTCCTTTGAGATTTGGATGGTTATAAGCACAATTGAACTGGTATGCTCCTCCATACATGGACTAAAAAAAATTATCTTCCTAGCACATTTGAAGTGTTAGCTATTAGGTCCCTAATTGAATTGAAATGAAGTATATAGTTGTTGGGATTTTGTGGTTTTGCCATAGAAGTGGGCATTGCATGAGTTTTATTATACTTTGTTTATCTGGTTACTTAATGTTAGAAAGTCACAGGTCTGTTTGGATGTACGGCAGATAAGAAGTGGTGTGGATGGGTGATTTTGGTATAGAAGTGTCCCGCCTTCCTCACTAGCTACTTGATATCGCTGGACTGTCATTCTGCTGTTTGATATTGTATAGGAGTTGCTGATTTGTTTGATATAGAATCCATTCTCTTTTTCATGTGAAATTTCAGTTGGTTCCTCTCCTTATGTGGGTATTGGTAAGAGAGAGAGGGAGTAGTCTTGTGTGTTTCAGATCAAAGAGAGATGAGCTTTAGTGATGTAGTATTGTGGTTGTGGGTGCCTTAACTTGTATTGTCCAGCTCTGGAAGGGATGATGAAGAATCTGAAAGTAGATCCTTCTTCTGAAGCCATTGATTCCAATGTGGTATGTGATTTTTTAGTGTTTTATAGTTTTGATTTCTCTTTAGTGATATACTTTCACTTTATATGGTGAACTAGACTCGATCTTTATCGGCTTTTGCTTTGGGCAGAATGATTCAACTGCAATTATGGGTTGTAGCATAATTTGATATCTGTGATTTCCTGATTATGCCAGGCTGCTTCAAAGGATGGAAGCCCATTTGATGCCACATCATGTATATCCTCATCGGGGGATGCGACAAGTAGTTTCCAGGAGAGCGATGTAGATCATGAATCTTTGATAGCTGAGCAGGGGATCTATTATCCGGCAAGCAACTACTATGGATACTGTTATCCAGGTTTGTTATGTTTGTTGGGATTGGTATCTTTAGTTGAGTAATTCAGTGTTCTCTATATGCTTGTGATTGTGTCTATGTTAACACGGATTTAAATATGAATGCACTCATGTTTAATTGCATATTTCAAGCTTGGAGTTTTATGAAGTGGATCTGTGATTGTTTTAGGAGCATTTGATGGCGTCTTGGAGCTTCTGGTTTGTGCTGGCAGAAGTCTGCCCGAAGCTATCATGTGGAAGGGGACCTTACTAAAACAGTTCATGTGGAAGGCTGTGTGGCAGTTTGTTTGTTTTGAAAACTTTAAATAGACCATTAATTGTTTTGTTGGTATTGTGCTAATTGTTGTCTTGATGGATGTTAAATGGGTGAAACATGCACAAGTTCAATTATTGGTTGATTATAATATTGTTAACTTTTGTTGATAGAAACTAGATTTAGCCTCCTTTGATACCAACAAAGGCTAAATCTATCTTTAGTCTCAGTTTTGCCTCAGTTACCTAAACTGAGACTACAACTCCCGTGGCTAAAGGCTTTAGCCTCAATTGTTGAGAACCGAGGTTAAAAATAGATTTAACTTAAATTGGAGGCAACTGAGGCTAAAATTTGGATTTAGTCTCAGTTGAAAACAATGGAGGATAAAATTTTGATTTAGCCTTATTTCAAGAAAACTGAAGCTAAAAAAGTTTTTTTAGCTTCACTTGAAGATCCGAGGCTATAAAAGTCAATTTTGCCTCGATTGCTAAAACTGAGGCTAAAGCCTTTAGCCACAGGGGTTTCAACCTCTGTTTGGATAACTGAGGCAAAACTGAGGCTAAAGGCTTTAGCTTCAGTTTTTAACCTTTTTAGCCACAGTTTTGAACCGAGGCTAAAGCCCCCTTTTCTTGTAATGCCTTGAGGTCGAGTTATGTAGGCCCATTGTGATGCATGTCCAACGTCTACCCCATTAGTCAGATGCACCATTCAATGGTGGGCCTAGGCCTTAAAAATCAAGTCAATCTGTTACTTTTGTGGGCCACACCACATACAAAAGTTAAGAGGGGTTTCCCTCCATTAAAACATTCATAATCATTTGTTGGGCCCACCGAGATATGGTTCACAAATCTAGCACATCCATTATGTGTGTCCCACTTGGATGAGGGGTCAGACCAAGTTTCAGATGCATCCAAATTTCAGGTGGGCCCCACCAAGTGCATTTATATGTTTTAGGCATGTCTTCACATGGTTTTAGATGGTATGGCCCGCCCATACAGCTGATTTTTGAGATATCTCGTAATTTAAAGAGGACCCATCAAATGCACGGTATTGATGATTGACATACATCATGGTGGGACCCACAAAGCTCGACCTCGTGGGAAGTTCCCATGAGTTGGACCGCATAGAACCTTATATATATATATCATAGTGGGTTCACACAGCCCTTAATTGGACTGTCCATCAATAACTAAGGGAGCAATGTTCCATTCAAAACTCAGGTGGGCCCCACCAAGTGCTTTTATATGTTTTTGGCATGTCTTCACATGATTTTAGATGGTATGGCCCACCTGAGTTCCGTATACAGCTGATTTTTGGAATATCCCATAATTTAAAGGGGACCCATCAAATGCACGGTGTTTATGGTCGACACGCATCACGGTGGGGCCCACACAGCTCAACCTCATAGGACATTATCATGAGCTCGAACGCATAGTACCTTTTCCCATATATATATAGCCTAAAAGTTTCAATTATAAGAGTTTAATTCCCATTTTCTATTTCACTTGAACCTTTGATCCACATTAGTTTTGGGCTCTCTTAAAATAACATGGACAAATGGTTGGACGGTGTGATAAAACCCATACATTACGTAGCCCCTAGGAGCCCCAGCTTGTCCCAAGCTCACGACAGGTAGGGAAGTACTTAATCTATGTTGTTGAGTATCAAATATTGCATATTTTTCCCTTACTATTCACTGGTTTTGGGAACATGAATATGCTTAATTGATCTATTTTCACATGTTTTCTACTGCGATATGATTTTGAGAGCTAAGTATAAAAGAATGTTTAAAAAAAATATTTATATTCAAATGATTACTAAATGAAGATTCAAAAATTTAAAAGTCATTAATGAAGAATTTACATGCCAAAAATACAAAAAAATCAAGTGAGAAATGAAGAGAAACGAAAATTTGAGGTGAATAAAAGAAATCTTGAAAATTAGCTAGAAAAATCATATTCTAAAATTTCGAATTTAAAAAGAGAAAGTTCTGAAATAATTTCAAAAACAGACTTCAGTCCCACCAAAGTTCAACTTCGGTCCAACCGAAATTACACAGAACAGTCCATCGAGAAAGCGAGATTTTTAGCCTTAATTCGGTTCGATTGAAGCATAACTTTTTGTATAAGATTGAGGCGATTTCAAAGTCGGTCCAAGCAAAGTTTATAAATATGATTTTTTGATGAGTTTTTAAGCACAAATTAGGATTCAAGGAACAAAACAAAGGGTGGAGCAGCCTCCCAAAAGTTATTTCTTCTTCCTTAGTTTTTATGTTTTCTTCTAAGATGTTAGTCTTATTAGGATAATCTCTTAACTAAAGCTAAGAAATGAAGATTGTAGTTAATATCAGTTCTTAATTTGTTGAATTCAATGTTATTATTTTTGAATGATAATTGATTATTGGTTTAGTTTAAATCTATTATTGAAAGTCTTGAAGCTATTTATTTCTGGATTTATTCTGCACTTCGTATATAATGGATACTTCGATTTAGCAACTGTTGAGCCTTGTTTGAGCGAAGGAATTAATCTATATAATTGATTAATCCAACGATGCCTAAGGGTGCATTGGATGCCTTCGAATCCTTGTGATTAATCTCCGAGTGTTTTATTGAAGAATTGTTTAATTGAAATCATATTCATCTTAATATTTGTGACTGATTTACCGCTCCATCATCTAACTGGATAGGTTAAGACTTCGATTTCAGTTGAAGTATTATTGAAGCAGCAAATTGATAATTGAAATTACTACAAGTGAATTCCTTTATGCTTAGTCCTTTTATCTTTGCTTTCCACGTTTTCCTAAAATTGCTTGATTAATCATCTAAAGTTTGATTTAAATTATCACTAGACCGTGTTCCTCATTTCTTGTGGATTCGATATCGGTCTCACCGAGTAATTACTACTTCGCAACCTTGCACTTGGGATTCATGAACACGCATCTTGAAGTAATACCCAAAACGAAGGGAGGGTTCGGCAACATGGAACACCGAGCTCGGTGGATCCGTGACAGTGGTGCCAACGTTGATGTATTTATTTTATATCGAATTTGTCCATCAATTTTTCCAGCTCATTTTAGATAATTAGCCTAAAATTGAAGCACATATAACCTTAATTGGACTATACTATAGGAAATAGTAGTCATTGAATACTAACCATTAAAAATTTTATAGGGTCCACTATAAAAAAAAATTTCTATCCAATTTGTTGATAAGGTTACACAGGCCAAATATCACCTTGATCCAAAGCTTCCGTGAACTTAAGAAAATTTAAATGATGAACATTCAATTATCACCTTTTCCGATGGCATGGTCCACCTGAGATGTAGATCTGCTTCATTTTTGGCCTCATGTCCTGAAATGATCTGAAAAAAATGAATGTATGAGATGGATATTAAAAACATGCATCAAGGTGGGCCCCATATGCACGGATCTACCGAACTTAGTGGTTCGCTGGATCCACCTGAACCGCGTGCAGAGGACTCGGACGAGTGAGATGCCAAGCCACCTCGCGACGCGCGCCCAGGTAGCATGTTTTTGTTAGATCGAGGGCGTTAATCAGATGAACCTCACCGTACGTTAATATGTCGTGACAAAAAATATCAGGCTCTTCTCCTGATGACGTCACCCACTCGTATGCCTGTAAAGTTGATTCTTCTCACAAACATATCAGCGGGCCTGCTGACACCCAAGAACACCGTGACATATGCGTTTTATCCGTACCATCCATCCATTTTTTTCTTATTATTTTAGGTTATAAGCCCAAAAATAAACCAGATCCAAGGTTCAAGTGGACCACACTAGAAGAAGCAGCGGTCATAATTACTCTCATGGTTGAGACCCAGGGGCCAGATGATGCTACCCATGTCTGGTTTACATTGCAGAAAGCTATACTATCATTTCCCCCTCCGTTATAATAAGAAGTTACAACAGATGTTCGAAGGAACGAGGAAGAGATGAGAGCATATCTATTGCCCCGAGGATAAGCTATGATAATTGGATTTTCAAGGAGCTTTAGGTAATAATTTTCTCGCTATTTTCATGGATCCTAATTCGGTAGTGACCCCTCTGTCTCTGGTCGGTGGAAAAGCTCTGTGGGATCCACCATGATATATGTGTTTTATCCATGCCGTTTATCCATTTTCTCAGCTCATTCTAGGGCATGAGCACAAAAATGAGGCAGATCCAAATCACAGGTGTATCACACCGCAGTAAACAGTGGTGATTGAATGCCCACCATTAAAAACTTCTCCAGGCCACAAAAGTTTTGCATCAAGCTGATATGTTTGTTTTCCCTTCGTCTAGGTCCGTCTAACCTAATCAACATGTTAGATGGCAAATAAACATTACATTGGGCCTTAGGAAGCTTTTAATGGTGATAATTCAATCACCATGTGGTGTAGTTCACCTTAGATTTGGATCTAACTCATTTTTGAGTTCATCCTAAAATGAATGCTTAAAATGGATGGACGGAGTGGATAAAACAAATACATTATATGGTGGAGTTTATAGCACCGACTAATGTTGAGATTGTTGTCTAGGCATCTTCCATTTGTATGGAAACAGGGGAGTTGGATAAGCTGAATAGCTTGCTTGATTGATCAAGTGAATTTCTAACTATATAAATTGGCCTTTGGCCAATTTTAGACAGGTTCGATCGATTGTCTTGGAAAGTTCAAGCGATCGGTTATTTTTTAATAATACTTATAAATACTATGGACACTTTTGAGTATGTTCTAGCCCAACATATGGACTAAGAAATAATCACCATAAGACCACCCCTTGAACTTCCCAGATTGTTTGTATTGGTGCAGTGTTAGTTTGAAATGGTCCATGTTTATTTGATGGCTATAATGATCTGATGGGTCTACAAACTCGACAGCTCAAGAGGTTATAAATCAACAGGCAGGACCCACCTGTACTATGAATGAACTGGACTAGAAACATTGGTTTCTCTCCATAGAATTTGAATTATTCATAGCAGGATATAGTCCAAAAGTTATACTACCAAGATAAGTTCTCTTAATTCCTTGATAAATTTCAATAACATGGAAAAAGGGACTTTTCATTGGTAAGGATAAGTAGAGATAACATAGCAAACGGCCAAGATCTACATCTACGTGTGCAAGCAAGATGCAAGCATATGAAATATACATGCTAATACCTGTTAATTGCATGACATATCAAACAAGAAAGAGCTGTTACGATCCAAACATGTTTGACCCATGAGGCCCACACGCAGAGATGGTCCGGTGATTAGAAATGCCCATCTTCTCAAGTCCTGTCTTAGGTGACTATGGTCTGACAGTCACGCTTCAAGATGGTCCTTGCTCCTCAGCTTGACAGTTGAGTGTGAGCCACTGATTTATTTATTTATTTATTTATTTTTAATTTTTTGTTCTACATTCATCTACTACCTCATTTCCTCTACAACTATTACTACCTCATTTACTACCTCATTTCCTCTACAACTATTGTAGAATGAGTTATTTTACAATTTTGTCCGTAGATCATATTCCACCATTGTGTGTGAATTGGAGCCCAAAAATAAGGCTGATCCAAAAATCAAGTGGGCCATACCATGTGAATCATGCATTGGATGGCCTGATATCGGGGTGTCCACTCATCCTAGTGGGGCACATCTTTTGAATGGATTGGATGGCACGTACAAAACAGGGTGGGGCCAAACCACAATCTGGAAGGTTTAAATGGTGAGCATTCCCATCCCAGCTGTTCCCTATGCTATATGATCCACCTTTGTTTTGGAAACGCTTGATTCTTGAGATAGGGGCCGACACCAAAATTGTAATGTAGGCGTTTTCTAAAATAGTTGTTGAGGAACCGGCCTCTTTGTTCATGTATGATCAGAATCATCCATGTAGTATAGCCTCCGGTGTATGGACGGCTGCGATCATCAAACTATCTCATCATAAATACCTTAAGTGTTTGATTGTGGGCCTTGTCTAGGTATGCCCCCTTGGCATTGCCACGTGTCCGGATCTCTCCATCATCTCCAATGGACCCGTGCGAGTACACTAATATCGACATACATGCTCCACAATGCATCTCATAACCACCATGATCCAACTATCTTTAGAAAATAATCCAGCTTCAAAACTCTTGATTAATCATAATCCAGCTTCAAAACTCTTGATTAATCATATGTTGCATATCTTATCTTATCTTATCTTGAAGTAGAATATACAAATCCCTTGAAACATAAACAAAGAACACCTGGGGCTCATTTAGCAACTTGGATTTGAAATCCTGTAGAATGAGGTGGATTTTAATCGATTCCTTTGATTTCATGCTGCCAAACGAGCCAGAGAGAGAGAGAGAGAGAGAGAGAGAGAGAGTGCAATCTAAGATCAAAACAAGAATGACACAAATCATCTAAAACGAGAGTGACCCAAGTTATGTAATCATGCAGCCCTTGATGGGTTTAGGATCTTTATGCATCAAGATGAAAAATACTAAGGACTGTTTGGTAGACAACTAAAAATAGGGAATGTCGACCTATATGATCACAATGGGCCCACACTCAGAATTGTAGAATAAGCTTATTCTACGGTAGTTGTAGAACGGCCTCTTCATCTTATTACACTACATAGTGATAGTTAGAATCATCTTTTTGACATGAATTAAAGTAGCCCATATATAGCATAGCCTCCATAATCGGAGGGTTTGGATCACAAACCATCCTAGCATATATCAGCATAAATACCTTAAGAATTCAAGACTCCCATTTTGGGCCGTGTCTAGGCATGATCACTTGAGAGTGCCATGTGGTCGGATCTCCAAATACCTCCATCATCTCCAATGGGCCGGTGTGAGTACACTAATAGCTATAAAGTGAAAGAAATTTCCTCGATCCGGCGACAGAAATGAAGAAGAAGAAAGATTAAAGGGGAGGGTTAGGTTTCCAACCTGAGCTCTGACATCATGTAAAGTGAAAGAATTTTCCTTGATGATTTTCATTGGAGTAATAGTCCTCTTATAGAAAAGATACAAGCTAATGTAGATAAATACCTAGTCTAAACTGACTACACGATTGTTAAATATAAAACTTAGAATCCAACCAAGAGTAATTAACAAATATGTACAATTTACGATCTAATAATAGCACCTGTCTTTACAAAATAATCCAGCTTCAATCTTCTTCATTAATCATTTGTTGCATATCTCATCTTATCTTGAAGTAGAATATGTAAATCCCTTGAAACATAAACAACAAACACTCGAGATCGAGAGAGAGAGAGAGAGAGAGAGAGAGAGAGAGAGTCAAAACTAGCAATTTTATATGTGTTAGTGTGGTGTAACATCATTAGGCCATCCTGTGGACTACCATATTGTATTCAAGGCTTACCGCGCAACATGATTAGGGAATTTACTGAAGATTAATCTATCTCCTTCCCCAAATCATGCAAAAAGAGTGACCCAAATCATGTATTAAAGTAGATGCAATTACAATACAAAAATGAGAGAGAGAGAGAGAGAGAGAGAGAGAGAGAGAGAGAGAGAGAGAGAAGCAATTACTGGGTTTGAAGAGTTTATGGGGTTGGTTGATCAGAATGAAAAATGCAAGGACTTGTTTGGTAGACACCTAAAAAGTAAGTTCATCCCATTTTAGTTGATCGTGTTTATTTACTAGAGATCAGGTATCTTTTTAGTAAGGATCTCTAATTCATAATTATGATTTACCAAAACGAGATGGGCGCATTATTCGGTATCTGCCAAACAGACCCTTAATGGGTTTTGTTTCGGGAGAATCATAGAATGAATATTCCATAATGGATTTAGGGAGTGCATGCTACATATGCAAATGAAAAATCCATAGTGAGCTTTGTGAGAGAGAGAGAGAGAGAGAGAGAGAGAGAGAGAGAGAGAGAGAGAGAGATCCACTAGCATATGTTATCAGTAATTTCATTACCAACTCTTTATAAAAACAACAATCGGAGGGAGATCCACTAGCTAGCAGCTGTGATCAGTAATTTCATTACCAACCTCTTTATAAAAACAACGGAATCACTACAAACTGAAAAGATCACCAGAACAACTTATTGCTGTTATTCTCTGATACCATCACATCTTTAATTCTCTCTCTCTCATAAACATACTCTCCACACCAGCTAGAAGAAAAAGATCCTGGAAACAAAAAGAAAAGAGAAGAAATAAAAATTCAACCGTGAACCAGGCCGCAAGACAGCGCCATCAACAAGATTGCCGCATCCTTCTCGTCTTGCGGGAACACTCGGTGAAACGCCGAATTCTTACTCAAACTTATCGTGAATTCTTCAAATCGAATCTCCCATGATCGAGGTGCTGTGATTTTGCACCGCTTCTTGTGTTGGTTGGTGTGATTGCAGTTTAATCGCTTCTCTTTTGACACTTTATTACTAGATGTAGAAGAAGCGATTATACCACTGCTTGCAGCCGCCATTGCCCGTCTCGCCTTCCTTTGTCGAATTCCACAGGCATTGCAAAGAGACTGCACCAATGAAGTAGTTGTTGGAAATGGAGAGATTCCATTGAATAAGAGAAGGAGAAATCAAGATAGGGTGAGAATTACCTTCGGACCGCGCGGCCCGCTCCTCCATAGAGGCGTCTTGGTTGTGTTGCAATCTGAGCAGACTCTAATTGTGGTGGCGTTGTTATTGTTGTTCTCATCATCCAATGGCTGAGATTTCTCTGGGGTCTGATCAGAATTCATCATTTTCCTCATAAACCTCATCTTTGAAGACATCCACTTAACTGGCCCATTGTTACACTGATCTCGATCTTGATCGGCTTGCTTAGGGATAGAATGGTTGAAGCTGTGATGATTGTCATTGTCATCAACAATCTGAAACCGTCCATCAGCCTACAATCATAAACATGAGATTGTGTCATAAGAAAACCAAAGGTGCTACTACATGTAATTAACAAGCTTTGAACAGATATTCTTTTCAAGTTGAATTCCTAGTGCCCACTTGTTCTTACCTCATTTTCTTGATGTTTTTTATGCTGTTGCAGTGTTTGATCTCCGTCATGATCTCCCTTCTCTTGTCCTTGTGTTGGATTGAAGAAGACGGGGCATGAAGATGATGAAACTTGGGATGTTTGGATGAAAAAAACATGATTGTCATCTTCGTTGCCCTCTCCAACAGGCAAAGGAGATGCGGAGGTGAGATAAGTTGGAGTCATGGAGAGAGAGAGAGAGAGAGAGAGAGAGAGAGAGAGAGAGAGAGAGAGATCGAGTAGTCTTGCTCAATGGGGAGAGAATCGGGGAGGGGAGAGAGATTGAGTAGTCTTACTCAATGGGGGGAGAATTGGGAGGTGAAAAAGGCTAAAAGGGCCTGATGCATGGTGGGGCCGCGAATTTCCTTCTAGTTACATGTCCCATGCAACAACGATAAGCTCTTATACACTGAAATGATGGTGTAACATCCACTCCATTCATTAGCTGCGCCGGATCATGTTACAACGTGAGCGAAATCAGGCAAATACAAAACGTAAGTGGGCCACACCACTGGAAATAGGGAGATGGGGATGCCCACCATTGAAACTTAATTTCTTGGGGCCCACAGAATTTTGGATCAACACAGAAGTTTTGGATCGATCAGGTTGATATTTGTGCTCTATCCATCTTAATAGGACTCACCTCATGAACGTCTTGGATCTCATATAAACTTCACGGTGGGCCCCAGGAAGGCTTCAATGGTGGGATCCAACTCTACTTTTTCATGTGGTGTCGCCCACTTTCATCTTGAATCTGCCTTATTTTTGTCCTAAATTTCTGACATAAGCCAGTGCAACTGATGGAGGGGGTGGATGTTACATAGACATCACAGTGGGCCCCATAAAACATTTTGCTGCACCGTAGGAATTATACTCCAATGCATGGTGAGGTAAATATCAGTCAGGGGGAAAGAAATGGAGAGGCTGAAAAGGTGGTCACGTGACTAGAAAATGCAAAAGAGGGCCAAACACTAACGGTTAAAAGACAGATAAAAGGAGTAACGTAGAATGCTACTACACATCCTAAAATGACAAAACCCTATCAGTAATTTTCACCAGTTTCACCCCAATAAATGGTTTTTTTTTTTTGTTTTTTTTTTGTTTGTTTGTTACGTTTTGTGCAGGTTGGAGAGATGGATTGGATTTTATGGCAGAATATCCCTATGATTAATCTGACTGAGTATGATCTTCCATGCTCCCGCACCCATTTACAAGTGGCAGGCATGTTACCCAATCTAAGCTGTCCAAATGGTGGGCCCACTTAGCTCATTATTACATATCCTATTTCTCAATCTGTTTAAAGTGGGACCCACTACTTGGACGGTTTGGATCGTAGCACATGTGTGCCATGTGTAAGTGTGCATGGCATGAATGGTCATACTCTTCAGAGGTAACGGATAACTCCTCCCACCTTAGCAATGCCAAAAAGAAAGCATTTAATGCTTATGCAGACAAGCAACAAGGACAGCCCACACAGTCTCCTTTTGTATCCTGAGAAAATCTTTGATGCTCTGGCAGAGAGTGATCGTTCATGCGCATGCACTTGGAATCTGTACACGTAAGCTGTTTAAATCATGTGATCACTTTGATGGGTCATAAACGAAAAGTAATAGTAAACAGATTACTCAAATGGCCAATCGTTGAAATCTAACCCACATTTGAAATGAAAAATAACGGACCGTCTAAGCTCAACAAACAAATGTGCATTAATCCAATGATAATTCAGTCAAACTCATTTTGGATAATAAACCATCCACAGTGGGACCCATTTTCAAGTTCCCCAGTGCTTGTGAAAATTCTAACTACATGCGCATGAACCATCAAACTCTGCCAAAGTATCAAAATACCCGAGGTCGTTTTTTATTTTTTATTTTCTTTTACCTTCACTGACTTTCCTTCCTATCTTGCCACACAGATTTTTAGCCTCCCACCTGCACTTTTTGTCATTTGGTAAAAGAGAAACTTTGATACTCTAGCAGAGTGTGATGAATGATAAACAAGTAGTAAGAAATTACTCAGAAATTGCTTCCATGATATATAAATTACGCAGAATAAACCATCTAAATTATGAGTATTAATTTATATGTATGATAAACCAAAACTTACTCTTATTTGATAACAAAAATATTAGATTTCTGAACATTTATTGGATGGATAGAAATAAAAAGAATCCAATGAGTTTATCTCAAAAGACAAATGGCCACAAATAAGAGGTTAGAATTGGAAAATCAAAATGATATTTATATTGTTACTTTAATAGAGTTCCACAATTTATACGGTTTAATTGGGTTAATTAATAGCACATATAACATTGGTAAGTGCCTGTGCATGAAACATTACATGCAGCCAGAGTATCAAATAATTCCCCTTTGTCAGAAAAAACATGTCAGCTCACCCTCAGAGTGAGGTTCCTGTCATGGTAGGGTCAAGTTCGGGTGCCTTTGGGAACTAAACCAGCCTGGGCGGCTAAGTCAACTCAGATGAGCCAGGAATCCATGCTTCTTCCCTGAAGTCTTTGTTTAGAGGTCTTTGAGATGCTGTAAGTTTTCAAGTTATAAGTGACTTGCAACCTAGCATGTAAGTCACTTCTTAAGTACTAAACTTACTGGCTTTCAAAAATGATTCTCAAGTACTTTTTTATTGTTCAAGGTAATTCGATTGGGCCATGGAATTAAATGGCATTGAATTGTATTAGATGGGATTAAGACCATTGTTGCATAATGATTGCATGTCCAGAAATGTTGTGTTATTTTAGCTATCTAATCCTATGTTTGAGATAAAATTCTTCCTATGTGAAAACGCTAGATTAAACAAAATCTTATTTGGTGGACCATGGAATTGTAATCAATGAACCAAATTCACAATGAATGTCATTTTATTTTATTTTTTATTATTCAATATGACTGAAGGAATTGTACAAACTGAATACATTTCGAGCTAGACCTCCAAAACAATGAATGTCATTCACTTGTAAACATAATAGAATGTCATGTGTAAAGGATATATATGGATGGACGGCATAGATAAATGCATGCATTAATGTGGGGCCCACATGCGTAGTGGATTTCAAAATCCATGAAAATCCCGCATGGGATCAGTACCAAATACAATTCTATAGGACCAATGCACTTTCATCCCACATAATCCCAACTTTTCCCATCCTCCCTAAATATTGGATGGAATTTGCATGGGATCAAATGCAATTCTATCACACCTAATGGCATCTAATACCATGCACCAAACGCCCCCTTAAGGCCTATTTGGATGGTCGAGTTCCACGATGGGCTGTATATTCGAAATGATTATCTGGAACGATCAAAATTATATTGGTAACGAGCTACTAATACAAACATCTATAGCATTCGAATCTGTTGAAATTATATTGTAAAGAACGTCCAAATGAGAACCACCCCTTGTCTATCCAGATTCATCATGGGAATGTTCGGAAGTGTCTTGTCGAGGGCATGCACTCCCAACGTGTTGACAATAGTTATTGCATTCTAAGCTTCCGTCTCTTCACTTAAGACCCGCTTGGCCTGGCAGATTGGAAGGGATTGGAAGTTAAATCCCAAGATTGGCCGGGCGTGCCAAATAGACTGGGTGATATGATCCCGGGATATAGCAATCCCATGGATGTTAAGACAATCCACTGACAACACCATCAATATTACCTTTAAATCCCATCCAATCCACCCTAATCGATCCGTTCAAATTTGCCTGGGACGTGTTTGGTTCGAGGGATTGAAAGGGATGGGAAGGTTTAATCCCGGGATTGGCCAGGCGTGCCAAACAAGCTTGATATAGCAATCCCATGGATCTTGAGACAATCCACTAACAACACCATCCTTACCTTGAAATCCATGCCATCCACCCTAATACCTTTCAATCCCTTCCAATCCACCCGGCCAAGCGGGCCCTTAGGGTCTTGAAAGATTTTTAGGTGTTGGCAGGCTAGGGAAGACAACGTAATATTTTTCCATGTCAACTGTAGAAAACTACGTACATGTTTAGATTATGATATCATAGTGTATGTATTTGATCTCAAACATGGGTATTATGCATGTCCATAAGATCGAAATTATCGGCTTATAATTGACAAGGATCATAGTCATCAGGTGTAGGCCGGTTAAATCATGTACAAAGTTTGTGGAAAGAATGAAAATCAAAATGCACAAATTCAATTAATTTCGAGCGAACCTTTGATCAGTCTTGATTGATTAAAGGCTCTTCGCTCGATCGATTGAAAGTGTGCAAAAATATTCATCAACATTTTTTTTTATAAATTGAACTTCAGTTTGATTGATAGTGTCCAGAAACGATACAATGAATATGGACACTATCAAAAGATAGAAGTTCCATATTTTGGGCTTTGATTGATAATCAGAGAGCGCTGGAGAAGATGCAGATACCAGTTCTAGAGAATCGACCTGCATTTTTTTCACAAGCCACTGATTGAAGACCAGGATCTTCTAATATGTGAACAAAGCTTGATCTTTTAGAGATGGCTTCATAGGTCCAAAATACTTGGGTGTGCTTTATATGATATTTTATCACTAATGGACAGTTGATAGCTGTCTTGCAACTGGATTTGAGTCGCACCAAGTCGCATTGAATCGGCCAACTTAAACATATGACTTGACGAGTCTTGTTGAGTCTTGAGCGAGTCAGCTTGGAGTCTACCAGGCACATTCGAGTCGAGCCGACGAGTTTTAGAACTATGATTATGAGTCAAGTACCACATTGCCTAGGCCTCAAAAAGCAGCACTCAATAACAAACAGAACCCACATGGGTCAACCATTGCTTGGTAGAACCCAAATGGGCCGAGGTCTGGCATTTTTGGTGGCGCAAAAATATGAACCCAATTGGGTTTGACAATTTTTTATTTCTTGATAAAATTAACGGTGTGGATCTACCTAACTGTCCCCCCTGTGATTGCACCACTCGGATTTACATCACATGTGAATGGTCTTTTCCCTTTATATATACTCCTTCCAAGCTTTGGAAATAGGAAGACCCAACCCAACCCAAGCCTAACAAGCAACTATACCGACTCTCCAATTTTTATCCTAGGGTGTGTTTGGCTGCACCAAATTTTACAAAATATCATAAGATCTTGTACCAAATTACACTGATTTATCATGAAATATCATGATTTTGGTGCATCCAATTACACCCTAATCTAATACAAAAATGCATGCAAATGTAGGAGAGATTCTGTATATACACCTCCAACCGCCCAATAGATGAAGAAAACCCATTACATCTTTCAAGATGGAATTCGTGTATCTGCTTTCTATTTGCACACATGGTCTTCCTTATCCAACTGATCGATAGATAATATCCGCCCATCAGAAAAATAAATTGAATGTAATTTTTAAGATGGGGGACAGGGCTACGTACATGGCCTGTGAATCACACCCGTGTGTATGTTCCCCTGAATAGAGAGCCCGTGAAAGGGACACTTTCATGAATTTATCTCATAAGCAACCAATAATGTGAAGTGAGTCCAAATGACCGTAGTTGTCAAAACGGTCCATCCAAATCACAGGGTTATGGATTTAAGCTACAGGACAGTTGTGTCTGAGATGTCAAAAGGCCCCATCTCTTTGCTTGATGCAACTTGTGAGTATGGACATGCCAGAAAAAAGGTATTTCAGGCTTGTGGACCCCACATGCACGTACCCAAAGTTCGGCCGGCCACACGCAATATATTTAACGTGGACTGCTAGGAACGTTGATTTGGTTAGGCTGGAGAAATACCGACTTTGGTGAGGTCGTGACAGTGGGGCCCACTTTGATGTGTTTGTTGTATATCCATGCCGTCCGTTCGTTTTCACTGATTGTTTTAGGGCGTGGGAACAAAAATGGAGTAGATGTAATTCTCAGGTGTGCCACGCCAGAGGAAACGGAGGTGATTGAATGCCTACTATTAAAAAAGTTTTGGACCAAGATGATATGTGTTTCCCTTCATTCAGGTCTGTGTGACGTTATCAACAAATTGGATGGAAAATATACATTATAGTGGGCCCTGAGGATTTTTTAATGGTGATCGTTCATCAACCACTGTTTCAAATGGTGTGGTCCACCTGAGATTTGGATCTGCTTTATTTTTTGATTATGCACTAAAACTATCTAAAAAAAAATAGATGAACGGAATGGATATACGACACATGTGTCAAGGTGGACCCTACTGTCACCGCCTCACCGAAGTCGGTGTTTGCCCGGCCTCACCGATTCCGCCTTCGACTGTTAGCTTAGCGGGTTATTTTTAAATCATCCGTAATTTAACGTTGCTACGACGTGGATTTTTCGGAACCGATTGCGTCTTTTTTTGTTTTCTGTTAGCTTGTTAGTACACCCACTGTCATATCACACTTCACTGTTAGCCACCCCCACTAGGGAATCGATGCCAAGGCCTCGGTGTTGAAGCCAGGTATCTTTCACTCATTCTAACACTTGAGCTATGGATGTGGGTGTGAAACGGATTGCGTCTGGCCCCATGTACGAGAATCTGTCCAGGGAGGGCTATGTGAGATCCACCTTGATGTATAAGTTCTATCCACGCCGTCCATTTATTTTTCCAGATCATTTTATGATATGTGCCAGAAATGAAGTAGATACAAAGTTTAATTGAACCACACCAAAGGAAGCTGCGGTTATAGTGACACCCACGGTTGAAACTTTCCTAGTGGGAACCAAGATGTTTATTTTCCATCCAATCTGTTAATAAGGTCATATGTTTCTGGATAAATTGAAAAAACAAATATTATCTTGATCCAAAGCTTATGTGGCTCCCAAGAAATTTTTAACGGTGTGAATTTAATCCCCACTGTGTGGTTCACTTGAGAATTAGATCTGAGTCATTTTTCCTTTACCTTCTAAAATAATCTGTAAAAAATGGATGAACGGCGTGGATGAAACTCATACATCCTGGTTGGCCCTACATAGCCCTGCCATGACGGAACATGGTCCAGCGGGGAAGGACGCAATCCGCTTCTGGATTTTTCTGGTTGGTCAGAAAAGCAATAAACCTATTAAAAAATCAGAGACCATCGATCCAGCCAAATAGAGCCTCAGATGAGTGATCACCACCGTTTGATCTTGACAAGGGATGTTTGCACGAACATGGTTTTTTTTTTTTTTTCCCGCCTCGTCATCTTCAAGGTGAGAACTAACTTATGCACGGGTTGTATTGTCTTCCAACGTGGCAGATGTGTACATGCTTGTGAGGCTAGCAACGAATACAACGCCTGCAACAAAAGCACTGACTTGTTGCAAGTCATCCAAGGCATATATGCATGACATTTGAGACAATCGAAGCTTGAAATGGAACTAATCTGATTATCTTTAATAATCTGACTTCAACCCATTTAAGTTGGATGGCTGAACACTCTCCTTCCAACTGTTCATTTGTTGGGCACCAATTGTTGGGGTCCACCGTGGTGTGTGTATGGAATCCACTCCGTCCATCAGGTGCACCATGTGAAATCATGCCTTAGAACCTCTAAAATCACGTGCTTTGGCCCACCTCACTTTTGGAGTGTCCTGATTTTGGGTGTCCATCATCCTGGTGGGGTAATCTGATGAACAGATTAGATCACATATACAAAATACAATGGGCCTCACACACAATCTGGAAGGTTTTAATGTTGGGCATCCCCATCCCAACTGTTCATGTGGTGTGACCCACCTGTGATTAGGATTGACCTGAATGTTGGGATGCGTGATGAACTTGAAAGGGCTCATCAGATAAATGGAGTGGATGTGAGCCCTGCGTCACGGTGGACCCCAGACAAAACATCTAGGACCCGTTTGGCCGGGCAGATTGGATGGGATTGAAAGGGATTGGAAGATAGATCCTGGAATTGGCCAGGTGTGCCAAACAGACACGGGATCATGATGGGATATAGCAATCCCATGGATCTTAAGACAATCCACTGACATCACCATCATTACCTTTAAATCCCATCTAATCCACCCAAATCCCTTCGGGCCCATTTGGCCAGGTGGATTGAAGGGGATTGAATGGTATTAACGGGATTAGCCGAGCGTGCCAAACAGACCCGATATAGCAATCCCGGGACAGGGATTTAGCAATATCATAGATCTTGCACCAATCCACTTACGCAGCTATCATTATCTTAATCCACTCTAATACCATCCAATCCCATCCAATCTGCCGGGCCAAACAGGCCCCTGTAGAATAAGCTTATCATCCTATGTACAAACATTGTATTGCATAGGTGGTCTGTGGGCAAAAGCGAATGATTAGTTGATATCGTATTCGTACTCCGCAGGTTGTTCTACATTAGGAATTTTAAATCGTACTAACGTGAGAGTATGGTGGATCATACACACGCACAAATCCACCGTACACATGTCGTGCACTTACTACAGATCATCCAAATAGTGAGACCGGTGTGGATGGACCATGTCGAAAATCACACTGATTGGATGATCCAAACCAATTTGGTGGGTGTTTGTTTGATGGACGGTCAAAATAAAAATGGCCCAAGATACAAATTCAACGGTGAAAACGGGTCGCTCCATAGACCACTCGAGCATATCACTTCTTAGATAAGAAGAATGCAAGGCATACGTGTGTGAGACCAAGCCTTCCATCAGGTGGGCCACACCTGCTTAAAATAGGGATTCTCCGGTCTTCAAGTGAGCCACAAAGTACAAAACAAACGGAGAGCTGAAACAACCTTTTCTTCACATCTATTTCATTACCGCGTGGCTCACCTGACGAATACACAGCTCTTTTTTTTTCTTTTTTTTTTTTTTAACACACGCACACACACCACACACTCAAGCCGTAGTGGTATTTCACCGCCTATGGGTACTTGAACCCTTGAGGCGGTGTTGAAACTCCTGAGAGTCTATCACCGGAGCAAGAACAAGGACCCGACGAATACACAGCCTGTATTTAAGCTAGAAGACGCAAATAGTGTGGCCCACCTGATGGAAAAGCTGATATCTCACACGTGCACCATATTGGCACGTGTGGACGAGCAGGCTATCTACAATCGTGTGGGCATTAGAAAACCTCCTGGCTAATGGCTAATGTCTTTACGAATTGAAAGGTCTGCGTTTCTTGGTGAAGGAATGAACGAAAAAAAAAAAACAAGAGAGAAGCGAATGACTCCACCAACTTCCCTTCAGGGTTTGCTGAGTTCTTACGCATGTGAAGCGCTGCCCATCTACATGCATCCACACGTGCTAATAGGAACGCAAATGCAAGATTAGCTTTCCATCTAGTGAAAAAAAAATGCTTGGATTGTGCCTCGGAATCAGGTGTTGCAATTCTTGGGTGGGCCATAGTGGTCAAAGTAAAGTGACGGTTAAAAGAAATTATTTCTGGCCGTCCAGTTGTTTTGTTGCCCAACTGAGAGAAAGATCCGATCAAACATGTGTCTTCCATATCGGCATGTGTGGATGTGCAAGGCTACCGTACCACGTATGGAATAGCAAATCAATCAGCAATGACATTTCGAAAAAGAAATGCAGTAAATGCCTACCCAATGTCTATGGCAATTATACTTTCACCCTGAAGATTCTATTGTAGATTTTTTGCCACCTATGTAAAGGAAATTAACAATGATCATTTACTTTTCAGAAATAGTCAGGAAAAATGCACCCGAGTTTCAATTTCCGGGTGGCTGGTTCTGATGAAAAAAGGGACAGAAGGTTACTCCTACTGACAACTGACAAGAGCTGCATTTTACTGCAATAATGGTAACTTTACAATGTTTGAACTATCCATGGTAAAATAATATCATAATAATGACATCGATTTTACATCACTTCAGTGTCCAATCATCATTATCATCAAATAGACGAATATTAATCTTAGAATAGATATTTTTAAATAATTACGTGAATAAACTACTTATCTGTTGAGTACATCTGCACTCTACCGTTGTAACAGTAAAAAAAGTGACGTTGATACAATTGCTTTATATTAAGATGAAAATAGGCAAACCAAAGAATGGTCATGAGTGATTGACCGTTTCATGGTCACTCGACCATGAAAATGGGACACTCCCAAAATCAAGCTGATCCCTGCTTCAAGTGGCCCAATGCTTGAATTTAGAAGTTTTTGGGTGCTGGTTTATTGCTTCCTGTGGCATGGCCCACCTGGTCAATTGGATCAGCTTGATTTTTTAAGAGTCCAACTTTAACGTGGCCCACTTGATGATTGATTTTCAAGGGTCCAACTTTTATAGTGGAGGTGGAGCAGCCATGCTGGACCAGTTAGACCCCATTTATGTATAATGGTGGCCTCTGAACATGCAAAATGAACTCATCAAAACAAGGATATCGTATTTTTGTAGCTCGTTACATATCTCGTATCAGGGAAATAGTGTTTTCGGACATTCAAACCTTCCTATTTTCTTCCATTCTCCGAACTAACTCTTTTTAAACACCAAAGATCTGTGGTCCACCATGGTGTGCAGGTGCCATCTACTCCGTCCATCAGGCGAGACCTCTCATATGAGCCATATTGCCCAAAGGTCATCAAGAAGATCATCATAATGGTATCCTCGTGATGGATGACTTGGATCATGCAACTCACTGCCATGCTGGTAGGAGTGGTTTCATGTACATCAGTTTACTTATACACCTGGGCGAACTTAGCATAGCTCCTTGAAAACCATGCCAATGTCGTGTGTGCAGGACCTAAAGAATGGTCGTGGCTCTTTAAATCCCAACCATCCAACTTAATGATCCAATTGTGGAGGGAAAATAACCCAAAAAATATCACTAAGCCAGTAGTAGCTGACTTTACCTTGAAATACAGACCATTAACTATTTTATTTTTCACCGTCCATTTTACCGCCATCTTTTGAGGGGCTGCATTATAACCACATGAGGGATCGGCAAACATCCAATGAACGGCCCAGATCTGGTATCAGATACCAAGGGCTTCTCCCGCCATCATAATTGTAAATATTGCCCGACAATCACTTGTGAAGCTCCGTACAATGCAAGGAATCACACGAGGCATTCTGCACATCATTTTACAATGAACAGAATCATTGTATCTGTCGACTGCACACTGCACAAAGTTTTCAAATGCAAACAGAACTCCTGTTTCAATTCGCAAAATCCACACTTCATTCATGACTGCCTGGAGGAGAGGTGTTGACACTTTGATTCGGATCAATTGCTTCCTGGTAGCAAGGACCCATGCATCTGCGAATGTCAATCTGTTATCCCATGGAATTTTAAAGCTCTCTCCCCCTCTCAAGGAGTTTCTAGGCTTCTGCCACATGGCTTCTAATATTCAATCATCAACCTCAGAGTTGAAGATGAAACTGGGGAAGACCGTAGTGATGTCCCTGAAAGATCATGAAGATAAATCATTAGTTAGATTAGCATTCCTTTTCACTCCTCTTCAAGATAAATCTAGTAGTTTTGGGTGATATTGAAGAACAATCACCACCACCACCATCATCAAAGCACTATCCCAACTAATTGGGATCATATTTTCGGGATTCATGATGAAAGTTTTGGCAGAAGTTAGACACCGGCTGCCAACCTGATGCAACTTCCTTTATCCGTGCTTGGGACTGACAATCAGAATACAAAACTCCCATAGGCACTATGTAATAGACTACCACATAGGTTTATTATAATCAAGCACTTTCTCATAGTCTATTCAATATGAGTATATGATACACATTTTTTCTTTTCTTTTTTTTAACCTTTAATGAAGATCATACTGGCACACCCAATAAATCAGTCGTATCAGCTGAAATGAAAAATTACAGAGACATGGAATGGATATGAAAAGGCTTCTGCATGGAAGGTTCAAGATCTGGTCATTATATGTAGAAGCGCTGAGCATCCAATTCATTCCTATGGACATTTTCTAGGTCAATCAACAAATCTGTTCCAAACACACGGTACAGTAGTTCCTCAAGGACATTGATCATTCTCGCCTTGTTGGACACAACAAAAGGAATTGGTTCTAACATTTCATCAGTGGCTCGCATGCTAATCTTATGTTTCTCATTTCATCTCCATGACTGGCTTATCATTCTTCCTGCACACTCGATTAAATATTGCCAAAGACTTCAATATTTAAGTCCCTACAAAGGCAATCCCCAAAAACCTAACCCCTAAATCTTCAAAAACCAAACCACAAATGCCTACCTACCCACAAGAAACCTATGAAATGAATCATCCTACCTATGCAAATCATTTCCCTACCTCCTTGCATGAAATGTGAAAAACTAAAATCATTCCTATGAAACCTTAAATCCCCACCTCTAGTCATGGAAGCCTTATCCTCCACCTCTTGGCAACCCTCTTCACAGAATCACCAACCTAGTATGAGAATGCTCCCCTAATCTATAGAAGTTGGTTAACACTTCACTAGGAGCACCTGTGAATGCCATTTTCCAAGCCAAAAACATGACTCAAAACCCCATCCCTACACGCTGAACACAAACTTACATTGTGCCAGGAAACCATATCCTAGTCTAGCTGGGCTCAAATAAAGGGAAATAAAAAATAAAAAATCCAATACTTGAATAGTATTCTGTGATATTTATTGTTGCCATTCTTACAACTTAACCTTGTAGTGATGGCCAGCCGATCCAGGGCTCATGTTAAGGGGGGTTGATGTCAGGTAGAGAGCCAGTCATTGAACTTTCGCCGAGCAATCATGACATGATTCGTGTTAGGATTTTTGATACACAACAAAATTTAGAACTTTTCAAAAACCAGATTTTAACATATAAACCCCGAGGATCCCCATCCAAGTATCTTCCAGTTTCTACAAAGGAAAAACATCACCACTATCATCATCATCTAAGCCTAATGCCAATAAATTCGGGTCCTACATGAATCCTATTCTGCCATTCCACTCTATCCAAGACCAGACCTCCAGTTAGACCATAGGTCATCAAATCGTCAAGAACAAGTGAACATTGATAGAAAATATTTTGGGGGATTTGATAGAGTTGCCTTGATTAAAGTGATCCTTCCTCCTCACGATAGGTGCCTTCACTTCAAAGACACCAATTTCCTTTTGAACTTTTCAATGACCTGATCTTGTAAATGCTTGGCGGGTTTACCAATGCATTGCAGTAAACCCAGGTAAGTAGATGGAAACAAGCTCAACCTACACCCCCCATTCCTAGCATCTCACTTTTTTTGCACGTTCACCTTCAATCCCGACACCACTTCAAAGCAGCAAATTATCTTACTAAGATTGTCAACCTGTGTTACATTGACGTCACAAAACAATATAGTGTTGTCCACGAACTGAAGATTAAGACTGCCGAGACCCCCTTTTCCAGCATTCTGCTAAGCGCATCTGCCACTACCACGAATAAGAATAGTGACAACAGATCCCCCTGCTTGAGGCCTCTGGATGGTTAGAAAACTCCTCCGGTGACCCATTAAATAAGACTAAGAACCTAACTGATCTGACACACACCTTGATCCATCTTCTCCACTTCTCCCCACACCCAAGCCTGCCTAGCATATAGTCGAGGAAATCCCAATCAATATGATCATACGCTTTCTCCAAATCTAACTTGCACACCACCTCACCTTTGCCTTCTTCAAGTCAATAATCGATGCATTTGTGAGCTATCAAGGCTCCATCCAATATTTGGATTCCCTCAACAAAAGCACCTTCAGTCTTGGATATAGCACTTCCAAGCATGGCCTAGAAGCTTGCGGCCAATACCTTTTGCCAAAATCTTATATGGAGCCCCGATCAAGTTTATCGACCTAAAATCTTTTAGACTGTCAGCTCCTTTCTTTGGAATCAATGCAATGAAAGTTGCCCCTAACTCCACTGGTAGCCGATCTTTTTGAAGAACCCCTTGATAAAGTTGCCCACATCCGATTTCCCTAACTCCTAAAAAATCTGAAAGAACGCCAAGGGAAAACCGTCTGGTCCTGGCACTTTATCCCTCCCTAGCTCATTGATCACCACTTTAATCTCAGCTTCTGTAACCGGCCTTCCAAGAGTATTAGCCTCCTCTTCCGAGATAATCTGAAATTCCATATCATCCAATCTCGGCCTCCCCCATCCTTCGTTTGTGAGCAAACCATGATAAAAATAAATAATAGCATTGCATTCCTTAGCTTTTTCCTCCACCCTAACACCATTCACCACCATGCTGTGAATTCTATTGGCCCTTACCCTTGTGCTAGCTAGTCTGTGGAAGAATTTACTCAAGCCAATTTACCCTTGATTGCTACTTCCATTTTAATTCATCTTCCTATAGGAAGCTTTTATATTATAATGTCAGCATTTCCCTTCTAGCTCTTTCGTCTGAGGATACAACCACACCCTCCTTGACGCCAACGCTTGTATTTCATTGAGGATACCATCCATCTCTTGCTCCCTTTTGCTGAGCACCTCCTTTCTCCACTGCATGGTTTTCCTGTTAAGAAGTTTCATTTTTATATTTTTTTTTGAATAACACAAAACTTGGATATCCTTCCACTTCTAATGACTTATCTTTTAAGAAGTTTCATATTTTTGGAATAGCACAAAACCTGGATGTCCTTCTATTGCAAGATTTTCCCTTTAAGAAGTTTCATTTTTTGGAATAGCACAAAACCTAGATATCCTTCCACTTCCAATGATGCCCACCATTCAAGTCTGCAAATCTGCCCACTTCAAGCCACGCAAGTTCAAACTTCAAACCTGAATGGCTTGGGCCACCAATCCTCCACCTCTAGTAAAATTGGACAGTGGTCCAAAACTGGTTTCGGTAGCTCTTGTTGACTCGTTAAAGGGAACTTCTCTATCCATTTTGCTGAGACTAAGAATCAATCAATCTTGGACTGAATTGGTTTCTCTTGGCCATTAGACCATGTGAACTTGACATCCACCATTAGAAGGTCAATTAGCTTGTTCCTTTGAACCTAATTTGAAAACTCCACCATGCTTCGAGTGTTCCTACCCCCCAAAGATTTTTCATAGGAGAACCTTGCTACATTGGAGTCCCCTCCAATGCACTAAGGGGCGTCCCATTTCTTTCCAGATGTTTCTAGCTCTACCCAAAGAGAATCTCTCCTACCCAGCATATTCGGCCCGTCTACTGAAGAAAACGCCCATATGAAACCAGAGTTCACATCCCTCAACAGCACTAACACCTTTAGTTCTCATTTCCAGCAATCCACTTTTGCCCAGATCCAAGAGTCCAAGATTACTACAATTCCTCTCATTGTTCCTATTGCTTCCTTGGCTGCCCACTCCTTCGATTTTCCTCTCCAGATTTCATCCACTATTTTTTGGTTCATCAAACACAATTTCGCTTCCTAAAGTGCGATCATTTGTGCCCTGTGTCAATTGCAAACATCCCTAATCTGAGCTCATTTCAAGGGGAAACCCATCCCACTCACGTTCCAGCTAATTATTTTCATTAAACACGTTCTCTTCCCTTTCCCCCGTTTGGTTGAACACTTCCATCATAATTGATTGAACATTCAAGGCCCTTCAGCTCCTACTCCCTTTTATAGTCAGCTGCCCCAACTGATCTTTCATCATGGCATTCTGGACACCCCTTTCTTCTACTAGTTGGAAGAGAGTGATGCAGCCCTCCTCACAATCTCCAAAAGTGACCCCAACATTCTTCCAATATGACCTAGAGCTTTTGGGATCCACCTCTTACTTTTTGCCACCGACACCTAATCTCTTCCCACTTCCCCCTTGCGCAATGCTGAAATGGGCATTTCTACAATTCTGCTAAGGTCTTCCAACTCATGACAGACGTGGCTAATACCTATATAAGAGAGATGACCAAAGCTTCCTCCTCTTCCACTTTATCATGCTTTTATTCCAAGAGCTTCATGCTTTCGTCGGTCTCCTCCACATCAGCTACCTAGCTAGCGAGGACTAGCGGCCCTAGTTCGTCTTTTGGACCCACATTCCCTGCATCTTCTGAAGGACCGATCTCTTCCATGTCAATGTCCCCCATTTTAAGTTGCACGGAGCTATTCTTCCCATTTCCTTCGACCAAGGGTCTCGTGGAAATATCACTTCTTTGAGAGCTTGATGATGACAATGTATTGCATGTGTGCCCTATAAGTGATTAAGGCATGTGTCCCTAATCCACTAAGCTTCGCATGAATCTACTCCATCACATGTCTTCTCTATCGCTCGTGTTACCTTCGCTAGCTGCCACTCCATGACACGTGTCACTCCCCCTAACACCATTTCATCTCCCTTGGATTTGATGTACACGTGTCCTCATCCTATGCACCTTTGTATAGGTATCATTTAGATCCAGTATCTCTTGCCCCCTTCACATACACTATTGTCATGCGCCTATGCAGTACTAAATGCACTCGGCCATGCCCCTATTTAGCAATAAATGCACAACCGTCTTCATCAGCCACATGCAAGCCTCACTTGCCATTTGTCCTAGCCTCTTGCCACACACCAAGAGGTGAAGACATTCTCTAACAACCGTTAACATCGAGCCATCCATATGTCTCTGTCCTTCTCCTGATGTTCCCAAAATGCGTCATCCTCCCCCTCCTTCAAAATGCTTCCACCTACCAACGAAAAGACCAGCCTCCCTTCTCCCGCTGCCACCTCAACAACTACTCCCCCATCATGCTTCTCCGCTCGCCGCCTGTCCCCTCGCCCATCTAGTAGTCTACCGGACCACCCCACGTGTACTCCTCCATTGTCAATCCTCTACCTTTCCTCTTCTCTTTATGCATGCATCGTTAGCTTTCCTTCTCGTATCTCCTTTTCACTTTCAGGTTGACATCACCGATGACCACCTTCAACATCTCCAGAACCGGAGAAGTCCTGACGGAGATTCTCGTGGCACGGAGCTCTACACAACCTTTTGAAAGGGGATCAATGGCTACCACCTCCCCCAAGCATGTGCCCACCTCCATGAAAATATCTTGCACCCGTAACTCCAACAACAATCCCCACAATTGATATCAGGCTTCCTCCTGACCCAACAATGACAAGCTCTTCCAGCTACAGATCCTAACGACCATGTCATTGTTGAAGAAGCTCACTAATAGTAGAAGCTTGTTGGTCTCAACTTCTGGCAGAAGAGAGATCAGAACCTCTGACTGAAGATGTTGTCCTGCATTCACCAACATGTACGAATTGATGGTAATCGGTCCATCTGCCTCCTGACTCCCCCCGATTGCACTTGGTCGTCTTCTTTGTGATGTAGGACAATTAATCACTTGCTCTAAAAGCTCGAACTGATAAAACATGGCAAATTAATCCATTTATCTCATAGCCCAGGCCCCAAATCCATGGGTTAGGTCATTGGTTGAACCCTCGTCGGCCCCAAATCCATGGGTTCCACCTCACACAAGCCACTCACCTCACACAGCTCTGAAATTCACGGGTTCCGCCTCAAATGAGCCACCTGCCTCACATGGGCCCCAAATCCATGGGTTCTGCAAGCCGCCCACCTCGAGCGTACCCCTACATCCCACAGGCCACCCAAGCCCAGTGTGAATATGCCCCCACATTAATCACCACAGGTGAGGAGTCTCGAACACAAGACCTTCCGCTTTGATACCAATTTGATGCATGACAATTAACCACTTGCTCTAAAAGCTCGAACTGATAGAACATGGCAAATTAATCCCTTTATCTCATAGCCCAGGCCCCAAATCCATGGGTTGTTCATCGGCTGAATCCTCCTCGTAGGCCCCAAATCCATGGATTCTGCCTCATACGAGCCACCCACCTCACACAGGCCCCAAATCCATGGGTTTTATGGGCCACCCACCCTAAGTGTGCCTCTGCATCCCACAGTCCACCCCACTCGAGCCCAGTGTGAAAATGCCCCCGCATTACTTTGGCTCCTCCCCCTGGTTCTCCTTCTTCCCATCTCAAATGCCTAACCACCACATCCCTGTACAACCCAACTCCCTTCGACACCATAGCCCTCCTCAATTTTGGCCTTTCCACCCTCTTCACCATCTCTCCTCCCTCTTTCCTCTTCCCCTTTCCCCTGTTTTTTCTCCCAAGGATTTCCTTATTGACAACAACCAAACTATATCTAGCCACTTCACCGTCAGTTTCTTTCCTTAATAATACTTCCTATTATATGCTACAATAGCCTTTTTCACCTCCTCTGAGGTCATTCATACGAATGCAAAGCCTCTTATCCCCTCCGATCCTCTCTTCTTCAGGACAACCTACTTTCATTATCTCCCCATGGGTTCTAAATGCCCAAACGAAATGCCATTCTTTCCAATCATCATGAAGTTTTCAATAAATAGTGTCACCAGCTCCCACAAGCGCTTATCACTTTCCCTTACTTAACTTCTTTCTTCTTCCCGATCATCGTCCATTCTCCCTCCTCTTGTTCTAGATCGTCTTCTCCTCCCTCATCTTCACACACATTCTTACCTTTCTCATTTCCCCCATGTTCCCTCTTCTGTTGTTTCATGTTTTTTCTGATTTCGTGCTCCGTCTCCTCTGGACTTCAAATAAATCTTCTCTCTTATCACATGATTCCCCCATAAGGATTACCCTCTCGATTGACCCCTCAATCTTTTAGCTGCTCAAAATCCTTGCCGCCCTCCTGATTGCCCTCTCGAACGAGCCATCATAACAGCTCTCTCGAAATCTTTATCTCTTGCCTGCCTTTATTGAGCGTTTTGTTGAGGACATCCTTGTATTGCTTCGCCCTCTCTCTCTCTCTCCCACTCTGCTCCTGTGAGAAAATTACAACATACGCATGTCTCTGTCTTAGTTTATCCTCTTTGTTATGTGATAAGAAACATTAGACGTGCAAGGGTTAATGTGTAGATAAATCTCATGCTTAAATATGAATTAAAAAAATGCAGATTTCAATTGCAGTGAATTGTGGGTAAAGAAGAGCACATTATGACATTAAAGTGCATTGCATACTTCAAATAAGGGAGAGTCATGTTCTTCAAAAGGGAGGGTTTTCGAACAACAAAATCTCTCCATTCCTCTTTGTTGATTCTACCATCCTCGTCGGCATCAGCATCTTCAAATGTCTGCCCATGTAATGAATAGACAATAAAGTATAGAACATTCAAAAAGGCTAAGGAAGGAAGCCAAAAGGAGTAAACTTGGACAAAGCCTTACCTTATCAATGATGGCTTCAAGAAGCTCATCTGATAGCTTCATGTCTGATTCTATCAGAATAGCAATAACCATCTGCTTAACCTGAAAAGAAAGATGTTTTTAATGACACTTAGATCCAACTATTCTTCAAGTACAAAAGTTCAATAGATGGAGGAATAAGATCAATTGGCAATAAGATAGCAGTGCAAAAAAAACTACTGAAATAACCCAGAAACATTGATTAAATGAAGATACAAAGAAAAATAAAAAAGAGACCACTTGGGGGAGGGCAGCAAATCTTGTTTGTCACCAGTACATCTTCTGTACCATCCATAAAAGTAATTTCAACATATTTACGCTTGACCTAACAACTACAAAAGCTCTTAAGGTGCATACACATGGACCTTTTTTCTGGATCAAATGTTTAAAAAGTTAAATCTAGAGAAAAGAAGGATACAGAAGCAATCGAATACAACAACAAAGTAAAATTATGCACTACAAAAGCTTATAAAGATCTGACACAGACCTTTCTTGAATCAAATATAATTAAATTAAATTTCGAGACACAAAAGAAGTGCCACTATCAATGTAGATAAGTTTGCTTCTTGATGTGTAATCGATAAGAACCTTACTAGGAGAACATGCTTAACAAGTTCAAAAGCATCCCTTGATATGATGAGGGTGCTAAACTACGAGACTTGGCAATTGGCACCGAAAACTACAAAAGAATAAAACAAACCAGCTTCCATTGAATATGTCCTTGCAGACTAGAACAGATACTTGGACAAATTTTTGCATGATGAACATGTTTTCTTTTTGAAAGATAACAAAAATTATTAAAAAGGCTTCTTCTTCTTTTCTTTTCTTTTTCTTTTTTTTTTTAAAAAAAACTTTTTTTTTAACAATATAATATATTGGAACTATACATGTAGCCACACCAACACCATGCTGCACCCTTAATGTGTTTGACAATAGTGAGCAAAAGGAATGGCCTGTTTAACCCCAAAATCAACAAATAAACATGCTAGAAGATAACATACTGCCTGTGAATTGTAACAACTACAACTCCAGGAGATGGCATCAACTCTAAATACATATACACATACAGATTACATACATACATAAATGTGTTTTGTGTTTATTTATTTATAAGCATATGTATATGTGATAGCTAGACTCTACTTCATGTTAGAATTTCACGGAGACCATAACAAGTTCCAGTTTGCAACTCACTCACTTCTTCACGCTCTATATACCCTGTTTGCCTCAGATCATACAGCCGAAATGCAACTGCAAAAATCCAAAGGAAAATAAAAGATGTTATGATATGCATGTAGATAGGCATATAACCACACACCGACACACACACAGAGTGGGTGGGACCTTACAGTCAATTTTATCATCCATAGGAGTGCAAGGATGGAAGACACTGAGTGCATGGACAAACTCATCAAAATCTATAACACCATTTTTCTTTTCATCAAAAAGATCAAAAACCTGTAAAGTGTAAACAAAGGTTAAAAGAAACGTTAAACAATCTGATTGAAGAAAGAATAGTGCAAGTAAAATTTTGGCAATTCTAAGGGAAAAGGGAAAAATAAGTCACGAGTTTGCCCAAAGACATCTTGTGTAACAGATCAGTAACTAACCAACAAATGAAATGCACAAATAAATGAATAAATGTAATTGTACTAAACAATTGAAGTTTTTTTTTAAAAAAATTTGGAAGGCAACACTACCAAGACTTGAACCATGGATCACTCACACACACTACACAGTCTCTACCAGCTCATCTGAGGAGCGGGAGACAACAATTGAAGTTATTGAAGGACAAAACGACCTAAAATAAGAAGATACTATACATCTATATTTGAGTCAGTAGTACCAAGTGACAGAAGCCAATGGTAAAAGACAATAGAAAAGGGAAATTAGGACATAAGTCAATATTTTACTCTATCCAGAAAAAGGTTCTCGCCAGATGGAGTCTTGAATAGTGCCAGTTGAAGTTCCTCCTACCAAATAAGAGATTGAAGCATCGTCAAAAAGATGTTTAGGATCTACAATAAATTTTCCCCTCGGAACCGGTTTTCATGAGAACACATAAGAACCCTTTGAGAATTCATCCCACATGATGTGTATATGCAATCCAGGCCATACAGTCCCTTCATCGGGCTTGGCTGAAGGGTCAGCCAAAAAATCATGCTCATTTGCAACTTAGGTGGGCCCTGGTGAAAATCAAGGGTGGGCGTCCCTTCCCACTTTGCTGTGGGCCACCTGTTTTTTGAATCAGGCGAATTTCTGGGCCCTAGGGATTTCACGAGGTGACATATCTAGTGGACGGATTGGATGCCGCGACACATCATGTAGGATGAGTTCTCAAAGGGTACTTCTAACAGGTTCTCATGAGAATCAATGCCTGGTAGAAAATTTATCTAGCATCTGCTTCCTAATAGCCTACAAGCTGCCAGGACTGGCATAACATTAGCAATAAGCAGTTGCCGTTTCAAAGAGTAATATCTGAGGTCTTAACTGCTGAATAATGATGAAGTTAAATTAGCAGCCTTGAAAGAATCATTAAATTTTCATGCTTAAACCGCAGCAGATGAACTCTTCCATTTCAGGCTATTTCATAAGCCTGAGAACTACATAATCCTCAGCCTTGATTTCCAGCCTTTCATTTGATCCAAACATTCCATGCAGGCAGGGACCATTGTATATCAGCAGTTGGCTATATTTTCACTTTAACCAATCAATTTGCAATCCAATTACTGGATGGATCCGGATGACACAGATATTGATTGAAATTGATACCTTCCTTTGCTAATTAACTAGTATCTACACGTATTCAAATTAATGCAAATATAGTTTCAAATTAATGCAAATACAGATCAAACTAAAGATATTAAGCATAACAAAAATTCTGTTCTTGTGGTTCAACTGGTATCATAATTCCTGAATTTCTACGTGAATCAAGATCGAGGAAAAGAAGTCTTCAAATCACTAGGTTGTGTCGAAATGGAGGGTTCTCTACAGCCAATGCCCATCCGCGCATGGCACAGCCCGCATTTGGGTAGTCTGTGTAACTAAAAGGCATGCCCCAACTGTATTGAATACTAGACAAAATGAATACAATGGTAATTCAGGCCATACGCTGTAGGTTGACAAACGACCCGTTCTTCTTGATAAACAAGAGTCACAAAGTAGAAAATTATCGATACACCTATATCTGTTTTACTTTTAATAATATTTTTCCTTTATTTTTTTATCAAGTTTATAAAAGTGGAAGTACAATGGAGTTCTACTATAGAAGCACAACATAGTGTCAGCTCATCAGACAACTGACACTAATGTTATCGAGTTTATAAATAATAAAAAGAACCACACTGGCATCAAATGCACTTTGGCAAGTCCTGATTGAACAATCCTAACCTTCCAAAAGCAACTACAGCAGGAATTGCATTTGATGCTCGAAAGATCAAACATTGGATAGCTAAGAGCTTCCACTATAAAGTAGTTTGGCCACAAGATCTATCCAAGTTAAGTTCCATCTGATCAACTGTCTGGATTACCGACATGTAGAGGTGGGCATCGGGTTGAGTCAGACCGGATTGGGTCCAACTCGACTCGATCCAAAACTTTCAATGCCCTGACCCGAACTCGATCCGATCCGGGATTGAGTCCGGGTCCTCTGACTTGATCCGATCCGTTGTATTGCTGGCCCGACCTGAACCGAGTCCAACTCGGTCAAGGGAACCGAGTCGGATCGGGTTGGGTACAGTTCGAATCGAATAGTCTGTTTCAATGGTAGACGTTCAACCCCCCACTGCTTTTTGCAGTGTGGTCCACTTGATCTTTAGATCTTTCTTATTTTACAGCTCAAGCCTTAAGACTGGCCCACCAAATGGATGGACGGTTTGGATATAACACATACCTCATGATGGGACTCACATAACTTGCTAACATCAATATATCAACCGGCTTGGTGCATTGGTACACCTGCAAGGCTGCCGCTTCAATCACATACAACGTTGAGAGGGTTACGGGTAACCTCCCATTAAAACGTTCATGATCATTTTTTAGGCCCACCGAGGTGTGGTTCACAAATTCAGACCATCCATTATGTGTGTCCCACTTGGATGAGGGGTCAAACCAAGTTTCAGATGCATCCAAATTTTAGGTGGGCCCCACCAAGTTCTTTTATATGTTTTAGGAATGTCTTCACATGATTTTAGATGGTATGACCCACCTGAGTTCCGTATATGGCTGATTTTTGGGATATCCCATAATTTAAAGGGGACCCATCAAATGCACAGTGTTGATGTTTGACATGCACCACGGTGGGGCCCACACAGCTCGACCGCATAGAACCATTCCCTTTTGTCCGTGTCAGAGCTCGGTGCTCGATGCACCTCGAGCCACGAGCTGAGAGGAGGGATTGGCTACTCCCCTGCCAGCAGCCAATGGCTGATGGTCGGTGCTATGTGGACCCACCATGATGTATTTATTTCATCCATGCCTTCCATCTAATTTTCTAGATCATTTTATGGAATTAAACAAAAAATGAGGTGTATCCCAATCTCAAGTGGACAACATTACAGGAAATAGTGTTGAATGAATATTGTGCGGATCGGATCCAATTGATCAGATCGGTCCGGATTGACATTGATCCGAACTTGATCCGTTGAATGGTCGGATCTGGCTGGGACAACTCAATCCGGCCCAATCCTGGCCTTTGGTTCGGATCGGATCGGGTCGGATTATGCCCAGCTCTGCCCGCCGGCGACATGTGCATGTCAGCTCAAATAATTCCTTGGCTGTAGAACCTCTAATCGCCTCACAAAAATGCGCACGAGTCATTGTGGGCAACAATCGCATTGAAGATGAGTGTGTGGGGTGTGTGTGCGTGCGTTAAAAAAAAAAAAAAAAACAATCGCATTGAAGATGAGAGAAAACCAGCAATCCTATCTGCAACTCGACCACATAAAGAAGCTTCCAGAAATCAGAAGGAAAGAGGACTGGGCCCCACAAGAGGACCTTACCTTATGTATGCTGCCGTCGTCGACAATGGAGCTACTCAGCTTCTTGAACAGCTCATACAGGGCCTCGATCTCGTTCACTGTGACTGCGGAAAAATCGAAATTGAGTAAAAAGGATTTCCAGAAAGAAGAAGAAAAAAGGAAAAAAAGAGGGGTTAGGGCAGACACGGGGAGTCCTTGGCGAGCGCAGCCATTTCCTTGAAACGGTTTTGGATTTTACAGGGGCTTTGCTTAAAGCAATCGGCGATGGCGAAGATCAGGACTTCCACAATCGCGATACACGGTATGAATGCAGCGCAGAGACGCTCCCCAATCGTTAGAGAGCTCGAACTCTGCAAAATACCCATAAAAATGAAAAATGAAAAATAAAAAAGAGGAAGAGAGAGAGAGAGAGACAGACAGAGAGAGAGAGAGAGAGAGAGTGGTGGTGCATTACCAGAGCATTGCTGTTGGTAGTATCCATTTTCCCTCTGAAAAACACATCAGCTCTATCTCTGTACATGGAAGAGAGCGGAAGCGTTTCGCGTTTGCAGGGAGGAAGCTAGGATGAGCTTGTCCACACACAAGCACCACGGGCGCAGTTTGGGTGGATCCCAAACTATGGGTCCACTGTAATGTGCGTGCCTTATATCCACACCGTCCATCCATTTCGACAGATCAATTTAGGGCATGGTTCGAAAAATTAAGCAGATCCTAATCTTAGGTGGACCATACTACAGGAAAAATTCTTGATTGAATCCCCACCATTAAAATCTCCAATGAGGTCACCAAAATGTTTATTTGTCATCTAACTCGTTGATAAGGCTTACAAGGACCTGGAAGAAGAGATCGCACAACTATTATCTTGATCGTAAAGATAGACGGCTAGAAAGTGGACCTGATGAGTGTAGTGGCTTGATTTTTGTAAGCCAAGGCCCACTAACTGAGGGTCCCTTCAGATGAATCTCGTGGATCTTACATGGGTACCACGCCATCTCTTGTGCGTGCCATTGTCTTCGGCGCTTGTACATATGTGATGCTCTCATGGGACTACGACGCATGACAGATAAGCTACTTACATTGCCTTTGCAACCAGATGATCGTGACTGAATAAATTTTGATATGATATACGCTCGAGTGCATTTTGAAACTGCAATGCCTCACACGTGCAACGTGTCACACACGTGTAAGATCTGATCCCGCTCATCAGGCGATCCTCAGCATGCATTGGATGGGCGCATCTAAAATCCAGAAAATACGATCATCAGGTGAGACACATGTGCACACAAGTTTAAACCATTAATCAATTAATTTTAATGGATCAGTTAATGATTAGAACATGGCCATCTGATGATTCTATAAGCCTGATGTTTGTAATTTCGTTTCTTCATTGATGGGATCTCCTAAGAACAGATCGGATCGGATCGGATCCCACGTTACGCATCTTTTGACATTTTCCACGTGTTACGCGAGTGCAGCGAGTCTAATCAGCATCTCAGGAGAGAACGCGAGTTGCAGTAACCGTCCGTGGTGTGGTCCAAACTTTTGTGGCCCATAAAAAGGCTGGTGTACCACACATCAGCTATATAGCTGATGTATTGACGTCAGCAAGCTCCGTGGGTCTTATCATGAGGTTTGTGTTACGTCAAAACCGTCCATCCGTTTGGCAAGCGCATCTTAAAGCTTGAGCCAAAAACAATAAGATAGATTTAAAGATAGACTGGACCACATGGCAAAAAAAAGCGGGGGATTAAATGTCTACCATTGAAACCCTTTTGGGGGTCATAGAAGTTTTGGATTAATATAAAATTTGTTTTTCTTCTTCATCCGTATATTTTTTACCTTATTAATAGATTGGATGGAAAATAAACGTGATGTTGAGCCCTATGAAAATTTTAATGGTGACAATCATTATCCTCATTGTAATTTTCAATGGGGTCCATTTCAACTTTGGATATGATTCAATTTTTGTCTAATGCTCTAAAATGATCTCAAAAAATGGATGAAACGCATGAGTATAATAAAGACATCATTGTGGAGTTATTTTACTTTAATCCGTTTGTACAACTTAGACCCTTGAGATGTCCACCCCCTTCATTTTCTCCTTCCTATATTAGAGCATGATCTAAAAAATGAGATAGCTCCGAAAGTGGACAACACCATAGGAAATGGTGGGGATGGAGATACCCGCCAATGAAACTGTCCTAGCTCAACACCATCTAAACCCTTCATTTGAAACACAAATATTAGCTTGATCTATACCTTTTGTGTTGACTTGATATAATAGAATTTGGTTTAGTTGGTTGGTGGATAGTACATTTCAAAGGTGAGCATCTACTATTGCAAAAGATATCTTAAATCATGTAAATTATTGAGCTGTTCGACCAGCTGAGAGGCTTGCTCAACCAGTCGAGGTCCGATCAACTCGAAGTTCAACGTGTTTTTCTTTCGGGAGTCCGGGCTGCTTGACCAATCGAGGCCCTGACTCAACTAGTCGAGGGTTATGCAGCCTACACGTGGACTGTATAAATTTGAAACAATTTTTGGACTTTTCTAAAAGAGGCGCTAAGGCTTTCTAAACTATAAATAAGGACCCATATAACTATTATAGGGCATGCTAAGGCTTTTTAAAGGGGTTCAAAGGGTTCCTAAAAAAGTTTTAGGGTTTCTAAAAGGTATAGCAAGAATAAGATTCAAGTTTGTTCGAATCAAATAATTCATTTCTCTTTATAATTTATGCCTTCATAATGGAACTTTGTCGTTTGTGCTTTGATTTTTCACGCAAGAGTTTTCCACGTTAAATCTGTGTGTTCTCTTGTGTTTACTTAGTATTCTTGGATTACTATCTTAGATTTAAATTTGTGTGATTTTGCAACACAAATCCCCAACATTTACTAAATAAACTTATTTTTCATTTGAAACACAAATATTAGCCTAATCTATGTCTTCTTTGTTGACTTGATATGACAGAATTTGGTTTGGTTGATCGATGCGTAGAACGTTTCAAAGGCGAGCATTTACTAAATAAGCTTATCTTCCAGAACAACACATGGTCCAATCAAATCATCTACCAATGGATCACTACATAGACTTTGTGGTGGTAGGATCACCCTGCAATCCACATCCAAGATTGGCCGGCTGAATAAGATAATCCGTGTCCTAGGTTGGTTCACCGAATAAGATAATCCGAGTATCTAACTCGCCGGGTTCCACCGGTGAAAGTGATGGGCCATTAGTTTTTCTAAACCACATTTACATCAAGGAGCAATTGAGAAGAATCCTTGTTGTGAGCCTTTGCGCAGTGCACTCGGGTTTCAGTTTTGACAAGTGGGCCCATGGTTCGGTAATCCAGACCACTGGTTTGTTAAGTCCCATAGTGGATTGACCAGGTCCTTAGGGCCTCCTCCATGGTATAATCCTAACCTCTCTGTGTGTGGTGAAGAAATGGACAGTTGAGAAGTGAAACACCACAACGGTCTGCATTCTACTGCAACAATTGCCAAGATCGATGGCTAAGATCTTCCATACTTACAAATTTTTAGGACTTGTCAATCTAAGGTACACAGCAGCACAGCAATGGTTCGGATTGCCTGAACATGGGACCCACTTGCCTAATTTTAAAACCCGAGTATTGTGTCAAAGCATGGGGTCGAGAATCCTGACTTTCCTCGTCCAAACAGGGTCCCATGTTTCAAAACTAAAAGTATAAAGCTGTTTTAAATTCCCACAAGTGGGTCAATCCATCACTTTTCACCAGACGTTGACAGGGAGTGGATGAAGTGTTACCCGGGTAACACCCTTGCAGGTGTTTCCATTAATGGGGGCCACCTTGATGCATGTGTTGTATATGCATAATGTTTATCCAGCTTATTTTAGAGTATGTTTCGGGACATGGTCTAAAAAATGAAGCAGGTCCAAATCTCAACTGGACCATACCACGGAAATTAGTGGTTAAGAACTCATAGCGGCCCACCATAATATTAATTTGCATGCAACATGTTGATAAGGTCACATAGACCGACCTGAATGAAGGGGAAAATATAGATATCAGCTTGATTTGATACTTTCGTGCCTCGGGAAGTTTTTAACGGTGGACATTCTATCTTATTTCTGCTATAATGCCCTAAAAGCTGCTATAATGCCCTAAAAGCTGATGGACATTTGGGTCTAAGTGGTTCATCTTAGTAATCCCTTGTATTGATATTTGAGTCTAAGTCCACTCAGATGAGTGGTATGGAACTCATTTTATGTCTTAAATCCATATTAGGGACCATTCATATGGTTAAACCTAACGTGAGATTACACATTTAAGTGTTCGAGTAATACACATCCCAGTGGGCCCACAAAAAATAAGGGGGCAACTACGCACTTGGGCGAAAAAGTCAGGCTGGCATGTTATTTATGTGAGCCACACAAAGGATACAGTTGGGAGGGTGAATTTAAGGCCATTAGTATCGGGAAGGTGAATTTAGGCCCATACGTGTGTGATTCAGGTAGGGCCACACTAAAACAGTTTGAAGGGTAAGTGTTGCCCTGATCATTTTTTCCATTTGTGTGGTCCACTTTAATCATAGATAGGGCTGATATTTGTACCTAAGCCAAAAATGGAGTGATGAACCTAACGTCTGGGATGAATTTCACATCAACATTGAAGTAAGATCTCCTTTGCTTGCACCCTTGCTTTGTACTCTCATCTTCCTGGCTCCATCCCATTGCCCCCATCTTCTAAGGCTCCAACACTCTCTCCCTCATGTTATAAGCTCTACGTCTTCCCAACTTCCGCGGAGCATCACCTCTCTCATCTCATAATCTCTTATTTCTTCCCAACTTCCAAAGAATAGATAAATCTCAAAGAGAATTATTTTTCCGTAGATTTTCCAACCAGAGCTACATTATTTATAGATAATTTTCAAAAAAAAAAATCAAATATTCAAATGAGGCTAATCCTATTAAATATAAGCAGCTTGCCTTTGAAAGCCTTTGGCAAGAATTCTGCAACAAGAAACTAAGTGGGCCTGTGATTTTGGTGAGAAATCTACACCGTTAATTCATTTTTACCGATCATGTTAGGAAAATAGGCAAAAAATGAGCAGATTCAAAACTAAAGTGAACCACACGATTCGAAAAAGGTGGGCACTCTAAGATGTAAAGATAGACGGCTAGAAAGTGGACCTGATGAGTGTAGTGGCTTGATTTTTGTAAGCCAAGGTCCACCAACCGAGGGTCCCTTCTGATGAATCTCATGGATCTTACATGGGTGTCACGTGTGCGTGCCATTGTGTTCGGCGCTTGTAGATATGTGATGCTCACATGGGATTACTTCAGATGACAGATAAGCTACTTACATTGCGTTTGACAGACAAGCCACTTCATTGCCTTTGCAACCAGATGATCGTGACTGAATAAATTTTGATATGATATATGCTCGAGTGCATTTTGAAACTGCAATGCCTCACACGTGTAAGATCTCATCCCGCTCATCAGGCGATCCTCAGCATGCATTGGATGGGGCATCTAAAATCCAGAAAATACGATCATCAGGTGGGACACATGTGCACACAAGTTGAAACCATTAATCAATTAATTTTAATGGTTCAGTTAATGATTAGAACATCAACATGGCCTTCTGATGATTCTATTAGCCGGATTTTTGCAATTTCGTTTCTGCAGTGATGGGATCTCCTAAGAACGGATCGGATCGGATCCCATGTTTAGCATCTTTTGACATTTTCCACGTGTTAGACGAGTGCAGGAGTCCAATCAGCATCTCAGGAGAGAACGCGAGTTGCAGTAACCGTCCGAGGTGTGGTCCAAACTTTTGTGTCCCATGGTCATTCATCACTGTTTTAAGATTTGGAATCATGTCCTAAAATAAGATGAAAAATAGATGAATGGTGTAGATATACAGAAAATACAGCAAGGTGGGCCCAAGACGGCTGGCATTCGAGCCCTTCGTTTGAAACACAGATATTAATAGGGGTGTACATGAATCAAGCTAGCTTGGGAAGCTGATTTCAGATTCGAGCCGAGCTGGGTTTTAGAGCTCGAAACTGAATTCGAGCCAAGTTCAAATAAGCCCGAGCTTGACTCAACTCAATTCGTTATGTAGCTTGAACTTGGCTCGACTCGAATCAGCTCGGTCAAATAGTATAAAAAGAAAGAAAAAAACAATTCTGAACTTTTTTACCCTTTTCCTTTTGTTTGTAAAAAAAAAAATTGCTCGCCTGACCCTAGCTATCTGCCCCTCTCTCTCTCATCGTGCTCGACTAGCAAACCTAATGACCTAGCCTCTCTCTCTCTCTGGCCTTTGCTCAACCAGCGACCCACCAACCCTAGTCCCTACACCTAGCTCGACCTTGGCTAGAACTAGTCCGATCTGCTAACCGAACCAAGTCAAGCTGGACATGATGGCTCAATCACTGAGCTGAGCCGGACACAAACTTGGTGTGCCTGATGACCGAGCCGAGTTGAGTTGAAGCCAGCTCAACTTGGTTCGACCCTGTGTACACCCCTAAATATTAGCCAGATTTGTCTTCTTTGTTGACTTGATATGACAAAAATTGGTTTGGTTGATTCATGTGCCGCTGCATAGTACGTTTCAAAGTTGGGCATTTACCAAATAAGCTTATCTTCGACAACACCACATTGCCTGATTAAATCATCTACCAATGGGTCACCACATAGACTTTGGGGTGGTAGGATCACCATGCAATCCACATCCAAGATTGGTCTGCTGAATAAGATAATCCCTGTATCTAATTCGCCAGGTTCCATTGGTGAAAGTGATGGGCCATCAGTTTCCATAAAACGACATTTATCAATCAAGGAGCCATTGACTAGAATCCTTGATGTGAGCCTTTGTGCAGTACACTCGGGTTTCAGTTTTGACAAGTGGGGCCCATGGTTCGGTAATCCAGACCCCTGGTTAATTAAGTCCCACAGTGGATTCACCAGGTCCTTAGGGCCTCCTCCATGGTATAATCCTAACCTCTCTATATGTGGTGAAGAAATGGACAGTCGAGAAGTGAAACACCACAACGGTATGCATTCTACTGCAACAAACGCCAAGATTGATGGCTAAGATCCTCAATTCTAACAAAATTTTGGGACTTGTCAATCCAAGGTATAGAGCTGCACAGCAATGGTGCGGATTGCACTTGCCATATTTTAAAACCTGAGTATTGTGTCAAAGCCTGGGGTAGAGAATCCTAACATTCCTCGTCATCACAGGGTCCTCCTAGGTTTCGAAACTAAAAGTATAAAGTGGTTTTAAATTCCCAAAAGTGGGTCCATTCTTCAGTAATCCATCACTTTTCTGTTGTAACCCGACGTTGACGGGGAGTGGATGAAGTGTTACCCGGGTAGCACTGTAGTAGGTGTTCCCTTACTGTAGGATCTAAATCTCAAGTGGACTACATCACGGGAAGTAGTAGATATAGCACACCCACGGTTAAAAGCTCATTAAGGCCCACTGTAATATTTATTTGCATGAAAACTGTTGGTAAGGTCACATGGACATGAATGAGGGGTACAATGCAAATATCAGCTTGATCTGAAACTTTTTTGCCTCGGGAAGTTTCTAACAGTAGACATTCAATCTCTACTATACAGTCCACTTGAGATTTGAATTGCTTTATTTTCTAGGATAATGCCCTAAAATGAGATGGAAAAACTGATGGATAGCATTGTCATACAACACATACATCAAGGAGCATACTCCCCCATTTAGAAGTGACCGAGTTAGCTTGTGCCAAGTCGAGCTGATTCATTTGAGGTCCTAAAAAATTTCGAATTGAGTTTAAGCTTGTGCGAGCTCGACTCAACTCGGATCAAACCAGCTCTATGATTTGATTACTTTGATATTGAAGTTGGTCACCAAGTGTTTGATGAAATGACTCAACGAAGTGTTGGCTGGTAGCAAGAAAGGTATGTATATGAAACAAATATCATTTTTTCCTAATTTTGATGTTGCCTACAAAGTATTTGATGAAATACCTGTAAACAGCTACTGCTGTTTTACATACAATAAGAAATTGAAAGTGCACTCCATGTGTTTGTGAAAATGCCACACAGGCTCGATCTTGGCTTGAACTGGCCGAAGCTTCTGACCGAACCGAGCCAAGCTGGCCAGTCAGGCTTGAGAACCAAGCCGAGCCAAGCTCGACTCGGTTCAACTCGTGTACACCGAGTGACTCATCTGAGTAATCCCTTGTCTCGATAGCTGAGTTTGTTCGACCTACTGGTGCCATTCAATCGCATCTCTGACGAGATGAATGGACCTGAGTTGCACCATTTCATCATCGGAAATGTTGTTGTAGCATTGATATTGCTTTGCCACATGAACCCAACCAGTTGAATCCAGGCCGTCTAATTTTAAAAAACTTGACATGGACCATCCATCCTTGGTTAGCAGTGGATCTTGCAGGACGTGCACCGTTTGATGTCCGGAATGACAACCTTCATTATTTTTAAGGCTATCAATTTTCATTGGATGATTTCACCGAGAGGCCAATCTCATCCAACTTTGTATCAAGTAAACACCATTTGGTAGGATCATAATGTAGAAATTTTAAAAATAAAGAAGAAAAAAAGAGATAAATGTCAAAGAGAATGATTTTCTTTAGATTTTCCAACCGGAGCTAATCATTTATCGATTATTTCCTAACAACCTAATTATTCAAATGAAGTTATTACTCCTAAATATAAGTAACAGAAATTCAATTTATTCAAATGAGATTCTAATTCAATCAACAAAATAACATGTGCTGACATGTCCTGGGGACGCACATAACATGCTTGACACAAGTCTGACAAGAAATCTCGTCTTTAAATAGGTCTGCGTCTCTCTATGGGCTGGACTTGGGCTGGACTATTTTGGCCCATCATAGGCTTATGTTAAACAATGCAGGCGGAATTGGACAGAGCTTGGCCCGGCCCTTACCATGCCTGTTGACACCCCTATGTGGGATTGGCAAACGTCCAAATGAACAGCCCAGATCCCAGATTTTTTATATCTTCAAGGATACCGAAGACTTCTCTGGCCATCATAATTCTAAACATTGCTTGATTATCACTTATGAAGCTCTGTACAATGAAAGGAATCACGATAGAGGCATTCTGCACATCATTTTACAATGAACAGAAGCATTTTACCTGTCTACTGTACGCTGCACAAAAGCCTTCAATGCAATCAGAACTTCTCCGGTTTCAATTCACGAAATCCACACTTCATTCATGACTGCCGGGAGGATAGGTGTGGGCGCATTATTTCCAATAGATGTTTCCTGGTAGCAAGGATCAATGCATCTGTAAAGGCCAATCTGCTATCCAATGGAATTTTAAAGCTCGCTCCCCCTCTCAAGGAGCTCCTAAGCTTTTCCCACACGGCTTCTGATATTCAATAATCAACCTCAGAGTTGAAGATGAAACTAGGGAAGACTGTAGAGATGTCCCTGAAAGATCATGAAGATAAATCATTAGTCAGATTAGCATTCCTTTTCACTCCTGTTAAGGATAAATCTTGCATTTTTGGGTGATATCGAAGGACAATCACTACCACCACCGCCATCATCAAAGTGTTATCCCAACTAACTAGGGTCCTGTCATATAAATATTGTATGGATTCATGATGAGAGTTTTCGCGAAGTAAGACACCAGCTGCCAACCTGACATAACCCTCCCTTATACGGGCTTGGGATCGGCAATGAGAATACAAAACTCCTATAGGCACTGTGTAATAGACTATCACATAGGCTGATTACAGTAAAGCGTTATGCCGCTATCTAATAGTCTATTACATGTAAGGATATGATACACATTTAAAAATTTTAAAATTAAAAGTTTTATTTATTTTACTTTTAATGAAGTTCACACTGACATGCCTGATAAATCAGTTGTATGGGCTGATAAAGTTCGAGGGTGCCATCAGGGCTTAGAAGCAATGAAAAGTTATAGAGACATGGAATGGATGTGAGAAGGCTTCGGCATGGAAGCATCAAGATCTGGTCATTGTATGTAAAAGGGCTGACGGCCCAATTCATTCCTATGGACATTTTCTAGGTCAATCAAGAAATCTGTTCGGAACACATTACAGTAGTTCCTCCAGGACATCAATCATTCTCACCTTGTTGGACATAACAAAAGGAATTGATTTTAACATTCCATCAGTGGTTCGCATGCTAGTTGTATGTTTCTCATTTCATCTCCATGTATGGATTATCATTCTTCCTCCTCCACACTGGATTAACTATTGCCAAAGCCTTCAATTTTAAGTCCCTAGTAATCCCCAAAAATCTAACCCCACATCCATAAATCTTCAAAAACCAAACCACAAATGCCTACCTACCCACAAGAAACCTATGAAATGAAAAATTCTCCCCACGCAAATCATTTCCCCAACCTCTTGCATGAAATGTGAAAAACCAAAATCTTCCCTTATATGACTCAAGCCCCAGATCAAAACATGACTCAAACCCCATCCCAACATGCTGAACACCTACTTATATTGTGCCAGGAAACCAAATCCTGAACCAAATCCTGGTTATAATTTCCAATGGTCTAGCTAGGCTCAAATAAGTGAAAAACCAAATCCAATATTTAATGGTCTTTTTGTGATATTTATTGTTGTCATTCTTACAACTTAACCTGGTAGTGATGGCTGGCTGATCCAGAGCTCGTATTAAGGGGGGTTGATGTCAAGTAGGGAGCCAATCATTGAACTTTTGACCAGCAATCATGACATGATTCGTGTTAGGGTTTTCGAAGCTCATTGGAATCTAGAACTCTTCAAAAACCAGATTTTGACTTGTTAACCCTAAGGATTCCCGTCTAGATATCATGAAGTTTCCACAAAGGAAAAACATAATCATCATCGTCATCTAAGCCTTATCCCAATTAATTGGGGTCAGCCACATGAATCATGTTCTGCCATTCCACTCTATTAAGGGCCAGGCATTCAATTAGACCATAGGTCATCAAGTTACCAAGAATGAGTGAAGATTTGATGCTGCTCCTTCAAAGTGAAAGATCTCTCCCCAATCTATCCCAAATGGAAAAGGATGAAAGCCAACATGTAGCCTTTCGAGCAAGCTAATGGAATGCACGAGAGTTGTCCAAATGTGAACACCACGTGGAACGGTGGGGTCCACATTTGTTCTTCTCTCTCTCTCTCTTAAGCTAATGGAATGCACGAGGGTTGTCCAAATGTGAACCCCACGTGGAACGGTGGGGTCCACATTTGTTCTTCTCTCTCTCTCTCTCTTAAGCTAATGGAATGCACGAGGGTTGTCCAAATATGAACCCCACGTGGAACGGTGGGGTCCACATTTGTTCCTCTCTCTCTCTCTCTCTCTCTCTCTCTCTCTCTCTCTTTGTCTCCAGTGATCACATGATGCCCAAGGGGTGGAGACCTCTAGGCTCTATCTCCTAATCCCTGTGGCATAGTATCTATCCACGAAGAGGAGTTTGATTTACAGGGAGAGACACCAATTATGGTGCTTCACTACCATACAGACTTTGGTATGCCCTACCACATCTAAAGTCTATAATCCTACCTTTTCCATGTACCCAAATTGATCCAATCCTTCCACTGACCATGGTCATCCACCCTTGATCCAATTCTCATGCAAATCAAGGGGTGAACCCTGAGATCTCAACCATTGGAATTTCCATCAATTGCAATTAAAACATTTTTAACGGTTAAAACAAAAGATCAACATTTGAGAACATTTGATAAAACATTTAAAACCATTTAAGTGTTAGACCCAGCTTAAAAAACCACTGGATGAATCCTTCGAGAAAAAAAAAAACACTCCTATCTACCATATCTAAGCTATAAGAGTATTCCTAGGCAACCAATGGATCCCTTGTTGGATCACATGAACCTCAACCATATCCCAATCAAGGTATTCCGTCACGATAACAATGGCCATAACGGCCACCACTGTTACCCTTACGATACGGGTCGTAACGGCCATTACAGCCCTCGTAATGACCATTACAATCTCTTTTTCTAATTATTGAAAAAGAAAAATCCGAAAATCATGTATCTATCCTGTAACGTTGAAAAAAAAATATGAAAAACCTATATATGGCTATTAAAAGACTATTTTGGGGCAGTTATGACTTTTATAAGGGCTATAACGGGCCGTTAACGATGGTTACAGGATATTTTTTCCCTTAACGGTTGTTATGGCCCTTATAACCCTATAACTTGTAACGGTTGCTACCGTTACCTTTATGTAATGGCCTTTACGGTCCCATAACGGCTTTTACAACACACCATGATCCTAACACATGTACCCAACCACACCCACATATGAACCACTGCAATTGACCCTGTGTAGTAAGCTAATGCACATGACACCAAGAACTTGAACTCCACATACGTCCTCGGGTCTTGAGGATTAGCTAAAGTTGCTACATACACAAGTCAATCTAGTCCAGGCATGATGAGAATCACAATCTAGAGACTTCAATCGACCCTCTAGTGCAAGCATCCAACGGGTCTAATAACAAGATCCCATATCTATGGTTTACTCGCACTCTCATGTAAGGTTGGTAAAAGGCACCAACTTGTCTTGAACCTGATTGTGCGGACCTTCCATCCCAACTCATCATCGGTTCCCTCACAAAGGATGACCACCAAAGAATAACCACACGATCATCCCAATTCCTAAAACCTGCTAAGTAGTCATGGACTAACAGGGTGTTGAAATCCATATAACATGACTCTGCCTTGGCCAATGGCTGCTTAAACTCAAGTTCCCAAGGACAACAAAAGAAAACCTCTTCTTTAACCTACGTTCTCATATATAAGTAAGGTAACCTACATATTAATTACAACACTAATAATATGTCTGCATAGGACCCATGGTCATCATGATCTACAGTCAAGATCATCAATATCAATGGTCAAGATACACATTGTTAATGGAGAAGGTTCGCATTTGCTTTCCCGAGCACACAACCATAACAATTTGTAGTTAGAACAAGGCTATGCTGATGGATGATAACAATAATGGTTGCCCATGATGATTATGGTGATTTATTGAAGTCATTTAGTACCCAATGGCATACATTCCCTTGCATGTGACAAGAAAAATGAGAAGAGCTAGGGTTAATCTCTTTGAGAGAACTAGATAAATCTAATGCTTAAATATGAATTTAAAAAAAATAATAATAATAAATAATAAAATAAATAAATAGAAGAAGAACGAAGATTTCAGTTGCAGCGAATTATTGGTGGCGAAGAGCACATCATGACATTAAAGTGAATTGCATACTTCAAATAAGGAAGAGTCATGTTCTTTCAAAGGCCAGTGGCCTTAGTGCTTAAACTCAAGTTCCCAAGGACATCAAAGGAAACCCTCTCCTTTAACCTATGTTCTCATATATGCATAATCTAACCCACATATTAATTACGACATTAATAATATGTCTACACATGACCCATGGTAATCATGATCTACGGTCAAGATCATCAATATCAATGATCAAGATACACATTGTCAATGGAGAAGGTTCACATTCGCTTTCCTGGTCACACAACCATAACAATTCGTGGTTGGAACAAGGTTATGATGATGGATGATGACAACAATGATGACCCGTGATGATTACAATGATTTATTGAAGTCATTTAGTACTCAATGGCACACATTCCCTTGCATGTGACAAGAAAAATTAGACGCGCAGGGATTAGTCTCTTTGAGAGAACTAGATAAATCTAAATGCTTAAATATGAATTAAAAAATAGAAGAAGAACGCAGATTTCAATTGTGGCGAATTATGGGTGATGAAGAGCACATCATGACATTAAAGTGAATTGCATACTTCAAATAAGGAAGAGTCATGTTCTTCAAAGGGGAGGGGTTTTGAACAACAAAATCTCTCCATTCCTCTTTGCTGATTCTACCATCCTTGTCAGTATCAGCATCTTCAAATGTCTGCCATGTAATGAATAGACAATAAGAGTAGAGCATTCCAAAAGACTAAAGAAGGAAGGCAAAAAGGACTAAACTTGGACAAAGCCTTACCTTATCAATGATGGCGTCAAGAAACTCATCCGATAGATTCATGTCTGATTCCATCAAAATAGCAATAACCATCTGCTTAACCTGAAAAGAACAAGTTTTTAATGACATATAGATCCAACTATGCTTGGAGATCAATAGAGGGAGAAATAAGATGGACTGGAGATGAGATGACAATGCAAAAACTACTGAAATAACCCAGAAGCATTGATGAAATAAAGATACAAAGAAAAATAATCAAGAGACCACTTGGGGGGTGTGGTTTGAGCTATCTAATTTGTCACTAGAATGTCTTCCATACCATCCATAATAGTGATTTCAACATATTTACGCTTAACCTATCAAAATAAAACAACAGGATAAAATTATGTGTGCTCTACAGAACTCTTAAGGTGCGTAGGCATGGACCTTTTTCCTGTATCAAATGTTTTAAAAAATGAATCTAGAGAAAAGAAGGGCACAGAAGCAGTCAAATACAATAACAAAGTAAAATTGTGCTCTACTGAAGCTCATAAAAACACAGACACATGGACCTCTCTCGGATCAAATGTAATAAAATTAAATTTTGAGAAAAGAAAGACACAAGAAGCGCCAATATGAATGTAGAAAAGTTTGCTTGTCGATGTGTAATCAATAAGAACCTTACTAGGAGAACATGTTTAACAAGTCCAAAAGCATTTCTTGATACAATCAGGGTGCTGAACTACAAGACTTGGCACTGGAAACTACAAAAGAATAAAAGAAACAGCTTCCATTGAAAGTGTCCTCGCAGACTAGAAGAACAGATTCTTGGACAAATCTTTGCATGATAACATGTTAGGCAACTGTTCTATGTTCCATAAAGGGTTTTCATAGTGTTCACAAGAAAACTTCACATACTGTTGCAAGCATGAAATTAAACACCATGCCTTGCAAACCATGTGGCAATGATCATTTAACATGCATGCAAGTTAAGATAATCGATTGGCCTTCACCAAAGCACATTGGTTTCATTCACCTCTTGGGGGTACCTTTGGACAAGAAAACACATGGCATAAGCAATGCTAAACCTGGTTACTGTATGAACCCTGAGTGGTTTCACATTTCTGCGCAATTTACTTGTAGTTCATGCATGTATTTTGAAAATCCTTAACCTATCGGTTGTTGAAGCCCAACATGCATGATGGATAACATGATTATTCAAATTTATAGTTGCACGAAGCATGAAGAAAAGTGTTAAAAGATCTGGGTAGAGATCGGGGAAGCATCTGCTTCAAAATGTTAGCAAGTGTAAACAGCTTGGCAACAGGAGCAGATGTACGATTTTGAAGCGCAGTTTGAAGCAGGAGCAGCATCTGATTAGAAAGATCATGCCAAATCCAGGGAAAAGCTCCATGAAAGCAGTTATGAAACCATAAGACCTGCCATGTATAATTGGGGACAAACTTCACCCACTGGAGCAAGCATGGACTGTGGTGATTGATTCTCCATTGATGAAAGGGCTTTCATAATTGGATGGCAACATACATGTTTGCAAGTATGAGCAATATTCAAGCATGGCACTCGACTGCCACAACAAGGCACATGCACTTTGTTTTCCAGCTTTTAAGTGAGGGTTGAAGCTAGACATTTTTTAGATGCATTTGAAACTCTGATTGTGAAAAATATGGGACTAAAACTGAGAGAGACCAATTTCCAGGGTGAATTGCAACATCTTTTGGATACAAGTGAAAAGTGATACACGGAGATGTACATTTCACACATACCAGTAGGAGAATTAGGCTCTTTTTTTTTTCTGCAGTAAGAAAAAAAAAAAAAGCATAATTGGTGGATACTTCCAAAATCAGTTAGCAACTTCATTACAAAATACAGCTGCCACAGACCACATATCAGTTGCAGCTGTTGCAAAATAATTCAAAGTTCTGAAAGCAAAACTGGTAATTGTCATGACATATTAGTAGTTGTCGATAATAATTAGAAGAATTGAGCTATAGCCTATCTTTTGCTAGGTGACTCAAGAAGTGAAATGCCCTCGTATGGGATTTCATTGGAAAAATGAATACTTTCTAGCATGAAGATGCAGAAGTATCTGAAGTGTCAAACATGTACCAAGCATATCAGATGGAGGTAGAAGGTCCGACTGAAAATGTGGCAATGGCTGCCAAGGAAAAATAACTTCAAGGCTTTTTCCCCCCTTTCTTTCTTTTTTGAAAAGTAAAATCCTTAAGGTTACGGTACACTATATGGGAACTATACATGTAGCAGTACCAACACCATGCTGAACCTTTAATGTGTTTGACAAAAATGAGCAAGAAGCATGGCTGTTTCAACGCCAAAATCAACAAATAAACATGCTAGAAGATAATATACTGTCTGTGAATTGTATCAACTACAAATCTAAAAGATGGCATCAATTCTAAATACATATACATAGACACATATCACACACGAGTCTGTGTTTATTTATTTGTAAGTGTATGTATATGTATGTGTGATGGCTAGACTCTACTTCATGTTAGAATTTCAAGGAGACCATAACAAGTCCCAGTTTGCATGTCACTCACTTCTTCGCGCTCTATATACCCTGTTTCACTCAGATCATACAGCCTAAATGCAACTGCAGAAATCCAAAGGAAAATAAGAGATGTTGTGAGAATGTAGATATGCAAATAACCAAAAAGAAGAGGAAGAAGAGGAAGAAAAGAAAAAAGAAAGAAAAGAAAAGAAAAAAACTCACAGTCAATTTTATCCTCCATAGGTGCACAAGGATGGAAGACACTGAGTGCATGGATAAACTCATCAAATTCTATAGCACCATTTTTCTTTTCATCAAAAAGATTAAAAAGCTGTAAAGTGCAAACAAAGGTTTAAAGAACACATCAAATAATCTGATTGAAGCAGAGAAGGATACTTCAACTAAAATTATGGCATCGCAAATTCTGAGGGAAAAAGGAAGAATAAGTTACGATCAAGTGTAGTATCTGTTATTATCAGTTTAATATCTGATACGTGGCCCATCGGGTCACATGATATTAAATTAATTTCCCGTGAGGAAGAGCCTACCACAGTAGCTTGCTGCTGGGGCCCTCATATGTCCCCCATGCGTTGCACTACTGCATGGGCCTGGCACACCCCTAGAAAAATAATAAATGAATAAATAAATAAATTTAAAAAGCTACGAGCTTGCCCATAGACATCTTGTGTAACAGATCCGTAAGCTTGTAACTAACCATCAAACGAAATGCACAAATAAATAAATAAATGTAAGTGTACTGAACAATTGAAGTTATTGAAGGACAAAATGACCTAAAATAAGAAGATACTATATATCTATGTTTGTGTCAGTAGTACTGATTGACAGAAGCCAATGATAAAAGACAATAAAACAGGAAAAAAAATTAGGATATAAGTTGATATTTTTACTCTATCCAGAATTAAGTTCTCGCCAGATGGAGTCTTGAATAGTGCCAGTTGAAGTTCTTCCTACCAAAGAACAGATGAAAGCATTGTCAAAAAGACAAATAGGATCTGTGAGAATTTTTTTTCCCAGGAACCGGTTGTCATGAGAACCTTTTGAGAATTCATCACACGTGATGTGTATATGCAATCCAGGCCATACAGACCCTTCATCTGGCTTGGATGAAGGGTCAACGAAAAAATCATATCTTTTGCAACTTAGGTGGGCCTCGGTGAAAATCAAGGGTTAGAGTCCGTCGCACTCTGTTGCAGCACACCTGATTTTTGGATCAGGCTGATTTCTGGGCCCTAGAGGTTTAACAAGGTGACACATTTAGTGGATGGATTGATATCGTGACACATGACCTGGGATGAGTTCTCAAAGGGTTCTAACAGGTTCTCATGAGAACTGGTTCCTAGTAGAAATTTTTCTCTAGCATCTGCTTCCTAATAAATAGCCTACGAAGTGATGGGAGTGGTGTAACATTAGCAATGAGCAGTTGGCATTTCAAAGAGCAATATCTGAGGTCTTTAACTGTTGATTAGTGACGTTAAAAACTAGCAACCTTGAAAGAATCATTACATTTTCATGCTTAAACCGCAGCAGATTAACTTTTCCCATTTTAGGCTATTTCATAAACCTCGGAACTACATAATCCTCGGCCTCAATTTCCAGCCTTTCATTTGATCCAAGCATTCCATGCAGGTGGGGACCATCTATCAGTTACCTAGATTGTTCATCCAGTTGGCCCTAGGTGGACAGGTGACAGACAGTAAATGTCCTCCATAGAAGAATCACAGCCATCTGATCACCAGACATTTTGCCATCGTATATCGGCAGTTGGCCATATTTTTGCTTTAATCAATCCAATTGATGGATAGATAGGTTGTGGTGAAACAGAGAGTTCTCATTGCCCATCCACAGCAAGGCACACCCCAACTGTATCAATACTGGACAGAATGGATACAATGGTAATTCAGACCGTATGCTGTAGGTTGACACGGGATCCGTTCTTCATGATAAACAACAGTCATACAGCAGAAAACTTTGCGGTACTCCTATATTCGGTTTGGTTTTAATAATATTTTTCCTTTACTTTTTTTTATAATCGATCTAGCAGAATTTATAAAAGGGGAAGTACAACGTTGTTCTACAAAAGAGTCACAACATAGTGTCAGCTCATCAAACAATTGCAACTGACACCAAAGTTTTCAAGTTTATAAACAATAAAAAGAACCACACTGGCATCAAATTTGAGCAATTCGGCACCTAATGGCCTGTTTGATAACCACTTAAAAATGAGATCATCTAATTTTAGTAAATCATGATGATGTGTTAGAGATGAATTGTTTTGGTAGGTATTAAAATATCCTGATGACCAACAATGTATGGAATCTTTAATAAAGTTAATATTAACTAAAATGAGATGAACTCATTTTTAAGTGGATCCATGTGTAACTCCACCTACCCCACTCTCACATACTTCTTCCACTCCCTCTCTCAACAGTATCCCCAGCAGCAGGGGGAAACAAGAGAGAGTGAGAGGGTCAGGGAGAATATAAAGAGAGGAGAAGAAAGAGAAGAATGGAGAGAGGAGAAGAGAATAAAGAAAAGAGAGAAGAGAAGAAAGAAATCCCCATCCTTTGTCGTTTGATCTGTAGAGTAAAAAGACTCATCTACTGAATGCATGGTTGATTAGAGAATGTCACCAATCTTCTTGTTTCAACTCCCATTTTTGGTCCGCCGTGTAGTTGCATCACTTTATCCTTGGATTTTAATGGGGCCATTCAAGAAGAGTCAAGCTTTGTTGACTCTAAAGTCCATATAAGCGCTGAAACAATCTTTCAGGTAAGAGAGCATGAAATTCATTGAAGCCATCGCCTCATTCAAGTTTTACACATCAGAAGTAGACCACTATATATGCATTAGGCAATATGAAATGAGGTTTCTGATATTGTCATTTTACATTGATGGTATCCTTGCTTAATGAGAATGATATTGAAATGTTGTTATTGACCAATATATCTAGATATGGAGAAGATTAGCATGACCCCTGCACAAGGACAATACACACATTCAGGGGCCATTTGGATTCAAGCAAAGTTACATCAGCAGAGGTTGTATGAGCAACTGAGCAAGACAGCTTGTCTGCTCCCATTGAATTTTGAGATGAAGATCTCGAACAGGTAAATTTCATCCTGGAAAGACCATTCTAAGAAGTTTTTGAGAATATGCCCAAGTCTTGCATGTTGAGAAGATCTGAGAGTAATTCCCGATACATCATGCAAATTTGTTGAGGCCACAATAGATGAGCACTCCAAACTAAATGTGCAGATGTCATTGGTGCTCTTTTGCCACCACAGTAGACAACCTTATGTATGCAATCTTGTGCACTCATCCTAATGTTTGCTGCGTTGTGAACCTCGTGAGTTGACAACAAGCAACTCAAGCCATGCATTGGGAAGATGTCCAAAGAATATTCACTTGTCCTAGAAGCATAAAGGAATTTATGCTATGATATCTAGAAACGGATCGAAGGATGGTAGCCTATTTTGATGCCTCATGGGGAGATGATCTGGATGAAAGTTAGTCTAACTCTGGATTGAATGGAAGTGTCGTTGCATGGTTCGGCAGGAAACAGTCTTCTATTGCCCTATACCATGGAAGCATACATGGTGTAATGTGGTTTGAGAAAGTGTGTGGATCAAAAGATTCTTAAGAGCCTCGGATGTCATCCCAATTATGAAGGTTCTCAATTTGTAAGGACCGACAATACATTGTTTATAGAAGTTGTGAAGGATCAATGCATTGTTTGTAGAAGTTGTGAAGGATGTCGGACACTAAAAGAAATCAAGAAGTTAAACAACATTGAGATATAGCATTATTGTGTCAGGAAAAGTGAAATATGGACAAATTAGCTCAACCACATTCCCACCATAGATATGTTAGTTGACCTATAACGAAGTTTACTGCAAGAGATTTATTCGAGGTACATCAAGCGAATGGGACTTAAAGAGCTTAATGTTTTTCTTTCTTTCTTTCTTTCTTTCTTTTTTTTTCAAAGTGGAATTGTAGTTGACTAGTGGCACAGCCTGACACAGCCAATTGAATGGGGAAGGATCCGCCCAACATAGGCACCTTTAAGCTAAGCTTAACACAAAAATCACAACTAAAATAGAGAATAAGTCTGGAATTTTTTTTGAATTCAGAAGTGCCTTGAGAATACTCATGTGATGCCCTTTAATAGACTTCTTGGATGTACAAGGACAGTTTCTTAGTTTCTTTGAAAATTAAGGATTTATTACAAAAATACAAGACTAATCAAAGAAAGATGCTAAATCAAGGTGCCATATTGGCAATGAAACGGCCATATCAGCCATTATGTCATGGAAACAGTGGACACCATTATGCAATATGGAGTCGTAACAGCGATCTCTCGAAAAATGTTACCATAACAGCTGTTGCGAGCGCCGTAACGGTCAAAAAACAACCCTTTTTTCCTATAAAAATCGGATTTTTGGCATTTTTTCCCACTTCATTCGATTTCTAATTCTTCCTAAACTGTTTTTATGCAAATTTCAACCACTATTGACTAGTTATTTTGGATTAAAACATTTCGATCAAGTGATTTGGGTGAATTGAAGCACCAGGGGCTATTTTGGGGGAAATTCGAAAAAATAGGTATGCGTGCGTTATTTATTTATTTATTTGTTGGAAATGAATTGTATGGAGATTCAATCATCAAAACAACCATATCTTGGTATATTTGTAGCCGAATTAGTGATATTTTTAAAAAAATTTTAATTTTTTAATTACTGTTTGAAAAAAAAAAAAACCAAAAAATTATTTTTTATTGATGTTGGGTATGAATGATTCTGATTGATGTAAGATTAGTAGATGTACTTATCCATGTGTTGATTTTGGATTATTGATATCATTTTCTAATTATTATTTTTTTCTATTTTTGGATGAATTTTGCATATTTCTGAAGTATAGAATTTCTTTTTATTGATGTTGGGTATGAATGGTTCTAATTGATGTAGGATTAGTAGAGATGCACATAAAAATGTGTTGATTTTGGATTATTGATACCATTTCCTTTTCTTCTTCTTTTTTCTTTTTTTCTTTTTTTTCCTATTTTAAAATTTTGCCTATTCCTAAAAATTGGAAAAATAAAAAAATAAAATTATATTGTTATTGATCTTGGGTATGGATGGTTCAAATTGATGTCAGATTAGTAGAGATGTATATAAAAATGTGTTGATTTTGGATTATTGATACCATTTCCTTTTCTTTTCCTTTTTTTTTTTTAAAAATTTTATTTTTACCTATTTCAAAATTTTGCCTATTCTTGAAAATTGAAAAAATTATATTTTTATTGATGCTAGGTATGGATGGTTCCAATTGGTGTATGATTAGCAGATGTACATAAACGTTTGTTGATTTTGGATTATTGATATCATTTTCTTTTATTTTTTAATTACTCTATTTTTGGATGAATTTTGCCTATTTATGAAAAATGGAGAAAGAAATTATTTTTGTTATTGATGTTAGGTATAAATGGTTCCAAGTGATTAGGATTAATATATGTACATAAACATTTATTGATTTTGGATTATTAATATCATTTCCTACTATATTTATTTTCTTCTATCTTCCAGTGAATTTTGCCTATTTCTAAAAAATGAAAAAAATAAAAAAATAATAAAAAATTCATTGATGTTAAGTATGAATGGTTTCAATTGATGTAGATTTAGTAGATGTACATAAACATGTGACGATTTTGGATTATTGATATCGTTTCCCTTTTTAATTTTTTCTACTTTCAGATGAATTTTGCCTTTTTTCTGGAAAATAGAAAAAATTTAATTGAGGGTATGAATGGTTCCAATTAATGTAGGATTACTAGATGTACATGACCATGTATTGATTTTGGATTAATGATATCATTTCCTCTCTCTTTTTTAATTCATCTATTTTTGAATGAATTTTGCTTATTTCCGAAATTTTGAAAAAAAATACGTTTTATTTTTATTTTTATTTTTATTGATGTTGGATATGAATGTTTCCAATTGATGTAGGATTAGTAAGATGTACATAACCATGTGTTGATTTTGGCTTATTGATATCATTTATTTTCTTTTAATTTTTTCTATTTTCGGATGAATTTGGCTTATTTCTCAAAAATGAAAAAATAGATTATTTTCTTATTGATGTTGGGTATGAATGGTTCCAATTGATGTAAGATTAATAGGTGTACATAACCATGTGTTGATTTTAGATTGTTGATATCATTTCATTTTTAAAAATTTTCTTTTTTGGTATGAATCTTGCCTATTTCCGAAAAATGGAAAAAGGAATTTTTTTTTTTTTTTGATGTTGGGTATGAGTAGTTCCAATAAATATAGGATTAGTAGAGATGTACATAACCATGTGTTGATTTTGGATTATTGATACCATTTTCTTTTTTTACTATTTTCATATTTAGAAAAAAAAAAAAAAAAAGATTATTTTTTCGGTTATGGATGGTTCCAATTGATATAGGATAAGTAGATATACGTAATCATATATTGATTTTGGATTATTGATATTATTTCCTTTCATATCTTTTTAATTTCTAGATGAATAGTGGTTATATATCTAAATTTTGGGCTGGTGAGGTGCTTGATTCATTCTTGTTTAGGGTTTACTTTAGTATTTAGACTTTACATGAGCACTTTACACTTTCGTTTAGACTTTAGTCTTTAATAGGACGAAAATGGTTGGCCAATAAAGAAGTGATGATATGTTATAAAAAAATAAGTGAGGATGTTGGATGATAACATTGTGAGAGGGTGGGTAGTATTAGGCACCAAATGAAATGCAACCATTGTAGTTGCGTGATAATTGGTGGAATCAAATGACTTAAACAACATTTGGTACATCAAAAGAGCTGAATCGTGAGGTGCGACAACATGCCAAGAGAGATAATGAACCTGATGCATCAAAATTTAGGAGAATCAAAGGAAAAAAGAGTTGTCTTGCAAAAAAAGTAGGTTGCTCTTGATGCGGCCCCACAAGAGGTGTTTGGTTCTGATTATAGAAGCATTGGTGATAAGGAGAATGTAGACTCTGATAAAGATTTAAATTGATGAAGATTTAGATCGGGAAGTTACAATGGCTAGGAGAAAAAGCATGCACACTGTTCTTAAAGAAGAAGATTGTCGATGCATGTTTAGAGGAAGGGGTCCATACGTGAAGGGGGAGTGCGATTGTGAGGATAGGTTTGGTGGATTATGGGCCCCCCATGGGTGATTATGTGGATGTGGTGGAGCTTGGGAGACCCACATGTGATCTAGTTCTATTTTGAAACGAGATGACAAAATAGAAGAAGATTAAGCAAATGTGAACTATAACTACCATTAAGAAGCAGGATAAGGTAACAACTAAGCTATTCATACATGTCAACATACCCTCAAATATTGCCAACTTCCTGTACCGGCAAGTGGTAATCGATAAGCGATGGAAGCAAGCAAAGGAGTTAAGGGACCCATGGCTAAGGATATTAGGGAGAAATGGACAAAAGCTGAGTATCAAGATGTGAAGGCATATGTGGCTACCTTTAGACCAATATGGTAAACCAGAGGATGGACGATAATGTACAATGGTAGGACTACCCCAACCAAATGTCACATGATCAACTCCATAGTATCCTGTCACTTGAGAATGGCATTTTACAAATCAATTGATGCATTGGATGCAATGAAAAATGTTGGCTATATTCTTACCCTAATGGAATAGATAATGGATGAGATTGGAGAGGAGAACGTGTTGAAATTGTGACCAATAACGAAACAACATAAAAGTTTGAGGGAAGAATGTTGATGTGAAGAGGCCACATATATTTTGGTTAACATGTGTTGCACATTTCATCAATCTCATATTAGAAGATATTTGAAAGAAGAAGAGTATCGCAGTATTAGTTGAAAGGGAAAGACAAGTAACGTCATTCATCTACAACCATAAACAACTAGTTGCCATAATGAGGAAGTCATGGATGGGAGAAAATTACTTTGGCTTACAACGACTAAATTTGCGATGAACTTTATATCCCTTAAAAGTTTATACAAGCATCAGAGAGAGCTAAGTGAGATCTTTGCTTCTTATGTGTGGCTTAGATAAACAAATAAGGGCATTGAACAAATTGCAAATACATGGACTTTGCCAGGGCAACTTCTGGATATTATTGCACAACAGGCGGTGAATTAAACAATTTCAGCTGATTGGTGGGTGTATTTTGGAGAGAGTGCGAAGGCTCTCAAAACAATTGAGATCAAAGTTTTAAGCCAAAACTTCTTCCTCTAAATGTGAGAGAAACTGGAGTTGTTTTGCACTCATCCATTCGAAAAATAGGAATAGATTGCAAAGTAAGACATTGTATGGACTCGTATACATGCACTACAATGTAAAGTTAAGATTGCGGATTGCAAGCGTGTGGCAAATTTTCTGATGAAGCGACTTATGTCCAATAAACTTGGACAATATTTATGATGAGGATTCACTTCTACATTCATTGGAACACAGGGAAACAGGTAAAAGAGGACAATGAAGGAGTCAAGGTGGGCAACCCAGTGACACGTGCAACGTAACAAGAGAGTTACCCAGAGTGAGGTGTAGATTTGACCCAAGTCCAACAAAAGAGTGCGACCAACAGCAAAACTAAGATGGATGATCATGGCGGTGATGATGATGACACACCTGCTGATCCCACTTCTGGTGTTAAATTTAGCCTGATGTACGTGAGGTAGGTATTAAATTAATACCGTAAAGTACCTTGCAAACGTAAGCTATTTTAGCATTATATTGATGCTAATATATTTATCATTAATATTAGATATTTAGGAAATTAAATATAAGAGTTTTGTAGTTAATCCTACATTGTCACGCAAGTCAACATTCTCACCAACGAGTAGACTGTCATGCCATCACAAGCATGGTTTTTTTTTTTTTTAAATTAGGAATCCTCTAAATATTTGGAATTTTTATCCCACATTTTTTTTAAAAAAAATTTGAGGAAAAAAAACATTATAGGAGGCATAATGACCGTTATGTCCCCTTATGCTAAATAAATAAGAAAAATCTAATGAGATTCTGTTATATAGCTAGCTAATAGTTTTTGCATACCTGCCTGATTGGATTATGCTGCCTAATTAAAAGACTCGGGCCTCCTTGCATAATGATGACTAGCCCACATCCAATGCATGATGGACGACCCACTTCAAAAGTGGGGCCCACACGATGAACAGTCCACATCAAAGTGGGCTCTACATGATGTCCAATGGACATTGAAGGTGGGGCCCACATCAAAGTGGGCTCTACATGGTGGGCAATTGACATTGAAGGTAGGCCCCACGCGATGGACAATTAACATTGATGATGGGCCTCACACGATGGGTGGCCCACAACAAGGTGGGCTTCACATAATGGACGATCTACATCCAAAGATTGGCGCCTAATGATGAACAGCACACATCCAAGGTGGGCCCCACATGATGGACATCCCAGTTTTAAGGTGGGACCCACACAATGGATGGTCCACATCAAAGTGGGCTCTACATGATGAGTGGTGGACATTGAAGCTGGACCCCACACGATGGCCAATTAACATTGACGGTGAGCCCCACACGATGGATGACCCACATCAAGGTGGGCCCCACATTATGGGTGGTCCACATCAAAGGTCGGCCTCTAATGATGAATGGCTCACATCCAAGGTGGGCCTAACACAATGAACGGTCCACATCAAAAGTTAGCCTCACATGATGGACGATGGATATTAAAGGCGGACCATACATGAACTTGAAGAGATATTTGGAAAAAAAAAAATGGTTTTCTACTTTTTTGACTGATCGGCATACTATTTATCAAACATACTTATCAGCTAAATAAATAAAAACCAAAATATGTTACTAATAACATAAGTAGCTTAAGGAAAAAACAACTTACAATCCAAATGGACCTAAACAAATCTTAGACGGAGCACAAAAATCCCTACACAGAATAACGGAGACATGCACGCTGTGGTTGTAAAGAGTAATTATATGAACCTCGTGCCAAGGAGATGCACTGCATCAACCTTAAGCCTTGAGTACTTTGGACAAACGGGGTGTCAGGGACTGTCAATACACGATCCACAGCAAGGATTTGCATTTGATGGTCAAATGATCAAATATTCGATGGCTAAGAGCTTACACTCTAGGGTAGTTCGGCCGGATGGTCTATCCAAGTCAAGATCCATCTGATCAACGGTCTGGATCATGGATCGCCGACACGTGCATGTCCCCGCTAAAAGATTTTTACCACGCAATTCGCCTCACAACATGTGTACGAGTCCGCATTGAAGATGAGAGAAAACCGGCAATCCTATCCGTAGCCCGACCGCAAACAGAAGCTTCGAGAAATCAGAAGAAGAAAAGAGGAGTACTGGGCCCCACGAGAGGAACTTACCTTATGTATGCTGTCGTCGTCGATAATGGAGCTACTCAGCTTCTTGAACAGCTCATACAAGGCCTCGATCTCGTTGACGGTGACTGCAAAAACATCGAAATTGAGGAAAAAAGGGTTTCCAGAAAGAAGAGGAAAGAAAGAAAAAGAGGGGTTTGGGCAGACATGGGGAGTCCTTGGCGAGCTCAGCCATTTCCTTCAAACGGTTTCTGGATTTATGGGGGCGTTGCTCGAAGCAATCGGTGAAGGCGAAGATAAGAGCTTCTACTATGGCGATGAACGGTATGCATGCAGCGCAGAGGCACTCCCCAATCGTTAGAAAGCTCGATTTCTGCAAAATACCCGTAAGAATGAAGAAGAAAAAAAAAAAAAAGAAAAAAAAAAAGAAGGATAGAGAGAGAGAGAGAGAGAGAGAGAGAAGATGGTGCACGACCAGAGCATTGCTGTTTGTGGAATCCATTTTCCGTCTGAAAAACACAACAGCTCTGTCTCTGCGTACGGAAGAGAGCGTAAGCTTTTCGCGGTTACGGACTTACGGGGAGAAGCCAGGACAAGGAATGGTATTTCAAGACGCGCCAGACACCAGCGCGAGAGGCGTACGCGAATTGCCCAGTAGGTTATGAGCCTATACGCGAGCGGATCCAAAGATGCAGTGGACCACACTATACATAACACCGAGGATTGAACACCCACCGTTAAAAACTTCTCGGAATGCAGAAGTTTTCAATCAAGCTGATATCGTTTTCGTTCTTTGAGATCCCGAGTCACCTAATGGACGGTTTGGATGGTATATAACTATCATGGACCGAAGAAGGCCCTTATGAACGGTTTGGATGGCATGTAACTATCATGGTCCAAAGAAGGTTCAATGGTAGACGTCTTTATCCTGGACACTTTTTTGTGGTGTGGTCTTACCATGATGTATGTGTCGTATCCACACCATCCATCTATTTTATAAGCTGATTTTAGTGAATGAGCCAAAAATTGAACCATATGGGAAGCTCAACTAAGCCATAGGAAGCATTGACAAAAATAACATCCATGGTTGAAATCTTCTAACGGCCCATATTCATTTGTTATTCAACTGGTTCATAAGGGCCCATAAAGGGGAGTGGAGTAAAAACATAAATACCAATTTGATTTAAAACTTTCATGGTTTACAAGATTATACTTATTTGATAGTTGGCTTTCAAGAAGTTTTCAACCATCAATTTTAATAGCATAGTTCATTCAAGTTTTTGATATGCTTCAATTTTTTTGTTCACGTCCTCAAATGAGATTATGTCTATCATTTCGTGCCACAGAGTGCCAGTAAGTAGCTCAACACAAAAAATGTATGTAGAACGTATTGTAACACTATATGAAGTAAGTTAGCAAGTCTTTGAAATGAGATGATGCAAAGAATTTTGATCCAATCATTAATTGATTGTGTATTAGCAAATGGCATATATATATACACACACACACACAATGCGCTCGACCTCACGAGTCAGTCCCATGAGGTCGAGCTGTGTGGGCCCCATCGTGATGCGTTTTGAACATCTACCCCTACAGTCAGATGCACCATTCCATCGTGGGCTTAGATCTCAAAAATCAAGTCAATCCGTGACTTTTGTGGGCCACACCACATATAGAAGTGGGGAGGGGCCGTGCACTATTAAAACATTCATAATCATTTTTTGGGCCCACCGAGATGTGGTTTGCAAATCCAGCCCATCCATTATGTGTCCCACTTGAATGAGGGTTCAGACTAAGTTTCAACAGCATTCAAGACTCAGGTGGGCCCCACGAAGTATTTTTATATGTTTTAACGGTGTCTTCACATGATTTTAGATGATATAGCCCACCTGAGTTCCGTATACAGCTGATTTTTGGGATATTTCATAATTTAGAGGGGACCCATCAAATGCACGGTGTTGATAGTCAACACGCATCAAGATGGGGCCCACACAGCTCGACCTCAAAGGAGCTTATCGTGAGGTCGAGTGCATAGTACCTTTTCCATATATTATATTCATACCGTCCATACATCTTGCCCAATCATTTTATGATCTGAGGCAATAAACGAGGCAATCCAAAGTGAAAATGGACCACACCAAAGGTAGTGGTGGGAATTGAACACCCGTCTTTGAAATTTTTTTTTTACGATCCACAATAGTGTTGGATTAAACTAATATTTATGTTTTTCTTTCATCCAAATTTATTTGACCTTATAAACAAGTTGGATGGCAAATAAATATCATGTGAGCTGTATGAAGATTTCAACGTTGGAAATCTTATCTCAATGTTGTTTTTGTCGTGAACCACCTTGGATCCTTCTCGTTTATAGAATGGCTCACCCCACCAACCGATGGGCCTTTCAAATGAAATACGCGTCATATTCGGATTGCATTTCTCAGCACGACAGCATAAGCTATTCTCAGCATGACATGATCCTAAAAAGCAGAATTTTAAGTAGACCATGGTACATGAAATAGTGGGGATGAAAATATCCACCATTGAAACAGTCCTAGGTCGAGCATGATGTTTATATGTGATCAAAATCGTTCATAAGATCATTCTAGCTGCGATAAGCTGAAAACATAAATATTAGCCTGATTGAAAACTTACTCTATTCCATGATTGAATTGACGGTGGATGTTCAATTGGTATTGTTTATGTAGGTCCAATGGAGTTTGGAATCTTTATTTTTTCAGATCATGTAACATGAGCTGAAGAAATTGATGAAGGGGATGGATTTATCCAGATATCTTAGGGCGTGTTTGGACGGGCCCATCCCATGGGATTAGATTGTATTAGGGTGGATGTCAGGTAATGATGGCTACGTTAGTGGATTGCCGACAACATGGGATTGCTATATCGAGGGAATCTACCAATGAGTATGTTTGGCCCGCCTAGCCAATCCTGGGATTAAAAAAATTCCTCTTATATATCAACACGCTCTCCTGAAGCCAATCTCTGACCATTGTCTAGTGATGGTTGCTATGGACAAAGAAAAATGTGGTCCGAAACCATTACGGTCTGTTTGGGCAGTGGGATTGGAAAGGATTAGGTGGGATGGGATTCATCTAGTCCCGTGCCAATTCCACTCCATGTTTGGGAAGAATGAAAAAGCTTGGAATTACATTAAATAGAATTGCTTTAGGTCTGTACCAATTTCACTCAATGTTAACAAGTTGTTGTAGGTCCCACCATGATGTGTGGGCTATATCCACACCATCCACCCATTTATCAAGATTATTTTAGAGCATGGGCTAAAAAATAAGTAAATCTAATGCTCAAGTGGACTCCACCATAGAAAGCAATGGGGATTGAATACTTACCGTTGAAAACTTCTTTGGGGCCACATAAGTTTTGGATCTACCTCATTTTTAGGCCCATGCCATAAAATGAGGTTACAAAACAAATAAACAGTTTAGATATAACACATGTGTTTTATTCTCAATTATTTCAAATGATAGTGGGTATATCCACTCATTGTACCACCGTATTGTCAACAAAGCACAGCATTAATCTTATCCCATGGCAACAGGGACAATCTCTGCCATGGGTAATAATTATGTTTTTTGAATCTCATCCCACTTAATCCCTTCTAATCCCACTGCCCAAACAGACCCTCAGGAGTTTCAACTCCCGGTCAAGGGTTCGAGTACCCATAGGTGGTGAAATTCCACCAGCGTGAGTGCGTGGGGGTGTGTGTACGTGTGTAAAAAAATAAAAGTAATGATGGTGATGCCAGTGGATTGCTGGAAATCCTATTGGATTGCTCTAATTCAGCAGAAGTTCAACATGCCTGTTTGGCAAGCCCAGCCAATCCTGGGATTGCTCCTTCCAATCCCTTCCAATACAACTGAGTGGGGTAGAGGAAACCAATCCGATTGCATACTAATTGAGTAAGCTTTTATTTATATTACCGAGTAAACTTTGTTGGGCTCACCGTGGATATATGTGGTTTATCCACACCGTCAATCCAGTTTTCGAGCTTTTTAGAAGCTCAAGTGGACCATACCATAGGAAAGTGTGGGAATAATGGTTTCCACAGCTGAAAGCTCTCTAGGGCTCACGGCGATGTTTATTTGTCATCCAACCTATTCATAAAATCATGGCACGAAGGGAAAACACAAATAACGTCTTAATCCAAAACTTCTATGGTATATAAGAAATTTTCAATGATAGACGTTCAATTCACATTGTTTCTTATTGTGTGGTCCACTTAGCTCTGGACGTGCTTCATTTTTGGGCCCATGGCCTAAAATTATATGGTAAAAATACATAAATCTTAATGGCCACCACATAGTGTGCTGGCAACTTGCGTTTGCAAACCTCGGATGATGCTGATGCTGATTAAGAGGTCACCCGGGCAGCATTTGATTGGGATCGCTTGACACTTGCGCTGTTTATGTCAAATCAATGTAATCCTCCAAAAATCTCACAAGACATGGATTGATAGAAAAATATTTACATGGAATAGTTTTGTTGGCTCACCATGATGTATATATTATATCGTCCATCCATCTTGCCCATCATTTTATGGTCGGAGGCAATAAATGAGGTAGATCCAAAGTGAAAATGGACCACACCACAGGTAGTGGTGGGAATTGAACACCCGTCATTGAAATTTCTTTTACGATCCACAATAATGTTGGATTAAACTAATATTTGTGTTTTCCCTTTGACCAAATTTATTTGACCTTATATACAAGTTTGATGGCAAATGAATATCTGGTGAGCTGTATGAAGGTATCAACGTTGGGAATCTTATCTCAATGTTTTTTGTCGTATGGTTCACATGAACTTTGGATCCTTCTCATTTATAGAGAGGCCCACCAACCGACGGGCCTTTCAAATGAAATATGCCTCATGTTCAGATTGCATTTCTCAGCATGACAGGATAAGCCACGGTACATGAAATAGTGGGGATGAAAATATCCACCATTGAAACAGACCTGGGTCCAGCATGATGTTTATATGTGATCAAAATCGTTCATAAGATCATTATAGCTGCGATAAACTGAAAACACAAATATTGGCCTTATCAAAAACTTACTCTATTCCATGATTGATTTCACGGTGGATGTTCAATTGGTATTGTTTATGTAGTGTCGTCCACTTAAGTTTTGAATCTCTAATTTTTTCAAATCATTTACTAACATGAGCTGAACAAACTGATGAAGGGGATGGATTTATCCCGATATCTTCATAGGCATGCAGGTAGTACGCCTGTATGACTGGGTGGGGCGAAGGAAACCAAATCGGATTGGATACTGAGTAAGCTTTTATGTATAAGTACCATGTAAACTTTATGGGGCCAAATTTTCGAGCCTTTTAGAAGCTCAAGTGGACCATACCATGGGAAAGTGTGGGAATAGTGGTTTCCACAGCTGAAACTTCTCTAGGGCTCCCAATAATGTTTATTTGCCGTCCAACATGTTCATAAAATCACGACATGACTGAAAACACAAATATCATCTTAATCCAAAACTTCAATGGTATATGAGAAATATGAGAAATTTTTAATGATAGATGTTCAATTCATATGGCTTCCTGTTGTATAGTCTCCTTAGCTTTTGACATGCCTTGTTTTTGAGCTCGTGGCCTAAAATTGCCCGGTGAAATGAATAGACCGTATAGATAAAATACATAAATCATAATGGCCACCACAGAGTGTGTTCTGTACTTTTTCTTTTTTAAAAAACTTGTTAGTACACCCCCACTGTCAGCTGACAATTGCGTTCGCCAACCTCGAATGATGCTGATGCTGATTGCGAGGTGACCCGGGCAGCATTTGATTGGAACGCATGACACTAAAGGCATATTTGGAAGTTCTTCCGAGTAATATATGTAAAGCTCTCTCCAAGAGCTGCACGTAATCAAATTGATAAATGATGTATATCTCTAACAACAGCAGATAACTGTAATCAGATCCCTGACGTCAGATCACAATGAATGAACATGTCCTGTGGTGGCAGGATCACCGCAATCAGCATCTCTGGTTAGTTCAGCGAGAGCGGATCCTCTGTTTCCAGCACTCCCTGGCTCCCCTTGTTCTGGAATTTAATGGGTCCACGTCATTTATGCTGACATCAGTATATCACTTTAATAAAATAATGACTAGTTTACGAAATACTGCTCTATCAGGAAGAAAGGTTACATTTCTTACGGCTTATTAGAAAACGCCTAATCCGCCACACGGCCGCGGATTTCCTGTGTAACCCTTCCGTAATAAGTTCCTGCGCAAGGATGCTGGTTAGGACCCACCGCTATGATTTTAAGAAACCACTCTATCCATCCGTTTTGCAAAATCATTTCACGACCAGAAACCGAAAAACAGTAAAATTCCAAACTCAAGTGAGTTGCATGGAAGAAAATAGTAGAGCACCATTAAAATATTCTATTAGCTGGAAAAGTTCTATATCAGCCTAAATTTGTTGCGTTTTAACTTCATCCAAGCGGGAATAACCTTTTAAGCGGTTTGGATGACGTATAAACATCAAGGTCGAGCCCAGGAAGTTTTCAATGATAAGAATTTCTTTTCCCAATTTGTCCTCTCGTGCAACCCACTTGAATTTGGAATCCTCCTGGATTTTTAGTTGCATGTCATGAACTCGCAAAACAGATAGACGGAGTGGATTTCTCACAAATATAGCGGTGTGTTCCACCCAGCATCCCACACCCAGGATCGGTGACATTGGGAAGCGGATTGCATAGTGAGTTTTACTGAGTAGACTTAGTGAGGTCCACCTTGATTTATTTATTTTATCCTCTGTCCATCCATTTTCTCGAATAATTTTAGTGCTTTAGCCCAAAAATAAATCATATAAAATGTTCAAATGGACCACACCACAGGAAATTTGAACGTCTACCATTGAAATTTCTAAGGATTCAGAGAGATTTTGGATCAAGTTTATATTTGTGTTTACCGTTCATCCACGTCTTTATGATCTCATGAACAGGCTGGATGACAAATAAACTCAACAGTGGAAATCATTATACCCACTGTTTCCTGTGGTATGATCCACTTCCTCTTTGGACATGCTTCAATTTTGGAATCAACCCCTTAAATTAGATGGAAAAATGGATGGACGGCATGGATAGTCCATACACATTCAAGGTGGGCCCAATTGAGTTTACTCAGTAAGATAAGAGCCTACTGAGTAACTCAGTAGGCAATCCGATCTTGGTGACGTTGGTGGGACCTGACCGTGGCCCACCTCAATGTGTGCTTTATATATCTACACCCTCAATCCATTTTTCTCTTTCTTTCGTTTTTTTTACATTAATTCTCCAAAAAATGAAGAAGATACAAATCTTAGGTGGACAACATCATAAGAAACATTGGAAAACTTCCTAGTGTCCACAACTATGCTTATTTGTCAAGATTTGCGTCTATTTCATTTTTTTTTTCTTCCATTCATTAAATTTAGCATGCAAAACAAACATATAACGTAAATATACACTACATACATCAAAGTGTGGCCCATGATAATGTCCCACTCACATCCTGGTATATGGGGTTGCAACAAAGCTATATTACTTTTTCAAGACCAGATTGCATGGTGTAGCAAGCAACACCCATGTGGGTGTTATGTACTAATACACAATCTCCATTGGCACACCATGATAGATGTGTCTTATCCATGGTGTCCATCCGTTTTTCACCTCATATTAGGGCATGAGCCCAAAAAATGAGGTAGATCCGAATCTCAAGTGGATCACACCGAAACAATAGTGATTAAAAGCTCATCATTAAAAGCTTCCTAAGGCCCACTGTAATGTTTATTTGCCATCCAACCTCTTGATAAAATCACAAAGTCATAGATGAAGAGAAAAATACAAATATCAGCTTGATCCAAACTTTTGTAGGGCCACTAAGAAGTTTTTAATGGTCGGCATCCAATCATCAGTTTCTTGTGGGTGGTCTACCTGAGATCTAGATCTACTGCAATTTTGTGCTCATGCACTAAAATGATCCATAAAAATGGATGGACAACATGAGTAATATGCATACATCATGGTAGGACCTGCAAATCTTTTCTAATAGCACGCAACCCTCCATGGTGCATGCTGCCTGGGCAATCTAAGTGTCATCCTTCACAGCCACTTACAATAGCAAATGATTAATTGGTGTATCAAGTTGGACTCAATGTGATATTTATGTAAAATAAACCTCAACCACTAGGTTTTTTACCCCATGTTAGGCCATGGGCCCAAAATTCAATTTCATTTATCATTCACGTTGACTTGGATATAACGTAAAGGGATCCGTCAAACTATTTCCATTGGTGTAGCCTAAGTAATTCATGTCCAGTTACAATTTTTAGGGCATTGGCCTCTTTTTTTTTCTTTTTCTTTTTTCTTTTTTTTGTTGCAATTTAGTAGTTGGAGTGAATTTCATACAAGTATCATGGTGAACCCTTTAAAAATCAAGGGTATACATCTCATTCCTAACCATTTCCTTTAGTGCAATACACGAGAATCACAGGTCATTATGATTTTTTGTCTTTATGCCCAATACGAGACTTAATAACAAATGGTCAAAGTGGATCTTACAAAAAAAATTATGGTAGGCCCTATCTAAGTCAATAAACATGTCCATAGAAATATTATTTATAAGTAAACTCCATATACAGCTGAATAAGTTCTATCGGACAAAGTGATAGGTACTAGATCAGGTGACTGGATTGCCGTATAAAGTAATGAAGTTCCACTAGACAAAATGACAAGGTTACCAAACAAGGTGACAAGATTCCATTAGACAAAGTGACAGGATTCTCCAAGACAAACTGACGAGGTTGCTGGACAAAATGATGGGGTTTCACTAGACAAAGTAACGAGGTTACACTAGACAAAGTGACAAGATTATAAGATAAAGTGATGGAGTTCTACTAGACAAAGGGACGGAGTTTTCAAACAAAATAATATGGTTCCATTAGACAAAATGATGGAGTCTTACTTGACAAAGTGATGGAGTTATTCGACAACTAGAAGATTCTACTAGAAAAAGTAATGGGACTGTGAGATAAAGTGGCGTGGTTGCATTAAACAAAGTAACGACTTTTATTAAAGAAAGTGACCGGGTTGCCTTACAAACTGGTGAGGTTCTACTAAGTAAAGTAACGGGGTTACCAAAAAAAGTGTGATGGTTTCATAAAACAAAGTGACGAGGTTGTCGGATAAAGTGACGAGATTACTAGACAAAGTGACGATATTACTAGACATAGTGATGGGTTCCACTAGACAAAGTGATGAAATTGCTAGACATAGTGACGAGTTCCACTAGACAAAGTGATGGAATTGCTAGACAAAGTGGTGTGGTTACACTAGCCAAAGTGACGGGGTTCTCTTGTAACAATCTGGGCTAACAATACTCGAGTACCAAATATCTTGGAACATCACCAAATAATTTTATTTTACCAGTGACACAAATAAATGTGCACACACCCCACTACACTCAAGGACTTTGAAAATTTATGCACATAACCCGAATTTTGGGTTGGTGTATCAACAGTCCATTAGGCCCATAACTGGGGTTAGGCAATCCAACACATAATTACCAGGTCATCTAATTAATGGGGATATCAATAGTGTCCATCGCATCCAGGCTGGAAATTCTTATAATCATTGAGATCAATAAGGACAACATTTGATCCACAGATTGTAAGAAATCAACATCCGCGACCCAAAACTTAGCAGTATGGCCCACCTGAATTTCGGTTTTACTTGACAAATGGGCGGGGGTCCAAGCAGACCCACCAAAATCCAATGATCGATCCAGATTTAAGATAGCATAGTAGCAACCATACAGTGGTTGTAAGTGCACAACTTGCATGATCCCACGGCTCACCGAGCCAAGCCTGTGGTCAAACTGGTTTTAACCTGATGCCGCTCAAAGAGGAAACTCTCCTCTCTCCTTTTTCTGCTTAGTTGAAATTTTAATGGATAGTGTCTATGTTCTTCGATCAGTGGCCCATCTACATTGTCAGACCAAATGATCTAAATTGTCGATTTGACCCTGAGGATGGACCCGACCAAAACATGATCACTACTCGCGTGGTTTCATGTGATTTGGGGGGGGGCGCACAAACTCAACTTCGAGAGGTCATTTTACCAAAAACGACATCAACTCTGCCGACAATCTACGACAGTTGATCATCTCAGTCCCTTCCTTTTGAGAACATTCATCTCGACCACCCATTTGCTACTGTTTTTTAGGGTTCTCGTACGTACTTGTCATGTGGCAGAAGGAATCTTCCTATGGGAATGCGTGGCTCAATCTCGATCACCCAAGAGCTTTTAAAAGCTCTTCCGATGCATAACTAATGTAGTTGTAGGGCTAAAAATATCCTATCTCCTTGGGTTAAACTCGACTTCGGGAGGTCATTTTACCAAAAACGACATCAACTCTGTTGACAATCTACGACAGTTGATCATCTCAGTCCCTTCCTTTTGAGAACATCCATCTCGACCACCCATTCGCTACTATTTTTTAAGGTTCTCGTACGTGCTTGTCATGTGGCAGAAAGAATCTTCTTATGGGAATGCGTGGCTCAATCTCGATCACCCAAGAGCTTTTAAAAGCTCCTCCGACACATAACTAATGTAGTTGTAGGGCTAAAAGTATTTTATCTCCTTAGGCTAGAGGTTCTGTGAGAAAATCCTCATCTGCACGAGAAATTACTCGTGGCTAAAATTATCGGAACCCACCATACATGTGGGGAAGTTGTAGAAAATGGTGGGCCCCATGGTGATGAGTGGACCCATCCGATTCATCCAGAAGCATTAGATCTGAAGATGAGACCATACATAAAAAGTCATCATAGTTGGCGATTTCATTTTCTTCATTCGAGCGAAAGACCCATCGTGATGAATTGGGCCCCATTGCTTAACTTGAAGCATTCATCCGGTAGACCTCACTACAGGGAGTTTATCCCAAATACTGGATTAAGCCCATGCAGGTGGGATATTAGCTTACTCCCCCTAACGCAAGACATAAGAGGCTCAAGACCATTAAATTAATCCATTGATTAGTTACAATCATGGCTTTGAGAAGGAGTCTAAGAGCTATCAAAACTCTTTTTTCTATTTTTTCCATTTTAGGAAATCATTCCCTCCTCGACGCAAGTCAGGTTAGTATGATTATGAGCTTTGATTTGGAATCAGTGTCCTAACGTATAAGTTGACTCAAATTCAAGCATTGCTTGGGTCGAGTTAACTCGTTCCCAATAACTATAGGAGTTGTCTAAGTAACCTCCAATTTCTTATTGGATAGGAGAGCTGAATTCAGCTTATGAATTATCAACAATTATCGATCCAAGCCCTATCTGCTAACTGTGCTCCATTTCGCCAAGAAACAGTTGTAATCGATGTTGGTGTTTTTTAAAGATTCTAAAAAGGATCCAGTCCATTGAATTAGAAATCAACAATCGTGATCAATGCTGATTTTTATTGGAAGATCCAGTCCATGGGATTGGGAGTTGATGATTGCAATTGATGCTAGTGTTTTTTGAGCTTTTGGAAAAGATCCAGTCCATCGGATAGTAATAATTGGTTAGTGCCAACTCTAGCTAAATATAACACCATTTTTACTCATAAACAAAAGCCATCAAGCGAGGCAACTAGTAGAAAGAAGAGAGTCAATCTCTTGTCCCCTCAAGAAATCTACCCTCTAGCTATTGGTACAATTTTTTGGTGACATGCCTTAAAAAAAATAATTAAAAATCCAAGTGGTTCGAGTGAATTTCATATATAGAAGTTTCATAGAACCTTATCACTTTACTTAGGAGAACCCCATTACTTTATCTAATAGAACTTCGTCAATTTGTTTAATGGAACCATATCACATTTTTCAGTAATCTCATACTTTGTGTAGTGGAATCTCATTGCTTTGTCTGATAACCCTGTCATTTTGTCCTACAACTCTGCCACTTTATCTTGTGGAACTCTGTTACTTTGTTCAGTAACGCCACCACTTTACCCAATAAAACCCTGTCAAATTGTTTGGTAAAACCTTATCATTTTATCTAATAAAATCTCATCACTTTAGTTAGTGTAACCGCACCATTTTGTCTATAATTCCATCACTTTGTTTAGTGGAACCGGTCACTATGTCTAGTAATCCTATCACTTTGTCTAGCTGAATTCCGTCACTTTATCTTATGAAATCGCTACACTTTTTCTGGCAACTCAGTCACTTTATTTAGTAGAACCTCACCACTTTGTCAGGCAACCTGGTCGCTTTCTCTAATAAAACCCATCACTTTGTCTACTGTGACTATGACACTTTATCTCATAGTCCCATCACTTTGTCTAGTAGAATTTTAATTTTTTGTCTAGCAACTCTATCACTTTGTCTAGTGTATCATGTCACTTTGTCCGCTAATCTCATGAAAAAACAATCCTTTTGCTCAGGTGTGATTGATTATTGTCCTATTGAATACCTTGTCTACATGATCTTAATCTTTAATTACTAGGTGGAACATAATTAGCTGAGGTATGTCTTTCATGACAATGATGATGACATTTAATCCTTAATGACCAACGATAATGGATTTTTAATTAGTCGATACTTACCTATTGAATTTGGAAATTCACTATTTTCACTCTAATAATCATGTCACTAGATCACCATTTTTAACTATAATGTGTTCCATGCCTGATGAGACACTTGACTAGTTCGGAAATGCATGGCATTTATTTGTATGGCTATCTACGGCAAGGCTCGGTTAATATGCCATGGCCTAAGCTCGGCTACCCAATTTTGTGGAAGATTGGGGTAGTATATTAAGCGTGCCCCATGGGTCCTTACTCTTGCCCGGGTGGTAGACTCTCAGGAGTTTCAACTCCCGGTCAAGGGTTCGAGTACCCATGGGTGGTGAAATTCCACCAGCATGAGTGTGTGGGGTGTGTGTGCGTGTGTAAAAAAAAAAAAAAAAAGCGTGCCCCATCGTGCCATGATGGAATAAAAATAACCTCGAAACTTGATTGGACTCTAGTTGGGCCTATAAGCTCTTAGATGGCATGAACCTAACTTTAAGTGATAAAAGTTCTTAAATTGCTTGTTGATGGCGAGGACACTCGACTTATAGAGGAGAAAAGTGAGAGCAGATATTGGATTTTCACTACCACAAGATGGCTGATATGGCCTTATTTTGGATTTTAGATGGCTTATATTAGGCTTTGGGTCGACTTAGTTTAGGTTAGGAGTGGTTTGGATGGACTTATATTGACATATATGGACTTGGACGAGATGTGCAGTTTAAGGTTTTGGTATAAAAAAGCAATTCTTCTTGGTCTGGCATGATTGATTATTCCGTTAGTAGGTGAGATGTTTACACGACCCTAATCTGATGTGAAACATGATTCTTGTAGTCACGCCCTGACGAGGATGATGACGTGGATGGAGAAAGCTTGGATGACGACAATAATGATGGCAAGGAAGAAATTTTAATTTAGTATTCGGAATTTGGATTTGGAAATGTGGAATTTTAGTGTTTTCACTCAAAGAATCATATAACCAAGTCACCATTTTTGACTATAATGTGTTCCATCTTTGATGGGGCCCTTGACTAGTTTGAAAATGCACGGCATTTATTTGTACGGCTATAAACAGCCTGCTCAGGCCGAGTTAAAATATATACATGTTTGGCCCACAAAAGTAGAAGCACGGCTTGAGCACAACATGGGCATGTGACAGGCTAAAGGATAAAAGGCCCTGGCACAATTCATCATAATCACATGGTATGAACTGAGGGACTTACCATGTATATAGTTCAAAATCAAAATCAGATTAATTAATTAAGCAATTATATTCTCTGATTAATATACATTTGTTGATTGATTTAAGACCAATATTGATATATCATTAATTCATTTAATGTTGACTATTTGTTGGGTTATAAATTTATGATGGTTATTTTGGTACATGATCTGTATACAATATTTTGGGGGGAGAATTTTACAAAAATAAAAAATAAAAAAAGAAAGAAAGAAACAAAGAAAGAAGAAGAACGAGGAGGAAAGAAAAGAAAAGGAAAGAAAAACTACCTATTTTATAGAATTCACATACGTGTGCCTTTTGCAAAAAGAGATTTCAATAAGCTACTTTATTACTACGGTAAGTAATTATCATTGCGGCGGATTCTTTTAATAAAATTAACCGCCGTGGGAGTTTGCCCATGCCAGCAAAGGGGTCTGGTGGCTCAGTTGAGGCGCATTATGATGCTTATGTGACATTCACCCCAATCACAAAGTAATTCACCTCATATTACACCCAGATCCATAGCTGAACGGGCAGACTGAGTGGAGATACCTCGTTTCAACACTTGAGGTTTTGGTATCGATCCCTAGCGGGGGTGCATGGAGTGTGTGTATTGACATGGGTGTGTACTAACAAGCTAACCCAAAAAAAAAAAAAAAACATCACCCCATATTAGCCATAGGGCAAAAAATCAGCCCCATACATAGTTCAGGTGGACCACATAATTAGAAATAGTCTCTGGATTAATGCTTACTTTCCAAATTGTTTCCCTTGTCATGGCCCAACAAAACCACTAACAGGCTTGTCTTGGGGATCCAAGTCTAAATATGACATCCAATGTTTTGGATTGGATTTTATATAATCATTATCGTGTATAGTGTAAAAATCAAGCATGGACACATCTCTTTACCTGTTTCCTTTGGTGCGGCCCACTTGAATCACATGTTTACGCCTTGAGCCTAATGTTGAATAACACATCTAATGGTTGAAGTGGATCTCACATACACATCACAGTAACCCGTGAAAAATGAAGGATGTGCATCTAATCGAATTTCTTTCAAGGGTCCTTACTCTTGCTCCGGTGGTAGACTCAGAGGAGTTTCAACACCCGGTCAAGGATTCGAGTACCCATAGGTGGTGAAATCCCACTACCGTGTGAGTGTGTGGCATGTGTGTGTTAAAAATTAATTTTTTTTTTTAAAAAAAGTTCCTTAAAAAAAAAATAATATATGAGTAGAAATCTCAATTTATTAAATAAGTAAGAGAGGGATGCTCACCTTTGCTTCTTTTTTCCAAGCCTAGTGTGATGTGTTTGTGAATTCTACTCTAGCGATTAGATATACAATCCCAAGTTAGGTGTAAGTTCACGGCAAATAAATAAGGTGACCTATGATTCGGGTGGCTACATCAAAGGAAACAATTGAGAGATATGTCCACCCTTGATTTTTATAAGTCCTATTTCGATGATTGTATGAAACTCACTCTAAGCATTAGATGCCACATCAAAATTAATGTTTGGGACCAAAAAATTAAGCTCATCCATAATTTAGTTGCGTCACACCAAGGGAAACTAAATTCTACACTAAGTAGGTGTTTTTTTTTTTTTTTTCAGTTTTCTTATTTGTTTTTGTTTGTTATTTTTTAAGGGCTAATCCGTTGAAATCAATAGACAGCTGACGCCGTGATGAAGTGTACACTTGTGGTCCACTAATGAGCGGATTGGTCTTTCCACGGATGATCTTTATATGTAAGTGGCACAATTGCAAAAAAGAAGGCGTTGTATGGGAAAATTTACAAATTGGATGGAATCACTTCTATAGTCTGAACTCCTCTTCTAGTATACCACACGGCTGTTTTAAAAATGATTAGGACTCTTCAACCATACACGTGGCATAGTTGAACAGATACCCAGCCGTCCAAATCACTGACGAGATGATAGCGGTCTTGGCTCTGTAGTTGGGATCACTCATCGTCTTACTTTTAAATATCGTTTCCTATCCATCAAGTGGACGGCTAGGATTACTTGATCAGTGAAGATTTTCGGGATATGATTCATCCATGACATGCCCCAAAATTAGAATGGCTTGGATGGTCGTACATGATGACCACTAGCGAGCAGGACGAATCAAACGGTATTTTCAAATTTTAGAAGGGGCGTGCTTGAGTGGTACCGGTACCACTGGGCGGATGTGGGGTCCACGTGATGTGAAAAGTCCATCCAACCCGTCCATCAGATGAGTCGCCTAATATTACTTGCAGGTGACAAAAATCAGACCGATCCAACGGTCAAGAGAGCCAAAACTCATAAAACAATGTTAACTGGTATTACCGGCCTTGATGTACGCGGGTGCCCACCTGAATTTTGAAACAGCGACTAACCATTTATCAAGACCATATGAAACGTATGAATTGCCTGGATTTCATATTTAGAATACGGTGGGCCTTCTACGCAAATCAACGGTGGACGTTCCCTCCCAACTTGTTCGCTTTTGTGCGGCCCACCTAATTCAACCTGAGGCCCTGGGGTTAACATGCGCTCAATTATATGATGGACGGGTTAGATTTATTTATTTATTTATTATTTTGCATGGACAGTGTGGTCCCACATCTGCCTTGTGAGACTGGAGTGCGCCCCTTTTCAAAATGGTGATGACCCATCATACAAGTATTTCCGTGTGGTTAGCCTCCTTCGTGGACAAGGTAGCCCTGTCTACGGGCCACCAATGAGATCCAAGCCGTCTGCATCTGATGGAAAAAGATATTAAGATCTGTTTGATTTTCCGGCTCAAATGTAATTGCCATCTATATGAGTAATTATTATTTACCAAAGGTAGTACCTGCATCTTTCCCACGCTGGCTTGACCGGTTACTTCTTAAACACTTAAATAGGGGAATTAGTAAAATAAATATGGGCCCACCATAATGTGTGTATCTTATCCACACCGCCCATTTATTATGCCAACTGAATTGAAGGCATGAGCCCAAAAATTAGGAAAATTCAAAGCTCAAGTGGACCATACCACACGGTATTCTGAGAATCGAATGCCTACCATTAAAAACTTGTTGAGGCTCTTAGAAGTTTTAGATCAGGCTTACATTTATATTTTTCACTTATTCACATCTATGTGACCCTATGAATGGGTTAGATGGTGAATAAACCTCAATGTGAGCCTAGTAAAAGAATCAACTTTCAACCGTGGACAAATTAAGTCCATAGCTTCCTTTCACGTGGGCCAATTGGGCATTCCATCTTCCCAATTTTTTGGGATCATGCCTTAAAATATTATAATAAAATAAATGGATGACACTTACATATTATATACATTATGGTAGGGCCATAGATTTAAGTCACCATTTTTGGACCGGTTTTCTTGTCAGAATTAATTACTCATTTTCAACCGGCCAAAAAGTAAACAGTAACTTCTTTAAAAGGGATTTGCTAGGGTCTTTGGAAAGTCAAACAGAAAAGAGAGATAGGATATGACGTGACAAGTGCTATTTGGGGTGCGGCAGCCGCTCTCCGGTCGAGATTTTCCAATCAGATGGATAATGAATGGGTAAGAAACTGTAAACGATGCAGGTAGAAGAAGCCTAGTTTAAAGTTTTGAAATTTTTTTTAAAAAATATTAAAACTGGGAGGGAAAAAACAGTTTTAGATTTTGAATTTTTATAAACCAATGGGCCGGGCTGGGGTAGGCCGAGTTAATAGGCTTTTGGATAGGTAAGTCTTAGCCCAATCTGATTGACAAACGGACTAAAATTTTATGGCTGAACCCAGCCCTCGGGCCTAATACTGTAGCCTGAGCTTCGTGGGCCAAGCTTGAAAGCCCGTCGAGCTAGCCCGGCCCATTGATAGCCCTAATTAGGACACAGGTCCACCGGCAAGAAAGGGGATGTGGCTCAGGTGGGTTCTACCATAATGTTTAGGTAAAATATATTACCACCATGTGTGTTGTCTTATCTTAGGCCCAAGGTCAAAAAACACGCTCCGTTTATGATTTAGGTGGACAATATAATTAGAAATAGTGTCCATGGCAGCACTCACCCTCCAAACTCTGATAGAGGAGCCTATGTTTGGACAATATGCCTAAATTTAGTGTGGCATTTTAATGTTAAAGTGGATTTTATATAATCATCACACTAGGCCTTGTAAAAATTCAAAGGTGGACATCTCTCATGAATGTTTCCTTTGATGTCGCCCACTTGAATAACAAGTCAACCTGATTTTTTGGACCAGGGCTTAAAGTGGGATTACACATCTAATGGTCGCATCTAATGGTTGGAGGAGGTTTTTAGTCCAACTGCAGCCACCCCGATGATAACTTCCACCCTATTAAGTGCATGTGAAATCCAACAACTTTAGGAAAAAGTTAGCCCCACCTACTCATCAACTGGCCTACACCATATAAGACAATATCTAGCCACTGATGAATAACAAATCAAAAGTGTAGCGTGCTCGATCAATGTGTTGATATTCAATTCAGCCATGCAACCATGCATGTAGTGAATGGCCTAATTTTGACCATGCACATGTGAACATGTATGGGTTGGGCGTGTCAAAATCATATTCGACTCAAATTGAATTGAACATCTTCTAACCCCGGGTGCTAAAATAGTTAAATTAGGACTATATCTGAAAAGATTGTCTTAACTATTTCATTAAAGTGATTCATAAAAGAGAGAGTTAGTCCTTTGGATGAGTTCTTTTTCCTTACCGCAATGTGCTGGATAAAAGTGGAGAATTAAACAAAGCTATGCTAATCAATATAAATTTACTATAGCATGGTGCTGGACATAAGTGGAGATGCTAAACTAAACTATGTTAAGATAAGATAGGTGTCCATGTGGGATGAAAGATTGATAAGTAGTGTTGAGTTGAAAAGAGTTATTTGATTGAATTCGTGAGAGCCTAAAGCTCTTCATTCTGTGTTCTTGTTATAGAGTTGGGTTAGGGGGTAGGCTTGCATATGGTCCCTTGACTTTTGAGATCGATGTTTCGATTGATTAGTGGTTTTGGCTTAGCATGCTTTTAATTTAAGATAAAGTTTGCTAACCATTACATTGTCGTGAGTAGTCGTATTTTTGTTTTTAGACAACTTTTTTTCTCTTAGTGCACTACTTAGGAATCTATAACTTCATGTGGCCAATTAAATCTTGTCATGTGTCATTAGATATCACTATCTTCATATTGCACTGGGTTATGGATGCTTTACGAGTGCTTTATGTATGTGCAATCCATACTTGCTTGCCATGTGTCACCAAGAAGATAGGGTTTTGGTTGTGCATACATTTATGGGCATTGTAGCTTTTCTGGTGTGACACGCATCTCCTATAGATATATATTTAGGATTGTCATTATCTCTCTTTCATGCACCATGAGAACTTTTCTTTTTACTTACAAGTGTGTCAACACATGATGGCATCCTATTTGTTAGATCTGGTTGCAATAGGTTAGGTGTATACTTACTGTTGTGATTGAGTTTTCCACAAGGTGATTCTCATAATAGGGCCAACCTAGTGGACAGATTGGCTCTCATACACACATGAAAGGTTGGAAGTTCTCCATTGATTAGATTCTTACTTATCATCCAATTGGGACTTGACACCTCTTTTTAATATGTCACCAAAATCTCAATTTTTGGTAGCAGCATTAGAAGGGGAGGTCGGCCCTTTATTTTTGATGGGGCCCACCAAGATGCGCATATGAAATCCATTATGACCATTAGACGAGTAGTCCCACTTTTGGCCTAAGGCCAAAAAATCAAGGAGAGAGCCGCACCAAAGCAAATAGTTGGGAGAGAGGTGTTCACTTTTGATTTTTTTTTAGGTACATTGATATTGAAATCCGGTATACTCAAAGGTTGAGTGTGTTTGTCGGGAGTGGAGTAGGCAAGTAGCTAAACCACTATATATAACTGTGCTTGGAATTGTCATTTATGCACTTGTTTAATTATACTTATATGATTGAATGTTTAATTGTATGTATGCATGATTAGATGAATGCTAGATGTTGATAGTTAGTATGTTCCACACACTTATATACATTATCATGTTATATACTAATTGTTTAACTTGCAAATCATTTGTAGTTTATGTGATTGGACCCTCTAATGGTTTGAAAATCATATAATTAAATTGTCTTGCTTAATTTAATTGTTAATTAATTTAAATTAATCAATTAAAATTTTAAAAGATATATTTTCAAATAAGTCATAATCATGTCTTCTAAGATATAGCATTCATTTCTTAACTCTACCAAACTTTTGCAGGTGCAACCATGGTAAATCTATTACACCACAAGTAAACTTTTAGATACATGGCATGGATAAAACACAAACATTATAATAGGGCCCACCTAATATTGACCAATACCTCGCTCGATACTTGAGGGGTTACCACTGAATTGGAATTCAGTTCCTCAATAGGCTTATTCTTTAGGGTGTCAGAAGGCTAGGTCAATGTCGGGCCAAACTTTCTCCAAACTCAACCGATTATTTTTTTAAATCTAAGCCCAATTTTGGCTTGAGCCCGACCAAAATGGTCCAGCCTAAGCTCAACATAGATTGTTGTTACAAGGATTGGCCTGAGCCCAAGCTCGAGGTGACCTTTACTTCTTCCTCCTCTTCTTCTCCGTCTTCATCCAAAAAAAAAAAAAATCTAAAAAGAAAGGGAAAAAAAGAAAGAAAAGAAGACTGAATGGAAATAACAACAATATGATTATCTGCTAACCTAGGAGTTATTTGCATGAGGATAGCCATTAGAGAAGACCCATGGGTTCCGTGATACTGCAAGAGGAGAAGTTGATCTTGGACTAAGGATAGGAGCTTCCTCGCACCCTAGGACGACTGGAAGAAAGATATTAGATATAGCTCGATTGATATGACAAATGGAAGAGAGAGAGATAGCGGCGGCAACACAAGATGTTTTGACTTGAGAGTTGATGCTGTTGAATAGAGAGAGAGAGAGAGAGTTTTAAAATAACTTAAGACGAGAAATTTGAGAGAAGAAAATTTTGGGGTGATAAAATTTTAAAAGAAATATTTTAAATTTTAAAAAAATTTGAATGTAAAAGTGCTGGCAGTTGGGCTAATGAGCTTTGGGGTACTAAGTTCAAGCCCAATTCGCTAAAACAATGAGTTGGAGTTTTAAGCCCAAACCCAACCCATAGGCCTGATACTCCAGTCCAAGCCTGCTCAAAGCGAGCTAGCGGGTCAGCCCAACTCATTGACAACCTTACTTAACATTACTTATTCGGGCACAGATTGGGTACTTCCCTCACCCATCCCAAGCTCAGGACTTGCTAGGGCTCCAAGGGCCGCTATGATGTATGGATTTTATCCACACTGTCAATGCATTTTACTATCCCATTTTAGGTTACAGGCCCCAAAATGAGACATATCCAAGGTTCAAGTAGTAGGGTAACACCTGTCCAAAACACTAGTGGGCCACACCATGTAAAGAAACCTATCAAATTATATGGATGGCCTAAATTTTGGGGTTTTCATTTAGAGTTGGGCATGGCACGACTCGACTCTTCCAACTCGATCAAACTCAATTTGACCCGAACTGAGTGGCTAAGTTGATTCAAACTGAGTAGACTTTGTCCAATCCAAACTCGAATTGAGTCGAGTTTGGGTCACCCAGTAACTTGACTCAACTCGACTTGAAATCTAACTTGGTACTGACTCAACTCGATTCAAAACCCATCTCATACATATATTTTTAAAAAAAAACTCAAATTTAATGTTTCAAGCATGAGATACTGTGTAGCTAATCCTGAGGTTGCAATTTCAGCTGGTACACCTAGGTTCTGAGTTGTGATTTCATCCCATGAATACCCGCTCCACCCAAACTGACTCGCTGTTGACTCGACCTGACTCGGTACCTGTGAACAGTCGAACTCACTCCAGATGACTTGAGGCTAGACTCGGACTCGGACGGAGCCTGGGACAGGTTTATTTCAAAACTGGTTGAGTCGAGTTCAGGTCAGGTCTATTTTAAAACCGAGTCGAGTCGGGTCAGCCCTAACTCGGTCCGACTCGACTCGATGCCCAGCTCTAAATTTATTCCATTCCTCCTGGTGGGGCGCATCTTTTAAATGAATCTGATAGCATATAAAAAGCACGGTGGACCCCACACGCCCGGGAAGTTTTAAACGGTGCGGGCGTCCCAATCCAAACTCTTCCCTGTGGTGTGATCCACCTATGATCTGGATCGGCCTCAATTTTAAAAGAAGAATCAACTTCAAGGGCCGCACCTTATGGACGGATTGGATTTGAGATCCATTTCATGTAGGGCCCACAAAAAACTATTGTAGAAAAACCAGGCTCCTGTATAAATACCAAACATTGTTTTTTCTCTGATTAAGGGTTAGGGTTAGGGTTTTGGAGAGAGAGAGAGAGAGAAGATGAGCCGAGGAGGAATTGCTCCGAAGGGAGGGAAGAAGAAAGGGGCAATCTTCGTGATAGACTGCGCGAAGCCGGTGGAGGACAAGATCATGGACATCGCCTCTTTGGAGAAATTCCTGCAAGAGCGGATCAAGGTCGGTGGGAAGGCCGGTGCTCTCGGAGACTCCATCTCCATCTCCCGCGACAAGAACAAGATCACTGTCACCTCTGACAATCCATTGTCCAAAAGGTACGAAAACGAAGAAGCACTCATATCTGTTTCCATTTCTTTTTTAGGCATTTCATCGAACAGATTGTTGTAGAATTAGCGAAGCTCTGATAACGTAAGGTCTATGATGGGAACCGGTTTATCGTTGGGGGATTTGGGTTTGAAATGAGCGGAGAGTGTGGTATGCTAACACGACACGTATGCTGAGTTGGGACATATGTGGTAGATCCGGACCGTGTACCAGGTTGGATTCCATGCGGACATTTCGTGTCCTAGAATCTAGGCGGTTCTGCGCATCGGCCGGGTCAGATGTTTTCTTCAAATGTCGGTTGTTGGTCTTCTGGTTATTCCCGGTCGTCCATTTTCGTCTATCTTGGGTAGCCTACCTGGTTTGTGTGGCATGCAATATCCATGGCCTGCTCCACCCATTGACTGGCCTGGATCTTGCACGTATGCCATGATGACAGTTTGCCAAAATTCGCCTCTTTGATCTGTAATGCAAACCCTAAATGGGGAAGTAAATATATCAACGAAAAGAAGAAAGAGATTGTGGTAAAGGTCTCAACAATTTAGACCATGAATGCAAGACTGAGAAAGCTCAATAGTCCTCTAGTCTTGATGTGAAACATGGTTCAGGAGGAGCAAATTCAGGTCAGGTTAAGTTGGTTTGGGAATAATCACGTCCTCGGGTGGGACAGGCCGAGAGACTATCTGTAAACCTAGTTTTTGGTTCCGTCACGCCCTGGATGTTCCAGATTGGTGAGCTCTGATTGCGACCCAATTTTTAATACCGCAACAACCTGAGATTGATACCCTAGAGACCACGTGGACACCACGATTCCAACGCTGCACGGCATGCCCCGTTGCAACAGATGGATTGAAAGTTGTGCGCCCCATCAGAATCGATGCGTGACATGCATCAGTCATGTATCCACATGTGACCTGGGGCCCAATTGGTATGAAATATCAGGAATAGTAATCGATCCCTTTCACAACCCTAAAGTCAAGCCTGCAATTAATTTACACACCATTATTCATCCCATGCCTCTCCTTTACTGAAGCCATGCCTCTCTCAAGCCTTCAACATGTTCATTATGTGATCAGCACATGCGCATTGAGTGTGGATAATTGCAATTTCTCTTTTTAATAGCCCATTGCTTCTGTTTATCTGTGGTCTGCCCAGTAGCCAGCTGTTACAGTTTTTAGGGTGGTGTTATTAGGATCAATAGAACATTATGATTTTTTGGGTATGACCGTTAGATGACGGATCTGGATGCCTTGCATGGTACATGCACCGTTATAAAGTGCCTGATAAGTAATACAACAATCATGCCCGATCATTTCTCTAATAGTTTCTTGCTATTTAAATTGGAAGGAAAAAGAAGAAATCTATTTGTTGAACTGGTTTGGAAGGAGTAGTTATTATTCTTATATTAGGATGTTTCTAATTATATGCTTCAATAAGAACTGTCTTCTAACATGATGTCAATTTACATAAAATGATATTACTTTATCTTAATCCACCAGTCAATTGATACCAGGAGCCACTTGGCTGGTAGGAAACTTTTGATTTTTGGTGCCCTCTCTAGGTCAACATTGAAACCAATATGTATCGGCCTTATTGATACGGCTGATACGGACCAAGACACTCATTTTCAAATTTGACGAGTGGGGCTCACAGCTCTGTGATCCAAACCATTGTTATGTTGTGTTCCATCGCAGATCGAATCATATTTATCAGCTGTACTGATACAGGTGATACGGACCAGTATACTCATTTTCAATTTTGACAAGTTGGGCTCACAGCTTGGTGATCCAGACCATTATTATGTTGTGTTCCATCGTGCATCAAATCATCATCATTATCATCTACGCCTTATCCTAGTTAATTGGGGTTGGTTACATGAATCCTGTTCCACCAGTCCACTCTATTAAGGGCCAGGCGTTCAATCAGACCAAAGGTCATCGAGTCTTTTCGCATTGCTTCCATCCACGTTCTTTTGGGCCTTCTCCTAGCCCTTTTGGAGCCTCAACTTGTGTACCCTCTCCTAACCAACGTTGTTCTTCTTTGTTGCATATGATCAAGCCATCTAAGTGTACTTTCTCCCTTCTTATTACCTATTGGTGCTACTCCTAGGTTCCCTTGTATGCATTCATTTTTTATTCTATCCTTCGTTGACTTGCCACTCACCTATCTCAACATCTTCATTTAAGTTGCACTCGTCCTATGAACATGTTGTACAGTAGCTGCCCAGCATTCTGTCCCATAAGGCATGGTTAGCAAAGTATTCCATAACAATAACGCTGTCCGTAACGGCCACCAGCGTTACCTTTACGATACGGGCTGTAACAGTTGTTATGGGCCCCGTAACAGCTGTTACACTCTCTCTCTCTCTCTCTTAAAATTGAATTTTTTTTTTAAAAAACCTGAATCAGCCTCATAACAGACCACTACGGCCTTTACAGAGTGCATTATGGAGGCTATAATAGCCTTTACAGGTCATTTTTTTCGTAATGGCTATTACGTCCTCTACGACCTTGTAACGCGTAATGGTTGCCACCATTACCTTTACATAACAACCTTTGCAGCCCCTTAATGGCAGTTATGGCACACCATGATGGTCGGTCTTATAGCTATAGTATAAAATATCCATTTCAGTTTGAGTGTTACACGACGATCATATAAAACTCCAGAGGCACATTTCCATTTCTTCCACCCAGCTTGAATTCGATGGGCAACATCCTTCTCAATCTCCACTCTCATGGATCATCGACTCGAGTTATCAGAAAGTGATCATTTTGGTAACTTCTTGGTCATCAATCTTAACTAATTTCTTGTTTTCACTCCCATTGTTGCTAAAATTACATTCCATATACTCTGTTTTAGTCCGACTAATTTTAAAACCTTTTAGATTTTAAAGCATCCTTTCATAAATCTTGCTTTGTGTTTAAGCCCTCCCTCATCTTGTCAACCAAAACTATGTCAGCTGCAACATACACCTTGGGATCTCTTCCTGCAAATGCCTCATTAACTCATCCATAACTAATGTGAAAAGGTACAGATTCAATGCCAAACCTTTGTCCAAGATACAATAATTAGTGTTACTGCTCCCTCATAGATATTCTCAATCATATCAATTTATCCTCTTGAAATTCCTTTCTTTTCCAGCACCCTCTCTAGGGACGCTATTATATGCTTTCTCTAAATCAATAAAGACCATGTGGAGATCCTTCCTCTCCCTGTATTTCTCCATCAATTGTCTCCACAATTCTGTTCCATCGTGGATAAAACTATTCCCTAGAACAATATTAACCTTTTGATGTGTGTTCAACATAGACGTTAAGGACAGATACAACCAATGTTACCAATGTTATACAAATCATAATAAGAACTGTATCTGTACATTCAAATTGTACACTTGAAATTGCAAATTGTGTTATTATCATATTGAATCATATGTTAATTTGATGCAGGCCCATGGCACGCCTAAGCCCGCCATAGGGCTAGCATGTCTGATTTTGTACTGATTATTTATAGATTAGGGGCCTAAATATTAAGGGCTACAATTTATTATTTATGAGAGATATGGGAGGATGTGATGAATGATATGGGGTTTTAAAGATACGATTGAAGATTTTGAGGATTATTTTCTAGATTTGCTTGTATCATTATTAGGCCTATTGCCATCTGCCATCTTAGGTAGATTAGATTGAGTTGAATCACATCAATCTAATAGTTACAAGGGGTAGTAATTCCAAAATTTTAGGGGTTCATTAAAGATTCATACGGGGTGTAGTAATTCCAAAATTTTCGAAGTACGAGTTTCTTATGTTTTATAGGAGAAGAAGTTTGATGTCAATAAAATTACTTCTCCCTCCTCTCTGTTGTTCATGTGGGTGTACTCTTGTCCATTTTTTACGATTCGGGTGTCGCTTGTAGAGATCCCATTGACTCAATAACCGGGTTTTGCACTATAATTGTGAATGGGGCCAAAAATTCATCATCATCATCATCTAAGCCTTATCCAAATTAATTGGGGTCGGCTACATGAATCCCATTCTATCGGATTCATGATGAAAGTTATGGCATAAGTTTGACGCCGGCCTCCCGACCTAACACAATCCTCCTTTATCTGGGATGGGGACCGGCAATGAGAGCACAATATTCCCACATGCGCAATTTACCTATTACATTAGTTGATTTCAATCAAGCGCTATCTAATAATCTATTACATAAGTTGAATGGGAGGGAAGGAGGGATATTTAACTTGTTGATTGTAATCAACCCTAGTGATAGACTATTAGATTGGGCTTGATTGTTATCAACCTATGTAATAGTCTATTACACTGTGCCTGTGGGAGTTTTATGCTCTCACCAGCCCCAGCCCAGATATAGGAGAGTTGCATCAGGTTGGCAGCTGGCGTCAAACTTGTGCCATAACTTTCAGCATGAATGCTAATAGGGAAAAGTATTCATGTAGCTAACCCCAATTCGTTGGGATAAGGCTTAGATGATGATTAGTTAATATAGATTTTTCAAGGGATGGTTTGTTTGCACCAAATTTCACCTTTCAAAATTTGTGCTCAACACTTGATAGGGCTCTTTTTCCCCTTTGTTTCTTTGTTTTCTCTCACGTGACATGCAAAGGTTTTCCAATTCGTGGTCCAGGTATTTGAAGTACCTAACCAAGAAATACTTGAAGAAGCACAATGTGAGGGATTGGCTGCGGGTCATTGCCTCCAACAAAGACCGCAATGTCTACGAGCTCCGTTACTTCAACATTGCCGAGAATGAGGCTGAGGAAGAAGATTGATACTTTCTTTCATCATTTTGTTTCTATTCTATCATTTATTTTTGCAGTGTTTAGTAATTTCTATCCAGAGACCAGAATACCAATTTTGCCATCCAATGGATTGTAGGATTTGTTGCACCAGCAGGAAGTTTAAAATTTTCCTATCAAATGAAGATTCTACCTAGATTCATGCATCACATGCATTCGATTTTCACATACCAAATGCAAATGCCAATGCGCCCAATGTGAAATATCAGGTGGGTCACTTGTTCAGATGGGCTGACATGTGGACGCTGGTGATCCTTTTTATCCACCCATCTTCTACAATTGTGGCCCACGGGCATGATTTTTAGATTGTGCTGCATGCTTAGTGGCGCTTATTTGATGAGTGCATATGGTTCACTTATATCACATTGGCACTGTGGGGGGCTCGTGTTTTGCTTTTGGATGCAACCTAGAGGACTCCTACCAAAACAGAAGAAATCATCTCAACAACTATTAAAATTACAAAAATTCCACGTTCATGGTCTTACTCTGCCTGTGGCCCCACAATGAATCCGGATTGCCATATGCATGGATTTGGATGCAGGTTGGGTGGTGACCCTGCCACCAGTGGTTACTGAATGTGGCAGGATTTAATTGGGCCGTGTGCATGTCCCAGATGGTGTATGTGGCCTAACAACTTTCAAACATGCTATGTGTGGCCCCTATTTCTGACGGTTGCATGTGGCCCAATAAAATCCTGCCTTGTTAGGTCACTAGGTCATGTTTGGTGCATGGGGATTAGGTGGGATGGTATTGCGTTTGGTCTTGTACAACTTCCATATGGCATTTGGGGAGGACGGGAAGGGTTAGGATTAAGTGGGAATTATTTTCAGTCTCATGTAGGATTTTAAAATCCACTATGCATGTGGGCTCCATGTGGATATGTGTTTTATCTATGCTGCCCATCCACATATGCCCTTTACACAAGGCATTCTTAGTTAATCTATTGTTTTTCCCATGGCAAGAATTTAATTCTAAAAATGGGATTGGATGGCTAAAATATTTTGGTATTTCCATACATGCAATTATTGTGCAGTAATGGTGTTAATCCCATCTAATACAATTTCATACCATTTAATCCCCAAGCAGGCCCCTATGCAATCCGGATCCCATGGATTCCTGCAGCCCTAGGTGTGAGCTCTACTATTATGTCATATCCGCCATTCATTTGTTCTCCACCGGATCATTTCAGGACATGGAAACCAAACACGAGGCAGGTTGGAAACTTAAGTGGACCACACTAAACCAGTAGTGACTTAGATGTCTACTATTGAAACCTTCTTAGGGCTCATTGTGATGTTTATGTGCCATCCAACCTGTTCATAAGGTGACACACAAGCATTAGCTTGATCCTAAACTTCTGAAGCTGTGGAAAAGTTTTAATGGTGGGATCCTAAAATGGGCTGGCAGAACAGATGAACTGTGGATATGACACACGAATTATGCTGTCCCACAGAGCTTAGGGCTTCAGGAATCCCATATCAATGTAATTTCATAATGGTGCCAATTCTACACCTTTGTCACCTTTGATGTTCTATTCTCATCTCAATATCGGATGGTTACTACCATCATCAAACATGAGGAACACTTCTGAAGCCCCTGCATGAGGGTGTTTCTCAATGAGGATTTGCCGGCTTCATCACACTGCGAGCAATAGAATTCTGCTGGTAATTAGATTGGTTGAAGACATTGGAGTGGAGAGTGCAGTGAGTCGCACAGGCAGGCGATCTTTGTGGCCCATGGGCCCCAGATTGCAAGAGGGTGGAAGGTTCAAACATATAGAGATATACAAATTTTCACTTCCATTCTTCAGATACCGGGAGCTCGCGAAAATGAGTTGGCTTCGTTGCCTAGAACCTGTATTGATATGGGTCTGATGGGGAAGCTTGAATGTGGGAGATGATGGATTTACAGGTATTCATTTATCAGGGTCCTTACTCTTGCCCGGGTGGTAGACTCTCTGGAGTTTCAACTCCCGGTCAAGGGTTCGAGTGCCCATAGGTGGTGAAATTCCACCAGCGTGAGTGTGTGGGTGTGTGTGCGCGTGTGTAAAAAAAAAATAAAAAATAAAGGTATTCATTTATCTTAGCAATGGTGTTTCTTCCTTTGATGTCGAGGAATGCACTTTTAGGGCATGTTTGGATGTGCTATCGAAATGAATGCTGATTGTTTGTCTAACAAAGTAGGAATAGCCACTTTGCTAGTATTCCGATTCACAATTCCATTCTTCTCTAGTTGGATTAAAATGGAAGGGAACCACAATTCAATTACTTCTCATATTTTTGTGTTTCCTCTTTATTAAATGAACATTCCCATTCAAATGCAGCCTTAGTATCTGACCATCATCGCTGTGCTTGCATTCTTTTGTGGAAGAGAGAAATTACAAAGTCTGGAATCCAGACTGTTAATCTGAAGGAGTTCACATGATAGATAGTGCTGAAAAGATACCTTCAACCAGACGATCTCAGATTAGGGACACAGATTGCCTGTAGACGCTAGATGCACCCTGTCTAGCGATGATGTGGCACCAATGAAGAAGAACTATATGTATCAGATATGGAACCTACAGTCAAAAGTATAGATTCTCTTGCACGATATGGCAAATTTTCTCATTTCACTATGAGTCCCATATTTTTGACACACACACATGACACTTCTTCATTAGTGCCATGTCATCATTCGATGTTACACACAATCCAAGTCATTGGATTATTAGCCCAAATAGACTATAGAGAGAAAATGCAACATTGGGCTGAAGTAACAGCTCTGAAATTTCTTGGGACTTTATCCACCCATAATGGCTCCACCATAGTAGAAAGAATTGCAAAAATTCAGTTCAGTGAAGAGGAAATGATCCAATTATAACTATCTTCATTAGTATTTATATTGAGGGATTTTATTCTAAATTGCAATTACATTACTTTCAAATCAACCTTCACAGGAGCAGAACTGCAATTTGAGAGCAACTTCACTATTTCGAGTGACATACACCACATGAATGCATGGTAGCCCAAAATCCGCCGAGACTGGGAAGGGAAGTAATAGAAGAGTAGCAGTGCACAAAAAATCGATGGGGCAAACTGCACTATGATTAGTGGGGTGGCTTACTTGATTGTTGGGCCACGATCCATCCACGTGTTGGCCCACGAGATCTGCGGCCCTTATTGCCCCATGCCACATTTAGTTGTGGGGTAGCAACTCTTCTAGGTTGAACAGGCAGCTATTTAGATGCTGGATGGTCAGGTGGACGCCACCACAGGTGTGGCACAATAAGAGAATCTGTGCCATTCAGACACTGCTGCTAGTAAGATCAATGGAATTTTGGTCATCCAACCCATTGGATGGTTAGGATCATCTGATCACAGCGAGTTGAGACTATGGCCCATCCACATAGAGCAATGTACGATAATTCTTCCAGGCTCACATATTCTTCTTTGTGGCTACCTAAATTTTTTAATGTGATGAGGTTGAGTGTACCTTATCTCTGGTAGGAAGCACCTGATGAATGGATTGAATGACATATACACAACCCAGTGGGACCCACATTCCATCTAGAAGTTTCTATGGTGGGTCCTTTCACCAACGTTCCCCATTGTTCCCTTGGGTGTGGTCAGCCTGAGTTATGAATCAGACTGTATTTTGGGATCTAAGTCGAACATTGACGGGTGCACATCTAATGAACCCGTTGGATGGCACTCACACATCTCGGTGGGCCCCACACAACTGAAACGTATGGTAAGCGTTCGGACGTGATAGGATCTTTCAGCATATTCCCGATTCCCCCTTCGCTTTTCACTTTTCACTTTTTAAAGTTGGATTAGAATATCTACAATAGTTCATTTCTCCGTTTGAAAATTTCTTGGGAGATTTGCAGATTTTGATGGTTTTGTCGCCATAATATTATTGGAAAAAACTCCTTAAAAATAAAAATAAAATATTTATTCTAAATTTATAAATATTTTGAAATTGTATGGATAGCTGATACCTAGTGGGGTGCGTTTGGATACACGTTTTAGCTGGATTGCAATTTAATTTAACTATTTATTAATTGAGAGCTTATTGTTATGGTCCAAGTGCTTTCCAAAGCATTGATCGTCCATTCGTTTTTACATATCATTTTAGGGTTCGGTCCCAAGTTTTAAGCACATTAAAATTTCACATGGACCACGCCACAAGAAACAGTGATGATTGAACACACACCATTAGAAACTTCCCAAGGTCCACTGTAATGTTTATTTGTCATCTAAACCATTGATAAGGTCAACCAGAACTGGATTAAGGGAAAATATAAATATTAGCTTGATCCAAAACTTTTGTGGCCTAAAAAAAGCTTTTAATGGTTATTCACCAGTTTTTCAAGTGGTGTGGTCCACCTGAGATTTGGATCTACTTAAGTTTTGGGACAACGTATTTAAATGAGCTGAAAAAATGGAAGGGCAGCATGGATACAAACCATATTCATTAAGGTGGTCCCCCCACAGTGAGGGTACCACCCACTAAGCTGTCACCGGGTGACAACTAATCCACTCTCGTCCGATTGTGAAAGAGTCAGCTTTCACAAGTAAACACCCCATGTGTTAGGTACCACAAAGGAAGAAACTAGTGTGATACAAGAGATATGAAAGATGCCTTATGTTACACCAAAGGTTTTAAAAATACAACTTTTGGCTTTATTACAAATAAGGGTCTCTTTTCATTATATAAATTTACAGTAAAAAACTATTTAGAAATTGAAATATTTTACACTTTTCTGCTAGAATTCTATCAAAACTTTTAAAAAATTTCTAAACTATTCTATACTGTCTTTAACTTTTTAAGAATCATCTATTAGGAGTCCTTTCGATGGTAGTAAATGGTTTTAGTTGTAAAACATTTATGGGTTATAATTTATATTCTATTTGTTTGACTTTAAGCTGTAAATGATTTATTAATAAGTGTTTGGATGGCCTTTAGTTGTGTATTTGTATTTGAAATAGTTTAAATAATTAATTCATTAAAAAACATTCAAATGACATATAAGAATGGATTTTAAAATGAATCATTAGGTTAAGCCTATCTCATCAAAGCTTAGGGTAGTTCTTCACATAAAATAAGCAATAGATAAGTCATATAAATAGGCTAACAAATTCAAATGCTTTTTTATAAGGCCAATTGCAATATCTGTTGCTGTTGGCGCACAGAGAGAGAGAGAGAGAGAGAGAGAGAGAGAGAACCACTGTAGTTCTCAAACACAAGGGAGAGAGAGAGAGAGAGGTAAGTATCTCCCAGCTTTCAAAAAAAGAATAGTTAAAGGCTTCTTGTTAGTAAATTATTTGTTTGCAAATGAAATTTCAATTTTCTACTAATAAATTAAAAAGAAAAAAGGTAATAAATCATTTACTTGTTGTAAATGATTTACAAGCATCTAAAGGTGTTTAAATGCAAGTGGTAAATAATTTACCAACTTATCTCATTTATCATCAGTCAAATGAGCTCCTTTATCTATCTGTCTATCTATCTATCTATCTATCTATCTATATATATATATATATATATGAAAATGGTACTATACGGTCAAGCGTATGCAATGTTATCATGAGGTCGAGTCGCATTGAATACAAATTTGTAAGGAGATAGAGAAGTGGATTGTGTGGTGTCCTTGGGGTGTGTTGACGTTAAGAAGTTATGTGACCCCACAATGATGTATGTGTTATATCCAAACTATCCATTCATTTGGGTAGATCATTTTAGGGCATGAGCACAAAAATGAGACAGATTCAATGTTCAAATGGAGAGCACCAAAGAAAGCAATGAGGATTAATTGCTATCATTGAAAACTTTCTAGGGCTCTTGGAAGTTTTGGATTAAGATGATATTTGTTTTGCCCCTTCATCCCAGGCTACGTGACCTTATGAAATGGTTGGATTGCACAAAAATTAAAATAAAAACATCAAGTAGGCTCTCAGAAGGTTTTAATAGTGGGTGTCATCCTCACTGCTTTATGTGGTGTGGTCTACTTGAGCTTTGGATCTAACTAATTTTTAAGTCGATCCTTAAAATGAACTCACCAAATGGATGGACGGTGTGGATATAGTACATATAGCTGGGTGGGGCCTACAAAACTTGCCAGCGTGAACATACTACCGAAGTCGGTGGTGCTGTGCATACTACGCAATCAACTCCCATGAAAAAGATACAGAAGGTGGGAGTGGTTTCTGTGGGTGTTACCCTTACCATGGGGCCCACCTTGATGAATTTTTGCATATCCATGCCGTCCGTCCATATTTTCAGCCCATTTTAGGATGTCATCCCAAAAATTAAGCAAACCCAAAACTTAGGTGGACCATAGATCAGAAAAATTTTAAAAAATAAAAAATGATGACTAAACTCCTACCATTAAAAACTTCTACGGCCCACTGTAATGTTTATTTTTCATCCAACCTATTAATAACGTCAAAAGACCTAGATGGAGGGAAATTATGAGGATTGTACGTCCAGACCATCCAAATTGTAGGTCCCGTTTTGGATTAATTATATACTAAACTGATACTTATCAAGCATTTTTAGTCATCCAATTAATGGACATTAAATAAACCAAGGACAATCCACTGCCGTTCTCAAGCAAGAGATATGTTTGCACGGAGAGAACCAGATACTATGAGTGGGACATAGATTGGCTCGGACAGTCTAGTTATGGCCACCGTGATGTAAATCCATACCATTCATCTAATTGCCAAGTTATGTTAGAACATTGCCCGAAAAATAACGCAGATACAAAACTCAAGTGGATCACATGACAATAAACAGTGAACGTCCAACATTGAACATTTGCAGAGATACAGAAGTTTTGGATCAGGCTGATATTTCTATGTTTCCGGTTCATCCTGATAGAAATGACCTTGTGAATGGAATGGATGGCATATATGCATCATTGTCAACGCCTGAGAGATTTCAACGGTATACATTTCCTTATTATTGTGCGGCCCACTTGAGTTTTGGATCTAGTTCATTTTGGGCACACGTCCTATCATGATAACATAGGGGATTTCTCACAGACATCACTGTGGGCTCGGCCTACCGGAGACTTGGCGGTGTGTTTATGTCACTAAGTTATGTGGGCCCAACATGATGTAAGTGTTGTATCCACGTTGTCCATCCATTTTCAAGATCATTTTAGAAAATGATACAAAAATTGTTTTGAATCTGCTTCGTTGTTGGGGTAAAACATTCAGCCAACCTCACGATAACACTTCATACGCTCGACCACAATGGTTTTAGTTGGTTTCATATACAAACCTTCTTTGCCACCACCGACACTAAGGATTGATACTAAGACCTCAAGTGTTGAAATGAGGTATCTCCACTCAGTCGGCCAGTTGAGCTATATTTCAATTATATTTACAAGTTGGGCTTGAAATACATCAGTTAATAAAATAATAAAATATTAACTTAAAAATCAATCTTCTTTTACCATAGAGAAATTATCGATGGATGTGAACAATCTATCGAGTCTAAAAACATACTTAATGAGTTAGCATGCAAAAAATCAAACAAAAATGAGCTAATCCAACCTTGATTCGACCGTATTTTTTATGCCATCTTTTTGCGAAGCTATGGATAGGATGGTTGCAATTGCACAAAACAAAGTAACTCCTAGGAGTCATAAGCAATCCATGATGGCTCCACCAAGCAGGTGAATCAAATTGCAGACATGTTTTTATGTAAACAATCTTGACCGTCCATTTAAAAGGCCATCCATAAATTCTTAACATTTGTTATTTGGAGTGATGCTTTCACAGTAACCCATAAAATGTGTGCTGAACCTAATGGACGGTCTGGATCAATGAATTGGACTGTTGAAGTGGACTGGTGCAAATAGGAGCACTATAACTTATAGTGCTCTGAGGGCACTGGAGCATAATTTAAAGTAGCCGACATCTAAAAGTCTCGTGACCCCGCGCACAGAAATATCTCTATGCCCGGGGCTGTGTGGGGCCCATAGAGATGTCGGTGAAAAATTCACTCCGTCCATCTGTTTTGAAATACCACGACAGGACGTGAATCTAAAAATAAAGCAGATTCAAAACTCAGGTGGGCCATACCACACGAAACAGTGGGGATTGAAAGTCCGGCGATGATATTTGTTCCTACAGTTTATCTTAGTGGTAATAGTTCTATGAACGGTTTGGATGGCATATAAACATCATGGTCTTCGAAGGTTTCAATGATGGACGTTTCTGTTCCCACTGTTTTGTTGGTATGGCCCACCTGAGATTTGAATCTTCCTGATTTTGAGAATCCTATCCTACTGTGGTCTTTAAAAACAGATTAACGGAGTGGATTTGTCTTGGACATCTCTGTGGACCCCACACAGCCCCGGTCATGGTGATGTCTCTGTGCCGGGGGTCACGGGCAATCCGCTCCCTCGTTTTCGAGAAATTTACGACTGTGGACGCCACCTATTATCCATTGGATATTCTTGAAGCAATGCAAACTTAACATACGCGCACTTAGACCTCCTCATACGGACGATAAATTCCAGGACGAAAATACCCCTCCTGTTCATGGAAACGGATTGGGTACTCCTCCTGCCACCCACTAATGGCATATCGTCGGTGGTCTGTGGGACCCACAATGATGTATTCTTTTCATCCATGCCGTATATATATTTTTCAAGATCATTTTTTGGTATGAGACCAAAAATGAGGTATATCCAAATCTCAAGTGTACCACATTACAGGAAATAGTGTTGAATGAGCGTCAACCATTAAAAACTCAGGTGGAGCCCACTGTGATGTTTGTGAGAAATCCTCCCCGTCTAAGTTCATTCATAGGGTCACAAAGACCTAGATGAAGAGGAAAAACAAATTTCATAATGATCCAAAACTGTAACCCCTAAAAGGTTTCAATGGTAGATGTTCAATTCACCACTGCCTTTTACAGTGTGGTCCACTTGATAGTTAGATCTATCTTATTTTTCGTCTCAAGCCTTAATATGAGCTCGCCAAATAGATGGACGGTTTGGATATAACAAAAACCTTATGATGGGACCCACAAAAGCAATATAGCAAAAAAAAAAAATCTACGGACTGCCGCCGCCCCGCGGCAAACTGTAGAATTTTTTAATTTTTAATTTTTAATTTTTTTTACAAGGAGGACTTTTTCCCCTTTACATTATATATATATATATATATATATATATATATATATATAAGTATATAAAAATATTTTCCTATCTTTTAATTCAATTTTTTTGTCTATGTATTTAACAAGCATATCTCCTAAAATAAAATGTTTTTTTTTTTTTTTACACACGCACACACACTCACACTAGTGAAATTTCACCACCTATGGATACTCGAACGCTTTACTGAGTGTTGAAACTCCTAATAGTCTACCACCCGAGCGGGGCAAACATGAAAATGAGCGGGGCAAACTAGAAAAGCAGTAGAGCAAATCAAATATAAGCGAGGTAAATCAAATATGAGTAGGGCAAATAAGAAAAATAGCGGGGCAAATGAAAAGTGAGCGGGACAAACTAGAAAAATAGTAGGGTAAATCAAATATGAGCGAGGCAAACTAGAAAAATAGTAAGGCAAACTAGAGAAACAGTGGTCAAATGGGCCGAAACAATGGGCAAATCAAATATGAGCGGGCAAAGTAGAAAAAGCAGTAGGCGAACTAGAAGAACAATGGGTAAATGAAATATGAGCGGGGCAAACTAGAAAAATAGCGGGGCAAACTAGAAAAACAGCGGGGCAAACTGAAATATGAGTGGGGTAAACTTAAATATGAGCGGGGTAAACAAAAAAAACAGCGGGGCAAACTAGAAAAATAGCGGGGCAAACAAGAAAAACGGCGGGGTAAACTTAAATATAAGCGGGGCAAAAAAGAAAAATAGCAGGGCAAAATGAAATATGAGCGAGGTAAATTAGAAATACAGTGGAGCAAATTGAAATATGAGCGGGGCAAACTGAAAAAATAGCGGGGCAAATAAGGAAAACAGCGGGGCAAACTGAAATATGAGAGGGGCAAACTATCTAATTTTGCTAATGAATTTGGAACTTTGAACATCTTTTCTTTGAGAATAATGATCTCCTACAACCGGTTGTTGGATAGCTTACAATACAGTCCATCTAACCTGTAAACCTATCATCTGCCTGGGACATGAGAGTCGTGCTAAGGGAGGGACTCACCTTGAAGAATCATTTGGTGAAAAAACTAGGCTATTGTGCATGAAAAAAACAGAGAGTTTAAATCAGATATGCTGATGGTGTGCTTTCATGTACTCATAAACATTTTCCTCAGTTGTAGGTCATCTAGTATAAAGAATTTGTCCTTCTCTACTAACCAAATTCCATCGCCAGAGGCAGTCTAGGAGGGCAGCATGGTTATTTTTAAGTACAGAGTCCAAAAGGAGCAACACTTCATCAAACTCACTTCATAAGACAAAGCAGCAAGAAAAAACCACAGAATTAAACAAATGGTAACTACGGGATCAATCATATACTGAAGTATTGGAATTCAGCTATTTGAGAATCTCTTCAGTTTTGGAGTTCTAATTTTCATGTTTGCCTCACTCATTTTTCATGTTTACCCCACTGAATTTCATGCTTGCGCCGCTCATTTTCATGTTTACCCCGCTCATTTTCATGTTTGCCCCACTGAATTTCATGCTTGCCCCGTTCATTTTCATGCTTGCCCCGCTTATTTTCATGCTTGCCCCGCTCTTTTCATACTTGCCCCACTTTTTTTCATACTTGCCCCGCTCTTTTTCATGCTTGCCTAGCTCATTTTCATGCTTGCCCCGCTGCATTTCATGCTTACCTCGCTTATTTTCATGTTTGCCCCGCTCATTTTCAAAGAGCTTCAAACAATTTATCGAGAAAATGAGCAGGGCAAGCATGAAAATGAGCGGGGCAAACATTAAATTGAGCGGGGCAAACATGAAATTCAGCGGGGCAAACAAGAAATTGAGTGAGACAAACTAGAAATTCAGCGAGACAAACATGAAATTCAGCGAGGCCAACTTGAAATTAAGCAAGGGAAACTGAAATTTGAGGGGGGCAAACACGAAATTGAACGATATATCAAGATTTGAACGTTGATATTATCGGGACATACTCAATATATCGAGAAATTATTGAAATTTCAGTGTTGGCTCCTGAACATTTCAAAGGCAAAGTCAATATTATCGAACAACACTTGATATATCGAAGATTAAATCTCGATATTATCGAGACACTCGATATTTGTCGATACTTGTATCTTAAACCAAGCTTACCTTGCTGAAGTGATTATGTAACTTTAAGTAAAAAAGTTACTTGTAATTGATCTTAAACCAAACTTACCGAGCTTACTTATCTCAAATAAGCTACTTATCTAGTACTGTAGGTATACAAAGTAACAATTTCATTATAAGTGAAAGAAGGGATACACCAAGTCAAATGAAAAGAATTTACAATACATAAAAATTGTTTCGTAGGTACCTTAGTGAGCATTCATGCTTTTATGATGCAACGAGGATCTATTACGTCAGAGAAGATCAAATACTATCAATATTATCTAAGTAGCCTGAAATTGAGTAAGGGAAAATGAAAATTGAGCGAGCCTAGCATGAGAGGGAGCAAGGAAAACTGAAATTAAAGCGAGCTTAGCATAAGAGGGAGCGAGGAAAACTGAATAGCATACTTTAGAATTTTTCTGCATAATCGCCGAAATTGTAAGTTATGATGTATAACATACTTTATAATTTTGGTGGATGATGAAATGAACTTTATACTTTGTCCCACTGTATTTTCAGTTTGTCTCGTTATGCTCGTCGATCAAGTTCAATGCACACAGAACTCAATGCTTGACAATTGCTTTAGATCTTGAATTTCATGTTTGCCCATTGAATTTCATGCTTGCCCCGCTCATTTTCATGTTTCCCCCGCTCTTTTTTATGTTTGCCTCGCTGAATTTCATGTTTCCCCCGTTGAATTTCATGTTTGGCCCGTTCAATTTCATCTTTGTCTCGCTCAATGTCGAGGTTCCCTCCTTCAATGTCTAGGTTCCCTCCCACATATGGGGTTTTAGTGTATACATATTCCGATGAAAATGGAGGGGTATTGAACATGATGTATTATAAATAAAACATCATTGTGGAGTGTAGTAAGCATCATCGGATTGCGTACTAAGTTAGTCAGTACACTCCCATTGTACTAAGTAAACTCAGTTGAGCCCACATTGAATGTATGTAGTATATCCACGTCGCCCATCCATTTTTTCCATCTAATTTTAGCGATTTAGCCCCAAATTAAAGCATATCAAAAGATCAAGTGGATCATACTGCGGGAAACAGTGGGCATAATGATTTCCACCGTTGAAAAATAGTGGGCCCAACAGTGATGTTTGTTTGTTATCAAACCTATTCATAAGATCATACAGACATGGATTAATAGAAAAAATAATTATAAGCTTGATCCAAAACTTCTGTAACCCCTAAGAAATGAGCAACAATAGAAGTTCAATTCAAAATTTCATTTAGTATGGTCCATTTAAACATTGGATACGTTTAGATTTATCGGCTCAAGCCATGAAATTATCTGTTAAGTTTGCCCCATTGATTGTCTAGTTTGCCCCGCTGAATTTTATGTTTGCCCCGCTCAATTTCATGTTTGCCTCGCTGATTTTCTAGTTTGCCTCGCCGATTTCCTAGTTTGCCTCGCCGATTTCCTAGTTTGCCCCACTGATTTTCTAGTTTGCCCTGCCGATTTCCTAGTTTGCCCTGCTGATTTTCTAGTTTACCCCGCTGATTTTCTAGTTTCCCCCGCTCAATTTTATGCTTGCCCCACTGATTTTCATGTTTGCCCCACTGATTTTCTAGTTTGCCTCGCTGATTTTATAGTTTGCCTCACTAATTTCCTAGTTTACCCCGCTGATTTTCTAGTTTGCCCCGCTGATTTTCATACTTCCCCCGCTGATTTTCTAGTTTGCCCCGCTGATTTTCTAGTTTCCCCCGCTCAATTTTATGTTTGCCCCGCTAATTTTCATGTTTGCCCCGCTCAATTTTCTAATTTGCCCCGCTGATTTTCTAGTTTCCCCCGCTCAATTTCATGTTTGCCCCGCTAATTTTCATGTTTGCCCCGCTCAATTTCTAGTTTGCCCCACTCAATTTCATGTACGGCTGAAAGTTGGGCGGGTTCAACTTGACCGACCCATGACTGACCCGACATTGGGTTGGGCTCGGGCAGGATATATCGGGTCCGATCTCAAGCTTGGGCTTTACAAACACCAACATGATAAAACTTAGGTTGGGCTTGGGTTGAGGTCTCAGGTTACCCGACCCAACCCGAACCCAATCAATATATTAGTTACTTATAAATTATAATTGAGTGTGGATTGTTTGTGTAGAAGGTACACTAGTGATGTCGGGTCTCATTTGTCCACGTCATTTCCAAGGGCTCAAGCTAACAAGATATGCCGGATTTCTTTCTCCCAAATAGATTGCGTGCTATGCTACATGACTTTTTAAAGGAGTAGTCCTATATTTTAGCTTGGTTTTTTAAAGAAAAAAAATGAAGTTCTTAATGATGAATAATCACATATATAATTAATAAAATTATAGATACAAAAAATAAGTCCCATATTGAAATATAATAAACTAATGTAATAACGAAAATATTAACACGTATACACCTGACCAACCCAATCAACTCGTTGAGCCCTTTTAGGTTGGGCTTTGGTTAAGAATTCCCAACCCAAAATTGAGTTAGGCTGGGTCAAGGTTTAGGTATAGGACCCTTAGGTTGGGTTAGGGTTGAACACCAACCCGAACCAACCCGTCCGACTTTTAACCCTAATTTCATGTTTGCCCTGCTCAATTTCCACTTTGACCGTGAAGTGATTGAAATTGACCATGAACTGAATGAAATGGATTTTTGACCATTGACCCGATAAAATCTTGGAAAATAACTAAGTTGGTTGGCTAATTTAGCTTCTCTTGCCCCAAAATCATACGTGGTACGTTAAGTAAATCATTTTAGTTTAGGAGATATGCTTCTTAAATAAATAGGCAAATACATGAATTAAAAGATAGAAAAATATTTTTATATACTAATATATACATATTTACATAATTATGTATTAGAGAAAAATGTAAGGAGGAAAAAGTTCTCCCTGTAAAAAAAAAAGAAAAAAAAGAAAAATGAAAAATTGCCAGACTGCCACGGCACTACTGCCAGTTCAGCGGCTTGCCGCCAAACCGGCGGTAGTGCCGCAGCAGTCTATAGATTTTTTTATTTTTATTTTTATATTTTGCTATATTACTTTTGTAGGTCCCATCATGAGGTCTATGTTATATCCAAACCATCCATCTATTTAGAGAGCTCATATTAAGGCTTGAGACGGAAAATAAGATAGATCTAACGATCAAGTGGACCACACTGTAAAAGGCAGTGGGGAATTGAATGTCTATCATTGAAACCCTTTTAGGGGTTACCGAAGTTTTGGATTATTATGAAATTTGTTTTTCCTCTTCATCCAGGTCTTTGTGACCCTATGAATGAACTTAGATGGAGAGGATTTCTCACAAACATCACAGTGGGCCCCACCTGAGTTCCCATCGCCGGACCGTCCGTCAGCGCTCGTCTCTGCACGCCAGCCAGAGGAAGGCAGGGGTATTTTCGTCCTCAAATTCGGTGTCCGTACGAGGAGGTCCAAGTGCGTATGTTAAGTTTGTATTGCTTCGTAAAAACCACTGGATAAAAGGTGGGGTCCACGGTCGCAAATTACTCCTCGTTTTCTATGGGGAGTTATTTGATAATCTGGCGGAGTGTGACGGTTTACATGCACGCACACATGAAATTGTACATTTTTTATCTACGAACTCAAATCAAACGGCGAAAATCCAAAATTCAGATTTGATTTAACAATCCTAACCACTGATTCGTGGACAATTTCTTGATGAATTTAGACCATTGGTGTTTTTCACTTCAACCGTTCATCCACAAATCGGCTAATTATATAATAAAATCAATGTTATTTATATAAAATAATTAATTTAAGTTGAGGCCCACGATCGGACTATTCAAAATGATTTTTTTTTTTTAAATGATATGGGCAATTTCTTGGTGCCTGCGTACTAACTACCATAGTCTGCAAGAGTATGAAATTCATTTTAGCCTTTTTAAATCCTACATAGATCTCGCCCGGTCTGCGCCCACCTCAGGTTGGTGAATATATGAATTAAACTACGAGTTACTGTCCACCATTGGGTAACATCCAACCTTTCATGTATGTACAAAATCCAATCCGTCCAATAGATTGAAAATATCATGAGAATTAACTAATATAAAATATTCTACATCCACTTGTCGATTGGACCAACACATATCTTTTTATTTAACAATGTATAGAAATTGTTTTATGTAGTATGGCCCATTTGATGAGTAGATGGAGCTGATTTTTTATTTTTTATATTTAATCCTTATAGTAAGATCAATCTACTGGAAGGGTTGGATTTTACATGAACTTAATGGGTTGGAAGTTATTTGATGGGTGTACCATAACTTGTGGTTCAACATGTTAGACTTGAGAATTCTTCTCTCTCTATATTATTATTATTATTAAGTAGTGGAGCTTTCTACCAATATTTGGAGAAAATGACCACTGTAGACAAAACCTTTTACCCAGCGGTTTTTATGAAAGAATACAAACTTAAGTGACCAACTTAGACTAGCACGTGCGGACAGCGACTTTGAGGACGAAACTACCCCTCCTTTTCACTGCGAAGACGAGCGCTGACGCTCCTCCAACTGACAGTTGTACGAACGGCTTAAAAGAGATCAAAGTTACATGGCCCACAGCTATGTATTTATTATATCCACAACGTTCATCCATATTTCGAGATCATTTCGGAGCATTATCCAAAAAAAAGAAAATCATATCCAATGATCAACTGGGCCACACCACACAGAGCAGCGGAAAATTGATTTTCATCGTTAAAACTTTTGTAGGGCCCACCATAACATTTATTTTCCATCCAATCTATTCATAAGGCCACAAAGACCTGGATGAAGAGGAAAAACGATTTTCGTAATGATCCAAAACTTGTGGGGCCCCTAAAAGGGTTTCAACGGTAGACGTTCAAGTAGAATGGTAATGGTGTGTGGACAGGGATACGGATATAGCTACGGTTATAATCCGTAGCTATACCAGTAAGTCGGTGGATTCCATGTTTCCACCGCAAGTTGCTGTACCTATCGGCGATTAATCGTGAACCTCGCGATTCCACCCCCGATCTATGGCTACAGATTATAACCATAGCTATTACCATAGCTATAGCCGTATCCCAACACAGCAATTAATCATGAATCTTGCGATTGCACCCGCCGATCTATGGCTACGGATTATAACCGTAGCTATAGCCATATCCCAACACACTTTCTTTTTCTTTTTCTTTTTTTTTTTTTTTTTTTTACATGGAGAATTTTATTCTACCTACATTTTTTTTTCTAACACATATTTATATAAATATGTAAATATAAGCATATAAAAAAAAATCTCTTTTTTTTCATTTCTTTCTTTATTCATATAATAAGAATATTTTCTAAACCAAAATTAGTTTTGATGTACCATATATAATTTTAGGGAGATTGAAAGTTGGGCGGGCTCAACCCGACCAACCTGTGACCGACCCGACATTGGGTTGGGCTTGGTCAAGATGTATCGAGTTTGGTCTTGGGGTTGGGCCATACAAACAGCAACTCAATAAAACTTGGGTTGGGCTTGGGTTGAAGTCTTGGGAATTGCCAGGAAATGCATGGAAATGACCGTGAAATGAAGGAAAATGACCATGAAATGCATGTAAATGACTATGGAATGTATGGAAATGACCGTGAAATGAAATGGAATCGTTAGGATTGACCGTGAAATGCATGGAAATGACCATGAAGTGAAAGGAAATGACCGTGAAATGCATGAAAATGACCGTAAAATGAAGCGGAATCGCCGGGATTGATCATGAAATGCATGGAAATGACTGTGAAATGAAACAAAATCGTGGGATTGACCGTGAAATGCATGGAAATGACCGTGAAATGAAACGGAATCGCCGGGATTGCCCCTGAAATGCATGGAAATGACCGTGAAGTGAAGGAAATTGACCATGAAATGCATGGAAATGACCATGAATCAAAACGGAATCGCCAGGATTGACCGTGAAATGCATGGAAATGACCGTGAAGTGAAGGAAATTGACCGTGAATCAAAACGGAATCGCCAGGATTGACCGTGAAATGAAATGGAATCATCGGGATTGATCGTGAAATGCATGGAAATGATCGTGAAGTGAAGGGAAATGACCATGAAATGCATGAAAATGACCGTGAAATGAAACGGAATCACCGGAACTGACCATGAAATGTATGGAAATGACCGTGAAATGAAACGGAATCGCCAGGATTGACCATGAAATGCATGGAAATGACCATGAAATGAAACGGAATCGCCGGGATTGCCCGTGAAATGCATGAAAATGACCATGAAGTAACAAACTGGAAATTGAGCGGGCCAAACTGGAAATTGAGCGGGCAAACATGGAAATGAGCAGGACAAATTAGAATTTCAGCGGGCCAAACTGGAAATTGAGCGGGCAAACATGGAAATGAGCGGGATAAACTGAAAATTGAGCGGGACAAACTAGAAATTGAGCGGGCCAAACTGGAAATTGAGCGGGCCAAACTGAAATTTGAGCGGAACAAACTGGAAATTGAGCGGGACAAACTAGAAATTGAGCAGGCCAAACTGAAAATTGAGCGGGACAAACTGGAAAATGAGGGGGCCAAACTGGAAAATGAGCGGGACAAACTGAAAATTGAGCGGGCAAACATGGAAATGAGCGGGACAAACTAGAATTTCAGCGGGCCAAACTGGAAATCGAGCGGGCAGACATGGAAATGAGCGGGACAAACTGAAAATTGAGCGGGCCAAACTGAAATTTGAGCAGGATAAACTAAAAATTGAACAGGACAAACTGGAAATTGAGCGGGCCAAACTGAAAATTGAGCGGGACAAACTGGAAATTGAACGAGACAAACTGGAAAATGAGTGGGCCATCCACCTCCAGAGCCATGAACAGACCTGAACAATGAGAGAAGACTTCGTGCCACGAGCGGGACCACAAACAGGTGAGATCCAACCCTCGACACAAAAACCTAGACTATTAAAACCCTTTTTTCACAATTGCTAATAGAATACGTCTATTGTAGAGATCCTTACGCCCTGTGTCGAACTCCTACTTTGAAACCGCCGACAAGTTTGAACCCTATGTTACCGTTTTATCGGCCCCTGAGGGCCCAGATAATGATCACGGGTTGCGATCTACGCTTAAGAACTTGTTGTGTTGTTTATTTGAAATGATTTTCAAATGATATGTTTTATGAAATGCATTGTAGTCCATGTGTTCGATGAAATGCCTGATTCATTCTTGCTCATTTCTGCTCACTAATGCCTATAGTTCCTATTTTACATGCTATGTGTTCACTCAATCATTTATGCAATCCAAGTTGCTCAATCTAGAAGCTGGTATTTGAAATTGCAAAACTATTGTCATAGATTTGTAAACGATGAAATTTTCCATGAATATAGATTTGTAAACGATGAAACATGCCAATCCATTCGTATCAGCTTCTTTCCTGAAAAATGCCCCCTTTAAGTTTCCTTACCTAGACTGGCAACAAATTTTCCATGAATATAGATTTGTAAACGATGAAATTTTTTCAAGAAAATCTTGCTGAAAGACAATCATGGGAAACAATTTTTCATTTCTTACTGTTTTCAAGATATGGAGTTTCCCAAAAAACTCCATTTTCTTCAAAAATAAAAAATAAAAAATCCACAAATCCAAACAGTCCTTAAAGTAGGCTTGAGGAGATTGCTCAATTCATTGATAGCCAGTCAAATCAGATAAAAGAGTTTGAAGCAGAGAGAGAGAGAGAGAGAGAGAGAGAGAGAGAGAGAGAGAGAGAGAGAGAAGCTGATATGATTGCATGAAGATGAGAAGACTGAGCTGAAGTGGAGGTATTTGGAAGAAGAGGTGGAACTGAAGAAGGAATTTGATGCTAAGCTGACCCAACTGATGGGCAAGTGACTATTGTAAATAGGTCCAATCTTTGTCTTTTTTCTATCAAATTTTGATTTTTGTTTCAGCTTTTTCTTAATCATCTGTTTGCAAACCATCAGTTAAGAAAACAGTTGGTCAGTAAAAAGATGCAAAAGCAGTCCATGGTTTGGTGAGCTAGGCTATTGATCTGAGCCAGCTACGGATGTGCTAGCTGCATATAGATCATTAAGAAAATGCAGCAACAATATTAAATCTCCCATTTTTTTTGTTCCTATTAGTTTTGTCCAGAAATTGATCGATTTCACTTTTAGCACAATATTGAACTTGATATGTACTTGTGGGCCTTGGTTCTTGGATGCTCTCTAGGTTAAATGAGTTCAAGTCATAAGACAAATTCATTCATGTTTGTGGGCTTAGTATATATGAGGAGGAGAAGAATCTCATAGATTGAATCAGTTTTGATAATGCACTAACCTTTGCTTTATCATTTGGTAGTGCTTATTTCCTTCGCTTATATTATAAATTTTGTTTATTCTTTTTATCATTACACTGATTGTTTCAAAGATTTTATTTGGAATGGAGCTTCGATATGAGGAACATTGTGTGATGTAGGTTGTAGGAATGAAACTATAATAGTTATCGGTTGCATCTGGTTTATCTAAACTACTGGTTGCATCATGGTCATATAATCTTGGTGAGGTTTGGTAGTTTTCAAAGGCAGTTCTTAGTTTTGAAGGAATGGTCATGCAAATCAGCGGGCAATCCGAGAGTTGGCTGTACATGTATCTATCTCCTGGTAGAACTAGCAAGCCATTTTAAAATGCAAACTTTCAGAAATGACTGATCATAAATCTCTCTCTACAATGACTAATTTACCATTTCACTCTCATTTGGGCTCTGAAATCATCTTTATTAATGTTGTGGGATCCCGTTCAATCTGACTGGATTACAGAAAGTTAAATAAACTGAATCTTGTATGTTTTAAGTATTGTAACAATGAGTTCCACTTTTATTGAAGTGTTTATATATAAATGAGACTCACCTGCCTTGTTGGAGTCTCACCGGTCTGAAACACCATATTGTTTCTCCCTAGTCACTTCTCATAACATCAACTAAATTTTTTTGTCCATGTTGTCGCTGTTCAAGCTCTTTCCATACAGATGCCAAAGTGACACAAAACCCATTTTCACTAAATTCAACCAACTGATAAAAAATCCTTGATCATGTCTCTCACTCACTTCTAATGATACTATGTTTTCAAAGAATTTCTTATTCCTTTCCTTCCAGATCTACCAGATTATGTCAAATGAAAGCATCCTCAAAATTCTCCCTACTTGATTAAACAACAATTTCATCCTCCCACCTACGACCAAGGCCACTTTTTTGGAGAACCCAACAAATTAAAAAGCGTTTGAAGAAGTTCCATATCCCTAGGCATTCCACAAACAAGATATAGGTGATTGAATGATTATTCTATTTCTCTACACAAGTGGCACATTTCTTGCTTGCTGAAGTCATATCATCTTTGTTGAAATCTCATACTCTAGAAGATCCTAGCCTTTTTTTGCTGTTGTGGCCTGAAAATATCTTTGGAGGCTTCCTGTCTCTTCATGGCACCCTACAATGTAATAATGACATTAAGTAAACATGAATTAGAAAACATTGGTTTAATGAGAGTAATTCAGCCTCCAGACAAATTGAATATTTTTTTTTAAAAGACAAATTCATTACCAAAAGGTCTTTGCATTCAAATACGCACATTCATTTGTTGCCTGCTGGTCACATGTAGGACTGTCAATGAGCCAGGCCCAGGCCAAGCGAAAACAAATTTTTAGTCTGAAAATTTATTTCATAGCATGTTTGGATGAATGTCCTTTCGGAAAATTTGTTTGTGGTAACACTGTTTGGAGCATTAATTCAGTTTACATAAGAGGAATTTAATGTTTTCCTTGCATTTAGTTTTCATCCTTTTTCATTTTATTCCACCTACACATAGTTATAATCAATATGTATATATAAGCATATAAACAAAATTTTATCTCTTTTTTCTCCATTTCTTTCTTTAACCATATAACAAGAATATCTTCTAAACCAAAATTAGTTACTTGACGTATCATATAGGATTTTATGGCCGAAAGTTGGGTGGGACAAACTAGAAATTGAGCGGGCCAAACTGAAATTTGAGCGGGACAAACTGAAATTTGAGCGGGACAAACTGGAAATTAAGCGGGCCAAACTGGAAATTGAGCGGGATAAACTAGAAATTGAGCGGGACAAACTGAAAATTGAGCGGGCAAACATGGAAATGAGCGGGACAAACTGGAAAATGAGCGGGCCAAACAGGAAATTGAGCGGGCAAACTGGAATTTGAGCGGGCCAAACTGGAATTTGAGTGGGCCAAACTGGAATTGAGCAGGCCAAACTGGAAAATGAGCGGGCTAAACTGGAAATTGAGCGGGTCAAACTGGCCTAACTGGAAAATGAGTGGGACAAACTGGAAATTGAGCGGGATAAACTGAAAATTGAGCGAGACAAACTGGAAATTGAGCGGGCAAACATGGAAATGAGCGGGACAAACTGAAAATTGAGTGGGCCAAACTAGAATTTCAGCGGGCCAAACTGGAAATTGAGCGGGCCTAACTAGAATTTGAGTAGGACAAACTGAAAATTGAGTGGGCCAAATAGGAAATTGAGCGGGACAAACTGGAAAATAAGCGGGCTATCCACCTCCAGAGCCATGAACAGACCTGAACAATGCATAGAAATTACCGTGAAATGAAACGAAATCGCCAGAATTAACCGTGAAATGCATGGTAATGACCGTGAAGTAAAGACATCATTCACAACAATATACAGCTCCTACAAAATTTACATCAAACCTAAGACAGCTCGGATTGAAAGGCCAACTCGAGGCGAGTAAAGTGGAGTTCAAGCCGAGTTCGACCATGGTGTATTGCAACTCGACTTGACTCAGCATGGACGAGTCAAGCCAAGCTTGGCCCACCTCGACTCGAGTCGAACTCGACTTAATCCATCCATCATGAAGGAAAGAAAATTTAATAAGAGGTCCCAACTTAATGACTCCAAAAACCCACTCAGCTACTTCTTCTATGGACAACCGCATGGGCTTGGATATGTGTACGGCTGTATGAAACCCTCCCATACTCTATGGTTTTTTGCATAAACCCAACAATAAGGCTACCAGTTCTGGATATGTGGGACCAAGTCCAATCAATGGAATTTGATTGGATATGTGGGCCTCAAATTGGACCTTAAATCATGTCCTGAGTCTACCACTAGCCAGCCATGGGACCAAGTCCTTCATTAGATAGACAACATTCCAATGGCTATGTTGCTGAAACTGCCTAATAGGAAATCTTCATCCTTCCCTATTGTCATTTCAGGGCTTTATCCTAAAAATAAGAGGGATATAAATCTTAGATGTACCACAATACAGGAAAACAATAGTGATTGGATATCCATCATTTAAATCCTCCTGAGGCCGACTGTACTGTTTTTATGAAATCCAATCTGTTTATGACGTCATAAAGACCCAGATGAAGGCTAAAAACAAAGATCAGCTTGATCCAATACGTTTATGGCCACCAAAAGGTTTTTAATGGTCGATGTTCATTAAACATTGTTTCCTATAATGTGGTCCAATTGAGATAAGGATATACCTCATTTTTTTGTATAATATCATAAAACGATATATAAAAAAAGACGGATATCATGGTTGAAACACATACATCATGATAGGGCCCACAGAGCACCGAGCACCAGCCATTAGCTGGTGGCAGGGGGAGTAGTCAATCCGTTTCATGTAGTATACAACACCGTCGATCTGTTTTTCTATCTAATTAAGGGGTTGAGCCCCAAATTGAAGCATATCAAAATATCAAGTGGATCATAATAGGAATCGGATGGGCATAATGATTTTCTAGTTTGCCTGTGATTTCATGTTTCCCTGCTCAATTTCGGTTTATCAGCTCATTTTCATTTGTCCGCTCATTTTCGGTTTGTCGCTCGATTTTGATTAGGCGGTTTGGCGCTTAATTTCGGTTTGGCCCACTCGATATTCGGTTGCTTTGCTCATTTCCTAGTTTGGCCGCTCAATTTCGATTTGTCCCACTCGATTTTCGATTTGGCGACTCATTTTCTGTTTGCTGCTCGATTTCGATTTGTCGCTCGATTTTCGATTTGGCCCGCTCATTTTCGGTTTGTCGCTTAATTTCGGTTTGGCCGCTCAATTTTGATCGGTCGCTTCACTTCACGGTCATTTCCATGCATTTCACAGTCATTCCCAGCGATTTTGTGTTGATTCACAGTCATCCCCATGCATTTCACAGTCAATTCCCTTCACTTCATGGTCATTTCCACGCATTTCACGGTCAATTCGCTTCACTTCACGGTCAATTCCATACATTTCACGGTCAATTTGCTTCACTTCACGGTCATTACCATGCATTTCACGGTCAATTCGCTCCACTTCACAGTCATTTCCATGCATTTCACGGTCAATCCCGGCGATTCCGTGTTGATTCACGGTCATTTCCATGCACTTCACGGTCATTTCCCTTCACTTCACGGTCATTTCCATGCATTTCACGGTCATTTCCAGTGATTCCGTTTCATTTCACAGTCAATTCCCTTCACTTCACCATCATTTCCATGCATTTTTTTCTAAATAAACAAACTAAAGTATAGGACTACTCCATTACAAGTCATATTTTGTATCAAGCAATTTATTTGGGAGAGGGAAATCCAGCATATCTTGTTAGCTTGAGGGGAGGCATTGGAATTTCCTTTGCCTTCAACATAGATGATCTGCACTCAATTATAATTAATTCATAAGAAACTTATATATTAATCGGGTTCGTGTTGGGTCAGGCAACCTAAGACCTCAATCCGAGCTCAACCCAAGTTTTATCAGGTTGGTGTTTGTATGGCCCAACCCCAAGACCAAACTCGATACATCCTGCCCAAGCCCAACCCAATGTTGGGTCGGCCACAGGTTGGTCGGGTTGAGCCCGCCCAACTTCTAGCCCTAAAATCATATATGGTACGTCAAGTAACTAATTTTGGTTTAGAAGATATTCTTGTTATATGAATAAAGAAAGAAATGAAAAAAGAGATAAAAAAAATTTTATATGCTTATATATACATATTTATATAAATATGCATTAGAGAAAAATGTAGGTAGAATAAAATTCTCCATGTAAAAAAAAAAAAAAAAAAAGAGAACGAAATAAAGGATACGGATATGGTTATAGCTACGATTATAATCTGTAGCCATAGATCGGGGGTGGAATCGCGGGATCCACGATTGATTGCCGATTGGGACAGCGACTTGCGGAGGAATCGCGGGTCTTGCACTTGATCGCGGAGATACTTCTATAACTCCGGTTGTAATCCGTAGCTATAGAAAACCCTAGCTACAATTCCCAGTTTTTTTTTTTTTTTGCTATTGTAATCCCCACCGCCTTTTGTGGGTCCCATCATGAGGTCTGTGTTATATCCAAACCGTCCATATATTTGGCGACCTCATATTAAGGCTTGGGACAAAAAATAAGATAGATCTAACTATCAAGTAGACCACACTGTAAAAGGCATTGGGGAATTGAACGTCTACCATTGAAACCCTTTTAGGGGTTATCGAAGTTTTGGATCATTATGAAATTTGTTTTTCTTCTTCACCCAGGTTTTTGTGACCCTATGAATGAACTTAGATGGGGAGGATTTCTCACAGACATCACAGTGGGCCCCCAAAAAGTTTTTAATGCTCGACACTCATTCAACACTTTTTCCTGTAATGTGGTACACTTGAGATTTGGATATACCTTATTTTTGGTCTCATATCATAAAATGATGTGGAAAAATATATGGACAGCATGGATGAAAAGAATACATCATGGTGGGGCCCACAGACCATCGACCATCCACCATTGGCTGGTGGCAGGGGGAGTACCCAATCCGGGCCAAACTGGAAATTGAGCGGGCCTAACTGGAAATTGGGAAATTGAGTGGGACAAACTGGAAATTGAGCATCATTCAAAGCATTCCTCAGAAGATCCATAAAGTATTCTTTTGGGACACCTCCATAGTTTAGTAGTGAAATTAAAGTCTTATTTAGGTACGTTTTCCTTGGCTAGTTGCTAAAAAAGGAAGACAAGTAATTTGTATCAACTCTTCACATCACATTTGTAGATAACCCATAACCGTTATATACAAGCACTAAAAGCAAACAAGGTATTCTACTATTATTCACACAACCAATTCAAAGATGGAGAACCCTAACTTCTCACCCTAATAAAATTTCAAATACTCCCAATAAGGATGGAATTTATTCATAGAGGGATTGAAATTCTTCCTACAACATATGATGCATAATCTTAAGAAAAGGGCGGAAACAACACTAGCAAATGAGCGGAGGAGTCTTATTAGGACATGGGAGATCGTCTCCACGGGTGATGCTATAACCAATTCACTACATAATTAACAAAGAAGTGGTCACAGATTTATCGATGAACCAATAGGGTTGGTTCATAATGGAGTATCCCAATATTATTCTGATTTTTCATCCAAAAGGATTTGAATCAGAAAAGGCTGGATGTTTGGTCCCTCCAAGACATCCAGCACCAAATTGAGAGACCATTCAGAACTGGTTTCTCAGCAATCAGGTGATATTCTTGGCATTCTAGAGGCATGCAGCCTCAAGAGGATAAGCTAGGATGTTCGTTTGAGGAACATTTTCATAAAAATTGAGTAATCTGGTAGATATACCCTGGGTTGTTGGAAACTTATATTAGGCGCATCCCCTATAACTGATGAAGAATCTTGGATATACCCTAGCCCTATAAATGTGGGATCCACCTTAGGTGGTCTAAATAGTTCACATTTTGGTTTCATTGTGCATAGAACATCCCCACAATGTTCTGTCTTCTTCTACAAGTTTTATGGGTTTATATCGAAGAGTCATTGTTTTATGTTATGTTTGCAACTTTTCAGCTTTTCATTGTTTTATGTTCAATTGCCAGCAGTTACGCCATCCAGGCATTGCAATGCCTGGTAATTGAAATATCCAATGCATCTAGATGCCCCCAATTCAAATGATCCTGAAGTAATCTCACATAGTTTTGTTTCTTAAAATTCTAAAGATTTACCTTTATAATTGGTAAAATTGGAGAAGCTATAATGGTGGGTATTTTGAAAGTGGCTTATTTCCCAGGGTATTCATTATGTCAAAGCACAATTCTAACGTACCTAAAAAAATACTATGACCAGTCTGATATTTGCCATGTTTCAGGACTTGCACATTTGTGTAAGGACAATGGATTTTCAATCTTTTAAAGTTTATTAACTACACCCAAGAGTAGTTGAAGTTGGCAAAGCTAGCCCTTCTCTCCTTGTTCAGGTCTGTTCATGGCTCTAGAGGTGGATGACCCGCTCATTTTCTAATTTGTCCCACTCAATTTCCAGTTTGGCCCACTCAATTTCTAGTTTGTCCAGCTCAATTTTCAGTTTGTCCTGCTCATTTCCATGTTTGTCCGCTCAATTTCGGTTTGGCTTTCTTTGAAATTCTAGTTTTTTTCGCTCATTTCCATGTTTGCCCGCTCAATTTCCAGCTTGGCCCGCTGAAATTTTAGTTTTTCCCGCTCATTTCCATGTTTGTCCCGCTCAATTTCCAGTTTGGCCCGCTGAAATTCTAGTTCGTCCCACTCATTTCCATGTTTGCCCGCTCAATTTCCAGTTTGTCCCGCTGAAATTCTAGTTTGTCCCGCTCATTTCCATGTTTGCCCGCTCAATTTCCTGTTTGTCCCGCTCAATTTCCAGTTTATCCTGCTCAATTTTCAGTTTGGCCCGCTCAATTTTCAGTTTGTCTCGCTCATTTTCCAGTTTGGCCCGCTCAATTTCTAGTTTGTCCCGCTCAATTTTCAGTTTGGCCCACTCAATTTCCAGTTTATCCCGCTCAATTTCCAATTTGGCCCGCTCAAATTTTCAGTTTGGCCCGCTCAAATTCTAGTTTGTCTCGCTCATTTTCCGGTTTGGCCCGCTCAATTTCTAGTTTATGTTTATCAATAGCCCTTAACCTTGAGTCAAAAATTGAAATACGAAAAGATTTCACATACACCAAAGTTGGTTTTTGCCTTTATTTTAAAAACTTGTTTCTCCTTGTTTCAATTATTAGAGAAACAAAAAACGATCTCAAATGTTTGGGGTGTGAATACCATTTGCGGGGTCGACCGGGTTTCCTCGCTCATTTCCTAGCATTTCACGGTCAATTCCCTTCACTTCACGGTCATTTCCATGCATTTCACGGTCAATTTCGGTGAATCTGCTTCACTTCACGGTCATTTCCATGCATATCACGGTCCTTTCCGTTTCATTTCACGGTCATTTCCATGCATTTCACGGTCAATCCCAGTGATTCCATTTCATTTCATGGTCATCTCCATGCATTTCACGGTCAATTCCCTTCACTTCACGGTCATTTCCATGCATTTCACGGGCAATCCCGGCGATTCCGTTTCATTTCACGGTCATTTCCATGCATTTCACGGTCAATCCTGGCGATTCCGTTTCATTTCACGGTCATTTCCTTTCACTTCACGGTCATTTCCATGCATTTCATGGTCAATCCCGGCGATTCCATTTCATTTCACAATCATTTCCATGCATTTCACGGTCATTTCATGGTCATTTTCATACATTTCATGGTCATTTCCATGCATTTCACGATCATTTTTCTTCATTTTACGGTCATTTCCATGCATTTCCAGGCAATTCCCGAGGCCTCAACCCAAGCCCAACTCAACTTTTATCGAGTTGCTGTTTGTATGGCCCAACCCCAAGACCAAACCCGATACATCCTAACCAAGCCCAACCCAATGTCAGGTCGGTCACAGGTTGGTCGGGTTGAGCCCGCCCAACTTTCAACCCTAAAATTATATATGGTACGTCAAGTAACTAAATTTAGTTTAGAAAATATTTTTTTATATGAATAAAGAAAGAAATGAAAAAAAAAAAAGAGAAATTTTTTTATATGCTTATATTTACATATTTATATAAATATGTGTTAGAAAAAAAATGTAGGTAGAATAAAATTCCATGTAAAAAAAAAGAAAAAAAAAAAGAAAAGAAAAGAAAAGAAAAGAAAAAAGAAAGTGCACAGCGATACGGTTATAGCTACGGTTATAATCCGTAGCCATAGATCGGGGGTAGAATCGCAGATTCTGGGATTAATCGCCGATAGGGACAGTGCCTTGCGGTGGAATCACGGGATTTACGATTGATCGCCGAGCTACCATTATGGCTATAGATTATAACCGTAGATATATCCGTATCCTTGTGCATACGCCATTACCATTCTGCTTGAAAGTCTACCGTTGAAACCCTTTTAGGGGCCACACAAGTTTTGGATCATTATGAAATTTGTTTTTCCTCTTCATCCAGGTCTTTGTGACCTTATGAATAGATTGGATGGAAAATAAATGTTATGGTGGGCCCTACAAAAGTTTCAACGATGAAAATCAATTTTCCGCTGCTCTGTGTGGTGTGCCCAGTTGATCTTTGGATATGATTTTATTTTTGTTGATAATGCTCCGAAATGATCTCGAAATATGGATGAACGTTGTGGATATAATAAATACATAGCTGTGGGCCATGTAACTTTGATCTCTTTTAAGCCGTTCGTAGAACTCTCAGTTGGAGGAGCGTCAGCGCTCGTCTTCGCAGTGAAAAGGAGGGGTAGTTTCGTCTTCAAAGTCGCTGTCCGCACGTGCTAGTCTAAGTTTGTCTTCCTTCATAAAAACCGCTGGGTAAAAGGTTTTGTCTACAGTGGTCATTTTCTCTAATAAAATTGAAGTAGATCTATTTTCAAGTGCACAGAGGCATGCAATACGAGCTACACTTTTGGAAGGTGTGGACACTATAATATATTGATCTGGACCATCCATCTAGTAGGGAACAACCTAAATAGGACACCATGCAATATATATATATATATATATATATATATATATATATATATATATATATATATATATATATATATATATATATATAGGATGATTCCATTGAGGGAATCTATGTCGTGAAAATAGCTGATAACAAAGTAAAAGCATGAAAATTGATACAAACCATTCATTCATGAAGCCTACTGCGGAGTGCATCTATGGTTCTGAAGAGTTACTTCCATAAGATGATCATAGGTATCCGTGTCTTGGAAAACGAATGGCTAAGTACAGCAACTGATGAATGAAACCTTTTGATTGGCGTGATGTTTGTACAGCAATCGATGAAGAGTGGTTGAAATGGATGGACGGTCAAGATGAATTGTTGGGAGTTTTTGCATGACCCAAGTACGAAGACGGTGCACGAAGGTTCACTGCACTCGAGCACACTGAACTGGCCAATTCAATGGGTTTATATTAGAGTTCGACCTTGGACTCATGTCGCCGTTGATCCACGTGCCTCCCCACGTGCATATTAAACAGAAATTGGATCTGCTGAACAGCACTGGTGTTAGGGAAAGACTATGGTGATATTTCATTACCGATTCTTATGTTGTGGTGTCATTTCTACATTAATCGTAACCATCCAAATAGTGTGTCCCATTGTTTATAGAGCGCATCCCGAAACTGATATGAATTAATTAAACCATCCTGACCACCCGGTTTTACTAGTTGAAGTTGGGCTGTTGATTTTTATTTTTATTTTATCTTTAAATGGCAAGCTACGCTGTTACTGGGCCATGCTGCATCCACAATGGTTTATACAATTTGGACGGCATGGATTGACTTCTACTAATACCACTTGTACAGTGGATGAGACACCTCAGCTAGAGAAATGGTGATAAACTATCATCCCTAGACATAGTACTGTACGTTGAAAGTAGATTGTATTCTACGAAGAATATAGATCATTGGCAATTACCAAGTGAACTCGCTCGTGTGAGATGAAATAATAAGGGCTTCACAGCAGATGGGCCAAAGTAGCACAAGTGTGCCAGATCTGCACCATCCATCAGATGCCGCCCATCCTGAAAATTTATTTTCCGAAAAAAGAATTTAATTTCACTTACAGATGGGCCACGTATGTACGTTGTCATCTTTTTTAGGCGACTATTCTTTTTGTTCGAGTATGGGCACATGACAATCAAAGTCAGTCTGATCGAAAGAATGGGACCCAACTAATGAGTGGATGAGATATCGCTCACGTATGAATTAAGATGGATCGAGTTCACTCGCTAATCCTCCTCTCCAAAACGAAGAGAATGTCGGACGCAGATTGCGTCCTACCCCCACCAATCTGCTGGGAACGGGCAGTAACTTTGAGTGACCACCGTGGTGTATGGGTCTTATCCACACCGTCCATCTATTTTTTTCCTATCATTTTATGGTATAAGACAAAAAATGAGGTAGATCCAATTCTCAAGTGGACTACAAAATGGGGATTAAAATCTTGCCATTGAAAACTTCTTGGGGGCCACGGAAGTTTTGGATGGAGATGATATTTTTGTTTTCTCTTCGTCCAGGTCTACGTAAGTTATATGAATAGGTTGGATGGAAAATAAACATCATGATGGGCTCTAGAAAAGTTTCAACGGTAAGAATCATTATCATCTCTGATTCCTGTGGTTTGGTCCACTTGATCCTTTTATGGGCCTCATTTTTAGGTTTATTTTCTAAAATTATAGGAAAAAAATGGATGGACAGTGTGGATAAGACGCATACACTACGGTCGCCACTCAAAGCTGCTGCCCGTTCCCAGCGGGAGACGGGCGGGGGTAGGACGCAATCGGCAACCGAAAATCTTTCGCGACTTCGCACAGTACATCACGCGTTTTCAATTTTGCCAAGTGAGGTACTTGATTCAATGATATATACCGTTGATCAGTTACACCCTGACGTAGATACATCATTTCTCAAAATTATTCTTGATAGGACGGACGTGACCATTCGATTCGAGGCCTAAAACCAAGGGTTAGTAAGAGAAATATATTAACGGTCCACATTAATCGGTAAGATGTCCCATGATCGGTAGCTAGTATCTTTGAAAACGGCATATATTTTTCCATAGTCCATCGGAGCTGTACTTAATAGACCAATGGTCTAGATTACTGAATACCATTGACCCCACCTTCCTAACTGATCACGCACGTATACTTGCAAAGCGGGTCGCGTGTCGTACCTCTTTCTTTCAAAATGGAACGTATGTGTATTCCGATTTTCCCGTACAAGTACAAGGTAGGTGCGCGCGTTTGACTGAAGAGGAACTACGCGATCCTCGGCTTTAGACAGCATACTCGGGTTTTCGTTTCTGACGAGTGGGGCCCATTATTTGGTAATCCATGCCTTGATATTTACCATCACACCGTCGATGGTCAATATTGCAAAAGTCATGCTAGCTTCCCAATCTTGCGTTACTTATACTTAAATGTGGGCCGTTGATGCTGTTCTCCTCTTAACCGTCGATTTTTAAGGGACAACTGAAAGACTGGTAAGATAGTTCTATGAGAGGAGGTTTCTAGATCATGGTCCATCTGTGAGGTGATGCAACAGATGAACGGCCTGATCTCTGGAGCATGAGCCCCATTTGTGGGAACGCAAAACCCGAGTATACTTTCGAAGCCTTAGGACGAGGATCAGTTTCTAATCACCCTTGCGAGTTAAGGTTGGTGAGTGGTTGGTGACGGGCGATTATCCGAAAATTACAGAACAAAAACATCCGTGCACCTGCACCTATTGAAAACCAGTGACCGATCCATGTCTGGCTCCTACCATCTAATGTGTGGCCCAATAAATGGAGGGCCCACATGTGATGAATGGATTGGACCATCAAACACAAACGACGTGGTGGACCCACATTCAATTTGGAAATTTATAACCTACGCCCGCCCTTCAATGTCCTCCATTATTCTCTTTGGTGTGGCCCATGCGAGTATATTTCTCTGGTGTGGCCCACGTAATGGGCACTCTGGCGTAACATGCACGGGAACATCCGATGGACAGGCTGGCGGATTAGGTAAGGCGGGGTGGGTAAGACCTTGATAGTGAGGGATACATTGATTTATGTGTTGTATATCTACACCGTACATACGCTTTTTCGTCTCATTTCCGGACATGGTTCAAAAAATTGAGATAGATCCAAATATCACGTGGACGACGCATTAGAGATTGAATTTCTATCAGTAAAAACTTCTTGGGCCAAAAAAGTTTCCAATTAGGTTGATATTTGTATTTTCCTTGGATGGTAAATAAAAAGTACAGTGGGCCCTAAGAAGTTATTAACGGTGGATGTTCAATCACAACTGTTATTGGATTCAGATTCGGTAATGATCCCTCCAATGCCGAGATCTCTGCGTGTTGGAAAAGCGTTGTGGCCCCCACTATGGTGTATTTATTCAAGCCGACTATCCCCTTTACCCCTTCATTTCAGGAGATGAGCGCAAGAATGAGGCTGATCCAATCTCAGGTGGACCGCACCACAGGAAACAATGGGGTGGAGGTTTTTAATGTCACCGCTGTTTTACGTGGTGTAGTCTATCTGAAATTTGGATCTTCCTCATTTTTTTGGATAATGTTTAAAAATGAGCTGGAAAAATAGATGGACGGCATAAATAACACACAAGCATGATCGTGGGCCACCGATAAGTACCGACATCAGTATTGAAGGTAAACGGATTGGTTACTCCCCTGCCACCAGTCCGGTGGCTGATGGTGGTGCTCTGTGGGTCTACCATGATTTATGTGTTTCATCCAATCCGTTCATCCATTTTTACAGATAATTTTAAGGCTTTTTACGAAAAATGATAGGGATAAAACTCTCAGGTGGATCACACCGCAGGAAAACAATAGTGATTTGATATCCACCATTAAAATCCTCCTAAGGCCCACTGTACTGTTTATTTGACATCAAAAATATTAGGTCATACATACCAAGGTGAAGGGAAAAAAACAGAGATCAGATTGATCCAAAACTTTTATGGCCACAAAAAGTTTTTAATAGTCTATGTTCATTCAAAACTGTTTCCTGTAATTTTGTCCACTTGAGATTGTTACATACTTAATTTTTGGTCTTATACAGTAAAATGATCTAGAAAAATATATGAACGGCATGGATGAAACACATACATCATGGCGGGGCCCACAGAGCACCGTCCACCAGCCATTGGATGGTGGAATGGGAGTGGCCAATCCGTTCCCGTATCGGAGGGGTCACTGTCGAATCCGAGTCCTACGTTATCATTACTCTTGGTAAAAAGGCGCGTTCGATGAATCCTCATGCCTCTTCGGAGTGCCGATTCGGTCGGGGTAACAGCATCTTCGGTCAGCCATGACTATATGGCCCACCTTTAAGGTATGTGTTGTATATCCACACCGTCCATCTGTTTTGACAGATAATCAGAAATTACCCAGAAAATGAAACAGATCAAAATCTAAGGTAAACCATCCCACGGGAACAGTGGGGGATGAGCGTCCAAGATTTCCTAGATCCTACCGTAACACTTATTTTTCATCCAACCCGTTGAAAATGTAACACAGTCGTAGAAGAAAGGAAAGTAAAAAAATACTATTTTGATTCAAAACTTTGGTAGCCCACAACAAGTTTTTAATAATCATTTACAACTGTTTCCTATGGCATGATCTATGTAGTCCATACCCTAAAATGATCTGAAAAAACCGATGAACGGTGTGGATATACAAAAAATACATTAAAGTGGCCCACAGTAACGACCGCACCGAACTCGGTGTTACCCCGACCTGACCGAATCCACTCCCGCGTTTTCATTCCCAGCTGATACAACGAATTTCGCTGAGAAAGGGTAAAATGGTAAAAAAGAAAATAAAGAAAAACGCAAACATGTGAGAGATTGAGAGAAAACGATACGCCGTATGTGGAATCCCAACATTCCTCTTTTCTTGAAATTCTAAATCTCAAATCAGAAAAAGTAAAAATCCCAAAAAAATGCTCGAAAATTCCACCCGCTGAAATTCCATCCATTCTTCTCTGCTTTGTGGAAACCAGATTTCAGGCTCACGCTCCCGCCACGTCATCCCTCACTCGTCCGTTTCCTCACGGGTGCGCACGCTTCTTAACGTGCGCACTCCTCACCCACCCCCTTCACCAGATCCACAGCTCAGCTGTATAAAGCACTAGTCTCTCCTACGACTCCCCCTCTAACCAAACGGTGCGCATTCTCTTAACCTGCGCACCTCTCCCAAATCTACTCTTCCACAGATGGAGCGAGCTCGGCGACTCGCGAACCGGGCGATTCTCCGACGACTCATCACCGAGTCGAAGCCTCGCCCGCAAGCCTTCCCTCCGCCGCGCTATATATCTTCCCTCTCCCCCTCCATTCTCTCCGACCTCCTGCAGCACCACCAGAGGAATGCGGGACCACCGAAATCTCCCTCCAGTTCACAAACCCGATCCATCTCGGTCGAATCACTCAAGCCATCCGACACCTTCCAGCGCCGCCACAACTCGGCCACACTCGATGAACAGTCCAAAATGTCCGAGTCGTGTGGATACCCCACTCTCGATTCCCTGATCGACGCCACCGTCCCGAAATCGATCCGGATCTCGCCGATGAAGTTCGGGAAATTCGATGCTGGATTGACCGAAAGCCAGATGATTGCGCATATGCAGTCGCTGGCGGCGCAGAACAAGGTATTCAAATCCTACATTGGGATGGGATACTACGGCACTTACGCCCCTGCGGTGATCCTGCGGAACATCCTGGAGAATCCGGGGTGGTACACGCAGTACACGCCATACCAGGCGGAGATCGCGCAAGGCCGGCTCGAATCCCTTCTCAATTTCCAGACGATGATTTCTGACCTGACTGGATTGCCCATGTCGAATGCGTCCCTCCTCGATGAAGGGACTGCGGCGGCCGAGGCGATGGCGATGTGTAACAACATCCAGAGAAGCAAGAAGAAGACGTTCCTGATCTCGACCAACTGCCATCCACAGACAATTGATGTCTGTAAGACGAGAGCCGGCGGGTTCGATCTCAAGGTGGTGACCGCCGATTTGAAGGATTTTAATTACAGCTCGAATGATGTTTGCGGGGTCCTCGTGCAGTATCCGGGGACCGAAGGGGAGGTGTTGGATTATGGAGAGTTCATAAAGAATGCGCATGCGAAAGGGGTGAAAGTTGTTATGGCAACAGATCTTTTGGCACTGACAGTGTTGAGGCCACCGGGTGAATTCGGTGCAGATATTGTTGTGGGATCTGCTCAGAGGTTTGGCGTGCCGATGGGGTATGGTGGGCCGCATGCAGCATTCTTGGCCACTTCACAGGAGTATAAAAGGATGATGCCGGGGAGGATTATTGGAGTTAGTGTTGATTCGTCAGGGAAGCCTGCTCTTCGTATGGCAATGCAGACGAGGGAGCAGCATATCCGGCGGGACAAGGCCACCAGCAACATCTGCACTGCTCAGGTTTTTCCCCTGATTTCTTCAATAATTTTCTTCTCAATATAGGGAGTTTTTGTTTGAGAAATGCTTTTATGAAGGGTGCTTTGTAGAATTCTTTGAAGTGCAATCTCCATAGTGCATGTAGGAAGCTTGAATCAGGACCATGACCATTCATCTGATGGGCCACTATTTGGATGGGCCATAGCCCGACAATACCAGTGATCGCTGATCAGACAATCCTGACCATCTGATCTTTGTGGATTTAGCCTGTTGAATTATCGCTATTGTTCATTTTTTGCTCAACTTTGAGCTAACCTCTAGATTGCAGCCAGTCATACAATGGTCCCCATAATCCAATTCCCTTGATCTACCGGTTATGGCCTATCTACATGATGGCCTAGAAAATCAACAGTCATGATCATCGTCGCAGGTTCCACATGTATGACCGGTGCACTTCATAGAACTCCATGAAGTGTTCATCATAATACCATCCATACTTCTCGTTATTTTGATTGAGTTTAGATGCTTGTGTAGGCCTTGCTTGCAAATATGTCTGCAATGTATGCGGTGTATCATGGTCCTGAAGGCCTCAAAACGATTGCCGAGCGCACTCACGGTCTTGCTGGGACTTTTGCGCATGGGTTGAAGAAACTTGGAACAGTGGATGTCCAAGGGCTTCCCTTCTTTGACACAGTGAAGGTCAAGTGTGCTGATTCGTGGGCGATTGCAGATGCTGCTTATAAAAGTGAGATCAACCTTAGGATTGTAGATTCAAATACGGTATGTGATCATAACCAATCACCATAAATCAGTAAATCTGGTTTTTGACATAGTATTATCAAGGTTTGGCATTAAGACTCCCAGTGCTAGCCTTTCAGGTTACTGTCTCCTTCGATGAAACTACGACCTTAGAGGATGTGGACAAGCTTTTCAAAGTATTTGCTTGTGGAAAACCTGTGAGTATCTCTTTGCTGATTCTAGCCATTCCAAGGATAAAAAACTGAGGATCATGCATTCTAGGAAATTGATTTACAGTGTTGACGCTGCGTATGTGTTTTATGATATGCTGATGATTTTGTTTTTCGGCTGAATATGTGTGAAATATCAGAAGAAAGAGAAGGCATGGTCAGAAATAAGAAAATTGTAACAATTAGTAAGCGGTTTTCATAACACAAATGAAATAAAATTAAGTGTGAAAGAATGAAGTATGAGACTTCGATAGTTTTTGTCTTTTGTATTTTCTATGAATGCATTTGTGGACATTTTGCAAGTCTGTTTTGTAACTTCCATTGCTTATCTAACTTCAGAATGGGTTATTTTGTAACTCTCTACCTTTGCGACAAGTTGTTACTAGAAAGTAAGAGGTAAGAATTAGCGAGATGTAAGAGTCGGAACTTCCATTAACATTTTGGTGGGTCTAGATCAGGATTGTTCAAAACCTTGTCCTCTTTCAAAATTTGAAAAAAAAAGAAGAAGAAGAAAGTGCATCATATGAGTCATACACTGCTCATCTTATGCATGTTCATTTCATCAATCATGATTACTGAACTAGCATAGGCTGATGGCAGATACTATTATGAATTGCATCCCCTAAAAAGTGGTGTTTATCTGAGAGTCGTTGCACACATGTATACTGTAATCTGTGATTCAATATCATGCATTTGAGTGATTCTCCTATTCAATCTGTATGATCTGATTATGATTCTCAGGTGAATTTTACCGCTGAATCTATTGCATCAGAGGTCCAATCTACAATCCCAAGTGGCCTTGTAAGGGAGAGCCCATATTTAACCCACCCGATTTTCAATATGTATGACCCCTTTCGGCAATCTCGCTATTCTTGCCAATTACATTTTATAAGTTCTAACACTTGGTTGCTTCTTTCTTTAAGGTACCACACAGAGCATGAGCTACTCAGATACATTCATCGGCTACAATCGAAAGATCTCTCTTTATGCCATAGCATGATTCCTTTGGGCTCCTGCACAATGAAACTGAATGCAACGGTGGAGATGATGCCAGTGACTTGGCCCAGCTTCGCGAACATGCACCCCTTTGCCCCCATTGAACAAGCTGCAGGTTACCAGGTATTACATTCTTCTGCACGGAACTGCTGATTCCTTCACACTCTTTTTTGTAAGCTGGGCACTGACAACCTTCATTTCATGTCTTTCTTATAGGAAATGTTCAAAGACTTGGGTGAACTATTGTGTACAATCACTGGATTCGACTCCTTCTCATTGCAACCCAATGCTGGTGCTGCTGGCGAGTATGCTGGGCTGATGGTTATTCGTGCATACCATTTGGTAGGTGATAAAACTTACAGAAGGGCAAGTTTTTTCTCATGTTCTTGCGGAAGAAACCTTTCAAGTCTCACCTGTTTACCCTAAAAAATCAGGATATTTATTGTCCAATTTTGAAAACTGTAGGCAAGAGGGGACAACCATCGAAATGTTTGCATCATACCTGTCTCAGCACACGGGACCAATCCTGCGAGTGCAGCTATGTGTGGAATGAAAATTGTCGCTGTTGGAACTGATTCAAAGGGAAACATCAACATTGAGGAGCTAAGAAAAGCGGCTGAAGCAAATAAAGACAATCTAGCTGCTCTTATGGTATGATTTCTGCATTTTAAGAATTCACGGGTATCTGCATTGCATCTGATATTGGAAATTGGTTTCCATTTTAATCTTTTTAATCTTTATCACTCTTCAATGGGCCTGATGAGGTGTGCATCGCTCTCTTATTCAGTTTCCTACACTGTCCTTGACCAGTCTGTTGACTTTTAGAGAAGCTTTTGTAGAAAACTAACATACCAGTGCTATTGTCAATGAGTTTTCTGTTTAGATGAATCCTGGACCATAGCTCTCTAGCAATAGGCAAGCATTCAATACCACATTATTTTATCAAACCATGAAAAATAGCAAATGTTTCGTGTGCATGTTTGATGCAGCCTAGTAGTGAATCCCATCAAAGCCAAGGAGTTGGCCCGCATATCTGTGCGACCAGAGATCTGGGCCCAAATTTTCCCTGATATTGCCCTGATGACGATTTTGGTCAATCTGTGGCTCCAAATGAATGGCAAACAGTTAGCGGGCGCCACATGTTACACAGTCAAACTGTGGGTCCACGAGCAGTTCATTGTGAATTAGCTCAGTCATGTGTTTTTGAACAAAATTTCTTTTAGAATTTTCATCGCTTATTTTGTTTGCCATTGTTCAGCTATCAAATAATGTCTCTATGATGTGAAATTGGTTCCGTTGGAAGCCTATTGAGTTAGCTTTCAAACGAGCTCAAATCAAGTAATTCTGACTGATTCAAGTGAGTTATAGCTGATTATTACGGAAGGATTGTGTGATTATGAAAGGATTTAGGGATATTTTAGTCATTTTTAATATTGTATCGAAATAAAAGTAATTATCAGGATAAAGGAGGGTTGCGTCAGGCTGACAGCTGGTATCAAACTCCCACCACAACTTTTATCATGAATCTTGACAATCTGATGTAGAAATAGATGGTCATGATTAAAGTAATGGATGGATAGGATTATACTGGGGGTTTCTTTTGCCAAAGTATATGAACATGTAAAGACTCTTTTTTGAATAGTTGAATAAAAATTAATTTTTTATGTAATGAGAGAGATTCTCTTGCTTTACAAGTGATTCATCAAAACCTCTGGTGTGTTATGCTCAATACAAGCTTGGTGTGATGCTATGCTGATAAAAGGTGGAATTCGTTTTGTCCGAATCATGCAATACTAATCACTATTGGCTGGTCTGATGCAATCAAACTTGTAAAATAAGATCTAAACCTATGATTCTAGTTTTTCTTTTTTCGAAACTATAGCATTTATTTGTTATCAAAGTATTGAGAATTTGAGATTTAGATTGTGGGCTGATTGGGACAATCCAATTATCCAACGGTCACCATCCTGCTTCAATGTTAATTTTGAAGAAAGCTGCTAATATTTATGTTGGAACAATCTCAAGTACATCCAAAACATTGATTTCTAGTGATTATTCAGGTCACATATCCTTCAACCCATGGAGTATACGAAGAAGGGATTGATGAGATATGCAAGATAATTCATGACAATGGGGGTCAAGTTTATATGGATGGAGCTAACATGAATGCACAGGTTTGTTTCCAATCTGTGTTCTTATAGAGTTCGTCTTGTGCCGTATGGTGGTTTATCTTTATTTCTTTCTTTTCTTTTCTTTTTTGAAAAATAGCAGACTGCATTAAATCTTCTACAGGTTTACATTCTATTTTGATGAGAATTCACTGCACAGGTGGGTCTAACAAGCCCGGGTTGGATTGGAGCAGATGTTTGCCATCTTAATCTTCACAAAACATTTTGCATCCCGCATGGTGGAGGTGGTCCTGGTATGGGACCCATTGGTGTGAAGAAACACTTGGCACCATTTCTACCCTCACATCCTGTGGTAAGATAATCTGTCAAACCAACATCTAATTCGCTAAAATCTTGATATTCTAATTTTGCCTTAGACATTGAATGTGTTTTGATGTGGTGTAGTATTTGTTGGGTGTGACTTAGGTATTTCTTTGAGCTAAAATAATATGATGGGCATGAACATGTACTATTCTTTTTCTTCAAACTCCCCAAATAATTTATTCTACAGAATATCTGCATTGTATTTTAGTTTGTAGGCAATGAGATTGAAGTTGATAGAAGTGCAACTATAAATTATGTGTGATTTACATCATGCAATTCTTAAGAAGGAGACTTGCAATGCTTGGTGATCCTTTGATTGATGAGTGAGTGTAACTTTTGAGTTTGGAAGAAGGTGATTTGGAGAATTTAGTTTCCACATTATGTGTGAGCCTTCGCCATGGATGATTGTTCAAGACCCAGGGTAAAAGAGGAAGGTTTATGTCTAATGTGCAGCTGACTGCAGAACTTTTGCAATCTATCATTTAAAAGCTAACCCAAGCTGGCCCCGAATTGCTGGGAGAAAGAGGCTAAGATGATGATTATGATGATGATGGTTGCCACACAATGTTCACATACTTGTACTTCCCACTCGAAGAGCACATGAGGGAAGGTTGTGTGCCAATGATAGCATTGTGCAATTTAGCTGTCCTGACATTTGTTTCGTGTTTCAAGGACTTGATTATGACTAATGTGCTAACTGCTAAGATGATGATTATGAATTCCTCTTTAGTTAATGGGGGCATCAGATCCATTTCGACAACCTTTTGAGTTTTCACTTTCACTAGGGATGGAGTAATGGTTTGGAGCTTCATGTCAACTAGAGAGTTGAAGGCAGAGACTTGAGACTTACGTCTAATCCCGTTGAACTGTCACAGTTGTTAACAAATGAAATATAAAGCCAGAAGTGGCCATGTGAGTCGCATTAATTCATTGATCACTCAGGTTATTATAGAAAGATTTGAAATGACTAACATGCTTCTGGTAAATAAAATAATAGTAGAAAAAGTTAACTACAGGAAATATATCTCTTTGGTTAGCTTTAGGCTTCCAAAATTCTTCTCTTCCTCTCCATTGCATCCGTTCTCTTGTATTCATTGCTCATGCGATAACAGTTTCTGCTATTCCTTGTACTTCTCCATGAGTTCCATTCTCTTCATATTTGCTGCCATTCTTCAATTTACTAATCTTATTCTTATCCAACTGTATTTCTGAATGCTTTGAAGAGAAGATAGAGCTCATAGGACTTCTAAGAATAGTCAGGTGTAAAAGACTCATAGATTTAAGACAATTTAGACCATATGGTTTTTATTTCTTAATTTAGACAACTTTCTAACGAGCGCAATTATACTTTGGAAAATTATCCTTTTTCAGTGACTTTTCATGTTGATTTGTAGACTGCGTAGGTTGGATTAGGAACAGCAATTTCAGGATTGTGAGGAAATCTAATATAGTTACGAACTTCCAATAGAAGTAAGTGCTTTTATATTAGGGTGTCAGCAAACTTTAAACTAGTGGAGAAATAAGTGAGTTCCCAATTACTATAGGCTTGCACCAGGAGTTGGCATTGAGCCCGTACCTTTTCGCATCAGTTATGGATGAGTTAACGAGGCATTTGCAAGAAGAGATTCCATGGTGTATATTGTTTGCGGATGATGAAGTTTTGATTGAAAAGATGATGGAGATCGTATACGCAAAGCTAGGTTTATAAAGGGGTTCTGAAGGATTTACAATTAGTCGGGACAAAAACAAAGCACATGGAGTGCAATTTTAGTAGCAATAGGACTGAAAACGAGGAATTAGTTAATATTGTAGACCAAGAAGTTTCCAAAATGACTACATTCAAAACCTTGGGTTGATAATTCATGAGAGTTTTATGCGATCGTCATGTACCACTCAAACTGAAAGGGAAATTTATAGGATTGTTACAAGACCAGCCATGCTTTATGTGACAAAATGTTGGGCAGAGAACAACATGTTCATAGGATAAGACTAAGAGTAGCTGAACTGAGGATGTTGAGATGGATGAGTAGCAAGACGAGGAAGGATAGAATTAGAAATGAATGCGTTTGAAGGAACTTAGGAGTAGCAACAATAGGTAATAAGATGAGGGGAAGTAGACATAGGTGGTTTGATCATGTGTAATGGACCAAGAACCGTGCTAGTTGGGAGTGAGTTGGTACATAATGAATGCTCTAAAAGGGCAAGGGGAAGGTCCAAAAGGATGTGGATGGAGGTAGTAAGAAAAGACTTGATGACCTGTGGTCTAACTGAAGGTATGGCCCTTGATAGAGTGGAATGGAAGAATAGGATTCATGTAGCTGGCCCTGGTTAATTGGGATAAGGGTTAGGTGAAGATGATGATATAAGGGTGTCTGCAAACTTTATTAAGCATGGCTATTCCATTATGTTTTTAGTTTAAGTGGACTTGCATGGTTTATGGGTGATATTTAGCTAGTCTATTAAATGGAAAGGTTATTTTGGCACGCTTAGTTCGGTCCCGAGTTGCTCTTATGGTCATATCAAACTTCAGCGAAATGCGTTTATCTTTAATTGCTTTTTGTGTTTTATATGTTCTGACTTCCGACATTGTGCGTGTTCTTAAAATCTGCCTATTTACTGCACCATCCAGGTTCTAACTACTTTATTGTTTTGCATCTTTTAAGGTGCCCACGGGTGGCATACCAGCCCCTGAGAAGTCCCAGCCGCTCGGTACTATTGCTGCTGCACCTTGGGGTTCAGCACTTATTTTACCCATCTCCTATTCATATATAGCCATGATGGGGTCCAAGGGACTCACTGAAGCTTCAAAGACTGCTATCTTGAATGCAAACTACATGGCGAAGCGTCTAGAGGTCTCCTGAATCTTCCTTCCAATTTAAAATTGCAATCCAGGGTTTTAAAATTAGACAGGTGCTAGTTTCTGGTCATACCATGGCTTCTTTGTAAAATATGGGTAATTTTGTCGTGTTACCACCCTAATAGAATAACCCATGACATGAAAATGATATACCGCTGTCTATTTAAACCATGGGTTTGACCAGGGTTTGGCATCTGTCTTTAGAAAGAAAAAAAAAAAGAGGAAATAATTATGATGTTTTGGAGCCTTCTTCTTCTGTAGGTTGAATTGTGGATCAGATCTTCATGTTGATTATTGTCTTTAATTATCATTTTGTTTCTGCAGAATCATTACCCCATACTTTTCCGTGGTGTCAATGGCACAGTCGCACATGAATTCATTGTCGACTTGAGGGGTTTTAAGGTGCTTCAAATGAAAACAGTTTTTATGGTTCTTATTCCTTCTCTTTTTATAATTTCCTTTTTAAATTCCTGCTACTAACTAAACTACACTTGTTTGTGCAGAATACAGCCGGTATAGAGCCTGAAGATGTTGCTAAGCGCCTGATTGATTATGGATTTCACGGCCCAACAATGTCGTGGCCAGTTCCAGGCACGCTTATGATTGAACCCACTGAAAGTGAAAGCAAGGTATACTCACAAAGGAACAGAGCTGTATTCCTTTGCCCCCTTTCCCTTTTCCCTGCTTCTAGTGTTGAAGGGTCTCTAATTTTCCATTGCAGGCAGAATTAGACAGGTTCTGTGATGCTCTTATATCAATTAGAGATGAAATTGCGCAGATTGAGAGTGGAAAAGCTGATATCAACAACAATGTCCTGAAGGTATATAGAAGCATTATTTATTTCCATATTGAAATCCATAGAGTTGTTATAACTAATAACTGTATACTAAGCTCTGTCTATTGATTTCCATGACATCTTACAATGCACTTTGTTGTGTATAGTTAGTATAGTACTGTGTATTTTATATATGTGTGTGTGTGTGTGTGTGTGTGTGTGTGTGTGTGTGTGTGTGTGTGAGATTCATGGAAGAGGGTAACCGAGATGAGCATGTGTGCAGGGGGCTCCTCATCCACTATCACTGCTCATGGGAGATGCGTGGACAAAACCATACTCAAGGGAATCTGCGGCCTTCCCTGCTGCCTGGCTCCGAGTTTCCAAGTTCTGGCCCAGTACAGGTATAGCTTACTTACCATCTAATACAACAGGTGTAGTTTCCAAGTTCTCATGGGATAAGGAAGTTGTCTTTACAATAGGGAATCTTAACCACTTGCTCCGGAGACGTGGAATGATCTGGCATTATTGACCAGACTGACCATCTGATTTTATGGTTGTCGGCCATGGGGACCACTGATCTTTGTTTGGGGCATTTTACCCATCTGATCATTCCTCATGGAATAATATCCATAGATTCTGCTTCTATGAACAATCAGTAATCTTACCCAGAAACTTAATTAAGGCCGAGTTTTTGATATCTGCTGTTCGAGTAGGAAGACAACTTTTGACATCTTATATGATTGCAAGCCACAACTGAAAGAGTGTCTTTTAATTGGCTTTTCCCTTCAAATCCATATGGAGAGATTATCTTAATCTTATTTTAGACACTTTTTCCTTGATGGTTTACCGGGAAGTAACTTGACAGGATGTGATTTTGGTGACATGGGAAGGAAGAATTACTTAGGTCAGAGGTTGTCAGTTATTGGTATACACGTCCCCATGAGATGCAAAAGTGGCCCTATACCTCTTTCATAGAAGAAGATTCTGTAAAGAGATGGGTGTGTGGGGTTAAGCAAACCTCTTCAAAGATTTCCTTCTTGTGAACAACTCATGGCCCTTTACCCATGAACATGACTGAATGCAGATAGTGAGTACAGAGAATCAGTACTCATGGCATCTCCACACCATTTAAAGATGCTTGTTAGTGAGAATATAGATAAATTTCAAAATCCAAAGCCAAAGGTTATTTGTAATGCCTGTTAAGATTTCCACCCAACATTTATTGATGGTCGATATGCACATTGGCACAAAACCTTCTCTCTATGCTCTTTCTTTACCTCTTTTTATTGGGGAGGGAAGATCAGGTGTCAGTTGACAGCACCACAAATTTCATTGTTTATCCGATTGGACGGTTGTCAGGTGTGCGGTCCGCCACCCAGCGACCTTCCAACTTGCCCCCAAATCTTGCGGTCAACCCACATTAGATGATACATCCTTTTTAATATCTGTAGATTTCAAGTATTCGAAAAACCCCATGTGCCCTTAAAGCCCCAAATCAATGGAATATAGAGGCATTCTAGGTTGATTCTTGTTTTGGATGCTAACGTAATATGTGGGTTTGTTGATCAGGGCGTGTGGACAATGTGTATGGTGACCGCAATCTCATCTGCACCCTTCTCCCAGCATCACAGGTTGTTGAAGAACAAGCTGCAGCTACTGCCTAGTCTCAGTAGCATTATGTTGTAATCTTTCAAGGCTGAAAGCCTTTTTTTTTTCTTCCTTTCATTATTGTATATATACTTTCATACTCTTTTTTATATTTTCGAAAAGCGCTGCTAAGGCGCTGGCATCCATTGATTGTTATCCATTTGAGTGCGTTTGGATGCACCAACAAGATGAATTTCGATTATAAGGCTCATTATTGGAGATATCCAAAGTGCAATTTCCTTAGCATTCATATCGTTGACCTGGGATCCAAATTGCAATTACATTGCTTTCCCACCAGAGGCATTTTCATCAGTTACTCTTGATTTAATGGAATGTTGACAATTCAATCCACCGTTCATCCAAATGCAGCTTTGATCTGTAAGTGGTGACGATGCTCTGCACAACTCATCTCACAAGGGTTCTCTTCCAACCAGAAAATGCAGAAACAGGTACAGGTGGATGGCTAGGATCTCTTCCAATCTAGAAGAGTTTTGGATTGCCCATCGGATCAATGATCTCGAATTGAACATGAGCCCCACTTGTGTGGAGAGGGTGCATCAGGACTCCTCAATTCCTCATTCAATAACTGTGTACTGTGCCACATTGCATTGAATCAGATTACCCAAGTTGGGCGCGGCTTCGGATACCTGTGGGGCACACCGTCCATCCGTTTTGACAGCTCATTTTAGGGCATGATCCCAAAATGTAGCAGATCCAAATATTTGGCGGACCACACCACAAGAAACAGTGGTGATTGAATACCTACCATTAAAAAAAAATTGGGGACCACCGTAATGTTTATTTGCCATCCAACCTTAGACCACACAAATATCAGCTTGTAACTAAATGCAACCACGAGCATTATAAGTTTTAGTGCTTTGAAACCACTGGCTTTTTTTCTATTAAAAAATTAAATGGGGAAAATACCTTTTTCACTTTTCATTGCTTAACCAAACATAATTAAAACATGGTAAGTCATAGTGCTCCCAGAACACTGAAAAAAAAAATATCACTTTTTAATGCACTTTGGTTAAAACATTAAATAGGAAAAGACCTTTTCCACTTTTCATTTTTTAACCAAACACAGTTAAAATATTACAAGTCATAGTGCTTCCAGACCATTGGAGCATTTCTTTTTAGAAAATAAGTAATTTTTTAGACTTTTTAAGTTATAAAACATTAAATAGGGAAAAACTTTTTTCACTTTTCATTGTTTAAACAAACATAGTTATATATATATATATATATATATATATATATATATATATGAGCATGATTTGGGCTCGAATATGCACAAAGGTCGAACAAGTAGGCCCATCTAGGTGGAACTCAGCATTAGGGGTGAAATTAAGGTGGGTTGAACCGGACCATACCTTGAGAGGATCCGACCTGACCCAAATTCCAACATAAACCCAACCCAAATTCCTTTATTCTCAATACAAAACAGTCCCAACCCAACCCATATTTGCTCAATTTTCCAACCCCATTGACCCTGAGTCCTTGACAACCTGACCAGAACTCAGGTTGGGTCAGTCAGTTTCAGATCAAACCGAACCTAAGTTGCAGCCTACTTAATATAGTGTTACAGGTGCAACTAGGCCAATCGGAGCCGGCTCTGTTCACGTTCCAGCCCATCCCATATGCAAAATACATGAGCCCAGTCCTACCATCTCTTTTTTTTTTATTATTAAAAGTGCTGGTTCGTCCATCTGGGTCAGATTAAGGGGACCCTGACCCCAAATTTTTTAAGAATCACGGCAGAATGTTGGACCCATACCAGCCCATTAAAACTCAGGTTGGGTCTGAGAGGGAACCAAGTAAAAGATAGCCGACCTGACCCAACTCATTTGTCATATGGGCTGGCGCTTGGGAGTTAAGAGTTAGGATTGAATTTTCACATGAATAATATTCTAAACCATTTAATTACTGATAATTATCAACTCAGATTGCAGGAGACCCATCAACCTTAGGGTTCGAAGAACTGCAGCCATGGGTTGCACTTGTACAAACTGAAAACCCATTTTACCTTGCATACTCTGGTCCAGCAACATCTAAGCAATTTGCTAAGCCCAACAGAATATAATACCATGCCCACCTTCTGGGATGATTCTAAACGCAATCTAGTCATATTCGGACCCATCATGAATGGGAATTAAAAATGTTCCCCAATTGATTATCCTAGCCGTTAAAAAATGATTCCCAACTAATGATCCTAACTGTCAGTTGCTACAGGCCCATGCCTAGCATTTTTTCAAAAAGCAGGCCTGCCCAACAAGCCTGCCTAAACCAGCATCAGGCCTGCCCATTGCCAGGCCTAGTCATATGATGGGGAAGATATAGGGGCAAGGTCTATCCATGATGGCCCACTAAAATGATCAATTTAGATCATAATTTACTACCTAAACATTACCAGGTCAAACCAAAAGGCATCGTTTCAAGGTTATGTGGGGCCCATGATGCCTGTGTGATATCTGTTTGGTCCGTAAGATGTAGCAGCTAATGTTAGGATACGAGCCCAAAAATGGAGCATATCTAAAATTTAGGTGCGCCACAACATTGGATACAATGGGAGAGATATTGGCCATTGAATGGCTAGGGACATTTCTACATTTTAAGACGTGTCTTCATTTGTTTTTAAGTTTTATAAGAGATATGGAAAAACATTTTGAATGTTCTTCCATACACTGACCTTCCTCCTAACAAGACTTAGCGGGATTTGATTGAGTAACTTGGTGTTGTTAGAGATATGCTCGACTTTTAAACAGACACGGATTGGGTATTAACCCTGCCTATGCCAACATCCATAGAGGCACAATGTGGTTAGATTTGATTGGCACGCAAGCTATTGTTTATAATGAAGCCCACACAAAGCATGTTTGAAAGTTGTTCTGTCAAATATATACTTGCCTAGGTCTCATCTCTAATAGTAGTTTGCCTGCCAATCAAATCATGCCCACATTCCTTTCAAACATGTTTTGTATGGGCCTCATCTCCAACCACTGTCCAACCAAATCTCACCACGTCAGATGAAAAGGAAGGTAGGTGCCAGTAGGGGCAGTACATAATCCTTTATTGCTTAATCAAATTTTAAGGCTTTTTTATATTAAAATATTAAATAGGGAAAAACTTTTTTCACTTTTTATTACTTAACAAAACATAATTAAAACTTTGCGAGCCATAATGCTTAGAGACCACTGGAGCATTTATCTTTAAAAAATAACTAATTTCTAAAGCCTTTTCTTTTAAAATTTAAATCAGTAAAAGACTTTTTCACTTTTCATTACTTAACCAAACATAGTTTAAATATTATAAGCTATACTGCTTTGAGACCACCAAATTTTTAAACTTTTTTTGGTTAAAACATTAAATAAGAGAAACCTTTTTCACTTTTCATTGCTCAACCAAACATAGTTGAAAAAGGGCTAATTGATTATTAATGTATCCAAACAAGCCCTTAGTACTGGCTCTGTTTTTGACAACTTTCTAGTTGAAATATGGCTCGAACTTGGTTGCCGACCTTTCGGCGTGACAATTAGGAGTTGGGCCCCGGCCAGGTATTTTTTGCCAGATTAATAATAAAGTTAGCAAATTAGTCTACCTACTTTAGGGTTTGGTCTGACCTTCAAAGCCCATAGATTAGACCCAAAGGCCTAACAAATAGGCCCATTCAGGTGCAACACAACATTAGGAGTGAAATTAAAGCGGGTTGAGCCCAACCAAACCTCAAGAGGATCCGACTTGACCCGAATTCTAACCCAGACCCAACCCAAACTCCTCTATTCTCAACACAAACCAGACACAACCCAGCCCAAATACTATTCGCAACCCAACCCCAATTTTCTCAATTTTCCAACCCTATGGACCCTGAGTCCTCGACCAACTCAATCAGAACTCACGTTGAGTTAGTTGGGTTCGGGTCAAACCAAATCTAAGTTGCAAGCCCTACTTAACATAGCATTACAGGTGCAACTATGCCAATCTGAGCATTGAGCCTATCCCATTTGCTAATACCTGAGCCAAGTCCAACCATCTCCTGTTTCATTATTGTTAAAATTGTCAGTTAGTCCGGCTGGGTCGAATCAAGGGGCGCCCTGATTACAACCTAATTAAGAATAATGTCAGAATGGTGGACCCATACTCAGCCTATTAAAATTCAGGTTGGGTCTGGGCGGGAACCAAGTAAAAAATAGCTGACCAGACACAACCCATTTATCACAAGAGCTAAGCCGAGGTATAAAAATTAAGATTGAGTTTTCACACAAATAATATTTCAAACCATTTAGGACTATTAAGAGCAATTAATTCTAAGGTTCGAAGAATTATAATTATGGATTGCACAAATGCAATATGAAAACCCGAAATCATCTTACAAACTCTGGGTCCAGCAACACTAACCCTGGTATAATATCTGAGCAATTTGCTACGTCCAACAGAATATTAAATGGGGCCCACCTGCCCACCTTCTGAGATGAATCTAAACTCAATCCAGTTGTATTGGGGCAAGTTCAATCCATGATGGCCCACCAAATTGATCAATTTATATTACTATTTACTACCTAAATATTACTGGGTCAAACAAAACATCGAGGCTATGTGGGGCCATGATGCATGTGTGATATCTGTTCGGCTCATAAGATACAGTGGCTCCTGTTAGGATACTAGCTTTAAAATAGAGTATATTTAAAACTTAAGTGGACCGTAACATTGGAAACAATTGAATGAGATGCGGACCATTGATTAGCTAGGGACATTTTTACATTTCAAGACGAGTCTTCATTTTTCTGATTTTATAAGGGATGTGAAAAAACTTTTTAAATAAAGTTATATTGCCCCCATCAACACTAACTTTGCTGGTATGATTCGGTGAGATTTGATTAGATAGCAGACCTGTTAAACATGAATATACGCAGAATATCAAGGCAGGTGCATGTGCACACATGCCCGTTTAAAAGTTCACGGCCTAGACTTTCCATGCATGTGGGCATACACTCGATTAAAAGTCTTCGGGTCATATTTTCCACCAACTACACCCAGCACGTGCATACAAGTTTGGGCATAATTTAACACATTTGACAAGAGTTTATATTAAATAAATATATATAAATCATATTTCTCCTTCCATTCTATCAAATATAAGATTAAATAAAAGCACAAAAGAATAAAAAATAAACCAACATTTTAGTTCTTTAAAATGACTATGGTTTTATTGAAATACATAAAATAATGTAATTGCAAATTCGTGATTGGTGGTCATTTCAAACCGAAACGGATTGGCTACTCCCCCTCTCATGAGCCAATGGCTGGTGGTCGGTGCTATGTGGGCCCACCATTATTTATGTGTTTCATCCATGCAGTCCATCTATATATCTAGATCATTTCATGGTACGCTACCAAAATGAGGTATGTCCAGTCCCAAGTAGGCCACGTTACTAGAAACAGCGTTGAACATTGACCATTAAAAACTTTTTGAGGGCGTAAAAGTTTTGGATCTACGTGATCTTTTCTATTCTCTTCATCTAGGTCTGTATGACCTAATCAACAGATTGTATGTCAAATAAATAGTAGTGGGCATTAGGAGGATTTTAATGGTGGATATCTAATCACTATTGTTTTCCTATGGTGTGGTCTATGTATGATTTATATCCCTTTCATTTTTTTGATCAATCCATAAAATGATATGTGAAAATGGACGAAAGACATGGATGAAACACATACATCATGGTGGGGCCCACAGAGCACCGACTACCGGGCTAGTGGCGGGGGAGTAGCCAATCCGTTTCCATTTCAAACATGCTTTGTGTGGGCCTCGTTTCTGACAAGTGGCTAATCGAATCACACCATCTCTGATGGCCGATTCTCATCTAGCCTTTCTTATCTCCGCATGTCACATGCCCGTCTTCTGGTGTAAAACACACCAATTATATTCTTCCTTATCTCCACGTGTCACAAACGCAGCAATCACATCATTATCAAACGTCCATCGAACCCTTTCCGGGCGATTTTCTGTCCGGCCTTATTTTGCAAGATAAGAGCTCTTCCATTTTACAAAGTATATATCGTGGGGAGCGGATTCGCTGTGACCCGAGTGCAGAGATATCTTTGTGCCTGGGGCTGTGTGGGGTCCAAATAGATGTATGTGACATATCTATTCCGTCCATCTGTTTTGAAATGCCACAATAGGGAAATTTTAAAAAAATCTAGCAAATCTAAAATTCAGGTGGGCCACACCAACAAAATAGTGGTAACAACAATGTCCACCATTGAAGCCTTACTGGAGCTGATCACGATGTTTATTTTCCATCCAAACCGTTTGTAGAATTACTACCACTCAGATAACTGCAGGAATGAATATCATCCTGATACAAAACTTCTGTCATTACCAGGAGCTCAATCCCCACTGTTTCGTGTACTATGGTTGATTGGAGTATTGGATCTTCCTAATTTTTAGAATATTGTACTATTGTGGTCTTTCAAAACTTATGGACGGAGTGGATTTGTCAAGGACATTTCTATGGACCCACAAAACCCGAGCCACAGAGATATCTGTTATAGGCTGGGCCTGGGTGCGTCTCGGCCCGGATTTGAACTGTTATGGCGGGCCTTTGGGCGGGCCTATTCATTTTTAGGCCGAGTCTGGCCCATTGACCCCGAAAAGCACTAGGGCTGGCCCAGTGCTTTCAGGAGTACGGAAGCTGCTATGTCCACTTTAGCCACCACCACACATGTCATGCATGGGTAAATCCGAACCAATCATTCATTCGGTCCATTTCTGAGTAGACTACTGGCCAAATTTCACACTGTCTGGATTAATCCAACCCTTTCTCTTAAGTGAATAAAGTTCATTTTCTTTGAATGGTTAGAATCGTCCGGCCAAGATAATCTTTGGTCAGTAGCAGATCAATGGAGAGTCGTGCCGGATGGATGATTCTGATCATCACATGTCCGACGCCTATGATGATGCGGTGGGCATGAGAAATGGATCTCCTCCCAACACTGTATGCAGTATCTCCACGGGAGCGGATTATGTGCGGCCTCGGCTCCACCCACCACGGTGCAGTCCTTACCGTGGGGACCACCTTGATGTACGTATTTTATATCCACGCTGTCCATCCGTTTTTCCATATCATTTTAGGGCACTAACCCAAAACTTAGGCAGATTCAAATCTCAAGTGGACCACACTATAAACAGTGGTGAGAGAATTTTCCACCGTTAAAAAGTTATTACGGCCCACGGTAAGGTTTACTTGTCATCCAACCTAGTGATAAGGTCAGATGAACCTGTTTGAAGGGGAAAAAAAACAAATATTAGCCTGGTCAAAAATTTTCGTGGCCCATTATATGTTGTTAATGATCAATCGCGACTGTTTCCTGGGCTATGGTGCACCAAAGGTTTAGATCTGCTTTGTTTTTCGGGTGATGCTATAAAAGTATCCGGCAAAATAGATGGACGGTGTGGATATAGAATACATGTATCTCCAGCTGGGAACGGGCAGGAGCTTTGAATGGCTACCCTGGTCTATGGGTCTTATTCACACCGTCCATCCATCTTTTGTATCGTTTTAGGGTATAAGCACAAAAATGAGTCGGACCCAGGCTAAAGTGGAATACATAAGTTTTGAATGGAGCTTATACTTGTGTTTTCTCTTCGTAGAGGTCTACGTAAATTTATAAATATATTGGATGGAAAATAAATATCACCGTTGGCTTAAAAAACTTTCAACGGTGAGGATCATTATTACCTCTGCTTATTGTGATGTGGTTCACTTGGGCCTTGGATATGCCTCATTTTAAGTCTTATATGCTAAAACGATACTAAAAAAATGGATGGATGGACAATGTAGATAAGACCCGTACATACGGTGGCCACTCAAAGCTACTGCCCGGCAAAAGCTTTTGGCCGAAAGTTCCAGTGCTAAAAACTTAGGTGGGCAACGTGATGTTTGCGAGAAATCTATCCCGTCCATCGGTTTTGTAGCTCATTTTAGGACTTGGTTCAAAAATTGAACAGGATCTAAGACTCAAGTGGGCTGCACAAATATAAAAGGTGAGTAGGGAAATTTCAACCGTTGAAGCCTTCATGAGCTCGACATGCCATCCATACCGTTCGTAACCTAATTCCTAATGGGATGAATTGAAAAAATAAATATTATCTTAATTCAAAACTTATTTGGCACCACGAATATTTCAACCGTGGACATTTAATCCTCACGTTTTCAGATCACTTGAATCTTGGATCAGGTTCATTTTTAGCACTGTGTTGTAGGATGAGCTTAAAAAATGGATAGATGATGTAGATTTAACACAATCATCAAGATGGCCCAATTAAGTTTCCAGCTGCGCAGGAACTTCCTGCGAAAGCAGTAAATCCGCGCGCTAGTCAACGCTTATCTAACAGGCTTCTACCCGCCAATGATATTCAGCCAGGTTGCCGGTAGCACCTGGGTCGGTGTTACGCGGAGAACATCTAATCCGCTCCCTAGCTCCACACAAGTTTTTCGACCGTCCATCTTCACCTCTAGATGACACGTGTGAAAGATCCAGGCCATCCATCATGCCCATCCCCATGCAGATGCCCGGGCCGAAAAAGCAGGTCGGGCCACATCTCCTTCATGAACCAAAACATGAAATAGCCGTCCATTACTGACTCCGTGCATTGTGGCCCAATGATGAGTGGACTGGCTTGGTTTCTGGACCAGCAAATCTAATCGGCAGGGCCCACCTGACGGATGCCCGGGATGATCAGTACACGTGCCAGCATGTAGATGGTGGAGTTATACACACGTGTGGCATGGGCAACGACGCAACGTTCATAGATTTTGAAATCCCACTGCGGCGTGAGTGTGTGGGGGCATGTACGTGTGCAAAAAAGTTAAATATTAAATTAATAATAATAATAATATAAAAATAAAAAAAGATTTTGAACTGGTCAGGCCGAGCCCGTTGCAAGCTATTGGTAATGAGATATGATGCAGTGCAGGACAAGAAGCTGCAGTGCTCCTGGTTGCAGAGGGAAAATTGTTCATTCCAAGCAATTGATCCAGACCATCCATTAGGTCCATCTCACATTTCATTGTTCTACCATGCAAGAATCGCAGTGACCATCCATTGGGGCCATCTCACACCCGTCCATTTTCCAAGCGATGGACACGATTGTTACAGTTTTCTGATCAAAATCACTTTTAGTAGATCCATGATGATCCCCAACAAATAGATGGCTTAGATTGTTCTTTAGACCCATTCCAACTGAATACTGACCGTCCAGTTTTTCCGGCAATCAATGAATGGATAGAATCATCCCATTGGTGTGCTTTTTTGCATGATAACACAAGGAAAATGTTTTAGACCTTATGGAAGGTCCAGATCGATGGATTGGATTGTACAAGTGTCATTATGTAAGCTTGAGCACTGTAAATTATAGCACGCTGGAGCACTGGATCATTTCTCAATAATAATAATAATATAAGATTAAGATCAGATGATGATCTCATGCCACGTAACCTGTCTTTAGTGCCCATTCGGTTGTGGTGTTTGGTGAGACTGATAAAATAATGGTACACCAAGTACATATACGGTGGAGAGACAACCAGGGGCCTCTGAATTCTTTATTTCCAGACATCTCGACCAATCACTGGTGGGTGGGACATCCGAAGCAGGTAGGAATCACGCATGAGTGACAAGGACGCTCCGATTTTAGTAGTTTAGTATTCCACTTGTTATACCCGTTGAAAGAGAGAGATAAGGATGAAGATTTGTAGCTGCATCTGAGGGTTGATGCGCACTTTTTATAATCCCATGCATTATTTTAGTTTTAAAATTAGTTTGGGAGTTTACGTTTGATATTCAAAATTATAAATTAATATAATTTTAAATTTACAATTGTGGTTGACAACTTATAATTGGAATGCATAGCAATAGAGACTAAAAGTGTATTAAAATTCTGTATTATTTTTTTAAAATAATTTGATTTAGTTATTAAATTAAGTTTAATATTTTAACTTAGTGTGTATATATAATATTGGACAAAGTGACTATAAGAAGATTATTGAAACATATACTTCTACAAAAATTGATGAAATTTCAAGCCCCTTACGGATATAAGTATAAGATCACAAACAAGCAATGTACCGATGTTTAGATGGTTTAAATCATTCTTTTAATGTATTTTTAATAATATTGCTATTTTTTTTTTTACACATAGAATTAATAAGTCACCTTATATATACTATTTTTTATACATGCCCTCTTCTACTTATAAAAGAGTCAAATAATGTATTTTATTACAAATAACAATAATTGAAAGATTTCAAAACACAATTATGTTCTAAATAGCTCTAAATTAACTTAGGGCTTATTTGTTTCATCGTTTAAGATGATAATTGCATGTATAAATAGGTAATAATTATTTTCAAGGGATGATACATGTATGAAATAATTTTTAATAGCCGATGGTTTTACAAAAATCAAGAAGAAAGCTGAGGAAATGCATAAAATCAATGGGCCGACAGTGATGTATGCGCCTATTCCAAACTATTCATCCATTTTATCAATTCATTAGTAAGGTTATCAACGGCCAGGCCTGGGGCGAGTCTCATCCATCCATCCACATCATAGTGGGACCCACATAATTTTACATAGCGAAATGGTGCAATACAATCCCATTCATGGATCCCTCTTCAAACAAAAAATTAAAAGTAATCTTTATCCATTTAACAGTAATTATCACCTACTATGGCATGGGTTGACGTGACAGGTGGATTAAGGCAGACTACTCACATGGTTGGATAAAAATAACAAAAATACCCTTAACTTGACTCAGGGGTCAAGCACGTCTCGTTCCCCTTTTTTAAATTAGCCATTCTCTCAAACTAATTGCAGGTCTCTCGACAGAGGAGCACAGGTAACCCCTCTCCACTGCACAACATGTGCCGATCAGGCACACGTGCCACAATATCTGATCTGTCCACCAGATGGATCCTACTCTGTATATGGCATGTTCCAAAAATACAGTGGGTCCACTCTCCAGACTCATCACATTATTGGAAACGAGTGTAGGGCTTGAAAGAAATATGTGAATTTGTTCATTCATCCCTTTGTTTTAAAATCTTTGGAAGATCTGATGGTTGGGATTGCGTTATTTTCGGGATAGGATATATATACTTTTGGGCCCACAATATGGATGGATTAGATCCTGTGCAAATGTTCCAGATAGGGACGTGCCTTGGCGTGTAGCTGGGTAGCCTTATACATGCGCGGGCTTAGAAAATCTCCAATACAAGACACGGAGAATCAAGTGTAAGTGTGTAACGTGGCCAGCAACTTGATACGGGGGAGCGGATTAGGTACGGCCCCGGCCTCACTCAACACGGTACGGTCATGACCGTGGGGCCCACCTTGACGTATGTATTCTATATCCACACCGTCCATCCGTTTTTTTCCAGATCATGTTAGGGCATGAACCCGAACAAGAAGCAGATCAAAATTAGAACATAATACAGGAAACGATGGTGATTGATCATTAAAAACTTCTTGTGGGCCACATAAGTTTTGGATCAAGATGATATTTGTTTCTCCATTCATCCAGGTCTTTATGGCCTCATCAATAGGTTGTATGGTAAATAAACATTACGGTGGACATTATGATGGGCTCCAAGAAGTTTTTAATGATGGGCGTTCAATCACCACTTCTTATGGTGTTGTCTAAGTGAGATTTCATTTTTGGTTTCATACTTAAAATGAGATGGAAAAACGGATGGACGGCGTGGATATACAATACGTACATCAAGGTAGGCCCCACGGTCAGAGCCGCACCGTGTTGTGTTAGGCTAGGGCCGCACTTAATACTTTCCGCTTTATACGGTACTGGCATGCAGGAATTTTCAGTTCGACCATGGTTCGGTGATTTAGACCGTTGCTGCGTCGGATTCCACCTTCGATGTAGAATGACTCTAAAAATTCCAAATTTAAATATCTGATGACGTTTTTTCAGTGGACAGTGGTGAATTTCTCTTCCTGACCGTCCATCTGAGACCACAAATCAAAAGGTTAATATTGCTCTGTCACGTATATTTTTTGATGAGCAGTTCCCCTAAGGCGGGACACAACAGAGGAATGGTCTGGATTATCCATTCATGGGCCCCACTTGTCAGATTTGGGAGTATGCGTCTATTATGCAAAGATGCCACTCACTTGTCGTGTAGGGCTGAAAGTCGGGCCGTTGAACCCCGCCGACCTGTGACACTGACCGACCCAACATTGGGTTGGGCTTGGGCAAGATGTATCAATTCTGATCTTGGGCTTGGGCTATACAAACACCAACCCAATGAAACTTGGGTTGGGCTCGGATTAGGGTCTTGGGTTGCGTGACCCAACCTAAACCCAATCAATATATAAGTTACTTATAAATTATAATTGTGTGTGGATCGTATGTGTTAAAGACATCCGGTGTTGTCGGGTCTCATTGGTCCACATCATTTCCGATGACTCAAGCTAACAAGAAACGCAGGATTTCTTTCTCCCGAATAGATTGTGTGCTACACGACATGACTTTTAAATGAGTAGTTATCCTATATTTTAACTTGTTTGTTTAAAATAAATGAAATTCTTTACGATAAATAACTACATATATAATTAATAAAATTATAGATATAAAAAATAAGACATGTATTGAAAAATAATAAGCTAATGCAATTATTAAAATATTAGCATGTACTACCTGATCAACCCAACCGAACCCGCTTAAGTTAGGCTTGGGTTGGGAATTCCCAACCCGAAGTTGGGTTGGGTTGGGTTAGGGTTGCGGTATAAGAACTTTGAGTTGGGTTAGGGTTGCGGTATAAGAACTTTGAGTTGGGATAGGGTTGAGCACCAACTCACCTGACTTTCAGCCCTAAGGTCATATAATCCATCTAGGACACACGCGTATGATGATGAGTATGGGCGTCACGTATCATGTGGGGACAGTAAAACTTGTGTCCTTGCCTCCTTGGAAGATCAGGAACATGAAGATTCATCACAGTACGTAAAGGTGGCAAGTTGGAGTATTAATCAGGACCGTCCATCTAGCTTCTTGAACCGATGCCATTAAATGGAAAGTGGTTAGTAGATGGATGGTCCTAATCCACCTTCAAATTCTAGTACCACTAGACTTGGCCCATTGCTCTTATGGGCCTTGTTATCACTTAAATCTACTCGATCTTGCAATACCTCTTGGGAGCTGATAAGTAACTGCAATATAAGCGAAAATTGAATGACAATGGGAGCGTGGGTCATGGACGGGATCCTCTAATATCTAAGTCAAACTCAAAGTTAAAATGGTTAAAAATAGGATTCTTCTACGTATCTTTTACCCATGATAAGGGGTGTATTTATAAGTTTTTTAGGCCGTTGGCATATCCGAATGAATTTGTTTGATACGTCGAAAGAGCCTATATTGAAATGGAAATATATTTTTGAGAACATCTTCAATTTTACTTCAATTAGCGTGATTTTCAACTATGATCTCGTCGGATCGGTCATGCTTTTATACGACGTGAGATTCTTTTTAGATCTTTTTGTTCCAAGGTTGAAGTCGATATCTAAGGTTGAGGCCAATATCTAAAGTTGAAGCCTGTATTCGTGATCAAGGTTGGTATCCACAGTCGAGGTCATATTTATGATCGAGGTTAACCTTGGTTAGACAACTTGATGAAGGTGATCAGGTTGGTCAATGAGTCTTATTATCGAGTGAGCTCAACTGATTTAGCTTAGTTTTCCCTGGTAATAAGCACCTCGATAGTCCAGAGAGTCTACTTTATAGTTCTCTACCACATGTCTTATATGTCAGATCAATTTAATTTTTCTCACAACATGCCTAACCCTTCACTTAATAGCATTGGGCATAACTTTTAGGCCCCGTGGTTAGTCTTGTCCTGATTGCTGGATCCAAAATATATATATTGGGCATAGGCCCACAAAATGATAGGCGTTGTGCACAAGCCTAAAACTTTTGGTTGGATTAATAACCATGGTGAATGGCTGAGCTCCTTGCTGTGAGTCCAGACCACTTTGCACTGGTTTGCCACTAGAATAAGGTCACCTAGCATATGGTCAGATGTGTATATTTATGACTGAAATCATTTTATTTTATTTTTCTTTTTAGCACTATGCAGCTGTCTACATAGCTATCATCGTAGATGGCATGCCTTTTAATATTAAAATCAAGTCAAGTCTAGTAAAGCCAAGTTTGATCATAGTAAGTGCCATTCTAAATCGGACAAAGCCAATTGTATCATTTATTAAGTTCAAAACAGATTTCTTGAGCTACCATTCAAAAATGTCGCTGGCCAGTGATTCAATCCATCCTTGACTTGGGCATAGCCTCAGTAAATCCCTAACTGTGGAATCTACCATGATGTGTCCTGCATATACACTGTCCACCCATTTTTGCAGCTCATTGTAATTAGCCAAAAATAAAGCATATCTAATTCTCAGGTGAACCACACCACCGGAAAGAAGTGATTGACTATTAAAAACTTCTTGTAAGCTACAAAGTTTTAGATCAAATTGATATTTGTGTGCTCCCTTCATCCAAGTCTTTATGAAGTTATCAACATGTTGGATAGCAAATAAACATTCGAGTGGCCCCAAGATGTTTTTAATAGTTGGTATTCAATAACCACTGTTTCCCATGGTGTGGTCCACTTGACATTTGGATCTGCTTCATTTTTAATTTGGATAATTCCCTACAATGATTTGTTAAAACGGAAGAACAGCATGGATGTAATGCAGATACATTGCAATAGGCCCCACAGTTAGGGATCCACTCAGCTCGGTGGATTCAAGGATCTATCAAAGCCATGCCGCCTCGACTTGGCTCATTTTAGTTTGATTTGTGAGTCGGACCATTATAGAAAAAATAAAAAATAATAATTTTGACTATCTAGGTCCAAGACCATTGGTCAAATGGGTAATAATGGGTTGGACTGTCCACGCGCACCAATGCAACAAAATAATTATTACTCAGGGCTTGTTGGGCACGGTGGCATAGAGAGATTTGAGTTTGCTGATTTTTGTCATTTAGTAGGAAGAAATTGGATGTACATGGATTTCTTCTCTATTGAAAGGAGGGCTCTTTTTAAACTCTCACCTCACATCTATGATTTCAAATTCCCTCGCTTTCGTATTCACTGAGATTCACCCATTTAAGAGATTTCAAATATCCCCTGCCCCAAATGCCTTTAAAGTGCTTATAAAAGTATAAGAGTATCTTTCTTTCTTTCTTTTTTTATTTTATTATATATATATATAAAAAGAAAAGAGATGTTACAGTGCTCTTAAAGCACGATAAGTTATAGTGCCTTTAGTCGAACTGTGAATCCAATCCATTAATCTAGACCTCATTAGGTCTTGTATACATTTCATGATTACCATGCAAATACCATAATGATGAGATAAATAACCATTTGATCCATATCCTTTAATATAGACAATTAAGATCATTCACACAAAAATAGGACTATGGGCAATTTGATCCGTCTATTTGTTAGGACTCATCATGTAGTGCTTATGATTATAAAGAAATAGTTTTATTAGCCAATTATAGTCATCCCATGCTTTGCTTGGAAAATGCATGGCTATTAAAATAAACCCAAACAAAGGATTCATGTAATTGGTGCAATTTTTGCATAACAAATTTTTGCATGTGTTATTGACTTAATGGATAGTTTAGATCACTATATTTACCGGAGCAATCCTTCCACTCTATATAATATATCAATCAAACTAGCATATGCCCCCGTGATCTACTCCATCCATTCAGGTGGTCTAGCCCGTTAAATAATCCCACTTGAAACCAATTGGTTCCATCCATGTCCATGTCTTGGAAAATGAGACTCAAACCTGAAAGGACTCAGATTAGGTGAGATCCAAATTCAATTAGCCAATGGTAGTGTTTAAAAACCTTATGATAGATTGTGTTTCAATACTGAAATCATAGGTTCAAGTCCCACATAGTTATGCATGTATTGAAAAAAAAAAAAAAAAAAAACAAAAACCCAAAATCAGCCATTTAATCCCAAAAGGGTGGGGTTGGTATTGGGTGGGCCACCCAATAGGCCTGACTTTATTCCTATGCCAATGGGCAGGAATAGAGATCTTTCCTCCCTGGTCACGAGTCGGATATTGCCCTGATTTAAGACCCGAAACTTGACCCGGCCCATTTCTGCAAAGTTGCGTCACAGATCTTTTGGTTTACTTCAGGGACACAGAAGTCCCAAAGGAACACTGTGCTGTCAGTGTCATGCAACTAATATCATGTCTTTTCCCGGTCAGAAGCGGTTTATATATATATATATATATATATATATATATAATTCGCCCATTAAAGTACAGAAACCATCTCCATCTCTCTGTCTTTGTAATCTTTCTCTCCTTACTCGCGATGGATTTTCGCTCTCTTTCTGATTGAAGCTTGTTGGGTTTCTTGTTTTCTGTCCTTTTCCTTCTTTTGTATTAATAGAATATTAGTTTTCAGGATCTTTCTCGCATTTTTATTCGATTTGGGTGGAAAGAATCGAAGAAATCGGTGTTGGTTTTGATGGGTTTTTCTCTTTTTTTCAATCTGGGTGCTTTTGATTTAATGAGAAGTTAGTAGAAATGCACATTTTCTGTTTTGGGTTGTCCTGGGAATATGGGGGAAAAGGGTCTCAAGACCTCTATATCTAGTATTTGGGGTTGTGGGGTTTGCTGTAAAATGAGTCTTTGGTGCAGGTTTAGATGGAGATGGAACCACTCTTTTCGAGTTCTCTCCCTCTCATCTCCCTTCTTCTTCTTTCTCGGATCTTTCTTCGTCGTTACCGTTATTGGGTTTGCTTTCTTTCGTTTGATGATATCTCCCTTTCGGAACCCAAATTTGGATTCTTTTGGATGTCGTCCTGACAGCGAAGGATCTTGGTCTATTGGCGTCTTTTACGGGAAGAGTCCGTTCTCACTTTCGCCCATTGAACTGGTAGGCATGTCGGATTCGACACTTATTCCCCTTGTTCTGGTTTTTAATTATAGTGGTATTACATGATGGAATTGAGTATAATTGTACAGGATCATGTGGGACCCATCATGGGATGGGGCATGCCCTAGTACTCTACTATGAGATAGTCCCAGCCATTCAATGGAAATGGATAATGGCAAACAAGGGCCAAATGGGAACGCTAATCCAATGGATGGAATTTCAGTGGCGTCTGTGGACCACAACGTGTCCTGCTATATGAATGATTTGGATCACCAGTTGGCTCCCAATCTTACAGTGTGGCGCCAAAACAATGCTCGATTGAGCGTTCTTAGTATTTCTTGATTGCGACAGTCATGAACGAAGACATTAGCTGTTTGTTCTCATGTGTTGACAGGAAAATCGGAAAGATGACAGTAGTTCGGCATGGCCTGTTGCTAATCCTGTGTTTACGTGCGCTTCAGTCATGGATGCGGGTTATCCCAGTAATTTTGTTGCTGACCCCTTCCTTTATATTCAGGTTTGTGTTCTAGTCCTTCTGTATCTGGTGATATTGGTGTTATTTAATTTCAGCCATTTCCATTGCTTCTCTGAATAAATCGTTAACAGGAACAGTTTATTTTGTGTTTGGAATGCAAAATTATACAGATAATAATAGTAGAATGACATTTCCCACCCTGGAACTCCTGTCGTTACTGCTGTCACCTCGCTGAACCGTGGTTTTGGAATAATTGCATGCGTTTCTTGTTTGGATCACTTCCAGTTCCAGGAATTATCTTAATCTGAAACATTTGCTATTGTCTTAACAGAGATGCTTGTGTGTAGAGTATCAACCTTCCAATCATCTTTCAACCAATTTTTAGCATGGGGTGTAGAAGTTCTTCTTAGCTTCCTAGAATTTTGTGTCATGCTGAGTTCTAAAAAGTGGTTGTGATGCAGGACCGATGCATGAACCAAATAACTTGTGAGATCAAATAACAGAATCAAGACAATTAACCAAAAAAAAGAAAACACAAGCATTGCCTTAAACACTACTGATATCATGAACCAAAAAGGACATAATGCATAATCCTAGCCTAATTTACCAACATTGTCACACAAGATCATTAAATAAAAAGAAATTAAGATCTAATGGATGTAGGGACATCCAATTAGCATAGAGTATAGTTTATTTCATTGTAGATGGCCTAATACAACCTAGGGTGAATTAGGGTTAAAGAGATTGAGATATATAGGAAGTAGGGTTAAGGTTTGGATTATTGATGGGTATGGGAAAGTAAGGTTTAGAAGAAGATGAAGATCTGGGATGGGAGAATGAAGAGACTGAAGAAAATACATGAATAGAGGGAAAAAGAGATGACGGTGTGGGATAGATGGAGACCTTGCACCTCCATTGATGAATATTAGCCTCACACCAATCTCCCTTCCAAATCATATGGAAGTATCTTCAAATCCTTTAAAGATGGAAGAAGAAAGTAAGAGCTTTTCTTTTAAAAAAAATTTTATTATTATTTTTTTAATCACAAAAACCTAATAAGGGAGAGGGTCACACGGCCACCCTCTTTTTATAACTTTAAGAAAGTTGAAAAATTACAATTAACACCCTGTTTTGTGAATTTTGATGAAAATAACTCTAGTCTAACTAAAATCAACTAAAACACTTATAATGATGTCCAAACATAACATAAACAAAACAAAATCCTATAATGTTGATAAAATCTAAGAAAACTAGTGTGGACGATCCACGATGAATGGCCCGATCATGTGATCCAACGGCTCGATCGTCACGTCCTTCCGATCCAACGGATCACTCCATAAAGCAGCCCATGTTTATATTCTCAGTGTGGGGTCTTCTAGATGCCCACACATGCACATGGGGTCTTCAGCACGATCACGGATACTCGCCTAGCCATTGGGAAATCGGTGCGGCTCACCTCCTCCTCTAATACGTATGCAAGGGTAAAATGTATTTTGAAAAACATGTTTAGATTGCTAAAACTCGATTTTGATGGATGAGCAAGTGCTGAGTTGAGTTTTGATAAATTGGTGGGGTAGTTGGAAATGAGAAGGGGAAGGTTGTCTACTTAGCTTAAGGACTTTGAATGAAGCTGAGACGAGGGTATCTTTGTAAGGGAACTCGTGGCTCATCTTCATGTTCTCTCACTGTTGAAGGTGATTCTACAACATCATTTCTTGGGATGAGAGTTGGGATTTTTTCAAGGAGGATGCCATCCCACTTAGGCAATTCCAGTGTGAGAAAGGTATTCGGTAACGGCAACGGTGGACCTTTTTTCCTGAAAAAAATACTTCATCAGCCCCGAACGGAATGGCCATTATGGCCTGTAATGGTAACGGCCATTACATAACCTTTTTTTGGTACCTTGCTTGTGAGAGAATGAAGTAGCTTGTTCCATTGGTAAGAGGGTGTCGTCTAGACTCTAGAGCTGCTTTATGTATTGGGCATGCTTTGCCTTTATGGTAAAATTTATGTACTTGATGAAGTCATTTTTCTTTTATAAGATGTACAGAAGACCACCACTTAGCTGTTTCCTCATGTTATAACAGCTTGTTTCATTTCCTAGTACTGATAGAGCTTGTCCTCAATGCTGAGTTTGTGCGCAAATGGAAAGGCTCAAAATCCCATGGTCTTTGCTTTCATCAAAGCCTTCAGCTAAATTTTAAGGATGCCAATGTTCTAAGAGAAATAGTTCCGCGTTGTGGACAATCTATTCATGTGCTTCTATTCTAACTTGAGCAAAGCGCTTGAGTGCTCTATTAGGATCTTTGGCTGAAATGGCCTTATTCCCTGCTCTTCAGGCATTTTTGAGTAAATACTAAAAAGCCGACAAAAGGCAGAGTGTTCACTGATTCTGCCTGTGGTTCAGATGGAAATGAAGGGAGTGGTGTTGTTAATTTTTTTAAGGGAGAAAAAATCCTATGGCCTTTAACCCATAGCCAGATGGCCCAGACAACACTAAAGGAGGAGAAGAAACAACACAGTTCCATTTAGTACTTAAAAGAGAGACACATGTATCTAATATATGAAAGTTGAAGTCCTTCTGACAAAGAGTTGCTGACCTGGCAATCCTCTCCTTTGCTTTTAATGACAAGTGGTAATGGCACGGAAGATGCATGTAAAATGAGCCCTTCAGGTAATTTGGTGACTACTTAAAAAAGTTTCGCTGATACTAGCACACAAGTGCAGGCAACATTGAACCATCTGATCTTGGACCAAGACAAATACATGGTGTTGGCCACCTGTTGAACAACTTGGATCTTACATGAAGTCCCTTTGCTATGTTAGGGCGCATGTGCAATCGTGCTCCGTGCAGTTCTCTGCTAGCACAAATGAAAAGGATGAATAGGGAAAGCTGGAAAGCAAGCCAAAGAGATCCAAAATTGATCCACGCAAAATGAGTGAGACCTTGTGGAAGCCTGCTTATCACCCACATTCTAAGATTAATTTCATTTTCATGGAAATATTGTGAGTCTCTAGCATGATGCTGGATAGGAGTGATTTATATGTGACATGGATTGTGTGGCTATTAATGGACAAGTAATACACATTTGTATGTTTGTGTGCTCGTGTGAGTGCGGGTGCATGTGCATGCGTGTGGGTGTGGGTGCGGGTGCATGCGTATGCGCGTCTGTGTGTGTGTTTGTATGTGTGTGACATCTCTGTTGTTAATCTTTTTTCCTTTTTGTGGGCTGAATTTTACGCCATTATAAAGAAGGAATTGTCCTTTTTGTTCATTTTATTTAATAAACTTCACATCTACAGCTAATGTACTTTATTACCTTTTTTTTTTTTTTTCAAAAGAAAATGTACCCTATATTTTGCCTTGAGTGCGCGTTCTAGGCATTTTGATGTGCTGTTGAAGTTATGGCTATTTCATGAGCATGTCTCTCTAATTCATTCCATTATTCTACTTGTTTTTTTTTTTTTTTTTTTAAAAAGCCATTCCAATCTCATGTTCGGTTTTTGTGCTATTTGCTTACCTCAGAATATTTGAATGCATTCAGCCAATAGGTTGTGAGGTGTTTATATTTAGTTTGAGTAGAATTTGATTTGTTGTTCGATGACCTTCCTGATGTAACACAATGAATTTCTCTGTTGGTTTTCAGGGATACAATCTGTACATGTTTTTCGAGACGAAAAATTCTATTACAATGCAAGGGGACATTGGTGTTGCGAGAAGTGTTGATCAAGGTGTGACATGGGAATATTTGGGCATTGCTTTGGATGAGGAATGGCATCTATCTTATCCATATGTTTTCAACTACCATGGGCAAGTGAGTAGAAAAAACAGTGTGCCTCTGCTTTTTTATGTTAAGGAAATTTTGTTATGGAGCATCATTGTTGATTATCTTGCTATAGTATGGGTATGAAAGGTCTTGCGTAAACCTGTGGTTCTTTTACGAATTTTGTGTCTAAACTCTAAACCAATGGTGCTATTACAAATATTGCGTGGGTAACCCTTGATGCTATTACATATATTTTGTGGCTTAATGCTATGGTCTGCTGCACCACCTTTGGAGTTGATTTCTATTGCCTTGGAAAGTATGCCCTTCTTTGAATAAATACAGAACTCCAAAATTATAATCTAGATGACCAGCAATAAGTTGTATTTTTAATCAACAATAAAGAATTTTACGGGAGACCCCAAGAGGAAAGAAGAAATGAGATCCATCAAAGCAAGGAAAAAGGGTCCCTTTCTATACAAAGAGAAGATCCACAGATCCCCTTAGCCAAAGAATCAGCAATATGGTTGGATTCACTAGGAATATGTACAATTTCCATAAAGAGTGAATACATTCTCAATTCCTTCAAAATGAAAGCAACTTCCAAGGAGGAGGATATTTTCTGGAGACCAAAGCAATCACATTCCAAGAATCCTCCTCCAAAAAGCCTGTCCAAGCAGCTTGTGGAAGTCTCCATGCCAGTTTTAATGGCCAAAATCTCAGCTCTATACGTGGTTTGTACCCCTGCCAAGCCTGAGGATGAGTTTGATGATACCATGCTCTATTCCCAATTCCAGATGATACAGGTTTACCAACTCTGTGTGGGGGGGGGGGGGGGCGGGGTGGTGGAGGAGAGAGAGAGAGAGCTAGCCAAATTCACCAAAGACCACCTGATTTTGGAAATACTGTAAAACTCTTTTACCATCATGATAGAGATTGGCTGCAATTCACCAAAAGGCCTTTCCGAGGGATATACTGACCTAGATAATTGGTCTTCGAAGATCCATTTATTTCTATCCATATTCCCCAGAATTATGTTTGCCAACCATATACCAAAGTCTGTATTGATTGCCATTGTTTCTCTTTACATGCGAAGACTAGCAAATTGTCATGTAGATTGATTTGTTATGGTTTGGCCCGTATGTCTATATTGATTTCCAATTCCTGATGCACCTGTATATTTTCTTTAAATTTATAGAGGTTTTAATTGGTGTTTTGAAATGCGGATTGAAGAATCCTCCCTACTAGTTTTTTAACAATTATTACTTGGGAGTAACCTAGCCTTAGATCCTTATGTGATATATGGAAGCAAGTTATCAATCATCGCATGTGTGTACAAGATCTGTTCATCTGCTGGGCCATACCTCAAAAATCACACCAATGAGATGATCCTAGCTTCCATTTGGTAGATGATTTTTTCCCACTAAATGTGGACATGAGTTGAAACTTTTGCTTACTATCTGTATGTAATTACACCAATCCTTCAATTGGTGGCGACGACAGTTTGACCAGTGTGAATTTTGGGGTACAATTAATGCAGGGGCATTTTCATATCGGGCTCGAGTGGGGTTGCTTGTGGGATGCAAGGGCACACTCGGGGTGGGTGGCCCGTGTGAGGTGGTACCCATGTGATTTGGGGCCCACGAGGGGGCTTTGGCCGAAGTCCTAACCCATGAGATGTATGGGGCCTGGGCTATCAGATAAAGGGATTGATTCGCCATGCTCTAATAGTTTGAGCTTTTAGAGCAAGTGGTTAATTGTCCTGCATCAACAATCCATCCATAGTAGGACCTCGTGGGTGAGTAACATGCATGTAACGTGTGCATAGATAGATTGCGTGTTAACTGAGAAATGGATGTAAAGCCAAATTCATTCTCTATCCTAATTGCAAACTAGGCTTTTAAAGAAAGTAAACTAGTTGCAAGCGAGAAGATGAACCTACCAAATTGCTGCATAAATCTTAAAACACAAGCCAATGCCATCCACTCACAAGGGCGCGTGCACTAAATTAAGATAAATCCCTCCTTAACCTGTGATGTGATAAATCTGCCCTTTTGCTGCTACCAATATTAAGAAAATCTTATATATATATATATATATATATATATAATCTTCTACAGCAACTATATTCTCATTAAAAATCATCCAAGAAGGTGTTCCTAGGTATGGCCACAAAGCCATATCTATAAACAGTTGTCCTTAGTTTCGTATTTGGAAACAACCCCAACACAAAGACTTTTAAACTAGGACTCTATAAAATTAAATAGCAACAAATATGGAAAAACTTCTAAAAACTAGGACTGTTATTTGCATTCGCATGCTATTTTAGCATATAAAGAGTGGACACATGTGTGACCAAGTGGGTCCTACTCCCACTTTCAATCTCCTCACATGTGTGGGTTGGAGATTTCGTTGCATCGGTTCTCACCAGCTTCGGGAAACTCATCTCCAAGTTTGAAACCCATTTCAGTCCTTTGAAACTCATCTCCAAGATTTGGTTGCATCGGTTCTCACAAGCTTCGGGAAACTCATCTCCAAGCATAACACATCTTCAGTAGCAATTAGAGAACTTCGATGATGAAGGCCTCCAAGTCACCCATGTGCCATGCAAACTAAATACTTCCTGTTCCTCGTGTGCCTGTGTGCATACAATGTCCTGGAATGCTTTCCTTTACTTGATTATTGGCTTCATGGGTTGCATGGCTTGAATGATCACCTCTTGCATCCCTTTGTTGTCTATTGTGAATCTTTCCTCATTGGACCCTCCTATCGTGCATAAATGAGCAACTTTTGGTGAACCCCCAATATTGCACATGGTGATTGTACAATCATCAACATCCTATCAATGCATGACAGATCCATGTTAGAGGAATTTCACACCAAACAGATTCCTTGTAGTGCGGGTACAATGAATAAATCACCAACATTGTTGGCTGATTGAACATGAATTCCCCATTCAACCAAGCAACTCGTGAAGGTTTTGGGTACCTTTTGGTTTGAAGCTTCAATTGATTGACAATTCCATATGACATTATATTGACGTCAGAACCATTATCAATTATGTTGTTCAGAGTATTTCCATATGACATTATATTGATGTCAGAACCATTATATCAGTGTATGGAAAACACTAGTATGCGGCCAATCGTTGTCTGCTTCCTCCTCATAAGCAGTCACAATGCATTGAACCATGAATGAGATAAGCACTTTTATCATTGATACCATGACTTTATCTCCGTCTTCCTTAGTAGTCTCATCTTTTTTCTCCTTATCCTCGGAGTCATAATCTGAGAGAGAGTCATCATAGTAGTTGAGGAATTTAGAAGGGCATACTGCAGAAACACACCCATTACCTCCACATGTAAATCATATAACAGTGTTGCACTATCTTTTCGATGTCTCTCTGATTTTTCATGCTGCCTTAGTACCAGGAGTTGAAACGACCGTTTGTTTCTCACCATTGATCATTATATGGACACACGGTCTTTCTTCAGCCCATGCTACCGTTGCTTGAGGTGGTGTGCTACCGTAATACCAGACAACTGATATGCCTTGATGTTGTGCCTGCAGCACGGTCTTATGATATTCCTGAACTTTAGCGCAATCTGATAACTCTCATCAACGGTATTCAGTCTCCCTGTCACCATCTTCTTCTGGATCTTCAGTTTTAATTCACTGTAGTATCAGGCAATTCATTGCAATGATGTCTTGAGTAACTCACATCAACCCATCAAATCATAATATTTTTGTGTATATTCTACAATGGTCAATAGGATGGCTGTAGCTGTAATGAGGATGGTGAGATGGATGAGTGGCTAGACAAGGAAAGACAGAATTAGCAATGAATGCATTTGAGGGAACTTAGTAGCACCAATAGATTCTTAGCGTGGCTGGATTGCAAATTACGTAAGTAATTCAATGTAAAAACACAATCATTTCGATTTTATGACATTTGTTTAAACACGTAATTCAGCAGTCAAATGTAGATATAATAGGAGACAAGTAGAGGAATTTGTAATCACTACGATTTTACATTGTAATGTGGTGGAAATCTCCTATCCAAAAACAGGAATCAGTGTAATTTCCCTGTTGATTTGACATTTCACTATTTTATCATTACGATTTTACCACGCCTATCCAAACACGGGAATTGTCAGTCAAATTGCTTGTTTTCTAGGAGACAAGTATTGTAATTTGTAATCATTGCACTTTTACAAATACATAAACTGATGTAATTCACAATCTAAACAGGCCCTGAGGGAAAGCAAACAATAGATGGTTTGGTCATGTACAACAAAGACCAAGAACTGTGCCGGTTAGGAGTGAGTTGGTACAAGTTGAAGGCTCTAAAAGGGCAAGAGGAAGGCCCAAAAGAATGTGGGTGGAGGTAGTAAGAAAAGACCTATGGTTCATCTGAAGTTATGGCCCTTGATAGAGTGGAATGGAGGAACATGATTCATGCAGTGGACCCCAATTAATTAGGATAAGGCTTAGACGATGATGATGATGATGATGATGTTCAATGGTCATGTTCTCTTGCCTCAATGAAAGGAGATCTTGAAATGTGACAATTACGTAATCTGAAGGCATGACCTGTCTTTTCAACCTGGCCTCCATTTCCTCGCAAGATGAAATTGGATGAAGTCCACCATGTCTCAGTTCGGATTCAACAGAAGTCCACCAATTCAATGCGAACCCTTAAGCTTCAACCCTTTAAATCGTAGCTTGGCTTTATCAGTCATTTGGCACCACTCAAAACAAATTTCCAATGATTGTAGCCAATCAAGGAAAGCATGTGGATCTAGGTTACCACTACAATCTTGAATTTCAACCTTAATATGTCTTCAAGTCTTTTCCACCAGGGGCCATGGGTGCCCATTGTCTTGCCGAGGGTATTCAGGCTGTTGGTACCCTTGGCAAGTCTGGTACTCATATCCTTAATTAGTATTGTCTCGGCCCAGTGTTTGAAACCCGGGTTGCCTAGACGAAAGATTCACTGTCTCCACATGTTCTTTAGTAGTTCTCCTAGGTACGTGAGTGTTAGAATTTTTCCTCTTACTGTTTTCTTCTAGCATAGACAACTGGCCATTGATCTCATCCATATGATTACGTAGTTGTCCTGTCTATTGTTGTATGGCTTTCACAACTTCACTCTGGTTTCCGCTTGTCTTCTTAGGACTATAAGATGGCCTGCTCCTAGTTGACATAAACAATTGGTATTGGGTGGAGCTAAAGGACAACCAAAAGATACATCAGGTTGTGGGCTGTAATAATCCAATTTAAGCCTAGAATTAAGGGTTGATGGTACCATCAAAATCTGGAATTTTCTGGGGCTGAATTTAGGGGTGAAATGGGAACTGAATCAAGGTCAATTGCAGGTTGTTTGAAGGGTACTGGCAGATGGAATACGGGCAGGTCTAGAGCCTAAAGGCTTGGGTGCACAGTAGGGTATTTTGGGACCGTTTACAAAATACAGTTTATGTTTGTTTTTTTTGGTTAATGGATGAGTGTTGGTAGAAACTTGGATTCTAGATTGTTGTCTTCGGCTAAGATTGATAGGGCTGCTGGATTTCTTGTGGTAGAGGGTGATGGTTAAGGTTTTGACAGATTGTGTTATTGGGGAAAGAAAAAAAGAAAACGAAGAAGAGAAGATGAGGGATAAAAGGAGAAAATAAATTCCTAGTTCCCAAGGATGGAACTCCCTCTGTTGCCAAATAATGCAAACTAGGCTTTCAAAGAAAGAAAACTTGTTGTAAGAGAGAAGATCAGTCTACCAGATTTCTGCAGATGTCTTACCATACAAACCAGTGAGGCGGTGACATCCACACGCAAGAACACATGCACAAAATTATAATAAATCCCTCCTTAATCTGCTACTGAGCTAACCCCCCTGTATGAAGAAAAGCTTCTACAACAACTATATTCTCATTCGAAATCATCTAAACAGGTGCTCCTACATATGGTCATAAAGCCACATTTATAAACAGATGTACTTAGTTTCTTATTTCGAAATAGCCCCAACAAATAAAGAAATAATTTTAAACAAGGACCAAAAAATTAGATAGCAACAAGCAAGGAAAGACTTCTAAAAACTAGGACTGTTTTTGCATACACATGCTATTGTAGCACATAAAGATTGGACACGTGCGATGAAGTGGATCCCACATTGGATCCCCCCACTCGTGTGGATTGGAGATTGGTTGAATCATATTGATGCAGGACAATTATCCACTTACTCTATCTCATAGCCCAGGCCCGACATCTCATGGGTTAGGACCTCGGCCGAACCCCATTCGTGGGCCCCAAATCACATGGGCTGCCCACCCCGAGCGTGTCCCCGCATCCCACGGGCTACCCCACTCGAGCCTAGTGTTAAATGCGCATTAATCACCCTTGGTAAGGAGTCTCGAACACGAGACCTCCCCCGTGGGCCCCAAATCGCATGGGTCACCCACCCCGAGTGTGCCCCTACATCCCACAGGTGACCCCACTCGAGCCCGGTGTGAAAATGCCCCTGCATTACATATCCCTTAACCATCTGTATTGGGAAGCATACAGCTTTGACAGATCTTTAGTGAAGGTGTACACAAGGAAGATCTCTGTATTGGGATTTCTGTCCTCCCACTGAATGTTTTCTTATCATTTTTTTATCTCTACTATTTATAATATGAGTAGGCAGGGTCAAAATTTCCTTTTCCGTGCAGTTAGCTTTTGGAGAGTCCAAAAAATTGGGTTTCCACATGGGAAGGGATTTGAACTAAATGTAAGGGCATTAGGTAATTTGAAGGTGTCTTGACTGCTTAGCAACCAATGGTTGAGATTTTACCCGCTTAGCCCCGTCAATTTTTTAGATTTTACCTGCTCCAAACGGTTATTTTTGTCATATTAAAATGTTGATGTGAGTAACCTACATGCCTTAATTGTGTGTAGCCACATCCACACCAAAATGAGGTTTGCTAGAATACATTATAACATATTGCTCTATGTTGCGTTGGGACTTTAGGCTTTGGGTATGGGGTCATCTTCCAATGATCCTGACCATTTATATGACATGTCTTTAGAGGGTGCATGTACAAATAATACAATCTCTTAGATCGTGATATTTTAGTTACCCCTTCGATCATTTGGCTCTTTTCCTTTTGAATTTGGAAGGTATCCATAACCTTTAAATAATGAGAAGAGATGAAGTACTTCAAGCTGAGAATTATTTTGAGTATCTCCAACCCACAGGAGACAGTTTTCTTCATTGAAAAGGGCCCGTCCAACAGCTGATGTCCCGACATATCCTATCAGGTGTCATACGCTACTGGAGTATGAAATAACTTTTGCAATCTCCTCCTACTCTCACCATGTCTCATAAACAGCTTCATTTCTCCAAGTTCTGCAAACAGCTTCTTCTCTCCGCATGCATTGCACAAGCCATGCCCAGCAACGCTGATATAGTCATCCCTTAAAAATCATTATCTTATTACATTTCTAGAATTGTAATGTGATATCCAAGTGCCAATTTCCGTTTCTCTTTAACCATCTCTTGCTTGTTGATGCTAAAGAGATTTGGCTACATTCTACTGTGGTTTGCAGATATACATGATGCCCGAGGGCAGTGAAAGGGGGGATCTTCGACTTTATCGGGCAACTGAATTTCCTCTCCTGTGGACATTGGAGAAGGTTCTTATAAACAGGCCACTCATAGACACTTCTCTCATCCAGTATGAAGGATACCATTGGCTCTTTACTTCAGATTTCAGCCGATTCGGTACCAAGGATAATGCAGAGCTAGAAATTTGGTACAGTAACTCACCTCTTGGCCCCTGGAAACAGCACAAGAGAAACCCAATACACAAAAGTAACAGGAGCTTGGGAGCCCGAAATGCAGGGAGGCCTTTTATTTATGAAGGGTTCCTGTACCGCATGGGCCAGGACTGTGGTGATACATACGGCCGAAGAGTCCGTGTTTTCAAAGTGGAAACGCTCACCACTGAGGATTACAAAGAAGTCCCAGTTCCTCTGGGAATTGAGGAGTTGAATAAAGGCTGCAATGCCTGGAATGGCTTCAGGTACCACCACCTAGACGCTCAGCAGCTCCCTTCGGGTGACTGGATTGCAGTAATGGATGGAGACCGTGTACCTTCCGGTGACTTGACTCATAGGGTTTTGGTTGGATGCATGGTAGTCCTGTTGCTAGTGACACTGATTACTGTTGTGGGTTTCTTAGTCGGAGCCCTCAACTGCATTGTTCCTCCAATCTGGTCTATGACTTCTAGTAGGAGAAATGACTCTTCATGGTTTCGGGCTCGGCCCCTATACAATTCAAAGATTCGCAGATCTTTGTCGTGCTTGATCCGATGCTGTTCTGCCGTTAGAGCGAGACTGAGTCCAAGTAGGTGTTCCGGAATGTTGGTTCTCTGTCTTCTTTGTGTTACTGGGGCCGTGTTGGTTTGCGTGGCTGTGCAGTTTCTGTTTGGCGGCAATGGTGCCGAGGAGGCTTTTGCTTTCAAGGGGCACTATTCTCAGTTTACAATGCTCACCATGACGTACGAAGCTCGGCTCTGGAATTTGAAGCTGTATGTCAAGCACTATTCTCGTTGTGCTTCTGTGAGAGAGATTGTCGTTGTCTGGAACAAAGGAACTCCTCCCAACTTGGAGGATTTCGACTCTGCTGTTCCTGTGCGTGTCCGTGTGGAGGAACACAACTCTCTCAACAACCGTTTCAAGGTCGACCCTCTCATAAAAACAAGAGCCGTACTTGAGCTCGACGATGATATTTTGATGACGTGCAATGATCTCGAGAGGGCGTTCCGGGTCTGGCGGGAGCATCCGGAGAGGATCGTGGGCTTTTACCCACGGCTGCTTGAAGGGAGCCCATTGGAGTACCGGGACGAGAGGTATGCAAGGAAGAGGAAGAGTTACAATGCCATATTGACCGGCGCCGCATTCATGGACAGTGAATTCGCTTTCAAGAGATACTGGAGCGAAGAAGCAAGGGAAGGGCGGGCCATCGTTGATCACTATTTCAACTGCGAAGATGTGCTGATGAACTTCCTCTTTGCAAATGCAAGCTCATCAAGGACGGTGGAGTACATTCATCCTGCATGGGCCATCGACACTTCGAAGCTGTCGGGCGCTGCTATCAGCCGGAACACTCAAATGCACTACAGGATCAGGACGAACTGCTTGTCAAAGTTCTCTGCAATTTATGGCCCACTCTCCCCACAGAAATGGGAGTTTGCCGGCCGGGAAGATGGTTGGGATGTATAGGCCTGCAGGAAGAGCTGATTCAAGCTTTCACCGGTTAAATAGCTAGTGTTGGTGGTCACAAGCCGCAGGCAGATTATAGATAGGTTACAACACACAGACAAAAGCAATTTTTCAGGATCTTCAAACCTCAATTAGATATGGGATGGACAGAGTAAAATGGCTGACACAAGTGACATTTTGAGGACACGGAACTTGCAGTTACATTACGATGGGCTGTGAAACTGTAAGAAGGTTGTCGGTTAGCAGAAGATGAGAAACAGATAATGTCCCAAATGCTAATATGCAAGTCCAGATCAGCATTCAGTTCTATTTAGTGGTTGTTTATTTAATTGTGGCCTGTTTTGGGTGGCCCATTTTTACCAATGTTGATGATGACCCATCTGCTGATTGGTGGGCCACACTTGCATATTTTGCCATGATGCTGGCATTTGTATCGGCAGATGCATACAGGTTGGTGAGAAACTTGGTTCACTAAGATGTTTCTGATCTTTGTTTATGTGAATGTGAATATTTTTTTAATGTCTATTGGAAGTTAGCCGTAGCTCTGAAATGAACAAAGATTTACGTTTTTCTTGTTTTCTGCTGCGGTTCCAATTTCTGGCTTTATCAGTATAGCTACCCAAACCCGAATCAGAATAACATTACTTGCTCAGTTGCATTGTGTTGTCGAAATGGATTCAATTAACACCTGATTCTAGGGGTTGTTTGGCAACACCGGTTTAGGTGTATTTGAGTGCATTCAGAATCCAAAAGCTGTATGGCAGCATGGATTCAAGAGCAAATAGAGTTGAAAGTGAATGAAATACACAACTTTGGTGTGTTTTGAAATCTCACCCTTTTACTAAAATATCTTCTTCTTCTTTTTTACTCTTTTTAGAGTTAGGAAAATTTCACGTGTAACAAAGGTATCACTAGGTTACTAATCTATTATACACATGGCACGCTGAAGATATACATAAAACAAATTGATTTTTGGATGCATCACTAAAATCACATCAATAGAATGATCTGAATCTGTTTAGACAAGTTAGTTATGTAAAGCAATGGGCTCCTTTGTGATCCTTTGCTTTTGGCCCACTCCGGGCTTGCAATTTCGTCATTTTTGGTTAAAGTACAATCATTACCACGTGTACACTGATTGGGATATTAAAGTTGATTTGGCAATTTAGTTCAAGTTTCTGTAAATGTGCTATAGAATTTCGATGCACTCCTATTTTTGTATTCCAACACATTTCAATTATAAGCTGACAAACACATTTGAGGATTCAGAATCACCTTGATTCATCATTTGGATTCTAATGCATTCCCAATACAAGCTCCCAAAGAGCCCCAAATAGACCAATGCATCAACCAGAAATTATTTATTTGCTCGTCCAAAGGTAAGGGGGTCTAGTGAACATGAAAAGTGTGCAGTTAAAGTATCATCCAACTGTCAATGTTTGGAATACGTGTGGGCCACTTCGTAACTGGATTGGACCTGATTTTTTGGGCCGTCATGGATGGTGTGGCCCACCTGATAATGTCTGAACCCAAAGGTATTCATGTGTTATCATGACCCTTTAAAGAAAGGGAGGAGAAAAAAGAGAAGGTCCCCATATCATGCACATACCCTAGAAAATAACTTTTAGCATGTGAAGGGAGCCACATCACATGTTGGGTGTTTGTGACATTCCATTTCCCAAGCAGCCATGGATTCCCAGCCACTTTTGAGGGACAGTTAACTCAAAAAAAAAAAAAACATCAATCAATGAAGATCAATGGCCATCGGTGAAAAGATTGCCAATTATTATACTTCCTCCCTCACCACAAAAATCATCAATCAATCAAGATCGATCGCCCATGGTGAAAAGATCGCCAACTATTATACTCATAAAAGAAGAGAATGCCCAACTTGAGTGGACAGCAATCTGCCACCGTCCATCAATGGCAGGGAACCCAAATCGAATTTCAAATCCCATTCGGAAATTTGTTGGAATTCCCGCCCTCCACCTAAGGTTAACTGTAGGGAAACTTGCCTGAAGCTGTTTCCTCATCCACGTGTTTTCCTCAAAGCTGCATGAACGGCCACGATCAAAAGGGACACGAGAACTTTACGTGTCACATGATTGTCGAATAAGAACTCCCAACACGAACACAGGCCTAGAGAGAGAGAGAGATGTGCCTTGGACAACTTACCTTCAGCATACGTGACAAATGTGGCACGTGCAATGCAAGATCCAGGCCGTTAATCAGGTTGGTCTTAATACACATGTAAATTCCTTAATATTTTACCGATTGATATTTTCATACACCAGTGGACCAACTGATGGTCCTAATTCTTTGGCTGGGACATAAACATGGCTGGCCCACCAGATGAACGACACAGATATTACGTGGATCATTCCACCTACATACCGTGCCTGGCCAAACAGGCCCTGCAACCCATCGACAAGACAATAAAAGGATTGCAGTAACATCCAAACAGAGCAAAACCCATTGTAATACCCCATTCATCATGCAGCTGTGGATTGCATTGATCTTCCTGTTAGATTTTCAAGACGATACCCGAGCTTAAATAACCAAATTACAATCCACTAGAATTCAGCCAAACACAACAAAAAGAAAAAATCCATTCGGCAAAGCAGTTGCAAATCACAACAAATCAAACTACTATGTTTTAAATATCTACTTTGAACAGCAGCCGATCACAGTCCAACTACAGCATTAAAAATGAGGCTGGCTTTCCTTTTTCTTTCTCTACATTGAACCATGTAAAACTCGGGGAATGCCTGTTCTGTTCTTACAATTCAATCTCAACTGGGCACTTACTGCCTCGGTAAAACAGAACAAAAAAGCAAGCACCGTCACCCGCCTTGCCAAACAAGTTCTTGCTTAATATCATCATCAAGTTAGTGAAGAGAAACCGCAGTGATGAATCAAACTAGAAATACAAGACCTTGTGAATGCAGAGATGATCTTTTGCTGATGGAAATCTGTATTGGCCCTGCTCTCATCGCATCTATCAGCTCCATGAACGCCCGACGCCGAAACCCTTCCCACGATCACGGAATCCCCCATGACCTGATTAGCAAACGGCAAGTCAATAAAGTTGCATTTACAACAAATGACGGGCGCTAATGCGAATAGGGAAAGAGTGGTTACATGATCCTCAATCCAAGGGCATGTGTAGTCTCTTCCGGTTCTCACTTTGTGGAATTGGAGCCCATGATTGGGTGATCCAGACCATTGATCTGATGGGTCCCAACACTAAGATGCCCCCCAAAATCCTCTCAATTGGATCATCCTACTACTTCAATTAGTTACCTTAAAAATACAGTTAAAATAAAGACGTGGTTCACACTCAACTCAAAGAAAGGCTTAAAGATCGGATTGGCTAGGATTTTCCAATTTGGGAGAAGTTTGGAGCATGGCCCATCCATGTTGGGACCCATTAGAATTAACATTTGGGTCACTGAAACATGCAAGTCACTAGTAAAAACAGAAAACCAAGGACAACTTGCATATCCTTCCATCAGGATCATATATTCCCACGTGGAAACAAGCTCCTGTGAGGACAAACCTGCTTGTGGAGGAGCACCACGCCCCATGGCTGCCAGTTCGGGACTGACAGTCTGCCCTGCTTCCTCGAGGATATTAATCAGCTCCTTCGCAAATCTTGCATTTGCAGCTGTAAAGAAAGTATATGCCGTTCCCTTTGCTCCGGCCCTCCCTGTTCGACCAATGCGGTGGACATAATCCTCTAGGGATCCAGGAAAATCATAGTTGATTACATATTTCACATCCTTCACATCTGCAGCCATGAGATGTAATAGAAGAATAAGAAAAATGTTTTTCTTACAACAATGTAGATAGCAGAACTCCATGCACATACATACCCAAACCACGAGCGGCAACATCAGTAGCAGTCATTATTGGACTTTTGCCAGCTTTAAATTCTGAGAGGACCCAGTCTCTTTCTGCCTGACTTTTATCTCCGTGGATTGAGAGGGCAGGCCAACCATCCATACGAAGCTGCCTTGTGATTTGGTCACATCCTTTCTTGGTGTCCATGAATATTAGAATCCGGCTTCCGTCCATGATGTCCTCCAAGAGCTTTACCAATCTGATATTAAAGTTTTAGCATTTTATATCTTACGAATACACAGCCAAAACCAATTTTTTAAAACCCTGACCGGATGGTTGGACCAGTTTGGACCAGAACAGCGGAACTGGCCACCAAAACGAGCCAGGTCACTTCGAAACCCATTCAGTTAAGTGGATAACTGTTTTGTAAAAGAAAAACACGCAACTACATCAGTCAAAGCTCAAACCCACAATTTCCACTTAAAAATCAAATGTAACAACTAGGCTAACAGCAGATTAAATATAAAGTCACTCTGTTAGTTTTTTTTTAATGATTTTATACAAACAAAGATTCCAAGCCAAAAAACAGGCCAAAAGTGTCTCTGACTGGTTGGGCCAGTGGTTGGATGGATCCGCCCACAATAACGGGTCTAGGGTCCAGCTAGGGTTTTAAAACATTGGCCAAGAAATAACAACAAACTGATGAAACGAAATCCTACTTGTTATATTTCTGATTCTCTGAAACAATATCTACATGCTGGCGAATGGCATGATTGGCTTTCAAGTCTATGGAACCAATGACTACCTGTGCCAAGTTGCGGCTTGATTCTGTCAGATGTGAAAGGGATAGAAAAACAGAAATTACTTGTTGAATTACAAGATTGATTGTGGTATTTACCTTGTATGGGTTGTAGAGGAATTGCCTTGCAAGTTGCTCAACCTCTTTGGGCCAAGTGGCACTCCAATAAAGAGTTTGACGGTCTGGACGAATCTACAGAAAACAAAAGGAACTTGAAGGGAATGCTAGAACTGATCTCTACAATATGATCAACAACTAAAGCCTGATCAATTTTAGATTTTAAATCAAGTTATTGGCCATCAGATTGGATGCTGTTCGTATGGACCAATTAAGTTGGGCTGTTCAGTTTAGGTCTGTACTTGAGATAGCCTACATATAATCTGGTTCTACTCGCCTGGTTATGATTGACCTTGTCATATGACCTTTTCGTTTGCTTTTTCTTTTTGAATGATAACTATTAATACTCATTTAAAAAGATGATAACTATTAATTTATTAGAAGAAGCAAAATGGTATTGTACAATGGGAAAGAAACACAGAGCACCAAAGAGCCGAAAATGAGCAACCTTCTTGTCACTCCCTCTCTCACGAGAGTATCATCTACCTCATTTGAGTCCCTCAAAATCTTAGGAAGAATAACACTCCTGTTGTAAGAAAGGGTCCGGGTCTCCAAAGAGTAAAAACTAATTTCCAAAGGCCCTCGCGTTACTAGTCTCCTTCAATGATCACATTGCTAGCATATGAAGATGAGAAATGCAAACCCTCCCGATGAGCCAAGATTTCCGCATTGTTAAATTCCACTTTCCATAGGCCAGAGTGTGGCATTAAAATCACCCCCTTGCCATTTCTAAGAATAGCTCCCCCTTGTCATCCTCTTCAGATTTATCTTACATCTCTAGTGAAGACAGGGATATCCCTTTGTTCTAATACCCCCAACCCAACAGTGACATAGCTGAGTAGGAAGCAAAAAATGGTTGAAAAACCAAAAGGAGTTGCAATAAATATAAAATATAAACCCTTCAAAGAAGGTCACCTCTAGACTATTTCATTGGAAGGACACTTTGCCCTTAGGCATGTACATATGCATGCCTCCATTTCTTGTGGCATTTTCTCGAGGTGCACTTGAAGCACATACCCACAAAGCTTTTCAAAAAACTGTCAAGTATCTATGGCATTTTGTAGCCCCATACAATCAGCAGCATCTGCATAGACTTGTCCCAACTATTAGGGTTGGCTTTACTAGGCTTTGCTAAGCCCACACATGGGTACAACTGTACAAGGCAGGTCATGGACACGACATGCATGTGCCAGGATGGCACATTGGTCCTAGATCTGGTCCATCATTAGATGGATGCTACTGTGAAGATGCTATCAGCCAAGTATCAGGTTGATCCACTCACCAGGAGGGCCACATTTTATGAAACAAAAGTACAGCTGAAAAAGAATAACTTTTATTTTTTTTTGAAAGATGCTGAAAAAGAGTAACTTAGCTGAAATTTCCGAATAAGTCAAACAATTTCTAACATCGTGGCCACCTGCCAAATGGACCAGATCTGTTTTGTGCAATTACATCTACAAGGTCAGGCCTACCTGATGGACAGCTTGGATATTGCACCTGTCAGCCACTGGCACCTATTATGGCATGCTCATGGCAGGCCTGTACATGCGTGTGGGCCTAGCAAAGCCCCGGCTTTACAAATTTTATTTCGCCAACTATCTAGGGTCCCATCCACACTAATTGAATAAGCCTTCATATTTCTTGTTACCGCCTCAATTGAAGTTCTTTAGGTCTTCCTCTAATCCTCTTTTCATGCCCTTCAACCTCAATCAATGTTCCCCTCTTTACTGGAGGCATCCCAATCTTCATGCACATGATCAAACCATCTCAATCTAATCCCCATCAAATAATCAATTTCTCTTATTGGCAGTACTCCTAGGAGCTTGGGATGACCTCATTCTTGATTCTATCTTTCCTGGTATTCCTACATATCCTTCCTCCCATCCCCATCTCTGCAGTAATCAATCTCTATCGTGCTACTGACTGTCCAAAATTGTCCCATATAGCATAGCCAATCAAATAGCTGCCCTATAAAATTTTCATTTTCTAGTCCAATCTACAACATTAGATAAATAGACGATCACGCAATATTTGTCATTTATCAAGAGAAAAGGAAGAAGATGTCAGGTGATCAAGATGCCAGACTACTGCAATGGGAGCATGATGCATCTGCATATGAAACCTCTGCAGTCTTTAATCCTAATGTACTACTAAAAATTGATTTAGATTCTTTAACATTTTAAAACAAGATAGTCAAATCTTTCAAGACCTAAAGGTCCAAACCCCAAATCAATGTGCAAAAATGTCAATGATGGGACTGATGAAGTTGTCTATGCCTATTTGCAGTTATGCCAATATTGACTGGTTACTTTGCCTCGATTGATCTAAACATCTGGCAAGCCTGATAAAAGACAAGAAATTTTTGTGAACTTTAGATATAGGAGCATGAATCTGAGGAGAGGAAACTAAAAAAGCTAAGCAAATCATGAATTGGATAAGCTCTACGCCTCAAAAGTAACAAAGCAAGGATCCCAAAATCAAGAGCGGGAGGTGGCCCTAGGTAGAACAATTTAGCAGTGAAGCCTAGAACCATGGGAAAATGGAAACAACTTCAAGAGGAGAGATCTTTTGGGAAATGATATCTAGTCTACTGTCTACCAACTAAATACAGTAATGACCTCGCTATGCATGCAAGCAAACATTTGGGGAATTTTGTGTAACGACTAAATGGGACGGAGGCAAGGATACACATCAAAAGATTCATGGCAAATAAGATGTTGGACTTTCCAGCCAAATGAAACCCATAATGGTAAAATGTGTTACAGTTATAGATCGTAGAAAACTTATGTAATTTAGACATGAAATGTGTCGATTTAGGGCACAGACACTATGATGTTGTCAAACAATGGGGAACCTTGTAACACCTGATAAGCTTAATGCATTTGTACACGGTAGATAATGTTGAAAAACATTTTATTTTTAATAATAGCGTGGAATGGCAGAACAGGATTAGTGTAGCCGACTCCATTAGTTGGTATAAGGCTTTGATTATGATAATGATGATGATGAAATATTAGTTCACAAAGACTTACATGAACCCTAATATGCTGAATCAATCAAATGAAGCAATCTATATGTCAAAAAATGGGAACCTTGGAACAACCAGATATGCTGAATGTGCTTGTAAACATATGATAGCATTAAAAAACATCTTAATATTATATAATAGTAGTTCATAAAGGCTTAATATATTTGTCATCACATGAAAGGAACCAATTTATGGTTATAGATTTGACAAAGTTTTTGAAGCCAATGATGGTGCATAATTTTGTTAGATATCCAAATCATGATGCAGGCATTTCTTATAGTTAACCAGTGATTTATTTAAAAGAAGAGTGGCCTCTTATACATTAAGACACAATGTAGGCCTTGTTGGGGTAGTGCCCTTGAAAACCAATGTTTATGTTGCTCCTTAACCTATTTACATGACCATTCATTGATTAGCCTAGCTAATTTTGTGTGGAACATGTTTATGATTAAGGGTTTGTTGTCCTTAAACACTCTGAGATTGGACATGTCAGCCTGTGGCTGGAGAGAGATGTGATCCATGGGTATCAGAGCTTTTTTTCTTTTTTCTTTTTTTTTTTGGGGGGGGGTGGGGGGTTGGGGGGGGTTGTTGTTGTGGGGTTTAGGAGTGTGAATGTGTCATGGATGGTTCTTTGGCCTGGGACTTTTGATCATTTACATTAGTAGGATCGCTTGCAGGTGCATCATGCCCTAACTAAGAGACATTTGTGGTTGCACTAGCTCCATTAAATTCTTAGACCTGAGGACATGTGAATGGAGATATCATAAGTTATACTTCTTTAGCTTACTTTACAAGGCTACCTAGAAGCGACTAAAAGTCGGTGGCTGGGAGGTTTCATCGGGATTGTCAAAGTTCACATGATCCAACATGGGATCCACTTGGTTTGCCCAGAACATTGATATGTGGGTTAATCTTAGGGTTTGGACCATCCATCAAGTGATCCAAAGGTTGGCCAGCACTTATATAATTTTCCGATTGGTTAATCATAGGTTTTCAATCATTAGCTTTGATTTATTTATTTTTTAAAGATAAAATTTATTACGCAAACGCCAAAAACAAAAGCAAGCAAGACTTATTATTATTATTTTAAAAAAAAAAAAAAAAGAGAGAGGAACAAAATTTAAAAAATAAAAATAAATAAAAAAACCCTATGAAAAGCAAAAAAAAAAAAGCAGCTAACCCCCTCGCTAGAAAGACCCAAATGACTAAAAAAGGAAGACCCCTCAAGACGCCCAATCACGAAACAGGAGAGCCTTGTTGAAAACCCCTTACGCTGATAAACTACAATTGTGAAAGCATTGGTGTTTGTTAACTATGAGTTTGAACCATTGATTGTTTTAAACTATAATTGATGGGTATCCAATGGTCAAGATCTGAACGACCACTCCTTAGGGCAACACGGGATTGCACAAGGATGGTGACCACGGTTAGTAGAAGAAGTTGGATGGTTGAGGTGTATGGATTAGGAAGGTAAACAGATTCCCTTCACAATAGGGTAGATATGATCTCGTAGGATGACGGAGCACTAGATCTTTTTGCATCTCTTGAAACCCTAGACCTCCTCCCTATATAAGTTCCTATCTAGGAGGGAGGGAGGGTGAGAGCCCTGGGGACGCCCAAGCGCCCTTGGACGTTTTTGAGAGAGCTAGAGAGAGTGGAAAGAAGAAGAGAGGAAGAAGTGGACATTTCCACCTCCATCTCCCACAACCACATGTGTGCACGTCCATCCTGGATGTGTGTTCCATTCCTCGAACAGCTCCAGTCTTATCCCGGCCCCTACCCAGAGATTTAGCCATGGGATCTTGCTCTCCTACACGTTGTATAGATTGAGGAGAGACTCCCTAAGTTGGGAGATCGAAGGTGACATTTTCGAGCAGTTTTTCTGCACACAAATATAATTGTGTGATGGATGGCGTGTATTGTTTTGTGAAATATGGCATGATCGAGACGCTGATCCTTAGGTTAATTAACTAAAACATGGTTTTAAAGTTTGATTCCGTTGTGTTTCATCAAAACCTAACAGGCCTCTACCTTCATGCAGGTCTTTTCTTCTCCTTCTTCTTCTTCTTTTACAAAAGAATTGCCTTAGCATGCCTGAGAAAATAGCTTATAGAGGGGGAAAGAACAATCGATACTGCTCATTCCTGGTAGAAATTAAATTTTGAGCCAATCATGTACTGTAAAAATCAGGCTATTTAATTTGCTCTCCACAGTACAATTAATTGTAGGAGAGGGTTGTGTCAGGCTGGCAAGTGTCAAACTTAAACCACATCTTTTCCTCATGAATCCTGAATACAAGTAATTGCAGGCAATGTGATGCATGTTCCAATACTAATGTTTTTCTGCTTAGAGGACTGGACATTACAGCTGCCTTGAGATCCTTTATAATGGTTCTCCGTCTTTGAAACCTTTCAGGGCATCAACAAACTAATGTTTTTTCACCCAGTCATCCTCACACATTTTTTTCTCCCTTTCTGCTCGTCTCATACACCAAGCCAAATAACATTAACTAGTAGATGTGTCATAAACCAGATTTTGCACTTTTTATTTAACATGATTCTGATGATAGCTTACAACTGTGAGACATATCAGCATGCAGCACCCACTAAGAAACACCATACTGCTTGTCTATTTCTCAGATGCATCCCAGAAATTGAAATATTACATACCAAACATTATTTTGCTTGGATCAACATGAAGCTCACCTGAGAAACAATTTTCCGAATTTGAGGTTCAAAACCCATGTCCAGCATCCGATCTGCCTCATCCAAAACAAGGTAGGTTACCCTCCTCAAGTTTGTATGATGTGATTCTAACATATCAATCAGCCGTCCAGGTGTAGCAATAACAATTTCAACCCCTAGTCCAGAGAACAGAGAACACAAAGAACTAGTAAGAGCCCTGAATACTTGAAAGTCACACCGAATATCAATAATAATACAACAATTGTTAAGCATGACCACCATCTACCTTTCTGAAGATCACGAACTTGAGGTCCCTTTGGAACTCCACCGTATATACAAGTATTCTTTATCTTTGATGACGCCCCAAACTTAGTAGATTCTTGTTGTATCTGAACAGCAAGTTCACGGGTCGGAGCTAAAACTAAAACAATTGGGCCATCACCAGGAGCTGAAAATATAAATGCATTAGACGTTCAAGTCTACCCCACAGATGGAAGGAAAGCATGGAATACTCTTATTCAAATAAACAAATATATATATGTGTGTGTGTGTGTGTGTGTGTGTGTGTGAAGGAAATGAAATTCACACCTAAAAATGGCTGAGCATTGACATGGACAATGGCAGGCAATAGATAGGCAAGTGTCTTTCCCGATCCTGTTTCTGCAATACCAATCAGATCACGACCCTTCAAAGCCATTGGCCAACCCTGAGCTTGGATAGGGGTAGGTTCAACAAAGCCGGCTTTCAAAACTTCTTGGATGACGTATTCTGGAGTCAAGACAATAGATATAAACATCAGTTCTCTTCCAAATGAGAAAAGAGGTTGAAACCAGTGTTCGAGTTGTCGGTATCGCTACAAGTTTCGCTGGCCAGAGATAAAGATATAATATAGTTATCGCCGATAACCAAAAATGTGGGGAAAAAGAGAGAAACATGGGGAAAACGATGGAATTTTTCAGTGAAACTTCAAGACATGGCTAAATACACATATTTACATATTTAGGAAAAAAAAATTGCGAAAAGAATACATTACGTAATAAGTTTTCATTTAATGGGACCCAAAAAGCATGCGATGCCAAAAAAAATCACTAGGTGCATTCAAAGTGTACCAACGAAGAAAGCGCCAACCACAAGTGCCGTCCTTGTGGATAGGTGAATATTGAGGAGCTGAAGACCTTTCACATGTGATTGGACATATAGAAGACCCCACTTAGGGAAGACACATGTGAAGGAAGATTGGAGAAAGAAGACCGAGCGCCCAAAATTTCCCATACTTATGTTATTTGTGCATTTTTTGACTTAGTTAGGGGTCTTTTAGTAATCTTATATCTTTATTTGCTTATTCTAGGGGTATTTTAGTAATTTTATGTCTTTATTTGCTTATTTAAGTGGGGTAAAGCCCTAAACACGAATTTCAACTATTGATGAATGAAAAGCAAACCCTTTGGTTGCCTCCTTCCTCTCTTCTCTCTAATGGTGCTTCTTCTCTCCCCTTGATCTTCTTCTTCTAATTTCTTCTTGTGCCCCTCCAACTTCCTCAAGGTAATAACTTTCTTTCTTCTATTTTTTTGTTTTGGCTAAGTCCTCTTCGATCAAAATCTTGAGAACCGATCTAAACCCTAAATCCCCAAATTCTCAAATCCCTAATCTGAGAAACTTCTTGGTTCTTCGGACTAGTGATCTTCATTGATCGATTGGGTGTGACCATGCAAGATCGGGAGGTCTCATCCCTCGCCGGATCCAACCTAAGTAGTAATTGAATTCCATACTCCATGGTTGTAGTGATGGCCCGCTCCATTGCATGTTTCCTTTATGATTTTCTCAGTTATGATGATTACTGTTAGAATTTTAGATCATTTATTCCTTTTATTTCCGCTGTTTAATTATTTCCATGAGCATGCATCATAATTAGGGCTGTCCTACGTCAAATTTGGTATCAAAGCCTAGGCTTGCATGGTTTTTGTCTAGATCGAGTTATCAAATTAGGGTTTTGATTTTTAGGTTTAACTTAGGAAAGTTCTAGGTTTAGAAAGTTTTCAATTTTAGAAACTTTTCAATTTTAGAAAGTTCCTAATCTGGAAAATTTTCAGATTTGAGTTGTTTCCTGTTTCAACTTAATTGTGTCAGTTCATAGTAGTTTTGCATTCATCGCATTCATCTTGAAAGTCATAACACCTAGTAGTCTAGTTAGGTAGAGTTTGGTTCAAGTCTTCATTGTATGCCCACGAGAAGAGGTAGAGGTTTCGGACTTCAACCTACCATGAATAACGAGCAGTTATCTGAGCAACTTGCTCAATTGATACAAAAGATAACCTCCCTAGAAGCGGGTCAAAGGCGTGAGTTTGCCCGCCTTGAGAACCAAATTACTACCACCATGACTAAGGTGGAGCAACTAGAGGCGTCCCAAAAGGAAAACCCCGCTGTAGGGGAAGATGTGCACTCCCAAGTGGAAGGAATCATGGAAGAACGTGCTGCCACACGTGGTGGTAGTGAGGATAGAGATCGTGGTAACGGTCGTGGTGTGGTGCGAGAGGCACGAGCCACATGTGGTCATCAAGACCGTTATGATCCAGATGAGCGTGCGATGAAGAGTGTGAGAGTTGAGGCTCCAAGTTTTGATGGACGCTTGGATCCCAAGGCATTCCTTGACTGGGTTGCTGACATGGACCACTACTTTGAGTGGTATGACATGTCAGAAAACCGTCAAATGCGGTTTGCTAAGATGAAGCTTGTGGGTCAAGCCAAGCTCTTCTGGACCAACACCGAGCGTAGGGTAGAGAGAGTTGGTAGAGCCCCTATCACACATTGGTATGAGATGAAAGAGAAGTTGAAGGAGAAGTACCTTCCTCTCTCATACCGTCAGAAGCTCCTTGACCAATGGCAATCCTTACGCCAAGGGTCAATGCCTACCGCTGACTACATCGCTAAATTTGAAGAGTATGTGATGCGATGTGATATCCGAGAAGACCCTCTAGTAACGCTCTCGCGTTTTAAGACGGGCCTTTGTGCGGATCTTCAGCGCGAGCTTATTACTCGGCCCTTAACGGACTTAGATGAAGCATATCAAGTCGTGCAGGAGTTAGAGCAGTATCTGAAGGCTCCTGTCTTTCGTCGTTTTGAGTCCCGAGACTCCAATGCTAGATCTAGTTCCCAAGGAACTAGACCTAATATTGGTAATCAACCTAGGGCACAGGCGACCATTCCGCCTAAGCCTAGGGAGGACAAGGGCAAAGGGGTTCTTGGTGCCGGTCCTAGTAACATGAGCCAAGTGAGGTGCTATGAGTGTGGCAACCTTGGCCACATGTCTAATCAGTGTCCTACGAAGAACCGTGGGAGAGCCTTAGTTATAGGCGAGTCCCACGAGGGTGGAGATGACCAGGGTGATTATGAAGTTGAAGAGTATCACCCTGAAGGAGGACTTACTGATGAAGAAGAAGTGGATGGAGAAGCAACGCTTGCAGTAGTCAGGCGTGTGTTAGCTCAGTCTAGAAGTAGTGCTGACTGGCGTCGAAGCACTATCTTCTACACTATTGCCAAGTGTGGTGAAAAGAATTGTAAGGTGATAGTGGACAGTGGAAGTTGTCAGAATGTGATTTCCACTAGCACCTTAGATCGCTTAAAACTGAAATCCACACCTCATCCAGACCCATATAAAGTTTCTTGGGTTGACAAGACATCCCTACCTGTCACCCAGCAATGTCTAGTCCCCATCGAGTTTGGGTCATACAAAGAGTCCCTGTGGTGTGATGTTTTACCTATGGATGTGGGACATGTTATCCTAGGTAGACCGTGGCTATTCGATAATGATGTCACGATCTTTGGCCGTTCGAATGCGTGTACTTTTATGTATAATGGTAAAAAGATCAAACTTAATCCCATGCCACCTGAGAATACACTAGGGAAGAAGAAGGATGAGAAGGCAAGTGAGCCTAGAGAAATGGGGAAATCCAAACCTAAGTCTTTACATATAATCAACGTAAGAGAGTTTGAAAAAGAGGCTAAGGAGGATTCTATGGTGTATGCCCTTGTGGCTAGAGAAATTACACCTGAGGTTCCATCAGAGTTGCCCTGTGAGGTGATCTCAGTCCTGAAGGAATACAGTGATGTATTTCCTGAAGACTTACCGAATGAGTTGCCACCTATGAGGGACATACAACATGCCATTGATCTTGTCCCAGGGTCTACTCTACCGAACCTTCCTCACTACAGGATGAACCCTGCAGCGCATGCAGAGTTGAAGAAGCAAGTTGATGAGCTTCTGCAAAAGGGTTTCATCCAAGAGAGTATGAGCCCGTGTGCCGTGCCTGCATTGTTGACGCCAAAGAAAGACGGCACGTGGCGCATGTGTGTGGATAGCCGTGCCATAAACAAAATTACTGTCAAGTATAGGTTCCCTATACCTAGACTTGATGATATGCTTGACATGATGGCCAAGTCCACTATATTCTCTAAGATAGACCTCAAGAGTGGATATCACCAAATTCGTATACGCCCAGGAGATGAGTGGAAGACGGCGTTTAAGACGAAAGATGGGTTGTATGAGTGGTTGGTCATGCCCTTCGGCTTGACTAACGCACCTAGTACTTTCATGCGGGTGATGACCCAAGCTTTGAGGCCGTTCATGGAAAAATTCCTAGTGGTGTACTTTGACGATATTCTTATTTATAGTACCACTAAGGAATCACACCTTGAACATTTAAAGAAGGTCTGTAGTGTCCTTAGGAAGGAAAAGTTGTACGCTAATCTTAAGAAATGTGCATTCATGTCTAACCAAGTTATGTTCTTAGGATTTATAGTGTCATCTGAAGGGATGCGCGCAGACCCTGAAAAAGTCAGGGCCATAGTTGAGTGGCCAGAACCAAGGAACATTCATGAGGTGCGAAGTTTTCACGGCCTAGCAACTTTTTATCGTCGGTTCATTAGGAGTTTTAGCACGATCATGGCTCCCATTACCGAGTGCATGAAAAAGGGAGAGTTCGTGTGGTCTAAAGCCGCCGTCAAGGCTTTTAAAGAAATTAAGGGCAAGATGGTGGAAGCTCCTGTCATGCGTCTACCTGACTTTTCTACAGTCTTTGTAGTAGCGTGTGATGCGTCTGGTGTCGGTATAGGTGGAGTGTTGAGTCAAGAAGGACACCCAGTGGCCTATTTCAGTGAGAAACTGAATGAGGCAAAACAAAAATACTCCACTTACGATAAAGAATTTTATGCGGTAGTGCAATCCCTGAGACATTGGCGACACTACCTCCTACCGCAAGAATTCATTTTGTTTTCTGACCATAAGGCTTTAAGATATTTGCATTCTCAGAAGAAACTCAACCCAAGGCATGCCAAGTGGGTAGCGTTTCTTCAGGAATATTCGTTTGTTTTGAAACACAAGGCCGGGGTTGAAAACAAACCAGCGGATGCCCTTAGTAAGAGAGTGGCGTTGCTCAACTCCTTGAGTGTAGAGGTAGTCGGATTTGAGCAACTGAAAGATGAATACCCCATATGTCCTGATTTTGGGGGTACTTACGCGTCGCTCTCTAGTGACCAACATATCATGGGTGAATATGTTCTTAAAGATGGCTTTCTTTTCAAGGGAGACAGACTTTGTATTCCCCGTATGTCCCTTCGTGAATTCCTCATCTGGGAGCTTCATTCGGGAGGGATAGCTGGCCATTTTGGTCGTGATAAGACCATTGCCCTCGTGGAAGATCGTTTCTATTGACCAAGCCTCAAGCGAGACGTAGCCAAAGTTTTAGGGCAATGTCGAACATGTTAGCTGGCAAAGCAAAGAAAGCAAAATACCGGGCTGTACACGCCATTGCCAGTGCCACATGCTCCGTGGCAGGACATTAGTATGGACTTCGTGCTCAGGCTTCCCAAGACTATAAAAAAGCACGATTCCGTTTTTGTCGTTGTGGACCGTTTTTCTAAAATGGCGCATTTCCTCCCATGTTCGAAGACGTCAGATGCGTCTCATGTTGCTCGTATCTTTTTTGATGGTGTGGTGCGTCTCCATGGGTTACCTAAAACCATAGTGTCTGATCGTGATGTTCGATTTACTAGCTATTTTTGGAAGACACTGTGGCACATTATGGGAACTCGTTTGCAATTTTCTACTGCTTACCACCCACAAACAGATGGTCAAACTGAAGTGGTAAACCGTAGCCTTGGAAATCTTCTACGTTGTCTAGTGGGTGAACATGTTAAGACTTGGGACCTAATTTTACCAACTCGAACTTGCTTATAATGGGTCAGTTAATAGATCTACAGGGTTGAGTCCTTTTGAAATTGTAAGTGGTTATAAACCTAGAATGCCCATAGATCTCTTACCTATGTCTGTTACCCAAAGGTCTTCTGAGTCAGCCGATGCATTCGCACGCCATATTCATGATTTGCATACACATATTAGACAGCGGTTAAATAAGAGCAATAATGATTATAAAGTTTTAGCTGATTCTCATCGTAAAGTGCAAGACTTTCAAGAAGGAGACTATGTAATGGTGCGAATAAGGCCAGAGCGATTCTCTCAAGGATCTGCAAAGAAATTACAAGCGCGTAGTGCTGGACCATTCAAGATATTACAAAAGGTTGGGTCCAACGCGTATCGGGTTGACCTTCCACCTGAAATGAGCATTAATCCAACTTTTAATGTGGAAGATCTAGTCCGTGCCCATACTCCCATTATTGATACATCGTCCCTTTCATGGCCTTTTTCTGAGTTTGCTACCCAACCCCTTCCACCACCTCCTCCACCCATTACCCATAAAGAAGCAATTGAGGAAATCTTGGATGACGAGATAGTATCCACGAGAGATGGGGGTTTCCAAAGGTATCTTGTCAGGTGGAAAAACAAACCATCGTCTGAATCTACGTGGCTGTCGGGCGACGCATTGCAAGGTATTGATCCAGATCTACTCGAGCGCTACAAAAGTTTCAACTCGTCGGAGTCGAGTTTTTCTCACCCAAGGGGAATTGATGCGGACACAGGTGCATTCAAGGTGTACCAACGAAGAAAGCGCCAACCACAAGTGCCGTCCTTGTGGATAGGTGAATATTGAGGAGCTGAAGACCTTTCACATGTGATTGGACATATAGAAGACCCCACTTAGGGAAGACACATGTGAAGGAAGATTGGAGAAAGAAGACCGAGCGCCCAAAATTTCCCATACTTATGTTATTTGTGCATTTTTTGACTTAGTTAGGGGTCTTTTAGTAATCTTATATCTTTATTTGCTTATTCTAGGGGTATTTTAGTAATTTTATGTCTTTATTTGCTTATTTAAGTGGGGTAAAGCCCTAAACACGAATTTCAACTATTGATGAATGAAAAGCAAACCCTTTGGTTGCCTCCTTCCTCTCTTCTCTCTAATGGTGCTTCTTCTCTCCCCTTGATCTTCTTCTTCTAATTTCTTCTTGTGCCCCTCCAACTTCCTCAAGGTAATAACTTTCTTTCTTCTATTTTTTTGTTTTGGCTAAGTCCTCTTCGATCAAAATCTTGAGAACCGATCTAAACCCTAAATCCCCAAATTCTCAAATCCCTAATCTGAGAAACTTCTTGGTTCTTCGGACTAGTGATCTTCATTGATCGATTGGGTGTGACCATGCAACATCGGTATGTCTCATCCCTCGACGGATCCAACCAAAATACTAAATGAATACCATACACCATGGTTGTAGAGATGGCCCGCACCATTTCATCTTTCCTTTATGATTTTCTCGGTTATGATGATTCTTGTTAGAATTTTAGATCATTTATTCCTTTTATTTAAGTTTTCATTTAATGGGACCCAAAAAGCATGCGATGCCAAAAAAAATCACTTTAATAGCAACCAAAATGAGTTTATATATTACAAATGCAACTGACATACAGTAATTAAGGCACGTAAAAGTAAATGAACTCAAAGAAAAAAACAAATATATGATTGATCCAAAACTTTTGTGGCCAATTAATCATCAATCACCACTTTTTCCTTTGGTATGGTCCACTTGATAATTGGATCTGCTTATTTTTTGGATAATAAGCTAAAATGATTTGGTATCTACACCGTTAACTCATTTAAAAAAATCATTTTATGGTATGGGCCAAAAAATGAAACGAATCCAAATCTTAGGTGGATCACACCACACGAAAAAGTGATCATTGAATGGCAACCATTAAAAAAATTACGGGGGCTACATAAGTTTTGGAGCAAGCTAATATTTATGTTTTCCCTTCATCCAGGTCTATTAGACCTTGTGAACAAATTGGATGGAAAATAAACATCATGATGGGCCCCAAAAAAGCTTCAACAGTGGATATCATTCCCACCACAACTTCCTGTGGTGTGGACCATTTGAGCCTCATATCTGGCTACATTTTGGGCTCATTCCCTAGAATAACATATCAAAATGGATGGACGGTGTAAATAAAACAAATATATCATTGTGGGCCTTACAAAGCCCTGACAGACCATCCATCTCTAGGCTCCTAATCCGCGCCAACGCCAATTTTCCCCACAGCGGAGTTATTGTGAGCACTTTCTGAGAACTCATCATATGTGATGTGAGTCCAAAATCTGAACGGTCTATGTGATGCAGCACTCCATGAAACTTATATGGTTCAACTTTTGCTTTCATCTAAAACTTCAGTGGGCCATTATAAAAGAAAACAATTTTCTCCCTTGATTTGCATCTTTCTTTGCTATGGCCCACTAGAGTTTTAGATCAGGGTAAAATTTGGTTCCTGCGAGTTTCATGGGATGCCACATCACATGAACAATTCAGGTTGGAGGCCCACTACACGCGTGAAAAGATGCGTACGTGCCTCATGTAGCCGTGCCCGATAAAAAAGGACACAGATTAGCTATATGACAGGTTGAGTAGCGAGACTCGCTACTGAAGTGACGTCACCAAGTAATGTGGATCCTATCATGATGTATGTGTTGTATCCACACCGTTCATCCATTTGGAGAGAACATTTTAGGGCATGATCCAAAGAATTAAGCAGATCCAAAACTATAATGGACCCCACCACAGAAAACAGTGGAGTGAGTTACACCCACTGTTGAAACCTTCCTAAGGTCCACCGTGATGTTTATTTGAGATTCAATCTGTTCATAAGTTAACACAAACATTAAATAAGGTAAAACACAAATATCAACTTCATTGAAAACTTTTGTGGCCATTAGAAATTTTTAATGGTGAGCGTCACTCTCTCCACTTTTTCTGTGGTGGGGTCCACTCGAGATTTGGATCTGAATCATTCTTTGGCTCATGACCTAAAATGGTCTCTCAAAATGGATGGACGGTGTGGATACAAAACATACATCATGGTGGGACCCACAGAACTTGGTGACGTCACTTCAGTAGCGAGTTGGCTACTCAACCGGTCAGTAGCGCATCCGCGCCCGATAAAAAAGGGCTCCGAACCCATTTTTCATCCAAGAGACTCTAAAACCCTGGATTCTTCCCCAAATCTCCGGATTTCTCTGGATTTTTATTTTTTTTCGCATTTTCTTCCTAAATCAATTCCGTTTTCAAGTAACAATTTAATAGAAGAAAGAAAAAAAGGAAATTGAGATTTTCTTTACGGTAACATACGAATGGCGAGCTTCGATTCAAATGGCCCACCAAATACAGCTTCCAATCAGGGCAATCTATTCTACAGGTGCGGAAATCCTCCCTATTGAAAGTCTCTCTCTCTCTCTCTCTCTCTCTCTCTCTCTCTCTCCAATTTTTTCAGAATATTTCTTCCGACGTGTTTCGTATCGTTGGACTGCGATACCGATACTATCGGCCAATATTGCGAACACTGAGTGACAACTGGACTTTTCGCAAAAAATCGATAAAATTGCCGAAAAATTGGCAATATTAGGAAGAGAAACGAAAAAAGAGAGTTTCGGTGCCGCAAGTCTAGCGATACCGAAATTATCGGCAATAATTCGATAATATCGCCGATAATTTAAACACTGGTTGAAACACACATGCGTGTGCACACACGCACACACAGGGAGGGCATTGTAATAGGGTTTTAAAGCCCTTACTCTCAAATGTCATCTTGTTTAAGAATTATTATAAACAATAGGAGCCTACCAATATCTAATTTTGTCTTTTGGACTGCAAAAACAAAAAGACTGCACAAATTATATGGGAAGCACTTACTTAAAAATTGTGCAAAAAGGAATGCTCTTACAATTAACAGAAATCTTCATGTTTTTCACATTTGAGGGGAAATTCTAATTTAACAAAATAAATGTTCCAAAACTCATTCAATTGATTTCTTCTCAAACTACCCATCAGCTAGTTTTTTTTTCCCATCTTTTCTGCTTCTATTGTCTTCCTTCAACCACTTATTTTACACCTTTTCCTCCCTTTCCAACCTTGGAAAACCTCTTTATTAGTTCCTCCCCTCCCAACCTCTTTGGCTAATAGATGGTCCACTCTACTTTCCTATCTAGCGCCTCCATACCTTTTAAAACACCTGCCTTCCTTGAAATCACCAAAAGTATCTATAGTGTACATTTTAAGCCTCCTTTCAATAGCTAAAGGCTGTGTCTTGGTGCACAAGTGAATTGGGTTGTGCATACCGATTTAATCAAGAGGAAATGACAAAAAAAATAGTAATGCTCCCTGGTATCTCAAGTGAGAATGCAAGTACCAGATTGTTGCTGTGGATCTCCCAACTCGAAAGTAAGTGCAATTTGGAATTAGACCCTCAATTTGAATGCTAACAAAACTACAATTTGGTTATTTCCACTTAACGGGACTAACAATTCCAATTCAATTCGATTCAATTGTGCATCAAAACACAGAAATGGTGCACTAAGTTTCCAATTGTGTGGAATAGATGGTGTTATAAAGCGAAGTGGGTAACCTTGTGAGTAAAGGTGGAGCTGGCATCAGGGAACTAAAAACAATGAACATATGCCTTTTAGGGAATGGTTAAGGAGATTTGGGATGGAAGAACTAAGAAGATGGCCTATTTAAGCAATTTATACATTGTAAATATAGGATGGCCAAGGGGGTTGGTTACTAAGTCCTCTTCAATATATAGAGCTTCAAGCTCTTGGAAGACTATCTTCAGAATTGTTGATCTTTTCAAGAAGGAAATTGTTTTTTTTTTTTCTTTGGTGTGAAATGGTTCTCGAATTCAATTCTAGGTGGATCATGGTGCTCTGATAACCTCTCCGCATATTTTTCACAAGGTTGGCACATATTTGTGGCAGATAGGAGGCGCATGTCTCCCAATGCATCGCAATCTTGAATGACCGAATGACTTGGGCGCCTCCCTTGTGCAGGAATCTGGATGATGATGAACTGGGGGATATGGTGTGACTTTTGGATCTTCCACAACACTAGAAGCCTTCCCTGCTCAAAAGGGATGGTTGGTCAGCTCTTGTAAGGCAGTTCACTATGGTGCCTAGGATCATTGCCTTTGGATTGCTCAGCACCTCAAAAACATGCGTTCTTAATCGATAAGACCAATAGGGTTTCCTCTCTGCCAATCTCACTTAAAAAAGTGTCTTAAGAGGCCAACTCCCTAAGAGATGCCTCGTAAGGAGGGGGCATTCCCCTTGCCTTGGTATGTCTCTCCCTCAATAACATACACACGCGCGCGCGCGCACACACACACACACACACACAAGCAGCTTTAACCAATGCAACACAAGCAGCTTTAATACTTCTAACCAATGACCTGGCCTAATTATGTTTGGGCGCCCACCAAGTGAGCAGCTAAAGTTGAACTTTCATGGCAACAGTAACGTCGTATTTGGATGAAGAATTGAACTGAATCTCAATTCACTCAATCCATTATAGAGGAAATGACCTAGTTCAAAGACACTGTTTCAATTACAACAACAACCAAATCCCTCATTGCAATTGTGTGCCTCAAGCTGGACCCAAAACTCTATTAAATTCACTTTGGGGGCTAGTTCCTCATTACCAACGGAGTGGGACTAGATCCATTATAGAGGAAAAGACCAAGTTCAAGGACACTGCTTTAATTCATAACAACAACCAAATCACTCATTGCAATTGTGTGCCTCAAGCTGGACATCAAACACTACTAAATTCAATTGGGGGCTAGTTCCTCATTACGAACGGAGTGGGACTAGCCCTAGGTTGGCCATTCACTGTTTCACAAATTGAATCATCACATTTCCATTTAAATGAAGATCCAAATGCAGCCTAAATGAACAGTCATAGCAGCTAGACTAATGGGTTTATAGTGATCCCAATGGGAGAAGAGCATGACCAACACAGAGATTTCGAGTAGGCCTACTGTAGCCATTCATTCCGAATACAAACCCTCATGGACGAATTGAACCACAGACATTCATTTTAATCTGAAGAAGTTGGAGTTGCATTCCTTTTTAAGTCCAACTTGAAAATAGCACAGCTACAATTTGGAGCCCACATCCTCAATATGAAAGTTCTCGGAAGATGACAATTTGGTTGCTTCCCACTTCATTAGATTAAAATTGCAATTCAATTCAATAGCATATCCAAACAGCCCCTTAGTTTCCAGAACACTCGAGCATACAGACCTAGAATTCCAAGAAAGTGTACCTGGGAACCCGACATCGCGGAAATCCTTGATGGGTTTGGGGACGTCACGGCCCTCGACAGTGATCTGGCGCCGCCGACGGTACGCCTCAACATCAGCCTCTGTCATGGACGCCACAGAAGGGCACTCCACATAGAAATTCTTCTCAAAGGGGATCAGGTCGTCAAAGTCCTGCTTCGGCAAGGAAGCACCAAAGCTTTCAGAGTCTTTCCTGCTCGACGATGAAGATCGTACACTGTCGAAGCCTGCTCCTCCTCCTCTGCTGAAATTCGGAGTTCCACCGCCACTGAAACCTCCATCGCTGAAAATAGGGAAAATTAGAAAAAATGAGAGAGAGAGAGAGAGGGGGGGGGGTTGGATTTTAAATAAATATTTAAAAAAATGACTCTTTTGACCTTCTCCGGTCCCGGTACGAACCGGGATCGCTGGCCCGGCTGTCGTAGCGGCTCATGTCGGTGCCGTTTCTCGCTCTTTTCTGTGAGAGAGAGAGAGGGAGGGAGAGAGAGAGAGGGAAGCAAGCAACAGCTCGATTTGGCCTAAAACGAGGGCAACTCTACAAAAAGAGGGCCCAAGGAAAAAAAGAGAAGTAGAGTTCGTTTTTCCTCCGTCGCGACTTGGAACACACTATGCGTCGCCGGTTAATGGGGCCCAAAATGCTGAGTTTTTCGATGATCTGAATTGTTCATTTTGTGGATACAATGCTATATGGAACACCATATGAAAATTACACTATGGATTACTGTGATCGTCACTATCTATAGTAACATTGAGAAGGACATTTTCAATGGCACGCATTCAACTCTAAATGAAATTCTAGGATCATCAATGAAGTGTGATAATCGGGAAATAGCTTATTGATAGTAGTAGAAAGAAGATCGACGGTTCAAATCACCGGATCATCTCATCATGTGAATCGTGGTTGGTGACGACGGACGCTGGCCATAGTCGCGACGGATAAAAAACGAACTTCTCACGTATAGCGCTATGAATCTATGATTCAGAACCTTGCTGCGGTCGCGATTGCCAGCGTGGGCCCGTACCGAGGACCCCTGAGAGCAACAAAGACCGTTGGATAGGAGGAAACAACCTAGATTGTACGTGCAAGAAAATAACGGTGGTTGGATAATTACAGCCAGTGAATAGAAACTCTAGAAATTATACTACCGTCCATTTTGCAGTCTCTCATTTGAACGGACGTGATCTATGCCTGTATTATTCCATGGGTACCGTGATACACTCTGATTTTCAGTCAAGCAGGGTCCCATATTTCGGTGATCTGAACCGTTGATGTGTTGTCCTCAGTCCATTGGTCCATCTTCCCAAAAATAAAAAATATTTCTAAATGGAAATCCTAGTCCTTTAGTTAGGGATCGTTTAGATGCTTTGGGAATTTTTAGTTGCCAACAATTTGTTAATATAAATAGTTTCACAACCACATTATTTTCATTGATTTCTGTTTACCTTTGAAGGAATCGTTCGGTAGCTTGTATTTCATATTATTCAAGAATCTAGCAATCTAACAAGTGGAATTACTTAATTATGTTTTGCTTACTTTATTTTAGAAAGAGTGAGAGAGTGAGAGAGAGAGAGATGGCTTGTAATCAATGATAAGTGAAATTCGTGTGAAAAAAAATCACATGATTTTACTCTAATTTAAATATTTTTAAAATAAAATAAAAAAATTTAAAACAAAAAAAAAAAACAACTTTTAGCGTATTTACACTTATCTCAAATGCTCCAATTGCCATCAGTTTGCACATATTTACACCGATCCATGCTCCTAGACGGCCCCCAAATGAGTGTAAATTGCATGCATGTAAATAATTTTGCATCCAGCATCTGGCGAAATATTTACGGCTTAAAAGTGGGTATTCACACAGCAGAGAACTTGGAATGGTAAGTTCTGCTAAAATCTCAACATTTTTTATTTTATTTAAATGGTAGGGGTGGCAATGGATCAGGTCAACTTACGGGGCGGTTGACTTGAACCACATATAAGCTGGGTTCGAGCCAAGTCCGATGATGCTCAAGATAAAATTTAGCTTGTTTGGATTAATGAATCATGCTTGGTTTTATGCTAATACACCCACACCCCCACACACTTACACACCCACTGGCACCACATGGGCACTCGATCCCTCATCTAAACGGTGAAACAGTCTATCTACCATTGAGCCATGGAGCCGGACCCAATTGATTAGAATACATGACTCAACTCAACTTGATCCAATTTAACCCAACCTAACACATAACTGAAAAAAAGATATCCTTATATATGTGTGTGTGATTGCTTTTTTTGCAAGCATGAAAATGAGATCAAAAACATAACTGTCATTGAAAATCAATCTTATCCGTACACATGAAAGCTCCAGGAATAGTGGACAAGCTTAATATTATCATCTAAGCCTCATCCTAATTGACTGAGGTGGGCTTTATGACTTCTTTTCATTTATTCCACTCTATCAGGGTCATAACTTCAATTAGATCATACATCAATTCTTTTACTACCAACTCCACCCATGCCATTTTGGGCTTTACCCTAGTTATTTTAGAGCCTTCAAGTTATCCAGCTCACTCCTAACCAATATCTAAAAAGCCTAATATAAGATATTAAAGTTAGCATATAGGCCTGGTTGGGCAGATTTTTTGAGCTAGACCCAAGTGCATTCAAATGGGCCAAGCTGGGTTAGATTTGAACTTTTTAAATTTTGCGCAAGTTGGATTGGGACATCAGGTAATAGCTATCAAGTTGGGTTAAGGCTAGATTTCTTGACTCATTTATTAAATAGTTCTAGCTTGGGTTGACCCTGACTTGGACTGAACCTGACCCATTGCCAAGCCTTATCAATGGCTGACATGGTGGATAGATTTATGTCCTGTGCCTATTATAGTCAACCTGGCACAAAATCTATAAGATTTTTAATCGTGGGCATCCCATCCAAGTTATGTTCAGTGCCTTTGCAGGTGTAATCCGTTTACTTGCAACTAGGAGAAGTAGCATGTCCAATGCATGCACACAGGAAGAACGGAGAACTGGACAAAAAAGGGAGAAATTATATCTTAGGCATGGACTACATAAATAAAAAGAGAAATAACATGTGCCCATGGTTTTAATGGTGGGGCGGCCATCTCCATGAGGTGATGCAATAGATAAATAAAGTGGGTTTCACACAGTTATCATGGTAGGCCCACAACTTCTGTTGCATGACTGCTTATTAATATTGTTAATGTTGGCCACATGTAAAGAAGAGATGAACACCTTGCTTGCATTAGTCATTACTAGGGAAATTGGCACCAGGTAGAGAGAGGAAGGAAAAGTAGAATTGGAGAGGGAGAAGAAAAGGATCCAACTACACTCACAAAGAGAAAAGAACAGGCACTAGCATATGCTAGTGACCTATCTACACATTTTCTTGTTTTGTGGCTCACTTGAATCTTATAGCACTTCTTGTTTGCATAGGCATCCTAATATGAAGCAACACGGTAGATATACAAATAAATGTTATCTACAAATAAATGTATATAGTTATAGTAGTGAGCCCCACGTACGCAGTTTTATCTAAGCCATTTATTCATAAGTATACAAGTTTTCAAAATTTTAGAAGTGTGGCCCAATCTATTTTGAAAATCTAATTTACTGCTCTATATAGTCTTAAACACCGCGCCTCTTTTAAAACTAATAGCATGGGCAAAATGTCCTTAACTCCTCATATACATTAGAGAGATGTTTTTACTGATAAAATATAAACTGCCTTGTGCTATTGAAATCTCAACTGATCTACTGATGACAACAGGCACATTTTTTAATCGCTAAAATACCCTAACTTTATTTTGAAATGTTTTTTTTTATAGCTCTTAAAAATTGGAAAGTCTCAGCCTTGGAAAAACCAACTTTAGGGGGCCAAAATGTCTAAAAGGAGCTTGCTTTGCATATGGTACAAATATTAAATATGGGGTTTTTGCCTCGAAAAATATGGGTATTTTACACCCAAAATTTTACATTCAAACACTACTTAGAAATCATTTACCTTAACCCTTTACAACTAGAGAATTTTAAAGGTGGATATCCAAACAGCCCCTTGGTAACCAAAACCTAGATAGTTGAGAAAGAAAATGCACCAATGGTCCATGTTCAACAAAAAAGGCTAAATATATGATAACTATGATATTCCAAATTAGTAATTTGTGGTAGACACCTTTTCCTGAATTTGAGTTGATTATATCAATGGTTTGGATCATTAAACCACGAGGCATCGCCGTTGAAATTGAGTGCCTTTAGTATCTATTGAATTTGGGTATGTTGATAGGATCTACGGATTGCTCAATACGATCAAGAAAATCTCCGAAATCTTAATTTACTTATTGGACAGCTTTTGGGTCATCTTCGATCCTATTAATGGAAGCCTTGATCTTGTCAACAAGCATCGATGGACGTTGATCCTATCGATAAAATTGCACGTTTTTTTGCATAAGTAGGGGTTTTGTTTCCAATTATGAAACAATGTTTACGTGAATTAAGGTTATTCTAAGAGAGCTTTTACGCTTTTTAAAAGGGTTTTGAAGGGGCTAGGGTTTTCTACTTTAGGGTTTTGCATGTAAGTTGATCTCATCTCTTGTTCTGGCGTGAGCTGTTCTGATTAGGCGTGAGCTGTTCTGATTGAAATATAGAGGGATAAAAATCCCTTAATTATATGGTCAGATTCCGTTAAATCTTTTTAGGCGCAATCTCTGTATAACCATATATAGCCTCTCGTAACATTGTTAAATAGGCTGTTTTTCTTTGTAAAGATACACTGAATATATACAGAATTTGATATATACCAAAAAGCTGTCATGGTATCAAAGCCTTTCATTCTAATCTGACCCTCGGCCAGATTCACCGACCCCTGCCATACTAGCCGAGCTGACTACAAAGATGACGGAGGTTCTGACCAAAGCCTCCGTTTCGACCACAACCACAGACGCCGCTGCTGCACCGATCGACATCAAGTTAGACGGCACCAACTATGCCCTCTGGTCCCAGGTCGTTGAGATGTATATCTCCGGCAAAGACAAACTAGGATATATCAATGACGACCTCCCTCAACCTTCTCCGACCGACCAGACCTTCCGACAATGGCGCACAGACAATGCTGTTGTAAAAGGATGGCTCATTAATTCCATGGATTCCTCCCTCATAGGTAACTTCATTCGTTTCCCTACTGCCAAGTTAGTCTGGGATGCCATTACCACCACGTATTTTGACGGCAGTGATGCCTCTCAACTCTAAAACCTTCGTCGACGTGTAACAAGGCTCAAGCAAGGCGGCGGCTCCCTGGAAAAATTTTATAATGAGCTTCAGGGCCTTTGGCGTGAGATAGACTTCCGCCGCCCCAATCCAATGGAGTGCCCCTTAGATATCAAGCACTACAACACGTTACTTCAGGAAAATCGTGTTTATGTGTTTCTGGATGGGCTCGATGACTATCTCGATAACATCCACAGTGATGTTCTGCAGATGCAACCGTTCCCCACGGTAGAACAGGCCTATGCTCACATCCGCAGGGAAGCAGTTTGCCAAACTGTGATGACGGCGGGAGATTCCAATGGGTCCTCGGGTGTTTTTTTGGCATCAAAGGCTGAAAAAAATAACATACCAGTTGGGATACCTACCACTAGTTTCCTTTCCTTAAATGGCAGCAAGCAAGTGACAAACTCTAAGCCAAAGGTCACGGGGGATGGAGCTAAATGCTCTCATTGCAGAAATGACAAGCATACCCGTGAAACTTGTTTCAAACTTCACGGGTACCCTGACTGGTGGCATGAACTCCAAGCCCGAAAACGTCGTGATGGAAACAATGGAGGTCAAGAGAAGGCTGCAGTAGTTACGGCAGAACCAGAGCTCTCTTTTATTCCTGTTAACTCTTCAGGCTCCACCACAGGTAGTGTTCTTTTTGGTTCCCGTAGCTATGGTGATGGGAGCACTTGGATATTTGATTCTGGAGCTACAGATCACATGACGTTTTACGCCAAGGATTTTTTCCAACATTCCCCACCATGGCGCACTAGCATTGCCAATGCTAATGGGGTTATTTCCTCGATTACAGGGGCTGGCACTGTAAAGTTGTCACCAGCTCTATCCTTGTCTAACACTTTACTTGTGCCCTCCCTTTCTTACAAATTACTATCTGTAAGTTAAGTTACCAAAGACCTGAATTGTTTGGTGCTAATTTACCCTACCTTTTGTCTTCTTCAGGATATTCTCACCAAGGAGATCATTAGGTGTGGTACTAAGAGGGGGGGCTCTATTACATGGATGACTTCAGTGTAGGCCAAGCATTTCATGTACACCATCAGAGGGACCAGAAAGTACAACAGATTTTGCTTTGGCACCGTCGGCTAGGTCATCCGTCATTTGGATATTTGAAGCATTTGTTACCTGATTTATTTTCGGGATTGTCAATTTCAGACTTTAGATGTGATACTTACATTTTAGCTAAGAGTCATCGAGTTATATATCCATTGAGTATGTATAAAAGTGATATTCCTTTCGCTCTAATTCACTTTGATATGTGGGGTCCTTCCCCAAAACCCTCTATGTCTGGTGTACGGTGGTTTGTAATATTTGTTGATGACTGCACTAGAATGACTTGGCTTTACTTACTTAAAAATAAAGATGAGGTCTTCAGCATTTTTCAAGCCTTCCATTCCATGGTTCGAACTCAATTTTATGCTAAAATTCGGATTCTGCGGTCTGATAATGGTGGCGAATACATGAACAGTCGATTTCAAGATTATTTTCGACACCATGGTTTGCTTCATGAGACATCTTGCCCTCAAACCCCTCAACAGAATGGTGTTGTTGAGCGGAAAAATCGTCATATTCTCGAAACTGCTCGTGCTCTTCTACTAGGAGCTCATGTGCCCAACACTTATTGGCCGGATGCGGTTACCACAACTATTCATCTCATCAACCTCATGCCTGCCAAAATTCTCGCTTTCAAGACCCTTCTACAGGTCTTGTCGACAGTTGTTCACTTACCTACGGTGTTGATGCTTCCACCAAAAGTCTTTAGCTGTGTTGCCTTTGTTCATCTTCCCAAGAACCAGCGCACGAAACTCGATCCCTGTGCCATTCGTTGTCTGTTCTTGGGATATGCTGAAAATCAAAAAGGGTATCGTTGCTATGCTCCCTCCACCCGGCGTACCTATGTGACGATGGATGTCACGTTTCTGGAATCTGACATGTTTTTTCCTCCCACCGCTTCCAATTCTTCCCTTCAGGGGGAGACCAGTGGTGAAGAGATGAATTGGCTACTCAATCACACTACTGGAGGATCTTCAATTCCTTCTCAACCAGCTCTCGAGGAACTAAATATTGCAAATACTAAGCCAACGGCATCGTCTACTGCAAATACTAAGCCAATGACATCTTTGGAAACTGAAGACGAAATGATAACCCCCCACTCTCCTGTATCCAATGACCCATCTCCTGAGAATATCGCTGAGGTAAGCACTCCACCCATATCACAGATTTTTAACAATGTGGATACTCCAGTTGGCTATGAGCTTCCTTTCAGGCACAATCGTGGAAAACCACCTAACAGATACTCTCCAGAAGTTAAGGAACGGAGGTCGAGGTATCCAATTGCCAACTATGTATCTACAGAGAAACTATCTGAACTTCTTAAGACCTTTGCAAATGAACTTTCCTCATGTCATATTCCCACTAGTGTTGATGAAGCTCTGCAAGACCCTAGGTGGATTCAAGCCATGAATGAAGAGATGGATGCATTACTGAAGAATGAGACATGGATTCTCGTGCCTCTAACCAAAGATAAAAAAAACAGTGGGATGCAAGTGGGTGTTCTCCATTAAATACAAAGTCGATGGATCTGTGGAGCGATACAAGGCGAGACTAGTGGCGAGAGGCTATACACAGACGTACGGCGTGGACTATCAAGAGACGTTCTCACCAGTTGCCAAGTTAAATACTGTCAGAGTTCTACTGTCCTTAGCAGCAAACCTCGACTGACCATTACACCAATTCGACGTGAAAAATGCTTTTCTCCATGGTGACCTCGAAGAAGAAATATACATGGATATTTCTTCAGGATATGTAGTGACCTCTGAGACCAAAATTGTATGCAAATTACAACGGATGTTATATGGACTAAAGCAATCTCCTCGGGCATGGTTCGGATGGTTGAGCTTGACAATGAAGAAATATGGTTTTCATCAGAGCAATTCAGACCATACGCTCTTTCTAAAGCATCGAAAGGGAAAGATCACAGTTTTAATAGTCTATGTGGATGATATGATTATCACGGGAGATGATTCAAAAGAAATATCAAAGCTACAGAAGCAGTTGACAACAGAATTTGAGATCAAAAGTTTGGGAGGACTCAAATACTTTCTGGGAATCGAAGTCGCTAGATCTAATCAAGGGATATTCTTGTCCCAACGGAAATATGTCCTTGACCTATTATCTGAAGTTGGATTGTTGGAGTGTAAGCCAGCGGATACACCAATGATCCAAAATCACAAACTCGGAGAGTACCCAAATCAAATACCAACTGACAAAGGAAAATATCAGAGATTGGTTGGTAAGCTGATTTATCTCTCCCATACACGACCTGATATTGCTTATGCAGTAAGTGTTGTTAGTCAGTTCATGCATTGCCCAAGTGAAGATCATATGGAGGCAGTGGTTCAAATCCTTCGATACTTAAAGTCCTCTCCTGGAATGGGACTTATGTTTTTTAAGAATAATCACTTAAGAGTCGAAGGCTATACTAATGCTGATTGGGCAGGGAATGTCACAGATAGAAAGTCCACCTCAGGTTACTTCACCTTTGTTGGAGGAAACCTCGTGACTTGGAGGAGTAAAAAACAGAAGGTAGTGGCATTATCAAGTGCTGAAGCTGAGTTCCGTGGAATGGTTAAGGGTCTTTGTGCGCTTCTTTGGCTTCAAAGGCTTTTGACAGAGATTGGCTTTGCTCCGAATTGTGAGATGAATCTCTTTTGTGATAACAAAGCAGCTATAGAGATCTCTCATAATCCTGTCCAGCATGATCGAACCAAGCATGTGGAGGTTGATTGACATTTTATCAAACAAAACCTTGAAGCAAAGATAATCCGGTTTCCTTTCGTTAAGTCCAAAGACCAACTGGCAGATATACTAACAAAAGCAGTGCGCAGCAAGAACTTCCACAACTCACTTGGCAAATTGGGCCTCAGAAACCTATACACACCAACTTGAGGGGGAGTGTTGGCGTGAGCTGTTCTGGCAGGAGCTGTTCTGATTAGGCATCGATGGACGTTGATCCTATCGATAAAATTGCACGTTTTTTTGCATAAGTAGGGGTTTTGTTTCCAATTATGAAACAATGTTTACGTGAATTAAGGTTATTCTAAGAGAGCTTTTACGCTTTTTAAAAGGGTTTTGAAGGGGCTAGGGTTTTCTACTTTAGGGTTTTGCGTGTAAGTTGATCTCATCTCTTGTAATTTCATTTTCATAGTGGATTGCTTGTCGCTTTATGTAGTGGTTTTTTCTCATAAGGGTTTTTCCAGGTAAATCATTGTTTTATTTATGCATGCATGCTCAGATTTTCTCTTTTTATGCTTGTTGATTCATGTCTGGGTACATATGGGTGTCGCTTCCATGCCCGGCAAATGGTATCAAAGAAATTAGGTTATTAGGTTAGATATTGAATCTAAAGACATAACATCAAAGTGGACAAATGTTAAGTTTAAAACGGAAAAGTTTATAGGGAAAAATAATTTAAATTGTGGATGGTGAAGATTAAAGCTATTCTAATTTAGCAAGGGTTACAAATGCTACTCGCTGGGAAAGAAAAACATCCTGATACTATGAGCGATCAAGAATGGGATGAACTAGGTTAAAAGACAATTAGCACAATTCAATTACGCTTGGCCGATGATGTCATATACAATGTCATCAGTGAGATGACTACCGTTGGATCGTGGGCGAAGTTAGAGAGTCTCTACATGATGAGATCTCTTTTCAAATTTCTGTTTATGAAGAAATAGTTCTACAATTTGAAGATAGTGAAATAGACATATATTAATGAATACAACAACAACTTCAATAAAGTACTTTGTAAATTGATGAGTATGGAGGTGAAGATCAACGGTAAATATCAAGCCCTAATCTTGTTAAATTCTCTTCCAAAGTCTAAGAATCTTATAGACACTTCATGCCACGTTGGAGAGACCATTGACGTTGAAACCGTTATCTCAGTCTTTTATCTGAAGTAGTTGGTGGTAAAGGTTCCTCTATGGACGTGTTGCTTGCTAAGGGAAGAACTTTTAAGTAGGATTAGAGAAATTCGCGATTGAGATCAAAGTATAAGGGCAAGGGCAAGATGGAGTGTTAGAATTACAGGAAGACCAGATGAATGAAGAATGATGGTCGATCCCCTAAAACCCAGAAGGATGAGAATTCCACTAATTCCACAGGAGAGGCAAATTCGAAAGAATTCCGTGAATGTTCAAATGGTTATAATTTTATTATCGGTGTCTAAAATGAGTAACTTTTTATTAGGAATGGATTTTGGATACGGGGGCTTTGCATCACGTGACCCCTCACCGAAGTTGGTTTACCGTATATAACGAGTATGATTGCGACCTGATTCTTGTGGGCAATGTTCATACATGTAAGATGATTGGAATTTGATCCATTTGTATCGAAATATTTGATAGGGTGGAGCGTACTCTGACCGATGCAAGACACATTTTAGATTTGAAGAAAAATATGATATCTCTAGGTGCTTTAGATGCACTAAGATACAAGTTTATTGGTCATAATAATGTCTTAAAATTTTTACAAGGGGCACTCATCATTATAAATGCACAAAGGAGCGACAATCTATATAGGTTGATTGAGAATACTGTATTGGGTAGAGCTGTAATGTCTATAATAGAATCTATATTAGCACGTGTGTGGCATGCGTGCCTAGGCCACATGAGCGAGCATGATATGAAGGTACTCCTCAATCGTGATTTAATTTCTGCTTTTAAAAATTTTAATTTAAATGTATGTGAGTATTGTATATATGGTAAACACTCAAATTTGTTATTTAAAACTGGAAAACATTGTACTAAGGGACCCTTGGATTGTGTGCACTCTGATATATGGGGGTCATCACCCGTAATTTATAGAGGAGGGTAGTCATTATTCGTAATATTCATTGACGACTTCTCTCGAAAGGTGTGAGTTTATTTTGTGACAATAAAAAAGACGTGTTTGCCACTTTCAAGACTTGGAAGGTCGTGGTTGAAAAACACTCAAGGCGACTGTTTAAAGTATTGAGGATGGACAATGGCAGAGATTTTATTTCGAAGGATTTTAATCAGTTCTGTAAGGATGGGGGGATTGTGACGTACAACACAGTCAGATACACAACAGAGCATAATGGTGTAGCAAAACATAAGATACATGTACTGCTATGGGCATGCCAAAACGGTCTGATTTAAAATGTGATCACCGTTGACCCTGCCGTCAAAATAGAGTGGTGCTCGGTTGAGCGACCTACGGGTCAACCATCTATGTAGCCAACAACGCGTTCATTACCAAGGTGACTTGTGGAGATTATAGCTCTTCCTCCGATAATTGTTTTCCCATGACAAGTAAGGACTTCACGAAGGTGCAATGATTATACGATCAAATAGAAAAGAAATTAAGAGGTGAATGTATAAATGTGCATAACTTACTACTGAAGTGGGATCATTAGCTTAGTTGAGAGCAGCAGAGTGCTTCTTAAAGTAGTGTGTTGATGAACAAGGTTATGACAATTTCAATAGTTACAATTACAGTCAACCCAATGTATGAGCATAGGCAAACAAATTACATGACTATGATCATCCTTTAAATCTGGCACACAAGCACAGATGGAAGGGAACTACAACTACTAGTTATAGATACGAGTCGGTCCAACGTGCTTACAGGGACAGATTGGTTCTACTTCTAACCTAAGGGTCCACGTACGACTAGTGATTAGTGGAGGGGATAATCCCATACTAAAATAAACAGCATCGCATTGGATTGATTCTACTTCCTTGCATGAATTTCGAGTTTTAGATTTGAGAAAGCCTCATTCTTCGTATCCACCTCCTCTTTATATAGTATTCTCAAGCAAAAGAAAGAGAATAACCAATCATCCACATGGCATCTTCTCGTGCAACCTGCTGGGAAAGAGCGGTTATTCCATTTTTTTAATCATGGTATGCCTTTGTTGAACATACTCTGTTGCTAAAGTGGCTTTAACAACCATTCATTCTTATCTAGTGATTGCTTAAATGCTGAGACTTCATCAAGACATGGCCTATCAAATATGCCATGTGCCGCTCTATCTGCACGGTTGATCTGATTTACAAGATTTTGGTACAAACACTGTAACGCGTTAAAACCTGACATCCGAGTACGAATACTCATATCTCCTATCCTAAGGTATTAACACTAAAATAGTTGAGTGCACTGCATTGACAGTAACAACGCTTCGGCTTTTGCCACTTGAGAATAATTCTCTAGTTGCATAAACTCAAGTGTCGCCCGGGAATACTACACATGGAAAAAATATTTCACCTGTGTACTTGGTCAAATTAACGTTCATCAAGTGAACATACAACTCATAGAGAAAAGATAAAATAATTATTATATATATAAAGTTTTATTTTTGTTTTTATTTTTGCGTTTACACCAAATACACTTATGTGGCATTTTTTCGTTAGCTCCATGGATTGCGTCCGAAACATATGGCAGTTGATAGATAGCTACTCTGCGGACCGGGCTGTCTCTAGCAAGGAACTGACAAATCTATGTAGTGCCAGCGTGATATCTGTTTACTCACGCTGTCCATCCCTTTTCTTGGACCATTTGAAATTATGAGCCAAAAAATATGCAGATCGAACCCTCAAGTGGACCACACCGCTATGACTCTACATTTAATGGAACTTGTATTTAATGCAGTCCTAGCTTAATATTTAGCGTGGTCCACTTGAGCACTGGATCTGCCTCCTTTTTGGGCTCATACCTTAAAAAGATCTGAGAGAAGGGATGGACGGTGGGGATAAAGAGATAAATCACGGTGGGTCCACAGATCTACCTATTCCCCGGTAGAGACTAAAATGGGAGTTGGACGCAATCCACTTTCGAAGCTGAGTTTCTTGGGTTGGGTGAAACCCACGTTGACGCAATCAAACCAAAAGCCATGAAATAAAAAAAATTATTTTCCCGGAAGCGGATTGTGTACTGAGTAAACTCTGTGGGGTCCACCGTGAATTATGTATTTTATCCGGTCTGTCCATCCATTTTACAAGATCATTTTAGGGCCTTAGATCAAAATCTAAGCATATGCAAGACTAAAATGGACCACACCACAGGAAACAGTGTGAATTAAATTTATACCGTTGAAAGATTCTTTAGGGCCACAAAAGTTTTGGATCAATATTATATTTGTTCTTTCCCTTCATCCATGTTTGTTTGATCTTATGAAAAGTTTGGATGAGAAGTAAACATCACTGTAGGGCCTAGAAAGGTTTCAACCGTGGAAATCATTATTTCCACTGTTTCCTGTGATATGGTCTACTTGAGACTTTTATAAGCTTAGGTTTTGGGCTCAACGAATGAAATTAGATGAAAAAACGGATGTAAGGTACGGATAAACCAAATAAATTCACAGTGGGCCCGACCGAGTTTACTCAGTACAATAAGAGCCTACCGAGTAACTCAGTACGCAGTCCGATTTCTACTGAGTAACTCAGTACGCAGTCCGATTTCTACTTTCCCGTGCTTATCTCAGCAAGTGCTCACTTAAATAGGTTGCAGGTGTCTGTTAGACTTCCTAATGGCTTCCGAAGTGGCCTCACTGCGAATATCACTAGCAGGGTAGGTGCAGCCCTAACCTTGGAGGGGAACATGATGTATGTATTATTTTGACAGGAATTTTTAGGGCAGGAAAGCCAAAAAAAATATACATATAAAACAGTTTCAAATCTCAAGAGGAAGACCATATCACAAGCAACAGTGGTGATTGACCCTTAAACACTTCCTAGGGGCCAGATAAGCTTTGGATGAAGCCGATATTTGTTTTTTTTTTTTTTTCTTTTCTTTTCATTAAGGTTTATGTGACTAGACATTAGAAGTTTCCAAAGATGGTGTTCAATGGCCACTATTTCGTGTCGCGTGGGCTTACCTGAATTTTTGACCTCCTTCATTTGTGGGCTCATTTAGCTGACAAAACAATGGATGACATGGATATATGATACATAAATCAAAGTGGGGCCAAGGCCAGGGATGCAGGGTGTTGGGTGAGGCCATGCCGCCCTTAATCCAACCCCCATGAAAATGAGGATAATACAGTCCCCTCAGTCCAACCGTACGTGGATTCCCTTGGAAAGCATTTCTCAAACAGTTCCTGACTTTTATATACACACACACAGAGGCATGCTCACCTAGACATTTATGTATATGTGTCATGGGCGTTTAATCCGAAAAGTCCGTAATATGCAGAATCCCATGAAATCTCGTGAGACAAATTTTCACCCTAGATTCTGATGGGCCATAGAAAAGAGAAATGCAAATCAAGAAAAGAAATTATTTTTATTTTTTATGGCCCACTAAAATTTTGTTCAAAATAAAAATTAGTACCAAGGGATTTCATAAGGTCCTGCTTCACTTGGACCGTTCAGATTTTCGAGACTAATAACATATGATCAATTCTCAAAAAAGTTTCTAGGACTTTCTCAAAGAACGGGCCCGCAATTATATATATATATATATATATATATATATATATATATAATATAATATAATATAATATAATATAATATAAAAAGGGTCACCTATATAAAATTTAAAAAGAAAAAGCTTAACTGAATACTTGAACCTCCAGCTTGAACGTAGATGGTCATGCCTGCATATTGAATCAGACCGTTGGTTGTCATTGATTCCAATGTTGTGGCCCGCCTGATAATCTGGCCAACCTGATTTTTGTGCCACCTGATCTTCATGGTAGGACCTACCCTTTACACGGTACGGATTTCCCACATGGAGTGCAAGACAGGCTTCATGCGAGCTATAGCTAACACGCCCTCAGCCTATAGATCAGGTCGAAATTGTATTATCCGTACCTCGCACTTTGCACTGTACACACTCGTTTTCAATTCTAGCAATCGAAACGCATGCTTAAGTAATCGAGACCATTGGCGTAGTGGGTCCTATCGTGGATGGAGCATGCACTGGAAATCTTTCAGATTGAAAGATCCTAGAGGTCGGTATTAAGTAGTTGAATAAGGACCGTTGTTTTATTCCCCTTCTCAATCGCATGGCAAACTCAATCAATTGAGATGTTTTTTTAAGTGTAGTCTATCCACGGACACAATATATCAAAGGTACTAATCATACAATTCCCATGCATCAGACGTGCATTGAAAGAATGAGAGAGACAGAGAGAGCGAGAGAGACAGACCCAGAATTCCTTGTTTGGTGGTGAATCAATCTGGTGGGCCCCACACTCTCCTCGCCCAACCCGGCTTCCGTAGTGGCATCTCCAGTACCAAGCTCGGTACTGGTGGGTGCTGGGAAAGCGAGGTGGGCCTCACTATGATGTATGTGTCTTATCCACTCCGTCCATTAATTTTGTGAGATCTTTTTACGAAATGAACCTAAAAAAAGGAGGTGGGTGAGATCATCGGATGGGCAGGACCGTAGGAACCAATGGTGATTGAACTGCCACCATTAAAAATTTCCTATGGCTCACTGTAATGTTTATTTTCCATCCAACCGGTTAACTAGGTTACGTAAGAACTAGATGAAGTAAAAATACAAATATCAGCTTGATCTAGAACTTTTGTGGCCTCAAGAAGCTTTTAATGGTGAGAGTTCAATCAACATTTTTTCATATGGTGTGGTCTATATAAAATTTGGATTTGTCCCAATTTTTTATGGATGTCCTAAAATAATTTTAAAAAATTAATGGACGGAGTGGATAAGACACATACATCACAGTGGGCCCACATTCCTTTTTGCAGCGCCTACCAGTGCTGAGCTCGTTGCTGGAGGGGTCGGTACCGAATCCGATTCCTCTCCGCCACTCCCTCCATATTTCTTCCCTTCGCTATATCCAATCAAATTTCAGTTCTATAGGAACATCACCAACGACCAACAGCCACTCCTGTCCCTCCCCTTCCTTCGTATGCTCTCTCTCTCTCTCTCTCTCTCTCTCTCTCTCTCTCTCCCCTTTGTGTGCTCTAACTGCTTTCCAAGAGCTGTTCAATGCCTGGCACCATCAGAGTCTCAGGTTCTCTCTCTCTCTCTCTCTCTCTCTCTCTCTCTCTCATTTTGTACTTTGATTCCACTCACTTGATTATATGATTTGGGTCACACTTGTTTTGACTTTAAATTGTATATCTTTCTCTCTCTCTCTCTCTCTCTCTCTGATTACTGAATTGAGAAATCCTGATGTTTTGATGAACTCATTCCAGTTCTTGACTTGATGGACATCCCATCCTCAGCATCATCCTCCCCTGTTTCCATAAAGGGTGAGTATGTTACCATCTTCCTTTCCAGAATTGCAGTCAGCAGCGACTCCGACTGGTAAATTCATCCATCCTTCTACTACTGGTTGTTGAACGTTACAAAGTAGTAGTGTTGTATCACCAAAAGTAGAAAAGAGGGTGCATTTGTTAGTCAGAGTGGGTATTTATTTGGTGTCTTCTTCAAATGGATTCTGATAGCTATAACTGTTGTATGCAGTTGCTATGGGGAATAGGGAATTTCAAACTTATGACAAGGGCGACTTCTTATTGTAAGCAGAAATATTTCCCCCCTTTTAGTCTCCTGTCCTTTTTATTTTTTCCCTTCTGTTTTTTACTTTATTTTATTTTAATTTTCGATGGATTGAATGGATTTCTGCTTCAGTTGGGGTATAATGTTTGTGGGTGTCAAAGTTAGAGGAAACATACAATTTTTTATCAGCTCAATGAATTGGACATCTGGGGACCACTTCTCTCACAATCCAAACCATTTGTATGGTCAGCCCTGCGGTGGATCGAGACACCCAGAAGTCTTACCCATCAGATATCCTATCCATCTGATTGGGCCACCAGTAAATGTGGAGCATTGGTGATAATTGTTTGTGTGCTAGCCACCAATTGGATGGTTGAGATCATCTGATAAGAGGGAATATTGGGGCATGGCCCATCCCATGATGGGAGTCACCATATGAACTGCCGCAAGGTTACTGATCGGTGGGCAATGTCATTGGGTGTTTGCTTCTTTGAATTAATGCATCTACTGTTACTTTGCACTTTCAGTGAATTGTGTTGTGTTAGTTTCTATCTTGATAGATGTTAGTTCTGACGTGCAGCCCATTAACAACCCTCCGGGACAACCTGATTGTTACACTTCGTGATGCCGAGGGGAATGAGATATCTAGAACAGGTTTTATTCATTGAATTTATTGTGGAATTTTTTATTTTTTATTTTCTTTCTTTCTTTCTTTCTTTCTTTCTGTGTTGAATTGCTTGCTGGACTGGTCCACTTGGGATTTCTCAATGGATGGAGGGGATAAACATGGAGTGGCCTGCTTTGGCAGATGTTGCGACCATGTCGGTGGTTCAGAAGGGTTTGTGGGATGATTTGTTTCCACTTGAAGGTGGTGGTCTAATACACATGAAGCTGCAGTTCATACTTAGTGAAGAAGATCATAAGCGGATTCAGGACATGGTATGCTCACATTTTCAGTATCTGATGGTAAAACACCTGCAAAAGGTTGTGTTTCATTCTATTTTATGTTATTTCAAGATGCTTAAAAAAAAAAAAAAAACTTTTGCCAGAGAGAAGCTGCAGTGAAGAAGAAACAAGGGGAGCTGGGGAAGAGGAGTGTTGATCATTCAGAAACACCCACGGATGTGGCTGCTGGTGGTAATGCCGAATCGTCTCTGTGATCTCCTTTTGGATTTTGAAAGGCCTATTTTGATTTTCAAAATCTTCATTTTCTCAAGATTTGCAGGAAAGCGCTGTCCCCACGAAAGCCATAGGTGTATCTGAGGAACCCATCAAAGGTTCAAATCTGGAAACAATTGAACACATCGAGGATATACAATCCAGTAGCGATGTTCAACACAATCGACCCAAGCAAACAGCCCCAGTTAAGTAATCTTTTGCCACCTCAATTTCACCGCTTGATGTGAAATTAGGTAACTGGTAGTATGTAGGTCTAGCTGGTTGGAGAAGCTTAGGGCCTGTTTGGCTGCCACCTAAAAACCTGTTAATCTCATTTTAGTTAATTGTAACTATGCAATGGAGATCCTAATTGTTGGTCATCAAGATTTTTTTTAATCACTACCAAAAAGATATATGATCTGTAATATATAATTATGATCAGAGGTTGAATTCCCTATGGATGTGGTGACCATGGGTGGTCTATCCAAGCCATTGTTCTGACGGCCCCCACCATGAATGGATCATTCCCAGAATATCCTCTCAATTGGTCAACTCTAACCTTCCTGTCGTTGGCATGCAAATACGTTGTTAAAAAGAAATGCACGAGCAAGCCACATTCAATGGAGGAAGGACCAAATATTCAATGGCTCGGATCCTCCAATTAGGTAGTTTTGAGGGGAGTGGTCCATCCATGATGGGGGCCGTCCAATGAATGACTTGGATTGATCAACGATGGGCCCTGCATCTACAAAACTAAGTTCCGAAAAGGGAAGTCCCCTGTTCTGAACGAATAGGGAACTCAGCCTCTTATGATTAGCTAAAATGAGATAAACTCATTTTTAAGTGGCACCCATACTGGCCCTTTGATTTTCATTTAAAATACAATTTGTGGAAATGCTGACCGTACACGCCTGTATTAAGTTATTGCCAACCGTTTATTCCTTCCATACAGTGGTTTTTTAGCTCCTCATCACACTCATACAACAAAAAGTAGTTATGGTGGAAGAGAATTTTTCATGTTTCCCTAACGGTCCATGGACCTGTTTTTAATGATACAGATGGAAGTGGGAATTCATCAACGGATCCATTGTCGCAAGAGGTTCAGAAAGACAGTGAACACCCATCTGAATGCATCAGCAGCCATTTGACTGAGGCAAATTACATCACATCTGAAGAAACTCAATCATCTAACATCCAATCAACTTCTACTGATGTTACCCAGAGGCCCATTTGGTCACATGAAGCTTTAGATCCTTCTTTAAGATGCTCAGAATCCTCTCGAGCTGAATTCATCACTGAAAATAGAAATTCGGTTTCTTCCACATCTGGAGAAGACAGAACTCCTGGTTCTGAAATGGAGAGTTCAATCAAGAGAAATCCAAGCAGTGTAAGGAAAATGATTACTGCATTTGAAAGTATAACTCAGGTAATTCTATCTCAGATTTTTACACTCTATGGGTACTTTGCAAAGATTATTTGTTTTACTTGATTCCAAAAGACTTGTATGAAATCAGGAACTGAAATCTCGGGTGGGCCCTTTGGAGAAACCCCAAAGAAGCAAAATCAAGATGGAGAGCTCTTCGAAGAGGCCATGGGTACTAGAAGAAGCCAGCGCGATTTCTATTTTTACGGGAAGGCTTCCGGATGCAAACTTGCAACAAAACCCAAAATACCTAAAACCGCTTCATGCAAAGAAATTGGAAGAAACACCTCATTCAAATCTAGACACTGGATCTGGAAGAAAAGACCCATTTGGTTTGAAGAACGAGCAGTTGGAGCTGTTAGGAGTACGACATGACCTGGTTGAAGAAACAAACTCAGATAAAGACACTAGAGAGTCTAATCACTGTTTGGGTATAAATGATGGTGGATTGAAAACTTGTAGAGAAGATTCAGATGATGTAAGTATCTCTGGAGCTTCAAAAGGAAAACAGGAACTGGTGATAGACAATGAAGTCCGACAGTGTCTCTTTGAGAGCCCTTGGAGCTGGATATTCCAAGATGAAACAAGACGTCTATGTATTACAACTGGGAGTAAACAAATGAGGAATGTTGTTGAAGGATATAGCATCTACACAGAAACACAAAAACAGCCAGGGGTGGTAAATTTCTCCAGAACAGAAGAAGAGGTTTGTATTTTCATCTCCCAAATTTAATATCGACATTGTATTGCACAATGCGAAATTACAGGTAAAGGCGACATTATTTTCGCTGTTATGCAGAGTAAGATATGTGGCAACACTCATACTGAGGTTAATAAAGATGATGCAGCTTCTTGTAATTTGAGGAAACCGAAACTTAACAATTCGGCGGATATTTCAAAGATTGCTTGGGGATTGATTGAACAGGTTGCTTCTCTTTCTTGTTTTGTACCATTTATGCCTCATCATCGTTTTCAATATCCATACTAGAAAATGTTATTGCAGTGTTTTTAGTATGATTATATCTAGATGTCCATCTTAATTAGTTGGAGATAGATGTGTATACGTTCCTAACTTGAAAGAAAAGGTCCATAAAAATACATACTTCTCTCTCCCGTCAAGTTGGATGATTTAAGTCTAACATTTCCAAGTTCACTTCTGATAAGTTGAAATCTATCATTCCCAAGAGCCTTTATAAGGATGTATGTTGATTGATCTTCATTTTGATAAATGAATTACAAATGGTACCTCATTTAACCTCCCCCCCCTCTCCTCACAAACTGGTACTCTATTTAGCAATTTTTTCCACCCATAAATGCATACTAATGGGCAATGTAAATAGCAGCTTGATTGTCACGAAATGTTGCCATTTGATTATCAAATGAATTTGACCAAGTCAAGTCACCTTTCGCATAGCCCATAGCACCGCATGCAGCTTTGTCACTTGATTGAGATATTGTATGGTTGTATCTTGCTCATTTTTGTTGGAGGAACTCCAAGGTTAAAGAAAAGGCAAAAGAAGAATAGAGAAGAAAGGGAAGAGGAGATTGGATCGGTGATGCTTTGATACCATGTCAAATTAGGAGAAAAGAGCGAAAGAAAGAGATGGATAACATAAAAGGGGGGAAACGTGAGAGAGAAGGGAGTAGTTGTTCTCCCTCTCCTTACTCATGGCTTAGTGGTAGACTCACAAGAGTTTCAACACTAAGGTCATGGGTTCGAGCACCTATTGTGGGGTGTGTGTGAGGGTATGTGCGTAAAAAAAAAAAAAAAAACTAATAACATCTACATTTAGAGAATCTAATTCTAATATGGTGCACCATAGGTGAACACAAATCTGTGTACACTAACACTACCAATGAACCAGGTTCCTTCCTATGTAAACACAACGCAGTGTAGATATTTGGTCATTTGGATACCAAACTGGCATTCATATTCCTTTTGTTTTCCTCCAATTGTGGTAAATAAAGGGTTTCTACTGCATCTCTTCATCGAATAACACAGTGCCATGTAAATTGCCCCAAACATGTTGTTGGTGCAACTCGAACACATCAAGGTGATTCTTATTTTATGCGTTGACTGCTTAAATGGAATTTGCTCCTTGTTATCTATTTTTCTTACTAAAACCTTAGTGCCTTTTCTTTGTTCGATGCATGCAAATTGTCATCTGTTGCTTATGGTCACGTGGTGGTTCAATCAAGGAAATGTTAGCTAACCATGTGGTACTTTAATAGCATTGTTGAGGCTAAGTCAGCTATATGGGGCTTGAAGTCTCTAAGGGCCTGTTTGATTACCATCAAAGTTGTGTTTGGATAGAACTTTAACACATCTGTCCAACCAACAGTGTCTGAATAGGCCTGTGTGAATTGACTATTTTATTGTATTGTCTACCATTTGTGAAATACCTTATCTAGGCAAGCATGTGTGGCTCTTGTACACGTTAGGCACATTGGCATGTGTGGATGTGTTGTGCACTTGTGGATTAAGAATGGGATATGGGGCACATATGGATTGCTTGAAGATGCATGGTAGTATATGTCAATCTCTTGTGTTTACATGGTGGCATATGTGACACATGCGGTGTATGTACATATGGGTATTGGCACTTGTAACACATGTGGGGCACTTGAAGGTCGAATGGGCCAAATGTGGGGGTGCTTGAAGGTCGAATTTGACACATGTAGGGTGGTTGAATATGAGCAGTGTCGACTTATCTGGCAAATGTGGCACATGTGCTATGCATGTGTACTAACTGTTGCTGACAAACCAGGGACGTGTACCCTGTCCAGGCAGGATTGTCCGAATGGAACTTCTTCAGTAACCAAATGACCCCTAAGAGATCATTTCTACTTTCCTTGGGTATCACTTGTGCGGAAGATCCAAAAGCCACGGTAGCTCTTGTAATTTCACTTTTAACTTTTTAATGGCAGCCACGGTAGCCTACTAACAAGAAACCATCTATATACCATTTGAGAATTTCTTGTTCATAATGGTCATCATTTTATCTGATTGCATGAATAAAAGTAATTTTCTTTAGCTTGTATGTACTGTCTTTGATATTAAAAAAAGGTCCTTGTGCTGTTAAGGCCTCAAGTATGGTGTACTCGTCTGATATCATCATTCATAATTCACTTCCTTTCCAAGATCATATCCTTGCATATTTCATTGCGATTGCATCGTTCTTCAGCTTTGAGTCCTTGATAGAAAAGAACCAATATCAGTACAACGGTGCATACTGCAGGCGATAAAGGTTGGGATTTTAGTGGTGTGTGGAGCTATTCTTTTCGGTACCAGGGAAAGAAAGACAAGGTCCTTAAACTCTGTCTCTCTTTTATTTATCTATTTTTTTTGTTTATATTGGGCTTTTGTTGCTAAGCTTGGCTATGGCAATGGTTGCTTGATCTTATAGCATGCTTTGCTACAATGTGGGCCAGGAATCCTCTTTTTCAATAGGCAATGTTTGGCGAAGGGTGCATATATCATGGATGCCACAGTTTGTTGTGGGAATCAACCTTGCTGCAACAATCATCAATGATCACTTGCCACTAGTGTGTTAGAGGATTAGTGTCGTATTTACAATCAATCTATTAACATTGTAGAATGTTTTTGGTTTTTGTGTTGACAGGTAAAAGTAAATGGGTGGCAGTGGTTGGAAGTTGGAAATTATGAAGCAAGAGCTGTAGCAATGAGGCTGTGAGTTAGCTTACAAACATTCCCATGCAAAAAAAAAAAAAAAAAACAGAAATCTCTTGGCATAATTTTCTTCCTTGCATAATGGTTTCCCGAAAGTACACTATTTTCTAATTATTTGGGTGTCCATGAATTGGGATTTTAATATTGGGCTGATCTGGCCGCCCATTCTGATTTTTTGGTTTCATCCATCCTCTTAACACACACACACACACACCAATTTTGAGTTGAAAAGGCAACCCTTTAACTAATCTGAATTTCTCGTAATTGAATAACACAGGAATACCATTTACAAAAGTTTCAATGGACCAAAACCAGGTACCTTGAGAATTTCGTGCTGGAGATATGGTGGCTTTATACAACACGCTAGAACAGTGATAGCCGGGTCTGCTACTCCAAATTCACCTTGTTCAGTTGAAATTGAGGTTGACATGTCATTGGAAATCTTCAACGGAGGAGATTCTTATCTAGCAATAGCTGTATTGGTTCATGTATTACATACCCAGAATTCTGATTCATCTTAACATATATTTATTTACATTGTGTGCATGAGCGTGTGGAGAATGCTCAAATGATACTTGTGCCACTACCATTAGTGTAGTACTGAGATATGTGGGTCCCCCTTGATGTGTACATTAGATCTACCCTGTCAATTAACCATGCCTTTCAATGTTGTGAAATCAACAGTTTAGTAAGAAAGATTTTCTCACAATGAGTGCACTGATGTATCTCCCCGTTGGTGCGATTGCATCTCATTTTGAAAATTTCCATGGGTATTCTCTATAACAGTGGAGTAGTTTGCTTGAGTGGAAACGAAACGAAAATGTTACGGATTGTGGGCCTTCCTGATGAACGACTTGGATCTTTCAGTGGCAAGTGCTCCCCTATGTCTCCCTACTAGTTACTGGAAATGAGGCACATTGTGTGTGGGGCCTGCTTTAATTTGTGAGTGATATCCAATCCATCCATCTCCTGTGCTCCTCGTGTCTTCTTGGGCTCCCAAAAAATCAGGCCGATCAAATCAGGTGGGCCACACTGCCCAATTATGCGTAGAACCTCCAGAATCACGGGCGTGGTCCACCTGAGTTTGGGAATGGCCTGATTTTTAAGATGTTCATTCTTCCTGGTGGGGTTTATTTTCTGAATGGATTGGATGGCATGTACAAAACAACAGTGCGCCCCACAGTCTGGTGGGCGTTGCCATCCCAACTGTTCGATGTTGTGCGGCCCACTTGAGTTTTGGATCCAACTGTGACATTTTTGTTTTTTTGGAACCAGAACGCTAGGGGCGCACATGATGGGTGGATTGGAGCCCATGAGATCAACGGTCTACAGGCCCACTTGGCTGACAAAGGCTCGAAGGGGCCGTCCATACACATGCTCCCAGCCAATGTAATTCTGGCCTGCATATGCATCAATCCGAATCATCAAAATCATGGGCCCCAATGCATATGCGACGTTGAAATAAGTAAATAACGTTGATTACATGCGACTATCTCAGGTCAAGTGACTCCTCTTCAACGTCTTTTGAATTTGGACCGTTAAAAAGCTGTCTTTCCCATTGAATTTGGACAGTTAAAAAGCTATCTTTCCCATTGAATTTGGACGGTAAAAAAGCTCTCTTTCCCTTAAATGGGACGCAGATTACGTCCTGCCCCAGCCAGGCCGGACTCGGTCCTGGAAGGGGCTCCGTGGGGCCCACCGTGATGTACGTATTTTATCCACGCCGTCCATCCATTTTGACAGATAATTTAAGGACATGAGCGAAAAAAGTAGTCAACCATCCCACATGAGGCAGTGGTGATAATGACGCCCACGGTTGAAACCTTCCCAGGCCCATCGCTATGTTTATCTACCATCCAACCCGTTCGTCACATTGACCTGGATGAAAGAATAATACAAATATCAGCTTGATCAAAATTTCATTGGCGAGCATTCGATCCCCGTTGTGTGGTCCACTTCAGCCTTGGATCTGCCTCATTTTTGGACTCATACCCTAAAATACATGCATCACAGTGGGCCCCACAGAGCCCCTTCCAGGACGGCAGGATGCAATCCGGGTCTCCTTAAACGTGGAAGACTCATACCCGGTGGACCCAAGATATGGATTTAATTGAGGACATGCATGACACGTGTTTTCCGTAGGGATGCGTGTGAACCGTCACGGTTTTAACATCTCCTCTACGTTAGCCGCCGACGAACGGTACAGTGATTGTCCATAGAGGCGACTGACGAGTATCTGCGTACAGTGCGCCTCAGCCGTTCAGATTTTCAGGCTGTTTAAATGAGGGCCAATCGTTCGGTAATCCAAGACGTTGATATGATGTGGCCCACTATGGTGGCCCCTGCACAATTCGTTGCAAGATAATGGACTGTTCAGAAGGAAAACAGAACAGGGGTTCACAGTCCACGAAAAAGGCTAAAGATTCAACGGTTAGGATCTCCCAGCATGGGGATTTTTCTGGTGATTGAGACATCAGTAGCGAGACCCACCATTTTAGTGGTTTGGATCATAGAAAATATGATACTCTAGCAGATTACAACCATCCATGCATGCACGGTGTGCCTGGCACACATATACATCAATCCAAACCGTCAAATGTGCCACAAGACGGGTCTTGGAAAATCATATTGACCAGAACATCCTAATCTCTGATTGACGGTTGCAAATTGTTTCATTGTACCGATACTTCGACGGTCACAATCGAACATGATTATCCCCTTGAAATGTCAGATTCCCTTGATTGATAAAAGTGGTCCCCACCATTTGGACGGTTTCGAACGCGTAATCTTCGAAGTACTCCATCCAAGTATCAAGTAACACCCAAGAGAAAGGAAGATAGAGATTCGGATGAGGAGAGAGATTGAAGAAGCGATTCGCAGTACACTTGCCAAATTGGACCGCGTATGCAGTATTCGGGCCACTCATCATATGGTATTCTGATTGAACACTCTCAGCAAAAGAATCAAGTGAAAAACACTCTTCACATGGGCCACACATGTACGTTGAATAAACACCATAGGCCATCTCTTTACCAACCGTCCATTTCCATCACAGTCATGCTCTTGGATTTTTTATTTTTTTTACACACTCGCTCACATACATGACACACCCCACCATAGGTACTAAAACCTATGGCCTCATTTTTTGGCTCATGCCTTAAAATAATCATGTAAAATGAATGGATGTAGGGGATACGACACATTTATCATTGTGGGGCCCGTGGATAGCGATGTGGTCACGGACAATGTCGTTGTGTAAATCATTCATCGTATGCATGAACATGGTATCTTATAAAAGCAAATGGTTATACAGTGATTGTCAATAATATCTTCAAAACCTCTAAATATCTAAAACTATCAAAATGATATAATGGGCCATGGTCAGGTGTTAAGGCCAACCTTGCTTTACATGAATGTAGCCTGATGTGATTGTACCAAGTGCTGCTTGTTCGTGTTCTGAAAATGACTTAAAACATAACTAATTTTGTAAGGTCATAAAGTTATATTAAATTTTCAAATTTATAAATTCATATCTAATACAGTAAATTTAGTTTATTGACGTGGTGAAATATGATTGAGCCATATGCGATTGTTAAAAAATACATTGCCATCTTAAAAAAGAAGACAAATTTAAAGTGAAAAGGCCTTGCTTTCACTAAAAAGAGAATACGATTCAACCCACAACAGTACGTTAGTAGACAGAACAACTTCCAAAATATTTTGTTGTGGGTGCAGCTTGGGTGTATCCTTGATTGTGGATAGATCCCTAACCATGGGGCCCACTGTGTTCAATTTTGGACATGAAGCATATCCAAATCTCAAGTGAACCATGCCATAGGAAATAGTGATGATTGACTGTTAAAATATTTTTGTGGGTTACAAAACGTTTTGAATCAAGCTAATATTTCTGCACCCCTTCATACACATCTTTGTAACTTTATCAATAAGTTAGGTGGCAAATAAACATTTTGGTGGTCCTCAATATATTTATGAATATTCAATTACTACTGTTCCTAGTAGCGTGGTCCACTTAAGATTTGGCATTGAAGCTTTTGGATCATGGCCCTAAATCATCTGTCAAAATGGATGTACCATGTGGATGTAAGACACTTACTGCACAGTGAGTGCCACAGCCAGAAATCTACCGAAGTTAGACCTTTTTGCTGTTGTGTGACTGAAGCACATGAGCGGATCAAATCTCATAGACGCGACTGAGCTTCCACCCGGGAACACTAAATTTGTCCAATGTGGATGGGAACTGGCTCTTTTTGAAAAGTTTTTTTTTTAAAATTTTTTTAACTTCCTAAAATGAAGTAGATGCAAATTTCACCAGGATCACACCACAGGAAACGGTGGTCATTAACCGTTAAACACTCTGTGGGCCACAACGCACCAAAAAAAAAAAAAAAAAAAAAGATCTCGCAGATACTCTTCATCGAGGTCTATATGAACTTATCAACAGGTTGGATGGCAAATAAACATTATACTAAATTCTAGTGGTTGGCGTTCAACGGACACTCTTTCCTATGGTGTGGTCCACTTGAAATTTGAATTTGCTTCACTTTTGGACTTATGCTATAAAATGATCTGGAAAAACCGATGGACGGCGTAGATATACAATCAATACAGGGAGGTTGGCCCCAGGATCAGGGTCCCACTCACATCGCTAAGTCGCGTCCTCTGTGGATGCACTCACTCCGTTTCCGTAAAGCAAAGACTATAGAGGAACCGGCCTCATCTTCCGCCTCCGAAACTTCAATTTCCCGGTCTTCTCTTCTTCCCTGCATTACACGTATTCCAAAGTCTGCAAAAGCAGACGATCCATTCGAGAACTGAAGAAAGCAAGAACGAGAGGAAACAAAGATTTCAAAGAGAAGACTCTCTCTCTCTCTCTCTCTCTCTCTCTCTCTCTATTTCTCATTTCCATGGCCTCTTCTCCATTTCCCTACCTTCTCTCTCACAACTACTACTCTCTCATGGAGCAAAATCACACCATCCTCTCTCTCCTCTTCCTTGCCTTTTCTCTCTCTTTCCTCTTCTTCATCTCCTTCTTCAAAAACCATACTAAAGACCCACAGAAACCCACCTCCAATCCCTTCTCCATCTTCAGATTCTCCCTCTCTAGACCCCCCAAGAAACCCCATCAGAATCAAACTCACCGCCTCTTTCTGGAGATCCTCACATCCAGCCATCCAACCAAATGGGCCACCATCGACCCTCTGATCGATGCCGGCATTGACGAGTCTGCGGGGAATTGCGCCCGTGCAGATGGGTCGGAGATGGATTTTGCTGGTGATGGTGGGGGAGACGATTGTGAGAGGAGCGGGGATTTGAAAGGGAAGAAGAAGAAGAAGAGGAGCAAGAAGAAGCGGCAGCAGAATCCGCAGGTGGAGGAAGAGGAGGGTGTTGAGTATCAGGCTACGATGCCGCGGGCGGCAGCAGAAAAGTCAGGTGTGGATTTCTTGTATCCGTTCACGTCAGCATCGAGTGCCACCCAGAGGAAGATCAAGCTACATTACGATGAGCTCGTGAGGTCGAATGATGCCAAGGCATTGACAATGGCTCAGGTAATTCTTTTCTCTGCTTGCAACAGAACTTTCTTTTCTGCCTTTCTATTCTTTATAGCTTTTAAAAAAAAAATAATAATATTTTTTTTAATGTTTTTTATTTATATATTTATATATTTATTTTTTTAAAGAAATGAGTGAACTTTGAAGAGTCTTTTCTTTGGTAGGATCCAGAATTCTATGTTTGTGTGTAATCTGGTTATGGTTTTTTAGCTCGAGAAATACCAGCATTTTTCCCAAGATATATGGTTTTTTGTATGAATTGGTTATGTTCTTGATGATAATGGCGAGAGTGTCAGATGGTTTGGGATTTTAATGTTTTAGAATGATTTAGTTCTCTTGGGTTACATTTGAGTGTGTTTGGATGCTAAATTGAAATGAATTAAAATAACTTAATCCAATAAAGAGGAATTAACTGATATGCGCCTAAGCTGCATTTGATTCAATAAAAGATTAACCCCCCAAATTACAATTCTGGCAGTTTCTACTCCAAATTGAAATTCTTGGAATGGCAATCGAGAATTGGTCTTTCCGAATTGAAATGGTGTAAACCCCACCATGATCAAAACTCACCATTGAGTGGGCCCTTCGTCTCTCCACAGGCTTGAACCATGTCAAGGCAGGCCAAGACAGTCAAACACATTAGAATAGAATCTGCAAGCAACGCTTCTGAGTTTTGAGCGCTTAGGTCCTTAGGCAATGGCCTATGCGCCTATGCCATTGCCAAGGGGAGAGGAATATGTAGCTTGCAACTCTTCTCTCTCCTTAAGGAATAGCCTATGCGCCCATGTTTTTTTTTTTTTTTTTTTGAAAGGTGAGAACAATTTTATTATGGAGCGCACAAAATGCCAGAGAAAATAAAATCAAAAAAGAAAAACAACCTAAAAAGGACAACAACAATCCCTCCACCCATTTATACAAGAGGACCTCCCTACGACAAAACCCCTCACCCTACACAAAACCACATCCACAAAACATCTACCATTCCTTTCAGCCCAGACGGGCCAAAAGACCGTAGCAAACTAAGCCCCCCAAAAGTGTTGATCTGCTTCCGAAGACCTACCCCATTCCAAGCCAGAAGATCCCCAACAGATTTTTGCATAGTCCAAACAGCATGGAAACTCCTAAGTCTGACCAAATCTGATTTGCAAACTTACAATGAATAAAAAAATGATTCACTAACTCCTGCATCTTCCATACACATAAGACAAATGTTCGGGATCATCATAGACTGCTTCTAGAGATTATCCACAGTCAACACCTCCTTTCCAACTAGCCAACCGAATGCCGTAACCTTTAAGGGAGCTCCATATTTCTACACGTGCCGAGTTTTCGCATCACCAATTTCCCCATTAGGGTTAATCAAATCAGCAAATGACTGAACAGAGAAGCTGTCGGACTTTCCCCCCTCCAAAGCAGCTTATCCCAGTTTGCAACTGCTGGGAAGCTTAACTGGAGGTGAATTAACAACCTCACAAACTCTTCCGTCTCCTCATCGGTTAGCAGTCTACGACATGGAGGTGACCAAACAACAAAATCCCCACCAAAAGAGAAGTAGCTAGAAACCAATGTGTTACAAGTCAGAGACAACCGAGCTATCCTTGGAAACGGATCTTTCAACGGAGGTAGTCAAGCCCTACATCTTCCAAAATTGGGATCCTTTCAATGTTTCCAGGAGAGAAACCAACCCCCTCGTTGAACTTTCCTTTCATAGCCATCACCCCTTTCCAAATGGCCAAAGCTCTATATAAAGATGACTTTTTAGTGCACCACCCACCTAATTACACCATACTTGCTTGCAATAGACCTCCAAAGTGCATCTTTCCGCACCCCGAACCTCCACATCATTTCCCCAAAACCGCCTGTTTCATAAGCCCTAAATCCTTTATACCTACACCTCCCCTATCAAATGGCTTATAGCCTTACATACCTCCGCCGAAGATAAAAGATGAAACTTCACATACCCTCACCTCCGCCTATGCTGTTGTCGAGGGGAAAGGAATATGTAGCTTGCAACTCTCTCTCTCTCTCTCTCTCTCTCTCTCTCTCTCTCTCTCTCTGCTTAGGAAAAGTATGGATGGGCTAAGGCCCTAATTGGTAGACCCCTAAAAATGAGTTCATCTATTTTGCTTAACAGTACTTACGTATTTGAGATCAAACAGTAAATTATGTATTGAAGATGTAACTGGCTATTTAACTCAAAGATCAGCTTCATGCACCACTTATCGGCCTCTAGCCTTCATGATCTCTGATCAAAAATCTTATTTATTGGTTCTGCCAGCACTCCCCAGGCCTCTCAGATTGCACTAAAGCTCAGTGGAACCTCTTTGATTTCCCTGCAATTCAGAGGAAGCCAAACCTTAGGAATGCGAACTAAGATTCGGCAGAGATGTTGAAGCTACTAGCTCTACTCTCTTCATTTAAGCAGCTATTGTTATGAAAGACAACATTCCTAACATGGCCATTCATGGATGCGTTGAGTCCAACAATGAATGTTTTGGGATTGTTGAACACATTGAGGCTGAGGATGAAGCAAATATTCAAGTCACTGGGATTAAGTTCGCTCGGATGCTGCTCCTTGGTAAATTCGAATGTCGACCAAATCATGTAGAAACCTATGCTTTTCGGTTAGATCAGTTACTATTGGACATGCTTATGTCTCATTTGTCGTGGGCTACCTCCTTGTTGAATCTCTTGGGATCCATTCCCTCCCATTTTCTTAGAAGTAAATATGTGCAACCACACTGATCAGTTTTTTGTTCCTTGGATTTTCTATGTTGGTGAGCATTCCTTGTTTTGTTGCTTTCTTCATGTGATAGTTTGGGATTTGGGCTGTGCCCATGTTTGGTGTTCTTCTGGAGTCACCCTTATATCTAGCCTTGTTGTGTTGCTGTTTGTTTTTTGGCTTTTGTCTTCAGTTTGTAACAGTACTCTTGGTTAGGTTTATTAAACAAAAAGAGTATTGGAGATATTGATCTCTAATATGTAATTGTTGGTAATGTGCCCTAGAAAGCCAATCACGATTGTGAAAATCATATATATTGACGACCATGTGTGTTTGTCTTGGTCTATAGATGCCATAATTAAATGTGGGAAGTCTAAACTATATGTTCTTTTATGTGTTAAAGGAAGGGGTTCCTTGGTTGTTCTAGGTGAATGTGAGACTAGACACAAATCACAATGTCCCTAGTCAAGGGAGAGTTGTGTTTCATGGAACCGACAAGGAGTTGGGATGACGATCTCCACCATTAGGCTCAACGAGATGTTGGTGCCTAGGCCCTACCCCATATAGAAGTGTGAGTGTTCACGGTATGTAGATTCTTCTGTTTGAACCTAGCTGTGCACTTTCATTGGAGGATCCCACCAGGTCCCTAGACCAGGAGACCCATCATGCCCGGATCGGGTCGACTTAATTATGTACCAACTTTGACTAGTCCTTAGACCTAAGAATGTGTCGGGACTCCTTGGTCCTAGTGTTGTGGCTCCCCCTGCAAAGTTACATTAGTGACTAATGTATGAGTGTGGTTGGATACATGCATTAGGATACAGTATAAGGAGCCCACATGTTCCAACATGAGATCCATTGGTTACCTCGAGGTTCTTATTTGTGGCTTAGATCTTAGTGACCTTCTATCTAGTGGTTTTCTAGTTGGCTCGACGTTAAAAAGGTTTAATTGAATGTTTTTAACTATTGATATTTTGTTAAATGTTAAAATTGCTTTAACATGCTTGATGGACATCTGATGGTTGAGATCTTGAGGTCCACTTCTTAGACTAGCATGTGATTTTGGTCAAGATTGGATGCCACTGGTTAGTGGAGGGACTTTGTCAATTTGGGTGCATGGATAAGACATGCTTACATGGCTTTTGATGCTGCGGGGCTTACCAAAATCTATAGGGGTGAGGACCGAGGAGGACCATAACTGGTATTTTTTTAATTTAACCTTGATCCCATCTCAGAGAGAGAGAGAGAGAGAGAGAGAGAGAGAGAGAGAGAGATTCCCAGTGTTGTCATGTGCGATTGCCATAATCGCATGCATTGGCTCAGATCACATATGCCATGGCATACTAAATTATGTGATGGCATAATTGCATAATCATGGCATACTCTTGTATGCCACGACATAATGGCCAACGATCAAGTTTCATGTAAATTGTAATAAGTTGTAAGTTGTAACTTGGATTGTATGCATTAACTCATCAAGATTCAAGTTATCAATACAATTTCTATATTTGTAGTTTTCAATAATTAATTCATTCTTAGTGTAACTTGTTGATTATTTAAATTCGTTTTGTTATATATAATATAATATAACTTAACATATAGATGGCTTAATAGTCAAACTACAATGAAATAGGTAAATAAACCGATGTGGGGGCATCTTGGTGCGACTCCAACGATGCACAGTATCTCCCTATTGGGGGTGGGGTGGCCCACGACGTGGGGCCTGTGAAATGCAGGATGGCCATGAGGTGGGACCCATTGTGGGACCGTGCAATGCAAGGGTTGTCCACGGGGAGGACTCTCCTGGGGTTCTTTGGGATAGCTAGAATATAGGGATAAATCGATGCTCTCCCAACAGCTCTGGAGCTTTTGGTGCATTGGTCAGTTGTCCGCTATCAAAGTGGTATTAGAGCGGGAGCCTAGGGATCAAGTCTCCTCATTGGTGTGGGTGGATAATGCGGGGGTATTTTGGTGCGACTCCAAGGATGCACCGTATTTCCACACTAGGGGTATGGTGGCCCACGGGGTGGAGCCTGTGAGATGCAGGATGGCCACGAGGTGAGACCCATTGTGGGACCATGCGATGCAGGGGTTGCCCATGGGGAGGACTCGCTTGGGTTTGCCTAGGAGAGATAGAATATAGGGATAAATCGGTGCTCCTCCAACAACTCTGGAGCTTTTGGTGCGTTTGTCGGTTGTCCACTATCATAAACCCATTCCAATTACTTGTAGTAATTAGACATAGTTTTTCTTATTTTTTTAAAAGAGATTTTTACGATTTTTTCGATTGTTTTAATTTTCAAGAAGAAGAAGAAGAAGCCATCAGCTTGAGCAATCACTTATGTGATTATGCGATGGCATAAGCGATCAACCCAAGCCGATGACTTTTGTTATTTTACATGATTTGACAACAATGCTCCTTCCTTTCTCTATCGCATGTCCACACACCCGAGGCCCACCTTGGGCGCCTTGTTGTGTGCACGCCCAACCCCACCTGCATATGACAACGTTCCTCTCCTCTCGTCTTTTTTGGAATAGATTAGGAAGAGGCTTCCTAATTTGGAAGAGCGACATTGGCATCCGACAACAATTAAACAGCATAAATTGGTGTATAATTTGTTTATGATTTTGGTGCCAAAAAAGTTTATAATATCATAGACGGGATCCTGATTAGGGCTTGATTATAATCTGAAGTGTTTTGAAAAGTTTAGTTTTTGCTACGTTTTGAAAATTCTAAATGGTACCATGAATTCATAATGTATCAGTATTAGAGATGAAGATATCCAATATATAATAACTATTAAGGAAAACGAGATGAACTTGTTTTCAGGCATTTACCAAACGGGTCCTAAGAATGGAAAGAGACAAGTGCCAAGGCATCCAAATACAAGTAGTTCTAATCGAGTTTGGCAGGTTAACGACGAAAGTTTGAGAAGAGTGGGTTTTGATGCCTACAAGACCATTAGTCACCTCATTACATTTTTGAAAGATATGAAATATGTCCCAGGTGACGAGTTTCCCAAGTTGATCTTTGCAATTGATAATTGGATTTGCCACTTCCAAGCCGGGTCCCAAATACCCTTGATTTTGTTGATTACTTGGAATGGGCCCTTTTCAATTTTCAAATTACCAGTGCCTATGTTTAGGGCTAGTTGCAAATCATATGATAGACCCTTGAATTTTGTTGGCTTTCTATTACATAATTGGTGAGTGTGGTGTGTAGCTGCCAAAATTTTGATTGTTTCACTTCTTATTGCAGCCCTATAGCCCTCGTAGAGAGGGCTCGCCAATGACAAAACTACCATAGGTAAGTTTGGCTCATGGAACAAGAGTGTTGCTAGGGGTGTACGCCGAGTCGAATTGAGTCAAGCTAGCCTTAGCTCAACTTGTCTTGGCCACTAGCTGACCGCAGCTCGAACTCGGCTCAGCTCGGTGCTTGAGCCTGATTGGTCAGTAGCTCGGGCCAGTTCGAGCCGAGTTCGAGCCAAAATTGAGCCTCTATGGCATTTTCACAAACGCATACAGTGCACTTTCAATTTCTCATTGTATGTAAAACAACAACAACTGTTTAGAAGTATTTCATCAAACACCTTATAAGTAACATCAAAATCAAGGAAAAATGGTATTTGTTTCATATACATGCCTTCCTTGCCACTAGTCGACACTTCGTTGAGTCATTTCATCAAGCACTTGGTGAGCAACATCAATATCAAAGTAACCGAGTCATCGAACTAGTTCGATCCGAGTCGAGTTGAGCTCGGGCAAGCTCGAACTCAGTTTAAAATTTTTTCGAGCTCAAAAAATCAGCTCGACTCGGCTCGAACTCAACTTCGAACCGAGTTGAATTGAGCTTTTTCGAGTTGAGTCGAGCGAGCTAACCGAGCTAACTCGGTTCGTGTACACCCCTAAGTGTTGCAAATATGGTGTTATTGGTTCTAGTTGGCGAGAATCCTAAAATTGTATGTTGTATGCCAAATTTTAAGACCAGAAACGTCACTAAATTCTTTTTCAGTTCTCTAGGATGTAAGATAGATTTTTGTCCATCGGACCTTTTTTGCTTTAAAGGCACATTCATTATTGTTCTTCCATATGTGCCAACAAATGTATGGAAGAATGTCATTATAGACAAAATATCTACGGTGGTTGTCCGTACCATTTTCAATCCACTTGAGGGAAGCCCCAATGGCCGGAAGAAGGTTGGAAGTAATTTTCACCGATTTTATTTAAAAAATTTATCTATACTACTGAGCAGTTGCGGAAAAAGTGGTCAATGCTCTACTCTTGGCAACTACACGGTTTCCTTGTAGTGCAAGGGGTGGGCTTATATGTCTTTCTGTTGTCCAAAGTTTGAAGCTTTTTATTGATGAGCTTCCACATGAAGAAATGAATCTTTAGAACGCATGGTAAAGTCCAAACAACCTTCCAAGGGATTTTCTTGGGAGCCATCAACATTTTCCTAATTGTGGCTTTGGTTGAAAATGGCCCTTTAGGGTCGCTGATCCAATTGGAAAATGCGAATGGACGTGATTTCCTCAGCCCAAGCGTTATTCCAAATGCAATGGATGAAATCAAGGTTTCATGAAATAGAATAAGCTCGCATACCTGATCTGGCCTTTGATAATCAATATTTGTTCATCCTAATCCTGATATGGCATCATGGCCCATGGTAGTCAATTGTCCTCCAAGTGCTAATGCACTCTATATAGCCAACTACCCATTGAGTATCGTCAACATATTCCACTAATTAGCAATTGCTTTCCACAAGTATGAATGGCCAGGGGAGCTTTCTCAATCCTAGACGCTAGAAGAGTTGATGCAGGACAACTAACCACTTGCTCTAAAAGCTCAAACCGATAGAGTGTGGCAAATCAATCATTTTATCTCATAACCCAGGCCCCACATCACATGAGTTAGGTCCTCGTCGAACTCCTCTCGTGGGCCCCAAATCACATGGGTTCCGCCTCACATGAGCCACCTGCCTCACACGGGTTGCCCACCTCGAGTGTGCCCCTGCATCCTACATGCCACCCCACTCAAGCCCGGTGTGAAAATGGCCTTGCATTAATCACCCCCGGCGAGGAGTCTCAAACATGAGACCTCCCACTCTGATACCACTTTGATGTATGATGATGGAAACTACCCTAGGATGCAAAATGAGAGATCAATTGCACATTAATTTCAGCACTTAACATGTAAAATCAAACATATCCACATAATAGATTCGGAAATTCAGATTTATAACACAAAAGCCCTAGGTTATCACATACGTGGTACACATAAATATAAAATAATTTAAGAGTGGCCCACTTGGAAGTAGGGGCTTCCAATCCAGCGTGGGTAGTGCCACAACCACATGGAATTGACATACAAAACACATTTGCCCTTGATATCCCCGGTAGAGCACCACTCATTTCTTTTATTATACCAAAGACAAGAATATGTCAGGAGTAATATTATCAATCGTTTAGAAGTTGCATCTTATGACCATGAAGCAGTTGGTTATGTCGCGTCTTTCATTGCTGGAATGTTTCTGAATATAAAAGACTATCATTGAATGTCATGAAAACTCTGGGTATATTGTCCGTTTATCGCAATGAGTACCCAGACCACTTCCGATTTGAGAGCCTACATCCCAAAGAAACACCAGAGTTGACCAAACATCAAGTATTAGCCATAATGGGTCAGATTTCATTGATGCCATTTAAGAATTTCAGCTTTGCCAACTATATCAACTACATGAATAGCCGTACTTTGGCTCTTGCTGCACATATTGGAATCAGTCCTCTGGATGTAGGCCTCCCTATGCCTGTATCTCGTGCCTTTGCAGTGAAAAGAATTCTAGGTAAGCTCTTTCAGATAGTTACTTATGAAGCATTTGGATGCTTATAGGATTGTTAACACCAATTTGATGGGAAACGTGGCGAGTTACATTATGCAAATCATTAGCTAGACTGATATGACAACTTACAATTTTGTTGTAAACACCCTGATTAGATCAGCCTTCCCCCTCTTATATCATCTTGATTTGAATAGGGAGGTGGAAGACATCCTCATTGCCATCCAAGCTGTTTCTGCATCGGATTATCCCCCATTCTTTAAGATCTTTGCAGAACCTATTGTTGCACCAATATTGGAGACATTGAGAAGAAAAAAAAGAAGAAGAAGAGAGAGAAGCTCTCTTGTGTGAATGAATTTTCCTCATTGTTTTTTAAGGTTTATGAGAAACCTTCCATTCCAATTGAATTGTAGAAGGCTAGATGCTTGTTTCGTGGTGGATTCCCAAATGTGCATTCTTCCTCGTTCTCTTCTCCAACAAGGTATTCTTCTTCTTCTCTTGTCTTCCTCCTTCCCCTTCCCTTGCAACCTTCTCAACCCATCAAAACCTTACCCAATCCACCATTTCTCTCTTTCCTTCTACCTATCCATGCGTGGCCACACACGTGCACACGTACACATGTGCATCCGTACGGGCAGCCACGTGTGGGCCCTTGTTTGTTGTTGTCCCTCTTTAATTTCCCTCCAAACCTACTTAATCCTAGATCTTTTAAATCCCTAGAAGCCCAATTCCTCAAATCTCCATCCATGAATCCAAAACCCTAATGAAAATCTGATTTTTTTTTTTTTTTTTTTTGTGAAGCTTTTCCCAAATCAGAATTTTACTTGCATCATTGTCTATCCACGTGGTTGTTGCACTACTCACGCTAGATTGGAAGTTCCTACTTCCAAGTGGACTACTACTGAATTATTTTATATTTACGTGCACCGCGTATGTGATAACCTAGGACCTTCATGTTACAAATCTGAATTTCCAAATTTATATGTGGATATGTTTGATTTTACATGTTGAGTGCTGAAATTAATGTGTAATTGATCTCTCATCTTGCATCCTAGGGTAGTTTCCATCATCCTACATCAAGAGCTATAAGATAGTTCTCCTATAAGGTAAGGTCGCAACGCTCCTTATCTGCTTTGAGGAGCAACTGATTCTCTAAGGCCATAATTACTAGAGTTGGTTGGAAGTTTCGCGGTTGTAAGCCGCACTTACTAATATATAATAAAACTTTAGCAATACCCTGTGGTCTATTACATGGTTTGCAGCTAGCCTTGAGCTCAAGCATTAGCGATTTGTAAATTGAAGTGGACTCCTTGTTAGTGGTCAACACAAATAATGTTGTCTGGGAGCCAGTTTGGAAGGTGACAAACCTGGTAATCAGTTGCAAAGAGTTGCTTGGTAAGCTGGTCACGTTGGACATAGCTCGCATATTTTGAGAAGGTAATGTTGTGGCTGATACGCTTGCATGTATCAAACCCTTCTTTCCTTTATGAACTATTTGTATTGGATGCTTCAGCCATTTTTGTTTCTTTACTTTCTCAAAAAAAAAAAAAAGAAAAAAAGAAAAAAAGAAAAGAAAAGAGAGAGACTAAAATGCGTTATGAATATTCGATTCATTTTTTCTCATTTTGGAGTTTTGATATCACATGATTAACAGCCTCATGTTATAAGTAATGAGCTTTTTGCTTATCGAACGCCAGATTAGCAACTTCTCCTCTCAGTTATTCATTTTATTGTCATGTACCTGTCAAAAAAGAAGATGTCTTCCTTTAGATAAAGTCACAGTTTGTTGTTTTCTCGATGCTTGAACTCCAAGATGCTCACCTTTTATAGGTCAGTGTGTCATCTCTGAGATTTTGTTATTGCAGACAAGTACTTGAAACCTTTTCTCTTTTGAGTTTTTTGTTTTTCCCTTTCCAGTGAGAAATGTGAGGACTACTTGAAGAAAAGGAAATATTCTTCCCACTACACTCGGGTGAATTTGCATGAAAATGCTGAAGACATTTTGGCTTCTCATTGTGCAGGTTGGCCAGTTTGCAAATTGCCTGATTGAGGCTAGAAATGAATTGCAGCATAAGTATGTGCCTATCATCTCGTTCAATGTGCTGACTTGCTCGTGGGTTGCATTTTTTTTCTCTTTTCTTTTTTTACCAATATCAAGTACTTTTTGTTTTTGTGCAGATCTGAGATCATTCAACGCAAGTTTACAATAACAAAGGCACTGCTATTCAAGGCCGACAGGTCATCGTTCGACCGCCTTTGTCAACAGGTTTGGGACATGTCTATTTGCCTGCCAACATGAGGCAATCGCTACTTCTAATACACACATTTCTTGATAGCCTCTGATATTGGTGTGTTGATATCTGCAGATATACAAGCTAGAAGCAGAACAGAAGAGACTAGAGGAGGATGCAACCGTATACAATCGACTGCAGGAGCAGCTGAAGCTCTCACCGGCATATAAGAAGGTACTATATGGTCCTCAACCAAGTACATGGACGGTATCCTCCAGTTTGCAGTTTGTTTCAACGGAACTGTGCTTCAGCGATCCAGACCATTGATACTATGGGCCCCCACTTTTGAAGGGCATATCTCGAAAACCATTCAGATTAGAAGACCCTTCCCAACCCAGTTGGATGCTGATAATTGCTGTATTTTCTTCTTAAACTGTCTAGTTGCAAGCGACCATGGGAATGGTTATGAACGTCTCATCGAGGACATTTTTGGGCTATGGTCCATCCATTGTGGGGCCTGCAAGATCGATGATCTGGACTCCAAGCCACACTCCCCACTTGTACAAACAAATAACACGGGGATAGTGCAATGCGAGATCTTAACAGGATCCTGAGTTCTAACCCACATATGCACCTTGTATTGAAGATGCTCGAAATCAGTGCTCGCATGGAGTCGCAAGCAAGTTCAGGCGATTCGCTAGAGAACCCGGATGCTGAATATACTGACATCTCATTTGAGGAATTGCTAGCCCAAGAAAAGAAGGATTCTTTTTGGTAAGCTCTCTAATAATTGATAGAGAATACATAGTACTTTGTTTGTTGCACTACTTGTATGTGCTTTGCACAGAGATGGGCTGGAAAACACATGCAGGCACGGCTGTCTTTGATTAATTCCTTACATCAGGGCCACACGCATCAAATCAGCTGAAATCTGTGTTGGACAATCACAGCTGGATTTTCTTTTTCCCAGCTCGTCTCCATGCACCTTTCTCCCAATTCAATGATTGCCAACTGCACCCAAGTCACCATACTGACATATTACAGATTTGTACAAGATCTGGACCACTCATCCAGTGGGCAAGTTTCTCCTTGAGTTGGATGATCCTACCCGCTCAGTTTCAACAGGACCCAAATTGTCAAGTGCATTAGACCATCTGATTGACCTGATTTTTCTTGGTGGCCCATATATTGTGTGGCCAGAATCTTGGACACTTCTGATGTGTCTTGCCCTGGGAACTCCTGTGCTCTTGACATTCCTGTATAAAGTGATATTAAAAAATCTATTACAGATTCTTCGTCTCTGATTGTCTTAAATCGACGTGTCCATCCAGGCAAAGGAATGGCAAGCTGAGAACTTCAGCAAGCTAGCATGGTCATCACATCATTGTGATCATTGATACTTGGTGCTGCTGCGCTTTTCTTTTGAAGCATCATGTACATCCGTTCAGACGGGCTGCACCTGCCCTTTTGGGCCTCCGGTCTTATCAAGCCTTTCCACTCTCTTATATTCAGGAAGCTAATCCCAGCGGCGACAGATTTAATGTTTTCGTGACTATAGATTAACATAGGATGGCGCCTGATCTAAGGATTATGTAAGCTTCGAAGATGGCACAGGTGGTAGCACATGCTTATGTGCGGCATTGTGTGGAATTTTGGCACGTCAATGAAAAGAAACTCAGTGAATAATACCATTTACAAGGTGAATCAAACAGGTATGAAAGGTCCTGATGTTTGGATTTTTGGCCATCTGAAAGACCTAACTGATGTTATGAGGTGAAATACGAGGCAATTTTGGTGATGAGAGACTGAAGAGGTGATTCCTGTTGCATGTGAAAATGTGGGGAACCTGTGCGAAATCCACCATCATGAATGTTACCCGAAGAACCGAGATCCATTCATCAGGTGGGAATATGTGTATGCCCAATATTGGTAATCTTTGATTTTATTTTATTTTTTCGTCTGCAACCTTCTGTGGTGGGCATTGGTAACCAAGCAAACCCTGCCTTGTCGTCCTTTTGCAGGCCTACATGCAGCCCAACCACCAATGTGCTGACCTGGGTCCTGCCCTACCCATGAATTCATTGTGCGTCTTGCCTGACTCTGGGATCCAGTGTGTCCTCTGCATGCGGATTAGGTGGTGTTGTGGGGCCCACTGTGACTGATGTATATGCCTTATATCCATAGCTACCATCCGTTTTGCCAGTTACATTTTAGGGGATGAACCTAAAAATGAAGAATATCCAAAGCTCAAGTGGGTCACATCATAAGAAACCGTCCTAGGGCCCACCGGAATGTTTATTTGCCATCCATACCTGTTGGTAGGGTCACACACCTGGATGAAGGGAAAACTCAAATATAAGCTTGATCCAAAACTTGTGGGCTCCCTAGTTTTTAATGGTGGGCGTTCAATCACCACTGTTTCCTGTGGTGTGGTTCACTTGAGCTTTAGGTCTGCTTCATTTTTGGATTCATGCCCTAAAATGAGCTGGCAAAATGGATGGACAGTGTGAATATAAACCAGGTACATCATGGTAGGTCCCACGATGCCCAACACACCACTGCTAGGGGTGGTGTTGGCAACACTACCTGATCCTTGTCCGTGTCCCTTACCCACTGGGGCCCATCAGCTGAGATGATCTGGACCATTCATAATTGTCATTACTAACATAAATAAGATATCGTCCCATGAAAAGGCTTTTACGTGAGGATCCTGACCTTCAAAATTTATGGCTTGTTTGGTAGCATAGAGTTGAAGAGATTTGCCCATTTTCTAGTCGTTTGTTAGTAAGGAATTGGAAGGATTTGGATTTGAGAAATGACCCCAAGAACTCTTTTTAAAAATCCACCTGATTTGATGTAATTTTATTTCAAATCCATGCCACCAAACAAAACCAAACTTGAACACCAGCCAAGAAAATTTTCTTCTTCTGAATCAGTCTAAAGATGGTGGTGGACACAATCACTTGTTTGGTAAGTTTCTTATGGTGGTCCTGGTCTGTATAAATGGTTCAGATGATCAGATCAGCCTAATAGCCATAGTGCTACCTGAAACAATGGGAAGGCCCACTCCGGATATCACGCACACATTGCTGGTGGCCCCACTGTTGGTTAGGCAGAATAAAGAGCAGCAAGCTGGCCAGACAGGCGTATGTGGGACCATGGCTAGGTAAGAGTGGGTTGTGTGGTTGGTGTTTAATGGGATTTTCCAATGAGTGTGACTTTTTAAAATATAATCTGTCCATCATAGGTCCCAGTCCCACTAACACCCCAAACCTCCCGCCTATAAATTGCAAAATAGTGCAGTTTTTATACTTTTTTAGTCTTCCCGCCTTGATAAAAGCAGCATATGCCCTGGGCGTCATTTGTTTGGGCCCCACCTGGACACAAGGTAAGATTTGAAAGTTTTATATTTAAAATCTATAAATAAAAAAGGTAATAGGTGGGTTTCCTCAGGAAAGTCCTTCCTTGGCCCTGTGGGACCTACTGATGCTGTGACTTCATGGCTTCCAACCTTTCCAGAGGGTTGTCCTAAAAACAAGGGCAATCCAGCCGTCATGGGTCACCACGTGAATTGGGAGTTCTTTTTTCTTTTTTCTTTTGGCTGTCCATTATTTTCTATGGCAGGCTCCACTTTGTTGTGGATGTGCCATCTAAGCCGTGCATTGTATGAGATCCACCATGATGATGGCATGCTCCAATATCAGCCCTAAGTTTGATTATATGCCATTCGATTTGTGTATTTGGTGAGCCCTAACATGGTAATGAAATGATCTGGTATTAAGGACATGTCTCCTGCAACCGGATGTTGATTGGGTCGCTATTGATTGGTGCTCTGTAGGCCCTACCGTGATGTGTGTTCTATCCACCCCATCCTTTCATTTTTCTGGCTCAGTTTAGGACATGAGCTCAAAAATGAGCCAGATACAAATCTGAGGTGGACCACACCACTGAAAATGGTTGTGATTGAATGCTTTTCATTAAAGACTTCTTAGGGCTACTTTAAGGTTTATTTGCCATCCAACCTGCTGATCAGGCCATAATTATTGGATGAAGGGAAAACACAAATATCAGTGTAAACCAAAATTTTATGGCATTCGATAATTTTTTAACAGTGGGCATTTAATCACCATTGTTTTCTTATGATATAGTCCAAGATTTGGATAAAATTCATTTTTGACCTCATTGGTTGGTAAAATGGATGAACAGTATACATAAAATACATACATTATGCAGGCCTAACAAAGCACCAACAAGTAGTGATGTCAGGGGTTAGCATGCAATCCCTATCCATACAACTAGATTCCTGACGTGAGCCAATAAAAAATGTGTCATTTGAGACTAGTCCTAATTTGAAAATTAAATATATTTTTTTAAAGTCAAATGATGTTAGCCATTTTTATTAAAGGCTTGCATCTTATAAGTGCATATATTTTTAAATCAAGATTATACTAAATTCTTTTAGACATTAATTCACATTCAATGAATCTTATTAAAAGACCATTGTATGGCTCAAATTTCAATATTCCAGAAAAATCTCAAGATCCAAGCTACAATAGAAGGACATTCTTCAATTGAATCTAAACCATTGTAGTGTTTCGCTTCTCAACCCTGCATTTCGAGGATATAAATCTGAGGGTGCAAGTTCTTGGGTCGTGGTCCGTCCAGGGTGGAATCAACGTACATCAGTGGTATATGTCACTGAATCACGGGCCGCACCTGCGGGAGTAGAAAGCTCGCAACGTACCGTTGAAAGGCAAAGATTTCACATAATTCCTCTGGGCGTATAAAACAGGCTGGACCCTGGGCGGATTGAAATGATAGCATACAACGGCTGTACGTGAACTTTCCATACAACCCTTTTTTTTTCCCAACGTATTGTCAGATGCGTTGGATATCTGATCCGTGAAATATGTGGGCCACACCATAGTGATCACGTAATGTAAAAATGAGACCCGAAATGGGATCGATACGGAGATGGGGAGGCATCTAGCAGTGCACTTCCTAAGCCATACGTCACACGTGTGATGCATCCCAACCGCTCATCACGCAGGAACGACCATGCAGATGTACATGGTTAAAAAGATCAGGTCCGTCCAGTCGACAGTTGGTCTATTTATTCCAACGTCCACTTGCTTTGCACACAGATCGGCTTGAGTTTCAGCCGAATGATGGATACAGTAGGGTCCCACCTGATAAGCTGCTTGGATATGGTACATGTTTGAACTGGTTGGCACGATAGACCTCGGGGCATTTGAAATTCTACTGCCATTTTTTTAGACTTTGCGCGACCGTATCGTGTTTAGGGCTTGTCAAGTGGTGGGTCCCACCACCGGGGGGCCATGGTATTAAAAAAAAAAATAAAATAAAGCCCTTTCAAAAGAGTTAAAAGTCGCGGTGAACAATGACGGTCCGTCCAGCCCGTGGCATTTCGGTGGGTCCCACTACTGACAGTTTTACTGTTCTCGCGCCTCCCAAGAGCTGAGGAGCACAATTTCAGCGCTCCCGAGCTGCACCTACCTTTTCCTGCGAACAAAATTACGAAACTAGCGCTGCTTGCAGGACTCGCGCGAGTGATATGAAGGGACCCGCGGAGGAGTTGCTACACGAAGCAGGTGTGAAGAACCTGGACCATTCATCAGGACATTACACCAAAGTAGGCCCCCACCCATCAGACGATCTCATTCGTAGGACAAAAAAGGAAGGTCAAGAAATAAATCAACGGTCCACTCTCAACATACAACTTCATCTTACACATCGCATGCTACGGGATTTTTTTTTTTTTTAAATTAATACATTTTCAACGAATCAGATTCCTCTAACGTGCTCTGAGCACGCACGTGCACGAGGGGGCCCATTCTCCAATCTCACTCGCGCGAGCCCCATTCTAGTTCCTCAACAGAGCAGAGAGCGCGCGCTACGGGCATCCACGCCCATCCGCCGTATAAGAACTCATCTCCTACAGTCAAGGTACACAACTTCTGGTACCTTACCGCCTCTACCATCATAATTCCGCTTCTATAGAAAATCTGTACCATTAAAATCTCAGTAACCACAATAAAGATCACAAAGAATATATATAATCAAGTTCGGATTATCAATTGGGCCACACTATTAGAATCAACATAAAACCGACAGTTAATTTAATATCCACCCTTGACCCGCTTAAAAATTTATTAATCTAATATTCAAGAACTATCATAATCATGGTGGGACCTGTATTTTTCACGGTACTGATTTCCTAAAAAGTTAATGTGTTGGTGTAAAAGATGACACTGTACCACAAGTTTCGGTACAGTTGCTTGTAGGCAATCAGTTCTCCCGGCGTATTTAAGCAAACTCGCTTCCTCTCCCTCTCTCTCTTCTAGGGTTTTCTTCCCCTCTCATAGCATTCTCCACCTATTCTCTCTTTTCTCAGCAGAAAAGTGAAAATCCAAAGAAGGGAAGCTTCTCTGCTCGAATACTCACCACCAACATGAGCAAGCAGCAAGGCGACATCAACGTCTCCGATCTTGGCTCCTCCCTTCCTGCCGCCGCCGCAGGTCTAGACTGCTTCCGCACTTCCTCGTCATCATTTCCATCCATCCATCCATCCATGCATACATGCATATATGTAAACGGCTCTGATCTTTCGTTACTCTTCTTGCAGCTCTCAGCGCCGAGGATCGAGCGGGCCTCGTTAACGCTCTTAAGGTAACTCTTCATTCCTTATCCTTTTTGGTACGGTTCTATCAAAAGTCTAGGGTTTTGTTTCCTGACTTTTTTTTCTAGAACAAGCTGCAGCACTTGGCGGGGCAGCACTCGGACGTCCTTGAGACTCTATCTCCGAAGGTCAGGAAGCGTGTCGAGGTCCTCCGCGAGATCCAGGTCTGTTCTTCCTTTCTAGGGTTTCGGTCTCGCTTGTAGTGGTGGCTTTTGTAATTATCGCGATCTTTTCTTTAGGGTTTTGGAATTCGAAGTCTTTGTGTTTTCATGCCTGTTGCCATTTTCGTAGTTATCTGATGCGATTATGTTTGGCATGCATGAATCCGTGCGTTTTGGATATGGTATCGCTATTTGCTGAATCTGGTTTGTAAGCAGTCTAGTTGGGGTCCGTTTGGATTTCTATTGATTTGAATTGCAATTTCTAGCCTAATTCAGTGAGTGTAATTGCCTTACATACTGAGGGTTTGGGCACCGACTTGCTTTTGGGTTGGGAATGGAAGGAACTTCACTGCAATTTGAGGTCCACTTCCTCATTTTGAATGCAGGAGAGCATCACTAGTATTTGCTGTTTCTGTTTGATCAAACTGATGATTTGTGATCTGAGTCACCTGTGCATCCAAATCATGCTTTCTTGGGTCCAGTCCTAGAATACCTGTACCTCGTTTTTGAGGACCCTGGATCCAATCGTGTTGGGGTTTGGGGTCTGGTAAGGTTGAGTGAGGGCATTTTCATTATTGGGCCCAAACCGATGGATGGATTAGGTCTCTCGCATGTGTGCCACTTTGACACATTCATTGTGTGTAAATGAGCTCTCACACATGCACATGGCTTAGCAAACCTCATTCTATGAGTGGAATATAGAATGTGAATTTAGGACATTACATTACTAATAAATTATCTAGGCCTGACCCAATTCTAACTGGTCCAAGATGATGGAACCAATCTGGACTCTACCTTTTTAACTGGGTCCATAATGTGGACCGAAACCTGGCCTGATCTCCAAACAGGTCCCGAAGATCGATGTGGACTAATTAAAATAGGGTTGGGTCCATTGCAGCTCTCAATTGTGGTTTTGGAAGGTATGATACAAATCCAGTGGATTACTTTCTCATCAAGGTATTCTAGAACAGTAAAGGTGGCTATAATGGCCACCACCGTTACCTTTATGATACAGGCTGTAGTGGCTGTTACGGCCCTAGTAATGGCCTTCATGGTCTCAATTTTTTAATTGGAAAAAAAAAATCCAAAAAACCTGTATTGGCGTTGTAATGGACTGTTACAGGGCTGTTACGGGTGTGCAACGGGCTCTTATGGGTCTTTTTTTTTTCTTTGTAATGGCCGTTACGACCTTGTAACGTGTAACAGTTGCCACCGTTTCCTTTACGTAATGACTTTTATTGCCCTGTAACAGCTGTTACGGCACACCATGTTTTTTTCCATTCATTTTGTGGTATATTGGATGATCTGTTTAGATGAATAAGAATGAATGTATGATGAGTAGGTTGATCATATGCATTTATATTTATGTGTGCATTCATACATGGGCAGAAGCACGTTCAATTGGTGTCATGGTATATCATTGTTAGTCCTTCATTGTTGTTGGCAACATGGCAAGGTTGCCACACATAGTCGGCTTTTCACACATGGCTGTGTTTGGTTGATTGCATTTCTCACATTGCAAAGATGGCTCAAACTGCACTGGTGTAGTAGGAAATTTATATAAACTCATTACATCTTAGTCATCCATGCAAGGCGAGCTTTGTGAGAACCCCAGACACGGTGCTGATTCAACTGGTTCATATTTGACAGTGCAAAACGCCAATGACATGTTGACCTTTCCCTTTTATTTGGAGGTGTTTCAGTAATTCTACAAAGTTGACTCAGGGTGCCCTGTGGTTAGTCAAAGGGTACCACGCAACACCAAATAAAGTAGGTTTACATTCTTTTAAGATTTCTCTACTGGTCCAATGGCTTCTATGTTAACATTTGTTCATTCATTTGGCTCATCTTGAGGTCACTATTCACTTCCAATTTCTACAAATTCTCATAAATATTGAGGCCCCTCTCGGATACTACTAGAAGAATCTAACTAACCTTCTTATGCAAACTGCAATTGATTTTCTGTTTGTTAATTTTAAGCTGGAAAGAAAAATTATGAACAAAGGTCCTTTTCTTCCAGCAGTTCTGTAGGATACTTATTCTTGACTTTGTTAAATCTCTGTTCTTGTTTTTCTGATCTGCATTTATTTTGATGCACTCTTTAAGTAGCACTTGGTGATGTGGTGGAACTGCACAAAGGCATTGTTCACTTGCTCAGTTGTATTGCTATTCAGAATTCCTATTATGTTTAATGTCTTCAATGTCTGTTGCTTGGCGTTTTCCTGGTTCTCAGAATATAATCAATGCTTGTTTCATTTCTAGGATGTTTTTTCTTTCTTGCTTTCCTTCAACTTAGTTTCACAGTCACGAGTATCTGACCATGTCAAACCTCTGCATGTTTCTCCCTGCTTATGATGGATGTACTTGAGAGAAGATTCGAGTTTTGAATCTTGTAATGGTTTCTCAATTTGCAGAGCCAACATGATGAGCTGGAGGCAAAATTTTTTGAGGAGAGAGCGGCACTTGAAGCTAAGTACCAGAAGATGTATGATCCATTGTATGCAAAGGTATCATTTTTATTTGTTTATTGAAAAGACACTTTCTGAACATGGTTTGTTTTGCCATATCGAGTTAATTGTTTTACCTGATACAGTAGCACATGGGTGATTAACACATTATGCTGTGTTGCACACAGCAAGTATTACTTAGTTTAGGTAGCTTTTTGTGTTGCTCTGGGCGTTGAGGGTTAACAGTAGGATCATCTCTCACAATTGATCTCAGTTTTGTACATTCTCCACTGTTTTCCTTTGGCTCTCAATGAATCAGTATCTTTCAAAACAAAAAGAAAAAATCTCTAGTGAAAAAAAAAGGTTTAGGTAACATTGCTGCATACAAGTTTTCCTGTTAAGCTTATGCAAGTTTTTCCATTAAGCATTTGTATTGTCCAATTTTCTGTGGCATGGGTTATTTTACTATTTTTTGCCACTTGCCATGCTGATATGCTAGTTGTAGACTTGCAGGCACCATTAATTTGCCTCTGATCTGAGTATATTATGCAGTATTTTCTTGTATTTTGCTTAACTATTCCTTTAATTTCGGAAATTTTGCAGAGGTATGAAATTGTGAACGGTGTTGTTGAAGTGGAAGGTGTCACAAATGAACCTGCAGAGGGAACACCTACAGAGGATAAAGCTATAGAAGGTATTTAACAAACCTTGAGTGCTCCAATTTATTGTAAATACTTTGTTTAGGATGCTTATTGTGTGTTGTTTTTTCAGAGAAAGGAGTACCAGATTTTTGGCTCACTGCAATGAAAACCAACGAAGTGGTTGGTGAGGAGGTAAATGACTCAAAAAATGATGTTTCACCAACTCGTGTTTTCTTTTTCTTTTTCTTTCTTTCTAGTATGGTTCTTATGCTTTCCTTGTTTCTCATTTCAGATTTCTGAGCGCGATGAAGGGGCTCTCAAGTATCTCAAAGATATCAAGTGGTTCAGAATTAATGATCCCAAGGGCTTCAAGCTCGAATTCTTCTTTGATCCTAACCCATACTTCAAGAACACTGTTCTAACAAAGACATATCACATGATTGACGATGATGAACCTATTCTCGAGAAGGCCATAGGGTACTGTTATTGCTCATCACTTTCCATGACTAAGAAATTCTACTAGTTGGTCTTCTTCTTCATATTGTATTTAATTTAGTTCAATTTTATTTCTTGCATGATGTGGAATTTGGTTGGGGTACATATAGGACGGAGATTGAATGGTATCCTGGAAAGAGCCTAACACAGAAGGTTCTGAAAAAGAAGCCAAAGAAGGGATCAAAGAATGCCAAGCCCATCACAAAAACTGAACAATGTGATAGTTTCTTCAACTTCTTCAATCCACCGCAAGTCCCGGATGATGATGATGATATTGATGAAGAGACAGTAAGTTCAATGTCACTGCACGGAAGAGCAATTTGACTGCTATTCCTTAGTTGCTGATCATCTCCTGTGATTTCTTTTTAACAGGCTGAGCAGCTTCAGAATCAAATGGAGCAGGATTATGATGTTGGGTACATGTTCTTTCCATTGCATTATTCATATGTTTCTTGCCTACTTCATTCATTGCAAAAGCCTCGTTCCTTTCTAACTAATGATGGTGAATGCCTTTTGAATGATCAAAATGTACTTTTAGAGCCGTGGGCTTTTGATCATTTTGGAGGGTGCAGGGTCTTCTCATCATTTACTTAGTGGAACCCGATGTTGATGGGTGTTTTTCCTTGTACAGGTCAACTATTAGGGATAAAATCATTCCCCATGCGGTTTCATGGTTCACGGGTGAGGCTGTTCAAGCGGAGGACTTTGAAGACATAGAAGGGGAGGATGATGACGAGGATGAAGATGGGGAGGAGGATGAAGATGAGGAGGATGATGAGGACGATGAAGAGGATGAGGATGACGAAGATGAAGATGAAGACGAGGGCAAGAGCAGGAAGAAGGTAAACTCGTGTTATTAGTTCCTAGTTGCACTGAAAATTTTCTTTGGAATGGTAGATTCTAATCAGCTCTCCATTACCTTGTTGTCAAATATTCCAGCAGGGGGCAGGTAGACAGAAGGTATGATATACACTTGTTTCTTCTTTGTACATTTTCCTTTCTTTGGTTTCTTTTGACCTCAAGTAGTCTTACAAGGAAACTCTTTAGCTGTGTATGAATGTAATATCCTTGTTACTGTATTTCTGTGGTTGAAATTGCAGAAAAGCGCAGCCCAACTTGGGGAAGGAGGTGAGCGGCCTCCTGAGTGTAAGCAACAGTAGTGTTGCTCTGGAATAGATTGTATGCAGATCAAGAGCAGTGAATGATTGAAGGGGCGTCTTTCTTTTCTTTCCTTTCTTTTTTTTTTTTGGTTCTCCTATTGTCACAATCTATATATGGAAAGAGAGAAGGGTAGAGGTGGGAGTGAGGGGAGGACTCAAAAAAGTTTTGGTGATTCTTTTTTTTCTTTTTTCTTTTTTTAATCTAGTGTTATTATTATTATTATTATTATCATCATGGGTCATTTGTTTCATGTTTGGGAAAATATGGGGTTAGATCAGTGAAGGATACTTTGCTACTAGTTTTGAAAGGGATAGGAGTCCTCTCTTGGGTTGTCATGGTTCACCAACTGGATTGGTAAGTATTTACATGCTTTGTTCGTCTGTTATTAATTTTTGTTCTGTTTCCCATTTATTTTCTTTCTTGGTTTTTTATTTTTCATGGCAATCCATCCACTTTTAGCAGTTGTACTGAAAAGTGCATCGGAAGTAGGAGTTGGACGGATGTTGTTTGGCTGAGCTCTGCTTTGTTTATCATTTAGCTATTTGGGTTTGATATATGCATCCAACCACATACACAAAACGCTTGGATAATTCGTCTTTCAGATCTTGTCGTCTCATGCGAGAAATGTATGAGAATGTGCCCTTGTAATGAATAAAGAGGAAGAGAATGGAGGGACTCTTTACAGATGTGGCGGTTAGTCGTTCTCTTGCATTTGAGTGTGCATGGAAAAAGCCTCCCTCAGTCCATATGTCACCTTCCTAACGTCTGTTTATGCATTTGCTCAGCTGAATTAAAGTGAATATCTTGTCTCAATGCAGATGCAATTTCTTTGTTTCTCCAAATGCTGTGTGGATTGTTTCTGCCCTAGTCACAACACCAATCACTTCTACTGCCGTCCCTGCAAGGAGAATAAAAAGGTGGGTCCTATATGTGGGTGCACCACCGTAGCTTTTCAGGTGTATCTCCTTGCAAGGAGAATAAAAAAGGTGGTTCCTATATGGGTGCACCACTGTAGCTTTTCAGGTGGTGTATCAAAGTGTAGACGTGGATGCTCTCCAAAAAAAAATCAGGCTGATTAACAAAATAGGTGGGCCACGGTTAACAAAACCAGGTGATGGAGACGAAAAATTGTTTGCATGCCTTTTGAGTGGGTAAGCGAGTCTTGTGACAGAGCATGGTGGGATCCTCAAGATGGACAAACTGGGTGTGACTTGCAGCACGGTGCATGTTTCAGTACACTCTTTGGCTAGATTTCAAGCCAAGAGCTGGTTCCCATTGGCCCTAGTTACACAGAACTAGGCTGTGCGCAATGGATATCCTCGAGGTTGGGAGTTTCTTGGGGAGTTGATCACCCGATGTTGTTTGGACCCACCTTAATATCTGGGACATCCGTACTATCCATCAGTTTCGTCAGCTCATGCTGGGATGGGAGGCACCATAAGCACGGCTTAAGCAGTTGGGGCTAATGGGAGGCACTATAAGCACGGCTTAAGCGGATGGGGCTAAACACCTACCATAACCTTCCAGGGGTGCGCACGTTTTAGTTCAGGACGACATTTCTGTTTTCCATTCACCTTTGTGAGACTAGAATTATCAACGGCCTAGATGGCATATTAACATCATTGGTAACCCAACTAATTTTTAAATGGTTGGTGTTTCCATCCCACTTTTTTTTCTTTTTTCTTTTTTAATTTGGCGTGGCCTGTATGAGTTTTTGGATCTGCTTGATTTATTTTTAGTCTCTACTTCCCCGCATGATACGACAAAACTGATAGACGGAGTAGACGTGGTTCAGACATCATGGTGGGTGGTAGGAAATTGGATGTCTTTTACCTTAACATGTAGGAACATACCATCAGCTTGACCTTTCTGATTATCATTGCATTCGAAGTATTATTTACGCATTTTTCAAAATTTACCTTAACATGTAGAAACATACCATCAGCTTGACCTTTTTGATTATTATTGCATTCAAAGTAATATTTACGCATTTTTAAAAAATTAGAGATGTGTGGGCCCACCCACATGGCTTACTTTAATCGTGAGAGATGCTCCATTGCCCTCAAGAGGATACTCATGCTCCTAGTTGCACTGGTGCACTTGGACAGATCAATCCATTGATGTAGAATGTTCCTCGGGTTTTAATGTGCATTTCAGGGCCTACCATGCAAACATCACACTGATCGGACAAATACAAAACGTTTGATCAATGGTCATTAACACGGACGGTCAAGATAATTTACACTGGTCCAATCAACAATTTGATCCATATATTTGGTAGGCCTATAATGTATTTCTTATGAATCTAAAGAATCAGTTTTGTTAGACAATTTTAATCATCCCATTGATGGCTAAAAAATGAATAGGTATAGAAAATAAGGCGAAATCAATGATTGATTGGATTGTCCCCGATCAAGGAGATTTTTGCGTGTAGCCCATGAAATGTGTTATGATTTTAATGGGCAGTTCACAATGATCGACTGGACGGCCTAAGTGCTCCGATGGAACTGGAAGCATCATAATTTATAGATAAAGAGTAGTGTAGCATTTCTTCTTAAATTTTGCACCATAAATGCCAATTATCCTCTTATCCAAAAATTTGGTCAGAAACCGTAGGAAAAAGTTTACGCCCACCATTTGTTTTGCATAGGGTCCACCTTAGTGTGTAAATGACATCCAATCCATCAATCTAATGCATCTCATCAGGATGAAGGATGAAGGAACTAACCAAAAAATCACACTACTCCAACACACAGGTGGGCCATACCACATTAATTTAGAGGTTTTAGGTATACTTTTATAGGGCAGCCAACCCAAAGTGATGAATCAGCCTGATCTTTGGGATCCAGGCCAAATAATTTGTGGTGTAGCCGTTGGACAATATGGGTCTCATACCGTCTTTAACTTGTTTACCTGAAAATAACCCTTGATACCAGGCACGCACCCAATACATTCAAATGTGGAGCCCACCTTTGACAATGACCTCCTTTGAAAGTCTCTTTCATCGAATGTTCCTAGCCTTCAAATTTATAGTCAGAAAAAGCGGCCCCATATTATTAATATTATTTTCCCAAACCAACTTCCAAACAACATTTCAAGAAAAATAGGTAAAATATATATTGTCATCCAAACAACATTTGTATATAAAATTAGATTTTTAGAACGGACTGTTCATGGGCTCTACCATCCACTGTTCAAATCTTCATTGTTGATGGCCCCCCTCTCCCCAAAGTCCAACAGTGGATCCTCTCAAAATTCCCACTGATTAAAGATTTTCATTGTCCACAATGGATAGCAAAGGTTACCTAACGAGTGATTTTTCCAGTGTGGTCCATCTGTACACAGTTCTTCCAGATGACTGGCCCAGATGAGCACGTGGAGGGCAAAAGCCTCTACTTCATCATCACTCCCTAGGAATCTCATTGAAAAACTCCTTTCCTTTTTTTCTTTTTTTTTTTAATCCTTTCCCGAAGAGCAACTAACTCCCTTCTTTCCTTAATTCAGAGTTGCTAGCAAAGACCTTAACCCTCCTATTTCCTTGGAGATGATATAGGTTCATACAAAAGAAAGAATACAAAACTGAAAAAGCTCATTCCAGCCTCAGGCATCCTACATCTTTCAATGATTTCATCTCACTACTTTGGTCACCTTCACTTCCTTTCAGCACCTCCTTTTGCTTTACATTAGAAAACCAATCATGATGGAAGTAAAGACCAAAAATAAAAATAAAAAATCACTTGAACAAAATCACTGCTCTTTGTTGGACAGAGCAAGAACAAATGTTATCGTCGTGGAAACCAAAAGAAAAACTGCAGCAACCTTACCTATGATATGGTGCACATCCCAATGAGGAAAGCCTGTTTGCCGCCAACCCTGTTTAGTAGCCTTTTTTTTTTTCTTCCTCTCTAAAGGCTATTGACTTCTCAATGCCTCTGATCTACACTGACCAAAGATTCCTCTGGACATGAATGAATTAATAGAAACCCAACTGATTTTCTGCTACAATCTGCCCCAGTTCATGACCTTTTTTATCTCATCATACAAGACCAGGATTGCCGCAGCTCCAGTGCTCCTAAACATGTTGGAAACTGCTCCCCGGTAGAAGGACACTACCCCTTCCATCCTGTAAATCTTCTTCCAACAATCTAGCGTGCTTTGGTACATTGGTTGCTCCAAACCTGACTGCATCATTATACGCCTCCGCACGGTATCCAACGGGTAAGACAACAGGCCTGCTGATGTAGTAACTGCCTGGGCCATCACCCACCGCTTCCATAATGGTATATTGGGATTTGACTCTTTTGACATCATCTCTTTTGCAGTGTCGAAACCCCCAAAGTATAGGCCGCGGTGGATGATCATCCCGTGTAGAGAAGCAGGAAGACCTCTATAGATGCCCCTGATTCCGTCCTTTTTGTAGATGGTGTTGAGGAAGTGGATGATGCCCCTAAACTGGCGGATGCCTGTTCTGCCGACGTCTGCTGCAAGGCGCGTGTGAGCAATATCAAGTGGGTAGATGATGACCAGCGTCGTACAGCCTGCTGCAGCGCCTGCCATGAAGTTGGCAGGAGCCCCTGACAGAAAATGGTCATCTCCACTCCTTAACATTGTTCTGTAAAGATCCTGTGCAGGGATGAGGAGCATAGGTAAACCAAACATGATCAGGATCAAATACATTTGCAATGATGGTTAATTTTCTTCAAATGGATGGTTGTTTATGCATTAAAAGATGACAAAAGATCCTTCACTACATTTATCAAGCTTTTACAAAAATTGCCAATACAAAATACAAACTGCCAATCACTGAAATGCAGCCCGAAAAATAACAAAGGAAAACAAAATCGGTACATAAAGAACCAATGGCAATGATAGGAATATGTGTATATATAGTCAATCCACATTTGAAAGGTACATGTTGATGGGGACAATTACTATGAAAGTGGTTTTGTTCGACTTCTCTATTGATCCATTGATTGCAGTTAGCTGAGCTGCCAGCCAAGTCAATAACTACAAGCCGATGCAATGTTCTTGACCGCAAAACTCCCCTATTTAGGAGTACCAGGGGTTTACACTTAGCCCTCAATGGCAGTTGATTGGTTATTCTTTATGTAATTGGGTAGAGACGCACTAGACCCAACTTCACATAGGGAACTGATTAAAGAATCATGTCTCCTCTCCTGCATCCACAAACAGTACCACTTTTTGGATGATCGATAGGAGAATTAGCCCAAAGACAGGAAATAGTTCTTAAATTGGATGAAAGGTATGCATTCAGAAATACCAAAGCAATTGATCTAAGTAATTAGAAAGAACCATCTATCAAAATTCTTTGAGCTGGGGATACCGCAGTTTTATCAGAAATAATCATTAAGACTTTTCTAGTTTTAATAAAATTCATATAAGCACAGAGAAATTCATGCAGCAAACATGGACATCAGAACAATGTTATGATATCAGTACCAATTTGGACATCAGTTATGAAATACGATCTCCATGCACCCAAAATTACTAAGAATAGTAGTAGAAATATTTGTAGAGGCAGAAAATGTAGAAGCACAGGCTATTTCCAACATATCAAACATACAAAAACACTGAAAATCTATTGCAGTAACAGGTCCACTGGTGAGTTCATAGATGGAGTAACTAATGCATGTACTGAACATCATGATGAAATGTGGACGCAACAACCAACAATGACATGTACAAAAGTTGCATGAAAAATGCCTTGATTGAAGGACCACTGCCACCTTTTGTTTGCCTTTTGAAAAAATCAGCTACAGATAAACTAGGGGAAGAAAACAAGATGGTAGGGGTTTGTCCCACTAACTGATTACCAATTATTACATTCAAAAGCATGATAACAGTGGTCATGCGATCAGGAGATGATCACGAACTTATTGGGTCACATCAGAAGACCAAAAACATTGATTATAAGACATCCAACATGATGAGATACATTTAACAGGTGCAATGCAGATAAGCACTGATATAAAATGTGCTGCTACAGAAGAACCAGAATGTGAACTAATTGTATATATTGGTAAAACATGAACTGCAATTTGTCCTTATGTTTCTGAGGGCAAACTTCTATTAATAGGAAAGGTGCCCATACTAGCAAACCAGAAAATAAATGCTCCCCATGCACACGGGTGCACACACAGAGAATACCAATTTTGTAGGATGGCAACACAATCACATCATTGAGCAGCTGTGTGCTTTCTGTGTTGCTTTTTGGACCTTGGGTGAAGGGTGCTTCCTAGAACATCTTATTTTGGGCTAGGAGTGAGCTTGAGAATTTTAGTCTTTCTCCCAACAATTTGGGCCAGGTCCTAAATGGTAGATTGGCAGAAGTTCTACAATTGGCTGCCCATAGTACATCGATTACCTGGGCTTTCAGAACAGGCCATGTAGAGGCTTGCATGCCAACACAGTCCCATCCAGTACTAAACCCTGTGCAACTAATACATGCAAACCCCATAGGCCACACAGGCAAAGAAGCATCATGGATGGGCAGTTGTGAGACAAAATTCAGAGCACGAGACACACACATGGAGTTCGCTTGTATGAAGCGATAAACATGCACAACCAAGTTGGCACCAAGGGGCACACATGTATCACCATTGAACCAAAAGTGGAAAGGACATGCTCAAGTAACTGGCCACAAAGAATTGCAACAAGCCACCACTACATGTTTACTCGCAACTGCCCATATGCCAACATCATCATGCCAGCTGCTGCCACTTAGCCTAACTCTGCACTTAACTAAAAAGGGGAATTTGCAAGGACAGTTAAGGTCTACAGAACCAATGCCAAACAAGCTCCTCAATAACAATTGAAATTACCAACACCTCTCTCTCTGTCGTGAGAGAGAGGAATGCTCACCTGTGCACTAGTTCTCACAAGAACTCATGAGAACTTTTTCAAAACTCGTCTCACGTGATATGAGCCCAAAATCTGAACGGTCCACGTGATGCAGCACCACATGATACCCCAGGGCCCAACTTTTACCCTTATCTAAAACTTTGGTGGGCCATGACAAAAGAGAGAGACAAACCAAGGGAGGAAATTATTTCCTTTTGCCATGGCCCACCAAAGTTTGGGATCAGGGTGAAAGTTGGGCCCTGCGGGTTTCATGGGGTGCTGCATCATGTGGACAATTCAAATTTTGCGCTCATATGACGGGTGATGAATTCTGAAAAAGTTCTCACGAGTTCTTGTGAGAACTGGTGCACAGGTGAGCATTTCTTTTATATATATATATGGCCACGGCAAAAGGAAACAGTTTCCTCCCTTGATTTGCATCTCTCCTTGCTACGGCCCACCAGAGTTTTGGATCAGGTTGAAAGTTGGTTCCTAGGGATTTCATGGGGTGCCGCATCACATGGATCGTTCAGATTTTGGGCCCATGACACGTGTGCAAAGGTGACTCTCTCTCTCTCTCTCTCTCTCTCTCTCTCTCTCTCTCTCTCTCTCTCTCTCTCTATATATATATATATATATATATATATATATATATATAAAAGCATGATTAAAATATTTTTTGGGTAAAACATTTAATTTTCCTTCCTGTTGTGAGCTGCTAATGAGATGGTTGTCACCTTTTACACATTGAAATCACTTTATCGAGGCACACTCTTGTTGGTTGTATATCCAACGACTATTCTTGTGTCAAAATTGACATATGAACTGAAGAGTTGTAACTGCCTTATTGGCTGTATGTTTGCATCAAGGAGGAAAGTGCACCACTTTTGTTGAGCTGGCTCACTTTGGCTGGGTATTGAGATTCTTTAGTTCATTTGCTTAAAATTGGAGTTTTCCGCATGGTGACAAGAGGTCTCGGCTGCTGATTCAGGAACATGTAGTTTCATCAACAAGAATGCACCGTCAAGGTTTTGAGGGGATCTTTCTAAGAGGTGGAATAGTGATAAACAAGATCATATAGAGGGATGCCAGTGCCTCTTCCTAGTATGTACGTTGCTGTCTCCCTGTCCACCCTCACACACGCCCCAAACTGGTAGAATTTTCGATCCTCAAAACATACCTCTCGTGTCTTGGCTCCCCTATTTCTAGCAGTGTGACACCAGAATACCAGATTTAATTAGAATGTAACCAAAACGCTTTGCCAGTATCTTCTATAGCATTGCACATCATATATTTGACTTAGTAACTGTACAACACAGAAAAGTGATGGCATTGATTTCTTCACCGAACATATATGAGACTTGCAAGCCTAGTTAAAGAACATCAAAGAGAGCAATGCCAACTATTTAGAAGGTGCAATGAAAACCAGCAAGAGAAGGTCTACAATGACGAAGGTTTGGTTATGGCTTATATGCAAAGAATGACCTCTGAAGTGAACCTATAACAGACTCACATCTAAGACAATTTAGCCATGCTAAATCAAGAGGAAACTGGGTAAAAAAGCTAATGAGATCCAGTTGCCATGCAACTTAGATATGATGCCAACTTTCAACGTGCCTGATTTGTTTGAGTGCCACGGTGAGGTTCCTAATATTCAGCAAGTTGTCCACATGGGCTAGCTGCTCCCCAATGAGAATACAGACCAAGTCGACAAATAGCTGTGCATAGAAACCACAGTAACCTAATTAGGTTGGCACATGCATCACTTAATGAAATGGAAGAACAAGCCTCACTCTGCATGCACTGAAAAAGATGGATGCAGACCTCTACTACTTGCTGAATTTCTGGACTGCTTGCAACTGATTTTTAGGGCAAAACTTCTAGGATTACAACTGGCAAAGTATTCAATAATGGCATGGCCACCATTGTTACTGTTACGATATGGGCCACAGTGGTCGTTACGGCACTGTAATGCATAATAGTACCCATTGTCACCATTACATTATGTAACCATTTTGGATACCATGACAAAGATATTTTTTAAAAGAATGTCTGTTGATTTGTACTGATTCTGTGATGATTTCAGACGCTTTTTTTTTTGAATCTATGTAAGCTATTTTTAGGCTGATTCTCTGATGATTTTAGGGGCCAAGTATGCTATTTTTAGTCTATTACAATTTGGCTCAATTTTTGTAGAGAAAATTGTGGCTTTTTTTTTTTTTTTTTTTCTTGTTAGCTTGCTAGTAGACACCCCACTGTCAGTACACACTCCATTGTTAGCCACCCCCACTAGGAATCGATACCATGACCTCAATGTTGAAACGAGGTATCTTCACTCAGTCTGCCACTTGAGCTATGGATCAGGGTGTGACAAAATTGTGGCTACTCAGCACTCAATAACCTATTTTGAATAGATCATATTAATTAGAGACAAATCTAAAAGCTAGAAGGTTTAGGTGAAAACTTTCATGGGGATTCAAGGGTGTGCCTATAGGTTCTATAAAAATGACTACTCTCGGATTTAGAAGGCACTACAATTTTCTGAGTTCTTACCTTAAGTACTTATCACTTGTGTAGAGATTCCGATTTCAATAAGTTGTATTCTTTTAACAATTTTCAATAAGTTGTTTAACGGTTTCTATTCCAATATTCTTGTGTGGTGTTTTGACTTTATAAATTCTAGCCATTCAGGCATTGAATTCTCATTGATTGATAACTGAATTTCATCATAAATACAAACTTATCCTTTCATTAGTCTAAAACATGGCTCAATTCATAAGAACTATGCTTGCACTTTTTTGTAAAAGTTTTCCCTTCCACAGACTAAGTTCAGCCCTTTACATCAACAAGAGATTCTATACATTTAAAATCTATTCCACTACACGGTTTTATGTTTTGATTCCCTCCTTTCCAGATCATGATTCAACATGAACTAAGTGAAGGTAAGAGACGAATAGTCCCAATCCACCAACTGATGAGATTCTAGCATCTCACTGATCACTGGGTTGTTTGTATTTGACAACACTTCTCAAAATAACAAGGGGAATGGCCAAGTAATGGGAGCCCTGCTTGCACCACGATAAGGTTGTGAAAGATACATCAAACGATGTTGACTTTCCAAAACATGATTTGACGTGTTCCAGTATCCCACTCAATTTCTTGCTCTCTAACCATCTAGAATGTTGTAGAGACCATAGATTGAACAAACTCACTGTGCGAGAGCACTCAAAAAGTACACAAAGGAATCGATCAACGCCTCATCCCAAAAACATGACATCCACCTAATCCCAGAATGAAAAGCTCATGATATAGCCCAACAGAAAATCGATAATCCATGGATCTGAACCCATATAAAGATAAAACACAATGCATCCACCTGACGGCACTCAACCAGCGAAAGTGATAGTATAAGATCTCCTACACCCTTCCCAGGATCATTTACCATCATCTTTTTTCCATTTTGACATGATTGATGTTTGGATCAGTTGACCAACTTTTCCCTGCTAAACACAGTCACAATTTGGAGGAGCTGAATCTGCAAGTGCAAATCACCCAGTGACAGAACATTGTAGTCACATTTTTCCAGTCATCAAAGTTAATTCCAAAATCAGGCTCCAATACTTTTCAATGTAAGAGGGCATCCTTCGAAACCATCCTCGTCGTCGAAGTCCATCACTCCATATGTCTTTAGGCATTTCCAATGGAACCAACTGAGGACGAATGACACCCTAATCCATAGCTCAAGTGGTACACTGAGTGAAAGATACCTTGTTTCAACACTGAGGTCTTGGTATCAATTCCCTAGTGGGGGTGGCTAACAGTGAAGTGTGAATTGACGGTGGGTGTACTAACAAGCTAAAAAGCAAAAAAAAAAAAAAACTGAGGACGAATGAAAATCAAAATCCTTGCCCCCAAATTCACAAATCACAGCAGAACTGCAATCATCTCAATGCCACAAATGGTTCACAATCATAATCTCACTCACTTCTTGTGAAATAAGGGCAATGATTCTTAATAGCAGGATTCTTCTAAGTGGCAGCAACTCCTGCTTTGAATCCCTGATTCAGACTCTTGCTCCCACTCCCACTTCCTACCTGTTTATACTTGTTGAAATTATGAAAGAGATGCTGCCCCGCTCCCAAACTGAATTTGTTGCCACTTCGCTTCACTCTTCGTGCAATTATAGGCAGTATGCCAATATCGAAGCTGCAATACAGAACTTTCCTTGGTTGTCGCACTTGCGATAATGATGATGATGCAGTCTTTGCATGCCATTGTCTTCTTCTTCAACTTACCATATTCCGTCATTTTCTACCTCTACATCCTCTTCTATAATTCGTAGTTGAAAAATCACCAGACAACCCAACGCCTACAATTCCTGCAGCAGCCTTCCACAGTCACATTTTTGACAACAGAGCTAAAATTGCTGCACTCAAACCATTCAAGGCAGCAGTCTCCACACACAAATTACAACAAACAGATGAGATGCACATAACACCGCATCCATAATTAAACAACATTTCCGAATTTAAAAAATTACAATGCACTGCATCCCATCCCAAACTCACAATTATCTCATCTTGGATGAAAATTAAAAGATGGGTTTCATTCCTTCGATATAAAAGATCAATCGTCCAATGAAAAAAAGAAAAACCAACAAATTAACGTATTAAAAAAAAAAAAAAAAAGGAAGACAAGAACGGAAATCGCCCAAAAGGGCGTTGATTACCTTGAGGGAGAAATTGAGAGCGACGGAAGGGTAATACCGAAGGACGCTGCTGCCATTTCCTCTCCAGAGAGAGAGGATGCCCTCTTCCCTCACGGTCCTGACGATGCAGTCTATCATCCCTTTGAATCTGCGGTGGGTCTCACCACCTCCGCCTCTGCCTCCGATAATGGCGACGTTACTCTCCTGTGTCTGCAGCAGGAGCTTGGCGCGCTCGATGGGGGCCACGATGGTGTGGACCACACCACCCATCAGCGCTCCCGCCATCAGATCTCTCTGGAAATTCGACTGCCAGGATTTCTTCCTCCTTACATCTTCATCTTCCTTCATTCCTCTCTCTCTCTCTCTCTCTCTCTCCAAACTGCTCCTGTTTGGAATTCTGTTTTATTTCAATCTCGTTTTGGTTTCTGGTTGAAATCTCCGTTGTAGAAAAGTGGGAGAAAAAGCTTCGATACTCTGGCAGATGGTGATAGATGATACACAGGCACTTACAAATTGCATACGTGTCATCCAAGTAAAATTAAACTGTCCAACTTATATTTGGAATTCTAGATGTATCATAAAGACGTAACCCAAAATTTCCCTTATTTGATTATCTTGGTATCAGATTAGTAGACATTTATTGGACGGTTACGAATGGAAAATATCCAATGGTCCAATTTTTAACAAACAAGTGTCAGATTCTCAGAGGTTAGGATGGCTGAAACAATCTGATTTTGTACATATGTCTTATCAAGAGTGGTTTATACAATTTAGTCGGTTTAATTTTAGCTATTTATGACACGTATGAAATTTCTGAGTGCCTGTGTATCAAGCATCATAGTCTGCCTGAGTATCATAACTCCGCTGAAAATGATGATTGCTTATTATTATACGAGACGGGTTTGTGTCATTCCGCTTTTTTATTTTTTCCATTTCTGTATATTTCTGTGAAATGAAGATTGTATGATAGGTGGGCCCCTCAGACCGACGATCCAGATTTTTGATCTGTTGATCCAAACCGTAGGTGGAACATCTCTAAAGCTATCTTCATATGATGTTTTAACTTTTCGTTTTGCGACCTATAACTAGACGATTAATGGAAGAAACAGTAAACGGTCCATCTTCATCCGAAGAAATGTCCTTATATTGGTGGTTAAGATCTCCATACCTCTGATTACTAAAGTTCCGTACAGGATGGGGCTCGATGAACCAATGGTCTGGATTTTCAAAATATGGGGCCCACTTACCAGAATTCAAAACCCGTGTACACTGTGCGAAGACGTGGACGCGCATATACTATACCGGGTACCAAAAAAGGGCAGGGGCCCGCCGTGCTTCCGTGTGACATCCACTCCGTCCATCAGATGATCCCGTAGATCTTAGACCATAGAGAAAAATATCCCAATCTGAAACTCAGGGTGGGCCACACCACGGTAAAAACAGGCAGGAGACATTAAACATAAGCTTGCCTATGGGGCCCATAATTTTGTGTGTATTACATCCAATCCGTTCATCCGGTTTTCCTCATAGGGATTAACAGTAAAAATAAAAATTCATCTGATCCAAAACTCAGGGGAGCCACACCACGTAAACTTATAGCCTTTGTAGATGGTGTATCCCATATTAGTATCGTATAACTTTAATATTCATTTTTTACGTTGATAATGAGAATACGAACAAGATAGACGGAGTGGATTTTAAAAGATCAACAAAGAGGCCCCACAGAGCTCGGGTATTTTACCCGCTTCGTGCATGAAGAAGATTCGGGTCCCGTTTCGGGACGCACGTGCTCGAGTTTGGGAAGGGAAGAGCGGAAACCGGGAAATGGGATTCTAGAGGAATTTTGAAGGACTGACGAATCAGAACGGTGAATACTGTCCTGATGCAGCTATTTTGTGCAAGTAGGATATATTTATTGGTAATCCAGACGGTTGAAATTATGGGCCTCACAATGGATGGAGTATATTCTAAAATATTCCAAGATTGGATGGTTATATCCATACGATACAACCTGACATTCAGAATCGTTGCTGTGTTTTCTCCACAACCGTTTATCCAATTTGTCTAATTTATGATATTTTTTAGGGACCACCCACCCATTAGTGCTTCCTCTAGATCGACCGTCGGGATCTGCTTACCGTGGCCGCTACATGTAAAAACCGACGCATCAGGACCGTACAATTTCCCGGGCTTCCTTTGTATTCGGTCAACACTCGACCGTGACAGGGATGGATACCTGTATATATAAATGAAGAAGAATCATATACCGTGATCTGCAGTGTAGGGTGATTATGCTCATGCATGCGTATTTCTACGGCTAGAGGACCATATCAATGCCGAATGTTGAAATCCGGCCCAACGTGGGTACCATCATGGATCGATCCTAACAGTCCAATTGCTTGACCATCAAATGGATGGCCAAAATACAAAGGTTGTCTGAAAAGCTGGGAAAGCCTTATGCGAGAAGTTCCTGCTCTTGGAAGCCAGGAGGAGCCCACCATGACGTTTATGAGCAATCCATCCCGTCCATCCGTTTTGAAAGCTCATTTTAGGAGCTCATTTAAAATTCAGGAGGATCCAAAACACGAGTGGGCCACACGAGGTGAAACAGTGGGATTGAACGACCACTGTTGAAAATTCATATGTTCACAAAAGTTTTCTATTTTTTTCAATTCATCCCAATGGGTATAACATTATAAACGGTTTGGATGGCATACAAACATCAAGGCAGAGCCCAGGAAAGAATTTCTTGCGAAAGATTTGAGTTAGATGGTAGAAAGTCAACCTCACGGGCTCCGGACGCGCACCCACTTGGGTTCGTCCAACGAACCGGCTCGAAGTGGCGATTGACCATGGTCGCCAATGGTTTGATGGTTCGTTTCCAGAAACCACAGGAAATAGCGTATGCAAATATAGGGACTGCCATATGCCGCTCGTTCATCTTTACGGGAGCGGATTAGGTGAGACCCCGGTCACACCGAAGATGGTTCAGCCCTTACCGTGTGGCCCACCTTGATGTATGTATCCTATATCCACTCCGTCTATACGTTTTTCCAGATCATTTTCTAGTAACAAACGAAAAATTAGGCAGATACAATTATCAGGTGGACCATACCATAGGAAGCAGTGGTGATTGAACACGCTACCATTAAAAACTTCTTAGGGCGTAACTTAATGTTTTCATAGTGTTTATTTATCATCCAATCTGTTGATAAGATCACTTAAGCCTGGATGAAGGGAAGAGACAAATATCAGCTTGATCCAAAACTTTTCTGGCTCAGTAATGGTCAATCACCACACTTTCCTATGGTATAGTCCACTTGATGATTGGATCTGCTTCATTTTTTTAATAATACCCTAAAATGATATGGAAAAACAGATGAACGGAATGGATACAAAATACATACTTCAAGGTGGGCCCCACGGTAAGGGCCACACCATGTTCGGTGATTCCAGGGTCTCACCTAATGCATAACTGATACAAACAGCCTTGATTCCTGTCACATCCACAAAAAGGCCCACTCTATTGACGGTCCGGATCACAGTACATTTGTACCATCCAAGTGACACATGTTAGACGAATAAAGCCATGATATGATGTTGGGCAAGAAAAGGAGTGGCTACCATTTTGAGAAAGAACCCAATGCTTGAGCTTGAGGCCATAGAAGAGAGTACAAAGGCATCTTGTATCATTTTCTTATATTCGCATACTCGTTGTAAAAGGGTTAGATGGGAACATATGCAATTTTTAAACTGTGCATCTGTGGACCATCCAATCTGTGGGTCCTGCGGTGATCATAGATACAACAAAATGTATAATATTTCAGGTATTTTTTTAGGCTCTGATATATATATGACTTTTCACAATTAATTTAGATTTTCTTAAACCTTATAATAAATAAGACTTAATTATGATCATGCCCTAGCCAACTCAGGTGCCAGATTTTGGAGCGTGACAAAATGTTCCCCATCAGACGGTCCAAAGTTTTCAATCAGGCCCATCTATTTCCTTGTCAAATGTTGCAACCCACCTATAGCAATCGAATGGCTAAGGATTATCATTGGGAAGATAATAGGACATGGCCCACTTCATGTTGGTGGCCACTATATTGACATCCTAGATGATTGAAAATGCCGAGTTTTGGAGCATCATTCACTACACCAATTTATAAGAAACTTTACACAATCTGTGCAGATAAACTAATGTCTAGTTATCCTAAATGGGCCCACATTCCACTCTTTTACCTTGTCGGCATATGTTGGTGGTGTTAGTGTGCGTACCAAAATCAATTTTATATTTTTTTACTATTTTAGATGATACGTGACTTCTAATATAGTCATGGAGTATAAGTCTATGTATGTGAACACCTTTGGAGGTATTTTAGACCTTTTATTCACAAGTAGTTTGCTTGTAAGGCTAAGTTACATTTCAAGATGTAACACGCAAGTCAAGCTTTGTCCAAGTCCAGCACGTATTCTTCAACATAAGCCCAAAACTTAGCCTAAGCTTGTGACAAGCCAAAATAGTCCAGCTTAAATCTAACCTAGAATACATTTGTAGGGCCTGGTCCGAGCCCGAACTCGGTCATTCTTAGAGAGAGAGCGAAAGCCAAACATGGGCCCACCTGATTATCAGGCCAATGTGCAACTCATGGTGGTCCCACTTAAGATTGTAGCATTTTCAATTCCCAACAACGTCGAGCTCGGTGTAGCTCTTGAAGCTGGGGACGATGCACTTGCCCTTGATTGTGTCGACGATCTGAACATCGTAGTCGTTGGAGGGGAAAACCTCAAGGAATTGCCGACGGCCCCAATTGACACCTCGGGTTGGTAGTACCACCGGACATGAGCCTACACATTGCTGCCTTGGCTGTTGGATATCTTGGGCAGACGAGGTTTTGCTATGGAATGAAGGATACAAGGACATCAATATGTGGAGAGAGAGGGAGAGGGTGTAAAATTTAAGTATTAGATGCTTTTAAAAATGTTAATGGGCTGGGTGGGATGATGGGCTTTTGGACGGAAAAATCCAAGCCCAGCCTGCTCAAGACACAGGCTTGAGTTTTAAGCCCGAACCCAGCCCTTGGACCTGATAATCCAACCCAGGCTGAGCTTGAGGCAGGCTAAGCCCGGAAGCCCATACAGCCAGCCTGGCCCATTGACAACCCTAGTTATTCGAGGTAAAGGGTGAAATTGAATTTGGGCCTTTTGTTTTTTTATATATATATATATATATATATATATATATATATATATATATATATATATATATATATATATATATATATATATATTTATATAGAGTTTAAGAGAGAAAATGAAGAGGTGAAAAGGGTTTTTTCTTCTTGGCTGAAATCTTGGTAATAATTGTTTTCTAATGACAACTTCTGGCAAGAACAATGGCAAGTTGAGAAGTTGATTGTATTTGCAAAGGGTTTGTTATAAAGAATAAAAGATAACCAACGTTACTTTTATAATCTCCTTTTGACAGTGGATTCATTTGCTTACAATTTTGCTCGTGGACAAGCTTATTGATGCGAATAATATAAATATTGAATCTAGTGAACTCTAATTATCTTGATGTTTTTTTTTTTTTTCCAATTGATTTTCCTTCAACTAGTGGACTCTAATTATCTTGATGATTTTTTTAATTTTTTTTTTCCAATTGATTTTCTTTCATTTATAATTCATAATAGTGCCGGGAGTTGTTGGTTGTGTAAACAAGGTGTTTGTGATTTTTGCTTGAAGTGGTGACAGGGTTTGAGTGAAGGTGCTAGTCACAACATGTAGATTGCTCTAGCTCATGGGCAGCTTTTGGCCTATCAGTTGATCTAAACAAAAGGATGATGGGATTTCACACTCAAAAGGTGCAATGTTATTTTAAGGTAGAGAATTTTGGCATCCAAGAACTACATGAACACATATAGACATGAGTAAAGAGGAAGCAGTTGGGGGTGGGGGGAGCAGAGAGGAAGCAGTTAGAAACATTTTGTACTCTTTCTGTGGCAAAGAGATGCGTGCTGCTTCTTGCTGCAACCCCGCTTGGATCGTCAGGTTTCAGATGACAACTACTAGTCTTACCTTTGGAAAAATCATGGCATGGAACTTGTTTTAAAACATCATGTAACAGAAAGAAGCTGAGTGTGCTGCTGTTACATGTTGCTTTCCTTCTATGAAAATCAATGGCAAGGATAGCTGGTAGAATTGACATAGCTAAGAAGCCCACTGCATTGTTTTCCAATTTCATGTAGATGTGTTTGGATGTACATTTGTTACAATTGTAGTCATTAACATCCAAAAAAATGGAAGTGAAATATCACACACCACCATCATCATCTAGGCCTTATTCCAACTAAATGAGGTTTGCTACCTATCAGGGCCCATAACTTCAGTTATATTATATGTCAGGTCTTTTCTCACTACCTCCACATAATGTCAATGGATCAGATCTTGAACCAGATCCGATTGGAATTCAATCCTATTAAATTGGATTAAAATTATTAATCGGGTCTATCAGATACTGAAAACATGATCTGTTTATAGTCAGATCAGATTGGGATATACAACAATTCAATTTGATAAAAAGCCAATCAGACACATATATAAAGATCCAATCTGACCTGTTTATAATGGTGTTGTTTTAAATGTGTGGTTAGGTTTTGATGGGAGGTTTACAGGTTTACCGGATGCCCCAATGTCGAGACCGAATGGATATATATATATATATATATATATATATATATATATATATATATATATATATAAAGAGAAAAAATGCATCAACAGCGCAGCGAGATGGAATTTGGATGGACTTCGAATTCAAGTAGTGTTTTAAAATATTCATAGGATGTCAGGACCAAATTTAGATATCGGATATTCCCAGTATGATCAGATTTGGATACACACATATCCTTTCATGCCTTCCCCTTGCCCTTTTAGAGCCTTCACTTCATTCATTCTCACAATAATTGCAATTGCTTTCGATGCAATGCAAGTCCATAAAATGGAAGTAAGCATTATATATATATATATATATATATATATATATATGGGAACCAGTTCGTACGTACTACGTACGAACTTTTTTGAGAACCCATCATACGTGATGTGGATCCAAAATCTGAACCGTTCATGTGAAGCAGCACCTCCTGAAACCCCCCAAGCCCAAGTTTTACTTTGATCTAAAACTTTGATGGGCCATGAAAAATGAAAACAGTTTCCTCCCTTGATTTTCATTTCTTTTCTATGGCCCACTAGAATATTAGATCAGGGTGAAAATTTGTCACGTGAGGTTTTATGGGATTCCGCATCACATGGACCGTTCAGATTAGACACCCATGGCACGTGTGTAAAGGTGCGCACGTGCGTAGGGGAGCATGACTCTGTGTATATATATATATATATATATATATATATATATTATTTTTTACGCACACATGCACCCCCACACACTCATGCCATAGTGGGATTTCACCACCTATGGATACTCGAACCCTTGACCAGGTGTTGAAACTCCTGAGAGTCTACCACTGGAGCAAAAGGATCAAAATGGAAGTAAGCATAATTTCAGACTATCCACCGTGATTGCATTTGGAATTAAATGAACATCCAAACACACCCTTACCCAGCATTTTGGAATGAAATAAGAAATCTGCAATCCAGCTGCTCCTGTTGTGTAGTAACAGAAAATCATTAAACTACAGTCTGTAACACCATTGTATAGTTTGGCATTTAGAACACCAACTCAACCACATTCATGAACCAGAGGATGTATTTAGTTTAGCACTTTGAAAAAAAATGATGAAGGGTGCATTTGGTTGCACCAAATATTTATTTAATTTCTTGACATTTGTGCAACCAAATGCACCTATAACAAAGAAGAAACAGAAATGACCACAAGTTCATGCATCGAAATGCTTACAGCAGACTGCAATAGGAAAAAGAAACTGCAACACCTTTCAAGCACAACTTTATTAACTGTATCGATTCAATCTTACAATGATAAATCAATGACAAAAGCTTGAACCTCATAATCATTAGACTCTTCGAATCTAATAAAGCAATGAAACAAATGCTTGCACAGAAAGGGTTGATTACATGAGAAAATCCAATCCTTGCAAGCCAAGGGCTTGCAACCCCTCCTATGAAACTAGAAATTCGCACGGGAACTTGAAATCTGCGGCCCCATGTCAGCTTTACTCAAACATGATTCTTCCTTCTTCATATTACTTACAAGCGGTGTTTATCAAACAGATAATTCACGTATTTACATAAGATCTTCCTGTCACTGATCCCACCCAATCCATAGGCTTCTGTCTGCGGGGTGTGCTGGTGCAACTTCACCAATCTGCTGAAAACATTGGCCTCGATCTTGGATATTTTACCATTACTAAGAAAACCAATACTATTGGAGTGTATGTATATAATACTGAAGAAGAATACCAACGTCGTCTTTTTAACTTATTTGGGTATTTCAGCCTATTACTGGCAGATGGCCTCGACTGCGAGCTTCTTCATGACATTGGGACATGGGTCTCCCCCGAAAACTTCAGGGGATATCGTTACTGAGCACCATTGCTGCCCAATGCAGTTCTGCAACAAATCCCCACATTAGATTTCTCAAAGACGAAGATTTTTTTTTTTAAAATGCAATCTCTAACTTGGGTGTTAGTATATTGGATGTAGCATAACTATGTCAAGATTAGTTAGCCTATCTATGTTCTAGAAAGATCGGAATGGATAGAGAAATGAAACACTTAAATGTACCTTTTCAAAAGCATCGTATGATTTGTGGGCATGGCAGCTCCCCTCCTGGAAGCTTCCACATACTCCTTCTGGAGTCCCGAAGCTAGCAAACTTTATGGATGAAATCTTTTGTCCATTGGCACACCACAGATGGGCCTTCGGCCGTTGTGGCATTTCAGGTTTCCCGTAGGCCTTGATATGCCATTTCTTCAGAGTAGGCTGCCACTCAGAGACATCAGCACAAACACTTCCTACCGTCCGTTTGACCAAGGAAATCCCAGTCGGATCACCACCCCATTCCTCAAACAAAACCAGTAGATTCCCAGTCGGGTATAGCCATGAACGTGGGACATGATACCTGTAAAAACATAGTTGTCGGTCATTCCATCGAAGTTCAGGAATAAACCCCCTACGGGACCATTACTGAAAGTAATCAGCATCTTACCATCTTTGAGAGGCCTCCCCACAATTAGTTTGGCATTTCTTCTCAGTGTATGTTCCACTATAACTACATTCGTCACAAGTACCGTATGCTTTATAAGCAGGCCAATAGCGGCCAATGCTCTGACCATTTATCCATATTTGACCTTTTCCCATGCTACCCATGTCTAAAGCCAAGGGCTCGTTCCCAGCTGGGGCACTGAAGATAGTCTGAAAGCATGAAAATGGAAACGATGTTATATCAGACCTGCTTAAAACATATTTCGAAAACTCAACTCGATTTTCATCTGGGTCAGGTTGACTCAAAGACTCCACCCAAATTGACTCGATTTTAATAAAGTTCTAATATTAAAAATAAATGAATTGGTAATCATTTTTAAACTTTTTACAGGGTATAAGTAATATAAAATACTGAAATAAAAAACAATGCAATGTGTGGCACGCTGGTTAAGGCTCTCAATTCTTGTGATTCGTTAGGTTCTAGGATCAGCTCCAATTTGCTCCTCTTTCATTTCTTTGAATAAAGTGAATTCACAAGGCCAGTGACTTGGTTCAAATCACTGCCTAGTCGTGTTGAGTTTAAATAGTCTTTGGGCCAACTCGACAAGTCTTCTTAATCAGAACCAAGGTCCATGTCAGGACCAATTTCCCATGTAATTCAGCTCGAAATCGAATTGAATTGGCTGGGCCGAGTTTGGAGTCAGTGAGTTTTAGAACTATGGTTTAAAATATCGTCTCTCTTTTTGGAATTGAGAACTGTAAAAAGCAATTTGATTCTGATGTAATGATGGCCAATTTTGGAAGGAAGAAGCTCCTTTCCGGAAACAAAGGAAAATGTCTAGTTTGATGTTTTCCTTCCATACCTTGTACCATGTTAGGGGCTGCTTTTGGGCGATTAAAGATGCCCACTCGACGGAGGAACTTCCACTGAGCGAATGTAGTTGCAAAGCTTCACCTTTCAAACCAACCTGCACAGGAAAATCAAAATTACTTGGTTGTGAAACCTTTTAGAAGTCGATGGAAACAACCAAAGAGGATGAGAACGGCATGAACCTTGTACGACCATTTCTGCCATGACAAATCTCTTCTCCCCTCATTGAGACCGTTCAACATAACTGGACCGAGAACCCCAGCATTCCATGTCTCAAAATGTGTCCCCACGTTCTAAAAATCAATCGCAATTGCAAGTCTTATAAGAAATTCTCAACAACTAGAATGCTAGATGCTGTTAAGGACATTCAGCAAGGATATTGAACTAACCGGAAGGCCAACAGCTATGCTTAGAACTGAGATCTTGTTATTGCCAGCTCTCAGATTCACATTGCCAGTAAATGTTAGTTTTGGATTATCTAAACTCCCATAAACAGTCCCTGCCAAAAAAAGAAAGGCAAAAGCTCTTGAAAACATGCATTCTCAGCTGAATTGTAGTTTGCATAATTTTATAAGGGCCTATTTGGATCCTTGTATTGATCAATCCTAGATTGGCCAATACATGCATTTTAAACTAATTTTTTACACCAATGCAGTTTAAAGTGCATGTTTGGCCAATCTTGGATAGACCAATACAAGGATCCAAACAGGCCCTAAGGGTACTGTTGGAAGTACCGTGTGAGATGGGGCAGCCGTGATGCTTTTCTGGCAACATAACATTTTGTTCATTTCAAGTGGCACTTGAAATGAAAGAAATATCAGTTCAGGCCAAAAAGCGGAACTGATACCCATTAATTGAGGTTTGGTTTTTTGCACTACCCAAACGCACTCCATTAGGGCACGCAAAAGGGGCTTCCTGCAAATGGGCTTTTCAAGCCTTCTTTTTCAGTTGATTTGCCGAAAACCAATCTGATTGGCTTTGTCGAGTCGGATTTTTAGCGACTATTTCGTTGAGTGAGGGATCAGACGGGGGTTTGCAAAGTGCGTCCGAACGCACACCACCAACTTTGGTTTGGCTCAAAATGGCGTTTAGGCCTCAAGAGTCCCTTTCGAGGGTGTCCAAATGGTACTGAAGGACTCGGCTGAAAATCAATATGGAGGGGTTACTTCAAAATGCTAACTATTCCATGAAAACCAACCTGATAATTCACCATTGATAAAGACATGCAAAGCGTGGCCTGCTGATAACACTGAAAGGACAGGGTATTCACCCTTCTTCAAAAACCCTTCATCTGGGTCTATTGTGACACTGGAGTTAAGAGGGAGAGGAGTTAGTACTGGAGAGCTGCTTTGTTTGTGAAGATCTCAAAGAGGTGGGCTACTCACTCTGTTGTGTACCACAGATAATCTGTAACATCTCTTGTAACATTTATCTGCTCCAACAGCCCATCCACCGTCATCGAATCATCGTTGTAGGAGGCAGTCTCTTCGTTGTATGTGACCCAAGAAAAGCCATCACTATTCACTGGCGTCATTATCATCTGGGATGTCTGAACGGCAACCTGTATAGAGACTTGATAAGCATGAGTCATTTGACAATACCAAAAAAACATGCTGTGCACAATTCACCAATATCTTCCTCACCCTTGCAGTGTTGAAAACTGTGTTTTTGCAGTCGGGAAGGATGCTGATGGACCAAGGAGGAAGATTGTAGTGCATGCCTCGGAATGCCACTTTCACGAAATATTTTGAGTCATAGTTTGCAAGGAATGCAGCGCAAGCTCCTGATTTTGACTCAAAGACATGAGACTGCAGGCCAAAGATTAAGGGTCAGTCCAAAACTATCTAAGACCCGAATGTTTGCAAACGACATGAAAAGGATTTAGCCCCACCTCTTGATAATTCCCGAGTGACGTCACTGTGGGATCAGCAGAAACTAAGGCGGATTCGCACATCTTGATGGCCCTGTGCAGATCTTTCAAATGGCCCCACTTGGGTTGCCTTACTAGCCCTATGAATGGAAAGAAAACAAAAGTCAGCGAAACAGACATATAACATATTTTCTACACAATTCAACCATGACATGACTATATCAGGAGTTCCTATCAAGTGTAATTTAAAAAACTAGGACTCTGAATAGAAAATTACTCTTCTCATATATGTAATCTAAAGAGAAGTGTAGGCTCCTTCTCTATTACTTCCAGCATGTTGAATGGGGAAAGTGTTGGATAAATGATTTCAACAGATGCACGCACAAGATTCAACATACCATATTCATCGATTGGTGCATCGTAGTCATAGCTCGTGGCAATAAAAGGACCACCAGCCGTTCGGCCAAAATTGGTTCCTCCATGGTACTGAAGTGGGCAAGAAAAGATAAAATCTGGTTATGGTTCCAAGTTACATTGCTAGGAATCTGATTCTGAATTGAATTGATCTACAATTAATATTCATTAGTTGGATTGAAGCTGAAAACTAACCATGTAGTAATTAATAAATGACCCCCCTTTCTGTATAAACTTTGCAACAGAGAATGCCATATCTTCAACTGGCCGGTGTGGAACAGGACCCCCAAATCCTGTAAACCTGCAAATGTGATTTAAAAAATGAGAAGACGGGAAGGATAATCAGCTAGTGAAAGCCTTATTGAGCTAAAAATAGCTCCCTGGTTCTAAATGAATTAGAAATGTGACCCCTGACAGGTATTGAATTCAGCAGATTTCAGGAGCAACCATGGTTTGATGTATCGTCCAAAATCAATGTTGCCCATGTATGACGCAACTGTATCAGCCCATATTGACCCAAAACAGCCTAATACAGTGGTGATAACCCGTATTGGTCACCAAAACCGATTTGCAAACCTCAGTATATACAAGCAAACAATTACCAGCCAGTCCAGGCTTCAGTCCACATCTTGGGTTTATAATCCTTGTTGGGTGAGAAGTAGTCACAATAGAAACCATTGCAGGTGTTTATCTGTTGCAAAATACAGAAAGGAAAGAAAATTACAGACACGCCAATACGAAGAAACCAAATCCTATATGTGCACAAATTCTCATCAGCAGTTCCAAAACAAATTCACAAGAAACAGCAATTTTTTTGCCTCCGATTCTCAACACTCTAATGCAACCAATATAAGGAGAAGAACAACAGCAGAATACTATGATTGTTTCTAACAGTTGAAAGTTCTGAAACGGATAGGAAGCTAAATGCAGGATGAAAACAAAACAGGTATGGATGACTCGCAAAGTGAAAAACTGGGCCAGCCATGTGAAATGAGATAACAAACATGGGCTCCATAGCCACACCAGACACACTCATATGAGTGGGACCTCAATTACTAAAACCACAGTGAAAGGAAGCACCAACAAAGGCTGCAGGAAAAGAGGAAAGAGTAAAAGGGTTAGAGGGAAGAGGCACTTACAATAGGATCAGGTGCATCATCTTGCTTGCACATGATCCATGGGACGCCAGTCCCGAGATCGACAGCCATTTTCGCGGCCCACTCCGTGTATGCCCGACCAGGAGCACCAATCTCCCATTCTACAGGCCCATATTCGTTCTCTATCTGTGATCAAATGAGGAAAGGGGCCCATCAGTTTCTCGATACAACAGCCGATCGATGAAATTAAGAAAGAAACGGCCTAAATGAAAACCAACAACGATTCATGTGTGTGGACGGGTAAAACGACACAAACCCAATTCGGAAAAGAGAAAAAGAGGGCTAAAACCAATCAGGTAATGAGTCCATTCACCTGAGACAGAATAATCGGGCCGCCTTGTGTTTCGAACAACTCCTCCGCCTTCATCATCTCCACAATTTTCTTGGTAAATCCGGCCATGGCCGCCTTCATGACAATTCACCCATTAAAAAAATCAACATCATTTTAAAAAATAATAATAATAATCCAAAAAGGTACGATTAAAATTTTTAAAAAAAAAAAAACCCAACCTTGAAAGGCTCATTGTCTGTTCTGAAACTAATGCCTGGAACGTATTTCAGCCAAACAGGGAACCCTCTGAGGAAAAACAGATAAATTAAAGTCCAAATCCATAACATTTCAAAAGATTTTTAAAAATAGATTCTTAATAAATGGGTTTTTCTAATTACCCAAAATTCCATTCCGCACAAGCATAGGGCCCAATCCTGAGATGAACATAGAGGCCTGCTTGTTTTATCAGCTTGATGAATCGAACCAAATCATACCTTCCCTCAAAGTAATACTACAAAATAAGAAAAACCCAAAAAATCATTTTAAATAAATAAAATTAAAAAAACCCAAAAAAAAAAAAAAATGCATTTCATACCTTGCCAGGAGAAGGTTCATGACCATTCCAGAAAACATAGGTTTGTATAACATCCAAGCCACCATCTTTGGCTTTTTGAATAAGATCAGGCCACATCTACAACCCACCAAAACCCAATTAAAAATTTTAAAAAAATGAGCTGAAAATGGAAAAGGCAAAGATACCCAAGATCCACATTTCCATAAAAATTGCAGCTTTTTACCTCAGGAACACTCCTCGGGTAGTGGATGGAGCCAGAGATGAGAATCCTCCTCTGCCCATTTACGATTATAGCCTTTTTGTCATATGAAACAGAGCATGTGACTGAGGGCAGAGATGTAAATAACAGCAAGGTGGTAATACTCGACACCAATAGCAAGAATCTGCTGTTGGTGCTGCCCATTAGCAGTTTCAACTCCATGACCAGCTGCTGAAAGCTAAGAGATTTTTTCTTCCCTTCTTTTGAGAGATAGAGAGAGAATAAAACAGCTGTTATACGGTTTTTTTTTGTTTTTTTTTTCTGGTTTTTTGCTTTTTCTCTTTTGAAAGGAGAAGAGAAGCAGAGAATGAGTGTGGGTTGGGTTTGGGATTGCAGAAAAATGGAGCTTTGCAACCCCTTTTAAAAGCCACGAAGAGTAAGTAGGCTATGGAAGGAAAGTGGGCCCCACTTCGGAAGATTGCCTAGAGCGTGGTTCCCATCGTTCCTAGATCCAAACCATTCAAATGATGGTCTTCACTGTCGATGGCCAAAGAACTCTCCTTAATTGATAATGCCCTTTTTCGCTGGATGAGTTTGAACCGTTGATGTATCTTCTCTATTAACCGTCTACTTGCCTACCACCTATGGAATGGTCACGATTCCTCATATTTTTTTTTAAAAAATAGTAAGTGGACCATCCATGGCAGGAGCCGTAGTATCAACGGCTTGGATCACCGAACAATGCGCCCCACTAATACTACAAAGTGAAAACCGGCCGAGCATCATATGATTCCAGATTACTGTTATGGCCAGCTTTCTCCGACGTGGATCCTCATCCAATTAGGTATTTGTCCACGTTTTTCTTAATTATTGTTTTTTTCATTTTTTAACGGTGAGGATGATAGAGAACGAAAATCTGGAATTGGGAAGGGTAAAAAAGCGCGGGTAAAATGAAAGAGGATCTTAAAATTCGTAGTTTGCGGGACCACCATCCAAGAAACTAGCAATGAATGGACGGGTAAGATAAAAAGCCAACACACTCAACGCAGCCCGTACTATGAGCAACCCCGGTTGCTGACCAGGGCCCATGTGCGAAGGACTTTAGGACTGCGATTTTAGGTAGTCCTACCTACTACCAGAACCAGGACTCCGGTTCATGGTTATGGATCCGAGTGCGTTGGGCGCCAATTACTAAATTGAGGCAGCTCATACATTGGACGCCCCACACCAGCGAGTCAATCCTGACCGTTGGTATTGCTAGGCCGTTGTGGAACAATGACTTCATTATCATTAACATCTGTTACTTGTTCACCGGAAGAACGGTTGAAAAAAGCCGGTGGTCGAAAATTCAACAGGAGAGATTGATGGATAAGATGGTCGATAAGTCTAACGTTATTAAGATCCATGAAGTATGATCTAATCGTTTGTACGGTCCAGATTTAAGTGCATGCGAGCCATGGGCATGATGGACGAGTTGAAACCATTCAATAATTCGTGGCAAACACACACGTTAGTGTTGTCAAATACGAAAAGTGGCGTCCAGGATTTACTTATTTTAATCCTCGTGTCAGATAAGATTCCAATCTACGGTCGGAGGACAGCGTGGCGTCATTTTATATTTTTACAAGACTTAATATGTGCGTTTTACACCACTTTGAAAATTATCCTTAACTCACTCCAAAATACAAATGACCCACTATCAAAATCATCCAATATCATCCATTGAATTTTAACACGTTTTGGACGGCCTGGATGAATATAGATACATGCCAAGTGTATGCTGGAACTGGATCCAGTCACCACTATGCTGAGAAACGAATACAGTGTTCTAGTGCGTGGAGATTAATTCGATGTTATTTTCGGGTGTTCGTTTTGCCTCCATCGCGACTCAGGATCCAACGTATAGCCAGCCGCTGAGGCCCACATGCTAAGATACTCCGATGATCTGAACTGTTCATGTTATCTCTACTATCGTAATTAATCTATTATCTTATAAGAAAACATCATTAAAGATCCTAACTTTCGATTTTTAGAGTTGAATGCCAACCATTGAAAATTTTCTTTTCATTGTTGATCACATTATCTGTTCCAGTTAAAATTCTTCGTGTGTCTGTCACAGGACATATTCCAAAACACGGACGGTTCAGATTGTTGGAATACTTGGCATGTGGGCCCCGTAGTAGCTACCTACGCTGTATTATAAATCAGGACAGAGGCAAAACGAACTCAATTTTGGTTCCATCGCAAGAGGTGACAGATTTCTGTAAGATTGCGAGTGAACGACGGACGTGGATTGCGTGCTGGCTCTGCTAGACGGCGCTATTGGTCGATGCTCTGTGGCCCCAACCGAGATGTAGGTGTTTTATCTACGCCGTCCAGCCATTTTTACAGATCATTTTAGTATTCATAGCGAAGATGAGGCAGATCCAACTCTCAGGTGGACCCCACCAAAGGAAAATAGGGTGATTGAACGCTCACCATTAAAAACTTCCCGGGGGGCCACTGTAATGTTTATTCGTCATCCAACCTATTGATTAGTTTACATAGACGTGGATGAAGGGAAAAAACAATTATAAGGCGAGGAAAATTTTTTAACGGTGGGCATTCGATCACTACTGTTTCCTGTGGTGTGGTCCTCCCGAGTTGGATCCAGCTAATTTTTGGTATAATGCACTAAAATGATCTTTCAAAGTGGATGGACGGCATAGATAAAACACATACATTATCGTGGGGCCCACAAAGCACCGACCAGTAGCGACCGAGGGACTGCGTAGTTGAAAGACTGTCACGGGTTCAATGTACTGGCTCTACTGATGAGCAGTGAAAAAAGATGAAAACGTTGATGCTCCGGCAGCGTGTAGGGGATGATACGCAGGCACTTACAAACTTACACAGAAATTGCTACTTATGGTCAGTTTGGATGTATGATGAACAGGAAAAAAAAAGATTATTTGATTGTCTGACCGTCGGATTGGTGGACATTTATTGGACGGTTAAAAATGAAAGACTTTAATGGTCTTGTTTAAATAAACAAACATCGAGCAATCAAAGGTTAGGATTGTCCAGCCAGTCTGATCTTGGAGCTCTGGCTTAGTGACGGTGTGCTTTGTAATTTTGTACAGTTTGCATTGAGCTAACGTATGCCACACATGCAATTTCTAAGTGCCTGAGTATCAAGAATCATACGGTGCCTTAGTATCATATAAGCTAACGCTCCCCGCCAAAAGAATTTCATCCCATGGTCTGGTTTGGTAGTTCATTAAAATGCTACTTTAGGTGGTCTCGCGGCCCAGGTTAATGAAAACGATGGGTCCCGTGACCCAGCTGGCGTACAATGTTAGAAGTTTTTGTGAGCTCATATACGTCTATAACCGTGCCCATCCATATGCAAGCATCATGCTAATCAGGCAAATGTGTGTCGATCCAAGATTTCCATCAGGTGGGCCATGGTGATTTGATCATCTGCTTAAAAGATCAGGTCATTTCCTCTGGTGGGCCACAGTAAAAAAAATAGACGGATAAAATTGTTTTTTTCTAGCCATTCATTTGTTCTGCAATCTACGGCTCACTTGGGGTGTAAACCAGCATGATTTTATGTCAGAAGATCTATTTGGTACACGACACATGGAAATACCGTGGTGGTCTTACCGTTTGTACCGAGTAGAGCTCTAGAGGTACCTAAATCAGTACGAGAGTGGACTACCGTACCTTTTACAATCCGTTTTTAAAAAAAAAAATAATAATTTACAAAAGAGCATGTGGTGGTGCTTCTTTTTTGCATCGTGACCTCTCAGCTGCCAGGTCGCGGATTGCCTGTGCCCGGGGCAACAGGAAGCTCCTGTGGTCGGAAGCTGTGTGGGGCCCACAGATTTCCGGGTTAAATCCACTCCGTCCATCAGTTTTTAAATACCACAATAGGATGATTCTACCAACATCAGGTAGGTCCAAAACTTGTGTGAGCCACACCACACCAACGGAGGGAACGGAAGCGCCCACCGTTGAAACCTACCTGGAGCAGACCATGATGTTTATATGCTATCCAAACCGTTCATAGGGTTATTAACACTCAGATAAACCGTAGGAAATATCATTATCCTGATACAAAACTTCTATGCCCCCCACAAAATTTCCAATGGTGGGCGTTCAATCCCATCTGTTTCATGTAGTGTGGCCCACAGGATTTTTTATCTGTTTAATTCTTAGAATATATCCTTTTGTGATCTTGAAAAACTGATGAACGGAGTGGATTAGTCACCGGCATCTCTGTGGAACCCACACAGCGTTCGACTACAGGAACTTCCTGTGCGCGGGTGCACAGTTCATCCGCGTCCATCCCGGCCTGGGCTCTACTTTCCGGAGTCACACACGTGCCGTTCAAGTGTATTGAGATGGAATACAAGCCGTTCATCATGCGGGCCCACCATCTGTACTGTGTATTGTAAATCAGGCCCGTTCGATCATCAGATTGGCCACATATTTACGTTGAATTTGAGCCGTAGGGCAAGTTTTTTAACCGTCCATCGTGTCCATACAGGAGCCACCACCCCAAATGGGTACAACACTATGATAGTGATGATTTTCGTAGGGCTGGTTCGAGTCTACTTGACCCGCCGACCGACCACTTGATTGTTGGGCCATGGTTCATTCAAAGTGCATCCACCAGATGGACGCTATAGATTTCCCACATGCATGCTACATTGGTACGTGTGGGGAGAAATTGAAACTTACCCATGGAGAAATGCTCCAGCTATAGTGCTCCTAGTTGCACTGTGACATTTAGACAGTCCCATCCATTGATCTAGACTGTTCACCAGATTCAACACACTTTTCCTCGGTTACCATGAAATCATCACACCGTTTCGAAAAATATTAACCATTGATCAATGGCCTTAAACATGGACGATCCAAATCATTCACATAAAAATAGTTCATTTCAACAATTTGATCCATCCATATGTTAGGGACCATCATGAATTGCTTATATTTCTAAAGAATCACTTTTGTTAGGCAGCTGTGACAACCCAATCCATGGCTTGGAATAAAGGATGGCTAGAGATAAACAGGCCAAATCAAGGACGGATTAGATCATCCAATCAGTGGGATTTTTTACTGACAGCCCATGAATTGATTTCTGAACTTTATGGACGGTTTAGATTGATCGATTGGAACGTGCAACCAATCAAGTTTTCCCACTAATCTTAAAATGCCATTTGATATCTTCTAAATCCTGCTTTACTCATTCAGCCTCATGTGGGTTAGATTTAAGACACGTGGCTTGTGGCCAACTAACGAATGGCTGAAATAGGAAGTAGTTTGTAACAAGGACACGCATGCTTTTATAACGGGGAAGAAAATTCTTTAAAATGGCCACACTTGATATTTTGTTGTTAGCTTGTGGGACACAATGCATGCCGATCCTAACAAGCATTCCAAAATTCAATTTTCAAATCCCATTGTTAAATGTCCATCAAGGAGGGAATCTCTGTACACATCTAAAATAGGTTCTAGCTTAGATATTTAAGCTTGGGTCTGTTTGGTTTTCAATTTCCCTGATGAAATTATTGTAATTCCTACACCTTCCCAAATGTGATAGTGATGGGTTTTGTTTGAAATTATACATCTCTAAACTTGAAGGTAAAGCTGTGGACCGTATCATGTTGTATGTGACTTATCCATGCCATTCAGCCTTTCTACCATCTTATTTTCAGGATGAGCCAAAAAAAATGAGGATAATTCAAAGCTCAAGTTGTCAACACAGTAGGAAATGATGGAAATTGAACATCTATGGTTGATAAGTTCCTGAGGGTCCCAAAGTTTTGAATCAAGTTGATATTTATATTTGAATCTGGATACTCTGCTTGCTAGAAGTAGGAAAATCTTGTTTTCCTACATCATGATCCGTCCACATCATCATTGACCATGTTAGAGCACTGCTGCATTAAATGCCATGTGTGAGCTCAGCCAGAAAACTACTTTTAAAAGTGGATATTACATAAACCACTATTTCCTATAGTGTGGTCTACTTGAGCTTTGAATCTTTTTAATTTTACTTTCATGCTTTAAAATATTATAGTTAAATGGATGAACAACATACATTACCGTTGGGCCACTATTTTAATGAGGCCCTTTCCCAATCAGTTTCCGAGGTCAAAGAGTTCCATCTCTTTACAAACATAAGTAACAAGTACCAATGACCCATTTTGGTTATTTGGAAGAATTCAATATGTATAGATTTATTTTTAGATTTTGTCCATTGCACCCTCTCTATTAACAGAAAGACAAATAGCACATTCATATGGTTTTCTGAATAATACCTTCCATTTTCTAATTTTGGACAGAAAATCCAACCATAATCAGGTTAACAAAATCTCTATGAAAATGACAGTATCACATCTCTCTTTAATCACTAAAACCCTAGGCTCTCCTCTTTTCTTAACCCTAGACTACGGGATTAAAAGGTGTTTTAATTTCCCGTGGTCAACATTAAAAATGTAACTTCTATAAAAAGGTTTGGTCATGTTGCAGATGAATGTTAGCCACATTATAGTATTTGACCAGAAATGAAAAACAGAAGGGATTATTTGGAAATACGCATTACGGAGGGTGTTATTTGTTTTTAGGCTAAAAGGGAGGGTGCTATCTGTTAAAAACTGTTTAAAAAATCAATAACGGTAAAGCATGCAGGTTATAAGGAAGGAGGGTGCTATCTGTCAAAATCTGTTTAAAAAATTAATAACAACAAAGCATGCAAGTTACAGGGAGGGTGCTATCTGTCAAAATCTGTTTAAAAAATTAATAACAATAAAGCATACAAGTTATAACTGAATCCCTGCCTTCTATAGGATAGAAAGGTGTTTTCCCATTGTCAACAATAAAACCCTAACCGTGATAACAAGGTTTGGTCATGTTGCATATGAATGTTAGGCGCACTGTAATTTTTTTATTAGAAATGAAAAATATATGGGTTTGTTTGAAAATAGACACAAGGAGGGTGTTATCTGTCAAAACCTATTTGAAATTAACTTTAAAAAAAAAAAACAAAAACAAGAAAGCATGTAAGTTATAACTGAATTGCTTGTTATCTTTCATCTTTGTACAGAAAAATTCTTAGATAAAGAGGCTATACATGGAGAAAAATGGGCCTTTTTATGTGTTCCTTCTTAGTGCAGCACTACAAGCATGGTGCCATAAACATAAACTTAGTGGTGACTTTTACACATTATGCGCATTTTAGGGCTTGATTCCTATGTTGGTTCAGCACCATTTAGAAAATGATTTTGACTCTTTAACTGTCCAAATGATATTATTTTACAATAACCCATTTAGTCTAGATAGCCGACTAAAATGTGATGGAGCATAGCTGAAAATTAGACTTAAGTTGATGGTATTAACCCATTTAACTTTCAACACCGATTCAATAGCCATGAATTCTGAATGATTTGATGGTCTAGGTAGTTGTACATCAGTGCCACGTGTGGTGATGAGTTGCCACCAACTTCAAAATTGAGATGAAATAACACAGTCGTGTGTCCAACTAGTTGGCATGTGAGGAGTATTTGTATGACATTTTGCGGTCCAGCATGGTTGAAAAATTAGGTTGATCCAACCATTAAATGCATTCCACATGAATATAGAGTTTTTAGGGGTGGTTGTTCGTTACCCAACCTAATAGCTATATCGACCTAATTTTTGGAGCGTCTCATTTTCTTGGTGGGGGCAACCATGCCAAATTTGTAAAATGTTATGCAAATACCATACTGGCCCAACGCGCCAACTAGTTTGACTTGCAATTAGTTGCGTGTAAGCATCTCACAACTATATGTGTGTGTAGTAATGCTTACTCAAAACTAACTAGCATGTGGAACCACCAAGGTGTTTATATAACATATTGCCTCTCCATTAAGATTATTCTATTATGAAAATAAAATGCTCCAGAAATCAAGTTGATCTAGATATTAGGTGGGGCACGTCATAAGAAATCTTGAAATAACACTTAAAAATTTTCATATTCACATAGAGCATCCCATTTACACGTTGGATCATCTTAATTTTTGGGTATCTTATTTTTATGGTGGGACAACCTTGTCAAACGGACAAGACATCATACAAACAACATGGTAGCCCCCACACACCACTTAGTTGGATATACAACTAGTTGCATCTAAGCATTTTTCATATACATGTGTGTGTGTTTATACCTATTTTTAACACGCTTACAAAGATCGCCATGAGACTTGATTCTGACTGAGTAATGAATAAACAACCATCTCACACATTATAATCGTCCCGCTACAAACCTCGGTGCCGATTAGACAATGAACAGATCATCCTCTTTTAAGCCGATCATAAAGGCTATTATTATAAAAATTATTAATAAAAGAACACTTTTACCTTAAATCTTCTTCCTCTATTTTATTATTGAATTTCGATAACAAATCACACTAAAAGAACAATTCCTTAAGTAGTAGATTTACATTTATTCATACAAAGTAAAAAGAATCCATTCAAAAGGTTTAGCCTCCTACCCTTTCATAAACTACCTGAACATAGTGTAATTTAAGTGGTTAAAAGGATTCTTAAACATGTGTCTAATCTCCAATCTATCTGAACACCAATAACTCAATCAATCCTCGAGTCAAGCAAACTCTAACATACATGCATATCATACTTACATACGAAAATTCAATCCAAGCCCTAGACTAACTTGATCAAATTAGAGTGCAAAACAATATATATACATATGAATTCTAACATATCTTTATTAAAAACATTAGTTGCACATTTTATCAAAAGCAACTGTTTCATTAAAAGTAGATTTCAACAATGACAAGTTGCATACAGGGTTGCGTAATATAGATTCTAGATAATTGATCACTTGGGTCCTACATTGGAATGGACCATGCCCTAAAAACCCTACCAACTTGTCCAAATAGAGTGCAATTTAAGTCGCTGAAAGGACTTTGGATCATGTGTCCAATCTTCAATATTACCAACAACCCAATCAACCCCCGAATCAGGCAAACTCTAACACACCTCCTCCGTATCATACTCACTTATGAAAATCCAATCCAAGGCGTATGACCCAACTTGATTGAATTAGTGCAAAACAATATATATATATATATAGCATATCTTCATTAGAAACATTAGTTGCACATTATATCAAAAGCAACTATTTCTTGCAAGCAGATTTCAACACTGACAAGTTGAATACAGGGTTGCGTAATATAGATTCTAGATAATTGACCACTTGGGTCCCACTTTGGAATGGACCATGCTACCAACTTGTCAAATCAAAGGATCAATCATGAGACTCTTTGTTTAGTTTTAAGTGTGAACCGTTGACGTGTTTGTCTTCTCATCCTTCTATCTGTAATCTACTAGAGTAAAGGTTAAGATTCTCCCGTCCAAAGTATTTTTGGCCCATGGTCTATCCAACATGGGACAAAACATGTCAATACACCGAATGACCCATCTGTGGGGCCCATTTTCCAGAATATAAAACCTTTATACACCGCCCAATGAAATACCTTCAACTTTAAACCCATGGCACATAAAAATTAAGATGGCATGATTAGACACTACCACTCATCTTCACCAACCACATGTATGCTTTAAGCCAACGCATGGCTAAAAGCATAGCATGGATATAATAATCTAGAGCTAAAACCACTCTAAATTATATTAGTCGTTGATCTTTTTGTGAAAGGAACCCTTTTTTTAAATATATTTTTTTAAATGATTTTTTTTTTTTAATGTGTTTTTGTATGTATTTAGTCGGTGGCGATTATCTAATATATAAAGGAATCATGTATTAAAATTTCAGCGCGTTCTCTATCCGTATGATCATGGATCATGGCCCATCTGCTGCATTATGGTTTTATATGAAATTTTCAGTAATCTGGATCGTTAAATGTCATCCAAATGAAAAAGTAAGTGTGGTATTAGACCATTATTTACAATGAAAGAGTATTCTTCTAGATTATAAGTAGGATTTTGTTTTGTTTTCTCACGTTCCTAGCAATGGGGTTGCTAATCCTTTTTCATAGACTCCGGTCCACTAATGTAAAGGCCCGATCTGGCCCTTTCAGTTTGGAAAATCCCCCTCTGCCTACGAGGGATTTTGACATAAAGTGAGTTGCAGACAGTTTCATGGTCAAGATGAATCAAAACAGGCCCAATTGACAACATAAGTGATCCAGACCGTCAGAACTTAAAACAGACATATCTCGCAAATCAGAATGAGCTATCGGACGTACCATATATAATTTTGGGGTAGGCCGAGCTACTTTAGCCACCCAACCCTACTACATCGGGTTGCCTATACCGAATTTACGAAATACCATCAGATCTACCGTCAAATTCATGTTTTAATTTCATTTTTAATATTTATAATGAGTTTTAGTTTGCCTATAAATCTTCATCTGTCAGCTTTAGGAGTTATGCCCAACATGAAAAGTGCTTAGAATAATTAGGAGAATAGCTTGATGAAGCTAAACAAGACACTTACCATTTTTGACCGAAAACCATGTGCACTAGTAGGAATCACAACGGCATCTAAAATAGTAAGTTTATTATTTATAGTAAGCTACGAATTCTAGGAGTTTTAGTTGTAGTTTAATTTTAGAACTTTTTCCATGACTTAACATCCCTATTTAAATAGGTGTAATCTTGTTTTTAATCATCAATAAAATTATTTTGAATATTTTAAAATTATTTATATTCTCTTTTCCTCATGGATTGGACGTTTCTCTACGAGGAGTTTAGAGAAATTTTGTAGATTCAGAACAATTATCCCCCTAGGAAGATGGTGCTTGACCGATCCCTACCACGAACGGCTAGGATTTAGAGGGTCTCATGCACATTGATCCATCAGTATGAACTCTAATTGAGCTATTTGATGCTATGATTACGTTCAAGGAATTTATGATAGTGGGCCCCACCAACCAACTATTGTAATCATGTGGCTAAGATTACTAATTATCATTAGTGTCGAATGTGTACATATGCATTAACAATGAGAGAAAATAAGAAGCTTTTGCTTTCAAGAATCAAAGAGAAGTGATTTGAAGGTTTACTTGCCGGGGAGAGGAAGGGAGAGGAAAAGGCAATGAGCCACACGTCTCCGTTGTCCGTTTTAGTGCAAGAAGTACAAAAGAGCTTCCATGGATCCGCGTGGCAATGCGTTGTACCATCAAAGAGCCCAATGGGGCATTGTCCAAGGTCGGTCTGTGGGCCCATGGTGTTGTACCATTGATGTGATGGCTCCCATTGTGAAAGGCCCATGGACCTAAACTCTACCAGATTGAAAGATCCTAGCCATTGAATGATTAGGCTATTTTTGTCTGATATGGATGGACTTTTTTATTTCTAATTTCTATATGTTGACTACCAGCGGAAGAGTTATGGTGCTTGGATGATCCATAGTGGGCCCATCATATAAAAGATCTGGATCACTAAAAGATTGGCCCCATCTGGACAAACTAAAGACCGTAAAATACGGACTCAGATTCGATAGTGACCCCTCCATTGGTCAGCGATGTGGGCCTACATGATGTATTTGTTTTATCTATGCCGTCCATTCATTTTATCAACTCATTATAGTTTATGAACCTCAAAAATTAGGAAAATCCTAATCTCAGATGGACCACACAACAGGAAATAGTGGTGATTAAATGCTCACCAATAAAACCTTCCTAAGTTCACTGTAATGTTTATTCACCGCAAATATCAACTTAATCCAAAGCTTACAATAAGCTTTTAATGGTGGGCATTCAATCATCACAGTTTCCTGTGGTGTGGTCTACTTTGTGTTAAAAATTAGTGGTTTTTAAAATAATAAAAATGAAAATTTGAATCTTTTAAATTTTCAGGATTTTCCCACCAAAACGCTTTTTAAATTTTTTGAATTAAAAAGTGTGGTGTGTGTGCTTTGTCCCACATTAGAAATGTGAAAAAAAAACTTTTGTGGTTTATATGTGGACTTGTGAAGAGTATTCGTACTTAGAGTTTTTGGAGGAGATAAAACACGGATTGTGTGAACACACGCATGCGCGCGGGCGAGCACAGGCGTGGGCGTGAGCAGTGTGGCTGTAGTGACGCTAGATGGCGCACTTTGCACTTCGCACATGTCGCAGAGTGGTCACTCCCTCGCAACCTTACGTGAGATGGTGCGATGGGTCTGGTCAGAGTCTTAGGGCGGGATGGATCTGAAAATCTAAAATGAGCCTGGGTTTTATAGGTGACTGAGAACAGTTGGATCTTAAATCGAAAATGTCCAGCCTTTTCTAAAAACAGATGGCTACCTTGAAAGCCACAACGGTTCGAAAACGGACAAGCTAGGATGATCCAACGATCAGATCTTCTGATCTGACGACCAGAAACGTCTGGGATTAATGGAAAACGGCCAGAAACGTTTTTCAAATGTTCTGAACCATTGAATACCACACAGCAACGGTGCTATACCTGATGCTTATATAAACTGGACCATTTCAATCCGATTTCATCATCTCAACATACCATCTCTCCCAACAAATCAGATATGATCCATAGCTCCATTCTAAAATACTTAGAAAATCTCCATCGTCTGAGTCTACTAGAAGAAATCTGCTACGTTAAAAATTATTCCATAATGGACCTATCGTAATTGCTACACGCTAGATCTAGATAAGGTTTGTCTTATCCTGAAAGCAATTCGCCTGTAACCCATCAGCAGTTGATAAGGGGGCGAATCACGATTTAAAGACAGCGTATTTTATATGTGATTCAGCCTAGGGAAATATTTTATTTCGATTTATTTTGATATTTTTTGGTTTATCCAAAAATTCAATTCCTAACACTTTGAGATTTAGATCAACCTCATTGTTTTTAGCTAACGTGCTAAAATGATATGAAAAAAAAAAGGGTAGACAACCTGTATAAAACACATACATCGTTTTGGAGGCCACGGAACCAGCCAGTACTGATCTTGGAACGGGAGGATTCACTACCGAATTCCAGACCGTAAAATACCAACTTTCCGCGGAGCATTGTATAATACCTCAAAAGGCAAGCAGCTTTTCCTTCTATCTACAATCCATATACCCTATCTCGACCACCATACGTCCACGGCCATTTCTAATCCTTTCTACTACGTCAAGAGTCCATCACAAAAGTCTATATCCGTATAGCATCTACACCGTCCATCTGATGGGCCAAAAACCAGACAACGGCTTGGATGATGATATCTGTCAGGTGCAATGATAGGGGTTCAATTACTCCGTCTTTGTAAATGCCGAGGAGGCTCAACCTCATGATCCAGACCGTTCATCTAGAGATCCCACGGGGCGAGGACCTCTCAGTAACCCGAAATGGAGTTCCACAGTCACGAACGGTCTGGATCATTCACGCGGCTTTCCGACGTGGCATTTGTTAATGCGGTTTTGCTGTCTAGCAGTCAGCAAAACCAGCAACCAATAGGGAAGCGTGAAAGTCATTGGGAGCACCGATTCCGTGTCTTCTCAGTGCTCTGTACCTCTATGAAGGAGAAATAACAAAGCTGAGAACACTCGCGGCTTCGCACGTGGAAATGGAAACCCATGTTAGGGATCGGATCCGTTCATCAATGATCTTCTTTCTTTAGATGTTATGGACCATAACTCAAGTCCATTTGATCATTAGTTCTTCCTTGCATGATCATATAACTTTCATGCGTTGTTTTATTTTTAACATTTTATTTATTTTAGCAGATATTGGACCATCTTAGCATAATACGAATATTATTTATTATATAAGGCGGGTACCTAATTATGAACGGTTCCGATATATTACACGTATTATTTGATGCCACGTGTGTGGCGAGTGTCCGAACGACCGCGCTTCACATTCTACGGAAAACGAAGGGATAGGGAGATGGGAATGAGGTTTTTGGTCGAAAATGCTAAGAGAAATTTGCGACTGTACGACCCATTTATGGCCCATTTAGGAAACTACGCCCACCTCATTTTCCTCTGCGAGAATACGCCCGAGCTGTACGGAAGGCTTGCCAAAGGTCGAAAATGCCCCCTGCTTGTTCCTTCAAGCGGATATGTGGCGCTCGAAGGCAAGCGCTGACACTCCTCGAACTCCGAGTTGTACGAACGGTTCAAAAGATATCAGAGTTACATGGGCCCCACAGTTACGTATTTATTATATCCACAACGTTCATCCATAGTTCGAGATCATTTCGGAGCATTATAAAAAAAAAAAAAAAATCCTATCCAAAGATCAACTGGACCACACCACAAAGAGCAACGGGAAAATTGATTTTAACCGTTAAAAATTTTGTAGGGCCCACCATAACATTTATTTTCCATCCAATATATTCATAATGTCACATATACCTCGATGAAGAGGAAAAACAAATTTTGTAATGGTCCAAAACTTCTGGGACCCCTAAAAGGGTTTCAATGGTTGACGTTCAATCTTCCACTGCCTTTTACAGTGTGGTCCACTTGATAGCTAAATCTGTCTTATTTTTCTTCCCAAGCGTTAGTACGAGTTCACAAAATAGATGTACGGTTTGGATATAACACATACCTCATAAAAGGACCCACAGAGGCGATAGGGATTACAACAAGGAAAAAAAAGAGCTGGTATCTTTGGCTACGGATTATAACCGTAGTAATAACCGCAACCAATGCTTTTTCAATATGTCCTCTACTATACATCGAATGTCTTTCGATATATACTTAGATATATCGAATGTCTTTCGATTAATCGGAAAAGGTCCAAAACTGTCCAGCAACTTTGCATAAAAAATCCTGCAATTTTCGATTAATCGAAGTGTATTCGATATGTATCGAAGATATAGCTACAGATTATAGCTGTAGCCATAACTGTAGTCCGTAAAAGTCTAAGCAAATTTTTTTATTTTTTATTTTTTAGTTTTTATTTTTTACATGGAGAACTTTATTCTACCTACAATTTTCTCTAATACATATTTATATAAATATGTATATATAAGCATATAAAAAAAAAAAATTCTCTCTTTTTTTCATTTATTTCTCTATTCATTCAACAAGAATATCTTATAAACCAAAATTAGTTACTTGATGTACCTTATATGATTTTGGGGTAGGAGAAGATACTTTAGCCAACTAACCTAGTTATTTTCTAAGATTCCATCAGGTCGATGGTCGAAAATCCATTTCATTCACTTCAAGGTCAATTCGTCATTCCATGCATTTCACCGTCAATCCCTTTCACGGACAATTCCATGCATTTCACGGATAATCTCGGCGATTCCGTGATTCACAGTCGTTTTGAGACATTTCGCGGTCAATGCGATTCAAGCATGCAAATGACCGTGAAGTGAAGGGAATTAACCGCAAAATGCCTCGAGACGGTGAATCAACACGAAATTGTTTGGGACGGCGTGAAATGCATGGGAATGATCATGGTTTGAAGCGATTTGAGCGAAAAAGAAGCAAATCGACCGTGAAGTGAAGGGAATTGACCGCGAAATGCCTCTAAATAGTGAATCAACACGGAATTGTTTGGGACGACCGTGAAATGCATGGGAATGATCATGGTTTGAAGTGATTTGACCGTAAAATGCATGCAAATGATCGTCAAGTGAAGGGAATTAACCGCGAAATGCCTCGAAACGACCGTGAATCAACACGGAATTGTTTGGGACGACCGTGAAATGCATGGGAATGATCATGGTTTGAAGCGCTTTGACCGCGAAATGCATACAAATGACCGTGAAGTGAAGGGAATTGACCGCGAAATGCCTCGAAACGACCGTGAATCAACACGGAATTGTTTGGGACGACCGTGAAGTGCATGGGAATGATCATGGTTTGAAGCGATTTGACCGCGAAATGCATGCAACTGACCGTGCAGTGAAGGGAATTGACCGTGAAATGCCTCGAAACGATCGTGAATCAACACGGAATTGTTTGGGATGACAGGGAAATGCATGGGAATAATCATGGTTTGAAGCGAATTGACCGCGAAATGCATGCAACTGACCGTGGAGTGAAGGGAATTGACCGCGAAATGCCTCGAAACGACCGTGAATCAACACGGAATTGTTTGGAATGACCGCGAAATGCATGGGAATGATCATGGTTTGTATCGAATGTACCGCGAAATGCATGCAAATGACCGTGGAGTGAAGGGAATTGGCGAAATGCCTCGAACGACCGTGAATCAACACGGAATTGTTTGGGACGACAGTGAAGTGGGGAATGATCATGGTTTGAAGCGATTGACCGCGAAATGCGATCGTGAAGTGAGGCGAATTGATCGCGAAATGCCTCGAAACGACCGTTAATCACCACGCATTTTTTGGGATGACAGTGAAATGCATGGGAATGATCATGGTTTGAAGCGAATTAGCGAAATGCATGCAATCGACCGTGGACTGAAGCGAATTGACCGCGAAATGCCTCGAAACGACCATGAATCAACACGGAATTGTTTGGGATGACGGAAATGCATGGGAATGATCATGGTTTGAAGCGAATATACCGCATGCAAACGACCGTGGAGTGAAGGGAATTGACGCGAAATGCCTCGAAAGCGTGAATCAACACGGAATTGTTTGGAATGACCGCGAAATGCATGGAAATGATCATGGTTTGAAGCGAATGCATGCAATGCATGTAAATGGCCGTGGAGTGAAGCGAATTGGCCGCGAAATGCCTCAAACGATCGTGAATCAACACGGAATTGTTTGGGATGACGAAATGCATGGGAATGATCATGGTTTCAAATTGAGCCGAAATGCATGCAAATGACCATGGAGTGAAGGGAATTGGCCGTGAGCCTCCAAACGATCGTGAATCAACACGGAATTGTTTGGGATGATGAAATGCATGGGAATGATCATGGTTTGAATGGAATTGACCGCGAAGTGATGCCTCGAAACGAACGTGACTCAACACGGAATTGTTTGGGATGACGAAATGCATGGGAATGATCATGGTTTGAAGCGAATCAAACGCTGCAAATGACCATGAAGTGAAGCTAATTGATCGCGAAATGCCTCTAAACGACCGTGAATCAACACGGAATTGTTTGGGATGACTGTGAAATGCATAGGAATGATCATGGTTTGAAGCGATTTAACCACAAAATGCATGTAAATGACCGTGCAACTTAAAAGACTAGAAGAAGCACACTATGAACACAACTTGGATAACATGGTATGGTTTGAAGCGAATTGACCGCGAAATGCATGTAAATGACAGTGGAGTGAAGCGAATTGACCGCGAAATGCCTCGAAACGACCGTGAATCAACACGGAATTGTTTGGGATGGCCGCGAAATGCATGGGAATGATCATGGTTTGAAGCGATTGCGAAATGCATGTAAATGACCGTGGAGTGAAGCGAATTGACGCGAAATGCCTCGAAACGATGCGTGAATCAACACGGAATTGTTTGGGATGACGCGAAATGCATGGGAATGATCATGGTTTGAATTGAAATGCATGTAAATGACCGTGAGTGAAGGGAATTGACGCGAAATGCCTCGAAATGACCGTGAATCAACACGGAATTGTTTGGGATGACAGGAAATGCATGGGAATGATCATGGTTTGAAGCGAATTGACCGCGAAATGCATGCAACTGACCGTCGAGTGAAGGGAATTGACCGCGAAATGCCTCGAAACGACCGTGAATCAACACGGAATTGTTTGGAATGACCGCGAAATGCATGTAAATGATCGTGGAGTGAAGCAAATTGGCCGCGAAATGCCTCGAAACGACCGTGAATCAACACGGAATTGTTTGGGATGACCGCGAAATGCATGGGAATGACCGTGGAGTGAAGGGTGTTGACCGCGAAATGCCTCGAAACGACCTTGAATCAACACGGAATTGTTTGGGATGACTGTGAAATGTATGAGAATGATCATGGTTTGAAGCGAATTGACCGCAAAATATATGCAAATGACCATGCAACTTAAGAGACTAGAAGAAGCACACTTTAAATACAACTTGAAAAACATGGAGTGTGTACCGACATGGGTGTGTACTAACAAGCTAACCTAAAAAAGTAAAACAAAAAAATATATATATAAAAAATAAAAAAAATACATTAGAAAAAAAATAGAAAAATTACACTTCGATATATCGAATAGAACACGATATATCGAAACTCTTCGATATAATCGAAACCTAATCGATTAATGGTAGAGTAAGTTGTCGATTATATCGAAATCTAGTCGATATAATATTAGTAAGTCATCCTTACAACCGACCGATATATCGACTATTATTCGATTGATCGAAAATAGTCACACACTGTCCAGCGACAAAATACTTTTTAAATTGTATTATCGATATAATCGAGTATATGTCGATATATCGAGGTATCGATATATCGACTAGATTTCGATATATCGAAAATTGTCAGAAAATGTCCAGCGTCGAACTGCTTTTTTAGTGCAATTTTTTTATTTTTTTTCTAATGTGTTTTTTTATTTTTTTATATATATTTTTTGTTTTACTTTTTTAGGTTAGCTTGTTAGTACACACCCATGTCGGTACACACTCCATGTTTTCCAAGTTGTGTTCATAGTGTGCTTCTTCTAGTCTCTTAAGTTGTATGGTCATTTGCATGCATTTTGCGGTCAAATCGCTTCAAACCATGATCATTCCCATGCATTTCATAGTCATCCCAAACAATTCCGTGTTGATTCACGGTCGTTTCGTCAATTCCGGTGAATACCCTTCACTTCACGGCCATTCGCATGCATTTCGTGCCAAATCGCTTCAAACCATGATCATTCCCATGCATTTCACTCATCCCAAACAATTCCGTGTTGATTCACGGCCGTTTCGAGGTTTACGGCCAATTCGCTTCACTCCACGGCCATTTACATGCATTTCGATTCAATTCAAACCATGATCATTCCCATGCATTTCGCATTCCAAACAATTCCGTGTCGATTCACTACTTTCGAGGCATTTCGCCAATTCCCTTCACTCCACTGGCCAACAGATGCATTTCACTGGCCAAATCGCTTCAAACCATGATCATTCCTATGCATTTCGCCATCCCAAACAATTCGTGTTGATTCACTGCGTTCGAGGCATTTCGCTAATTCCCTTCACTCCACTGGCCATTCGCATGCATTTCGTGGTCAATTCGCTTCAAACCATGATCATTCCCATGCATTTCGTGGCATCCCAAACAATTCCGTGTTGATTCACTGCCGTCGCTTTCAATTCGCTTCACTCCACGGTCCATTTCCATGCATTTCGCAATTCGCTTCAAACCATGATCATTTCCATGCATTTCACTATTATTCCAAACAATTCCGTGTTGATTCACTATCGTTTGGTGAATTTCGGCCAATTCCCTTCACTCCACGGCCATTTCGCTTTCAATTCGCTTCAAACCATGATCATTCCCATGTATTTCGCATCATCCCAAACAATTCCGTGTTGATTCACTGGCGCTTGGTCAATTTCGGTCAATTCTCTTCACTCCACGGCCATTTACATGCATTTCGCGATCCGCTTCAAACCATGATCATTCCCATGCATTTCATCATTCCAAACAATTCCGTGTTGATTCACTGCCTCCGAGGCATTTCATGGCCAATTCCCTTCACTCCACCGGCCATTCGCATGCATTTCGCGGTCCAATTCGCTTCAAACCATGATCATTCCCATGCACTTCACTGTCGCCCCAAACAATTCCGTGTTGATTCACTATCGTTTCCGAGGCATTTCATGGCCAATTCGCTTCACTCCACTGGCCATTTACATGCATTTCACAATTCGCTTCAAACCATGATCATTCCCATGCATTTCGCGTCATTCCAAACAATTTCGTGTTGATTCACTGTCGTTTAGCATTTGCCATCAATTCCCTTCACTCCACGATCATGACTTCACAATTCGCTTCAAACCATGATCATTCCCATGCATTTCCCTGTCATCCCAAACAATTCCGTGTCGATTCACTATTGCTTCGAGGCATTTCGCACAATTCGCTTCACTCCACTGGCCAACAGATGCATTTCGCTGGCCAATTCGCTTCAAACCATGATCATTCCCATGCATTTCACTGTCATCCTAAACAATTCCATGTTGATTCACTATCATTTCGAGGCATTTCGCGGCCAATTCCCTTCACTCCACGGTCCATTTGCATGCATTTCGCCAATTCGCTTCAAACCATGATCATTCCCATGCATTTCGCATCATCCCAAACAATTCCGTGTTGATTCACTCGTTTCGAGGCATTTCGTGATCAATTCGCTTCACTCCACGGTCATTTACATGCATTTCGCGGACAATTCGCTTCAAACCATGATCATTCTCATGCATTTCGCGGTCATTCCAAACAATTCCGTGTTGATTCACTCGTTTCGAGGCATTTCGTGGTCAATTCCCTTCACTCCACTGTCAATTCAATGCATTTCGAGGTCAATTTGCTTCAAACCATGATCATTCCCATGCATTTTCTGTCATCCCAAACAATTCCGTGTTGATTCACTATTGCGTTTCGAGGCATTTCGCGGCCAATTCATTCGCTTCACTCCACGGCCATTTCCATGCTTTCGCGGTTAATTCGCTTCAAACCATGATCATTCCCATGCATTTCACTCGTCATCCCAAACAATTCCATGTTGATTCATGGTCGTTTTGAGGCATGTCCAATCGCCTCACTCACGGCCATTTGCATGCATTTCATGCCAATTCGCTTCAAACCATGATCATTCCCATGCACTTCACGGTTGTCCCAAACAATTCCGTGTTGATTCACGGTCGTTTCGAGGCATTTCGCGGTCAATTCGCTTCACTCCACGGTCATTTACATGCATTTCGCGGTCAATTCGCTTCAAACCATGATCATTCCCATGCATTCAGCGGTCATTCCAAACAATTTCGTGTTGATTCACGGTCGTTTCGAGGCATTTCGCGGTCAATTCCCTTCACTCCACGGTCAGTTGCATGCATTTCGCGATCAATTCGCTTCAAACCATGATCATTCCCATGCATTTCCCTGTCATCCCAAACAATTCCGTGTTGATTCACGGTCGTTTCGAGGCATTTCATGGTCAATTCCCTTCACTAGACGATCAGTTGCATGCATTTCGCGGTCAAATCGCTTCAAACCATGATCATTCCCATGCACTTCACGGTCGTCCCAAACAATTCCGTGTTGATTCACGGTCGTTTCGAGGCATTTCGCAGTCAATTCACTTCACTTCACAGTCATTTGTATGCATTTCGCGATCAATTCGCTTCAAACCATGATCATTCCCATGCATTTCATGGTCGTCCCAAACAATTCCGTGTTGATTCACGGTCGTTTTAAGGCATTTCGCGGTTAATTCCCTTCACTTGACGATCATTTGCATTCATTTTACAGTCAAATCATTTCAAACCATGATCATTCCCATGCATTTCACGGTCGTCCCAAACAATTCCGTGTTTATTCACGGTCATTTAGAGGCATTTCGCGGTCAATTCCCTTCACTTCACGGTCAGTTGCATGCATTTCGCGCTCAAATCACTTCAAACCATGATCATTCCCATGCATTTCACGCCCCAAACAATTTCTTGTTGATTCACTCGTTTCGAGGCATTTCGGTCAATTCCCTTCACTTCACGGTCATTTGCATGCATTTCGCCAAATCGCATCAATTCATGATCAGCGGTTGCATGTAATCGACCGTGAAGTGAAGGGAATCGACCGCAAATGCCTCAAACGACCGTGAATCAACACTAATTGTTTGGGATGACCGTGAAGTGCATGGGATTGATCATGGTTTGAAGGATTTGAGAGCGAAATGCATGCAAATGATCGTGAAGTGAAGGGAATCGACCGTGAAATGCTCAAACGACCGTCAATCAACCCGAAATTGTTTGGGATGACCGTGAAATGCATGGAATTGTCCGTGAAGTGGAGGGAATTGGCGGTGAAATGCATGGAAATGACCACGAACCGATTGAAATTGACCGCAAAGTGAATGAAATGAATTGAAGCGAATTGACCGTGAAATGCATGCAAATGACCGGTTAGTTGGCTAAAGTATCTTCTCCTACCCCAAAATCATATAGGGTACATCAAGTAACTAATTTTGGTTTATAAGATATTCTTGTTGAATGAATAGAGAAATAAATGAAAAAAAGAGAGAATTTTTTTTTATATGCTTATATATACATATTTATATAAATATGTATTAGAGAAAATTGTAGGTAGAATAAAGTTCTCCATGTAAAAAATAAAAAAATTTGCTTAGACTTTTACGGACTACAGTTATGGCTACAGCTATAATCTGTAGCTATATCTTCGATACATATCGAATACACTTCGATTAATCGAAAATTGCAGGATTTTTTATGCAAAGTTGCTGGACAGTTTTGGACCTTTTCCGATTAATCGAAAGACATTCGATATATCGAAGTATATATCGAAAGACCTTCGATGTATAGTAGAGGACATATTGAAAAAGCATTGGCTGCGGTTATCGCTACGGTTATAATCCGTAGCCAAAGATACCAGCTGTTTTTTTTCCTTGTTGTAATCCCCACCGCCTCTGTGGGTCCTTTTATGAGGTATGTGTTATATCCAAACCGTCCATCTATTTTGTGAACTCGTACTAACGCTTGGGAAGAAAAATAAGACAGATTTAGCTATCAAGTGGACCACACTGTAAAAGGCAGTGGAAGATTGAACGTCTACCATTGAAACCCTTTTAGGGGTCCCAGAAGTTTTGGACCATTACAAAATTTGTTTTTCCTCTTCATCCAGGTCTATGTGGCATTATGAATATATTGGATGGAAAATAAATGTTATGGTGGGCCCTACAAAATTTTTAACGGTTAAAATCAATTTTCCCAATGCTCTTTGTGGTGTGGTCCAGTTGATCTTTGGATAGGATTTTTTTTTTTGATAATGCTCCGAAATGATCTCGAACTATGGATGAACGGGGTGGATATAATAAATACGTAACTGTGGGGCCCATGTAATTCTGATATCTTTTGAACCGTTCGTACAACTCGGAGTTCGAGGAGTGTCAGACTACTGTCAGCGCTTGTCTTCGAGCGCCACATATCCGCTTGAAGGAACAAGCAGGGGTATTTTCGACCTTTGGCAAGCCTTCCGTACAGCTCGGGCGTATTCTCGCGAAGGAAAATGAGGTGGGCGTAGTTTCCTAAATGGGCCATAAATGGGTCGTACAGTCGCAATTTACTCAAAATGCTAACGTGGTAACATCAGTGGCTAGTCTTTGCAAAATTTAAGTTTCTGTATTCCTGAAATCAACTTTTTGTTTTTATTTTTTTGACCGATGAAAATAGTTTTTCATTATTATTATTATTATTATTATTATTATTATTATTATTATTATTATTATTATTATATATATTTATTGTGTGTGTGTGTGTGTGGGAAAAAGGGTCTATGCGGTCGAGCTCACGGGAACTTCCCATGAGGTTGAGCTTTGTGGGCACCACCGTGATGCATGTTGAACATCTACCCCATCAGTTAGATGCACTATTCCATTTGTAGGCATGGGGCTTAAAAATCAAGTCAATCCATAACTTGTGTGGGCCACACCACATACAAAAGTTGGGAGGGGTTACCCTCCATTAAAACATTCATAATCATTTGTTGGGCCCACCGAGATGTGGTTCACAAATTAAGCCCATCCATTATGTGTGTCCCACCTGGATGAGGGTTCAAACCAAGTTTAGGTGAGTCCCACCAAGTGCTTTTAATGTTTTAGGCATGTCTTCATGTGATTTTAGATGGTACGGCCCACTTAAGTTTTATATGCGACTTGCTTTTAGGATATCCCATAATTTAAAGGGGACCCATCAAATACATCATGTTGATGGTTAACACGCATCACAATGGGATCCACACATATCGACTTCATGGAAAGTTCCCATGAGCTCACACATAGAACCTTTTCCATATGTGTGTGTGTGTGTGTATATATATATATATATATATATATATATATATATATATATATATATATATATATATAGCCTCTACTAAAAATTAAAATTTAGTTCATTCTTTAAGTGATATGATTTGTTCATTTAAATTGTGCAATCATGAATTTATGGTAGGATTTTCTCTATTTTTTGTTTGAAGTTCTCTATAAGCCATAGTTTGAACTATTTCCTCCGGTATGATCCATTTTGTGATGAGATCTTTGCTTAAACTTGGATTAATAATTTTAAATTAAAATCATTTTATATATAGATGAGTTGGATTTGCTTCACAACAACTTGGTGGGCCCTACATAAGATGTAGATAGATTCAAAATGTGAGACCTTTTCACATGAGGACCATTTAGCCATTTTCTTCTTCTTACCTTTATGAGGAAAAAATGATTTTTTTTTTTTTTTTTTTTCTTCCCTTCTATCTTCTTTATTGATTTCCTTTATAATCATTTTTAGAATTTTTTTATTAGATATAAATTGTGGGAGTTTAATAATAATAATAATAATAATAAAAAAGAGTATGTAGAAAAATATTGTAATAAATGAATTTTTAAAATTAAATGTTATTATAATTAATGAATTTTATAATGTAAAAACGTCCTAATAGATAAATTTTATAATGAAATAATATTTTAATGGATGAACTTTTATAATGTAAAAATATTGAGATGAAAGTATGTTATAATGGATTAATGTCGAATAGTGGATTATCAATATTTATCATGGATTGCCTATATTCACCGTGGATCACTAATATTTTCATCATGAATTATTATTTTTTTATGTAAATAATCAATATTCACTATGGATCATTGATATTTTCACTATAAATTACAAATATTCACTATAGATCGTCGATCCATTAAAAGTAATAATAACTTTTTGATTATATGTTCAATTTGAAAAATTTTGTACGCATTGAAAATATAATTTGATAAGCTTCCAAATAACTTTGTAATAATTTCATTCGCATACCATTTTATTGTCCAAAAAGTAGACTCAAAATTCATTATTTACTGTCGGCCACCTATACGACAAATATAATCATAACTCTCCCGTTGCATATTCAATTTGAACGATCTCATATTTATTAGAAAAATAATTTAACAAAAACAATATAAATATAGCCCCCATACAACACAGCGGCCTTACAACCAAGGTCCCACCCACCTAGACGAATATAAAGTCTCAAGTAATCCGCTCCGTGTATCAGTATCTCTGCTACCGTCGACTTCCATCCCGATCCAGTTTAGTAAGATTTTATTGGGCCATGTGTAGATAACATGCCTGTCTCTGACCATGCCACGTGGCCACTATAGAAATCAAACGAGTCCTAGTTAGAGTGCCGATGACAGGGATTGCATGATGATGACCTGCTACGTACCATGGATGTCATGGTCATCCTATGTTACGGAATTGGGCAACGTGCCCCTGTTTGGGATGGCCCTATTGAATACGTAATGCAACCTAACAACTTTCAAGCATGGCCATATGTTTAGATACCATCTAACCCAATCACTGATGTTTAATCGGTGGCCCTTCAATCCTCACTTATGTGGTGCACTTAGGTTTTGAATCTCGCTCGTGTTTGGATTTATACCCTAAAATCCAAACACGCCGGGTCCTCGGGCGGTGGACTCCGAGGAGTTTCAACACCGGGTCAAGGGTCCGAGCACCCACCAGTGGTGAAATCCCACGGCGTGCGTGTGTGGGGTGTGTGTGCGTGTGTTAAAAAAAAAAAAAAAATCCTAAAATGAGGGTAAGAAATGGATGGCCAAAAGTCGAGATAACACAAACATCATGGTGGGCCCCACAGACCTTTGGTTCACGGGGTGCCCGTGAATTATACCGAGCAAGTGTACGGTCCTAGTACTTGCGCACCTGAACATTGTCCTGCGGGGGCACTTTCCGTACGGGTAGACTCATGTTTTGGTGGTTCACGAAGTTGGTGTTGTGGGTCCCACATGGATCCTGATGAATCGTTTGGCTGCAAGTCCATGAATTCAATATGTAGGTTGGATATTAATGATATTTTGTTGAAAATCAGCTGGTGGTTGGCGAGTTTGGAGGCAGCTGAATGTCTATATACGAATTTTTAGTCAACTGGCTAGGTGGATTTTGCCCTTTAAATACAGATGGCTCCTCCTAACTTTATTTCTGGCCATCCAGTTTTCTCCCATTAGATAATCAGGATCTTCAACCTGGTGCGATTGTGGATTAAGGCCCATCTAGGGTGCGGTCCACCTAATGTATGGTACTAGATTTAATGGTACCAAGAAAAATGAAGAAAAGATTGCAATTAGATTCGGTACACATACACACCACATGGCACTAAACTCATCAAGTCAATGTTGGTATTGTGCCCTGAAAAATTAATGTGCGGTCTAATCTAATGATCATATGGATGTGATAGGGCCAGTCTAAGTCATTGATCTTGATGATCATGAGTATTAGTTATATATGAAATGAATATGTGAGGAGTTATTATTTTGGCTTTTGGAAACTTGATATGTTACAATGGTCACTATCCGGTGGAAAGTTGTACTTCATAAATTTATTATCTTAACCAATGAGCATATGTTGCCAGAAGCTTTCAATCTGTTTTTTTTTTTTTTTGGGTTGCTTGATTGGTCGAGGGTTAGGCTCAACCGGTCAAGGGAGCTACTCGACTAGTCGAGCACTGCTGAACTCAAAGTCCAGCGAGCACATGTTTTTGGTGTCCGGGTTGCTCGACTAGTCGAGGGGATGGCTCGATCGGTCGAAGGAGTTCATCGACCACGGTTTTCGGAATTTTCCGAACTAGGTGCGTAAGTAGAGTTTCCTAAAATATAAATAGGAGTCCCTAGGGCTATTTTAAAGTATTAAAAAAAGCTTTCTAAGAGTTTTCCAAGGGTTTTACGGTTATTAAAGGGTGTAGCAAGGGTGAGATTCGAGGTTGTTCGAATTGGGTAAGTCCTCTCTCTTATAATTTTCTTTTCATAGTGGATTTCTGTCGCTTTGTGCCGTGGTTTTTTCCCGCAAGGGTTTTCCACGTTAAATCTTTGTGTTCTCTTGTGATTGCTTACTACTACTGAATTGCTATCCTAGATCTAGATCTGTGTGATTCCCCAGAACAAATCCCCAACAAGTAGTATCAGAGAAATCATTGGGGCACAGATCTAAATCTACAGGATTAGTAATAATGGGAAATGGCAAGTTTGATATTGAGAAGTACTCAGACAAAAATAATTTTGAGTTATGGAAGGTTAAGATGATTAGCATGTTAACCAAGCAAGGCGAGATTAAGGCTTTTGAGGAACGAAAATCTACCATGAAAGATGATGAATGAGAAAATCTTGATAGTAATGCTTTAGCCTCTATCTGTTTATGTCTCACAGATGAGGTGCTCTATAATGTTTTGAGGAAGAAAACTGCGGCTAATTTGTGGGCAAAGTTAGAGAACATTTATGCAAAGAAGTCCTCTGAAAATCGCCTACACTTGAAGCTACAGTGTTATACCTTCAAGATGGCAGAGGGTGGAGATCTAGAAGCCTATATCAGCAACTTTAATAAATTGATGTGCAAATTGCTGGATATGGAAGAAATAGTCTAAGATAAGGAACATGCATGTATATTGTTGAATTCTCTTCCTGCATCATATGAGTCTTTCAGGGACACGATGTGCACCGCAAATAAAACCCTAAGTATTAACACTGTTATCTCAGTCATTCAAGGGAATGTTATGAGAAAGTTAAACGGCGATATATGGGCATCTTCCGATGCACCGATTACGAGGGGCAGAGATTCTGAGCGAGGTATAGGATCTTCAAGGCCTAAATCCAAATCCAAGGGCAGGGGCAAAGAAAAATTAAAGTGTTGGAATTGTGGGTTGTTTGGACACATGAAGAAGGATTATAGAAATCCTAAAGCGAATAAAGAAAATTTAGCAAATTCTTCCGAGGAGGCCAATGTTGTCACATCTGATGAAGAGACAAGTGGTGGTGAAGTTCTGTCTGTGTCCATGATCGGACATGTTCACGACAATCATACAGATGAGTGGATCCTAAACACAGGAGCGTCATATCACATGACTCCTCATCAGAGTTGTTCGCCAGTTATAAAGAATGCGATGGTGGACATGTTTTTATGGGCAATGACAATGCCTGTAATGTTGTGGTTATTGGCACAGTGAGCATCAAGATGTTTGATGGGATGGAGCGTACCTTGACCGACGTCAGACACATTCCTGATATGAAGAAAAGTCTGATTTCTCTCCGTGCACTCGAGGCTATAGGGTGCAAGTTCACTGGTATTGATCGTGTCCTTAAAGTTTCAAAAGGGGCACTCGTGGTTATGAGAGCGCAGAGGCACGGAAACATTTACAGGTTGATTGGGAGCACTTCGGCAGGTGGAGCAGCAACAGTTATTGCAGACTCCATGTCTCTACGTATGTGGCATGCTCGTCTGGGCCACATGAGTGAGCGAGGCATGAAGGTACTTTCTGATCGATGTTTGATTTCACCTTTTAAAAATTCTAATTTAGATATATGCGAGCATTGTATATATGGTAAACAATCTAGATTGTCTTTTAAATCTGACAAACATATTTGTAAGGGAGTGCTTGATTATGTGCACTCTGACGTATGGGGGCCATCGCCAGAAGTTTCCATTGGGGAGTCGTCATGGTTTGTTTCATTCATTGACAACTACTCGAGGAAGTTTTTACCATATTCAAGCAATGGAAGGCAATAGTGGAAAAACAGTAAGGGCGAAAAATAAAAGTTTTAAGGACTGATAATGGTGGAGAATTTACTTTCACTGAGTTTAATGATTATTGCAAGGATGAAGGGATCATCAGGCACAACACAGTGCGCCACACCCCCGAGTAAAATGGTGTGGCTGAGAGGGCTAGATGCATGTTAAGTAATGTTGCATTGGGCAAGGACCTATGGACTGAGATATACGCATATTTGGTTGTGAGGCTTACTCTCACGTACCGTCAGTTGAGAGAGATAAGCTAGACCATAGATCTAAAAAGAATATCTTTGTTGGCCATGACATTGGTGTGAAAGGTTATAGGTTATTCAACAAGGTCACACGTAAGGTCATCACTAGTCGTGACGTCAGATTCGATGAAAGCTCTCTATTTCGTAAGAATGATCAAGAAGAGCAAGAGGAACTAAATAGGGTGATCGTAGACGTCCAGATTGATACAGATGATACTCAAGCAGAGACGGATGCGAAGACAAAGGTAAATGATCAAGTGGAGCAGGCACCTATGAGAAGGAACCCACCGCGTGATCGCAGGTTACCGGCAAGATATAGGGACGACTCTAATATCGCATATGCCCTCATCACAGATGAGGGGGACACGTCTATTATTCAGGAGGCTCTTGATGAACTTGATGCAGAAAAGTGGAAGGCGGCTATACAATGTGAGATGGACTCGTGGCACAAAAATCACACATGGGAACTGGTAGAGCTTCCCGTGGGCCGAAAAGCGATCGGATATAAGTGGTTATTCAAAAGGAAACAGGATAAATACAAAGCAAGGTTGGTAGCGAATGGTCATGCTCAGAGAAAAGGAATTGACTTCACAGAGATATTTGCACCAGTGGTAAAGCAGGTATCTATCAGATTCGTGTTGGCGCTGAGTGCCCAATACGATCTCGAGCTGGAACAGATGGATGTGAAGACTGCATTCCTGCACGGGAAATTGGTAGAACAGATCTACATAAAGCAACCAAAGGGCTACAAAGTTAAAAAGGTAGAGAAAAAAAGTTTGCAGGTTAACGAGGTCGTTGTGCGACCTGAAACAGTCGCCTAGGCAGTGGTGTAAAAAATTTAATTCTTTCATGGTGAGTCAGAAATTTACTCGGAGTGAATACGATCACTGTGTCTATTACAAGACACTGAGTAATGAAAAATTCATCATCCTAGTACTGTATGTTGATGATATGTTGATCGTCTGTCATGATATGTCTGAAATCAACATACTGAAGACTCAGTTATCAGGGAGATTCGAGATAAAAGATCTAGGGGTTGCAAAGAGGGTTCTCGGCATAGATATTCATAGAGATAGGAAGAGGAGCAGGCTTTGGTTATCACAGGCAGAATACCTTGAAAAGGTATTGATCAAGTATGGGATGGATCAGGCAAAGCCGGTGAGCATTCCCCACGCAGCTCACTTCAAGCTTTCCTCAGAACAATGTCCTAAATCCAATGAGGAAAAGTAGGTTATGTCTCATGTGCCCTATTCGAATGCGGTTGGCAGTTTAATGTAAGCCATGGTCTATATGAGACCGGATATTTCACAGGCAGTCGGTGTTGTGAGCAGATACATGTCAAACCCTGGTAAGCAACATTGGGAAGCAGTGAAATGGCTACTTCGATACATTCGAGGTATGAATGACTACGTCTTGACTTTTGAGAAAACATGGACAAAGTTGGTAGGGTATGTGGATTCTGACTACGCAGGCAGTATAGATTCCAGGAAATCTACTTCAGGATACTCGTTTGTACTATCAGGTGAAGCAATCAGTTGGATGTCGAAGCTTCAGTCCGTGGTGGCTCTTTTCACGACCGAAGCAAAATATATGGCAGTGACGGATGCATTTTGGATCAGAGGCATGATAAATCGGTTGGAACTTCAACAGAAAGCCATGCCGGTTAACTGTGATAGCGAGATCGCTATCAATTTAACTAAAAAATTTGTTTATCACTCACGTACTAAACATATTGATGTTCGTCACCACTTTATCCGACAGGTGCTTGAGGAAGGAGACGTCACATTGAAAAATATTCACACCAGCGTGAATCTAGCAAACATGCTCACCAAGCTCGTTCCTACAGAGAAGTTCAAGTTCTATGCAACTTCTCTGGGCTTGGCGATGGCGTAAAAGAAGGACGGAGTGTGCACAAGAAGTATTGATTGAAGCTATGATGTGGCAAAGAGATAAGAGAAGAGGTCAAGGAGCTACATGGTTAAAGATTGAAGACTTGGTGGATATTGTTGTCAGAAGCCTTCAATCTGTTTTTTTTTTTTGGGTTGCTCGACCGGTCGAGGGAGCTGCTTGACTCAAAGTCCAGCGAGCACATGTTTTTGGTGTCCGGGCTGCTCGACAAGTCGAGGAGATGGCTCGACTGGTTGAGGGGGTTCCTTGACCAGTCGAGGCCTCAGCTCGACCAGTCAACACTACGTAGATCTTGCGCGGACTGCGTAAATTTGAAGCGGTTTTCGGACTTTTCTGCACTAGGTGCGCAAATAGAGTTTCTTAAACTATAAATAGAAGTCCCTAGGGCTACTCTAAAGTATTAAAAAAGTTTTCTAAGAGTTTTCCAAGGGTTCCTAAAGGCTTTTAGGGTTATTAAAGGGTGTAGCAAGGGTGAGATTCGAGGTTGTTCGAATCGGGTAAGTCCTCTTTCTTGTAATTTTCTTTCCGTAGTGGATTTCTGTCGCTTTGTGCCGTCATTTTTTCCCGCAAAGGTTTTCCACGTTAAGTCTTTGTGTTCTTCTGTGATTGTTTGCTACTATTGAATTGCTATCCTAGATCTAGATCTGTGTGATTCCGCAGCACAAATCCCCAACACCATAAAAGATACCTAGGACACATGTAAACATGAGAGAGCATATATGGGTCTTGGATCTTGATTGGGTAGCTTTGGCTTACTTATGAACTTTAATAGCTAAGTGATGTTAGTTAGGGTTCACTAATTCTTGCATGGGCCAACATGGTATTTACTAAGTTTACCCAATGGCTTATTTAAAGTTAGATCTAATCAGATCAGTAACTTATTAAATGATTTATTATTGATATCTGTACTTAAAATGTAAGACCGGTATTTTATCCCATACCGTTCCGTAGGCCTCCGCGGTCCTCTCGGTCGAATTTCGGCGACTCGCGATCGGTTGTCGCCGTTACGCGCGACCCTAAAATGTGTCCCGTATATCTGAGTCGGCTTGACCCGAGACTTGTATCAATGCGACCGCGCTGTCGCCGCGATTCTGATGCCGCGTCTTGCACGCCGATGCGGTACCCTGGTCAGGAGATGTGGGCCCGCGTTCAGTTCGAGTAAAACACCGCGCGTTGCAATCCCGAGAATCCATCACATCAATCCCATCAATCTCATTAATCAAGTACCCATCACTCACCCATCCCCAAGTACAACCCCCATCCCTAAAGTCAACTCTCCCATCACTCACCCATCACTCACACATCACTCACCCATCTCTCTCTCTCCCTCATTCTCTCCAAGCAACCGTCCATGGTTTCCATGGGAGAGACACTAGTGTGGCCCACCTTCCTACCATCCAATCCCACCCTCTATTATCAATCTCAACCGTTGAAATTCTTTCCGTGGAGCTCTAATATGCATTGGCGGAAGAAGGAAGAGGAGATCCAAAGGTGGGTGTTTTCTAAGAATTAATTTGTGTGATTTTAATGGTTTGAGGGCCCCCACATATGGTAAAACCCATTTTGATGTATGCATCGTATTGGGGGACCCATAGTGGCGGGTTCCCTCCACAATCCGATTTCTTTCTCTCTTTCTCTCTCTCTCTCTCTCCCTCCTTTCTTGTCGGGGTGGCCCACCTATTATGTGCATGCATGATTCAGACCGTCCAGCCAATGGGCCTGCCCTGCTGCCCGATCTAGATTAAGGGAAATCACAAATATCAGCTTGATCCCGGCTCGGTGGGCCACCACGTGGACCCACCAGATTGTATGTAATTTATTCACACAGTTCATTAATGTGGGACGCACCATGATGTGGTGTATCACTACCATCCACCACAGATAGGTGGAACCCGCCGTGATTTTTACCAGCTCTGCCCATCTGTTAGATGAGCAGCAGATTGCTGCCGTACTGACGCCAGCAAGTGCCGGGTCCCACACCTTGAGGTATGAGTACATCCATGCCGTCCATCCATTTTGCCCAAACATGGGGCCACCTGGACAAGGCACCACCCAGACCGTCCGTCAAATGGACGTCCCGGCCTCGACAGTGGGCCTACAACCGTCCTAGCTGCTGGATTGACGCTGCAATTTATGCAGGTCCATCACGAGATATGTGTTTGGTATGCACCCCGTCCATCTTGGCCCACCCCACACGTGTGGGTGGGACCCACCTTGATGCATGTATTTTAAAATCCCCACCGTCCAGAGATGTCTGGACGGTGCAGTGGCTCTTAACGGTGTAATGGAAACCCCACCGTGATGTGTGCTGATGCGCACCGTCCAATTGTAGAGCCTCACACGTGATGTAAGTGTTTTATCTATGCTGTCTAACAGCGGAGTCCCTACACAGGTGGAAACCACGTGATGCATGTGATGGGGCGTGTGGACCCCACCTTGACGTTTGTACAATATCCAGGCCGTCCGTCAGTGCTCCTGACGCTGGGCTTATGCAATATTTTATTATATATATATATATATTTTTATATAATATTACGGTGGGCCCTAATGTACGTGGGACCCACCTCATATGAAAGCAGACCGGCTGCCGTAACTCACACCAGCTGTATGGCTGATGTTTTGACATCAGCAGGCCCGTGGGACCCACCCACCGTGAGAGATGATTGGCTAGTCTGCCAGCATACCAGCCCATAGCTGATGTGTTTACGTCAGCTAGTGGCTCAAATCCCCACCATCCATGTATTTAAATCCAACTGTCCGTCCATTTGTTCTTCATCCAAACCGTCCATCTGATGGACGGTGGGCTGGTACCAGCTGTTGTACTTGTCTGCAAATTTTGTGGGTCCCGCTTGGGATATTTGCTTCGTCCTGGTTGTCTATCTGGATGGGACCCACCATGAAATGTATGATAGATCCAGCCATCCATCAGGTGGACCACATTGCAGAAGTCGGTGGGGATTGATCATCCACCATTGAAACTTCGTGGGAGTACCAAAGTTTTGGATCAATGATATTTGTTTGACCGTATGGACAGATTGGATGGAAAAATAGACGTTATGGTGGGGGCCTATCTTGCCGTATGTATGTTGTATCCCCACTGTCCATATCTGGACGGTCCTGATGAGGCCCCACTTGGAATTTTGTGTCTTATCTATCCCATCCAACATGGCCCACCTTGATGTATTTATTCTATATCCACTTTGTTCATTGGTCCACGTGGGACGTGGGACCCACGTGATGTATCTCCACCGTCCAGTCCTTGGTTGCTAGGACTTACCTTGATGCACATGTGGGAAACGGATTGGCTGGAGTACCCTTACACCAGTTACGTACCTGTTATGATGTAGCCTACTTGATGTGTATAAGGTCCATTAGTGCGGCCCATTGATGAAGCCCACTTGATGTATGTAAGGCCCATGTGTAGGGCTCACCTATTGTGGATTTGAGGCCCATAGGCGGGGCCCATTGTGACGTATTCATGGCCCATGGGCAAGGCCCATTGTGATGTATTCGAGGCCCATGGTTGAGGCCCAATGCGAGGTATGTATGGCTGTTGCGTTGTGTGTGGATCCTTTGTATGGGCCACTCCTTGGGAGCAATGTTGGTTGAATGTCCACCTTGATAAGCAATGACGGTTAGATGTCCTCATTGTGACCTTCCCTTAGGCCTTGTTAGGTCATTCTCGTCGATGTCGATTTGCCGATTCTGTGTATCGATCGATTTTGATTGCCATGGCCGATTGACCGATTAGCGATCAAGGCCGGTTATCGTGACCGATTTGTCAATTTTGAGTATTGATCGATTTTGATTATCGTGACCGATTGACCGATTATCGATCGAGGTCAGATATCGTGATCGATTTGCCGATTTTAAGTATCGATCGATTTTTATTGTCATGGCCGATTGACCGATTAGCGATAGAGGCTGATTATCGTGACCGATTGCCAATTTTTGATTGCCGTGACTGATTTACCGATTCTGATTATTGATCGATCCCAATTGTCGAGACCGATTGCCGACTCCGATTGTCGTGACCAATTTACCGATTCTGATTATCGATCGATCCGATTGTCGTGACCGATTTACCGATTCTGATTATCGATCGATCTGATTGTCGTGACCGATTTACCGATTCTGATTATCGATCGATCCCAATTGTCGAGACCGATTGCCGTGACGATTTACCGACTCTGATTATCGATCGATCCCAATTGTCGAGACCGATTGCCGACTCCGATTGCCGTGACCGAATTGCCGATTCTGATTATCGATCGATCCCATTGCCGACTCCGATTGCTGTGACCGATTTACCGATTCTGATTATCGATCGATCCGATTGTCGTGACCGATTTACCGATTCTGATTATCGATTGATCCGATTGTCGTGACCGATTTACCGATTCTGATTATCGATCGATCCCAATTGTCGAGACCGATTGTCGACTCCGATTGCCGTGACCGACTTACCGATTCTGATCATCGATCGATCCCAATTGTCGTGGCCGATTGCCGACTCCGATTGACCGATTTACCGATTCTGATTATCGATCGATCCAATTGTCGTGACCGATTTGCCGATTCTGATTATCGATCCGATTGTCGTCACCGATTTACCGACTCTGATTATCGATCGATCCCGATTGTCGAGACCTATATGATGTATATGCGAACCATAGTTGAGGCCTACTGTGATGTATTCATGGCCCATGGGCAAGGCCCATTATTGTGTATTCGTGGCCTATGGGCAACGCCATTGTGATATGTATTAGGCCCGTGATGTATGACGCGTTTGATGTATTCATGACCTACGTGTAGGGCCCACATGTCATGTATTTAAAGCCCATGAGGAGGGCCCACCTGTTGTGTATATATGGCCCTTGAGTAAGGCCCATGGTGTTGTATATTAAGTCCTTGTATGAGACCATGAGTCTACTATATATTAGGCTTTATGCGGGTCATTCCTCGAGGGCAATGCTGGTTAAATGTCCACATTGTCGAGATTGATTGTTGATGTCGATAACGAGTATGTGACAGCATAGCATCATGATACATGCTCATACACATCATCTGCATGTTTGTTATGAGATGAGGTTGATCATTACATATGTCATTGAGCATGTTGTTATGAGACTCCCCGATAGGCGGAGGTAATCTCACATGAGCACACGGTATGCGCAGGATTGATGCATGATTGGATTCTAGACTCATGCATCTCGCATTATGATTACTGTACGCCCTAGCAACATCAGGGCCGTAGCCTCCACAGGCTTATCGTGGATGGCCAGATGGGATACCGAAAATTTGTTCTACATGGGGTGCTATAGATATCCCTGGGCGAAAGTTCTTAAACCCTCTTGGTTCCAGAGGTTGCTCCAACGTCTAGACCGAGTGGATGCACGAGCGCATGAGGGCCGTATACCGTTAGGCCCGTCTCCCACTGTGTCGTGGTCGGTTGGAAGGGGGTATGGCCTTACTTGCCGGAGAGGAGGGGGCAATGCTAGGCTGAGTCTGACCAGCTCGAGGAATGAGTCCGTTATCGACGAGTTGAGCCCGATATTGGCAGGCGGATAGTGAGGTCTCTTTCACTCACATTGTTGCGCGTGATGGGGCGGCAACCTGGTTTGGAGTGTAATAGACCCCGGTGATTTCCCACAGAGTAACCGTACTGATATGTGGACTTATTGAGCAAGAATTGCATATTCATTCATTCACTATCCACTTGGGCTGATGGTGCGTAACTATTTGTTACATGAACCTTCGCATGACGAGGATTTCGGTTGGGCGCGCGACTAACCTGAGATCAGGAGTTTACCACATTGAGTTTGATTATCCAAATTTAGGTATGGGACTGGTTTGGATAGAAGTCCCTTGTGGTGGATCCCATAGCTTACGATACTATGTACTATCATCCCGACTTCACATTCCAGCATGGTCATTTCATTCGCACCGCATATTACATTGCATCCGCAGTACTTAACATTTTGGGTTAGTATGTTTTTGCACTTATATGGCTTAGACGGACTTAACATGATTTGCATATTGTATTGCATCATCGGCATCTGATATTTGGCTTCCACATTTGCATAGCCGATGCACATTGCGTATGCTGTTATTGGTATTACTCTGATTTCGTATGATTTATGATCTTGCTAGTGTTTCTGATATTGTATGATTATGCGTTTATCAGTATTTCCGCTTACTCTGATTACTCTGATATTGCTTACTTGGCACTTACCTTGTGCATACACTCTCACCACCCACTAAGTTTTATATAAGCTTATGCACGATAGATACGTGCAGGTGATGTTAGGTTGCAGCAGCATTGAGCCTGGAGCGTGCAGCGGTCTCCTGGAGCTTTGATTTATTTTATATATGTATTTCCCTTTCAGTATTGTATCCAAACGATTATATTAGTGGATATGTGATTATGATGTTGCCTTTGTGATTTAGGTAATCTTGTGGTTATGCTCATTACGAGACAAATGTACATTGGAAAATCCTCCTTGTAGGATCCCAGGATCAGAATCTGGCGTATATACGCTGGGAGCCGAGAATGGGTTATTACGGAGGCTGTCAGCAGATTGGTAACTTATTAAATGATTTTATTATTGTTATCCATACTTAAAATATTTTATTCAACTTTTCAAAGATTTTTAGCTATTAAAATTTTGTTTTAATTATTAAAACTTGTTTTATTGTGTTTAATGATAATCTGATAGTCTAATTATTTTTATTATGTCAAGCTATTAGTTTAGATTTGTTGGGAATAAACACTGAAAAAATAAAAATTAAATTGAAAAAATATTTCACTAGGTTGAATCACGTATAATATACGATGTCCTTAAAGTGTGATTCGTCCCCTTATCTACTGCTAATGGGTTACAGGCGAATTACTTCCAGGATAAGACAAGCCTTATCTGGATCCAGCGTGCAACAATCACGATAGGTTTACTATGGAACAATTTTAACGCAGTAGATCTCTTCTGGCAGACTTAGACAGTAGAAATGATCAAAGTATTCTATAATAGAGATTTGCTTTTTATCTGATTTGATGAGAGAGAGTTGTGTTGAGATGATGAAATCGGATTGGAATGGTCCAGTTTATATAGGCATCAGGTATAGCACCGCTGTTGTGTAAGGAATATTTAAGATCCGACCGTTCTCAGTCACCTATAAAACCTAGGCTCATTTTAAATTTTCAGATCAACACCGCCTTAAGGCTCTTATCAGACCCATCTCACCGGTTCGCGTAAGGTCGTGAGGGAGCGACCACTCTGCGACACACACGTGCTAAGTGCAAAGCGCGCCATCTAACGCCACTACAAACACATTGCCTCACTACCCTTACCCACACCCGTGCCCGTGCCCGAGCGCGCGCGCGTGTGCGTGCGTGTATTCCAGTGCATACCCGATTATCACCTCCTCCAAAAACTCTAAGTAAGAATACTCTTTACAAGTCCACATATAAACCACAAAAGGATTTCAACTATTTCCGATGTGGGACAAAGCGCACACCGCACTTTTGGATTTGAAATTTTCAGAAAAGTGTTTTGGCGGCAAAATCTCGAAATTTTGAAAATTTCAAATTTTCTCTTTTTATTTTTCAAAAACCACTCATTTTCAACAAGATTGGCCATAACCCAAGTAACAACCCCACTACTTATAAATAGAGCAAGAATCAAAGCTCACATAGTAAGCAATAAGAATCCATGAGCAAATTCACTCTCCTAAGGAAACCAAGTCGGTTGGTGGGAGTCTTGCAAGCATTTTTCATGTTGTAAATCTAAAACCACTCATTTTGTAAATCATATTGATGATTCCCGATCAAAATGATCAGATAATGGGAGGTGCGCGCACTAACTCTCTCAGTGCACACCATGCGCACTTTATCTTTTCCTTTTGTTAAACATGGAAGTACCGGCATTGCACTCTTTTTACTTGCAAAAGCAGCATGCATTAACATATGTTCTTTTAAAAGTGCATGCACGACTGCAGTAAGTAGTAAACAGCCTCACTCCTTTTCAACGTCCATTACTTATACACATGGAAAACGATTAAAACATTATTTTAAAACTTGTACACACCGTCTAAATTTCAATGCATGAGTCTACACGTCTATAATATCATATCATATATGTATTTATATCTTTTCTTTTATTTTCATATGTAGCATGCATGCATAGGAAGGCTAGTAAAACATTATTTTTCAAAGTTTGGTGGTGCCCAAAGTTCAATGGATGGGTCCACACGTTTATGGAATATTTTGGAGCTGGGCTAGTCCTATGTTGGTTTTGCACCATATATAAATGGTGGTGACTCATCATCCTCCTACGTGGCACCTATGTGCAGCTATCCAGACCATTCAACTTGTGGGTCTCGTACTATGGATGGAGCGTTATCTCTAAAATATCACACTGGTCATGCAATTCTTTAATCTAATTTGTGACTATCAAATGGATGATTATGAAAGTTAAAAGGGTTTATCATTGTCATCATCATTATCATCATTTGAGCCTACTCGGACTAATTGGGTTGACTGTATGAATCTTGTTTTGTCATTTCTCTGTCAAAGACTATATCTTCAGCTAAACAGTAGAGCATTTAGTGAATTTTTTTCTACTAGAAGTTTCTAGTCTTAGTCGTAGTAGTGTGTGAAATTGATATTAGTACTTATAGAAATTTTATGTCCGCTGCCAACTCAACATCACTATAACCCTTTATTGAGGCATCAACGAGCAATGAGGGGAGCCCGGTTCAAAATAGTCCAAGATACGGGCCAAGACCCACTCCAGACAGCCCTAAGTATGAGCCAAAAAGAAAGAAGCAAATCCAATTCTAAGGTGGACCATTAATTTTGCCACGTAAGTTTTGGTTCAAGCTAATATTTGATTTTTTTTCCCTTTATCTAGGTTTATGTAACCTTATCAACAGGTTGAATGGCAAATAAATATTATAGAAACATTACAATGGCCTTAGAAAGTTTTTAATGGCGGGGAATTCAATCACCACTGTTTCCAATAGTATTATTCCCCTGAGATTGGGATTTTCTTCATTTTTTGGCTCATGTCTTAAAATGATCCGGCAAAACTGATGAATGGTGTAGATGTAGAAAACATACATCAGGTTGGGCCCCACAGCAAGGGGTGGACTTTTGTAGGTGAGGCTGGGGCGCACCTAATCCCCTCCCAGCAATGAGAGCACAAAACTACTACTGGCAGAGTTAAATTGGCGAGTGGTCCAGTTTCAAAGCGAAAATCAGATGATTACTATCATTTTTTCAGCGTAATTTTTTCTATGGGCTATATTAATATTTAGGTCAGCGATTCCAACGGCCTGGATCTCCCCGCAACTATGCCATGTGTACGTTTGAAGAGTCACCACAGTGGTGCATGACTAATATGGGAATCAAGCCCATACATCATCTTAAGCATATTTTTCCAATGGTTTGAAGGATACGCTTGTCTTGACTTAAAGAGGAACGTGGATTTGTTGTCCAGACGATAAGGACCGTCGCTTGTGATCCTCTTCTCAACTAATTAAGATAAGATTCTTTAGGTGGGGCCCACCATAATAACCAACCCCAACAACAGAAGTCATCATAATAAAATGTACTAATCAAGATTAGTTATGGTTTTTTATGATATTACTGATAAACGGTTAATGAAAATGCCTACTTTCATTGGTTCGCAAGCAAAATCATTAAGGAAAGATTGCAACCTGTAAAAGAGACTCTTCACGTCTACGGCTTCAGTGAGAAAGATGAAAAGACAAAAAGAAAGAAACTAGCTTACGTGTCAAATGGCCTGATTGTTGGGCCACAAGATCTAAATAGTGTGGTCGACCTAATGAAAAGATCTGATCAAGCAGGGAAGATCTGAGCCTTCCATCTCATTAGAAACCATGGTTAGATCTTGTGTCTAAAAAAGCAGGCTGTTTCACTCCTAGGGTGGGCAACAATCTAGAAAGTAAACTGATGGTGGTAGTCAATTTCGTTTATATGTTATGGCCCACCTGATCTGTGAAATGACCTGATCTTTAAGGTACAAGGTCTGAAAGGTGTAGCCCACCTAATGGAAAGATGTGATTAGATGTCAGGTGAGCTGCACCTGTAGAAAAAACAATAGACGGTGGAAAAGAAATGTTGCTCAGTGTTTTCGGTCGGTGCAATTTATATATATATATATATATATATATATATATATATATATATATGCGGTATACCTGACAGTTGACCGGCCGGATTGTTTGGGTAGGTGATCTACACCATTCATTAATGCCCAGTTTATGTAACTCTTTCCATGCACCTGGTTGCATTTGAGCTTGCTGGCATCCACATCACCTATCCTGACCGTCCACTTGGTTCAAGCTACTTTTCTTATGCTACTTTGCAAAAGCCACACTAGTTTGATGGTTCTAAAGCTTCATGACTAGATCTATCTTTTAGCAATGATCTTGTCCATCTATGTTCACAAGCTTCTTAATTCATGGTTCGATCATCTATAGAACTTTCAACGATCTACCAAGAATGGATTAGATTAGATGGACGGTTCATATGGTCATGTGGATTCGAACTTATCCAAATGCGACTAGGTGTATGAAAGGGTTTCTATAGACAGAGCCTACAATCATTTCTCATTAACTACATTCACGTGAGATTGTCACGTGCGCTGGCTTGTCGAGGTGTGTGCTAGGGTTGTAAGCAGAAATCTTTTAATGACATGCACTAAATTAAAAGTTAGTATTACGCGGGTGACACAACTGCCATCCATCACTTGTTGGTGGATGGCCTTCATTGATTATGGCTGAAATATCTGACCATTGATATGGTCTACTAGGGATGGATGGGTCATGACAAAAAGTTCATGTTGAGTGGATATCTTAACCCATGCAAACTTCCAGTTGAATGTGGACCGTTCCCTTTCTTTTATTTTAACCATCGACCATGTGGCCCACCGGACGGATGGTTCAGATCATCATAGCAATGCAATCATTTGAGCCCCATTTAAGGATGCATGGTTTAGAGATTGAAATACTTCTCCTGCATAATAAGGACGGTTTGGATCATGTATGAATAATCCATCAGATGGCATCGAGACCTAGGATAGCATATGTACCCAAAGAGCTACTCTCTTAAGATCACCATTACCATCCATCCGTGATGTGGAATGTGAAAAGCTAGGCCAATGTTCATCAGATCAATGTATACTTTTGATGGGGCGGCTCTGATGCGTTGGCAGAACTTAATGGACGGTCCAGATTGATGATTGGACAGTCTACCTGTTTAGAAGCACACTGATGCACTTAAAGCTGAAGTACATGTCCGAATGCACTTGATCACTCCTCATAAATTATAGTGTATTATTAGCATTGATTAATTATTTTATTAGCGGTTTGAGCTAGCAAAAATTGAAAAAGGCAATTGCCTACCAACGTTCCCATAGGACAGAGCTTCACGAGATCCAAGCCATTCATCCCACGAGGCCCACATCGAGCGTGCACTGGCCCAAAAACCAGGCTAATCCAATCTCGATCTGGAACACGACATATAATAAAAATTTATGTTGAGAAAAAGACTCAACAGCCCACGTTCACTGCAGACTTGTGGCCCATTTAATGAGTTGTACAATATACCTTTGGGGGCTGGGAAATTTATATTTTGGGCCCCACCTGATGCACAGTCCTGATTTCACACAAACATGCTACATCAGACAGATAGCATCTTCTAACAAGCTGTAACAACTTTAAATTTTGGTGCATTAGAATAACTAATATAAATATTTAAAGAAAAAATAAAATCAAGTCAATACTTGAGTCATTAAAAACAGAATTAAATATTTGTAGTAGTAATAATAATTTTTTATCAAGTGTCATTAAAAAAATTTAAATTCAAGATAAGGGAGAATATGCTCATCACAGAAGTTTGAAGTTTCTTTAAAAAATAATACAAAATAGAAGCCCTAGAGAAAAATGGAGAAGAGATTTTAAGAGGGTTTGATTAGGTAAGTTCCAACCCTTGGATCTTATAAAAAAATTTTATTATGTTGTTAATTTTTTCTTAATCTATACAATGGATTGTGTGGGTCATCCACACTAGCATTGTATAGGTGTGTATAGACAATTTTAATAAAATGATATTTTATGATTTCAGATTTGTTCAGTAATATTTTAGGAATAAATTTAATGGGTGCAATCTGATTGTGTTAAGATAGATCTGAACGGGTCATTTGATCCTAAGCACCAAAAAGATAACAATGCCTTGAATTTCAGATAGATCTAACCATCGGATAGGCCACACTAGTTAGATCTATAAATGTTTAATAAGAAAAGTTGAGACTTCTGCGCAACTGATTGGTATCACTTAGCATAGAAAGTGGAGATGGGCTATCAATGTATTTGTAGTTGGATCCACACAATTCATCCAATGTATAGAGGTAAAATATGCCAAGACCTTAAGAATTCGGATGATCCAATCATCCGGTGGGCCACCCCGAAAATCTAAATCATGATAATTAAATTTAATAAATATATAAATTTAATTATTTAATCATTTATGATTTGACCACTTAAGATGTATATTAAAGGTGGGCCCCACCATGTAAAATAACTAAATGAATAATAATGTTGTTGATATAACTGATAGGATTTCTAAATTCAAACCAACCTAATTACCTTATAGATTCTACGCTACCAAACTTAGGTGAGTAACCCAACGTGTCTCATAATTCATTAGAATTAAAATAAATTATTTGTGCTGGTTTAAATGATTGATGTACTAATCTGAGTGTTTTGTTTTGATATTATATGACTTGGTAAATTATATGTTAATCTGTACCAAATTGCATGAAATTATAATTGTACGTTGAATTTACTAATCAAGACAATAATCTATGACAGTTATGAAAATGATATATTCATACGTCATCCATCATTTATCGCATTTGCATAATGCATAGTCGATCGTAGGGACCCTTCCTGGAAGAAATGTCGATCCTGGTAAAATGTTACTAGATGCGAGTTATGCCCAAGCCTACCGAAAGGTGGAAGCCTACCAAGCGGGTGGATCTAGGTTGACGACCTCCAACCTAAGCAGATGGACGATCATCCCATCTGATGCATTGATACATCATTTGCATCCATATCATTGTACATATATTTTTATGTTATTTTAATTACTATATTTATGAACCATGCTGGATTATTTCATTAAGCCTAACCAGCTTACCTTTTTATTGATGAAAAAACTATACAGATGAGCTATTAGTAGATGATGTAACGCAAGAACCGGAAGGATTTATCGCACCTGAACACGACCCATGTGAAACGCGATCATACTTATTTGGAGATGAAGTTATGGCATTAGACCATTTCTGATTATGTGATTTATTTGTTAGAATAGTTTAATTAACGTACAATGCATATTGGTATTGATTTTGAGATTTTAAGAAATTGTTTAGATTTATCTAATTGAAATAATATTAGTTTTGAATAAATATATTTATAGTATGATGATATAATAAATGAATGATTTTTAATATTTATATTATTTTTAGGGTCATCAAGATTTATATATGCCTGGTTGATTGGTACTAAATATTATATATGTGTGATTGGAGTTGGGGTGAAACTTATATTGAATGTAATTATCACCTCTGATTAAACTGATTAAGAAATTAAGTTAGTACACTTTGTGTACGAGTTACTAATTGAAACTCGAGTCTGGGGGTGCACACTCTATACCCGGATTTTGGAGCATGACAGAATGATATCAGAGAGAGATTTTTTCTAAAACCTAGAGTGACCTGTAGGTTATGTACTCTACTAAATTTCATAAAATGTAAACCCTTAAAATTAGAAACATTTCATTAGGATATCTCTCTTGATTGATGTAAGGATTGATAAACTTAGAGACCCAAATCTAAGTTCCTATTTTTTTTGTGAAATGTAGAAATAAATATCTAGATTCTTGGCACTCTTATTTGAATATAATTTATATTAAGATGGATTAATATAACGAAAATAAATTTTAAAGATATTTAATTCACAAAATTCTGCTGGACAACAATGGGCAGAAAGAATTACCCAATTTGTAAAATTTATAACTGTAAAATTGATACTCTGATTGAGGCGATTCGAAAGCCTGATCGAAGATAGACAAGTCTAAATTAAGATAAAAATAATAATAAAATTCGAGTCTTTGAGTAACTATACCGTTTAAGTGAGTTAGTATAGGCTGGTTATAACTAATCAAATTTTTGACAGGTCTAACTGCAGGAATTATTATTTTTTAAAATATAGTTAGAATTTTTAAGTAAGATTTTACAAAGACATAGTAAACTTATAATAAGATCTCTAAAAAAATTTTATACATGATCTGAAATTTCTAATATATTAAAATGTGATAGAAACAATAGTCATTAAACTGAAAATCAATCTGCCCATACTAGCTTTCTATAGATTTAACTAATAGAATTTTTCATTTTGATAATTACCTTTGGTTAAATAAATATTTTTATTTGAAGTATTTTATTTAAAGAAAAAAGTATAAAATAAAATAATATAAAATAACCATAATCCCTACTAAATTCTAAAAATTCCTTCTTATAAGATCATAAGTCCATATTTGGTATAAAAAAAAATTACTTAAAAAAATTAAATTAAATATCAAACTTAATAGAATCTTTTTTCAGATATAGGACGAAGTCTTCCCCAAATTTCAAGGTATGGGGAAGGTATTTCTAATTTTCTAACAAATTTCAACTTTATAAAGTAAAAATTTGGACTATTTTAGTATCCCTGATCAAACCAGATAAAATTATTGCTCAAAATAATTTTCAAATATTTTTTTTGAGTCATGTACATATCCCTGGACAACTTCATAAAATTTTTTGATGATTCGAGTTGTAAAGAAATTATAAACATTTAAACACTAGACTGTAAACGATAGAAACGACTGTTGGATATCATGATTTTTTTCCCCTTAGCAGCGATGAAAACCCTAGTAAAAGTAATAATTTTATTTTTATTTTTATTTTCACTAGATAGTTAATGATATACTTTCCAAATTTCAAGTCATTCTGACTTTTGGTTCGAATGTTAAAATTCCGTAAATAACATTGTATTTATCAATCTGAATTTAAGATTTTCCGTTGGTCATTTCGAGAGATGCAATACATAAGATCATTGATTTTTGTAATGTCTGAAACTTATAAACCCAACCTAGGACCCCATAATATTTTTAAACAAAAATTTTGCCCCTCATATTTTGTTAAATAATGAAAATCACCTGATTTGATAAACTCATAACTAATTAAGTACGAGTCTAATTAAGGTGATTTAAAGGTCATATCGTAAATTGATAAATCAAGTTTAAAAGAAAATAATTAAGAAATTAGAAATTTAAAGAAATTTAAACCAAATTTAGTTTTTTTTTTTTTTAAATGTTTATTTCTATACAACCCTCATTGTCTGAATTTTTAAATCTTGTATAAACCTTAATTTTTGACAAATTTTACATACTTATAAATTCACTACTAGAGAAAAAAATTAAACCAATTCAATGTCTAAAACCATACATAACATAAGCGTGACCAGCACCATTAAAACTAGAAAATTTTGAGATGTTATTTTAACGGGGGTATAATGTAACAACCCTAAATTTTGGTGCATTAGAAAAATTAAAATAAATATTTAAAGATTTTATTTTTAAATAAAAAATAAAAACAAGCCAATAGTTGAGTCGGTAGAGACATTCTTAATTGATAGAGAGGTTTAGGGATTGATTATTAAAATAACAATAATAATTAGGGAGATTCTAAGAGGACTTGATTAGGTAAGTTCCAACCCTTGGATCTTTTTAATTTTTTATTATGTTGTTAATTTCTTTTTTATTTATAAAATAGATGGTGTAGAACATCCACACCATCATTGTATATGTATGTAAAGACAATTTTAACAAAATGATGCTTTATGATTTCAGATCTGTTCAGTAATATTTTATGAATGAATTTAATGGGTGCAATCTGATTGTGTTAAAATAAATCTGAACGGGTCATTTGATTCTAAGCACCAAAAGATAATAGTGCCTTGAATTTCAAATCGAACTGACCATCGGATGGGCCACACTAGTCAGATATATGAATATTTAATAAGGAAAGTTGAGATTTCTGCGCAACTGATTGAATTCACTTAGCGTAGAAAGTCAAGATAAGCTATCAATGTATATGTGGTTAGATCTACACAATTCATCTAATGTGTAAAGGCAAAATATGTCAAGACCTCAAGAATCTAGATGATCCAATCATCCGGTGGGCCACCCCGATTAATTATTTAACATTTAATTTTAGGATCTTAAAAAGAAAATCTAAACTTGATAATTAAATTTAATAAACATATAATTTTAACTATTTAATCATTTAGGGTTTGACCACTTAAAATGTATATCAAAGGTGGACCCCACCATGTAAAATAACTAGATGAATAATAATGTTGTTGATATAATTATTACGATCTCTGAATTCAAACCAACCTAATTACCTTGTAGATTCTACACTACCAGATTTAGGTGAGTAACCCAACGTGTCTCATAATTCATTAGAATTAAAATAAATTATTTGTGGTGGTTTAAATGATTGATGTACTAGTTTGAGTGTTTTATTTCAATATTATATGATGCAGTAAATTATATACTAATCTGTGTCAAATTGCATGAAACTATAATTATACATTAAATTTATTAATCAAGACAAGTATTTATGATAGTTATGAAAATGATATATTCATATGTCATCCATCATTCATCGCATTTACATAATACATGGTCGATCTTAGGGGCTTTCTCTAGAAGAAATGTCAATCCTAGTAAAGCGTTACCGGATGTGGGTTATGCCCAAGCTTACCGAAAGGTGGAAGTCTACCCAACGGGTGGATGCGGGTTGATGACCTCTAACTCAAGTAGATGGACGATCATCCCATCTGATGTATTCATACACCATTTGCATCAATATCCTTGTACATACATTTTTATATTATTTTAATTGTTATGATTATGAACCATGACGGGTTATTTCACTAAGCTTGGCTAGCTTACTATTTTATTGATGGAAAAACCGTACAAATGAGTCATTAGCAGATGATGTGGTACAAGAACCGAAAAGATTTATCGCACCTAAACACCACCCATGTGAAACGTGATCATACTTATTTGAAGATGAAGTGACGGCATTAGACCATTTTTGATTATGTGATTTATTTGTTAGAATAGTTTGATTAGCGTATAATGCATACTGGTATTAATTTTGAGATTTTAAGAAATTGTTTAGATTAATCTAATTGAAATAATATTAGTCTAGAATAAAGATATTTGTAATATAATGATATAATAAATGAATGATTTTTAATATTTATATTATTTTTAGGGTCGTCAAGATTTATATATGCCTGATTGATTGGTGCTGAGTGTTATGTATGTGTGATTGGAGTTGGGGTGAAACTTAGACTAAATGTAATTATCACTTCTGAGTAAACTGATTAAGGATTTAAGTTAGTACATTTTGTATATAAGTTACGAATTGAAACTCGAGTTCAAGGGTGCACACTTTGTGCCCGAATTTTGAGGCGTGACACAAGCTGAAATCAAGAAATTGCTAAAATGTTACGCGTGACCATCTTTCAACTAATCTGCATAAACATATATCCTTGGTGGGACGGTTTGAAGATGGGCCCCACACTGGCTGAAGCGATGTGTGTGGCCCACCTCCTACGCTTGCGGACTTCAACATGGAAGATAAGCCATCTTTGTAAGAATAATGAAAGCACACCGAATTATTAAAAAAGATTATATGATGCATCAAATCAAAGTAAGTAGACGTTTTCCTTTCATCTTATTTAAATAACTTATCAAATCAAAAGGTCTGATTAAAGGAAAATCAAATAATAAATTACAAAAGAAACCAATGTAAATATGATGGTTTGGATAGCATGATGGATGCGATAATTGAATTATGGAACGCCCAGTTAGGACCCACTTCATAAATGGCCTGGATCTCGTTGACTCTCTCTCTCTCTTAAATAAGTGAACATTTTTTTCTTATCTTAAGAAACAATGGTGGAGATCATACATTGATGAGCAAGGCCCACTTGTTCTTGATTATATTTAGAGAATTCTCCTTTTCATATCACACACCATACAAACCCTTGTATCCAATCAAAGCGATTTTCAAGCTATGATCCATCCATAAAGTGGCCCGCGAATTGGATGGCCCAGGTCTACAGGTACTTCTAGAAAGGGAGACTTTTTGGTGGGGTGTTTGTCTTGGGTTGTTTTGTGTTTTGTCAAAAAGTTACAGCATTTGGTGCAGCCCTTCGTCTGTTTTCTTTCTACATTTTCTACCATATCCTGCCAACCTCTTTGGGTGGACGAAGCCCCTGGCACATATGGACCAAGGTTCAGCCCACCGAGGCTCATGTTACTTTCACCTCTCTCTCTCTCTCTCTCTCTCTCTCTCTCTCTCTCTCATATGGGTTAAATCCAACCAGTGGATAAGTTCCATCTTGTCATGTGTTTAAGCTCCAAACCATGGCCTGTTACCCAGACTGTGGGGCCCACTTTGATGAATTTGTTGCATATTTATGCCGTCCATCCATTTTTCCATCACATTTTATTCAATCCCAAACCTTAAGCAGATCCAAGTCTCAAGTGGATCACACCATTGGGTGGCTTCCTATAATTAGGAAAGAAAGAAAATGGTTGACATTCAAAGTTTCCCTAAAAAGGGAAGCTAACTGTGTAAATTCTGTGGGGCCCACTGTGATTTATGTATTTTATCCACTGTGTCCATCCATTATACTATATAATTCTATAGCTTTAGCCCAAAAATAAAGTATATCTAAATCTCATGTGGACCACACCATCAGAAACAGTGTGAATAGAACGTCTACTGTTGAAAACTTCATAAGGGCCACATAAGTTTCCGATCAATCTGATATCTGTGTCTTCCCTTCATCTATGTCTATGTGATCTTATCAACAGTTTTGATGACAAATAAACATCACTGCAGGCCTTAGGAAGGTTTCAAAGGTTGAAATCATTATTCCTAAATTTTCCTTTGATATGGTCCACTTGAGCTTTGTGTATGCTTCAATTTTGGGGTCACCCTCTAAATTTTAGAGCAAAAAAAAAACAGATGGATGGTGTGGATAATCTACACACATTCACGATGGTCCAACAAAGTTTACTTAGCACGCAATCCGGTTTCCTTAAAAGCTATAAGTGTGGCCCACCTAATGAACCGACCGGATTGATATGACAGGATGTTAATTACCTGTCACTTGGACTCTGCAGATTAACGGTCCAACCAGTTGAACATGACCATGTGTTTGTATTTTATAATTATTAGATGGGGTTTGACAATAACATTTTTTTTTCTAATTTGGTTTTATTTTAATAGCTTTAATTAATTAAATGGGTCCATGCAAGATCCGTTCATCACTAATTCACATGTCTTAGATGGGTATTCAACTTGTAATTTTATATTTTGAATTTTTTAAATTAATTTATCTCACCTGGGACCCGTTTGATCGCTGACCGTCCATCTCTTAATTAGAATATGGTTTTGAGATTACTTACGTGAACTGCTCTCCTTGACGTGTTACCTGTATCAGTTACATCCGCATTTGATCTTTTGAGGATGAGAATGACACGTCATCTAAGTCGAGTGGGGCCCACCTACGTGAGCATGATGGGCGTCTTGTTCTTGAGCTATATTGGCCGCCGTGTGTTGAAAAAGAGCTTTGACTTGGCTACGTGTAATCCTTGTCGATGTCTAGGTGGCATGAGAGTTAGATGGTGGGCCACCATGGGGCAGGCATTGTATGTGAGCTTTCGCAGTCAGCCCTGTCTTTTTGGCTAGAATTTCATTCGTGTGGAACATCCGAGCCGTCTGAAAGGTGGGCCGCAATATGAAGATCCCCTGGGGAGAAAAATCGAGCTGGTCTGCTAATCAATTGGGTCAAACCATTGAAAATCAATGGACCGCTGATTGAAGGTGGATTAGCCTGATTTTCACGGTTGAGTAATATTCATGGTGTGGCCAATGTTTTTTATGGTTAGGATGTCCTAATTAATATGACACGTGGATAGGGAAGATGTGGCTGTATATGAAAGTTCATACACTGCATGTATGCGACCATATTCTCGAAACAGGTACTACATCATGTTCCGTAAGAAGGACAGAAACAAAGTTTTCTGTCTAGACAGATGGGCCCACCTTTCGATAATCTAAGCAAGGACGCAGATCGCGTCCTACCCCTGCCCGGCTCCACGAACGGGCAGTTCTGTGGGCTGGCCCACCGTGGTGTATGATCTGTTTATCCACGCCGTCCATCCCTTCTCTCAGAACATTTCAAGATATGTGAATAAAAATGAGACAGATCCAACGCTCAAGTTGACCACACCAGATGATAAGCTTGGGTTGCATTAAATGTACATAGCATTAAAAAAGAGTCATCTTTGGTGTGGTCCACATAAGCGTTGGATCTGCTTCATTTTTGTGCACACACCTTGAAATGGTCTGAGAGAAGGGATGGACAGTGTGGATAAACAAATACATCACGGTGGGCCCACCTACAGAACTGCCGGTTCGTGGCTAGAGACGGGCAGGGGTAGGACGCAATCCTCGTCCCTCGACCAAATATTCAGGTGGTCCATATCATCGGTTTTTCCACGCCCAAGTATCTCCCATATCAGATGATCCTACCCATCTGAGACATACAACCTACGGTTGACATTTGCTGGGTCCCACTCAGATGGTTAGGATAATCAGATGGAGGATTTTTGGGTCTCCAACTAAACATGGAGCCCACCATATGAACGATGTGGATCACCAAAAAGTAGGCCCTACATGTCTAATTCATTAGGCCAAGAAAATGAAAGATGGATGGATGATTGTGTATATCCTCAAGAAAAAAAAAAAAAAAAAAAGGCCCTACATGTCTAATTCATCATCCTCTCACAATTGGGGGCCTTATCCATTTTAAGGACGGGTTTGCCACATATGCAAGTATGCAATATTCTGAGAGATGATACGGTTGATCGGGTAGTACCGGAACATGGTAGAGCCATCTCTCTCCACAGCAGGTGATGCACCAATCTGAACCGTCCATCTAGTTTCCCATGTTTTGATAGCAAATGATTCAAAAATACACATTCATAAGATGAATCTAGCCATCTGATCGGTGGCCTCCAAAGAGACAGTAAATAAAAACACTCCAACGGTCAAAATTCAATGCAGGAAAGTGAAGAAAAGCGATGGAGGGAATTGTTTAATATACATGTGACTTCTGAAAGATGGTCCATCCACCATAGGCATCAATAGATGGACGGCCCAGATTGATGCATCACCCAGCCACATGTACTCAGCAAAGATGTGTCTGCCACGACTCTATCATCTCCGATTGATAACAACCATATCCAAATTCTCTAACTACTGAGGTCCTTCACACAATCCGTTAGAACAGAATCTATTGCATGCAAGAAACGTGGAGAATGTATGGTCATGATTTCAGATGACTTGTGTCTATCTTGTAATGGCTGACTCATTAGAAGTATCCCATACGTTTTATCCGTAGAGGTGGGCCATAGGTCAAATCACATGTGCTCCAATCTATCCACTCTCTCTACTAAATGCCATCTCTGGTTGGATAATCATCCATGAACGGAATTGCATTCCATTCTGATCCATGTTTGGATTGAATAAAAATTGCCACGTTTGCAATCCAGACCTAAATTGGGAGGGGCCCACGAGTGCCCCTTAGCCCGATTTTGCATGCTACGTGGAAACCCATCTTTCCTGTTGTTCAAGGTTACAGACGTTAGGGCTTGCTTAGAACGCACGATTAAATGAAATTGAATTGCATTAGGTAGAATTAACACATTATTATAAAATGATTATATGTTTTGGAAGAGTATTGTATTTAAACCATCCAATTCCACATTTGGGATCAAAATTTTCTTTTGAGAAAAACATGGTATTAGGAGAATCCAATATAACAAGAAATACTATCATTTTTTGACCATCTAATTCCATATAAAGGTACCCAATGTAACAGGGATTTTTTTTATCTAGGGGTCTCTCATCAGGCTGCTAGAAGCTATTTGGAGGGATAGAAAGGGAAGAAGGGACAAACTAGTTTCCCAGTAAAGATCCTCTCATGAAACGTGCCAGATCTTGGATGCCCTCGTAAGTAGAGTTGTACACGAATTGAGTTAGATCAATTAGCTCGCTTGACTCGATTTGAAAAAAAGCTTGATTTGGCTCAGTTTGAAACTGAGTTCAAGCCAAGTTGGGCTGATTTTTGGAGCATGAAAAAATTTCAAGCTGATTTCGAGCTTGTCCGATCAAACCTCAACTTGAATCAAACCAATTCGATGACTTGGTTATTTTGATATTGATGTTGCTCACTAAGTATTTGATGAACTGACTCAATAAAGTGTTGTTTTGGCTCCGCTGGATTGACTAGTGAGGAGGAAGGTATGGATATGAAACAAATGACTACAAATAAAAAATAAAAACTTACATGATAAAAATACCATTTATCTTGATTTTGATGCAGCCTACCGAGTGTTTGATGAAATTTATGTAAATTGTTGTTGTTGTTTTGCATATTGTAAGAAATTGAAGGTGCACTCCATGTGTTTGAGAAAATGCCGCGCAGGCTCGAATTAGACCGAGCTGCTGACAGCTTGCTAGTCAGGCTCAAGGACCAAGCAAAGCTGAGTTCGAGCTAGAGTCAACTAGTGGCTGAGCTGAGTTGAGCTGTGCCAAGCTTGACTCGGTTCAACTCGTGTACAACTCTACTCATTAGCGAGCCATAGTTAAGCGTATGTATTATAAGTCTAAAGCTAACATTTTTGTTTTGCAGGAAACTAAGCTGTAATTTGTCAATAGAGGTATTGTTAATTCCTTGTAGAGGAAGAAAGGTAAGAACTAGTTGGCTCTTAACTCCATGGGATCTATTGGTGGAATCCTTTTTGTGTGGGATACCTCCGGTCGCACCATGGAATATTGCTGGATGGGCCAATTCTCAATCACTGCGGTTTTTCGTGAGTCTACTTTTGATTTTTTGTGGCTATTTACCGGAGTTTACGGCACATCTAGAGTGTACCGATTCCGGTTCCGGTTCCAAAAATCAAAGAACCGGTTACATCAGTTCGGTTCTCAATTTGGGGGTATGTAGAACCGAACCGAGCCGTGAACCGATCCATATAATCAAACCGTGGATCTGATCCGTAGAACCGAACCGTGGAACCAAACCTGGAACCGAACTTGGAATCGAACCAAGAACCTTTTGATTGTTTCCATATTTGACTCATGATTTATGGTTTATAATGCACCATTTAATTATTTTCATAAATGTATTTTTGCACACCTTATACAATATCTAAACCATTCATCAAATGAAACACAACATGGATGGACATGGGCTAGATAATAAAATTAAACATGCAATTGGGCTGGGTTATAAAAAGCCCAGAACTGTGAAACCGAACCGGTTTTAACGGTTCGGTTCCGGTTCGGTTCTAGGGTGCCAACGGTCCGATTCCGGTTTCGAATATCTTAGAACCGTAAGGAACGGTTTAGTTCCAATTTCACCCCAGAATTGGACCAAACCAACCCGTGTGCACCCCTACCCTTGACCCAGTGTTGAAACTCCTAAGAGTCTACCACCGGAGCAAGAGTAAGGATCCATCATTTTTCCTTTTCAATTTGTTTTTGTTGATAATTGCGATATTGGATTGTGCATTGATTGCTAATGAATGTCTCCATTCCTATGCCCGGGTAAAAAGGTGGGGATCATTTGTAAGTTGGACCTCCAAAAAGCCTATCATCATGTGGACTGGGCCTTTTTTGACTACATGTTGGAAAAAAATGGAATTCAATCTAAAATGGAGGTTGTGGTTCAGAGTGTTCATTTCCTCTCCCAAAATTTCGATTCTAATAAACAGTTCTCCTTTTGGCTACTTTAAAGGGTCCAGAGGCCTTCGTCTAGGGGATCCATTGTCGCCCTTTCTTTTTATCATTGTATCCGAAGCTTTAAGTGGGATGCTTTTGAGGAGTCAAGATATAGGCATATTTTCTAGATTTTTAGTGGAAATTTTCCATCTTCGGATCACCCATCTTCAATTTACTAATGATACTCCTGAAGTTGTTTCATGTCTAAAAGTTATCTTGTCTAAAAAAGAAGTTTCGGGGATTAATCTCCCTTATGAGGTAACTGTATCCTAAGCTTTTTCCATAGGATGCAAGGTAAGCTGTCTTCCCACCGTCTCAGTTTACCCTTGTATATTGGTAGACCCCCTCTATCATTGTGGGACAGATTGCTCGAAAGAATGGAGAGTAAGCTATCGTTTGGAGATTTTTCCGTGAAAAAGAGATTCTCTGGAGGCAGATTATTGCTGCTAAATATGGCATGTCTTCTCAGGGTTGGTGGACTAAACAATCCTCGTTTTATCGTGCTTCTTTTCTTTGGAAGGGTCTTGCAAGAATTGCCCCCATGGTGTTTGAAAGATTTACCTTCTTGCTGGGTAATGGTATGAACATCAGATTTTGGTGGGACTATTGGGAAGGGAATTCCATCTTAGTTAAGTCTTTTCCATGTCTTTTTATGGCTTCCACTAACCCGAATGCGCTGGTTGGAGAGTTTTCAGGATAATGGTGTGATTGGGTCTTGGACTCCCCCTACCAAACCTCCTTTGTCTTCGTATCTCTCGTTTGCAGTTCCTCACTCCTGATACAGAAACTGAAGATGGAATCAGGTGATCTCTCTCTACATTTGGGACTCTTCTAAGTTAAATCCTTCAACAACTCTCTATCTACACCGGCGTGGAAAAAACACCTGTATGCATATGCAACTCGATTGTATCGTGTCAAGGACACATAAATTAATAGTGTGGAAAAAACACATGCATCAGCATGTGACCATAGATATGGTAGATTTCAAAATCCACCAAAAATCAACATAATATCTCCTGCTAAGATTGAATGATATAATACCTAAATTAATTCAATTCTTGCCATCATTTCCAAATGCAGAATTGAATTTACATTAGACCAAATGCAATTCACAACTTGCCTAGTCAACTCGTCAATTTTTGGTGGAGTAGTCCTTTGAGCGCCTAACAATGGGGCGATCAGATTGGGCTTGCAAAAGTGCATCCCTAACATATAGGTGAATATAACCCTAGTTGTTCTTTTTTCCTTAGGCAAGCCCTCAGTAAGCAATAAAACACTGGAAAAGTAGTATCAGGACAAAGTTGATAACGTAGTCTTCTTTTGTTTGCTTTAGGAGGTGCTTAAATGGTCATCATCCAGGTGAAGGGGGCAGCTGTCAACCATCCATTAACTTCTACATCCTGTCAATTCACAAGTATAAACACTTTACCGAGGAGCAACGAAGGTGGGAGCTTTTCCTGCCAACAAGCAGGACATGAACTTTGGTTTGGCTCATAAAACTGTTTAGGTGTCAAATGCCCCTTTTGATGGTGCATCCAAGCAGGCGTAAAAATCAGTTATTTCGGACCTCGGACTGATTTTTCAGTTTCTTTCAAAGGTGTTGATGGACTGGCCTCGGCTGTCGGGCTTCGGGACTAATGAATTCCCATGTTATACTTCAGGGCCCCAGTCTGGCCTCATTTTTTGCTATTATATATGGAGCTGGACCTGATTTTCAGTCCCGAATATCAGGCCTGTGCTCCCTAATAAGGCAGTGGACTCAAGTGGGCCACTGGCCATTGATAGACCTTGATTGTAGAGTTATGATCACCATTTTCAAAAAATAAAATAAAAATGGGGTATTGGAAGTATTGTATTTTCTAGTCAATTATATACAGTGTTATGGGCTTTTTTATTGCGAAAGACATCCCACCATAATGAGCCCAACAAAGAAATAAATGGAGAAAGGTCATGACCAACCACCTAAACCAAAGGTCTTCAAACCATGTGGGGCGCACTTATGACATCGATGTACAGTTTAAGAATCCCATAAATACGGTTTGCTTATTCCAGTCTGCCTGATTTGGACTCGGATTGAATGGTGACCCCAATATCAACAGGCTTGGTGGTGTTGGGACGAGGCAGGATTTGATTGGTTTGTCAAAGATAGGGCCCACACAAAGCATGTTTGAAAGTTGTTCGGTCAGCCCATCTCTAAGAGATGAACATGGCTCAATCAAATTCCGCTACATCCCAACATGAGGTGTTGGGATCACCATGCAATACGCATCCGCCTGATTTGGGTGGTTGGGAGACCCTGTTGGTGGGCCCAAGATCACAATTGGAGAGGTTAGCGGGCTGTATATGCGGTCACTTTTACAGTGATCTCGATTGTCTGGTCTGATTGGTGGCCCCACAAAAGATGCACCGTGAACAATTTATCCAATTGAACCATCATGATCATTTGATTATTAACCTGCCAATGGATCAGTAGAGCCAAACAGACCATGGCCCACATTCTTATTAGTAGAACTTTGTTGATCCAGCAGTTAGGACCATCGGATTGAGTAAAAGTTTCAACATGACCCACTTATGAGTTAGGCCCATCAAATGCATGGACCTACTAGCACAATTAATTGCTACATGTGTAATGAAGATGGCCCAATGCCTCACATGTGGGAAAAAAAAAAAACGAGTGTGCCAGATTGATGCCACTCATTAGACAATCCAAACTTCAAAGATGCCATGTCCCAAGAATCAGCAACACTCATCAAGTGATCACCACTGTACAAAACAAATGAATGGTCAAGAGAAATCAACCCAAAGTCCAAAATTCAATGAAAATGTTATGCCCGCTTGACGATAAGATCAGCCTGATTTTCGACATACAGGGACTACAAAGTGGGGATTGCCTGATGAACGACTCTGATCTTGCACACGTGCTCCTTGTTTCGAGTACACCTGGAATTTTCTGTTTGCATTTGACAATTATTTAAAAAAGAAGAAAGAAAAAAAGAAAAAAACATCCCACATGAACCCCAAAATCCTTTTTGGGTCTTTCTTACAATGATTGCAGAAGGCAGTGCAAGCTGTTGAGAGTTGGAAGGGGTGGCCCTTGTTTGGATTTTCTCTGCATTAAAGGGATGTTGTCAAATTCGATATCAGTATTTGACGCAAATGCAATTGTATCAGATTCTACTTTTTACTCATTCTCTTTCAATGATCTCATTACGGGCCCCATATGTTTCTCTTTTCTCCAAAACAGTAATGTGATATCTGACCATTTATTCATTTGATGGATAGAGTGCAATCTAGCATAGTGTTGGGCTTCCTTTGTTTCTACTATAGTTCTGGTCAGAAAATCTATATTTGTCATGTGTTTTTAATATCCACAGCATCAATCTGGTGAGCCCCATCACAAACGGGCCATGGCCCGAAAAATCTCCCCCATCGAGACTACTGGTGGGATTTTCTTTTACCAGCTGAATTTTGGCTGTTGGCTAAAGCTTACCGTTTGCAGACCACTAATCAGATGGCTGAGATTATGTGATGAGGGAGAATTTTTGCAGCAGGCATCAGTAAAGCCTCAGTATATGAATGATCTGGAGCAGGCCTCACCAGTACAAATGCTTGGCCAAAGAGCAAAACACCGTTTTCTTTTCAGTTTTAGGAGAGCATATGATGAAGTAGTACATGAACAACTTCAAGAGAGTAGAAAAGGTACAAGGGATTGTATAAAGGAAATGATGGGTTTTAAAATCAGATTGGTCAGTGATGGGTTGTGGACCCTGAAGCTGATCACATGCTCCAGTCGTTTAGGCAGTTTGACCTGTGCCTCGACTCTCATCACCATCGATGAGATACTTGCACATCGATCATTGTTTTTCACAACACAAGCACTGGTGAATACACCCCTTGTATAAACTTCATACTTTTTACACAAAAGTGTATCTTAAACAAGTTAGGCCTGAGCCCATAAGCTGTAGGTGCAGCCCCGACTTGGCCAAAGGCACACTGGGTCTAAAAATCAGTTGGGCCCATTTTATTCTTCGAGCACTCTATTTCTGATGGGATTTTACTTCTGAGACAAGAATTTGAAAATTGGTTTCAGTCACTCTCCAGCTCCAATCAGGCTAGTGGGCGTGACGGCGGCAATCTAGGAATTTCAGCAGCTCTGCCATCCATAGTTCAAAAACTCGAAAACTTAACTCAACCCAATGTCTAGCCGGTCAGGTCAACATGAAGACTCGACCAAGTCGTAAATAATTAAATTTATAGTATGGCTTTCAGATTTAAATTGTAGTAAATAGTTATAAACAATTTTTTTTTTTTTTTAAAAAGATTAAACACAACAACACCTTGTAGCCTGCTGGTAGTAGCCACTGCTGTTTTACTTGAGGTCGCCTGTTTGATTTCCTCTGTAGGGGTAACCTTTTTATCAAAAGGGTCAAAAAATTGACTGTGTGAGTGACTCGGTTGAGTCATGCCAAGTCAACAGCATAGGGTCGACTGAGTTCGGGAGTCAAGTCGACGAGTCTTGTCCAGTCTCGACCGAGTCACACCCGTTTCCATGAAATCTCGTCGAGTCAAGTTGACTCGCCTGAGTATGAAGCCAACCCACTGACTTTTAGAACTATGCTACCATCAAGAGAAGTCTAGAACCCCTTCATCATGCATTTCCAATTGTATGAGTATGACTCAGTCCTTTATCAAATATAATCCTCTCCCATCAAGAGGGTGAGGGAAGATTGGAATGGAAATCTTGGCATTTAGAACTCACGGATTGAATTGAATGTTAATTACTTCTTCATATTCTCAGTTAGAGCATCCTCCAGCATGTGGATCTTCTCCGAAGAATGAAAACGGGTGTTTTTCTGAAGGTGTCATCATCTAGTCATGAACCTATCAATTTTTCTCTATGGAAACAAATATTTACGTTTTCGATTTGCTCGTCTTGGTTTCCATCTTTTCTGCTGCATAAGCTGATGTGCCTGTATCGACTCCTGTGCGCAAATACCTGCCAAGCACAAAGATGTATACACTGCAATGACCAAATTGCAGCTTAATAGAAGTTTCAATATTAATGTCCTTGAACTATTGTTTCCCAGAAAAAAAAAAAATTTAAAAATTAAAAAAATAATCAGTGAACGTTCCATTTGGTGAAGATTTCGGGATATCCTTTCATCGGGGACAGCTGGGCCACACATGTGCTTCATCGGATTCAGTCCATCAGTTTGTGTGAGTCTACTAAATAAATTCGAAAACTGGCTGAAGTGGCTCTCTAGTTCATGTGAATTTTGCAGCAGATTTTTGGAAAGACGATGCACTTTGTACTGATGACTGTCCGCTGACCAAAGAATATATAGAAATCTACACTAAATGAAGCCTTAAGTTCTGTGCTGCAATGAGTTTGCAAAAATGCTTACAGATGGCATTAGAACAAAGGCTCTTTAGTTGTTTCTCCCTTCTTACTGCAAACACAAGGTTGATTGTCGGTCTGCAATCATAGACACTGGTTAGAGCATGGCATATTATCTTGAAACATTATGGTATATGCGATTACCATCAATCATCATCAACACTAGTGGGAATGAGGCAGGTGTTACTCCGTCTTGAATCATAAGCTCATTGCTGATCAGCTTGTTCCATAACTGTCAACCATCTGCCAATGTATCATGTTTCAGATTTCTCAACCGGCATGGAAAGAACGTTGTACCGTAAAAGATGTGCATGTTCAGAAATCAAATGCAGAAACAAGCCATCCCATCCTCTTTGACATTTATTTGGAATCCAGTTTATTCACAAGGATTGATTCTCCATCTACACTGACTGAAAATCGAAGTTCAGATGGGGCCAGATGAGGCAGAGATGTCCCCTCCTATTGGCCAATATATGCATTTAAAACTAATTTCTATGCTCATCCAGTTTAAAATGTGTTCGTTGTGTTTGTTAATATAGTAATTATAATTGACAGAGTTGAATATAATTGTGTCAGGTTGGCAGCCAGAGTTAAACTTATGCCACAACTTCCATCATGAATCCAATGGCAGAACAGGATTCATGTAGCGGACCCTAATTAATTTGTATAAGGGTCAGATGATGACGATGATGAGACAGTTGAATATAACAGGAAAGTGGCTTCAATATAACAGGAAAGTGGCTTCAAGATGCACTACGGATTCGCTTTCCTTAAGTCAGTATTTGCCCCACTATGAATTTAATCTGAGTCTACTAATCCGGGTTACCGGCAAACTGACTCTAAGATATAATGAGGCCAGTTCCCTGTTATCAATCTACAATGAGCAGTGTTGGTGATCGATCCCGAACATCTCTGTGAAAAATTTTACAGAATGAGAATACTGTATTCTGTTTCGGTGGTGACAAAGACACAGTCTAAAATTAAGGAAGATTTTTTGGCACGAATAACGGCACAGAAAGGATTTCAAAAAGCACAATTTTCTTATAGAATTGTGTTGGTATTGGTAACAAAATCTCTCCCTAGACCCTGACTTACATAGACATCCAGGAGACCCTTGGATTATTTCTTGTGTCTGTTTTCGAATAGACATAGGTAGTCTTCATGGCACCCCTTGACTCTTCATTGCGACTCCTGACCAATTTCAAACTGGTCAATACAACTGCCACTCCACCTGATGGTCAACGCTAAACTCTCCACAAGGGCAAAGGCAATCACCGCCCAAGCACCATGTCAGCAAACTGGTCAAACACTCAACCTAGGCACCAATCTGCACCATCCAAACCCCTGGTCGGGTCTAGATTGTACAGGGAAAATTTTAAGGCTCCTCATGTTCTTCACAATCATGCATATGTGCAAAGTTCAGATTGAACCAAAAAGCAACGAAACACACCTGAGTAGCCCACTGTCCACGCTGCGCGTGCATGCGTGTGTGTGTGTGCATGTGCCAACGGTGCTTGTGGGGTTATGAACCTTGGTCTTGGGTGGCAAAATGCCCTCATGTAACCAACTTGTCATAATTGACTGTTGGTAGGAAATTTATTTACAAAGAATAAAAAGTTTTAAAACGAAAGTTTTAGAGAAAATGAAAATAAAAAAAATGAAAAAATAAAAACAAAAAACTTTTTATTTTGAAAATTCACAACCAAAATATATTTTTAATATATTTTCTGATTTTGAAAATATCCCACAAATACTGACTTAAAGAAAGCAACTCTGTAACGCATCTTGGAGCGTCTTTCCTTTATTACTATATTAACCAACATTTTTTATTTTGAAAATATTCAACAAAATGCACATATTGGCAAATCTTAGGATGACCAATATAAGGATCCAAATGGGGCCTAATATAAAACTGTGAACATTACCATTAGCTTAATCGGTCATTTTGCATTTCAAGGTCTCTTGATCAAAGCATGTCAGAATTGGAAGCTTCACCAGTAGTCTTTGCAAGAACATGACCCATCCATGAAATGATGGAAACGATGTCCATCTCTGACAATCACATTCCGGCCTGTCATCTTGGAAAAGAACTTGGTCCAGTTATGGCAATCACCACAAACACGAAGATTCTTCATGACTCTAATGGGCATATTGGGAGGAACATTAGCATGTCCAAAAGCAATTGCTAGCTTCTCGCTATGCCCATATAAGATCTGCTTCTTCTCCTCTTCACCCACATTTTGCAGCACAAAGCTGTTATCGGGTATGTACCCCTCAGCCTCCATTCTCAAACCCAAATCCTCAAGAATGCCGTGAACTCCCTCCAGACCTGGTTGTGAAGCATTCCCTGCCGAGAACATAAAAACCTTCTTCTTCACCTCAATCCAACTCTGTCCCGGGTTTTTCTTTAAACCTCTTGTCTTTGTTAACACTCTCACCCTAGCTGAGTCCTCCCACCTCCCGCATGCAGCATAAATATTCGAGAGCAGCATGTAGCTGCCGGCCGTCTCTGATTCAATGCCGTGAATCCTCAAAGCAGCCTCTTCTGCCACGGTAGTATTTTTGTATATTCTGCATGAGTTCAAAAGAGCCCCCCAGACACATGCATTGGGTTTCATTGGCATTGTCTTCACAAACTCACTTGCCTCTTGCAGTAATCCAGCACGTCCAAGAAGATCTACCATGCAAGCATAATGCTCCATCTGGGGCACAAGCATAAGCTCATTGGTCATCTGATCAAACAGCCAGCGGCCCTCAGCAACTAACCCAGCATGGCTACATGCGGACAGAAGAGCAACAAAGGTGATTCCATCAGGCTTGATACCAGCTTCAACCATCTCATCAAAAGCCCTGAGGGCATCCTTGCCAAATCCATGCATCCCATAACCGGTGATCATTGAGTTCCATGAAATCAAATCTCTTTCCTCCATCCTTTCAAATAATAACTTCCCATCTCTGAGGCTTCCGCATTTGGCATACATATGGAGCAATCCGTTTTCTACTAGTATATTTGCATCCATTTGACCTCTGATCACATGGCAATGTATCTCCTGGCCAAGACCCAACGCCGCTAATTCTGCACACACTGATAGAACACCAGCGATTGTGACCGAATTGGGTTCAATTCCAACACATTGCATTTGACAAAAGAGCTCCAGAGATTCATCCACTCTCCCCCTCCAGGCAAACCCACCAATGACTGCACTCCAGCTTACAACATTCGGTCTAACATTGGAATCTTCCCCTGTCTTCTCCAACTGTGAGAAAACCTCAAAAGCCTCATCGCATAAGCCACCTGCAGCATAGGAAGATATCAAAGCATTCCAACTCACTAAACTCTTCATTTTCATTTCTGAAAACAACACCCTCGCATCCTCTCCCTGCCCATGTTTCCCATACATACATATAAGCGAGTTCTTCACAAAAACATAATCCTCAAAACCAATTCTAATAACATACCCATGAATCTCCTTGCCTTTCTCCAGTGCATCCAAATCAGCACAAACAGACAAAACAACAGCAACCGCTTTGGCGGTAGCCCCATTTCCTCTCGTTCTCATCTCCCCATAAAGACCCACAACTTCTTCCCACCGCCCACATCGAGCATGGGCTGACAGTACCGACGTCCACGTCACAGGATTTGGTTCCACCCTCTCCAATGCCATCCTCTCAAACATCCCAAAGGCGCCATCACAGTCATAATTCATCGCGTAGCAAGAAATCAAAGTGTTCCAAGAAACAACACTTCTATGAGGCATTCTATCAAACACCTGGAGTGCGCAGCCCTTCTGTCCGATTTTCCCATACATTCCGATCAATTCGTTACCCACGTGAAGATGAAACTGAAAACCCATCAGGATAACATGATGATGAACGGCCCTGCACAATTTGGGGTTCCTGATCGAAGCGCAAGCTCTTATGATCAAAGGAAAAGAGAACCCATCGGGGCTCACGCGGAGCTCCCGCATTTGCAAGTAGAGATTGAAGGCTTCTGAAGAGTGCCCCTGAGATAGATTGGCTCTCAAGATGGAATTCCATAAGAGCAGGTTAGGGTTTCGGTCGGTCAGAACGGAAGCGGAGAAGATCAAGCGGGCATCCGAGAGGAGATTGAAACTGCTGTAGATGGAGATGAGTCTTGCTGATAGGAAGCTCCAGTGGTGGAGACCGGCAATGATGATCTGGGCGTGGAGCTGTTTGGATTGATGGACGGTGGACGATTGACGGAGGAGGAGATCGAAGGAATCGAGAGCGTTGGTTTGGAGAGGCGGGCCGGTGTGGGCCCGGTTTTGCTGGCGCAGAATGAAGCATGGTTGAACGGAGAAGCGATGGCGGGAAAGCATGAAGCGCGGATGAATTCAGAAATTGCCGTGCGATCCTGTTTTTTTGTTTTTTTTGCTTTTGAAATAACTTGACACGTGGCATGAGAGATAATTTGATAAATCCCTTTGGATCATACAGGGGACCGTTTGGGAGGTTGTATTTCAAATATCTAAATTCCGAATCATCACATGCTTTAGCTACGTTGACAGCTTGTATTTGAAATGCATTAGGATTGAAAATATCGATGTCTTCATAAATTAATATTAAATTTTATTACTTAATTAATTTTAATATTTTTAATTAGTGTACAATTATTATAATGAGTTCGTTAAAATGCATATACTTTATTAAAAAATAATAAAATTCTAAGCCATGGATAAACTACAAGCATAGGATCACAATCGAGCGATTAACCAACCTTTTTAGTTGTTGATTTACATGGCCAATGTTTAATATTTAGACTGCTTAATCATCAAATTAATATAATTTTAATAATGTAGTTAATAATTATATTATTTCAAGATATTATAGCAGGTCACATTTATTATAAATTAGTAGCCTAGTAATGCTTTCGTTATACATGCGATTCTCTCCAACCTTTAAAATGAGTATTAAAAAAAAAAAGTAAGAAGAATAGCAAAACCAGTAAAATGAATGAATTGCAAAACTTTACACCCTGTAGTTTGAATTTTAAATCTACATCCACATGGCACATCACCAGCTGTTACACATGCTTGAGATATGAGCTTCCCATTAGGTGAGATACACCACTTGGAATAAAAATAGGCCATTTTCACATCTCAAGTGAGCCATGGGGTATCAAAAAAATAAAAATGAATGGCTTGAAAAGAATTTATTCATGAATTTACTTTGTATATTGTGGCCCACGTGAAGAATATAAATTTTGTAATTAGAATGTATTTGAAATTGTCAATTAGCTAAATCAACTTTAACATCCCAAACTAGTGTAGATAGGTGATAGTTGTAATAAGCCCATTAAAATATATAATCTAGCTAAAATTGATGAAATCTCACACCTCGTGTGGGCCATAAACATAAGGATCACAATCGATTAACTCATCAACATTTTATAATTATTTATTTAGATGGCCAATGTTGGGACAATTCATATCATCCTACTAATGTCATTTAGGCCCATTTGGATACCTCCAAATAAGATACTTTTTTTATTAATAGCAATAGATAAGTAACTTATTTCAAATAAATAAGTTTGGTTTTTTATTAGTTATAAGTAACTTCTTTATTTAAAAGCACATAATTGCTTTAGTTAATTTTTTAACTTTTCTATTTTTCCTACTGAAGATAGACATATAAAAAGAATAGATATGTGACTTATTTCAAACAAGTAAGTTTGGTTTTTTATTAATTATAAGTAACTTCTTTATTTGAAAGCACATAATTGCTTTAGTTAATTTTTTTACTTTCGTACTTTTCCTATTGAAGATAGACATAAAAAGATAGGTTGATTAGTATATATATGTTATTTGCCAAGCATACTTATCTTTTTAATAAGTACAAACTATGATAAGCTATCGTGGAATAAGTGGCTTATCTTAAGTAACTTAAGATCCGGCTTATCTTAAGTAACTTAAGATCCAGACGTATGGCTATCTGGGTACCACCAAATAAGTTACTTTTAACTTAAGCAATTAATTTCTGTTTTTCACTTAATTTTGTTTGGTAAGCATCATGTTAAAAGTATTTATGTAACAAAAGTTATTTGTCTTAATAAACGATTATTTTTAGTTTTTTAACTTATGACTTTTCTACTCCCATCTCATAGTCCATGTCAAAGTAGGTTTTAGCTCATGGTCCACATCAAAAGAGGCTCCACATAATGAATTATCTTCATTAAAGGTTGAGCTCACACAGTGGATAATCCACGTAAAATGTGAGCCCTACATGATGGATGGCCCCATATTAATGTGAGCCTACTTATGAATGGTCCATGTCAAAGGTCAGCCCACAACGATAAAAAGCCTACATCCAAAGTGGGTTGGTACGATGGATGACTTGCTTCAAAGGTGGGGACTACATGATGGATGGCCCCATATTGAAGTGGCCCCACATGATGGATGGTCCACATCAAAAGGTTGGCCCCTAATGAAGAATGTCCCACATCCAAGGCGAGCCCAACCCACATTGAATGTACGGCCCACATGATGGATATGCCACAACAAAAGTGGGCTCCACATGATGAGCAATTAAAAATGGTGGCCCCACATGATGGATGGTCCACATCAAGGTGGGTCCCATACGATGAACAGTCCACATAAAAGGTCAACCCTAATGATAAGTGATCGCATCCAAAATAGGCCCTGCATGATGGACGACTCACATCAGAGGTGGGGCCCACATGACAGACAACCCACATCAAAGGTGGGCTCCACATGATGGATAATAACACTTGTTGGTGGGGCCCACTTGATGGTTAACCAATATCAAGAGTGGGCCCTACATAATGAGTGGTGCGCATTAATAGTTAGACCATAATGATGAATGACCCACATCCAAGTTAGGCCCCATATGATGCATGTTCTACATAAAAGGTGGGGCCGACATAATGAATAGTCCACGTCTAAGATTGGCTCCACATGATGGATGGTGGATGTGAGGGGACCAAACAAACTTGAGAAATAAATACTAATGATCGATGTTCAAATCGAATATATATATATATATATATATATATATATATATATATATATATATATATATTAACTTTTTGGTTGATAAATATATTGTTTTCTAAACATACTTATCAGATGAATAAATATATTCAAAGATAAACTAATTATCGCATAAGTAACTTATGATCCAAACACTCTTTTATTATTGCAACCAATAATTAAATTATTTTGAATTATCATCAGCGTGCCATATGTACAGTGGTTAGTAGCACAATAACATATTTATCAAATGTGTGACTATTTTACTTCTTTTTTTTTTAAGTGTAAAGAGAGGCATTTAAATTCAATCGATACAAACTACGTAAAATTTTAAAACAAATCACAACTGTGTGTTTGTGAACGCAGGAAAATCAGCACTCACGTTGATTGATGTGTTTTGTGGTAGGGGTGATTGGGCTGATTTGGATTGATGATACAAATAAACTTGGAATTGCCACTAGTCACATAACTCAAAATCTTGTACTCGGCTAGAACCTGCAAAATATATAAAGCTAGAGAGTCTGAAGACTCTCTTACTTAAAATTGACTATTGATCTGCAATTTGATATTCTGAGTAAGGGACCTCAATTACAAAGAGGGAAGGTGTTAGGCATTCTCTTTGCTTATATAAGTGTACGGTCTCTACTTATTGTGATAAGTTGATCTTTAGGGGATAAAATAATAAGATGCAAAGTATTAAAATGAGATTAGGCAAACACATATTTTTGATGTGGCAGGATCTGAAATTTTGGCAAGTCATAGAGCATATGTTTAGAGAATGTCTATAGATGAGATTTAAGAAGAGATATGATGATGTTAAAATGAAATGCAAGAGGACTAGACTACCATGAGTTTCTGATATGACAAGATCCAGAATTATGACAAGTCACATAGTATATATTCAATGACAACCTCGAGAAGTAGGGGGGTTGAGAAGGGAAATAATGATGCGATTGATAAAATATAAATGCTAGTGATGATTGCATAATATCTGGCTTACACTTGAAATGACTTGGATGTCTTGGTGTACCATGGTTGAGAATGATTAGCTTAAGTAGGACTGAGAGGCTAAGAGATGGCCGGATGAGGCTAAAGGAGGGCTAAAAAGATGGGAGCTTAAGAACTCAATCACACCCTTTCACTCTCATCTACTTTCTCTCTCTCACTCTCATTCTCTTGATGGATTGGTGGTTTTTTTTTTTTTTTTTAATTATTATTATAATGAAGAGAGGAGGGGAGTATTTATAACCCATTGGGATGACTTTTGTGTAATTAAGGGTTTATGAAGGGTAAATAATGATGTGATAGTTTTGGATTGGTAGAGAGAAAGGAGACGCCATGTGACACTATTTATAGGTTGAAGGGCTTGGTAAAATGGTAAATAGTATAAATTTTGGGGTTAAAGAGGTTCAGACAGAGTTGACTTTCGAGGAGAGAAACAGTTATAGCTTCAGGTACATTTGTCGAGAGAAGACGGTAATCAGATTACTGCCTCTGACTGATTTGGCTCCGCGCACATTTTTCGAAAGGGGGCGGCAACCGGATTACTGATCGCGTACAGTTGCTCCCACAGTTTGGCCGGTGGGCTTGTTGGGCCCGGAGAGTGACCCAAAGCCCGTTTTGGATATTTGGCTAAAAAAAATGGTTCGAAAGCGACCTCATTTATGACCCGAAATGATTTGAAAAATGAATTGATTGTGAGTGAAGGTTTGGGCATACTTTGGATTGGATGATGATCTTGAGTTAAGTTGAGATTTGAGGTAATGAGATGGCTCGGGTTTGGCCAGGGTTTGGAGAAATAACTATGATTTTAGATAGGGTGTAGAGTTCAGGTTCAATTCCTAAAAATCATTCACACATTGTCAAGTTACTAGCTTAAATGCAATGTCTACAATATTGTAAATATTTTTAATCCCATTTACATCTAACTATATCAGTACAAATCCATTTACCCCTAGATACATCGAAAAGATAGTCCCAAATGACTTATAGCCAGAGTAATGCTCGTGTCCTCTCAGCATGTTATTGACCATTGTAAGTAGATGATTCCTATAACCATTGGATACAAATATCTTCTCCACATGTCACAAATTAATGAGATCATAAATAATGAGTGAAAAATTCCGTAAAAAAATAATGAGTGAACCAAAACTGATTTCAGAGAATATTGTGGTGTAACCCAACTCTAAGATAGCCAAGCAGTAGGGCTGTTAACGGCCCACAAGACAGTCTAAAATGCTGGCCCGTCATCTCATTTATACAAATTAAAAATCAATTATCGACTGGACCGGGTATAACAACCACGTCTAAGCTCGATCCAGCCCGGCTCATATATCAAGCACGATATTTGAGGTCTGCCTGACCTCGATCTGTAGAGTAAAACTTAGGCCCGAGCCTGACAGCCCGAAACAAATCGACTTAAAACGATCTATCCAAATGGATTGATGGTGTGGATGCAAAACATACATCATGGTGGGCCCTCAAGACTTAGTGACGTCACTTCAGCGAGTCTCCCTACTCAACCCGTCAGTAGCTAATCCGCGTCCCGGGTTGCATAATCATCCGGGCCATGATCGGGCCTAGCGGGCCGGGCTTGGAGCACGGACTTGGACACACGCGTCAAGTCGGCACTCGTGCGGTGAAATGCTCCTTCTTCTATATCTATCCTCGACATGTATACTACTACGAGCGCCTGTGTACTCCGACTGAAAGGAGGTGAATAGAAATGCAGAGCTTTCCAGCCATAAGCGGATTTCACAGTCTCTATTTTCATTCGTCTCCCTTCCCTCCGCTTTTCTTCCACAGCAACTACAACAACTACTACAACAAAAGCAGCAGCAACAACGACAACAAGATCTGCTGTCTCTCTTCCTTCAACAAAACCGTCGAGAAAACCGAGCCAAAGCTATCCCACGACTCTTCTTCTTCTTCCATTGCCATCACCGAGAAGACCGATGGCCTTTCCTTCTCCGCCAGACGATCTGCCGTATCCGAAGTAAAGAAATCCACCGATTTGGGCTCTGCTCTTTCCAGGTCTCTCATCCCTTCATTCCAATTCACACCCAAAATTTGAATTTAACTATTACCGTCCGTTTTCCATCTCAATCCATTGATTAAGGCTGCGTTTGGATGCATGGTTGGTTTGGATTTCGATAAATTGCAACAAAGTGGAAGTGAGCTGTCGTATTTATTTTTTATCTTCTTCAATTACAAATGTTTGGTTGTTTCTCTATGCTATTGAGATTGGTTTTGTTTCAAGTCTGAACCTAATTATTGCAATTGAAGTTGATTCTGCTTCCAAACACTGCTATGGTGTCTTTGGATACTCAATTTAGCTGAATTGCAAAATTTCCAAATCAATATAGAAGAAATGATCGTTGCAAGGGTGCGCTGGTTTACTTCACAGTGATGACCAAACCCCAAACTGCAATTTCGTGTGTTTATTTCAAGCGGGACATAAAATGATCTTAGTTGCAATTTGGGGGGCCTCATTCATTGTTGTGAAATACGAATGGAGTTGGGGTAGCCCCATTATTCAATTAATTTATTATAGTTCAGTCCAAATGAGCTTCCAAACATGGCGTAGTTAGCATCAAGACAGCTAACAACAGTTGCTGCTTACAGATTTGAAGGGACGTTGCAGGTGCAAGATTTGAATATCATCTTGTGGTATTTCGGAGACTTGAAAAGATGGAAGGATGTTTCTCAGGTGCTTCAACCCGAAAAAGAAAATGCATTGCTTTGTACTGAATATTGCTTTCTCCTCTTAACTTAACAATGCTGTCTTCTTCATTATTAGAATGGGATGTGTTTGATTCTCTAATGTTGGAAATGACTGTAACAGAAGGAAAAAACTTGAGCCAGTCATGCTTCAATTGTTTTAGTTTTCACTTTTCTTCGTTATTTATCATTCTATGAAGAACTGAACTTATTAAATTACAAACCATTTTCATTGATTCGGCCAAGTGAAAGTTCAGAAGTCTAAGCAATGATTTCTGACATTATAGATTTTGAACCTTCACTTTAGAAGACCATTGCTCTAACATCCAAAAGAAATCAGAGCCTTACTCACATGTAATGAATGCCTCAGCCTCATACTCCAAGTCTCCAAGTCAGCATTTCATCTAGTTATGTCACCTTACATGACAACATAATCTCACAAAATGGGTTTTTGTGCAAAACTAATATTGTAATAGAGAAAGTGAGGTTATATTTTGGACTGATTTTATTTTTATTTTTTAATTTTTAATTTTTATTTTTAAATAAATATGATTCATTGGCAAATCATACTATGACTTATTATCAGTAATAGCTATCCTCTGCTTTGAATAGTTATTGCTTTGTTTTATGTAACTTCTCGCTCATTGATGCTTGAAGCCGTTTCTAACAATCTTGCCAGAATTTCATCTATTATTCTTGTCAGATGTTAGATGATTTTTTTTTATATTTTTTAAATATATGCATTTATTGTAGAATTTAGGTGAGATGTTTCATTGAATGCAGAATCTACATTTTCACTCATAAAACACATATCTGGCTAGAACCTTGTGGATGAATGGAGTTGTATGTTGTGGCCGCCGAATGCTGATGACCAAGATGATGATTGTATGGTCTTGCATATGTTGCAGCTATTCGATTGGATGCAAAAGCATGGGAAGATTAATGTAGCATCATATAGCAGTTTTATCAAATCCATGGGGATGGCTCGTGATCCCGTAAAAGCGCTACAAGTTTACAATAGTATACAGGATGAACTGACAAGAAACCATGTCTCTGTTTGTAATTCTGTTCTTGGTTGTCTGGTTAAGAATGGAAAATTCGACAGCAGTATCAGGTTGTTTGAGCAGATGAAAAAGGATGGTCTAATGCCAGATGCTGTAACTTACAGTACTGTATGTCACAGTAACTCTCTTCCATTGATTTTGTTTGCATAATGTAGTTAGTGTTGATAACCTTGACTTGTTTTTCCTTTTGTGTGTTTTATTTTGTTAGTAGTTTAGCAAAAGCTTCCAGGTATACTATTCTCATCTCCATCACTATTTTATCTTGTTACCTTAGCTGCTTTCAGGCTGCGTCAAAGTTAAGAATGGGTACTCTAAGGCAATGCATCTTGTCCAAGAACTTGAAAGTAGCGGTTTGCACATGGATACTGTAATATATGGGACTCTTTTAGCTATTTGTGCTTCAAATAATCTATGCCAAGAGGCGGAGGCCTTCTTTCAGCAGATGAAGAATGAAGGTCATTCTCCTAATATATTCCACTACAGCTCCTTGCTTAATGCATATTCTGTGGATGGAAACTATGCAAAGGCTGATGAGTTGCTCGAAAATATGAAATCTGCAGGGTTAGTACCAAATAAGGTTTGTTTTCTTCTTTACCCATGATTTATTATGAGTTTCCAACTTTCCATGCACTAAAGCTACATCATTGAACCTCATCGTGTATCATTGCCGTCATCACCATCACCATCATCTAAGCCTTATCCAACTGATTGGGTCAGCTACATGAATCCTTTTCCGCCATTCCATTCTATCAAGGGCCATAACTTCAGTTAGAACATATGTCATCAAGTCTTTTCTTACTATGTCCGCCCACCTCCTTTTGGACCTTGCCCTCACCCTTTTTGAGCCTTGAACTTGCATCAACTCACTCCTAACTGGCCCAGTTCTTGGTCCCCATTCCACATGACCAAACCAACCGAGTTTACTTTCCCCCGTCTTATTGCATATTGGCACCACTCCCAAGTTCCCTCAAATGCATTCATTTCTAATTATATCCTTGTCTTTGCTTTGATCCATCTCCGCATCCTTATTTCAGCTACACTCATCCTATACTATTATTACTATTATTATCTGGTTCTTCTTGATTTTTCCCCATTTTTCATGCAGGTCAGTTGCATCTATTGAACTGATTCTCATTTTTCAATCTCCTAATAAATCTTCTTTTTAACTTCACAACTACATCTTGTAGGTGATTTTGACTACTTTGCTGAAGGTATATGTTAGAGGTGGCCTTTTTGAAAAATCAAGAGAATTATTAATCAAATTGGAAGTTATGGGCTATGCTGAAGATGAGGTACCTGTGGTGTGGATTTTTATTTTTTATTTTTTGTGTATAGATACGTATAGGTTTGTTAACCATTCTATTATTTGGAATTCTTGATAGTTGATGGGGACATCTCGCGCACATGCCCACCCCCCCTTACGCATGTACGCAAGGAGGATGGTGCCTCCTTCGATCTGAATCGATGACGATATCCATAGAGGGCCTCCTAGCTAGAGGACTGTGTTTTGGCTCCTTGGGGTGGACCCGATCATCATGTGGATCCCATCATTGGATCTCATGATCGTGACCCACTACCCTAGGTGACCTAGGAATTTAAGTTTTACTTATTACCGTTATTAGGAACATCGTGAACGGTTTAGATTGCATTGATTAGTTGTTATTTTTAATTACTTCGTCTTTTAAGTAATAGTATGCGCACATGGCACGGCTTTCGGGGTATAGGTTTTTCTTATAAATAGGCAACCCCTTGTAGGATTTTTTTTAATTATTGAAGATGATTAATAAAATTCTGCGTTTTCCTGCTCCTCTAATTCTCTGAGTTGTGGAAACCTAATTGGGTGCAAAACTCTCCCTTCTTCAAAGGGCTAACTACCATGGTGCGAAACCACACCCATCCCAAATCGCTCCCATCTCCTATCCTCCATATTCTTCATCTCTTACGGGCATCCCTCATCAAATCCACTCACGTTTGCAGTTAATCTTTCCCGTACAACAGATTTCCAAAATCTGGCCCTGCAGGAGGGCTGAAACTTCGGCAGAGCACCGCGTTCAAGTCGATCATTCGTTTGACCTGAAATTTGGAGGGAAGGTGGCCCAACCTTGGCAGACCAGGCCCTAGTTGACTGATTCCAGAATCGTGGGCCCCACACACTTGCAGGCCGCCATCCACGCACGTGCGTTAGGCCGGTTTGTTGTCCACACGCGCGGGCTGATCATAGGTTCCTTCTCGTCTTTATTTCACTCATCTCTCGCCTTGTTTCTAAAACCCTAACCCTAGATCATTTCGAATCCTCAAGTTCTATTCTACTTTTTAAACTCTAGGGTTTCTCGAATTGAAACATGTGAATCCCTTGGATTGAGGAAATATTCTTATGCATGTGTGGATGAATCTACTATCCTTTGAGCATTGTTTGGTCTATAACTTTAATTGATCTAGCCCTAGCATGTGTACGCCTGGACCCGCATAGATTCCCCTTGATTGAGTGCTTGACTCTATGTGGGATGTGGAATTTTGTGTGATTGTTTTGAACTAGTATGATTTAAAGCCCGGAATCTCGCATATCATATTTAAAATTTCATGTCCCGCATCAATAGTACTTATGTGGCCTACTACTGGACAAGACCTTTAAAGGATATGATCTAGTGGTTGTCTAACATCTCTCTCTCTCTCTCTCTCTCTCTCTCTCTCTGCATTTGTGCATGCACATACACACAAAGGCCAGGGTATGATTGTAAATGTTCACCACTTGACCTTTTAAAAGCCAACTGAGTTGCTGGGAGATGGCTAAACAACAATGACAAACAAAGATACATACACATAGGGAAATGATATCTAAGCCTGCCCTAATTATTTTCATACACCCATTCCCATTTCATATCATTACATTTATGTTTGATAGTGTAGCATTTTCTATCTTTCCCTTTTCGCTTTTTGTGTGATTTTCCTTGTTTATGGAGCTGACTAAACACATTTTTGTAGATGCCATATTGTTTATTGATGGATAGCCTTGCAAAGGCAGGGCATATTCACGAGGCCAAGGCAATTTTTGAGGAAATGACGAACAAAAAAGTGAAATCTGGTATGCATTCTTTTAAAATTTGCTTGCTTTTGCCAATTTGATGTAAAAGTCAGTTTGATAGTGTTTTGAGCGTACCATATCCACGAAATCATTAGCAAATAAATCCCTTTAGTTAGTACTCTCTCTCTCTCTCTCTCTCTCTCTCTCTCTCTCTCTCTTGTTTTTCCATTGTTGGTCCCATCCAGCGCCTGTTCCATCTTTTTTTCCATTGGTTCTGATGATTGCCTTTCTTCCCTTTCTGTGACCCACGATCAAGGCCTTTGGTTTATTTGCCAATCTTCAGAAGACGTAAACTACAGAACATGGTCTTGTGTCGTGTCTCTAAGAATCACCATGTATTTGGGTTGTATGTATTAAACTTCTAATTATACAATCACTGTTTATTCTATCATGTTAGGCATCCGTGCAATAATAGAAATTTAAAGCAGCTTTATGATAAATAAGGATGAGAAGAATGCTTTGGAAGTCTGAACTAATCTTAGCATGTATCACGTGGTTAAATTGATTTCTCTACCATTCACTCAGTCTACTGTCTCATTTACAAGGGCATTATACAAGAACCCTATAGAAATACCCTTTCAGGGTTAGATGCTTACTCTTTAAAGTCAAGATTAATGATGTGAACCATCATTGATATCTGAAACCCACAAGAATAATAAGCTGAATGTCCATCGCTTATGTTTGGATTACAGATTTTAACAACTAATGCCTTTCTTGGAATTATCATTTTTGCTTCTTACACATGCAGATGGCTATTCTCACAGTATCATGATTTCTGCCTTCACTCGAAGTGGGCTATTGGAAGAAGCAACGCAGCTCGCCAAGGATTTTGAAGCCAGCTATGACAAGTATGACTTGGTTATGTTGAATACGCTGCTTAGAGCTTATTGCAGAGCAGGTGAAATGAAGAGCGTAATGCAGTTGCTGAAAAAGATGGATGAATTGGCCATCTCTCCTGATGGGAGCACTTTTCACATTCTGATAAAGTATTTCCATAAGGAGAAATTATATCAGCTTGCATACCGGATGGTTCAAGACATGCACAGTAGAGGCCATCAACTGGATGAGGTAAGCTACTATTCATTTTTATATCCATTTTTGTTATGAACCATCCAACATGTTGCTCTTAATCATGTTCTTTTGGTTCTTCTTCCCCTATAAAAAAAAAAAAGGATATGAAAACACAATGCTCCATCCTTCCCTCCCATGCATTATGGTGTAGTTCTAAAACTTGGTTACTTGACTCGAAACTCGGCCTAGTCAACTTGACTGAACGAAAAATCAAACAGAGTCACCACGAAACTCGTTGGCAAGCTTGACTCGGTTCAGACCCGGGTTGACTGGTCGTGTTGGCTCGCCTACTCAGTCGATTCGGCACAACTCAAACCAAGTCACTCGCCGAGTAAGTTCATTTTTATATAAAAAAACGAGTGTGCAATTAGTAGGATTTGAACTCCAAAACTCAAACAAACAAAGTTACACACCAGCAAGCCAAGCAGTTTTGCAATTTTTATTTTTATTTTATTACTATTTTTATACTCCTATTATTCTAAGTATCTACATTTGTGAAATATTAATCCTAGTTTAATATTTTAAACATTGAGTCAAGTCAAATTCAGTCTTTGAGTCAACCTGATCCCGGCTGGATATTGAGTTGAGTTTTTGAGTTTTTGAACTATGCAATTATCATACAAGGAGCAGATGATTTTCTTTTTCGTCTCACATAATTCTTAAAATAGAAATGTTAGGGATGCAAGAAACTTTTAACGCTTGGCATGTAAAATAGGAACAAGGTGGGAAAACTTGAAACCTTAATAAAATGATAAAGAGATGTATAGCATGGCTTTTTTGTTAGGTAAGCTGGGATCCAACAAGCAGAGATTGTGAAGTAGCATCATCCATTTGATTTCTTATTCAACCCCTTAATTGTTGTTAAACACGGTATGAAAATAGGATACCGACAAGATAAAACACATACAATAACGATATGAATTGTTGCAAGCAGCAACAACATTGTATGAGTGTGCAATGGTGCATGCACCTATTATTTATTCATGTATAGTTTTGTTTATCAAAAACTGAGCCACTAAGGGATGCACAAAATTCCCAGTAAGGGACAACTTGTGTTAACCTGAAGCGAACAATAGAAAAACTTGAGTATGAAAAAATGTATATGGAAGAGGGAAACAAAGGGACCAGTTGTGAGAATGGTGGAATTCATTCCAACTGGAAGGCTATGTGAGCCTCAGGCTATTCAAAAACTTTCAGCTACTCAAAAGAAAGCTTGTTGAATGGAAAAAGGAAGTATTGGGGGAAAGGGAAGCGTAAACCGAAGCCATACTGCAACAAATTCGAGCCTTGGATGTGAAGGAAGAAGGGGGTGAAATAATGACAAAAGAACGTACAACAAGGGTAAAGCTTTCTCAGGACTACATGAGTCAGTTGTTGGAAGACAAGATAGCATGGAGACAACGTTTGTGTGCCACTTGGTTGAAGGAAAGGGACAAAAACCCCAAATATTTCCACAACATTGCAAGTGCCTGTGCTAGGAACAATGTGATCCACAATGTATTAGTGAACGGCGGGAGAATTGAAGGTAAAATGCAAGTGTGCAACATCATTGTAGAATTTTACAAAAAAATGTTGACGGATGAGGGATGGAAGAGGCCTCACTTGGGCCAGCCGTCTTTTAATCAGTTGATGACTTGACACCATTGGAAACAGGAAGTTTGGAGAAGCCAATTTCAATGGAAGAGGTTAAGGCGGCGATGACATATATGGAAGGGGACAAAGCTCTAGGTCCAGATGAGTTTCCTTTAGCTTTTTCCAAACTTTTTGGGACGTAGCTGACCTTTCTAAATTTGTTGAATTCTAGGAGAGAGGACGCCTTTTATCAAAGCTAGGGGCTTCATTTATAGCCCTAATTCCGAAGATAGAAGGGGCACAAAATCTATGAGATCTTCGTCCTATTAGCTTAATTGCAGGCTGTACAAAATACTCTCAAAAATGCCAGCCACAAGATTCCTTGCGATATTGGAGAAGGTTATCTTAGAAACCCAAGGAGCATTCGTATCATGAAGACATATTCTAGACATCACTCTTATTTCCCACAAATGTCTAGATGCAAGGCACAGTGAAGGAGTGAAAACAATCACTTGCAAGTTAGATGTTGAAAAGGTGTATGATCATGTAGACTAGGGATTCCTCGACTATATGTTGAGGAGATTGGGATGAGGCCAAAAGTAGAGAAATTGGATCAAAGAGTGTGTGGTTTCAGCAAGATTTTTGGTATTACTAAATGGTTCTCCAAAAGGCTTTTTTTGAGCTTCGAGAGGCTTAAGAGAAGGTGACCCATTCTCTCTATTTCTGTTTGTAGTGGTGGTGAGAAGGTGACCCATTCTCTCTATTTCTATTTGTAGTGGTGGTGGAAGCACCGAGTAAAATGCTCGACAAAGAACAGCAAGAGTCGCTCTCTCCATTTCTCTTTGTAGTGGCGGTGGAAGCACCGAGTAAAATGCTCGACAAAGAACAGGAAGTGGGCCTTATTAAAGGTTTTAAGGTGGGAGGTGATGTGCCCCCAAGCTCCCATCTATAGTTTGTGGATGATACCATCCTATTTTGCGAAGCAAACTCCAGCATCGTGGACAATCTAAGGAAATTGCAAGATGTTTTTAGGTGGTCTTGTGTCTAAAAGTTAACATAGCCAAGAGCAAATTGTTTGGCGTGTGCACATCTGGAGAGGAGGTAGCAGCTTTGGTGGAGATTTTTGGGTGTAAGACGGGTTCTCTACCATCAAAGTACTTCAAGCTTCCCTTATGCATTGGTAAACTGGACAAAAACCTTTAGAATAAGGTAATTGAAAGGATAAAGAGAAAGCTATCTTGATGTTAAAGCATACACCTATCACTTTGGAGTATGTTGACTCTGATAAAAGCAGATATGTCAATCTACTAGTGTAGTTCATGTCACTTTTCAAATACCTGGCATTTATGGTGGAAAGATTTGAGCGACTAAGAAGAAACTTACTATAGCAAGGAGCTGAGGAGAGCATAAGTCCCATCTCTTGAGATGGGAAGAGGTATACAAACCACACGAGGGAAGAAGGAAATTGGTGGAGCTGGAGTAAGAAGGTTGGAGTTGATAAATGAAGCCCGTTAGGTAGATGGCTATGGAGGTTTGGGAAGGAGGGAGGAAATCTGCGGAGAAAAGTAATAACAAGTAAATATGGCTTACAAGATGGTGGTTGGTGGGTTAAAACATTGTTGCTTTATAGAGCGTCCGAGCTATTGAAGAGAGTCACATCTGTGATGAAAAAGTTTTAAGGCTGGAGTCTGATTCTCGTGTGGTGATGGGAAAAGAATTTAATTCTAGTAGGATTTGTGGATAGGGGAGTGCTCGCTTTCAATACCTTTTACTTCTTTAGTAAGAGTAGCTGAGGATTTGGAGGCAACCGTTGATAGATGTGTCTCCTTTGCAGGCGACCTAATGGTGCGGGCTCCACCATGTAGAATAAATTTAATGGATAAGGAGGTGGAGTATATTCAGTTATTGGAATGAATGGCTTTACTGTATTAGGTGGCAACTGGGGAGGACTCCATGTTTTGGTCAAGGGAAAGATTAGTATGATTTACGGTCCGCTCCTTTAATGTGTTGCTATGTGACTCAGCTTTGAACGAAGATAGTGAGAGGTTATCTTTTGTGTGGTCTTGCAGCACTCCTGAAGTGGTGGCGTTTATATGGTTCTTGGTATCGGAATATGATCCTTACCATCGACAACCTTCAGAAGGGATTGGTAATTATTCGTAATGGCTGCTTCATGTGCATGAGGGAGCGAAATGGTAGATCATCTATTTATTCACCATCCCATCGCTAGGAAGGTGTGGGGTAGATTTATCGCTTTCTTTCGTACAACGTGGGTGATCCCAGGGCCCGTAGTCGAGCTTCTACTAGCATGGCCTGTGGTGGCAACAAGAAAAAGGAGGTTAATTGGCGAAGGTTAGTAATGATGGCAGTTATATGGACTATTTGGAGGGAGAGAAATGATTGGTGCTTCCAAAATGAAGGTGCATTGGAGGCGAGTGTATATAGGATGGCCAACAATGTAATAGGGTGGATTTCTTGTACAAAAGACACTGATTAAAATGATGGATCAATGTTAACAGGGATGTAAGAATCTTGCACATGGAGCCTTTGTGCTCATTTTTGTTAATAAATTAACTATTACCGAGGGTGTTTGCATGCGTATTCATATCTCAACTATATATGACACGAGAAGTCGGTCCCTGCAATTATTTGTCAAGAGATACTAAAAAAAGAAAAGAAAAAAAAAACAGTTGATGCCTCCAGCCTTTCAACTAGGGGTATTTCCCTCATTTCATTTCTCACGAGAGTAGACCACTCCCTTTTCTCATCTTCTCATGTAGCCCACAAATGACGCAATTCTTAAGAAGTTTGTCCAACAAAAACCACCCCGGGCCAACCTTGACGTATTTGTGACATACACTCCATGCATGTGTTGGTGGCTCATGTTAGGATGGGAGGCCAAAACTGGGGCACATCAATAACTCAAGTGGGTCAAAGCACCAGAAACTGTGAGATGGGATGCGTACTGTTTGAAATCGCTCCAGTGATTCTTTCTTTCTATCTCTGCTTGTAGCCTACACCTAGCCAAACACTTTCCGTCCCATCTCTCTCCCTCCAATTTCTCTTTCCCTGTCTCCACAAGCATCGCGCATGCCATACCCCCTGGTAAGCATGAACAAGAGTCCGCTGATAAAATTTCAGACAACTGAGATTTTAAAATTCTGAAAAGAGTTTACTATCTTCATGACTTAAATTATTATTATTTTTTAAAAACACAACTGTAGAAGTCTCTAAAATTGTTAGCATCTGCAGGAACTTTGTTCTTCTCTAATATTGCAACTTGGAGAAGCTGGCACCACATCGGAAGCCTTTTCTGTTTACAATATGTTGAGATATAGCAAGAGGACAGTGTGCGAGGCCCTTCATGAGAAGATGCTAAACATCTTAGTTGCAGGTGGGCTTCTGAAAGATGCATATGTCGTGATGAAGGTATTGCTTTTGGTGTTTTTATGAGCCCTGTTATATGTTTGTCGTGAATGGTTTTGATCAACTAGTTCCTAACAATCTTCAGTTCCACAGGACAATGCTGAGGTGATTTCTAAGCTCTCCTTAAGGAAGTTTGCTGTGGCATTTATGAAATTGGGTAATATAAACTTGATAAATGATGTGGTCAAAGCATTGCACGGTTCTGGCCAGAGGATTGATGAGGTATGTAAATCTCAGTTTGGTTGACTCACGAATAAGTTGGAAAGCACCCTTGATACATAAGTACACTTGTGGAATATCATATCTATCCTGTATATAAAGCGAGTGCTAGTCCATGGGCTAATAATCTTATTGCCCAAACTCTCTCCTTCTCCGCTATTTGTTCTCGAATCAGAAGGGGTGGGGCGTCCATGCACCGGAGGTCGGAATCACGCTTACGAATGTCGGGATCTTGCTGACCATCAGGTTGTACAGATGACATCAGCTGTGTATGGCTGGGTGGTCATCTAAAGCAGAAAATATATGGGATCTGAAAATGGGTGATTTTAGAGGATTGATGGTGATTTTTTTGGGATTTTCAGTGGGTTTCTGGGTGAGTTTCACTCAAAATACGAAATGTTTGGGAAATATGCTGGTTTTGATTTCTTGAACGGTGCTCACATTGTTTTTCCTAGGGTTAGGGATTTGTCACATGGATTTGGTTTTGGTACTCTTTACTTCTCACCTTTCTACTGCATGCGTGCACGTACCTAAATATGTTCGTACATACATACATACATAGGTAAGCACACTAGAACAGTTAATGCTACCCAAATCCTGGAGCCATTCATCGAAGGGGACCCTACCATGCATGTGCAATGGCCTGGAAATCAGGACAGTTCAGTCCCAGGTGTGGTCACTTGTGGAAGGAAAAAAGTTGGGATGATTAAAAAGAATTGAGCAGTGGTCCACATTTGACATACACGTGGCCCACCTGATGACTGGGCAGGCCTGATTTGTGGGGCCCCTTGTGCACACGGGCTCCCCTTGATGAGCAACCTGGACTTGCACATGTTGTGCAAGGTGGTCTGTGATAGGTCCTACACTCGAAGATTTTAAAAAATTAATAAAAAAAGAAGCAGCATTTTTATGGTTATTATTATTTTTCCCCTCAGGCGGTGTTTCGTGTAGCTGTATCACGTTACATTGGGCAGCCAGAGAAGAAAGATCTGCTGTTGCAGTTATTGCAATGGATGACGGGTCATGGCTACGTGGTGGACTCGTCCTCAAGAAACCTGCTCCTCAAGAACTCACACCTGTTTGGTCGGCAACTTATAGCAGAAACCCTTTCTAGGCAGCATACCACGTCGAAAAAACTCAAAAGTTGAGAAATGATGAATGGAGGAGCTTCAGAACCGAATGGGTTAGCTGTTGTATCACGGTTGGTTTTCATGAGGGAGAAACTTTTCGTTGTGTTTGCTTTGCAATTTCAATGCCTCAGTGCCCATTGCATTGTATTTGTGCTGATGCCGTTGAAACTTCTGCATCCTCCACCACCAGTTTCAATTGTATGTATAGATGGGTAAAAATGCAAATGGGCAACTTATGTTCTCTCTTTCAAGGACATGAACACCTGCTGCTGCTGGTTTTGTTGCTGTTGTTGTTTGGGCACATTAGAAAGGCAGTCATTTTTTATAATCAGGCCTGAGAACTCCAATTTATTTGCAATCCAAACGGGCTACCCGCATTGGCTGGTAACATCTGATTCTATGTATTTTTTATTTTTTGTTTTTAATAAGCTGTGGAGAGATTTTCTTCTTGCTTACCAAACGATCTTAGCTGCCGATGGAACATCGTCTTGGTGTGGTATAGTTTGAAATCATGGTAATTGGATGATCTTAGCCATGCGATCTGTGACCTCCAAGTGGAGTATAAATAAGGGAAACCAAGAATGGCCGGCAATGGTCTAAAATCCGTTGTGTAGTGGTGAGGCTCAAAACACATGCTTGAATGGAGACCACGGCTTGAAAATGGGTCTAGTCTCAGTCGCGCCGTGGATCCTCGATGCTGAAAATTAGGCCTATTACCAGCATGGGTCCCTAATGATCAGGGCTGATGAGCCTGTGGGTCGGACCTGGCCTAAGTTTTTAAGTCCCAATAGCAAAATTTGCGACTGGGCCAAGTTTGGTGTGGCCCAATCGTTAGTTGGTGGGCCATTCTATACCTACAAAAGGCTGGGCCCTGCTTAGCTCAACTGAAATCCTAATTTTTTGGGCCTGATGATCTGTTGTTTCTCGTGTGGAAGAAGAACAGCATCCTTCATCTGATTTGCCGCGCTGCCTCATGGCACGTAAAATTGCTGGATTGGCCAAATCTTTAGTCCTTTTCATTGTGGCCTACAAAAGGCTTTTAATGGTCAATAACAACTGTTTCATGTGGTGTGGTCACGTGAAATTCGTATCTGCTTCATTTTTGAGACATGGTCTAAAATAATCTGAAAATAAAATAAAATTTGAGACCATGGTCTTAAAATAAAGTTAAAAAAAAAAACAGATGGACGGTGTGGATATACAAATGCATACGTCTGGACGGGCTCCGGTTAGGGTCCCATCCACACACGGGATAGCAGGCACCCATAAATTGTACATATGGCATGCATTAACTGAAATCGGATAAGTTGTTGAATCACTGTAACTAAGTAACAATTCAAACATCAGATTAATCGAACAATCCCAGCCTTTGATTTGTGGACACGTGTTTGGTAAGATAAGACAGTTTGACATTTTTCATTCCAACCGTCCAATAAATATGCATAACACGACAATTACATAATCAAACAAGTGCCATTTTTGGTTAATGATACATCTAAACTGGGACTAAGAATTTTATCCAGTTCAAATTGGATTACTTTTATTCCACGTGTACAATTTCTCAGCGCCTGCATATCGTCCAACTCTCCCAGAGTATCATAGTTTTCATCGCGAAAGGCAATACAGCAACGGTCTACATTGAACTGAAAAAGGTCCTGATATTGGTCTTTGAATCTTACCATGAGGGAGATCTTTTGGAAATGCTTCATCCACATTGGACCTCAAAAGACCAACCGTCTGGATTACGTAACCCTGCGCTTTACATGTGAGAACTGAAAGCGCTTGTACACTGTGCAAAGATGCAGCTCTTTTTATGGTATTATTCCTCCTCCTCTCCCTAATAGAGAAGAAAAATGTCGGTGACGAGCCTTGGATGCGCTCGTCCGTACCTGCCCACCCCAACTTCAACTGCCAAACACTCCCGCCCCAGGACCAGATCAGTACTCGTCCAGGACATCGTTTCCGTACAAACACCACGAGAATGGCACAATCCTTCTCTTTCCAGCAGCAACAAGGCGGAGATATCGGTAAGATGTGAGAGAGAGAGAGAGAGAGAGAGAGAGAGAGAGAGATTCATCCAAGTGCATAGTCTCACGTGTTTGTTTCACAACTATTACTATCACAGTGGTTTAAAAAGGTTAGGTTGAAGCGTTCCATCAGTCCTGGGGCTTCTGGCATATTGGTTTGGTTCTTACAATTGGTATTAGAGCCAACGCCACATCCCGTGTTCGAGTCACGGAAGGGGCGACCTGTGGACGCCACCACGGCCCTTGGAAAGGGCTACCTATTACCATAAAAAAGTGTAATGATTACAAATTCCTTTACCTGTCTCCTGAACGCCCTAAGATGCACTTAAACGTGGTTAGAAGCACTTTTGTACCATATATATATATCTTTGTGTTGGATCCGGTCTCATTTTAATGATGTTTCCTTATATCATAATGAAGAAGTAGAGCTTTAAATGTTGCTATGTTTCTTTCAAGTCCAACTTGGAAGTAATGGAATTGCAATTTGGAGTGAAGATCCGTGGTAGTGAATGTTGAGGATGAATGTTGCATTTTGTCCCCCTGATTTGATTGTCTTTGGATGCTAAATAGAACCAAATTGTGAAAATTCAGTTCAATAAGGAGGAAAAGACTGAATTAGGAAGTAGCCTCGAATTGTAGTCCCTTTCGGGTCCGCTTGAAAGGAAAGTAATCGCTATTTGGAGCCAAGTCTAGCAATGTATACTTGGGGAAGTAACTTCAATCTGGTCACTTCATCTTCCGTCAACTGAATTATTGTAGTTCAATTCAGTTGTGCATCCAACAGTCTTTGCTGGGTTAGTCAGTCAGTCCCGATCTTTTTGTTAGTCTATCCCATGTGCACCCTTAGGGCCTTTTTGTAAGATGCCTAAAAATGAGTTCATCTAATTTTTGTTAATCGTAATTACGTATGGGGTGTACTCTAGTAAGCTATAGTGGTATCAAGCATTGTTCAGAGTGTCCTTGATATTATCGAAATATCCTCGATATTATCTCTATCTCTAGCTTGGCGATACCGATAACACCGGTAGTATCAGAAATTCTAGGTCTTGGCGATGTATCACTAAGTATCACCAATGTATCACCAATATCTTTTACTATGTAAAATCTAGGTTTCGCTTGTATCGCCAATCTATCAATATCTCTATTGTATTGCCAATATTTTCGACTATGTAAATTCCAGGTGCCACTTGTATCGCTAGTGTATCGGCAATGTTTCGATAATATTGCCAAAAATCTGTTTATTAAAAAATTTCCATGTCAATTTTTTTATGGGCACATGGTTGTATATAGTGATCCAATTGTCAACGAGAGTATCATTAACACAACATGGGCGATATTGATACCACATTATTTTGTTTCCTTTCTAGTTGTCGACGATTTCTCGGCGAAATATCGTGTGTTGTCGATTTTCTGAAATATTGATGTTTGAATGGAAGGTTGGATAGATGGTTAGATGGATAGATGGGATTAATGGGATGGTTGGACTAATTTCTTACAACAAGACGTGCTTTTGAAGCCCCATATTTAATGGAAAATTATTATGTACTTTTTTTTTTTGTAATTTTTTATTCATAAATATGCATATACGTGTATTTTAGCATCTCCTGAAGTTTCACTGAAAAATTTCACCATTTTCCCCATGTTTCCCCACATTTTCAGTTATTGGCGATATTATCGCCGATATCAATATTGTTTCCATATACCCAGCCAGCGAAACTTGTAGTGATACCTTTGAACACTGGTATCAAGCATATGTGGTGCCCATGTGATGCATTCATGGCATCCTAACCATCCATCAGATGCATTAGCACATGTTACCTTTGGGGCCCAAAAGTCAGGCTGATCCATGGATCGGGTGGGCCACACTGCAGGGAACAATTTGAGAGGGGACTCCTACCCTTGATTTTGTGTGTGTGGCAGGGGGTGGCACTGTATCCATCAGATGCATTAGCACATGTTTACCTTTAAGGCCCAAAAGTCAGGCTGATCCATGGATCGGGTAGGCCACATTACAGGGAACAATTTGAGAGGGGACTCCCACCCTTGATTTGTGGGGTTCACACCATATTTTTAATATGGAATCTAGGCCATTCAGACCCTTTATTTGGCATGGATGAAGGGTTAAACCAAAAATCAGGTTGTTTGCAACTCGGGTGGGCCCTGGTGCAAATAAAGGGCGAGAGTTCCCTCCCAACTTGTTCCCTTTTCTATGGCCCGCCTGAGTTTTCGATTGATCTGATTTCTAGATCTGGGGTTAACATGAGGTCATGCATATGATGGACGGGTTGGATGTGCTTCATACATCAAGTACACATCTGCTTGGTACCATCGTAAGTTTAGGATAGTACCTACCACTGGAGCATGTCCATTATGTATTAGAGATCATGCTTATTGGTTATCAAGATTATTTTAATTCTTACTAAAAACAAATATCATCTCTAATACATAATTACGATAAACTAGAATGGGATGAACTCATTTTTAGGTGTCTACCAAAAAGATCCTTAGGCTTGCATTTAGAGGCCTAAGCGAATTGGATTATGACAATTCAGTTAATCACAAGGAAATAGCAAAAAATCAACGATAATTTCCTTGTGTTCATGATGAGGAAGTATCACCGAAATTGCAATTACATTTCTTTCAGATCGAAAAAATAATGTAATTGCAATTCGGAGTCCATACATCGATATGAATGCTAAGGAAATCACAATTTGGTTCCTTCCACTTATTAGACCTGCAATTTAAATTCAATTTGATACTGCATCCAGGCATACCTTTGTCTTTCATGCATTCGGAAGTTCCTTACAATCTTATAGCCATTTATTTCCAGGGATTCAACAACAAAAAATTACCATACCGAACAACCGGGGAGAGAAGCTTGTGGGCATTTTGCTTGAAACTGGTTCTAGGGAGCTTGTGGTCATTTGTCATGGATTCCAATCCTCAAAGGTACACATTTGCAAATGAAGTTCCTTTTCATTTATATTTGAGAACATTATGGTTTTCACTGTTGTAAGTTCTCATTCAAACCCAAAGTTCTGTATCCTGAATACGGATTGAAGAAAAAAAAAAACACTACGAGTGGATTTGGTTTTCAGTTTTCAAGTTGGTAAGCCATATATTGCCCATTCAATTAGTGTTTTGATGTAGCACCAATGGCAGTTTTTTTTTTTTTTTTTTTTTTAAATTGTTTTTTAAATTTTTTATTTTAATGGAAATTTTATTCAAAGAGAAAAAGAAGACATAAGGAAAAAAAAGAAAAAATAAAAAAAGGCAGGCCAAAACCCCACAACAAACAGAGCCCAGAATATGGAAAGCAACTCATCCCCAGCAAACATGACTGAAATACACCACGAGGGCTTGCTGACACTTTCTTTCACCGAGCAATTCGCTTTGTAAATAGCAGACTCATGTAGAAAAAGGCATTGGGAATAAATGTAAACGTCTGCCGCCACCTCCAAAAGGTTCGCAGACACCTTGGAAAGGGACTATCTGTACTCTGTAGCCCACTTAATAACATTGCTCAAGTCCCCTTAAATGAATCAGTGGGCTAAGCATGAAGTTGGCAACTCATTTAACACCTTGCAAGAAAGCAGCAAACTCATTGTTACTGGAATCATGGACGCCAATTGGGCCGGACAACTCTACCAACATTGAACCACTGGTATCTCTAATAGTCCAACCCACCCCGCTGGGTCCAGATTGCTGGGCGAACAGCCATCAAAATTCAATTTAAACCATCCTCCGGGGGGTTGGGGACCACCCCTCAGCAGCAGCAGGCCTAGAGCTGCCACTGAGTAGGGACTTATCCCAATTTGAAGAAAGAAAAAAGGAATGGAAACCCCGCAGCTGGCTCTCCAGCTTACCCCAGGCTTCAATAAGACCCATAATCCTCCTGGCCACCCCAGACACGGGTGACTTTTCCCCTGAAAATTCGGTCATTTCTTTCAAGTCACAGACCTTTTGCTGCCAATTTCCACAACTGTTTCCTGATTGCACCGTAGGCCAACGAACCACCCTGCTAAGACCACCCATTGAATTCTTAACTCTAGAAGATGAAAGCCCAAGTACTCCACATGAAATTGTTGCAAAAACAATTGGGAACATCTTCCTCTTGGTGCAAACACATAGCACAGTGATCTGGAAGGGAGAAACCCCTTCTCTGCTAGTGGTTCAGCATTAGATTTAGATATTTATCCAAACTAGTTGTTCAACAAAACGCCTTAGGAGGGGAACTTCCAGAACAAATCTTTGTGGGTCAGGGAAACCTTATTCACACCGAAGGTGCTCCAAACAGCAGACCTACTTTAACATTGACATCCCACTTGTTATCATCCACGCCATTTTTTTTTTTACAGCCAGAACATCTCTAGGCAGAGAACCTGCACCACTATGCAGACTCCACGACCGTTTAATAGTTAGCAGGCCTTCTAATCCAACAAGGTGCAATTTGTATTTGGGGGATATGGAAAATGGAACTCAAATAGACTGGGCTTCCTTTTCGTTCCCAAAATCACATGTGAGGTATGTAGGGGAAGGTCCCTAACACATCTCATTTGCATTTTGGCACTAATGAGTTGCGAGTCTTGCAACACCCTTGAAAACGAGGAACTTCCTAAATGTATCCCACCTAGGCTTCTAAAAAAAAGAGAGAAGATAAAATTGACTACAGACTGGTCATTTGAGACCATTTAAGTAGTTTGAAGCCTTTGCACAAGACAATTCTGTCACATGAAGAAAAGTGTAGGGTTCCAGCATGGAACTAGTGGGAAGATTTTCTGTCATGTATATTCTGCAGTTCCACGTATTTAAACTCCTCCTCTCTCCCTCTCTGCGTAAGGTGTCAGGGCCACTACCTCCCCAAATACCATGATAAGGAGACTCAATCCTAGGCCATGTCTCGGTTGAGCGGGCACATTATCAACTTGGGTGTATCCTCTTTTATGTCCAAGACTCTCAATCTTGGACCACTATATGATAAATGTAGAAATTTCATCATGGTCTGAGATTGAATCTTGGACATAAAAGAGAAACACCCAGCTCGTGAGCGAGTTGATAGTATACCTGCTCTACTAAGGCATGACCCAAGATTGAGTTTCCTTATCATAGTGTTTAGAGAGGCAGTGGCCCTCTGAGAGAGAGAGAGAGGGCGGGGAATGGAAGGAATTTAAATACTTTCCTTTTTTTTTTTGAAAGATGATGATGATGTTATTAAGGGATGAAAAGAAAAGAAAAGCAGCAGCAAAATCGGAATGCCGAGGAGTTGACCGAACTACATGCCAGGAAAATCACAGTTACATCCCTTCAACTTAGAGACACAAGAAGCCCATTCGATGACCCAAAATCTAACCTTGTGGGAAATACGATCCACCGACTTCGTGGTGTTGTTAAAACATCTCTCATTCCTTTCTTACCAAACAACCCACCATATAGCAAGGAGAGCCATTCTTCAAAGCAATTTCTTCGTGTTCCCAAGCCCTACATCATGCCAAGCCTTCCAAAGAAGATTGACCAATTCCAGAGCCGTCCATATCACCTGAAGCCTTCCCAAAATATATGCCCTAATTGGACTCACAAAATCGCAATGAACAAAAAAGTGGTTGACAATCTCCTCATCATGCAGACATAAACTGAAAATGTTAGGAATGTCAAACAACCATTTACTCCAAAAGCTTAAGCTGTCAGAGTGTGGTGTATCGATGAATATCGAGGGACTTTACTTCAACACCCCCCCGCACGTGCGAGGTGGGAACTCCGCATAGGAACATATTGACGAAGGTGGAGGGACACTCACACCATAAATAGGCCGGGCTTAATTTCCCGATCCTTGGGCCGGACCTGATTTTCTTGACCGCCCATGGGAGAATAATATATTAGCGAAGCATATTTGCTGCTCTCGAGATTCGAACATAGGACCTTCCGCTCTGATACCATGCCAAACACCCATTTACTCCAAAAGCTTAAGCTGTCAGAGTGTGGTGTATCAATGTATATCGAGGGACTTTATCACTTCAACAAGGAATGATCATAGCTCTCTTCCAGAGATTTTCTATAATAAGGACTTTCTTCCTCCCTACTAACCACCCGAAGGCCGCTATCTTGGGATGGACATTATAGTGCCAAACTGCCTTAGTGCACACAACCTCCGTCTATTGGTCCTCCCTATTTAGAAGGGAATAGAGAGACTTAACTGAAAATACACCCGATTTGTCGACCCTCCAGAATAACTTGTTTGCTTTGGAATAGGTAGGAGTATACAGATGAATGCGATGAAGGGGAGCCTCATGGTCGTCAACCTCCACATCATGGAGAAATTGCCTGCATGGAGATTCCCAAACCACCGCCCCACCTATGTAGGAGAAGCAATCCGCCACCTTAACCTCGGGATGTGGTGCCAAATGAATGATAGTAGGAAATTCAGCTTTTAACGAGGTGGTTCCTGTCCACTCATCTTCCCAAAATCTGATTTCTTTCCCATTCCCCAACAAGAATCCTATACCTTCCATGAAAGCCATTTTCATGGAAGAAACACCTTTCCACAAGGCCAACACTTTATATATTGACGAATCTCTTGTCCACCAACCTTCTTTCAAGCATCTCTACTTACTTTTTTCAACATCTTTCCTGAGTGCTCCTCCTTCCTCCCCGAGACTCCAAAGCCATTTCCCAAGCAATGTTGAATTCATTGATTTAAGGTCCTTAATAACAGCTCCATCCTCTTCATAGGACCTACATACCTTCTCCCAGCTCACTAAATGGAATTTTTGCTTATCCTCCGCCCCTTGCCATAGGAAGTCTCTTCTAAGTTTTTCAATTCTTGAAAGCACGTGAGTTGGGCATTTTAAAAGCGACATGAAGTATAGGGGGAGATTCGATAATGCCGCTTTACTAAGCATAATTTGACCACCAAGAGTGAGATACCTGCTTTTCCACCTTGAAAGCATTCTTTCAAATCTCTCGATCACCTTATCTCAAAGATGTTTGGCTGGTTTACTCACACAAAGAGGCAACCCCACAAAAGAAGCCAGGAGCGCCCTTCGACCAATCGCTCAACTTCATCCATATCCATCCACACCCCATCCATCTTGCTTTTTGCAATGTTAACTTTCAAACCTGACACCCCCTCAAAACACGTGCGTAGATTATCCATCATTTCGGGAGATGCATTGCAGAATAATAGAGTATCGTTTGCAAATTGCAAGTGAGAGATGGGCTTGGGCATCCCCTCCACCTTAAAGCCCCTGAAGAAGTGCTCCTCCTATCCCTTAGCAAACCTTCTCCCTAGAGCCTCTACCACCATAAGGAAGAGAAACGGGGATAAAGGGTCCATTTGGCGAAGGCCCCTAGAGCTTTTAAAAAATTCTATTGGAGAGCCATTAAGGAGAATGGAAAACACAAATCCGCGAAACAAGGGATTCTCTCAAAAGCGATAAAAGCTATTTCCTCACGATAAATGCTCCCTAAATCCATGGATTTGCACCTCACTTCCAGCCAATGGAATTTGCCAAATCCAAATCCAATGCAAATCTATGAATATTACAAGTTCATGGATTTACAAAATGCATATTCTCATTTCCTTGATCCCTAACAGGGCCTTAGGCAAAGGGAAGATGTGCGTTTCACTTGGCTATGGTCTATGAATTGCCCAATTTACCTAATTGAAAATTTGCTTTCTTTAGAAATGGCAATTGCATTAAGTTGCATTCGGTGTGCAATAGAACTGAATTGCAATTAGTTCAAGAGACTGGAAATGATCTGCAACCAGCTTAGTATTCCTGTGGAGAAGGTACAGGGCTCCGAATTGCATTTACATTACTTTCAGACCTAAAAGGGTTTTTTTTTTGGGTGCAAAAAGGATAAAGAAAAAGAAAAAAAAAAAAATCAGTCCAAACTGTTCCACCTGCTGATTTTTAACAGTTCCATGGTCCTTTTGTACTGACTCAGATTGGATTGGTCTGGTTTGAGTGGCTTATTAGATTTGGAGATTTTGAATTGACCAAACTGGAAAAAGCTCTTCTGGTCAAACCTGGTCAGACGGCCATCTGGTCATCCTTATTCCTGTTTCAGTAATCTGCATTCCGTGTGTTTCCTGTTTGTGCATTTGGTTTGTTGATGGTGTTGGATTTGTGGTATGTGTGGATGATTTTATAGACCTATGTGTTTATATCTCCAGGAAGGCAAAACTATAGCAAGTGTTGCTGCTGCTTTGACAAGAGAAGGAATCAGTACTTTCCGCTTTGATTTTTCTGGAAATGGGTAAGCTAGTTTTATTTAAAAGTTGGAATACAAAACCTCTACCTTGGTCCCCACTTTATCTACTGGCTGTTTGGCGATAGAACGTATGAAACTGTTCATTTGGATTAGACTCTGGTATTGCCTCTCGTTATCATGATAGGAGGAAATTATTTGTCACTAGACCTAAGGATATGCATGGTATCCTCAAATCCTCAGTTTGTTCAAGTGGGGCCCGTGCATGGGTGTTCGAGACTGTTTATCTGACTTGCCCATGCTGGATGCCCCAAAAATTTCTTTGATTGGGACAATCCTAGCCTTTTGGTTGGTGACCTGAAAGCAGACAGTTAAGAAAAGGAATACAGCAACAGTCCACAAATTGAAAGAGGGGATCTTCTGCTTTGGCAGTTTTTTTGGGTTTCTAGTCCATCGACTGTGGGGCCCATCAGATCAACAGTCCAAGGACCACCAACCATGGGTGCTGCTTATAGAAACCGAGCACCTGAGGATACTACTATCTTGCACCTGGGTTGAGAATCATCTATTCCTCTTATGATAGTGCTTGGACAGTTTGTAAATGGATAGCATGAAGAAAAAATGAAAAGAAGTTGAATATATGATATGATTTGCATTGACAAAAGCCTTAAACTTGTAGGTCATGGAACTTTGAGGGCACTCCAAGTGAATTGTCTATTATAGTTTAGGACTTCTTGACTTGAACAGAATGGCCCTTTTGATTTCTAGTTTGTCTCAACTTTTATTGATTAGGGTGAAGGTTTAAAAATCTGATTGAATTCAGTAGTCAATGTGACTTGATTGAGACCCGGTCAGTGTTGTAGGTGTATCAAATTTTGCAGAAAAAAAGGAGTCATACGTGTAATACTTTTCTTAGAACCCTTTGAAAAGCTGGATTGACTAAGTAAACCTGGCCCATTCCTCTCGAGTTGATCAAAATTTTATGACTTGACTGTGATAAAGTGTCTTCGTGCCTAAAACCCATGTGGAATCTGAATGCCACTTTTCTGGGTTTGTAAGCTTTAAACATTTGGGCACTACTCTGCCCCCTTCCCCCTTTCTGCTCATCAAAACCCTAAAAAGCTTGCCATTCTCTGTTGTTTCTCAAAGCCTTTTAAACTTCTGGGAGAATTTCTTTGAGGAGACTATCAGTTGGTCAGTATCTCATTTACTCTGTTGGAATCCATCTCTGATGTTTCTCAAACCTTATAAGCATAACATGTCTTCTGACATGGAGATCCTATCATCCTACACAGAAGTTCAGTTAGCAGATTTATCAATGAGAAATGCGAAGGCTACTAGCTATGGATCCTATGCTTCCTAGCATGCTTGTGGGAGATCCAGATAGCTCATCAAGGTGGTCCCACTGTGTATGTGTGGTCCAAATATTGGCTTGTGTGGTCATTAGGTGGGTTATGCATATTTTAAAAAAAAAAGGATCAGTAAAAAATGACCAATTGTCCAAGTTCAGTATGCTGAAGTGACCCACTGATGAACGACCTGGATCTTGCACACCCATGCCACATTCATATTTCAGGGATAGTACTCTTATAAGTAGCCATTACTGGGACTTTCTATTGATTACTTGCCAGTCTTCATTTGTTTATGTTGTTCATTGCCAATTTTTTTCATAAGACTGTGGGGGTAACAGATGACCTTGCTTTCTGTGAAGCAGCGTGTTGTCTGTGAGAAATGACTGAACAGTATTTACATTTGATGTTCAATTCTATTTTCCATTCAATTTTCTGTAGATCTTTGTTAGTTGTGGATGTCAATTTTTGGAATTCAAATACTTTCTGAGCTGTTCTTATTTTGGTTCAGCTAATATTAAGGAATTGATCATCTTCTGCATTCCAGGGAGAGTGAAGGTTCATTTCAGTATGGTAACTACCGAGAAGAGGCAGATGATTTGCATGCTGTGGTCCTATATTTTTCTGGGATAAAACGTGAAATAAGTGCCATTATTGGCCACAGTAAAGGTGGGCAAATCACCAAGCAGTTTTCTTTTTGTGTAATTTTTTATGACATGTCAAGTTACTCTCCAGCATTCAAAAAGTGTCCAAGAAATCTGCATTTTAGATGCCGATGCTTTCATATAGATGAAATACACCACAGTTTTTGAGCTTCTTGATCTAATTTGTTAAATTTAGTCCTGAAATGCATAACCGGACTCTTTCCTTTTCTTTTCAAACTGATTAGGAAAGAGATCAAAAAATTATATGTGAAACATTTGATTGTCATTTTGATTAATGGTCAACCCTGATTTGTGGACCAACAATTTATTTATTATTATTATTTTTTATTTTTTTTTGCGAGAGGTAACTGAGAATTTATTAAAAAGCCAAAAAAAGGAAATGCAAAGGAGGGGCGCCAAGAGAGAGGACCTGAGAATAAACAAGAAAATCGATACAACAATCCCCCAATAAATTGGAGGAGGTAGCCCAATCAACGACAAGCGTCCTCACCCTAGAAGAGACACTATCTGCCATTTTGGAGGAATTATCAAAACATCTAGCATTCCTTTCTTCCCACAAAGCCCACCAAACTGCAGGGCCATCCTCTAAAGTCTAGTCTTGGCCTTCCCAAACTGCATCCCATGCCAAGCCAATAATGAGTTGACGGTACCCAGGAATGACCATAAAACATGGAAACGGGATAGGATATCTACCCATATTGACCCCGCAAAAGGACAATGCACAAACAGATGGAAATCTTGTTGGTTATATTCAGAATTTGAGTTTGGGAATCTCTCTCTCTCTCTCTCTCTCTCTCTCTCTCTCTCTCTCTCTCTCTCTCTCTCTCTCTCTCTCTCTCTCTCTCTCTCTCTCTCTCTCTCTCTCTCTCTCTCTCTCTCTCTCTCTCTCTCTCTCTCTCTCTCTCTCTCTCTCTCTCTCTCTCTCTCTCTCTCTCTCTAAATGAATAAATATCTTTTATTGAGGGGTTCGTTTCATGGTTTATGATATGATTTTTGTGTCTCTAAGTAGAGGTGCAACTCGGGTGGCTTCGTTCGGGTTGAGGATCAACCTGAAACCAGACCTGACCTGAAACAAATACATGTGATTATTCCCAACTGACCTAACCCGACCTGAATATGCTCCATCTGAAACCAACCTGATTTCAAATTGGATCGGAGTTCTCCATTCCTAACCCAACCCGAGGATCCTGAGAATCTGAACGGAACTCAGGTTGGGTCAACCCAAACCCAAGTTGCAGCCCTAGTCTGAAGATGGCTATCTAATCTAGAAAGTTCAGTACACTTGCTAAATGTTCATCCTCGTGTGTTTTACAAAGGGATTGATCGTTGAAATGGAATATCGCAGGAGGAAATGTGGTGGTCTTATATGCTTCTATGTACCATGATGTTCCTATGGTTGTCAATGTCTCGGGTCGCTTTAATCTCGAGCGAGGCATTGAAGATCGCTTAGGGAAAGATTTTATGCAAAGAATCAAGAATGATGGGTTTATTGATGTCAAGGACGAAGCGGGTAATGTTTTACTTGGTATTCATCACATGCATGGATAAGCTTTATACTGTAATGCACTTTAGGTTACCATAATGCATTTAAAAGTTAAGAGGTTTGCTAGACTCACAAGCACCTTTATACACAGTACGTCATGTGTGGGGCATCTTATCCACATAAGGTGGATCTGGTACAGATGAGTCGATGACTTTGAACAAAAAAATCAGGTTGGTCCACTTACGAGTTCGGCTGAACCTCTATTCAAACAGTTAATGGTTTAAAAGAACTTTCTCTGTCCACATTCAACATTACATGATTCACCTGCCAGTTGAATCTGCTGCATGGTGGACCCACACCTCATGCACTGCACGATGTACCGTACACATTCCTGGCTGGCATGTAAAGGTGTCTGTGGGGCTACCAAACCTCACAATGTTTAATGTAGCTATGATGTGACCCTTATGAGCTATTGGTATTTCTATCCTCGGGTTACCTTCCTTGTCTTGTTTGCTTCTCCTTTTCTTTTTGAGAAATATGATTAACATTTTATGGCATTTTAGGAAATGTGGAGTTCCGTGTCACTGAGGAAAGTTTGATGGATCGCCTAAATACTGATATGCGTGCAGCATGCCTTTCAATTGACAAAGACTGCAGGTTGAATGCATTCTCTAATACTTTGTGTTTATTCTGTGTGCATGATATTCAACAATACACTACCATAACCATCATTTAGTTCAGATGATAAATACATCAAATGAGCAACTATAAGGTCTCGATGTATCAGAACTTGTGTGTCCTGACGTGTTGTTTGTATGAGTCTGGCCATGGGTTGGTGATCCAGAAGGACCAGAACTATTGATATGATGAATCCCATAGTTCTTGTGGAATGATCCAAAAATCTCTTGGGTTTTGAGGATCTGAATCCTTCGATCAGTGGCCTACAAATATATGCTCAAGCGGCTCTCCCCATACCCGAGACTTCCGCGCCTTCTTTTGAAGCTCCTTTCTACCTGGGGCTAGATCTTTTGGGGGGGAAATGGTCTGGTAAAAAGGCCAAATATTGAATGGCCAGGATCTCCCAAGCTCGAAGATGTTTGAGCCATAGCGGAGCTTATCAGGTAAACAATCTTCCAATCTCAAGATTATCCCAAAGATGTTTGTGCTATTCCCATCCAGGGTGGAGAATATTAGGTAAAGGGTCTTCCCATCTCAAAGATGATTGTCCATCCCCATTCACAGTGGAGCCTGTTAGGTAAACAATCTGAACCAATGGTCAAAGGATCCCATTTGTACAAAACTTTCACATCACAACACTCCTAACATTTTGATGCATCATCATCATCATCTACACTTTATCCATGGAACCGATCCACTGTTGGGAGTGGTTCCATTGATAAACCAGAAATGATCCTTCTTTTCAGGGGCATTGAAATGGGCCCTTAAATATTCACATGGCCACGTTCTATTATTCTGTTAGCTTGTCTTCCTATCATAAACATGCCTGATTTGCTACCTGTGATTTCAAATTTGAAATCAAGCTGTAATTGCAAGTTGCAACATTGTCAATATCTCCTGTATGTATCCATCTAAGGCCCTGATAACCTTTGTTCTGTTTGTGCCAGTGTTAAACAATTATTGTTGTCTGCATAGGAAGTGGTTGTTCCTTGTAGAGTTGTAGTAATAATGTTACAAAAAACTAACAAAGAGAAAGACTGTTATGTCATGAAGACACCATATAACTGGCTAACTTGTACAATATTTGAACCATTCATCAGGCAGTTCTTACAATGGATCGTCCATGAATAAAAGAAAATAACTTATTGGACAATCATAACCCACCAAACAGAAGTATTTTATCCATTGAGTATAGATCCTTTTTCACTTGTCTTTTGGAGCTCATTTGTAGGGAGTAGGGACCAATTGGATGGTTAGCACCATCCATTCAGTGTGATTCCTTAGCTATGGACCCTCCTTGGTAGGTCCCACCCAATGAACAAACAATCTAAATCTCATTTAGCATGTCCTCTTTATGGTTTTTGAGCATTGGACAGAGTTCCGTGCCTGTGATGGATGCAGAAGTTGCACCTTAACAACCAGCTAACCAAAGCATGGTAGTTGTTTGCTGTTAATTGAATTTCAAATCAGCAAAGATCTGATCCTTCTGCTTGAGGGTTCATCTCTTGGTTGAAGTTTTTCCCATTCAAATGCTACCAACACCACCGCTGGGGATGGTTTTCTGTCTATATCAGGCCATTAACTGCATCTCAAAATGAAATAACCAACGGTTGCGATTAATGGGTCACGTGGTTAGGTTGGCTTTAAACAATGGGGCCTGACTCACCGGTCAGTGTTTATGATTAGCTACATGTAGTTTTTACATGAATTTCTTGGCTATTGTAACTAGAAGCAGAAATCATGTACAGGGTCTTGACTGTGCATGGATCAGAAGATGAGATCATACCAGTGGAAGATGCATCGGAGTTCGCCAAGCTTATTCCCAACCACAAGCTGCATATTCTAGAAGGAGCCAACCATGGATACAATTCCCATCGAGATGAGTTAGCTTCTATTGTGCTTGACTTCCTAAGGGAAAGCGTCAAGCAAGACGCGCATTAAAACACTCGCCTGGCCAGGTAAATCACACCCGAGAGCAGTTAGATTAGTTCATTGAAGATTAGGAAGTATCTGCAATGAGATTCAGTAAAATGGAAGTGGTTTATTTAGGACCGGTTTAGATGCAACTGTCACAAATGGCTTTTCCGCAAAAGCCCAATCAGATTGATTTTTGCCTAAATTGCTTGATGGGTTTAAAAAGACAGTTTGCGGGTGGCGATCCAAATGGCCCACAGAACTAGGGTTCCGGATCCAAACGAGAGTTTCATCTATCAACCCTGGTTTTGATGGTGCGTCCAAATGGGCCCTTAGCAGAGGTAATATTCAAGAGAAATGTGAGGTGATTTGTGTTAGGAGATATTGAAGGGGCGAATTGATGCTCCACGTGCCTACATGCACACATGCGCAGAGTCAAAGCCGCTCATCATCTGGGACCATCTGAACATGCCCTAGACCAAAATCAAGTTCCACTGGGACCATCTTGAACATGCCCTAGACCAAAATCAAGTTCCACTGGGACCATCTTGAACATGCCCTAGACCAAAATAAAGTTCCACTAATCAGGTGGGCTGCACATGCACCTTGAATATAGACCGTTGGTCACCTTTATCATAATAGTCCGTGTTTTGGTACATGTGTTGCCCCACTTGGTGACTGTCTAGGACATCGCACAGGTGTGTTATGTTGCTGTGAATTGCCTCTTCAATCTCAATATGCAGTGTTTGCCAGGACAAGGCCATGATGGTGAATATTCTATCTTTTGATTGGGAACTCGCTTAGTCTGACAACTGCACTTGTGCGGTGGCTCACCTCTTGGTGATCAAACCGTCATATGGTCAGTCCCATCATGGTTGGAAAATACCCAAAAATCACCTCAGTTTCAACAATAATTGGCCATTTGAAAGCTTCCAACCAGATACTAGGATCATCTGATAGGAAAGCGAATTGCATACTGAGTAACAAGTAAACTCTGTGGGGCCCACCGTGATTTATGTATTTTATCCACTCCATCCATCCATTTTACCAGATAATTTTAGGGCTTGAGTGCAAAATTGAAGCATATCCAAAGCTCAAGTGGACCACACCACAGGAAACGATGCTGATATTTGTGTTTTCCCTTCATCCATGTATGCGTGATCTTATGAACAGGTTGGATGACAAATAAACATTGCTGTGGGCCCTAGGAAGGTTTGAACGGTGGAAATCATTATTCCCACTGTTTCCTTTGGTGTGGTCCACTCGAGCTTTGGATATGCTTCAATTTTGGGCTCAACCCCTAAAATGAGCTGGAAAAACGGATGGATGGCATGGATAAACCACATACATTCATGGTGGGCCCAACAGAGTTTACTTCATACGATAAAGGAACTCAATCCAATTTTCATTTGATAGGGGAGATGTCGGAGAATGGCCCAACTCTTGATGGGACCCATCAAACGAGCGTTAAGAATACCGAAAAGTGGGCCCCAGCCATACATTTGATTGGTCAAACAAACATTGTTTTTCCTTCTGATCAAGCATTTGTACTATGCCTCTGTTTGGAGACAATTACATGAATGAATGCTAGGAGGGACTTCTGTCTTTTCGAGTGGGAGGCGGAAGGCTCATGCTCTTCCTTGCTAGCCGAGCTGCTTGACCGTGCTTGCACCTGCGCCTTATTACGATGATTGATGATTTCAACTTCCTACAGGTAGAGGGATTTTTCACTGGATTTGTGCAAGGTGATTACACAGCTCCTGTCAGCAGATCATCTTCATCGTAGCACTCGCTGCTTCAGATTCAATATCTGTTTCCGAACAGCAATTCACCACTGCAGCAATCACTGCTTTGGATTCTATATTTGTTTGTCAAACATAACAGTGTCTTTCATTTTGCCATTTTGATTATCGTCTTCAAGGCTTTTACTCAGTTTGGTTAGAAATTTTCATTTGGTTGAAGAGAGGGAAAACTCTACATTTGCCATGTGATTTTGGTACTGAGTCAAGCCTCATTGGAGGAGAAGATTTGGAATTCCAAGATGACTGTAGTCCTCCCACAGCAAGTGGATCAAGGCATGGCCCACCTTAAAAATGTGATGGAGGTGAGCCCTACACTCCAGCATCCAACAGTGTAGGACTTACAGCCATCTTGGGGTGGGCCCCACAAGATGGGTGTAGTCCAATGGCAAATAGATCACGGCCCACCTTGAAAATGAAATGTGTGGGGCCCTATTTCAGCATCCTACTAAACAAGGCTTCTTCAATGAAATTAGCTGAATTACTCAATTCCGTACATTTCCTCTCCAACATGATTTTAGGACAGAACTGTATCTTATTCTGGTGCAAATTCCTCCATACAGTCCAGGTGGGCCCACCTATGATGCAGGGCTTCCTGTACATTTCACATGGCCCCAGAATCACCATGATCGTGTGATCATCGAATGGGGAATAGACAGTAATAATGGTCATTCGTTTCGTAAGATCTCAGATGGCTTTATTTTCTCCGATCAGGGTGATTTTAGGCCGTGGATTGCACGGCGGACATGTTATAAAATGATCCAGCATGATCATAGATTAATCTGTAAGGTGTGAAGAATCCATACTGATCATTGACCATGTTTCCGGATCCAGACAGGCAGTTTGACATGATTCGACAGTCGGCGTCTATCAATAACTCCCAATTTAGGCCTTCCCCACCTGAAATTCGGTCCAGGACTGATTCATCATACCCTTAAATGCACAAGGATGTGGGGTCCGGCCAGACATTCATCATACTGAATGTCCTCTCGAAAAAAAAGCATCGCGGGCGGACTCGAATTAGGAGCGCGACTTCGTGCGACCCAAACCAGCGATGTGGGTGAGACGCGGCCCATTGTAGATCCACTCCCTACATCTGTTTTTTTAAAGATTATTTTAAGCCAGGGTCCCAAGAAACAATGGTTATTCACTGACACACCGATCCATAGCTCGAGTGGTAGACAAAGTGAAAGATACCTCGTTTCAACAATAAGGTCTTGGTATCGATTCCCTGAAGTGTGAACTGACAGTGGGGTATACTAACAAGCTAACAAAAAAAAAAAATGGTTATTCACTGCTCACCATTAAAAACTCTGTAAGATACACTGTAATTTTTATTGACCATGCCTTTGATAAGTTAATGCAGGCCTGGATAAAACTGCAAAAAAACAGGAAAAAACAAAAAAACAAATTGTACTTCCCATCTAACCTGTTCCTAAAGTTAAAACCTTGTTATTGCCCATAGGGGATTTTTATTTCCCATCTAACCTGTTCGTAAAGTTAAGTAAATTTAGATAAGGGAAATTTTAAAAATCAGTTTGATCCAAAACTATATCCCGCAGTAACTTTTCAACGGTAAGTATTCAACATCCAATGTTTCTTGTAGTGTGATCCATTTGAGGTTTGGATCTACCTTATTTTTGGCTTGATACTCTAAAATGAGATTTTAAAATGGGTGGATGGCGTGTATAGAAATCATACATCATGGTGTAGCCCACAGGAGGGTTACTACGGAATCCCGGAAACGGATCGGCTACTCCAGCTTCCACTAGCCAATGGCTAGTGTCGGTGCTCTGTGGAACCCAACATGATGTATGTTTCTCATCCATGCCGTCCATTAATTTTTCCAGATAATTTTATGATATGAATAATTAAGTAGATCAAAATCTCAAGAGGGCCGTACAGTGTTGATTGAATTCCCACCATAAAAAACTTCCTGAGGTTACAAAAGTTTTGTATCATGAAGCTGATATTTGTTTTTTTGGGCTTCATCTAAGTCTTTATGACCTAATCTACAGGTTGGATGTAGACATTCAATCACTACTGTTTTCCCAGGTGTGGATCACCTGAGATTTTGATCTGCCTAATTTTTGGGAGAGGTTATTAAAATTATGTGTAAAAATGAATGGACTGTGGGGATAAAACACACAGATCATGGTGGGGCCCACGTAACAGAGACAACTAGCCAACTGGCTAGTGGCAGCGTCACTACCCAAACCGCGTCCAGTCGCGGTTTCATTTCGCACGGACGCGGATTTCCTGCAAAGCCTCGCAGGAAGTTCCAGCGCTGGGAAGAAAGGTGGGATCCACCGTGTTGTTTGTGAGAAATCCAACCCGTCCAGCCATTTTTCGAGCTAATTTTAGCTCATGCGACAAAATATGAGGAGTATACAAAACTCAACTGCGCCATACGAGATGAAACAGTTGTGAAAGAAATTCCTACTGTTGAAAACTTTCTAGTCTCCACCTTAATCTTTATATGCCATCCAAACCGTTTATAAGGTCATTTTCACTAGAATGAAGTAAAAACACAAAAACTAAGACCGATGCAAAACTTTCGCGGCCATATAAGTATTTCAACGGTGGTCACTAAATCCCCACCTTTTCCTCTTGTGTGGCCTATATGAGTTTTGGATCCACCTTATCTTTGGTAACATACCCTAAAATTAGCTCGAAAACGGATGGACGGGTTGGATTTCTCACGAGCATTGCAGTGGGCCCCACCCCGAATCCTTGCGTAGGAAATTCCTGAAAAGGCTTTCCCAGGAAATCTGTCTTAAAGGCCTTTTACCGTATCTTTCTCTCTCTCTAGGCGTTATTTTCTTGAAATGGGTTCGATGGCGGGATCAACGGTTGAGAACGACGGAACCCCAGACAGCAACGGCAATCTACAGCCCAGGCCCGAATACAGCGACGGCAACGATCCGCCGCTGCCGGGCGAGGATTCCTCCGGCAATCCGCTGGAATCTGATGGGCCGAGGAAGAGGAAGTCGGCGGGCGTGCTGCCGCTCGAGGTCGGGACCCGCGTCATGTGCCGGTGGAGGGACGGGAAATACCATCCCGTCAAGGTCATCGAGCGCCGGAAGATGCAGTGTGGCGGACCTAACGACTACGAATACTATGTCCACTACACCGAATGTGAGTGGACCCCATCCCTCGAATTCATTTCTAGGGTTAGGGTTAGGGTTTGGATTGAATTTGAGAATTATGTTCATTATACTGAAACTACGTGTACTTATCCTTTTTCCCATCGATTTTAGCTTTCATTTGGGCGAGAACGGTTTGATAGACTGGAAAATTAGGGGAATTGTTCTCAATTTATATGTTTTCGTTTCTGATCTTTAGGGGTTTTAGGGTTAGGGTTTTAGGTTGATAAGTGTTGAAGTAGCAGGAAAACTTAGGGCTTGTTTGGATGTCTATACAAATACATATTTGGGCTGATCTAGCATTTTCTCTTCTTCTGCTTCTTTTCTTATTATTATTATTATCTTTTTTTAAATGGAATTTTGAAAGGCGGGTGCAAGGTTGGCCCACGTTCATGGTGTGTTTGGATGCACTGCCGAATCAAGAAGGCACCAAATTGTAGTTGCCTTAGGGCTGTCAAAAGGCCAGGCCTGGGGTTGGCTTCGGTACAGATTTTGAACTGTTTGGGAATGCTTATTCAAAATTTTGTTTTTCCTTGGCCCAGGCCCAGCCCATTGACAGCCCTAGTTGCCTTCCCTGCCATTTATATAGAGGATCTTTGCTCAAAATTTCAAGTAGGGTTTGTTTGGATTAATGGAAGGCATAGGAAACGAAATATTGTTTCTATTAGGAAACCTTTTTTCCAGGAAACTGTGGGAAAGGAAACATTATTTTTATTCTTTGTTTTTCAGCAAGATTTTCCAGAAATTTAGCATCTATTTTTAAATTTGTTGCTTGGAAAAAAATAATTCTTGGAAAATAATTCTACATAGTCATTATCATGTGCCAAATTTGCACGTGGCACATGTGGGATGCTTAAAGATGGATAGTGGCACAAATGGCATACGCTGCATATGTGGGTACTTGAAGCTGAATTGTGGCACACATGGTACATCCGAGGTGCTTGAAGCTATACGGTGGCACATATGGCACAAGACATTCATTGGCACATTTAACACGTGGGCAGTTGAAGCTAGATGGCAGCACTTGTGCACATTGGCACCATTGGCACATGTGGCATATTTGGAGTGATTGAAAATGGACGATGGTACATTGGCACATGTGGAGCGCTTTGCACATGTTGGGTGTGAGAGAAGATGAACCGTTCATGTGGCACATTAGCACATGAGAAGATGGATGGTAGCACAAGAGGCACATTAGCACATGAGAAGATGGATGGTGGCAATGCGATCGCATATACGCATATGCACATGATGTGGATCAAATCACATATGCTATAATGGTATATGTGATCTGGCAAGTATGCCATGGCATACTTTAATATGCGACCAACATGCGATCGCATATGCGAGTATGCGATTACATACTGCATAGCGATTGCATATTTCCCAACAATCAATTTTTTTTTTTCCCAATTTGGTGCACTTCTGTCTATAAATAGGTACTCATATCCCCTCCATTTTCACTATTCTTTACTCCAAAGCTGTAGATCTCTCACTCTCTCTCTTATACCTCTTTCTCTCTTACTCTAATCTCTTTACAACTATTTCAAGTATGTTTATTTTTTATATTTTGTGAGTTGTAACTTGTGAGTAGTTTCAAGTCATCCATTTATCAATAAATTTCTATGTTTGAAGTTTTTAATAATTAATTCTTTCTTAATGTAGCTTGTTGATTGTTTTATTAAAATTTATGTAAATATAATATAAGTAATTAAATATTTAACTTAATGAAAACACTTAAACTATAATGAAATAAGTAAAATAACCCAATCCAATCATGTGTACTAATTAGGTAAGTTTTTCCTATTTTTTAGAAAAAATTTAAAAAAATTTATAATTTTTTCAATTTTTTTCAAAAAATTTTACAAAATTGCGATGACACGTGCGATTATGCAATTGCTTATGTGAACAACATGTGTTGTTCGCATGCGATCGCATATGCGATTTGACAACATTGATAGTGGCACGTGTGGCACTTTAGCACATGTGGGATGCAAGAGAAAATGGATGGTAGCACATATGGCTTTTTAGACATGTGAGACGATTGAATATGAATGGTGGCACATTTGGAAACCCTTGAGAAACCATTTTCCTTCCATTGTGAGAAAATGCATTTCTTAGGGGTGGAGGTGGGAAATTAAATTTGTTTGTTTTCCAACAAAGAAAGTGGTAAATGTTGTTCCCCACAAATTCTCACAAAGAAAGGTTTGACAAACAATGGAAAGTGAGTTTCATGGGTTTAGGGTGTTTTCTTTCCTTTTTTCTTTCCATGAATCCAAACAGGCCCTTACATAACTTTCCAGTCATACATGAGGAAACCGGATACCCATTTCCTCTTTATTGACATTTAATGTTAGCATTGGGGGGGTGAGACAGGCTGTTAAAATTTTCCTAACTTGAGCTAGAAGTCACATACATTTCTTCCCTGAATCAATTTTTGTTTTGTGTCCTACTGGAAATGGTATGGTATGGTTTTCACCTTTAACACTCTCGAAAACTGAAATGCTTGCTTGAAGCACTCATCCCAATAGTTTTTTTCCACCACTTATAGCAAAGAAGTTGATTTCTGGACATTAGCCACAACCATCTGCATACATTACACTGTGCGTTCTTCCAACATGTTTTTCCTTTTTTATGATTAAAATCAACCGCTCTTACCACTTTGCTAACAACAAATTATTTCTTTGGTAACTGTATTCTTCTGACATGCCTTTCAACTGAACTATATATCGACCTCATAGACCACATAATCGAATTCCTCTCTCTCTCTCTTAAATGTTTGCTATTTATAGTTGGGGTGCATTATTTTTGCAGTCAATAGAAGGCTTGACGAGTGGGTTAAGCTAGAACAACTTGATCTTGATACAGTGGAGACTGATGTTGATGAAAAGGTCGAGGATAAGGTATTGTTCTCCGTATCCATGCCAGTTTTATTCTCAGAATGCATGAGTAATGCTTCTTGCACTGTATACATGGGGGCCAGATACATGTGAGGTCTGGTCTGTTTATAAGGGCAGGCTCTTGATGAATTTGCTAGTCCAAAGGGCAGGTTGGTCCATTCATCAATTGGGCAAGATCTGCACGGACCCAATGGATGGTTTACCAGTGTTCACATTCAAAGTACATGTGTGCTTCTGATACATGGACTGGCCTGATTTTAGGACTAGGTACATTCACTTGTGTGCTACTTTGGCACATGAAGGGAGTTTGTGTCATGCATCTTCTTGTGCAGCTGCAAATGGCATTCCTCTGCAGATTATATTGCACTTGAGATGGTTGTATTTCAGCTACTTTTCATGCCATGAACCTGGTATAGAGAGTCCTCTAAACTTTCAAAAAATGAAAAATAATAATGGGGAGTCTTCTCACTGGCGATTTTATACTGTCTATTTGGGTGGCATTTGAGGAGCACTTCCATGCCACACAACTTCTCTTTGCTGACTTGTGATTTATGAGGAAACACCTCTTATTTAAGTTCTGCCGTATCTATCTCCATTTGTTTTCTAGTTGTTTCATTATCAGTTTCATGCACCTTTGCTTTACATCTCATGGGTAAGTATCTTTATTTTTACAGCTTCGAAGAAATTTCTTACACATGGTCTTTTCAGGCAACAAGCTTGAAAATGACGCGTCACCAGAAACGTAAAATCGATGAGACCCATGTTGAGGTATGTGTAAATATGTGCTGCAGTTTAGTTGTGTTACTGTAGTTGACTATTTGTTATTGCGATGGCATTCTCGTCACCGATAAAAGAAATGTGATCTGATTCCATATCCGTTCTTTTACGCACATGTCTACCTTTTCTTCTCTTTTCTTAATGGCATTTGATTTTTATTTTTTAGATCTGTTAAATTTCATGCTTTTTCGTTTTTTTACTCTTGTTCTACTAAAACTACCAAGCCATACTTGCCAGTGTTGCTTGATGTTGTGTGAGATTTAGGGGTGTTTCCACTTAAGAGGGTTGTGTTACAGTTGGTTTAGTACATGCTTGTTTGAAACATCGACACAGGACAAAAATATATGGTTGCAGAAATCAGATCTCCACACCGGCATCCAACAATGAAACACTACTTTGGGCAACTTGAAGCTATCTGTTGAACGGTGGATGCTCAGTTGGTTGTTTTTTGGAGTTAATTTTGATTAGTTGGGTGTTACTTGTGATTATCAAAATAATCACAAATATTAGCAGGTTACAAAAAAGGTCTGTTTTGATCACATATTTGGTTGTTTTTTTTTTAATTGAATTTTGAGAAGTAGTGAGGGATTTGAGATATGAGCTTGCTCTAGCCCTTTTCTTGTCTTCTTAAGTTGATTTTGGGAGTGTTTGGACATCCCGTTTTGTTGAATTTCCCTGATTTATTGTTATTATTTTATTTTATTTTTTGGGTTAGCTTGTTAGTACACACACTCCATGTTAGCCACATGCACTAGGGATCGATACCAAGACCTCAAGTGGTTGAATTTCCCTGATTCTCCTTGCCTTGAATTTTTCTGATTCCCCTTCCCCTCTTATTCCCTCTTTTGCATGGAAAATCATACAGATGGGTTTTTTGTCAATTTGAGGATCCCGATCTACGTCAGTTGGTATTAGAGAGGTCTTTGACGGAAAACCTAATCATTATTAGCTTGATTCCTTGCAAGAGTTGCTTGTAAATGCTGTTCTATTATGTTCAACCTACTCTGATAAATTCCTCTTGATCTAACACCACCTTTGCCTAGCCAGGGCCATGAAGAGCTTGATGCTGCCAGCTTACGTGAACACGAGGAATTTACAAAAGTGAAAAACATAGCAACCATAGAACTTGGAAGATATGAGATTGAGACATGGTATTTCTCGCCTTTTCCACCAGAATACAACGATACTCTGAAGCTGTACTTTTGTGAATTTTGCCTCAACTTCATGAAGCGCAAGGAACAGCTTCAGAGGCATATGGTGAGCTGCTCAATTTTTTCTAATTTTACTCTATTTAAGAACTGCTTATTATAATTTATTTTTTTAAAGAGTGAACTGCTTTATTATGGTATTGCATGGACCACTTCCTTTCTCATGAAATGTTATATTCAACTCTCGAGTCATTGCATTTCACATTGCGTGCATTTCTCACTTTCTTCTGAACAGCATCCATCAGATGTGTACTGGACATTGCACATCCCACTTATTGGGGGCACTAATGCTTAACACTAACAAAAAACACTGCAAATGTGGACCAGAAAAGATTAACATCAATGATGATTTTGGCCTTGTTAGTTTATATACACTGAAAGAAATTGGCATATCTGTTATTGTAGTTGAGCATGCGTAAGAGCATCTCTCCCAAAAAAAAAAAAATGTGTAAGAGCATCTAGCCTGAATTTCTTCTATTTTATGTCTGAGTATCAATTAGGAGTTTAGGACCTAATTGGTTGTTTTCACCTTTTGTTTAATATTCAGATGATTTATTTGTATACTTAAAATTTGGGTATTGAATTATGATATTTGAATCCTTCAAAAAGCTACTGTACCTGAGTCAGATGCTTGGATAATGATAAGGTTTTCGCGACTGGAAACTCTAGATTTGCTAGTGTTTTGAACCTCACACCTAGTAATGTGATAGGAATTTATGATGAATTGTGCCAATTGTACTCAGACCCAACTTGCAATATTGCCATCAAATGCTTAGCATGATTAGACACATAACTTGGAACCAATCCTTGTCATACCCACATACTGAGAGTTTGCTTGTAGGGGATCCACTGTACTTGACTCGTGTGGTCGTGGAGTTTAATGGGATTATTGAGTTTCTTTGTTCTTATTTAAATCTTGGGGTATTCTTTTGGCTATCACAAGGGTGTTCATGTTAACCCAAAATGGTTTTGCTGTGTAGAGGAAATGTGATCTCAAGCATCCCCCAGGTGATGAGATCTACCGCAGTGGCACACTCTCAATGTTTGAGGCAGGTTACTCTTGTCCTTTCTGAATTAATTTTACATGCAATTTCTTTTTCTTTTTCTTTTCCTTTCTTCTTCTTCTTCTTCTTCTTTTTAATTGAGTAGGGAAGGCCGGTATTAAGTTGTTATCTATTTTTGAACTCTTTCATTAATTTCAATTATTGCTTGATATTACCTGTCCTTATGCAAGCTTGCATGGCATACCACCATTCTTCCCAAAAGAAAGGTATATTCACAATATTTTTAGCTCAGGTGTTGGTTTTGATGCAGTCTTTAACACCAGTTCTGTTAGAATCTGCTGCTTGATATTTATTTGTAACCTTGTTATTTATCTTGTTTTGTTCCTGACTACTTTCTTCTGGTTGAATGTTTCAAGTACTATATCTGGTCATTTTACTGCTGTTTGTTTGAGACTGAATTTTAGCACCTTTGTTTAATATCATGGAATTAATTTTCAACAGGTTGATGGCAAGAAGAACAAGGTGTATGGCCAGAATCTTTGCTATTTGGCGAAACTGTTTCTTGATCACAAGACACTTTACTATGACGTTGATCTGTTTCTATTTTACATATTATGTGAATGTGATGATAGAGGGTGCCACATGGTTGGATATTTTTCCAAGGTAATATGGTAGTGTAATTATGTTTGCTACTAAATAATATTGCAGTGTAATTATTTTTGCTACCAACTGTAAGGCACACCTATAAAAAAAAATTCACTGTGAGGTGTAAATGTATCCACATGTCTCTCTGGTTGTTGCTATATTTAACTTGTATTGTGTATCGATTTTCATTACATAAGATTCATTTTACACAACGTAAAAGATAAATTTGTTAGGAGTGGTACAGAGAATTTTCTATTTAAACTTTTGTAAGTAAAGCCATACTTGAATTTGTTTTCTTCAATACCCTAAATTGCTTGATAGCCTCAGACTATTCATACATGTAAAAAAGAACCGGTCACTTGTATCGTGTGTTGGAGAATAGTGTAATACTTGTGATTTTCTGAATTGTTTAGATCAGCTTGATGGAATGATATGCCTCACCACAAGGTGTTTATCTTAATTTTGTTTTCCAGTGGAGCATCTTTTTTAGCTTCAGCATATAAGGTAGTGGGTTCATATAACTTTCTGACTATGTTCATAGGCAACATAGTTATACAAACGAGAATGAGAAGGATGAGTAACCAACATCTCTTGGTGCTGAAGTTCCATGCTAAACTTGAAACTATACGCAATATGAAAGATGGATGCAATATGAAAGACGGAAATATTTCTGAAAAACGAGATATGGAAGCCAGTGTGATATTTTTGTCTAGGCAACATGGGCTTTTCTATATCAGAATTAGCAGCAAATCATGGAATGTCTATGTAAAGAGATCACACTCTCTGTGACTTGCATATCAGTATTGTATGTCTCAATTGCTTATGCTGACAACTGGAAGGTAGTGTAACTTACTGCATGGATGATGTCAATTGGTTTCCTTGTCAAGAAATAAGTTTGGTGATAAGATGATGGAAGGTGTTTGCTTAGTCAATGGATAAACAAAACAAGTTAATGAATATTTTAGACAAATAGTGTATTCACTATTTTGCTGTCCATAAGATAAAAAAGCAAGAACTAATATTGAAGTGAGAGGAGAGCAAGAACTGAGGAAATTCAGCTTTATGACCATATGCTTGTGCTTGATCATGTGGAGATGATTTGCATCTCTTTCTTCTTTTTGTTCTGTCTTTTCACAAATGAGGTATTTGCTTTTTTTGATGGTTTTTATCAATTTCTTTTCATTATTTTGGGTAGTGCCTGTTTGGAATATGATTTCATTTCTTTCAATGACAACTTTTTAATTTGTGGCCAACTATTGGGGGAATTTGAAGCTAGGGGTCTCTGATGTAAGCTATCAAATATTAGGTTCTCTAGTTGTTTGCTTTTCACCTGTTCTCTGCATATTGCTTGCTATGAATGTTTCAATTACTCTCAGTATCTTCCAATTTTTTGCTACTCTGGACTCTTTTTTTTTTCAATTCAGGATATTTATGGGAATGCGCCTATATGTCCTATTTAATTCAAAATTTGTTTTTATCAATTTCTTTTCATTATTTTGGGTAGTGCCTGTTTGGAATATGATTTCATTTCTTTCAATGACAACTTTTTAATTTGTGGCCAACTATTGGGGGAATTTGAAGCTAGGGGTCTCTGATGTAAGCTATCAAATATTAGGTTCTCTAGTTGTTTGCTTTTCACCTGTTCTCTGCATATTGCTTGCTATGAATGTTTCAATTACTCTCAGTATCTTCCAATTTTTTGCTACTCTGGACTCTTTTTTTTTTCAATTCAGGATATTTATGGGAATGCGCCTATATGTCCTATTTAATTCAAAATTTGTTTTTATCAATTTCTTTTCATTATTTTGGGTAGTGCCTGTTTGGAATATGATTTCATTTCTTTCAATGACAACTTTTTAATTTGTGGCCAACTATTGGGGGAATTTGAAGCTAGGGGTCTCTGATGTAAGCTATCAAATATTAGGTTCTCTAGTTGTTTGCTTTTCACCTGTTCTCTGCATATTGCTTGCTATGAATGTTTCAATTACTCTCAGTATCTTCCAATTTTTTGCTACTCTGGACTCTTTTTTTTTTCAATTCAGGATATTTATGGGAATGCGCCTATATGTCCTATTTAATTCAAAATTTGTTTTTATCAATTTCTTTTCATTATTTTGGGTAGTGCCTGTTTGGAATATGATTTCATTTCTTTCAATGACAACTTTTTAATTTGTGGCCAACTATTGGGGGAATTTGAAGCTAGGGGTCTCTGATGTAAGCTATCAAATATTAGGTTCTCTAGTTGTTTGCTTTTCACCTGTTCTCTGCATATTGCTTGCTATGAATGTTTCAATTACTCTCAGTATCTTCCAATTTTTTGCTACTCTGGACTCTTTTTTTTTTCAATTCAGGATATTTATGGGAATGCGCCTATATGTCCTATTTAATTCAAAATTTGTTTTTATCAATTTCTTTTCATTATTTTGGGTAGTGCCTGTTTGGAATATGATTTCATTTCTTTCAATGACAACTTTTTAATTTGTGGCCAACTATTGGGGGAATTTGAAGCTAGGGGTCTCTGATGTAAGCTATCAAATATTAGGTTCTCTAGTTGTTTGCTTTTCACCTGTTCTCTGCATATTGCTTGCTATGAATGTTTCAATTACTCTCAGTATCTTCCAATTTTTTGCTACTCTGGACTCTTTTTTTTTTCAATTCAGGATATTTATGGGAATGCGCCTATATGTCCTATTTAATTCAAAATTTGTTTTTATCAATTTCTTTTCATTATTTTGGGTAGTGCCTGTTTGGAATATGATTTCATTTCTTTCAATGACAACTTTTTAATTTGTGGCCAACTATTGGGGGAATTTGAAGCTAGGGGTCTCTGATGTAAGCTATCAAATATTAGGTTCTCTAGTTGTTTGCTTTTCACCTGTTCTCTGCATATTGCTTGCTATGAATGTTTCAATTACTCTCAGTATCTTCCAATTTTTTGCTACTCTGGACTTCTTTTTTTTTCAATTCAGGTTATTTATGGGAATGCGCCTATATGTCCTATTTAATTCAAAATTTGTTTTTATCAATTTCTTTTCATTATTTTGGGTAGTGCCTGTTTGGAATATGATTTCATTTCTTTCAATGACAACTTTTTAATTTGTGGCCAACTATTGGGGGAATTTGAAGCTAGGGGTCTCTGATGTAAGCTATCAAATATTAGGTTCTCTAGTTGTTTGCTTTTCTCCTGTTCTCTGCATATTGCTTGCTATGAATGTTTCAATTACTCTCAGTATCTTCCAATTTTTTGCTACTCTGGACTCTTTTTTTTTTCAATTCAGGTTATTTATGGGAATGCGCCTATATGTCCTATTTAATTCAAAATTTCTTCTTTTTAGAATGCAATAATTTATTTTTATTTTTAAAAAAAAAAAACTTCTTTCAACTCTTCATCTGATTATGCAGGAAAAACACTCAGAAGAGTCATATAATTTGGCTTGCATTCTCACTCTTCCCCCTTACCAGAGAAAAGGATACGGAAAGTTTCTAATTGCATTCTGTAAGCTCTCTCCCATTTTTCGTCTCTTCTTCTTTTTCCTGTATGGGTAACTAATAAAGAATATTTAGGGCCTGTTTGCACAGGAGAAATCTTTTCATTGTGTACAAGCAGGGCCCATGGTTCAATTATCTACACCGTTGATATGGCAGCCATCAGCGTGGATGACTCATGCACCAAGTCTCCAGATTGAAAGATTCTAGACCATTGTAGTTGAAAGTGAAGCACTCCTGTTTTTTCCTCTCTTGACCGTTTATTTGTTGACCACTATTGAATCGTTACAAATTTTCCAATCTGGAGGATTTTTTGGTGCTTGGGCCATCCACAATGGAGGCCATAATATCAACTATCTGCCCATGGTATCAACTATTCAATCACTAAATCATGGGGACTACTTCCCCCTACTTTTACAAACTCAAAACCCAAAGGTCAGGGACAAGGTTCCACGCCACCCTTTTTTTTTGGTGCCAAAAATCAAGCCCAGCTTTCTGGGGGCTCCTCCCACATGGGAACATGACACGTTGGCACCCTTGCTAGATATTAAGGGTCCGTTTGGATGCATTGAAAAGTTCAAATGGGAAAGTTTCATTTCTTTGAAACATTTGGGAGCTTCCATGGAAACAGAATTTCATGGAAATTATTTTAGCCAAGCTACATTCCGGATGTGGAAGATGCAATCTTCTCTCTCCACATAAACGCATTTCTGCGAATACTCTTCAATGCATCCAAACGGGCACTTAGAAATCCACCAGGATTCCTATCCAAAAGGCCCTTGATTATCTCTTTGAATTTTCTCTTGGTTTTAATGTGCCCTAGGACCTTGGTCAGCATAGCTTCCTTGTAAATATGATTATGATTCACAGATGCCATTTCTATAGTCTGCATAACCACTTATCCTTTACCCTTTATTTTGGAGTATCTACTCAAAGTGGCCACTGATGAGATGCTATTGTCAAGCAGCCTATGAGCTTTCAAAGAAAGAAGGCAAAGTGGGGACGCCTGAACGACCACTTTCTGACCTTGGACTTTTGAGCTACAGAGGGTATTGGACAAGGGTTCTTCTAGACATCCTGAAGAAACACAAAGGCAACATCTCCATCAAGGTAGGCATGGTTCAAACCTAAGACATCTCATAAGATGAATTAACAGCATCATCTTCTTGAAAATGTGTTAACTATTCGAATTAACTGCATAAATAGCAATTAATCATCAAAGGGAACTCTAGTAATGTTATCAAATGGGCTTAGAGATGGTTCCTTCCCCTGGAGGCTTGCTGATACTCTAGAAGAGGCTGCAGACATTTGCTCCTATTTTTGGTGACCTATTCCAAGATGCCCAGGTCTGCTAACAATGCTGCAGATTTCCTGGATGATGTGGGCATTTGGTCCTAAAATTCTATTTGGATATAGTGGGCCTCTTTTCCAGGTTGTGAGATTTTTGGGCTGCGTAGTTTTCATTTATTCAGTTGCTCTTGTTTTTGCATTTTCCAATAATCGCCATTCATAAAATTAAAAATAAATAATTATCTTCTTTCTTTTCCTGACTGGGACAAAAATAAAAACCAACTACATGAATCACTAATACTGATACACGAATGCTTTAGTTCTTCCCATGCTGGGCTGCTGATGTGGCCACCTTCTTCTTTTCATCTTTTCTCTTTTCCGATTTTTAAAATTTGAATAGAGGCATGTTGTGAAGTACTTGAGGAAAAGTGCTCTCAACTATATGGGCACATGTGCAAGTGTGATACAAAGGTGAAGTCAATGACTGCCTGACGGCTGGGCTTGTATGACTTTGGGTGCATGTTAAGAGCAGGTTCGACCTATGAATGGCCCAAGATCCTATACGATAGGGTGGTGTTCAAGTGTGTGCGCAACATGCTCCCTGCATGGCATTCCACTTTTATACATATCGCCAACATCAGATCATCCTAATTTAGGATTACAACACCTACTTGTTACTTTGGTACATATTCATTATCTTTAGTACTTGCACTTGCCATTGATACCTTGTTTCCTTGATATGATATATGGGGAGATGGGTCTTCTTTCATTCTTGTGCAGGAACTCAGTGATATGACGGCCATAAAAGCTGATGATATCTTGAGCACGCTACAGAGTCTAGACCTAATCCAATACAGGAAAGGGCAGCATGTGATTTGTGCAGACCCAAAAGTCCTAGATCGCCATCTAAAAGCAGCAGGCCGGGGTGGTCTTGAGGTTGACGTGAGCAAGCTGATATGGACTCCTTACAAGGAACAAGGTTGATGATTAACAACTTTGTTCAAGCTTTCAGTCGTCCTTCCTTGGACTGGAAAATGTAAAAGGTAGATTGATGAAGGATAGTTTATGGACCACACTCCATGTCTTGTGATTGCATTTGCCAATTGAAGCCCACTTACTCTGCCCAATCTGGTGAATATTGATGTATTCTCAAACACAAGGCCGTGTTTGGATATGATAATCTGGTCAGATCAATTCCTGTTGGATATTGATGTATTCTCATCTCTTATACCTCACCAAGCGGTTCACCAGACCATTCATCTAGTGGGGGGATCAGCCATGTTGCAACAAGCCCACTGATTAGAGACCTTCACCACCATACAGAGAAAGGTCACTAAAACACCATCTTGATGGTGAGGGCTGTTAGTGAATGTGTCATGTGGCCCATCCATGGGAGAGCCTATTAAAAGAATGACATAGACTGGTGAGGCGCAACAGATGAGCAATGCCGATTGTATTTAATGTCTCAGTATCGTTACATATTTCATGTATCAATGACTGGGGATACAGAAACATGTATTGGTGTGGGAAATTTATTTGGGGAAACATTGGGAAAAATGTGGAATTTTAATAGAGATTAAAAGACATGTTTATACATGTAGGAATTAAAATATTGCGAGAAACAATTATACATAATAAGTTTTCATTTTTGGCCATCATGTTTTGTTGAAAAAAATCAATATATATATATATATATATATATATATAATGGTACTATATGGTCGACCTCATTTGAGCTTCCCATGAGGTTGAGCTGTGTGGGCCCACTGCGATGTGTGTCTAACATCTACCCCATCAGTCAAATGCACCATTCCGTGGTGGGCCATGGGATTAAAAATCAAGTCAATTCATTACTTGGGTGGGCCACACCACATACAACAGTTGAGAGGGGTTACTCTCCCATTAAAACATTCATAATCACTGAGATGTGGTTCACAAATCTAGACCATCCATTGTGTGTGTCCCAATCGGATGAGTCAGACCAAATTTCGGCCACATCCAAAACTCAGGTGGGCCCCACCAAGTGCTTTTATAGGTTTTAGGCGCATCTTCACATGATTTTAGATGGCATGGCCCACCTAAGTTCCGTATGGGATATCCCATAACCTAAAGGGGACCCATTGAATGCACGGGTGTTGATCTTATACACACATCACATCCACCCTTGATTTTGTCTCTAGGCCCACCATGATGATTAAATGAAATCCTCTCTAACCATTGCATGCAACACTAAAAGTTAGGCCTAAGGCCCAAAAATCAGTCCCATCTGTGATTCATGGGAGGCAAAACTTTTAATATTGCTAACCCGTGATACCAATAATATGGCCAATATTTGAACATTAGGTGTTGTTGAGAGGGTCACTTGCTATGTGCCACTCCAAATTAAAAAAAAAAAAAAATTAAATGGCAAATTGAAAAAAAGAACAAGCCAAATAACAGAGACGTACATGATTATAGGAAGAGTGATGAATATCTCTTGCGGTCGCAGATCTACAGTATTCTTAACTCCATTCTTTGACAATGAAACATGGTATATGTTCAGAAAACAAAACAACAACAACTCACAAAACCGGATGGAAGAAACTGCATACAGACGAGAGAGAGAGAGAGAGAGAGAGAGAGAGTCTCCATCAGTTGACAGTGGGACTGTCAAGATGGATAATGTTGCTATCACCATCATGTGAATCGCCAGTCTTAGGCTTCACCACCCTCAGAGCTTCAACTGCTGATTTGACCCGCACAGCCAGCTTGTCCCGTGACTCCGCCAATGCAAGTAGTTCAGAGGTACTCATTTCCAACAGCATCCCTGTTATCTTCCCAGCAAACTCATACTATCACATAGAGAGAGACTGTCATTAGTAGAGGCAATCCCACATTACACAATCAAGTGGCCTACTGTCCCATTTACCTAAGATTAACCAATTAGTCTTTCTTGAAGGGAAAATGATTTGGTATGGACAGGAACCTTCTCGTTCAAGATGATTTGGAAATTGGGGTGTTTTTGCCAACCAGAAATAAAATTTTGCATTTAAACATTATTTCATGAATTAAACCTGAGAGAATCACCTCATATTCCTGAACCAGCGGGTAAAGATAATCCCCAATAATTTTTTTATGCTGCCTAGGAGCCACTCCTGATAGCGTCTTTGTTAATGCCTCTGATCCTTTACTGGAAGGCCCTGTAGTTGGCTTTTTCACCTTACTCTTATAAAAGCATGACTTTCGATTCTCAAAAGGCCCACACCTTGGCTCCTGATGGTTTTTGCCACCAGCGTATTTCATTGGCTGTAAAATGAAGAAAAACTCTATCATTCCACAAAACCAGCATTAAACATGGAATGCGTGATTGGCTGCTTAAAGTTGATTTATTGTCTAACCATTCAACTGACATGGAAACCAATCGATGTCTTTAACTAGAAAAACACAACTGCTTAAAGTTGATTGGCTGCTTAAAGTTTTTGTCTGACCTTCATTTCCTCTGGCTCCAAATTCACTTTGATGGTAAAACTATGATTTTGCTTCTTCAAGGCCAGCCCATTAGACAGTCCTAGTCATCAGCCCATTAGACTAGCATAGTTTTACCATTGAGTAGGGTTGGCCTGACTACTGATCCATTGAAAGAGCTATTGATGACTGATTTGTTCGTTATCAGAAACTATAATCCTGTTTTTTGGACTTAGTCTGTATCTTGATTTTCCTACAAGGTCCAATTTCCTCAGAGATCAAAAGTTTTAAATGAGAAATTCGGGCAATGATTCTGCATAGAAGTGAGAAGCTCTTCATAAGATTTTTCAATTGGGGTAGGATGGCCTCATGTTATATGGACAGTTAATGTGAACATAATTATGGTCCAGCAGCAATTGTTTATTATGTTGTGAAACAAATTCCCAGTTACATCAAAGAGAAAAGACCCACCTTCCCTGAATTTACTTGATGAAGCGGGGGTTGCATGTAAGAAAAAAGCGCGGCATGCTGAGGAGTCTCAAGAAGTGGGAGCTCATTTACCCACTCGCTTGTTTGCCATTGTTTACTTGAGAGCTGCGGAGAAACAATAAACAATGTATATGTTACCATTATTTATACTTGTGGATGAATCAAAGAGAACACATTGACTGGTGGCTATGAATGACAGGTTAGGAATCAATAAAGTTATAAAAAAAAAAATACCATTGTGGGATAAATCGGTTTTCTTGGAGGAAGAATGCTTGGGCTCCGACCAAAATCCTGGCATATGATTGGCTGATACGGGTTGATCTGCGAGAGAGCACTCATGGGAGGAGGATGGCAATTTACTGAATAACTGGAGGGGGTAATTTTAGATGTGAAAGAGCATGGCAATGCAGCCATATGTTTGGCATACTGATGCTGCAATATAGCTTGACGATCTTCTTTTCGCTGGGCTATAGCCACATACAGAGGCTTGCCATGGACAATGGTTCCTAGATGAACAAGTTGGGCTCAAATTAGTCAACTAAGAAACAGGTCCTATGGAGAAGACCGCCAAAAAGAAGAAAACCAGATAAGCTACCATGAAAAGTAGAAATGGCCTTTTCCGCATCAGCAGGAGTGAAAAAACTCACAAAACCGAATCCCCTAGTCAATCCTTCATCATTGAGCATCACTTTTGCTGAACTTATTTTGCCGCAAGTACTGAAAAGTTCGCATAATTCATTGTCATCAACAGAGTCAACGAGGTTTTTCACGTACACATTCAAACCCTGCAGAGTACAATACATTTAAGATTACAACTTCACCATAAGTTTGACAACAATCATGGATCCATACAAATATTTTTTTTACCTGAAACTTCAGAAACTGTTGGCTATGCCTTACCTTGAACTGGCAACTTAGCATCTGCTCTCGTTCAGCCTTCTTTTGAGCCCTTCCTACATAGAGATTCTTTGATCCTGACCAACAAACAAAGATCCTGCTGTAAGTATTCATATGAACTCATGATCCTGCAAATTAGAGAAACAGAAATAACTACAATGAACATAACTTACCCAGTTGTGCACCATTCATGGCCTCCATGGCCTTCTTAGCGTCTTTTGGCAACTCGAAGCTAACAAACCCAAAGCCCCGAGACTTCCCATAATCATCCTTCATTACAACAGCACTGATTATCTTCCCAAATACAGAGAACTTTTCCCGAAGGAGATCATCAGTCAACCCATTTTCCAGATTCTTTACATATAGATTAGTGAACTTGGTTTCTTCACAGGCTGATTGCTTCTCAGTCTTCTTGACAAATTTAGACACGTAACTGAACAAGAAGGCAAATTTTGAATACATGAATGTAAAGACTTTACCAGAACCAAAAAGAAAAATGTCATTTAAAACATACAAGTCAAAACCCATTTCAGAAGAAGAACAAAGAAAGGAAAATTTCCACGAGTCCAACTCCAGTGAAGAAACCAAATCATAGGACAGCATTCCAAAAGGAACATAGACAGAAAAGAATTCGGTAAAAAAGGTGATCGTGAAATAAAGCAAACCCAAATGCACAATGCTATCATGCAAACCAAAACCTATTTTAGAAAGATAAATAAATGATGGAAAATCTTCAAGCCCAGTTCAAATAGGAAAAATAGAATAAAATGAAACAGGAGGAATGGTGAGAGTCAAATCGAAGTAGAAGCTAGTTGATAAAGAAATCCTTTGCAAAACAAAAGAATTTAGAAAGAGAAAATCAAGAAAATAAAGGAATTGCAAATTCCCATGTTAAATGTCAACATCCACAAAATCAACTAAACAAGAAGTTGAAGGAATAAGAAACACAACTCATGAATCAAATCCAGATAAAAAGATGATGAATAAAAAGAAAGAAAACCCACCAACCAATTCGATGGGAAACAAAAACCTAAAAGAAGAGAACCATTAACCCAATTGAAGAAAAGAAAAAGATAATAAAGAAGAAAAAGAAAACCCACAAAACCCAATTCAAACAGAACAAAAGGGAAGAAGAAACGCCAACAACCTAACTAAAACACCGAAAGAAATCAAGATTGCTCACATTTTCTTTCCATAAACAAGACTACCATGAAGCGCCTCCACAGCAGATTGAGCAGCTTCCTCAGAATCGAACTGAACAAATCCAAACCCCTTATTATTTCCATTCTCATCTGCCACTTTACAGGAAAGAATGTTCCCAAACTTCCCAAATATCTTACGCAAAGCAGCGCTGTCAATCGAAAGATCCAAATTCTGGGAAACAAAAATGGAGGGTAAGACAACAAAAGAACCAAAAAAAAAAAAAAAAAATTAAATAAAGAAGAAGAAGAAGAAATGGTACATTAACAAAAAGATTGGCCACGCCGCTCTTCCTGGAAAGTGGGTCCCGAAATGACCACATGATTCGCATCTGCTTTCCTTTCAGCTGGGTGTGGTTGAGAGATTCCAGAGCCTTGGAAGCTTCATAATCGAAACAAGCAATGCCATTCTTCAGATAATTACAGTCATCCCATTTTACCAATAGAATAGGGACAAACGGAAACAAAAGCAATGGCATCATTTAAATGAATTACAATATCAACATTTCCGATCCGGAATCAAAACCAGAGCTGTTCAAACAATTTTGTTTTCTCTATTTTACTAAGAAAGAAGATACGGAAACTGTTTGAATTTGTACGATTTCGCCGTTCTACCAAGAAAGAGAGAAATACCATCGGTCCTAAATCGAGAAAAAGCAGAGCCGCAACGTTCGGATGATAACGAAAATGCCATTTTACCAAGAAAAGAAAGAGAGAAATACCGTCGATCCTAAATCGAGAAAAAGCAGAGTAGCGTCGTTCGGATGATAACGACAATGCCATTTTACCAAGAACACACACACACACACACACACACACACACACAGATATGGTTCGAATTATAACGAACTTGTCATCTTTCCAAGAAAGAAGATATAGAGAGAGAGATTTTACCGTCGGAGGGAGATAAGAAGTTGACGTAGCCGTAGCCGAGAGAGGCTTTGGAGATGGAGTCTCGGCAGACGCGGACGGAAACGACGGGGCCCACGGCGGAGAAGGATTGTATGAGGTCAGAGTCGGAGATGGAGGGGTCCAGATCACCCACGTAGAGGGAAGAGCTGGGAAGAGAGGCCCCGGCGACGGCCATTTCCCTTCTCTTTTCCTCGTTTGGATCCAAAATCACAGAGTTAGGGCTAGGGTTTTCTTCTTCTTGAGAGAGAGAGAGAGGGGGGGGGGGGGGCAAATGCAAATGCAAATGCGCGAAACGTAACAGAACCAACAGCCTCGAGGCTTTTTGTACGAAATGAATTTGGGCGGGAAAGAATTATGTTGGTTGAGAGAGAGAGAGAGAGAGAGAGAGAGAGAGAGTCCCTCGTTAGTTACAAAGGGCGAGCCTTGCGAACGGACTCGCGCATCGGGGCTCGCGAGAGGACACGCGTCGCGTGACAGACTCGTGCGAGATCCATATCGCTTCTTGAGGAGTGGCCCATCCAATGTATGGACAATAAGATCAATGGCCTGGATGATCCAAAAAGGGGATCCATATATCTATGATAGGCCGTAGGTGATGGGACCCAAAGCTGGCCCATTGCCACCCCTATTTGAACCTCTATTTCAGGAGAATCTATAAGCATTTAAAGATCTATAGTGCATGTTTGGCTGCCACTCAATCAAGAGTTCAATTCATTTTACTTAATTGTAATTATGTAGTCCAAAAATTGTAATCATGTAGTCCAAAATGGGAGAGTTATATTTTTAATATAAAAAGAACCTATGGACAATGCAGCACATGCATCAGCTGAGCAAGTGATGGCAATGGCCCAGGTTTGGGCTGGGCTAGGCTTGGGCCCATACTGGCACTTAAGACCCAATTCCCGAGCTCCGCCCAAGTCTAAACCTGATAAATTGGTGAGGCCGGGCCTGACCCAACCCACATCGACAAAATCCCTATTTCCGGCTTAAATTTCTTAATTAATTCATTGATCAAGTGGGCTACACATGTACGATAGCCATTTTAAAGGAATGAAACCAACCATCTGCATTCAAGATAGATGGGTTGCCCAACTGAGGATTATAATGTTGGATTTGTAAGATACAAGATGTATGCATATTTAAGATATATGGGTTGCCCAACGGATGATTATAATGTTAGATTCATAGGATATAACAAGTATACATATTCAAGATAGATGGGTGAGGATTATTTTTATGAATGACATATTCATTTTTCTTGATTTTCCTTTTACAGAAATTTGATGAGGTTGTAATTAATTATAAAATTTCTTTTGAGGCCATATCTCATGTATAAACACAAAGCTATACTCAATTAAAAGCATAAGTAATTTTTTCCTTCATGTCGGGCTTGGCTAGCCTGAGTCGACTTTGACTAAAATAAACTCGAGCTGAACCCGGCCTAAAAAATTATTGAGCCATGCATGTGGACCCAAGCCCAGCTCAAAGCTGGTTTAGACAGGCTTCCTTCCCACTGCCACCCTTATAATAAGGCAAGTGCACAGGATTTCTGAACTGTGCCCAAGGTAGCCCACCATAGCAAAAATCATGTTGGCCCACCAAAATTGCCAAGCCGCCAGCATTTCGTGCTTGGACACATCATGCATTGGCCGGACGTCTCGCATTCTTGCCAAATTAGCACATGTGCTGTGTGACCTGCTAACTTCTATATATATATATATATATATATATATATATATATGAGTCATGCTCCCCCACGCACCTACGCACGTGCTCACCTTTTCACACGTGCCATGGGTGTCTAATCTGAACGGTCCATGTGATGCGGAGTCCCATAAAACCTTTTGTAACAAATTTTCACCCAGATATAATATTCTGGTGGGCCACAGCAAAAAGAAATGAAAATCAAGGGAGGAAACTGTTTTCATTTTTCATGGCCCATCAAAGTTTTAGATCAAAGTAAAACTTGGGCCCGGGAGGTTTCAGGAGGTGCTGCTTCACATGAACGGTTCAGATTTTGGATCCACATCACGTATAATGGATTCTTAAAAAAGCTCGTACGTAGTATGTACGAACTGGTTCGCAGGTGAGCGTTTCCGTGTGTGTGTGTGTGTGTATATATATATATATATATATATATATATATATAGAAGGGATAATAACATGAAGAAGGTATGCTTTACCATAATGCTACAACTTACAAAAGCTAACGTTTATTAATTAAGATAGTGACAAACGAAAATTGCTAGTTGTTGAAAAGGATACCACGTCTTTAGAATTTTTAGAATATTGGTTTTCCAAATACCAATGGCTAAAAGCGCATATTAGAAGAGATTGGCTAATTCCGCAGGACCACAGCCGTGGGGTGACCTGTCCATCTACGTTGAGGCACATGTGCCAATAAGGAACATGTGTGTCAGATCTGATCTTTCCATCTTGTTTGGTATAATGCTTAGATCTTAATCTAACAAATTCAGGTACGAATTTCAGTCAGGTGTGCCAGTGTATAAGGTAAATTGATTGTTAATATAATACTTCGTGTGTGTGTGTGTTTATTGCATCCTGGCCCACCTAATGTGTGAAGCGCCCCCATCGTTGGGCCAAAAAATCTAAATTATGTGGCCCACCTGATGAAAACATGTGTGTGGATGGACAGGACGCCCACGTGTGTGGAATTTCTGGAATTCAAATATGCTTTCCAGGTTATTTGATACAATTCAACCTTTACAATGCACGTGAGAGGACAAGCAGCTGGTCAGACGTGACGCGTGTGTGGTTGTGCAACTGTAAAAGAGTTATTTAAAACTCTGGTAGTGTATTGACACATGATATACATGCATTTACAACCCATGCATATGGCATAGTGTTCAGTTTAACTGTCCAATTTATTTTAGCATGCATGATTTCAATAGAAATGTAAAATAATTAACAGTCAAAAAGTGAGAATTGCCTTTTGAAAATATAGAAATCTTTATTTTCTACGTTAAAGATCAAAGAAAATAACATATTTTCCCAGAAAATTTGAGGAAATGAAATCTATTTTCTCACCTAATTACTTGGCTAGCTTTTGCAATAGTCAAACTAGAGAAAAATAGTTTTCTTTCCTCGGTTGATTCTCATTTTCCAATGTTGAAGAAAAAACATGAGTCGACCATAAGATAAGAAATGCAAATTAGTAAAAAACAAAGAGTCAAAATACAAAAGGCAAGTGACAGAGAGCACAAAAATATACATTATTTTGCAACATGCCTATGCTTAGGAGAATGTTTTCCTTCTACACATGCTTCCTTTTATATAAGTATAGGATATAGGAGAAAGAACGTGTAAAAGCTTAATGAAAGTATGCTTCACCATACACGTCCATCTGCACCTACATACATATGCAGGTAAGTAAAAGGGAATTTATTTTCATTTTAGAAAAATCACACTAATACAAAGAGAAAGAGAGATAACCCTAATAATTATGTTTTTCTTATTTTAATGAAGAATAAATAATATATATGTTGCTGCCCAATAGATGTAAGTATACTGTCGAATTACATAAATTTATGCACCTCATTAGCTTTAGCTTTTGTTTTAGCTCATTTTCCTTTGTAGTTGTGCATTACATGCATTTGTTGCATGCAAGTGCTTTTTTGCAACAATTGTTAAAAATCCTTGAGGAATTTACTATTGTACGACCCATTTATGGCCCATTTACCCGCTTAAGCCCACCCCATTTTACCTGACCAGAATAAGCCCTAGCTATATGGACAACTTGCCAAAGGTCAAAAATGCCCCTGCTTTTTCGTTCAAGCGGATCGGCTAGTGCTTGAAGACGAGCACTCACGCTCCTTAAACTCCGAGTTGTACGGACGGTTCAAAAGACATCAAAGTTACATGGCCCCACAGCTACGTATTTATTATATCCACAGCGTTCATCCATATTTCAAGATCATTTCGGAGCATTATCAAAAATAAAAAATCATATCCAAAGATCAACTGGACCACAACATAAAGAGCAGCGGAAAATTGATTTCCACTGTTGAAACTTTTGTAGGGCCCACCATAACATTTATTTTCCATCCAATCTATTCATAAGATCACAAAGACCTAGATGAAAGGGACAAACAAATTTTATAATGATCCAAAACTTCGGTGACCCCTAAAAGGGTTTTAACAATAGACATTCAAGCATAATGGTAAGGTCGCATGCTACAGTTAAACCTATGGCTACGAATTATAACGATAGCCATAGATACCATAATCCGTAGCCATAAAGGTTTGTCCGAGGTGAGCTCGTCGAACTATCAGCCCCCCTCCCAATTGTTAGCCTGTCCGGCGGGGCCATGCTTATCTGGCAGCCCCTATGGATACGGATTATAACCATAGCCATAGACAGACTGTCACAGCAACAGTCTCTAGATTTATTTTATTTTATTTTAATTTTTTTACATGGAGAACTTTATTCTACCTACAAATTTCTCTAACACATATTTATATAAATATGTATATGTAAGCATATAAATTTTTTGCTCTCTCTTTTTTTTTCATTTCTTTCTTTATTCATTTAATAAGAATATCTTCTAAACTAAAATTAGTTACTTGACGTACCATATATGATTTTGGGGTAGGAGAAGCTACTTTAGCCAACTAACCTGGTTATTTTCCAAGATTCCATCAGGTCAATGGTCGAAAATCCATTTCATTCACTTCGCGGTCAATTTCAATCAGTTCGCGGTCAATTTCATCTATTTCATTTACTTCGTGATCAATTCCATGCATTTCACGGTCAATCCTAGTGATTCTCCTTCACTTCATGGTCAATTCCATGCATTTCACGGTCAATTCCGACGATTCCCCTTCACTTCACACTTCACGATCAATTCCATGCATTTCACGGTCAATCACCGGAATTGAAGGGAATTGACCATGAAATGCATTGAATTAACCGTGAAGTGAAAGGGAATCGCCGAGATTGACCGTGAAATGAATGGAAATGACCATGAAGAGAAGGGAATTGACCGTGAAATGTACGGAATTGATCATGAAGTGAAGGGAATTTTTTGGCAATTCCCCTTCACTCCACGATTAATTCCATGCATTTCACGGTCAATTCCATGCATTTCACAGTCAATTCCCTTTACTTCATGGTCAATTCAATGCATTTCACGGTTAATTCCGGTGATTCCCCTTCACTTCACGGTCAATTCAATGCATTTCACGGTCAATTCCCTTCATTTCACGGTCAATTTCAGCGATTCTCCTTCACAGTTAATTCCATTCATTTCGCGGTCAATTCAATGCATTTCACGATCAATTCCCTACACATTATGGTCATTTCCTTGCATTTCATGGTCAATTATGGCGATTTCCCTTAACTTCACAGTCAATTCAATGCATTTCATGGTCAATTTCCTTCATTTCACGGTCAATTCCATGCATTTCACGGTCAATTCCCTTCATTTCACGGTCAATTCCATGAATTTCACGGTCAATTCTGGTGATTCCCCTTCACTTCACGATCATTTTCATGCATTTCACGGTCAATTCCCTTTACTTCACGGTCAATTCAATACATTTCACAGTCAATTTCCTTCATTTCACAGTCAAATCCATGCATTTCACGGTCAATTCAGGCGATTCCCCTTCACTTCACGATCAATTCCATGCATTTCACACTCAATTCCCTTCACTTCACGGTCAATTCAATGCATTTCACGGCCAATTCCCTTTACTTCACGCTCATTTCCATGCATTTCACGATCAATTCCTCTTCACTTCACAGTCAATTCTCTTTACTTCACGGTTAATTCAATGCGTTTTACGGTCAATTCCCTTCATTTCACAGTCAATTCCATGTATTTCACGGTCAATTCCAGCAATTCCCCTTCACTTCACGGTCAATTCCATGCATTTCACGGTCAATTCCCTTCATTTCACAATCAATTCAATGCATTTCACGGTCAATTCCATGCATTTCATGGTTATTCCGGCGATTCCCCTTCACTTCACAGTCAATTCCATGCATTTCATGGTCAATTCCCTTCACTTTGTGGTCAATTTCATGCATTTTACGGTCAATTCCCTTAATTTTATGGTCAATTACGGCGATTCCCCTTCACTTCACGGTCAATTCCATGCATTTCACAGTCATTTCAATGCATTTCACGGTCAATTCCATGCATTTCACAGGGTCGACCGGGACTAGATGGGGTCGACTCCGTTCGACTGAAAGCTGTTTGGGCTCCACTTCGTTTTTATACTGACCCATTGAAAGCAAATGGCGTGAAGGTCAATGCAGATGGTGTATGTGAGATAGTTTCGGAGGGTATAATGTTAATTTTTTGGAATTGCTGTATATTAAGAATCTATAATTTCGGACCATAAAATGAAGGGGAATCGTCGGAATTGACCGTGAAATGCATGTAATTGACCGTGAATTGAAGGGAATTGACCGTGAAATGCATTGAATTGACCATGAAGTAAAGGGAATTGATCGTGAAATACATGGAATTGACCGTGAAGTGAAGGGGAATCGTTAGAGTTGACTGTGAAATGCATTAAATTGACCGTGAAGTGAAGGGAATTGACCTTGAAATGCATTGAATTGACCGTAAAGTAAAGGGAATTGATCGTGAAATGCATGGAATTGACCGTGAAGTGAAGGAGAATCACCGGAATTGACCTTGAAATGCATGAAAATGATCGTGAAGTGAAGGGAATTGGCTGTGAAATGCAATGAATTGACTGTGAAATGAAACGAAATCGTCGGAATTTTCAGAATTGACTGTGAAATGCGTGAAAATGACCGTAAAGTGAAGCGAATTGACCGTGAAGTGAATGGAAATGACCGTGAAATGTATGGAAATGACCATGAAATGAAACAGAATCACTATAATTGATCGTGAAGTGAAGGGAATTGTCCGTGAAATGCATGAAAATGACCATGAAATGAAACGGAATCCTTGGAATTGACCGTGAAATGAAACAGAATTACCAAAATTGACTGTGAAATGCATTGAATTGACTGTGAAGTGAAGGGAATTGACCGTGAAATGAAGAGGAATCGCCGGAATTGACTGTGAAATGCATGGAAATAACTGTGAAGTGAAGGGAATTGATCGTGAAATGAATGAAATTGACTGTGAAGTGAAGGGAATTGATCGCGAAATGTATGGAATTCACCGTGAAGTGAAGGGAATTGGCCGTGAAATGAATTGAGTTGACTGCGAAGTGAATGAAATGGATTTTTGACCATCAACTCAATGGAATCTTGGAAAATAATTAGGTTGGTTGGCTAAAGTAGCTTCTCCTACCCCCAAATCATATATGGTACGTCAAGTAACTAATTTTGGTTTAGAAGATATTCTTGTTAAATGATAAAGAAAGAAATGAAAAGAAAAGAGATAAAAACATTTATATGCTTATATATACATATTTATATAAATATGTATTAGGGAAAAATGTAGGTATAATAAATTTTTTCATGTAAAAAATAAAAAATAAAAAATAAAGCGAGAAAAGTGCAAAGCACCACAGCTATAACTACGGTTATAATCCGTAGTGATATGGATCCTCAGCTTGATAAAGCTGAAAAAGCAGGGGCATTTTCAACCTTGGGCAAGTCATTTGTACAGTTGGGGCTTATTCTGGTCAGGTAAGGGGTGGGCTTGAGCGTGTAAATTAGCCATTAATGGGTCGTACAGTGGTAAATTTCTCAAATCCTTCTAACACGAGTGACATGGGTGTTTGTATTATAAACTTGTTCATTATATCGAGTTTTATCTAATTCGTGGTGATGGAGTTTGATAGTTTCAACTATTCATTATGCAAACTAAAAAAAAACATGGCATTGGTGAAAAACAACAATATAATTACAATAAATTAAGAGGGAAGTTAAAAGGGTAATTGAAAAGATAAGTCTTATTTTATATTTTCTGAACACACGCACTCACATCATAATGATTTTTTTCACTACAATTTATACTTGAATCCATGATCTTGTGTTGAAACTCCCGTAAATTCATCATCGAGTAAAGATTCTTAAAACACATTTAAAGAAAAAACAAAATATAAAAGATAAGGATTTATATGACTTGATAATATATTTTCTTAACTTTATAAAGCTTTATTCTTTATTAAAAAATAATTATAATACTTGTCTCTTTCGTCGTCTCCGTACTCTTACATCTATCTGTCCAAATAACCCTCGAGAGATAGTATCCAAAGAAGCCCGGGGATTAAATCAATGTCTGTCGGATGGCCCCCAAACATGCCACAAAACCCAACCCAATTTTGACTGTGCGTCCAAACAGGCCCTAAACAAGTAAATTCTTTTTACCGAGATTTAGCAGAGGGAAGCTTTTGAAAGGTTGTGATGGAAACATCCTTCGCTATGTTTGAGGTACAATCATGGTGGGATATCCTTCTTTAGAAATACTGACTTTTTCACGTCAGCCTACTTGTAGGATGGTTTCATTACCACTGCTCAAAGAAATCAGATAGTTGGTTTGGGACCGTTTGATGGAAAACACATGGCCCACTCAGGATAGAATCCCCTGACAATGCTTTTCCAGATAGACTACCTTTCCAACGTGGCCTCGCAACGTATCATCTGCATCATGCTTGCAAAGCAGTCCTGCGACCATGAGAGGACTTCATTGATGGATACTTGACAAGTAACAGGTGGGACAGCGGATCCAGAGCATCCATCCTGTGGATGCTCCAGATGGATGATCAATAAAAATGGATTCGATAGAAGCTTTTGTGTAAGGTCATCCTTTGAAGTGTGGGCCATTTAGGGCCCGTTTGGCGGGGTGGATTGAAAGGGATTGAATGGTATTAGGGTGGATGGCATGGATTTTTAGGTAATGATGGTGTTGTAAGTGGATTGTCTTCAGATCCATGGGATTGCTATATACCGAATTGCTATATCCAGTCTGTTTGGCACGCCCGGCCAGTCCCAGGATTAAACCTTCCCTTCCCTTCCAATCCCTCGGACCAAACGCGTCCCAGGCAAATTTGAACGGATTAGGGTGGATTGGATGGGATTTAAAGGTAATGATGGTGTTGTCAGTGGATTGTCTTAAGATCATGGGATTGGGATCAGATCACCGACTCTGTTTGGCACGCCCAGCCAATCCCGGGATTTAACTTCCAATCCCTTCCAATACCATCCAATCCCTTGCAATCCGACCGGCCAAACGGGCCCTTATAGTCATAACCTACTACGTGGACGGCCTGGATCCACATCCCAGCCACCTGCCAAGTCTCAGCCACTGGGCGACAAACACCCATCAGATCCAGCGCGATGGATTGGAGGCTTTAGTGACGGTGGGACGTTTTTAGTAGGCACGATGGATAGTGACGCCGCGATTCCTTGACACCAACATACGCTTGGACGATTGTGACTGAATTTTACAGACTGTTCATGCATGAGGAGGGGAAGATCGTCCTGATGGGCCCATTTTTTACAAGTATGGCCCACGGTTCATCGATCCAGTCCATTGATATTGTAGAACCGAATGTAGATTGGGGCTAACCTAAAGATAGTCGGCCATCCTTAAAGATCCCATCCACTAAATATTATGTATTTATTATGAACAGTTGCTGTCCTTTATTTCAACCTTCTATAGATGGGGAACTTATCAAAGTGGTCAGAAAGATCCAATCTCCAATAATTTTTAGAGATCCCTCATCCATAGTACAAACCATAAGATCAACGGTCCAGATGACTAAATCGTTTGCCCAATTTGTTCATTATGGTGCATCCAGGCACTTTTCACGTTTGAGGCATCAACATTAATAATTCATTTGTTTTGCTTTGATTCTTTGTAGATAAATATTTTGATACTCCGGCAGAGTGTGATGGATGATGCGCAGGGAGTTAGAACTTACAGAGAAATTGTTTATATCTCGTACAGATAATTCAATCTGAACCGTCCAAATTATGGGTATCGTTTTATATGTATATAATTAGATTGTTGGATATTTATTCGATGGTTAGAAATAAAAAGTTATCCTATCATCTTATTAAAAAAAAACAACTGTCCATAAATGAAAGGTAAGGATTGTTCCCCCAACCTGAAACTACAGTGGATTCCACAATTTGCCGGTTTACACTGGGTTACCATTCGACTTGTACCATTTCACAGTACCTGAATATCAAGCCTCATGCACAGCCAGAGTATCAAATAACTCCCTATCTTCATGCTCTTTTTCCCTTTTTATGGAACAATCTTGGACAATGGATATGCAGCAAATTATCCAAATGACGACTCGGGATGCCAATATTCCTCCATTGGCGGTGGTAGGGAGAGCACTAATGCTTCTCCTTTTCTTTGGACGGTGGCACGAATGTCTTTCACAAAGGAACCATTGTACGGTCCTCGTTGGCTCTCTGCAAGTGGGGTCCATGGCCTGATGAATCGTTGTTCGACTCGACGCAGTTTGGCTAGTGACCCCAACACCAGCCACCTGGCTGGTCTCAAACCTTCGCGGGCCCATCATAATGTATTGTTTTATCAGCTGTCTGATCGGTCCAGACATCTAAATCTCAAGTAGACCACACCACTGAAAATAATGGAAATTGACTGAACTAATTTAGTGGTAGACATTCAATAAACCCTGTTTTCCTCTGGCGTGTTCCACATGTGATTTGGATCTGCTTTTTTTTTTTTTTTTTGTCTTATGCCCTAAAATATGCTGGAAAAATGGATGTACGGTGTGGATAAAACACACACATCAGTGGGCCTACAGAGCTTTGACACCAGCTAACTGTTTGGTGTTGGGTCACTCACCAAACCGCGTCCCCCTTGGGCTTCGACCGGCTGCTTAGGTAGGACGCATGTGCACAAACACGGTCACGTCCACCTGATGCATTGTTTCAATTCGACTCGTTGGTTTCCATGTCTCCTATCTGGACCGTCCATTCGGCTCGTCTGCTCTTTATTACGTTCATTAAAAATTCAGACCAATCACATGATCAAACCATACATTCAGTGGCATGCAGAAACAGATGGAGAAGATCATTCATAGAAAATATCTCACAGTAACTAATATTTCGGACCATGGAATGATTGCCGCGATTTTTGCACAACAATGGAAGAAGAGTGGACACCTAATGAATGGTCCAGATGTGTGATGCGTATGCCAACGAGTCTAAATTCAACTAAATGCGTGGCAAGGCTTCCATACACACGGCCTCCTTGATAATCTGTTATTGCAAAATACCGGGTCCTCAGGGAGAAGCGGATTGGGTGGTGCCCCGACACGAGACAGATAGGTGATGTTGGGTGATGTGGGCCTCACTGTGATGTACGAGTTTTATATCCACACTATCTATCCATTCTCCTGTCTCATTTCAAGGCATGATTAAAAAAATGCAGCAAATAAAGAGCTCAAGTGGACCACACGGCAGTAAATGGTGAGGATGATAACACTCACCGATGAAACTTTCTTAGGGCCCACTGTATTGTTTAATTGCCATTACAAAACTTGTGGCTCTCAAGAAGTTTTTAGCGGCTGGTGTTCAATCGCTACTGTGTCTTGTGGTGTGGCCCACTTGAAATTTAAATCAACCTAATTTTGACTTTATGCCCGAGTCGGCAAAACGAATGTACAGCACAACAGCCCTACAGTCACCACCTGAGCCGCTTCCCTCTATGGGAGGCTTGGCCGATTCTGGCTCACCCGCATACTACCGCTCATCCAGTGGGTCCCACCTCAGATGACCTGAGTGAACGGTTTTTGCGATGTGCATGCCCTGCCAGCCTGCCTAGGGTGATACCCTTTCAGACGAAGGTTTATATCAACATGATGTTGGTGTTCAGATGAAACGAGCTTCACCGCCAAAACTCTCCTCCCATCGCGCTCGGAGAATGTTAGGTGTACACGGATGATTCCACGCGATTAACGTGCATGAGTTTTCCGACGGGACACGCTGCATATCTACCCATGGTCCTCGTTCGTCCAGCAGGCCCACTATAAACGGGACATGGCCGAGAAACTATGCCAGCTGGAGGATCCTCCAAAGAAGTGGGTGGACGGTATCGATTTTCTCCTCCGTTGGATTGTGAATGGGTTAAAATAAGCATAGATCAAATCGCAATCTGATATGTGGACATCGAATTAACGGTGTAGATTACCTCCACGGTGTGAAAGTGACGGTTTGATTTTTTAAATACAGGCCATCGATGACAGGACGAACTATTGGCAGTACATTACCTTGACACGTGGGCTGACCATATCGTCTCGTTATACGATCTACTTCTATTTAAATTCAAACGTCGATTCAGAAGGTCCCACCTAAAAGGACCACGTTTCCACGTGGTCCTTCTACGGTCCCCGAGAATTCCTACCCCTGCTCTGCGGGCCTACAGGCATGCCAGTGTGACATTTATGTCATCTATCAGCTGTGTCCGTTAATTTCAGTGTATCAGAAGATCCAGAAACTCAAGTGGCCCACAAGCATGGAAAGCTTCTTCGACACGATATAGGACAACCTAAAAACCTCACACCGGGCTTAAAAAGGTTTCATTTGTGGCCGTCCCATTCTTCTATTTTCTGTGGTATGGCCCACCCGTTTCACCCGTTTCTTGAGCTTACGTCCTAACATGAGCTGGAGCAGTTGTGAAGAGTTGATATGTTGGGCACTGCAGGGGCACCTAATGCATATGTTTTTGTACATGTGTTTTTTCAACTTATTTTAACCCATGAAACAAAAAAAAAAATAATGTGTATAACGAGTTAAGTGCACTGCAGTGGGGATAATGACATAGACGGTCAGAATCTTTTTAGTACCCTCCATCATTCCTTAAAAAAAGGAAAAAATCATCTAGCCTATCGGTAGCGTAATTCACACCTGTGAATGAACAGAAAACCCAAACATCAGCCTCATCTAAACTTTCAGGGCCCTTTAGAATTTTTTGTTGGGTTGGTGGTTGCTCAATCAAAACTGCTACAGTGCTACTGCTTCAATGATGTGGTCTGCTTGAGCTTTGAATCTGCTTTATCTCAAAAGTAATTAAGTTGGAAACCCAAAGTGAACCACACCATATAAATGTAAATAAGGGGATTGAAAGCTTATCGGTTGAAACTTTCACGGAGAATACAAGTTTTGAGTAAAGTTGATGTCTCTGTCTTGGCTCCGTAACCTTATTAATAGGTTGGATGACAAATCAACATGAAGTAGGCTTATTTATTAATAGGTTGGATGGCAAATGAACATCGACTGGGCTTATGGAAATATTCGATTCTAGAAACTCAATCTCTACTGTTTCCATGGTGGGTCCACTTGAGCTTCAATCTACCTCTTTTTGGGCTCATGCCCTCTGTCAGAATGAATGAATGGTGTAGATAAAACTTTTAAATCATGGGCTTCACAAGTTCCCTGACATGACCGTCGGTCTCAAGCCACCTCCTGGTGGGGGTGAACCAGATCCATGACCACCTGATCCCCATCCGGACATCACATGACCAGGGCAGAGGGAGCCGGCCTCCTCAACAATCATCAACCGCTCGATCAGAGAACAAAATCGGCTATCGGTCTTAAGGACCGCGCAGGAATCAACCTGAAAATTTCCGCTGGCTTACCTAACGTCCAGGATCTTACGCATGCCCGCCACGTGTCTCAAAAGGACGCGCGTGTACCACACGTGTGCAATTGGCACATCTCAACAAATACTGTTCAGCGCTCTCCATCCCCCTCTCCTTTCTCTCATAGCTGCGTCGGAAAATCCCCCTTTCCTGCCGATCTAAGAAAGAAACGATTCTCCCTCAAGCGATTCACCTCAAACCCTCCCCTCCCAGATAGTCTAAATAGAATAGCCCTCGCGTCCACCGAAAAATTCTCTCTGCGGGACCACCGTTTCATCCATGACCCCAATCAGATGCCCATGCCCTCCTCTCCCGTATTTAGCCCACCTGCTGTAATGAATTGCCATTTCCATCTTTGTGAATGGCAGCTCCTCTCCCATCTCTCTCCTCCATCGCATTCCTTCTCTCTCTTCTCCTCATCTCGACCCTCGCTGCCTCCCAGGACGAATTCTCGATCATTGATTACGATTTCAACATCCACGATTACTCCCCTCCATCTCCCCCACCGCCTCCGCCGTCACCCCCTCGCCCGCCGGCCATCTCCTGCGTAGACGATCTCAAAGGCGTCGGTTCTTTGAACGATTCTTGCGAGCTCAACACCAGCTTAGAACTCGATTCCGATCTCTACATCGAGGGCGAGGGCAGCGTTGACGTCCTCCCTGGCGTCTCCGTGAACTGCACCGTGGCCGGCTGCACCCTCACCTTCAATCTCTCCGGCGACTTCACCCTGGGCCAGAATGCTTCGATCATTGCTGGCGCAGTCAGAATCATTGGGACGAACGTCACCTTCCACGAAGGTTCCTTGATCAATACGACGGCGCTTGCTGGCGATCCTCCTCCCCAGACCAGCGGGACACCGCTCGGGATTGATGGTGCGGGCGGGGGCCATGGTGGGAGGGGTGCGTACTGCTTGAAGGACAAAGGGAAGCTTCCGGAGGACTATTGGGGCGGGGACGCATATTCTTGGTCCACGCTCCAGCAGCCGTGTAGTTATGGGAGCAAGGGTGGGTCCACGAGTAGGGAGGAAGACTATGGCGGCGGAGGGGGTGGCCGTGCTTGGGTCGAAGTGAGAAGTGATCTTGTAGCGAATGGGTCGATATACGCTGATGGTGGGGATGGCGGGCTCAAAGGCGGTGGAGGATCAGGTGGCAGCATTTTCATCAAGGCTCCAAAAATGTAATCTTTCCTCCTCTTACTTTGAATCTTCACGCATGAGTGTGCCCGTTTCATCATTCCTATTGTAATTAGGGCAATCTTGCTTTATATACAATTCTAATTCATTGGCAACTTGTCTATGGCAGGAGGCATCTAATTCTAATCTTCATCATGTGATTTTGCAATATGACTGGTGGATTTAGGGTTTTGATTGCATGTGAATGGTTTCAGTTTTAATTGAAAAGAAAAGTTTCTATTGGAAAGAAAAATCAAATACAACCAATATGAAGCTTGCAAATACGTGTCTTGTCTCAAAAAATAGATGTAGGAGCTCTTCGCTTATTTATTTATTTACTTTTTTTTTTTTTTCTTTTTTTAACACCCATGCACGCACACCCCCACACACTCACATACCCACCCACACCACATGGGCACTCGATCCCTGATCTCAGTGTTGAAACAGAATCTGTCTACCACTAAGCCATGGAGCTGGAAAAATAGATGTAGGATCTCTTCACTTGTATTTGAAGCTGAGAAGGAAGATGTACAAGGATTCTGGAACACATCTGTTACTTACATTGATCAGATTGTCTTCGTTTTGGCTCAATGAACCACATCAAGAGAGTTTCTCTCTATCAAAGACTGGAATTAGGAAATTGAGTCAAGTAGTGAAAACTCAAAACTGAGAACCCCACATCAATGCTTTAATCTTTGGTACAGCAAAATCTTTGTATTCCAGTCCACTTGGATTGGGCATCAACCTGAAATGTCGCTGGTATGAACCTCATCTACCTAGTGGGTTCCCTTTTCATCTTCTGCTGTGTCCTCTCTTTGCAGAGCTTGGATGAACGTGTTATTATTATTATTATTTTTGGAAATTTGGATAGAAAGTTTTTTTTTTTATTTTATCGAAAGATGAATTTGGAGAGAATGTTAGCTCCCAAGGTGCGACAAACAGGTCACATCTCACATCCATTGCCCCCTCAAGTGCCTGGCTGGACTCCAGTTTGAGATCTTTCTTTGGACTGCTGATTTGAGAAGCTTAATCTATGTTGGGCCATGTTTTGAGATTGACGGCAAAGTGCTCCCTCCCTCCCTCAGTAGCTTACAGTTTAAAGTATTGGAACTTGACAATCCAATTGGGAGATTCTGAATCAAGCCCCTTATTGGGTGTCAATCTGTGGAGGATGTAGTTCAGGAAGGCGTGGGAGCTGACACTGGATCTTCATGGAGAAAACCTTCAGTCAAACGATTATACTAGTAGGCTTATTCCCAAATGACAAATGGTGGTTGGACAGTCTGTAAGTCCCCTCCCTAGGGTCTCATGGTCAAAATTGATGATTATATGTTTTAGTGATTTTCTAGGCTGCAAGGACGGAAACCTCCATTCCTCCTACAGAAGTGCCTCAAGGTCCCCAATTTGCTCTGTAGGGAAGACCTTTGATGGCTGATTTCCTGCGTGAAATTTCGTTAGTCTCATTTCTTCACGAGCAGATAGGCTTCGATGATTGAAAATCAACTCCAGTTTTTTCACAGTGAAGAGGAGCACTTCACTGGTTGAGCTCCTGCCCACTGGGGAAACCAAGTATGACCTGACTGATGTTCTTTAAAGAGTCCCTAGTAAGGATCCTGTAAGCTTGGCCCATCTCGAAAATCTTCTAACCATTATTTGCCAAAACTGCCTGACTTATACCTGGTAGAGTGCTGGATATCAACGGTTCTCAATAGTTGTGTTTCAGGGTACTCTTGTTTTTTTCTTCAATTTAGATGGATCTAGCCTGGTACCCCTAGTTGCTTGTCAGCTCCTACGATCTGGTCCCATGTATTCTGTCCTCTTATTTCTCACTCAGTTTTCTCAGATGGAGGGTGGATGTGAGAACTAGGCCATCCTAATTTGGCCTTATAAGGAGCTTTCTTCCTCAGGGAACCTGGGCCTCTGCCTGTCTGATGTGGGGTTGCCGTTATGTTAACCATTTTGTGTCAAGATTCATCTCACCATTCCACTTGGCTGACAACTATCTATGGCCTCTGACAATATGTTTCATCTTGTGGGCTTTGGTCCCTAAGTAGGATGTGATACCTTGCTGTTTTGATTGAAGAAGACACCTTGTTATTTGTGGTGGAGAATGTCATCCTAGTCTATCAGGATCAGTCATGGAGAATTCCTCTGATTTTCGAGGAAATTTCTTGCTATATCCCTTCCCTTCTGATTTATCTGTTAATAAATTGGAGGAGCTAGCATCAATGCTGTAGCGTGATTAAATCCTGACTTGATTTGTAACCTGACATGGGTGTGGCCTCTCACCGTCTTCCTTCAGATTGTTTTCATGAAGCTAAATTGCTCCAGTTAGTAGAAAATTGTTCACACAAAAAAGGTGAAGAGGATTAAAAGCATTGAAGTACCCATTCGCCAATCACCTTAGTTAACTACAGCTGAGGATTAGCGTTCGAAGTACAATTACTTGTCACAGTTTTGCTCTAACTCAACTCTGCCCTTGGAAACAACATTCACCCGCTTGAGTGGCAACCCACTTGGGAATGGCACCTTTACTCCCACTGCCAAGTCATGCTCTAGCTTCCGCTTGTTTTTATTTGTCCACCTCATCTCTACTAATTAATCCTTCATCAACTCTTTTTTGTCTCCTCCTGTCTGCTAAAACTCTGCCTGATGAAGATAATAACTGGGATAAATAAAATTCACCCACTTGGGTGGTGATTGTACTTGGAAATGGCGTGCCTATGCCACTTCTGAGTTGTGTTCCAGCTTGCACTTGTTTTTATTTCTCCACCTCATTGCTACTAATTATTCCTTCTTTCCACTCTCTCTACCCTACTTTTGGCTTCTTGTCTTTGCCTGATGAAGACAGTAGCTGGGATTATTAGGGTCTTAGTGTTTCCTACCATTACAGGATAGATGTGATTTGTCTGACAATCAGAAGCTCTTGTTTCTGTACAACACAAAGTTGGAAGATACTTGGGGTTTCAGCCTTACCTCCATCTTTGGCCAACTGCCTAAGCTGCTACCCTTTAGCGGACGGGCAATATTTTCTATATCGGTATCGATGGATGTATTGCACCCTTGGGATACAGAAACATATTACGTATCGCATGGGAGATATTGGATGTATCACGTATCATGCAATGTTCGCCATTTTTGGGAAACATTAGGAAATTGGTGGAAAATTTCAATGAAACTTCAGGGATGTTCTAAAAGACATCAATACAGAAAAAACAGGCCATAAACGCCCTGTAACGGTCCATAACAGCCCTATAACGAACCCATAACGGTCCTGTAACAGTTTTAATAATAATAATAATAATAATAATAATAATAATAATAATTATCATTATTATTATTATTTTTCAGAAAATAAAAAAGGGCCATAACGGCCAATACGGGGGTCGTAACGGCTGTTACTGCCCGTATCATAACGGTAACGGTGGTGGCTGTTATGACCACCGTTACCGTTTTGGAACATCTTGGCGAGACATTGCCGGGTTCTCCTACCCATTCGATCAAGTATACAGAGCTCCCTCCAAAGGATGATCCCCCATATCATTACGCTGCACCCAACTGGAGAAATCTCTCATGCTAGAAGTAATCTTACCACTCTTCAGCCTTTTGAAAGAAAAGCGGGTGATGTTGAAGTCCCCCCCACTCACCATGGCTGCGGCCATTAAATATCGAGCTGAGTCTAGTGACCTGTCAAAAATAAAAAAATAAAAAATCGAGGCAAGTAAAGACTCAAATGAGTTTTCAAGTCAACACTACCCAGTAGACACCGAATCAATTCAAGTTTTGTAAGTTTTTAAACTATGGTTGTAGTGGAATTGGAAAGTATCCAAACGATGCAAAAAATCAACCTAGACAAAGTTGCATAATGCCCATTGGCTTATGCTGTCATGATATTCTTAGAGCCAGCAAGCCCTCAAACCACCATGAGCCAAGTATCAAACACTAATTATGAGAAAATATTCCAAGCTTGAGTATATGCATGTTGTGCACTTAACAACATATGCATGAAGACATGGATGTGCATTTGGGCGCATGCTTTATGCATCAGTACCCCTTGGCTTTTTGTACTTGTCATAACTCTTAACACAATTTGTGACATGTTTGCATTTTGAGCTGGCTGGCTTTTGTACTTCTTCTTCTTCTTCTTCTTCTTATTCTATGTAGTCATGTTGTTCAAGAGCAGGAAAGGAAATGGCAAGATGAGTGCCTCAGGTGGTAATGGTTTGGCTGGAGGGGGCGGTGGAAGAATTGCTGTCGACACTTACGGCAGGCATGATGATATAGAAATCTTGTTTCATGGTTAGTCTGATTGGCTCTTCTTTCCCTGTTGTTGAAATCTACGGGTACTATTGCTTTCTCACAAATTTATGAGTAAGCCTTCTAAGATAAGATAATTGTACGCAGCTCCTATACACTGGATCTCGTTAGTTAGGTTGAGAGTTCATTGATATGTTCTTTGGTTTGGAACTATTTGTAAGCCTTCATTTCTTGGGCTTCGTGTTTGTATTCTAATTTCTTTTCAACATAATTTTAAGTTAACCACAAAAAATTTTTAAACACTCCTAAATCATAATCATCGCAAAAAAGAAAAAAGAAAAAAAGAAGAAGACTGATAACTTGTGTCGTAATTCTGTTTTCCTTAAAATTCCTGTGCAGCAGCAAATAATTTACAGGTTATGTATCTAAAAAAAAGAGAAGAATTTACAGTTTATGTTGTTTCTTGTTTGTACCTTCCACCAGTGGTTTACTGGATTTTTTATGTTGAATTTCTGCAAGATTTAGATTACTTGACATTGTTTGCAGGAGGTAGCAGCTTTGGTTGTCATGAAAACTCTGGTGCTGCGGGGACCTTTTTTGATTCTGTACCTCGAAGTCTTACTGTTAGCAATCACAACATGTCAACGCAGACGGACACACTTCTTTTGGAGTTTCCTAATCAGCCACTTTGGACAAATGTTAATATCAGAAATCATGCTAAAGTTGTAGTCCCTTTGCTCTGGAGTCGTGTACAGGTCAGCAAAAATCTAACCTTCATATGTAATGGTACTGAAAATCTGTCTTTGTTTATTTTGTTGAAGTCTTTTGATCTTCAGGTAAATATGTAATTAATGGAATGTAGGATGACATGCCTAAACTCGAAAGATGCTCCAGTGCTCCCAGTTTTTTGAAATAGCGAATAGTGTGTAGTGTAGCATTTCACCCCTCTAAAGTGTGAGGCTTAAGTTACATAACGTGTAGTGCAAGCTACCTGCTACTTCTAGATTTTTAACTAAGATTGTGCTTGTTTCCGCCAAATATCATGATATTTTTCACCAAATTAGTCATGAATAGTAATGAAATTTAATGACATTTGGTGCAACCAAATACAGCCTAAAATAATAGGAAAAATAGGTAGAGATTAATTAGAAAGGTAAAGAAAGAGTAACATAACTGATTTAATACTATTACTTTGTATTATTTTACTCAAATCATTGAAAAGATTAACTAATTTTTATTAGAAAATGAAAAATATAACAAATCATTGAAAACATTTATTGATTTTAATGTTTGAGTGAAAATAACTTGTAGTCTAAGCTATGTACTGTGTACCATAGTCTATGTAGCATGTAGCATATGCAAAATTAGCATGTAGCGTGCTACATGTGACTAATGCTATTTTCATGAGTTACGGCTAAGCTACACTACGCTACGTAGCGTAAGCTACACGCTACGTAGCAAAACTATTTATAATGCTCTTAGTTGCATTGGGATACTTTCCAATTCATTGATCTAGACTGGTCATTAGGTTTAGAGCACGTTTCATGGGCTACCATGCAAATATCAAGCGGGTCTGACAAATATGAACCATCTGATCGATGGGCTTCAGTAGGAGGTCAAGAAAATTTACACAAAAAATAGATCTAGTCAGCAATTTGATTAATCTCTTTGATAGGGCCTATCATGGATTGCTTATGATTCCAGAGAGTCTTTTTCGTTAGGCAATCGTAACCATTCAATTGATGGCTTCAAAAATGGATGGCTTTGGAAAATAAGGCTAAATTAAAGATGGATTGGATTGTCTGATCAGTATGATTTTTATAAGATAACCTACAAAATGTGTCCTGGACTTATTTTATCGGGCTTCACAGTATATAGTCCATTGTTCAAAAACTCACTTTAACTTGGAAATCATTCATTTGCCTTGGTGAATCGACGTGGCCAAGTTAATGTAGAAAATGGGTGAGATAACTGAATCTGTGGAAAATGGTTTACATGTGCTTGGAAATTATTCGTTTGCTTTCTTATTGTTAGGGCGTGTTTGGACTAAGGGTAAAGGAAGGAAAACTAAGGAAAACAAATGATTTTCTTTTGATTTGATATTACCTTTGTTGGAGAAACATAAAAAGATAAGGAAATCAGTTTCGTTTCCTCAAGGGGGTAAATTTTTTTTCTCAAAAAGTCAATTGGTGAAAAAAGAGATTTCGCTTTGATGTGGCATTTTAAATGGTAAAATTAGTGGGAAAAGATGTTTTCCTTTGAAAATTGCAACATATCCCTTGAGCTGATGTCAGTTTACCAGATGCTTATGTCACACTTTTGCTTTCCCTTTGCTTCCCCTGGTTTTCCCCCAATTCAAACACACCCTTATAGACTTGAGAGAAGTTCTTGCGATGCTTCATGTCATTTGTGGTGGAGGGCCTCGCTCAATGTCATTAGGCAGGTGTGCACTACCTTGGATACTGGATGTGCTTGGAGTATATTTGGCTTTATTCCACCATAAATCTGCGGATTGGCTAGCATTATGTAGTTAATTCTTGTATGGAAGTTGCTTTCCTAAATGATTGCTTGTGTGAAATGTGTAGTCCCAACAATGTAAACCTGTCTAGTCTTTTTTTTTTTGTCTGGGTTCTCCAATTGAGTTTCTGGTCAACTAGGACAATGAACTTTGTTTTGTGGGTATTTGTAGTGTCAAATCCTTTCTTTAATTTCAAAGAGATAACTGAAGTTTATTAAAAAATCCACAAAAGTGTCAAATCCAATTTGTGTACAGGCTACAAAGTCCCACACTTGCCAAGCCCCAATAGATAGGATACATGGTTTGGCAATATGCTCAACCAATTTTAAGAAATGCATTTTCTTTTGCCTTTCAAAAAAACAAATGCATTTTCTTTTTAAATAACTGCCAATCCCAAATGGTTGGGATGAGGCTATGATGATATGATGACGACGATATCCTTTTGTACAATTACAGGGTTTTAATAGGTTATACAAATCCATTGTTATATTTTCACATCAAATCCTTTTCTTATGAAGGTTAGAATTGTAGAACTCAAAGCCAATAATAAATGTATATTTGGGAATTGGAAATTTGGAATGAAGAACCCCAAAACAATGGAATATCGGAAGCAGGCTTCTATGGGCAAGGCTAAATTGCTCGATTAGAAGATCGTGACTGGGCTAATGTTACTGTTAAAATGGATGTGGGTTCAATGCACTCTTGTAATCTGCTGGGTGTATCCTTTCATGGAAGGGTACTTTATGCCCATTCATTCTTGGTCGGGAGTCCAAATGTGCAATATGCTCTCTCTATCACTATGCAACATTCATCCAATTATTCATATGGTGGTGTAACTAATCAGTTTCTTGTTTCTGTTCTTTACTGGACATGTATGCAGGTTCAAGGACAGCTTAGTCTACTATGTGGCGGAGTATTGAGCTTTGGCCTAACACATTATCCCTTTTCAGAGTTTGAGCTTATGGCTGAGGAGCTTCTCATGAGTGATTCAGTAATCAAGGTAAGTTTCTGCATTGTTTATTGATCTGCTTTCATGTGTGATTGACTGACGTGAGAACCCTTATAAATCCTGTAAAACTCCACCCTGCGACCACCAGAACGTGTTGACAACTATTATACCTGTCCTTCCTGTCTTCAAACATATCCACGTTTCCAAATATAATACATATACTTCCCAGGGGGAGGTTTAAGGGTCTGTTAGCATGTGTCATACATGTGTGCAGATAGTATCATCTGGATATGACTATGATATGATGATTACAGTTGTGATGAAACTTGCTACATTGTGTTTGGCACCTACAATATCTATCGGCATAACCTTGTGTGGATAGTGCATGATGCTTAATAGTGAATAATTTTTGACGTCACCACTTATAAGCGGCTGGTGCAATTTTTCTGTTCTGCTCCATTATAGTTGAATCAATGATTTAATGGTTTTGATAGTTTTGTAACCATGAGGTTTTAGTTTCTGGATTCTCAGGCTTGCTAGGTTGCTGGGCTCTCAGGTTTCTGGGTTCTAAGGCTTGTTGGGTTGCTCGGTTCTAAGAGTTCCAATTTACAAGTTTTGGTTCGGATCTTGTTGCAATTAGTCATCCCGAGTCAGGTGGGGTGCCTATAGTGAGTAAATAATGCGTTAGGAGAAATGTGGTGGGTGGGTGAATAGTCTTTTCTAAAAGTGTTCCTTGAAGTATGGAGGGGATCTTGGATTAGATTTTGGGAGGGGTCATAGGCTTGTAAATGGGCAGTTTTGCCAGGATTTCTCCATGCTTTACAAATTACAATATACTTCGTTGAGGGAAGCCTTGATCTCTTAGTTCTGTAAGAAGACGGTATGCTTGGTTTAGGAACCTTGCCTTTACAGAAATCGAATATAAATGTGCGAGGCCGCGAGCTATAGCTCAAGTTTGCTCTAAATACAATATTATTGCAGTGTTGAAATGAGAAGATTGCATTAGGACTTTAAAGGCTGTGCACTTGAGGTTTTATCTATTAAAAAACCACAATATCAATGAGCGTCATTGGACCAGGGCTTAATGGTGGCATGCCGGTCGACCAATCTAGGGATCAGGTGCCATGTTGGATGGATACTTCTTCGTTGTTTTTTTCCTCCCTGCCATAATCTTGTTTTACAAATTGTGAGTACTAAATGAGCTTTAGGGCCCGTTTGGTGGGTGCATAGTCATATTCACATGAGAATTAGTGCCGTCAACAGAGGCTATTTTGCATCTGGTGCACAAACGGACTATATAAATAGCAATGCTATCTAAATATCACTATTTTCACAGCATTTTCTCTCTTGTTAATTGCTGGATTACTGGCATAGTTGGGTTCCAAGAAAAAACTTGGAATATTGCTGTTTTGATAAGAGAAAAATAGGGCATTTCTTCCGTAACATTCATAGAATAAGCTTCTTCCACATTATTGTGTGCAAGGGCCAACCTTGATGTAGGGACCACATCAATCTGTCCGAAAGGTGCAGCCTTTCAACTTCACCCTAAATACTGGAATCCAGTCCAATCCAATGCAGAAACTGGTCACACCAAAAGTGAATTCCACAGGCGATTTTTGGGATGGGGACGCTCACAATTAAAACCTTCAAGATTGTGTGGGGCCCACCGTGTTTTGTGTTCCATCTTTTTTCATTTAGAATAAGGAAAGCTTTGGGATGAAAGGATACCCCAAAATCAGGCCACTCCAAACCTTAGGTGGGCCACACTGATTTTAGAGGTTTTAGGCATAATTTTACATGAAGTGGCCCGTTTGAGTTTTTGGATCTAAGGAGAAAATGTGGTGGTGCATATTATGGATGGTTTGGATGTTATGCGTACATCATGGTGTGGGCCCCACTCCCCATGTTGTGGAATAAGCTTGTTATACAAATGTTGCAGAGGAACAGACATGGAGGAAAGAAAAAAAAAAGAGAAGATGGAAAGAAAGATTTGTTTTGCTCTCTCATCTCGTATTCCAATGTGTTTTGCCAACATTGGGCCCACATGACTTATTTAATGAACGGAACCATCCATGTTATATATGGAAAGAAAGCTGGTGTGTTGCCTCTTTCTCATGTTTCATATGCCAGTGTTTGTCCCGTGTGTTGTTGACAGTGGGCCCACATGGTGACTTTTTGACGCTGATCGGAACCGTCCATTTTGTGTATGGCATGAAGTTGGCTGCCCAAAATCAGGCCAATCCAACCATCAGGTGAGACAACATATGAATTTGGAGGTTTTTGGGTGGTTTTTCTTTGTTTTCTATTGCGTGGTCTACCTAATGACTGGATAAGCCTGCTTTTTGTGGCATCCTTGTGGTGTGCTGGCTTAATGTGCGGGTTGGATGGCACACATACAACATGGTGGGCCCTATTCCCGTTTCTGTTCCTTTTCGTTGGAGAGGCCCTGTCAAGAATGCTTCATCAAGGTCAATACGCTGGCATCCTGAAAGGAATCGACATGAAAGGTCTCCCCTCCCCAATATCCCACATCCAGTTTGCTGACGACACCTTGGTCTTTTGCGAAGCTTCTCAAGAATATGTCGTTAACCTGCGGACGACCCTCCGATGTTTTGAAGCAGCATCTGGTCAATCGATTAATTTGTCTAAATCCAAACTGATCGGGGTAAACATGGACTTAGCTGAAACCGAGCGTTGGGCCTTATCCCTCCACTGTGCAGCGACCTCCCTTCCCAGTTCCTTCGTCGGCCTGCCCCTATGCATAGGAAAGCCTCCCATGGCAGCATGGGACAAAGTTCTTAACAGGATGGGTTCGTATATGGCCAAATGGCAATGTAGGTTTCTCTCTCTGGGTGGTCGGCTCACGCTGATCAAGGCCTCCCCATCCAATCTCCCCCTCTATTTCATGTCCATTTACCGCTGTCCCAACTCGGTAATCAAATCCACTGATAAGTTAAGTAGGGACTTTCTCTGGCACGGTAAGTTGGACAGACCTAAATTCCATCTCATGAATTGGAAGTCTGTACGTCTCCAGCTTCAATTCGGTGGAGCAGGGGTAAAGAATTTGAAGCCAATGAATCAGGCCTTGCTTGGGAAATGGTTTTGGAGATTAGGGGTGGACGACACGAGTCTTTGGAATCAGGTTATCAAGTGTAAGTATGGAAAATCGGGGTGTGGTTGGTGGTCTAAAGACTCCTCTGGGTATCGCACGTCAGCCCTGTGGAAAGGGATCCCATCCATGAAGGAAAAGGTCCTTGCCGCAATCAGTTTTGAGCTTGGCAAAGGTGACAGAATCCGTTTCTGGGAAGACAGATGGTTGAACGAAGCCCCCCTCAAAGAAAAGTTCCCAAGCATTTTCCGCCTGGCCCCGAATAAAGCAGCGCAAGTTACTGACTGCTATTCTGTGGACAACGGTCAAGTTGTGTGGCAAGTGTAATGTCGGCGAAATCTCCAAGATTGGGAATACCAGGAGTTCGTTGATCTCTTAGCCTGTATTTATAAAGTGGTGCCTTCCCCCTCAACAAAAGATGCCCTCCTCTGGAACCTAGATAAATCAAAGGCTTTCTCGGTCAAGTCCTTCTATAGGGAGTTGGAGAGGTCGTCCAGCGTGCATCTGCCCCTTTTCACGTTCATATGGAAGTACACGGTCCCCCCAAAAATTAGTGCCTTTGGATGGTTGGCAGGTAATAAAAAGATTCTGATGGTGGATAATTTGAGGAAAAAAGGAATGATCCTGACGAACATATGTTTGTGCTACATGAGGAACGAGGAATCAATTAATCACCTCTTGATCCACTGCCCGTTCACTCTCCCCATCTGGGCTGAGTTTTGCTCCCGCTTCACCGTTAGTTGGTGTTTTCCGAATTCGGTCGATCTTCTTCTTCAGGCTTGGCATGGAGTTCGGATCGATAAGCGTAGAACTAGATTGTGGCGTATGGTGACTCGATGTTTGGTGGTCTGTCTAGGAAGAGAGGAACAACAGATGTTTTCGAGATTCTGCTTCCCTTCCCCCCATTGTCGCCTCAAAGGCTAAACGCTGTATTATAGAATGGGTGGCCCAGTCGAAAGTGTTAGAGTGCTATGGCCTTAATTTTCTAGGTGTCTAGCCCGGGCTGCCTCCTTGGCAGCCCCTCTAGCACTCTTTTGTATTTTCCTTTCTGTTTTAATATATTCGTTACCTTTCAAAAAAAAAAAAGTTGATGAGTATACAACATGGTGGGCCCTAGAGGAGCAAACCTCTTTGGGCAAAAGATACATTTGGCTATATCGTGACACCACATGGTCAAGTATTGCATCTTGCCCAAATGGCCCACCACTAGTAATGTCTTGGATATGTAGGGTCCATAGTTCTACTATCTGGCCCACAATGCAACTTAATTTAACTCATTTATATTTTTAAAAATGAATTAAAATTTTACATATTTTATCATTAATGTATGACATGCCAATTTGTGTCATCTAGACACCATATAGCGCTATCTGCCTAAGTTTATATTGATAGTGCTATTTCTAGACACCAGATATTCATGGTCATCTCGAGAGTAATCTTCGCAAAATAACCATGTCTGGATGACTCTATCCACACAACATTGTGACATGTACCCAACAGGCCCTTAGTTAAACAAAGCGTGCTTATTCTCATAGTTATTTATTGATCATATCAAACTCTTTCGTGATAGAGTGGAATGACGTAATAGGATTCATGTAGCTGACCCTAATTAGATAGGATTGGTGATTACAATATCAAATCGGCTGATACTATTGGTATTGCAAGGGTCTGATATGAAACTCGGGGGGTAATTAGAAAATTCCCCTGTATTGATCAATATATCTTTGACATCACGTGGTTATTGTGGTATCAATGGTACATCACAAAATATCTTCCAGTACCTTCTAAGAGCTCCTTGTGTCGTCTATGCATGCAATAAGTATCGATGATACAAGGGCAAGGGTCCTTCTCTTGTAAAATATGGAAAAATAAATAATCAATGAAACCCAAATTTCTCCCAATTTTTTGTGGAAATCTATTTGGAGTGTGTTTTGGCAACTCCTTTTGAATTGTTCTAGAAGAAATTGAGTTTTTGGCCGAAATTGTGATCAAAGAGCAGTAACGCGTCAGAATCCTTTTGATAAGAGTTTTTGCCTAATCCTTTTGTTTAGAATCAGTAGAAACAAACAATTAACCCATGATTATGCATGTTTTGCATACAAAATAATGAATTTTATGCTCTGATTTTTCGAAATTGGAGAAAACTGAAGGATTTAGGGAAAATTAAAAAATCTTCCGTTTTCACTCTTCTTCTTCTTCTTCTTCTTCTTTTGAAAGATAACAATCACTTTATTAAGAAGCTCGTGAAGCATGAGCAAAGAATACAACACCAAGAACCAAAAATCATGCCAAAGAAGCGGCCAATGCAACCTTTACATGCATAGCCCAATCCTCTAAAAGGGCTTGAACCATATGAGGTTACTTGTAGGCCTATCTATGGAATGGCGACACTTTCTTGAATTTTTGAAAAATTATTTCTAATAAAAAATAGTGAAGAGTAATTAACTATTAATATTATTATTTAAAGCATCCTAATAAACAAAATATGCTGATTTATGTGTCTATGTTGGCTGATCTACATATCAGCTACTCTTTTTGTTTTGTTTTGTTTTGTTTTTCTAAAAATAAAATAAAATTTTATAAATTTTTTTTTTTTTTTTTCTGATTCTAAAAAAATTATATTTTACAAAAAATTAAATATTATTTGAAAATTAGTTTTCACAAAATGCACTATAATATAGAGTTGTGTAACTAATAAATTGTATTCTTTGGTTTGGTACTTGTATTATATGATTTATGAATTATATGAATTCTTTTTCAATGTAGTCACGTTACTTCCGTTAGATAGTGCATAGTTTAGGACTTTATACAAAGGGAACTTATTATCCATTGTTGTTTTTTGTAATCTTATGAGATGTGTGTAATCACATGTCTTTTAACATTTGTCAAAGCTTCATTGAAAAAAATTATCATTTTTCCCAATGTTTCCCTCACAGTGCGAATTTGTGATACACTCCCTGATACTTTGATATTTCCCGATGTTTCCCAATATGTTTTTGTATCCTAAGGGTGAGATACATTCATCAATACAGATATGGAGAACTCTTGTTCAGATAAGTGGTGATGATGATGATTGTACTTTTTAAGGGTTGTTTTCTCCCAATTAGTTGTCTAATTTGCATTAGTCAGGGTGCAAGAATTAATCATGTGAGGGTACTTTATGTTTTCCATCATCATCATCATCGCCATCGTCATCATCGTCATAGCCTTGTCCCAATCGATGTTATGAATCCTATGATGCTAGTCATATTCAAAACATATTTGATCCTAATCAGATCTCATCCTTAGGATTTTCATTAACATGAGCATGTTCTGGGTTACAATTGAATAGTGAGCAACAATAATGCCTATGGGAGTTTAGTGGAATTGATGCAGGACAATTAACCAGTTGCTCTAAAAGCTTGAATTGTTAGAGCATGGCGAATCAATCCATTTATCTCATAGCCCAGGCTCCACATCTCATGGGTTATGACTTTGGCCGAAACCCCCTCGTGGGCCCCAAATCACATGGGTACCGCCTCACATGGGCCACTCACTCCGAGTGTACCCTTGCATCCCATAGGCAACCCCACTCGAGCCCGGTGTGAAAATGCCCCTGCATTAATCACCCCCGGTGAGGAGTCTCGAACATGAGACCTCCTGCCCTGATACCAATTTGATGTAGGACAATTAACCACTTGCTCTAAAAGCTCGAACTGTTAGAGCATGGCGAATCAATCTCTTTATCTCATAGCCTAGGCCCCACATCTCATGGGTTAGGACCTCGGCTGAATTCCCCTCGTGGATCCCTAATCATACAGGTACTGCCTCACACGGGTCGCCTACCCCGAGTGTGCCCCTGCGTCCTACAGGGAACCCTGCTCGAGCTCTGTGTGAAAATGTCCCTGCATTAATCACCCTCGGTGAGGAGTCTTGAACACGAGACCTCCCGCTCTGATACCAATTTGGTGCAGGACAATTAACCACTTGCTCTAAAAGCTCAAACTGTTAGAATATAGCGAATCAATCTATTTATCTCATAGCTCAGGCCCCACATCTCATGGGTTAGGACCTCGATCGAACCCCCCTCGTGGGCTCCAAATAACATGGGTATCGCCTCACACGAGCCACTCGCCTCTCACTGGTGGGGCGCACCTCACACGTGCCGCCCACCCCGAGTGTGCCCCTGCATCCTACATGCAACCCCACTTGAGCCCAGTGTGAAAATGTTCCTGCATTAATCACCCCTGGTGAGGAGTCTTGAACACGAGACCTCCCACTCTAATACCAATTTGGTGCGGGACAATTAACCACTTGCTCTAAAAGCTCGAACTGGTGTGAAAATGTCCCTACATTAATCACCCCCAATGAGGAGTCTCGAACACGTGACTTCCCGCTCTGATACCAATTTGATGCAGGATAATTAACCACTTGCTCTAAAAGCTCGAATTGTTAGAGCATGACGAATTAATCTCTTTATCTCATAGCTCAGGCCCCACATCTCATGGGATAGGACCTCGATCGAACCCCCCTCGTGGGCCCCAAATAACATGGGTACCGCCTCACACGAGCCACCCGCCTCTCACAGGTGGGGCCCACCTCACACGTGCCGCCCACCCTGAGTGTGCCCCTGCATCCCACGGGCAACCCCACTCAAGCTCGATGTGAAAATGCCCTTGCATTAGGAATGGCGGAACATGATTTATGTAGTTGACCCCAATTAGTTGGGGTATGGATTAGGTGATTATACCTTCATAGAAATCTTAGAGATAGACGATGTCAAAGGATTTATTTGGCTTCGTAAGTGACTTCATAAATCTAGCCTATCCTTGTGTTATAGATAATTGGCAGGTCACATTTGCCTAGATTTTCTAACTTTTCTTCGCATACTTAGCTTAATACATGGTGACTGTTCGAAATATTCCTTTAATAAATAATTGCAATTTGTAGGATTGCATGCCAGTTAACACATGAAATTACTGCAAAATAATGCACAAAATATTGATTGAAGTTCTTTTAAAAACATTTCCCTAGATTTTCCAGTTTTCCTCTTATATTTGGTGGTCTATCATCTACATTGTGCTCCCAATTGATGCTGTTAGTTTTCATTTTAATTCATTCCTTTTTTTTTTTTTTCATGTGAAGAATTTTTGGTTTAATTTATTCCTTCATTGTATTAGTGAAACTTTGGGATAAGCTTTTAAGTCATACTATGAAACTTTGGTAGAGAGTGATTGAGTAAATAATAAGGCATAAGATGAGTGTATCAGATACCATTTTGATTTATGGCAGGAAGGTCAACCATTGAGGCATTTTCACTTGGATAGCTGATGGGGAAATATAGGGAGAGGATGAAAGGAAGGATTGATCTCCATATGATCTTTATTGACTTAGGGCTTGTTCGGGAGCTTGTAAATGGAGGTAAATGTGAAATAGAAATGGAGGTAAATGAATTGGGAGTAAATAGCTTACTCAGTTGTGTTTGAATGGGAGTAATTGAAATGCATTTGAAATCCAACTATTATGTTTGGATGGGAATAAATGGGAGGAATTGGAATGCATTGGAATATTTCAACATATTTCCAGGGAACATATATGATATCCCAAATCAGCTTTAATATTTCATAATGATTATAATAAGCCCATTGAAATATATACTTTTGCCAAAAATGAGGAAATTTCAAGCCTTGAGTGGGCCACAAATGTAAGGATCACAAACAAGCAACGTGCCAATGTTTTCTAACCATCCATTTAGATGGCCAACCTTTGGTTGGTTTTGGATCATTTTTCGGGTGTGATTTTAGTGTAGCCAATAATTGAATTGTTTCAAAGTATCATCAGCATGACATGTGTATGGCGGACATGTGCGTAGCGGCACCTTTGTTAACTCGTGCGACTCTCCAAGGTAGCTCAAAAAGGCATTTGACCCCATTTACTTCCAAATCCATTCTCAAACTGAGGATTTCATTTACAGACCCATTTACTCTCATTGCATTTCATTTCCATGCATTTACTCCCATCCAAGCACACCTCGAATGCCATTTACCTCCATTTACTCCCAATTCCCTCCATTTACCTCCATTTACTCCCATCCAAATGGCCCCTTAGCAGGGTGCCTAGAGAGAGATTCTGGTTGGTGTTGGGAAGGATTTGAGCCTCAAGAGGATATATTGACATGATTAAGGATATGCATGTGGGGATAACAAATTTGAGGATGACTAGCGGAGAGATTAGTGACTTTCCAATTATGTTGTCTTAAACCAGGGTTGGCGTTGAGTCCCTTTCTTCTTCTTCTCCTCCTCGTCCTCCTCGTTCTTCGCTTTTGCCTTCTTCTTCTTCTTCTTCTTCTTCTCTTTGTTGCTGGTTCCCAAAGATGCCAACTTGTAGGTGGATATATTGGCGGAGGATGAAGCGTGTCGAAGTGAGATTATGTGTAAGTGAAGAATTTCTGTTTTTCCGTTGTTTCTGCTTTCCAGTTTGTAGCAGCAGCTTGCTGCTCCCTGTTTTTCTCCTTCCATCTATAATTTTGGCTGTCGATCCTTTGTTCTGAATCTTTATCCTTTTTTCGTTTTTAGCAAGTTACTTCCACCTCTAAAAAAAAGTTTCTTCCATTATCCATAAAAAAGCAATATTAGTGGAAATGGGGAGTTAGCTATAATTGCTGATGAAGAAGTACCAAAAATGACCATTTTCAATATCTTGGGTTGATAATTCATGAGTGGAGAGATTGAGAATGATGTTACTTTTAGAATTAGAGCTGGGTGGATGAAGTGGAGATGTGCCTTTGGAGTTTTACATGATCCCTGCCATACAAATCACACTGAAGGGGAGATTTTATAGGATAGTTATATGATCAGCTATGCTCTATGGGGGCAAAATGTGGGTTAATCAAGGCACTACATTTTCATGGGATGAGTGTAGCTGAAATGAGGGCTTTGAGATAGATGATTGGCAAGATGAGGGAGGATAGAATTAGAAATGAATGCATTCAAGTGAACTTTAAGAGTGCCGCTAAGAGGTAATGAAATGAGGGAAAGTAGACTTAAGATGGTTTGGCCGTGTGCAACAGAGACGGAGTACTGCACCAGTTAGGAAGAGTGAGTTAGTTCAAGTTGAACGCTCTGAGAGAGCAAGGGGAAGGCCCAAACGGACATGGTTGAAGCTAGTAAGAAAAGATTTGATGACCTATGGTTTAATAAGGATACTGATAGAATGGAATGGAGTAGGATTCGAGTAGCTATTCCAATATTCACAAAACTCCATTTTAAACTGTCTTTTAAAAAAGAAACATGAATAATTGGTTAGACGTTTAGGACTTCGTATGTATGAGAAAGGCAAAGTGAAAAATACTTATTTTTTTGGGCAAAACAAATTAAACACGTTTGATTCAAATATAGAGATTGGTTGCTACCATCCTATGATGAAATCGAGTAGAAGGTGGAAACATTTAATGGAGAGAGATCCGTTTCTATACCAAGTACTAGAAATAGAAGGATTCGATAAAGTCAAAGAACGCTATTAACCTGCTATTTAATTAGCTATGTACAATATTACTCATGCACATAGAATTTTAACCATTATGCAATACTCACATATGCATATATGTAGCCGTTTTTTTCACTCCAATTTTTTTTTTTTTTCCCTTCTTTTTTCCTTTGAAACTGAATTAGACCTGAACCTTTCATTCTCCAATTTTTTAATGTTTCTGTTTCTTTGACCAAATTTGTGACCGTCTTTTTAAGGCTTGAAACAGAATTGAACACGAACATTTCCCATGCCTCCCCTTTTTTTTGCTGTATGCCAGTTTGCTAACTATGGTTGGGATAAGGCTCTGATGATGATGAAGAATTGATGATGATGATGATGATGATGATTCTACTGGTGGAGAAGTCCGCTGTACGGACAAATGCTATTGCTGTTGCAAGTCCGTTGTACAGACAAATTGTGTTGTTTCATATTCAATCCCGGACATCATCACCTGTACCTGTTGTTTTTAGATTTTTATGTTGCTCTTATTCCTTGTTTTTTTTAAAAAAAAAAAAAAAAAAAACCTGTTGGCCTTGTAATTTCTGCTATGGTTATGATCTCAGGCATCTCAGTACGTTGGAAGTTTAAATGTTTAATATCTCGTTAAAGTTGTTAACTTTGTTAATGACTTAATTTGTTGATTTCTTTGACTGATAGAGAAATCTCTCATACTTTGAGGTGCCATTGCTTCATCTCAACCACTGAATACCATTTATGTCTCATTAATGGTTAACCATATTTATAGTTTATTTGTCTTCTATTTTCTCACCAAACTTACTCATCTTTAGGTGTATGGGGCTTTGCGTATGTCTGTTAAAATGCTCCTGATGTGGAACTCCGAAATGCTTATAGATGGGGGTGGAGATGCAATTGTTGCGACATCCTTGCTTGAGGCTAGCAATTTAGTTGTTCTCAGGGTATTCCTTCCACTGCATGTTATCCTCTCATTTCTCTGGAACTTTGATCAATAATCTCATCATGACATGCTTGGTAAATATTTTTCTTGTCAGGAATCTTCTGTTATACATTCTAACTCAAATTTGGGAGTTCATGGACAAGGCTTGCTGAATTTATCTGGATCTGGAGATCGGATTGAAGCACAACGTCTGATTCTTTCACTATTTTACAGTATCAATGTAAGCTGGAGGCTTGATCGTTAGTTTCTTGGGTGTGGTTGTCTTTGATTAGGACTATGTTTCCATTTATCAAATTGGAAACCTTAGGTTATGCGTTCTTCTTTGATACCTGATTTGTCGCTGGAGGGACACTGCTTGTTTTTGTAATCATATGATGCCATTTCGCTACAATAGTTTTCAAGGCTTGACAAGGTTCTAACTAGCGATAAAGATGATTGCTTTTAGTGAAATTTGTAGTGGCAGATCTAGTTGGTCGCTCCAACCACAAGGGCTTGATTAACAATCTTCAGAATGGATAGGGCAATTCATTTGAATCCAGCGGTGATGCTATGCTGTCATCCATAAAGCGTATCTTTTGCATGTAAGATGAATCCATAAATTTACTAGAGAGGGCCATTATTTCAAGAACGAGTTTGTAACGTGTCCAACACATGACTAGCATGCATGTCCAGGTAAATCGTTGTATAAAATGACTAGCATGACTAGCATGTACGGCCAGGTAAATCGATGTATAAAATTTGTAACCAGCAGAGTCTCATACCAAAGCAGCTGAACCAAGAAAAGAAGCACCTTTGTCTGACCTGGGTTGACACAGAACCTCCTGGAAAGGGCAGGCACCTGCTCGTTACCAACCAAACAGAAAGACTAAGCTGAAAACTTTCCTTTCATTACCACTTCCATATGATATGGCCTTCAACTTAACCAGGGAACAGAACACATTTTTTCCAGACTCTTTTACAATCAAAGGAGACTCCCAAGCTGTTCATCCTTGGATTTCTTCCTTAAGTAGGATACCGTAGTAGCTTGCCTCCTATTACTATAATCAATCTCTAACTAGCACCCTTCTACTTGATATTGATCAATTTATGTACCAAGTTAAATACACAAGGGTATTATCTGTACACCATCGGTCCTCTCTAACCATATTACCATCCTCTGTTTTATCCCTATTCTCATCTTTGAAATCCTTCGTGCCATTTATATCTTCCAGGCTATTGATCCTCCATATTTATGAAAAATACCTTGCCACTGACCTCCCCTCACAGTTATGACATGGAGATATTTGCATATTCTCAATGTATCATGTTGGGCATGGTTCTGAATCTCTGATATTGGTGCTGGAAGTGGAATGTGGCAACTCCAAGTATTTGCTTTCTGTGCTTGGAAAATGAGGAAACCACATTATTTGTTGTGCCATCACTGCATAGATGTGGAATCATTTTTTTCTTAATTTGTTCAGACTTTCCCAGGTACTCATTGACAGAAGGATGGTTGGCAGGTCATTTCCATCTGATGGGAAACATTCCTTAGAAAATGTTGCCATGTTTCATTTTTGGATTTCTGGAAATAGTGGAAATTTTGAAGTAAGCCATCATCAGTTGAAAGCATCGGAAGGCGTGAGAGTTCTAAGAACTGCGCCAGTTAAAAGCGAGTTGGTACAAGTTGAAGGCTTGAAAAGGGCAAGGGGGAGGCCCAAAAGGACATGGACAGAGGTAATAAGAAAAGGCAGGATGACCTGTGGTCTAACTGAAGGTCTGGCCCTGATAGAGTGGACTGGTGGAACAGGATTCATTTGGCTGATGGGATAAGGCTTAGATGATGATGATGATGCTGATGATTAAGGCCAGAGTTGAGAAGTCTTTCTAGAGGAATTTTATTTGTGATTGAAAACCGTTGATTGTACATGGGTAAGGCAAGTGCAAGCCGGATCTGCTATTCTTTGGGTCAGATTTAGCTAAACTTAAATGGATTAGTGCTTGGTAACCTGCTGGCCTGCGGTGTTTTCGAGGGGTGATAAAGGAGAGATCCTTTTGGCTTTTTCGGGTCCTTGTGTCTCGTAGGGATCACATGAGTTGGAGTTGATGGCAATGAGAGAAGCGAAGATTTCTATTATTTATTTATTTTTATTTTTTCCGATGATGTTTTCCAAACACACAACTTTCACAAATTCGATTGTCATAATCATATAAAGGCAAACCAGAAACCAAAGTCAAAATTTCAATCTGGGGGTTGATCCGTGCAGGATTGGTAGTCCTGCACAGACCTTGCACTGCAGACCCCTCGATTCTCTTTCTATATCGTTTTGACAGTAATACTATGAATGACACTGTATCGAACATTTGGACAATGAGAGAAGCAAATATTTTTATTTTTTTATAACCTTGAATGAATCATAATAAGGCTATCAAGTGGGCCTCTTATGCAATAGAGGTTCCTTGGAAAGTAGCCTTTCATATTTCCGAGACTAGATCCTGTCTGGCTAAAAAGAATGATTGTATTCTCTAAGATTCCAAGAGAGGCCAATGGGATTTCCAATTGCTAGAAAATGACTGAAGAAAGGATCACTTAAAATCAGCTCATCTCTGCCTTGTTTTCCGTGTAACCTATGTTGGCTTTTCTTTCCTCAATAAAATTTTCAGCGACTTGAAAAAAGGGCGGTGGATACTGCAGGATACTTGGGGGAAATAACTGTTAACTCAATCTGATTGTATTAGATTCATAATTCATAATTTCTGAAATTCTGAGAAGTTTCTTCCTTGTTGACATATTATATGTGCCTATGCCAATCGATCATTATAGCCTTGTCCCATCTATTTGGTTCTGGCTTTTTGAATACTATTTGTCAATGTATGTGCGTGGTGTGTGCACACTACAAAAATTATAAGTGTTAATCATCTTGTTAAATTTAGCATGTTAGAAAGATCAACCCTGCTTAGTGAAACTAGAAAATATAATGGTTCAAATGCTCATCATAAAACTAAGTATGGATATCATGTTACAAATGGATACGGGTATCCATATCTGTATCTGTATCCTTCATATTTGAGACATGGACAATCATATGGCCATCCCATTTCTGAGTCCATGTTAGTATCTGGATATAGTTTTCATAGTCTATGAGTTCACAGTTTGGGCAAGGCTTTATGACTTATTTCAAGATGACCTGAGCTATGAAGTGGCAGAACTTTTGTATCTATGCAGGGATACAAATCTGGAGGAATACAGAACTCTAAAAGTGCATGTTTGTCATTGTTATTGTGCTTGGATGACCTATGGTATCTGATAACTTTGTTAGTTTTCCATGCGGGTCTTTCTGCAAAACAATATTTTAAAGGGCAGGTCCAGATGGGGGGTCGCCCTGCTTGCTGTTCTTTGGTCTATCTAGGGCGAGAGGAACAACCGCTGCTTTTGTAACAGAAGTGGGTCTGTTGTAGGGGTTATCAGCCGGCTGACTTGTATATCAGGGCTTGGGTGCCCTGAGTGGCTGTTTGTATTTTCCTTTTTTTCTTTTTCATTTTTGTCTCTGCTTTGCTTTCTTTTGTCCGTCTTTTGGCTTTTAAATAAAATGAATCATCTTTAAAAAAATAAAAAAAAATAAAAATAAAATTAAAGGTGTGCTTGTTAGTTTCCGTGGTGTGTCTATCTCTAGAATACTTGCTCTATAAAATTCCATCTGGCCTGAATTTGGGGACACTACTATTTGTCTATTTTCTTGGATTACCAAGTTGTACTCTACCATGTTTATTATTGGATGCTCTGAATTTCAAATACCATTATTTCCTTTTCTGGCATTTGGCACTACTTTTCTGGCAAATCTCATTTGTAATGAAGTGGTTCTTTTTTGCTTCGTATGCAGGTTGGGCCTGGATCTGTTTTGCAGGGCCCCTTGGAAAATGCATCTACCGATGATGTGTAAGTTTGTTGTTGGGTGATCTTTTTTCCAATCATTGACTTCTTCCATGTGTTAAGTGGGCACCACTCTTAATGATATCCATTATAGGACACCAAGGCTTTACTGTGGGCTCCAGGATTGCCCCATGGAATTAGTTCATCCACCTGAAGATTGCAATGTGAATTCTTCCTTGTCTTTCACTCTTCAGGTGTTCCTTCTTGCTTTCAATAAAACTCTGTGGTTACTATTCCACAATTTTGTTTTTCACTTCTTTGTCCAATGCAGTTGTCCTGTTGCCTAAAGCTTTTGCAATTTTGTTTCTTCCGTTCTGCAGATTTGTCGTGTTGAAGACATTGATGTTGCAGGTGACATAAAAGGATCTGTTGTTCATTTCCACAGGGCAAGAACTGTAGTTGTCCAGTCTTCTGGGACAATAAGTGCATCTAGCTTGGGTATAATTTGGACTCGTTGAAATCTTTTAATATGATGTCTGCTTCTGTTCTTGTCTACAGGAATTGTTCTGTTTCATGTTTTTGTCAGGGCTTGGATGATCAAAATTGTTCTTAATGTTTCTTTTATATATAAATCATAGACAACACCCCATACTTTGGGGTGGAAATGAAGAACTTGTGAGTTACAATTGAGAGGACTATATGCAGGATGCAGAGGAGGGGTGGGTAAAGGAAAGGTTCTAAGCAATGGTTTCAGCGGTGGTGGTGGGCATGGTGGTAAAGGTGGAGATGGGTACTACAATGGTAGTTTTATTGAGGGTGGTGTTGCATATGGAAATGCTGATTTGCCTTGCGAGCTTGGTAGTGGCAGTGGGAATGATAGCTTAGGTGGTTCGGCTGCTGGTGGCGGGATTGTAGGTATGCTAGTATATTTGTCTACCAGAATGCGTTTCTTTTTATCATCTTTTCTATTTTAAAAAAAATTCACTATGATTTATTTTTATTTTTATTTTATTGTATTTTTAATCTTTGTAGACATTTACAAAATAATTATATCCACATGTATTGGAGGGGGTAGAACATGTATTTTGTCTACATATGTTGAAATAATTTGATGGTTTGACTTGCACTTCCCTTGACAGTAATGGGTTCATTGGAGCACTCCTTGTCAAGCTTGTCTCTTTATGGCTCACTCAGAGCTGATGGGGAAAGTTACAGTCAAATTGTTAGTAAGCGAGATTATGAGCTTCTCAATAGTCCAAATGGAGGCCCGGGTGGTGGATCTGGTGGAACCATTCTTTTGTTTCTGCGTACGTTAACACTCGGCGATGCTTCTGTCATCACTAGTGTTGGTGGACATGGTAGCCACTATGGCGGTGGTGGTGGAGGTGGTGGAAGGATACACTTTCACTGGTCTGACATTCCTACAGGTGATGAATATCTTCCAATAGCAAGCGTGAAAGGAAACTTAAGTATAAGGTTTGTATCTAACTCAATATTCTCCTTTCCTATTTGGCATTTCTAATGGTCTCACTGTTTATGTTGTCCAGATGCTTAATTTTTTCTTTGCAAGGTAAAATAAATTTTATTAAAACTGCCATAAAGGCGGAAAAGCGCTAATTGCAACCCAGCCAACCCGTTCCAAACAAAGTGGTCAGGGGCCATGATACAATTAGCCCAGGGATACAACATCTGCCTTAGCCATTTGAAACTCAACCAACTCTGACCTACATTTATCGCGAAAGGAAACTATTATTCCTATGAAGCTCATAAGATCACTAACAAGACCAGCTGCCAAATGACCCTACCATTGCTTCCCACACCTCTCCCATGCCAGGCGCAGAAGACCATCTCGATAGAACCCAGAATCACCCCAAGATAGCCCAAAGAGGGCGATGAAACTACACACTTTCCGAGCAAACGCAACCATGGATGAACAAGAGGTTCACCAACTCCGCATCCTTTAAGCACATGATGCATCCATTAGGAATCCTCGGTGATCTCTTTTACAGGTTATCAATGGTGAGCACCTTGTTCCTTCCTGTGAGCCAAATGAAAGCCGCAACCTTGGGAGGAGCTTTGTTGGACCACACATAAGATGTGTCGGGAGCCATCCGTCCTGAAGGGCTATCAGCCAACACATTGTACTAGTATCGGATGGAGAACTTGCCTGATTTGGTTACAGACCAAACCAATAGGTTCCCCCTATGCAAGGCCTGGTATGATGTGATGCGGACGATCCAAAAGCTGAATGAACTCCTCTGCTTCATTGTTGGTTAAGCTTCTGACACCACCAGAAATGGAGAAGCAGCTTGCAACGGGAACATCCTTGTTCGGAGCCAAGGACACAATCGTCGGGAACTCATCCTTGAGAAGGCTCTCCCCAAGCCACACAAGTCTTTGCCAAAAACGGATTTGCTGCCCATTATGACAAGAGAAGTGAATCCCTTGACGAAACTCGCCACCCTTCCAACTGCTTTCCATATCCCTGAGGCCCTATAAGAGGATGAATCCTTGACCCACCATCCTCCTTGGACACCACATTTTCCTGCAATCACCTCCCTGCAAAGTCTCCCTTCCACCACCCCAACTAGCTGCTTGATTATGTTTCAAAACATTTACTTTAAGTCTAATTATTTATTGCCTTGAGATGGATTTTAATTGTGCATCAAAAAATAAAGTCCCCCCCTTTCAAGTGTCAGAATCGCATATTAGGTTTTTATGATTAGGGAAATTGATGTTTCCATGATATATTTTGTAAGTTCTAGACCATAGTCATTGGATACCATTATCCACTTTGTAACCTTGCATTATAACAAACTACTTTCATGCACTTGAATTTATGCATGTGTTTTTTCCTCTTAGGTGCCATAAAACTTGTGATGTATCATGTATGATGCTTTAATATGCTTGATTAGGGAATGCCGTCTTTTTTTTTTTGTCCTTTTTTTTTTTTGAAGGATTGATTACTTTGCGCAATTATTATTGAGATATAATCAATTAAAGTTTCAATTTATTGCAAAGGGTCAGATAGGATTTAAGGATCAATCCTTCTGACAGGACGTGCCACATTTATGTTGTTTTAGATAATGGAGAGAGACAAATGTTAGTTCTCTTTTTATTCAAGCATGGTCGTCCTTGTGGCGTCCCTTTAGACGGGTCTTTGATTTATTTTTAACAAATATTGGTATATATGCTGTGAAGATCGTGTGAAATCTGTTGCTTCTTTAGCTTTTATCATTAATCTGCATCCAGAAATTTTGTTGTTTCTTGTCATTGTATATATCAGACACCTTAAAGAATCATTCATAACAAGAAATGGGTTGTGGCACCCATTAGGGACAAAATGTATTTACTTTTATTCTAAAAACGATTGCCACAAGCCCCTCATGCATTGGTCATTAGTTCAAACAAGGGCATTGCAGAAGGGAAAGGTGGTATGTGGGTAAATTTCCATATAATATGTGAATTTTGTTCCTCTCTTCTTCTCTCACTAACAACCTTTTATATTATTTTAAGAGACCAAATTACCCTTTTCAGTTGTATAACAAATGTACATCTCATCAGACATCTATCCATTCTCTTGGATGTAAATATTTTGCAATTGGCGGCCCTCTTTCCAGTGTCATTGGCAGTATTTAGGGTAATTAATTATGGAGTGTTTGAAACTTTGTAATTGGAGATACTGACTTTGGATTTTTTTTTTTCCTTCTTTTTTCTGGACATGCCTTAACTGAACTAAGTTTCTTTCTGATGATGATGCATGCTTCCATTCGGACCTTTCCCAGAAACTCACTCCCATGTGGCAATTATCACTCATGTATCTGGATGTTCCTTTCATTAAAAAAATTTGGCTTCATCCTTGGAGGCTAATCTGTACCTGAACATGTTAGAATCTGGTAGCTATTTGCTTACTGCCATTGACTATTGCTTGTTTGTTTATGCCAGAGCAAATTAGGTTTCTAATATTTGTTTTACTTTTGACCTTATTTTGCAGATGGAATCTTGTCACTGGTCCTTGTAATACCTTTTGATTTTTGAAAATTTTGATTTGTTGACAGGGGAGGAATTGGCAGAGATCAGGCCCTCGATGGGGAAAATGGAACTATTACTGGAAAAGCCTGCCCAAGAGGGCTTTATGGAGTTTTCTGTGAGGTAGTGTCACAACTCTATTGTTGTATCTAATATCATGTGAAGCTTTTTCTTTTCAAATAAATGTATATCATGAACCAAAGTTTCTATATGGGTTTTAGATTGCAACATGTGTTCCAACCTTTGCTTTCCTTTTCCTTTTTTCTCTTTTTTGGTGAGATGTTGATGATATATTAAAAGAGCAAAGAAACTACAGCATAAGTACAAAGGGAAGAGCGATTGACACCTTCCTTGGGCAAACCGTGATGTCATTTGCCTCTCTTCTCACTTGGGGGATGAAATGTTTAGCTTGGTTAGCTCGCTCGACTCGACTCAACTCGAAAAAGCTCGATTCGACTCAGTTTGAAGTTGAGTTCGAGCCGAGTCGAACTGATTTTTTGAGCTCGAAAATGCGTTTGAGCTGGCCCCAGCTCGACTTGACTTGGATCGAACCCAACTCGAATCGAACTTGGATTGAACTAGTTCGGTGACTCGGTTACTTTGATATTGATGTTGCTCACCAAGTGTTTGATGAAATGACTCAACGAAGTGTGGCTGGTGGCAAGGAAGGTATGTATATGAAACAAATACCCTTTTTTTCTTGATTTTTATGTTGCTTAGAAGGTGTTTGATAGAATACCTGTAAAACCACTGCTGCTGTTTTACATATAATGAGATTTTGAAGGTGCAGTCCATGTTTTTGTGAAAATGCTGCATAGGCGAACTCGGCTTGAACTTGGCTCGAACTAGCTCGAGTTGCTGATCGAACCGAGCCAAGTTGGTTAGTCAGGCTCGAGGACCGAGCCAAGCCGAGTTCGAGCTGGGGTCAGCTAGTGGCTGAGCCGAGTCGAGCTAGCCTCAACTCGACTCGGTTCGACTTGATGTACACCCCTACTTAGAGGCAATGCCTGCCTGGTACCTATATATAAGAATAAATGAAACATGCAGAGATGCAACAACTATCGTGGGATTACTTATGAGCCATACTATGAAACTTTAAGAGAGAGTGATTCAGTAAAGACTAAGGCATGTGATGATTGTATTCGAAAATCTTTTTGGTTTCATGTCTGAGAGGTCTACTATTGAAATATAGGGAGAGGTGGAAGGATCTCCACATGGTCTTTATTGACTTAGAGAAAGTATACAATAGGGTCCATAAAGAGTTAATCTGGTAGGTGTTGGGAAAGAAAGGAGTTTCAAGAGGATATATTGACACGGTTAAGGATATGTATGAGGGAGCAATAACAAATGTGAGGACTGCTAGTAGAGAGACAAGTGGGTTCCTATTTCTCAATTACTGTAGGCTTGCCCCAGGGGTTGGCATTGAGCCTGTACCTTTTCGCATTGGTTATGGATGAGTTAAACAAGGCATTTGCAGGAAGAGGTCCCATGGAGTATGTTGTTTGCAGATGATAGTTTTGATTGACAAGATGAGGGAGGGAGCAAGCACAAATCTAGGTTTATGGCGGGATGCTTTAGAATCTAAAGGATTTGAAATTAGTCTGATTAAAACAGAGTATATGGAGTGCAATTTTAGTAACAATAGAAGTGAAAATTATGAATTATATTTAGATTGCTGACCAAGAAGGTTTCCAAAATGACCACTTTTGATACCTTGGGTCAATAATTGATGAGAGTGGAGCCATTGAGAAGGATGTTGCCCGTAGAAATCAAGGTGGATGGAAGAATTGGAGATGCTCCCATGGAGTTTCATGTGACCGTTATGTTCCACTCAAATTGAAAGGGAAATTTTATGGGAAAGCCGTAAGACCAGCCATGCTTTATTGATAAAATGTTGGGCAGTTAAGGAACAACATGTTCCTAATAGCGGAGCCTCATCAAAGGTTCTATCAGGAGAAAGAATCTGGACGTCATTTGTCTTCGGGAAACCTAAGTCCCTTCGTTCTCCGATCATCTTTTGGCTACGCTTTGGGGAGCTCAGGATGCTAAGTTCGTCTCTTTGGATGTAGTTGGCTCTTCGGGAGGCATCCTTATCGCTTGGAAGTCCTCCAAGTGGGACTTGCAGACTTCCTTGTCGGGTGCCTATTCAAAAGTGGTTATTCTCCAAGATAAGTTCTCCAAATTCCGTTGTATTATTATTTTTGTTTGCGGTCCTAATGATGATTCTTTAAGGCTCAACTTCTGGGACGTGCTGACTGCCATTAGACAATCCTTTTCAGGCCCATGCTGTTACGTGGGTGACTTCAACGTGATTCGTTTTGCGGAGGAGCACTCTCGTAAAAGGAGAACAACCCTTGCCATGCAATCTTTCTCCGATTGGATTCAGTTTCAGGAACTGGTGGATCTTCCTCTGGCAGGAGCCAAATTTACTTGGTCTAACGGCCGTAGATCTCAGATTCAATCCAGATTAGACAGGTTTCTCCTATCCACGGATTGGTTTGAGGAGTTCCCTACAGTGAATCAGTTTGCCCTTCCTAGAACGTCTTCTGATCACTGCCCTATTCTCCTCTCGGTAATTGACGCTAATTGGGGCCCCAAACCATTCAAATTCAGTTCAGCATGGCTCAACATCGACGGATTCAAGCAGAAAATTGTGGGGCGGTGGGCCTCTTTCTAGGTAATGGTTTCGTTGGACACAGGTTGATGTGCAAACTTAAACTCCGTAAGGAGAAAATAAAAGATTGGAAGGAAGAAGATCTTCAAAAGAGAGCGAAACTGAAGCTTTATTTGCAGAGCTGCATCAGATTGACACCAGTGTTGAAGGCAATGACCTCCTTATGGATGTTTTATCCAGACGCATTCAGATCATTCAATCCATTTCCTCCAGAACCCTCGAAGATGAATTATCTTGGAAGATCAAATCGAGGGCTCGGTGGATCTCAAAGGGTGACAAGAATACTAAATATTTCCATAGCTTAGCTAACATGAGAGCACAGGCAAAAGCCATCCACAACATCACTGTAGATGGTAGACAGGTTTAGGACAGAAGAGATATCCGAAATAGCTGTGGATCACTTCAGATCAGTTCTTTCCTCTGAGGGATGGTCTAGACCTCGATTGGACGGGATCCCTTTTCTCTCACTCCTGAGATCGGAAGCAGATCCTCTGGAGGCTCCGTTCTCGGAAGAAGAGGCAAAAGCGACCCTTGATGCGATGGAAGGAGACAAATCCCCAGGACCTGATGGGTTTCCCATGAGTTTCTTCCATACTTTCTGGGACAGCGTTTGTCCAGATGTCATGAACTTCCTCAACGAATTCCACTCCAGGGGAAAGCTACCCGAGGGTATCGGAGCTTCATTCATAACACTTATTCCTAGAGTTGTTGGAGCAAGCTCTTTTTTCGAATTCAGGCCCATCAGTTTGATTGGCAGTTCGTATAAAATTCTGGCCAAAATTCTACCCATAAGACTATCGACAGTTATGGAGAAGTTGATTTCCAAGTATCAGAATGCTTTTATAAGGGGTAGACAGATCATCGAAGGTGCTTTGATAGCCAATGAAGTTCTTCACTCTTGTCACAGGTCTGGGAAGAAAAGTGTGTTTTGCAAGCTCGACATTGAGAAGGCTGACGACCATGTGGACTAGGTATTTCTTCACTATATGCTTCTTCGTATGGGTTTTAGAGATAAATTGAGGAAGTAGATCAAGGCCTGCGTGGCCTGCGTCGAATCGCCTCATTTTTCGGTCCTCCTTAACGGTGTTCCGAAAGGGTTCTTCCCTAGTTTGAGGGGTTTACGCCAAGGTTATCCCCTCTCTCCCCTTCTTTTTCTCATGATTGCTGAGGCTCTCTCTCAGATGTTGTTGAAGGGTCAAAGCGCTGGTTTTTTTCGAGGTATTTCAATGCCAGGGGTAGTCACACCGATATCCCATATTCAATTCGCTGATAATACACTTATCATGATCGAAGCGGATTCTGAAGCCATCAACAATCTCCACACGACTCTTAGATGCTTTGAGGCTGTTTCAGGGCTGAGAATTAATATGGCCAAATCCAAGGTTTTTGGGATCAATTTATCGGATCTAGAATTAAACGCTTATGCTGAGTACTTGGGCTGCTCGCCTGCCCCGCTCCTGACGCTGTTTGTTGGGCTGCCGCTCGCTATTGGCATCCCTCTGATATCGATGTGGGACAAGGTTATGGAGAAATTTCAAAAGATGTTGGCCAGATGGAAATATAGGTACTTATCCATGGGGGGCAGACTTACTCTCATTAAAGCGGCCTTGTCCAACATCCCTACTTACTTCATGCCCCTCTTTATCTGCCCGCCATCTGTTTTGCTTCGGATCGATAAGTTGAGAAGAGTATTCTTGTGGTGCGGCAAGGAAAATTAGAAGAATTTCCATCTCTTGGATTGGCAAGATGTATGCAGACATTTCCAGGATGGAGGAGTGAGCATAAAAAATTTGAAGGTGATGAACAGGGCCCTTTTGGGCAAGTGGTCCTGGAGGTTGGGTTCGGAGCCGGAAGCCTTATGGAGCAATGTTATCAAAGGGAAATACGGGTCATCACTGGGAGGAAGCTGGACCAAGGAATCTTCAACCTATAGAGCTTCACGCATTTGGAAAGGAATCCTTCGCTCCAAAAATCTTGTTATTGAGAATATTGGCTTTCATTTGGGGAGCAGGTCGGCGATTCGGTTCTAGGACGACCAGTGGTTGGGAGAAATGAGGTTGAGGGACAAATTCTCAACTATTTACCGCCTTGCTGTCAACAAGGATAGTGCTATCGCCAGCTTCTATTCTCAATCCGATTCAGGCATAGTTTGGGATATTAGTTGCTGTAGAAATCTTTCTGATTGGGAGGTTACTGAGTACGCTGATTTACTCGATCAATTATCCAGGGTGAACTCGATCCAGTTTGAGCCGGACAAAATTATTTGGACTAGTGACAAAACTTCCCGCTTCTCGGTTAAGTCTCTCTACACTGCTCTCGCCCCCCCTTCCCCACCTGCAACCTTGGCCTCTCCTTTTATCTGGAAATATTCCGTCCCTCCCAAATTTATCTGTTTTGGCTGGCCGGCATCTAAGAATCGGATTCTCACGATAGACAATCTAAAGAAGAAAGGTATGCAGCTAGTCAACATCTGCCTTTGCTGTATGGGCAGCGATGAATCAGTTGACCATCTTCTCGTCCACTGTCCCTTTATCTCTCAGATCCGGCAGGATTTTTCTTCCACATTCAACGTTAGCGGTTGCGTTCCAGCTTCTGCCTCCTTTTTGTTGGCATACTGGCACGGCTTCAAGCTGGGTAAAATTAGATCAAAGGTGTGTAAAATGGCAATCCTTGCTATCTGGTGGGCGGTCTAGAAGGAGAGAAACGACAGATGCTTCAACAACTCCCAATCTTTGGCTCAAGTTGTGGGCTCAAAGGCGAAAAAATTACTAATTGAATGGGTAGCAAATGTTTCTTACCTTAGGGATTTTAATTTTCTGTAGGCTTGTAGCCTTTTTGGTTTTGCTATCTCAGCAGCTCCCCCTTGTTCTCTCTCCTTCGTTTTTTAATATAATCCCGTTGCTTTAAAATAAAATAAAATAATATGAGTGTAGCTGAAATGAGGATGTTGAGATGGATGAGTGGCAAGACGAGGAAGGATAGAATTAGAAATGAATGCATTCGAGGGAACATAGTAGTAATACCAATAGGTAATAAGATGGGGGAAAGTAGACTTAGATGGTTTGGTCATATGAATGAAAACCAAGTAGCATGCCGGTTAGAAGTGAGTTGGTAGAAGTTGAAGGCTCTAAAAGGGCAAGGGAAAAGCCCAAAAGGATGTGGATTGAGGTAGTGAGAAAATCGCCGATGACAAATGGTCTAATTGAAGGTATGACCCTTGATAGAGTGGAATAGTGGAACATGATTCGTGTAGCCAACCCCAATTAATTGGAATAAGGCTTAGATGATGATGATGACAACAATGGTTGTATATACTTTCGTAGTCAATAGTCCTTAGGTGTATTATTTAATTTGCATTTTTATTTCTTCTTATTAAACCTCTTTAGGATGTTCTTTTCCCTAAGATGGGAAATTGCAACTGCAAGTTTTCCTCTTTAAATTTGATCCTCAGGGCTTTTCCTTGGTGGTGAGACTATACTCTATTTGATGTTCTATTTTCTTTGCAATTCCTTTATATTCTTTATTGTTTTTGCTATAAAGCTATTCTAGCATGGGATATGATTGAGTTTTGTACAACCTAAGTTGACTTGTTAATGAACCTTTAGTGGTAAGTACAATTCAACATTCTCCTGGGTTCAATCTCCATCAACTTTGATACCAGAGCACATTCCATTCTCAGGTATTTATTTATTTTTTATTCCCCTTTATTTTCCCCATTCCTTAAATTGGCGCACGTACCCCAAATTCCCAAAATTTCCATTTCCCCTCCCCCCCCCCCCCCCTTGATTTAAATAATGGTGTCACACAACAGTGATATGAAATTCTTGGTATTGATTGATATTTCGCAAATCTATCACAATTTATAAATATCGGTGTTGCACAATAGTGATATGAAATTAAGGCTGAAGGTGTCAAAATTTTTGGTATGGATCATGTTTTCGAAAATATTGTAATGGATCAACAACATATCGATACATTGCGATATTTTGAAAATTCTCCTTATTAAATTACCTGATATTGTGGATATGTGTAATATGTACCAACGATATCGCACTTGCAAGATCACCCCTTTTCCAAAATTGCCAAAAATTCTCAATAAACCCTTTTTTGTGATTTATTTATTTATTATTGAGAATCCCTTCATATGTGGATTTCAACCATTAATTTACATTTATTTGGAGAGAAAAGGGGATTTGAGTGCGAAAATTCAGATAAAAAAACATGCAATACCGAAAACCTAATTAGTGAGTTTTTGCTAATTTGAATTGTTTTCTCTTGTTTAAATTGCTTGGAATCAATGAAATCCATAATTTTACATAATTTACATAATCATGGATTTTGACCTTTGATTTTCGAATTTGTGAAAAATTAAGGAACTTGGGAAAAACTCAAAATTTTCCCATTTCACCCATTTAACTTGTTATTAGTGTTGAAAAATCGCATTATAGTGCTTAGAGGCTGATCTATAGATTGATTGAACTTGGTGGAATTTTTGGAAAAAATATTTTTAATTAAAAATATCGAAAAATATATAAAAACTAACTTTTTAAAAATAAAATTAGATTAATCAGATGTTATTTGTGCCTAGGATTTATATATTTGCGAGTGTATGTTGTTCTTAATATCGACCACTCTCATTTATTTACTTACAAAAATAATTTTATTTTCTTAAAATATAATAATAATTAAAAAAATATTTTTTAAATAAATGCATCGTACATTGTAGGACAAATTTAATGCAAGCATTTTGTACATTGAGTGTGTTGATAAATGACATGAATTATTGTAATATTAGTGATTTTTTATTTACTATTTTAAATATTATAGTTGTTGGTGGATAATCTTTAGAAGTTGTTTGTTTTGAGGCGGCGTTAGGGTTGAAGATTAAAGTGGAGAAATCTGAAATGCTGGCCCGACTGAAATGTTTTGAGGTGGTTACAAAGACCTTTTCCGCTTAACGTGTACTTTCGGATGAAAGCCTGGATATTTTCCCTGCGCGTATTTAGGTTTGCCCTTGTGCATTGGGAAGCCGGTTAGACACCTTTGTGATAGGGTGATAAAAAGGATAGAGAGGAATCTAGCTTCTTGGAAGTGTTGATACTGTCTTTTGGAGGTCGACCGACACTTATAAAGGCGGTAAATTTTTTTTTTTTTTCAATATGCTCTTGTATTACATATCTTTGTTCGAGTGTCCCAAAGAGGTTTTGGATAGATTCGATAAGATGAGAAGAGATTTCTTTTGGAAAGGCACCTTGGAAGGGAGGAAGTTTTGCCTCCTCAAGTGGTGGGGTTGGATTTGGAGATTTGTTGTTGAAGAAGGGAGGTTATGGATGGATCTTGTAGCCATAAGATAAGGGGTCCAGGATGGCGAGTGGTTTGTGAAGTGTTTCTCGTTATATAGAACCTCTCATATTTGGAAAGCGATCGTGGTGGCAAACAATCTTGTTTGCAGGAGGATTGACTTCTCTCTGGGAAATGTCAACCACATCCCTTTTTGGGTAGATATTTGGTGTGGTGATCGTGCTCTTCAGAACCTTTTCCCTAGAGTGGTTTTTGTGGCGGATTGCTTCTCTGTGTGGTGGCTTAGTGGTGTGGAATCCCCCTTCTCACAAGAATATGATATATGATGAATTTGGCCAGTACGTCTTGCTTTTAAATCATTTCAATAATGTCTTGCCTTCCCTTTCTCTAGAGGACTCCATGGTTTGGTTGGGCCGTTCTTTTGGAAATTTCTCTGTTCAATTGCTTTATAGGTCCATCACCTCCTTTCCTAGAGTATCTCCCTGTCCCATCCTTTTCATTGTTGGTTATACAGAGCTCCGCCTAGGGTAGCAGTTTTTGTTTGGCTTGTGGGTCGCAAAAGGATCCTCACCATGGATAATCTTTAAGGGAGGGGATTAATTTCCACAATATTTGCTTTGTGCATGGAAAATGCGGAGTCAATTGATCATTTGTTTTTGACGTTTTTGCCTATCAAGTTTGGCCCAATTTTTGCCGTTGCTTCGTATAGATTGGGTGATGTTGAAGTTTGTTGGAGATCTCTTGTGGTCTTGGCATGGGGGAGATGTTGGGAAAGCTGGTAAAGCTAAATGAAGATTGATTCTCATGGCCGTCTTTTTGGTTATTTGGGGGGCTAAGAATTGGAGATGTGTTCGTAATGAAAGTCTGGGGGTGGGTGAGGCCATCAGATCTATTAAAGGGCTTGTATCAAGCTACGCGATGTATGTTAAAGCTGGTTTATTCACTAATTTTTTTTGTTGCTACTTAGTGCTATTTGTTTGAAAGTCTGTTTGTATTCTTTTCCCGCTTCTGCAAGTGCTTATTATTATTATTATTATTTTTGTTTCCTCCCAAAAACAAATATTATTTATTATTTTTTGTTACATTGCATAGTTTAAGACTCTATATAGAGGGAACTTATCATGTGTGCCCGTGTTTTGTGATCTTCTTCTTCTTCCTCCTTTTTTTTTTTTTTTGTTAATAATGTCTTTTTTAACATGCCCTAGAGTTCCATTGAAAAATTCAACCAATTTCCCAGTGTTTGCCAATGTTTCTTAAAAATAGCGATACATGTGATACATGCATCAATAGCAATACTAAAATTACTAATTTCCCCAATTCTCCTTAGAATTTTCCCAATTAAATACCTGAAGTCTAATTCCTCATCCTAATTGCATAGTAACCCTCATGCAACCCCTCTCATAGTAACACTAATTCAGTACCTATTTGGTCACTCCAAAATCTAATATCCAAGCTCTCCTATCAAACCTAATTGCAGTCCCTTTTTAAAATCAAATTTCGAACAACATCGCTATCTAGGTCTAGATCCAACTCCCTAATGTTTATTTTTATTTTTTTTACAAATTTCCAAACCATGGCCTATTGCCAATCCCCATACATAGAATTTAACCCTAAATCACCAAGCTTTAGATTTCTAAATTCTAATGAAACCTAAACTGTAGCCCCGAAACTTAGGGCCTATTTGATAGGCGACGATTCATGAAAAATCATGGAAAGTGTCAATAATGATTCTGCCACAATAAAATCCATGGCAAAACGGAGAATACGGGGAGTTTGCCATTGTTTGATAGAGTTTGAAAATCCTTTGAATAAGGAGGCTGAGTATAACACCCTCCCGTGGATGAGGACGAGTACAACTCCCTTGTTTAATATCTACATCTTAAAGGAGATTTTGTACTGGATAAGCTATGGGGTATGTAACTGCCTCATTCTTGCATTCTTGTATGGGTATCTGATAATGTAGTTATCACCATGTGGAAATCCTTACGAAAGATCCTGCCCTCTCATCTGCCTCTCTTTGACCTTGGATCCCAAAAATAATGATGTGCGCTTAATCGGTAGACATGTGGGGCACACTATAGTGCCTGTGTGAAACCCACAACGTTCCATCATTTACGACGGCTCATACTAGGGTGAGAGCCCAACATTGTGGTAGATCCATGATTCAAGTGGGCCATACAAAAATCCCTAAGTAGGGATTCCAAATCGAAAATTGAAAGTTTTGTGGGGCCCACAAAAGCTTTGGGTTAGTATGATAGTTGTGCGCTCCCTCCATCCTTGTTGGAATCACCTTGTGAAGGGCATGGATTGCCCACAAAAAATTAAGGAGAGCCCCGGGAAGGTTTCAATGGTCGGTGTTTTAAGAAAAACTTTCCTGTGGTGTGATCCACTTGAGTCTTGGATCCTAGGTATTCAATAACGGTAACAGCTATTGTCATTATCGTTACTATATGGTTCGTAATTTTTTGTTTTGTTTTTGTTTTTGTTTTGAAAGGTTATAGTACCGGAGATTGAACCCTGGATCAGTTCGTTATGGCCTTTTTTTAAAAAAAAGAACTATATCGGCCATATAACATGTAACGGTTGCCACGATTAATGGCCATTTCGCAATCATTTTTAGTATCTTCCGTGGATTTGCATAATCTTTGAACACATTCTAACGGGATCTTACAAAGGTGATGGACAAAGTGGATTTTACTGCTACGCAACGGTAGGTCTCATATAACACATTCTAATGCAAGGGTTGTATGGCATAGTGCTTTCCGTTACAACTCCATATAACAGGTGTTATGGGAAATTCCCATCCAATATGGATGGTTCAAATTGGACTTGACTTGCATTTAACCCGTGGTTATAGGATTCCTCTGTTACCCTAATCTCTACAGGCCTTACTGTGGTGTTATAGTTATAAACCCTCCATCTGTCCATCTCATCAGCTCACTTTACGACATCAGCCCAACCATGAGGCAGATCCACTCCTCAAGTGGGTCCCACCACAGAAACAATGGGGATGAAAACCCTGACTAGTGATACCTTCCTAGTGCCCACCGTGATGGGTTTGGATGAGTGTTTTTTATGGGTTTGATCTTTTGTATGCATGGTTCAAATGAGGGTTCTCATCTCTAATGGATGGACTGGCTTTACAAAATCAAAACATAGTGGGCCCCATAGAGCTAGGATGTTCTATAAGGTGCCTTAACCAATGTTGCAGACAATTTGGCTTCATATGAAGCAGATTTGCCAAGATTTTCCATGCCATTTAAAAAAACAAAAATAAAAATTTATGCACTTGATTTTGTCAGAGGAAATCGACCTTAGAAAAGTTGCAAAATCCTGGTGAATGAAACATGATGAAATATCATATCATGTAAATCTGCCAAAATCATCCATGGTTTGCCACCTATCAAACAGGCCCTTAAACCCTAGCTTGTTAACCCTCAGCTGCAACCTGCATAGGGCCCTTATCCCCAAACCATATCTCCAATCCCAAACCCAAATTCCAGCCTTTAAAAAAAGAAAAAAAGAAAAAAGAAAAAAAGAACGTAACGAGAATATATTAAAAGAGGGAGGAACTACAAGGGGACTGCTGAGAAAGCAGCAAAAAGAAAAGAAGAACTAGAAGCCTAGAAACAAAAGATCAGCGTCACCAAGACCACTGATAGAACCTGCCCATTCTATGACCAAAATTTTGGCCCTGGCCCACACCGCTTGAACTGAAGAATGCTTATCATTAAAGCATTTGCCATTCCTTTCCTCCCAAACAGACCACCAGGTAGCAAGCAGAGCCATACGCCAAATGCGAGATCGGATCTTGCCCAGTTTAAAACCATGCCACGAAGGAAGCATATCAGAAGTAGTTTCCGGGATACAGCTGCTGATGTTGAATTTGCTGAAGAATTCCCACCAAATTTGGGAAATAAATGGACACTGAAGCAGAAGGTGATCCACTGATTCCTCATTCTGCATGCAGCAGAGACAAACATTACGAAACCCTACCCTATACCGCACTAAACCCAACTGTAATGTTGTGGTGGTAATCTCACGAAGAATTTGTGATGGTGGCAGTCCCACCCATGTGTATGCCATCCAACCTGTCCATCAAGTGGGCCTCCCCATGAAGCCCCATACAACACCAAACCAACCGTACTGTTATGGTGGTGATCTCTCAGAAAAAAATTATGATGGTAGCAGTTGTTTGTGGGGCCCCATCTACGTGCTTGCCATCCAACCTGTCCATCAAGGGGGCCTCCCCATGCAGCTAAAAATTCAGGCTGAACCAATCATTAGCGGGCCACACCATAGGGAGCAATGGAAAGGGATGATGTGCCATAAAAAAACTCATGGATTCTGTGTGGGGCCCATCATGGTGTGTGTATGCCATACAACCCTTGCATTAGGTGTGCCCCACCATGATCATGGAATGCCTAGAAATTAGGTCAATCCAATCACCAGATATGCCATCACACCGAATTTAGGGGTTTAGAGAATATTTTACATTTATCTTTGGTGTGGTCCACTTGATGATTGACTTGGCATTTAATATATATATATATATATATATATATATAGGATTATCACCATATGTGTGGCTGTGTGTACACAAACACACACCACATGCACACACACATGCACGAGTGCACGCCTGCCCACTCACCCATCTATAGTGGAACCTAAACCAATTGATATGGATGATGCTATGATACTGTCTATGAGACCTAACAAAGGTGTTAAAAAATGGCTATGTAACGACCATAGCGGCCGTTATGTAAAAGTAACGGGGTAAACTGTTGCACATTACGGTGTTGTAACGGCTGTTATGGGGAAAAAAAAATGAAACAGTTTTTCTTCAAAAAAAAGAAGAAAGCTGTAATGGCTGTTACAGCTTATATTGTAACGGTAAAAGTGGTGGCCATTACAGCCACTATTACTGTTATGGAATACCTCAACCTCAACACAAGATCCTTTAAAAGCATTAAAACAACTAAAAGTAGTCAAAGAGAGAATGGAGGTGATTATCCTTTTAAAAAAAAGGTAAAAAAAAGAAAAGAAAAGAGATAATAGAGATGATTGGGAATTGAATGCTGCTGCTGTTGCTTGTGGGCATTTGCTGGTATTGTGTGGATGGTTTCAGTGTTGGGAGATAATTTTTCCTTGCATTCTTTCATACTTCATTGTCATGATTTGGAGGCAAAGTAAAACTAAAAGAAAATTTATGAGGCAGTTGTAGAATGCAAAAGTTTAGATGCAATCTATTTTTTGATTGGTAGCATTTTTATGTGATATTCTGTTCCTGATTGCATTCTGCAGGAATGCCCTGCTGGCACTTTCAAGAATGTCAGCGGATCTGATGGAGCTCTTTGCCTACAGTGCCCACCTGACCAGCTTCCGCATCGAGCCACATTCATAAATATCCGAGGTATCTGTATACTATCTGCTTGTCAGCTCCACTATATTTAAGAATATCGCATATAGGGGCTGAATGCAATTCTGTGCTCAGAACTTTATTGTAAGCATGGGTTTGCATCCTGCCATTAGAGAGGGAGTTGCATTCCATCAATACTTTGTCCAGATGTTTTGAAGTTTTGCAACATCGCATTGTATTATGATTATCTTCAGCTTTCTTTCTTCTGGAGAGGCATTCAAAATACACATTCTCAGATTTATTTCAAGATAACTAGAATTTTCAAGATTGCTATTTATAGCTTTTTGTGTCAAATTCGCTCCAAAAATTTGTGTTTTTTGACAGGTGGTGTTGCTGAAACTCCTTGTCCTTACAAATGCATTTCGGACAGATATCACTTGCCACGCTGCTATACTGCTCTCGAAGAGTTGATATACACTTTTGGTGGGCCATGGTTATTTGGTCTTCTTCTCTCGGGTCTTCTTGTCCTATTAGCTTTGGTGCTCAGTGTTGCACGCATGAAATTCGTTGGTACTGATGAATTACCAGGCCCTGCTCCCACTCAGCATGGGTCTCAAATTGATCACTCCTTCCCTTTTTTAGAGTCACTGAATGAGGTGTTCTTCCACTTCTAATGTCTATACTGCCTTAATGCAATATCTACATACACTGGCAACCTTGTGTAGTGGCAACCTTACATACTTTAGTTTTTATTTTTGAGGGTACTTAACTTCTTCTCATCCTACATACAGGTATTGGAAACTAATAGAGCCGAGGAGTCCCAAAGTCATGTGCATAGAATGTATTTCATGGGTCCTAATACTTTCAGTGAACCTTGGCACCTTCCTCACTCTCCTCCAGACCAAGTAACAGAGATAGTGTACGTGAGATGTTCACAGATCTCCTGCTGTTATTTCCAATCGGACTTACTGGAGAACCAGAATGTCATTTGCAGCTGCACAAATTCTTCCCATTTGTGTAGCTGGCAACTGTAAAGTCTTAATTTGGTATTCCTGTTGACTGATGTTTCTTCTGAAATATGAAAGTATAATGGTTTTTGTGTTCGCTTTTTTGTATTGCAGATATGAGGATGCATTCAACAGATTTGTTGATGAGATTAATGCCTTGGCCACTTATCAATGGTGGGAGGGATCCGTCCACAGCATTCTTTCTGTTCTTGCATATCCCCTTGCTTGGTCATGGCAGCAATGGCGCCGGAGAAAGAAATTACAACGGCTTCGTGAATTTGTTCGATCAGAATATGATCATGCATGCTTACGTTCTTGCCGTTCACGTGCTCTATATGAAGGGCTTAAGGTTCTTTTCTACAATAGTTCTCTTCCATTGTTGTGTTGCATATTCATGTTTATGCACGCACGTTGGGCATTTTATTGTCCAGATCATAGTTATTAAAATCCCTAGTCACTTTGGGTTGGTTAATTGACTTGTGAGTATAGATCTATATGCATATTTATACATTCTACTTCTCAGTATATTTGTGCCTGCTTTTTAAGTTTTTCTTGTTTTGCACTGTCAAAGCCAATCTGACTGTTACATTCTACTGTTTATGCAGGTGGCTGCCACTCCAGATCTAATGCTAGCCTATATAGATTTTTTCCTCGGTGGAGATGAAAAGAGACCTGATCTTCCTCCTCGTCTTCATCAAAGATTTCCCATGTGTTTAATCTTTGGAGGCGAAGGAAGTTACACGGCTCCTTTCTCTCTTCACAGTGATAATGTTCTCACTAGCCTCATGAGCCAGGTACTTATTCAGATCCTGCTAGAAGCTACTTAGTTACAGCTACCATGCATCCAACCAACTCATGGGCATGCATTGCTATGGTTGGATGGTACATTCTGTGTTCTGGTAATTGTTGATATATTTCTACTCATCTTACAGTCTGTTCCATCGACCATTTGGTACCGGCTGGTGGCTGGATTGAATGCAAATCTGCGCTTGGTTCGCCGTGGACACCTGAGAATGACATTTCTGCCTGTCATCAGCTGGCTTGAAACTCATGCAAATCCTGCTTTGAGTGCACATGGGGTGCGGGTTGATCTTGCCTGGTTTCAGGCTACAGGATTTGGTTATTGCCAGTTCGGTCTTGTTGTATATGCAGTTGAAGAAGAATCTGAGACTCCAGCAGTTGAAGATTCAGTTGGCGCAATAAGAATTGACCAACGATCAAGGTAGCATGAAAATTTCAAATTCTATTACACTGTCATGTTGCATTTGTTGTTGCCTGTACTTTAATGCCATTGAGTGGTCAACATTTCTGTTTATTTTCTTTTGTGTGTGCTCTGCAGTGCATATAGCATCCATAGAGATAATCCGCCAGGAAATTTGAGGAGCCATGAAAGTATGATGACACGTAAAAGGATATGCGGAGGTGTTTTAGATACTTGTAGCTTGCGCATGCTTGAGGAAAAGAAAGATATATTCTACCCTTTCTCTCTAATACTTCACAATACTAAACCTGTTGGCCACCAGGTATGTACAATGCAATCCTAAAAGTATGCTTTTGTCTTTTGCCATGGCAATCTTGTTGACTTGTCATTTCTTATCATTGCAGGATCTTGTTGGTTTGGTCATCTCAATACTACTTTTAGCAGATTTTAGCTTAGTGCTACTTACTTTGCTCCTGTTGTATTCTATTTCGTTGGTGGACTTCATGTTAGTTTTGCTGATCCTTCCTCTGGGCATACTTTCTCCATTCCCTGCCGGAATCAACGCTCTATTCAGCCATGGTCCTCGGCGATCAGCAGGTCTTGCACGTGTATATGCTCTGTGGAACATTACATCCTTGATTAACGTGGTAAGCTGCTCTCTCTCCCAAAACATATTTCCCCTCCTCAATCATAGAGCCTGCTTTATGCTCCATTATTGTGCAATATTTTCAATGTAATTGAGTGGGTCGCTATAAAATGTTAGCTTGAGGGTTCAGAAAGCCAGCATGTTATGAAGGATTTCTGACTGTCCATCTCTAGTCTTCTGCAATAGGCAAACTACTGCTGCTACTGTTAATAATAACACAGATTTTTTAAGGAGTTCTTGGGGGTGGCTCGAGCTGATCTCAGGAGGGGTTGGATTAGAAGTCTCTGCCAAGAGGCATGTGGAAGCTCAATTTTGGCAGGAGCTCCAGAGGGAATCTTGGACTGGCTGGAATTTGGGAGGGGGTCAAGATGAGGTGCAGTGGATCTATGCGGGCCCTGTTGGGGTTGACTCAAATGATGTGGAGGTGAAGGCCCTATGGCAGGTCTTAAACAACTTCTCCACTTGCCTGCTCCTCCATCATAAGAAAAAGGGATCCTTTTGTAGTACACTCGGAGGTTGGCAAGATGGGTGGGGGAAGTCAGAAAGATGGATCTCTTGGTTGATTCCGTTCACTTCCCCAGCGAAGGAAATGATGTACCTGGTAGCTTTGGGTGGCAATGGATTAATCTTGAAGCACTGTTGTTTGGAGATTCCTTCTCCTTGTAATCTATTTCTTTTTCTCTCAAGCCCTGTTTGGATCTGCTTGTGGAAAGGGTAAACCTGATGATGACGTAGTTATCATTTCCCAAGGGACTATTCTGAATTCCTGTCAATAGGTGTTGTTTGGATTGGAAGTGGAATTCTCATATCCATTAGACAACTGTCACCTAGTTTCTTGTGCCATAGAAACTTAACTATGGAAAAGTCTGATTACTTTGCAGATTGCAACCTTTTCTTTGTTATCCAAACAACACAAAAGGTCACATCATTGGAAAACCTTTTCATTTATCTGGATTTTTATGGTTTTCCTCATATCCAAACATAGCCTAAATAAATTTCCCATCCTCAAAGAAGAAACACAGATTTTTTTAATCAGCAAAGGAGAATAAAACACTGTTATTAGAAAAGAAGAAGAGCAAAAAGGATAGTACAAGTCAATAGGGCTGGCAACGGGCAGAGTTGGGGCTGAGCAAAAGAAAAATCATTGTGGCTTGCAATGGGCAGAGATCGGGCTGAGCAAAAGAATTTTTTTGAGTAGGCCCTGACACATGCAGTTCAAAATCGAGCTTGAGATTTGTCCAGGCCTGACAATTGCTAACCGTACTGCTTGGGGCACCCTGTTGCCAACTGTTAACAACCTTGGTAGCCCCTCCAAGAGAGTTTACATTTAAACAGAACATAAATAGTTTTTATTAATGGTGTTTTCATATGAATGTGTCATGCCAACATTGAAAGTGGGATCATATCAGGAAAGGGATTAGTTTTACAGTATTTGTTTTTCTGTTTGTTTTTATGTTTGTCACGCTAGACCATAAAATTTATTCTCAGTGTTCAGAATATTGGTATCGCGTTGTGTATCGCATCCTTGGGATACAAATACGTATCGGTTATCGCACTGGATAAATTGTTTGTATTGGGTAATTTATCGCACTTTTTGAGAAACATGGGGAAACATTGGGAAAATGGTTGAATTTTTCAATAAAACTTTTGGGATTGTTAAAAGGAACTGAATACACACTTTTAAATCAGAACATCTCAAAAAAGAAGTGTGCATAATAGGTTTCCTTTATATAGGGTCCTAAGATATGCGTTGTTTGATTCAACTAACGCAACTATATTCAAATTGAATGCATAACATTTAGAGTGTATGTGATGATCATTTCATCAAACACTCCTAAATGCTTCGAAATTAGTCTCAATTGACAATTGTTTGAAGTGAAATTTCGAAAAAAATAATTTAATATTTTTTAAAATTAATTTTTAATAAAAAATTATTTTTATTTTCTGAAAATTGACAAGGACTTGATAAATCAGTAGATCAACCCTCATGCATGCTTGATTTCATGTTTGGAGTGCAACATTGCAAGCAATTTGGGAGAAATTGGGGAAATTTTGAATTTTCCTCAAATTTCATCAAATTTTGAAATTAGTGTATGTGATGATCGTTTAATTAAATACTCCTAAATACTTCGAAATTAATCTCAATTGAAGGTTGGTTGAAGGAAAATTTGAATTTTTTTTTTTTTTTTGTAAAAGAATATGGCGAACTAATGGATATCGAAGTCAAAACTCCGACTCGATGATTTTTCATGCAAAACATGAAGAACTAATGGATTTGTAGCCATTTTGACATTGATTTAACATAATTTCAACAAAAAGGGATCAGGCATTGAAAATGCTCACCGGATCGAACATGTGAGATATATCGGCACTGCTTGTGTGTTTCATATTGCACAGGTGGGATACAAGATATATCGTGGGATATATCGACATATATTGTCGATATTTAAAACATTGTTTCTTCTGACAAAATCAATAAATGTTTGCTTTTTCCATTGTGTTGAACTCTTATTGGTAAGCTTTTATGCATTTACACCTTTTTTTTTTTTTTAATGATTTGCTACTGACGGTAGCATCGAGAGAATGAAATACGGTTCTAGCTTTGGTTGATTGCTTGATTCGTCCCCTTATGATGGTCCATTATGCATTTCTTTAGCTTAATACTTAGCGATGGGGCATTTCTTTAGCCTAATACTTAATGATGTACTTTCATTCGGTTCTAGCCTTGGTTGATTGCTTGATTTGTCCCCTTACGATGGCCCATTATGCATTTCTTTAACTTAATACTTAACGATGAGGCATTTCTTTAGCTTAATACTTAACGATGTACATTTATTCAAGTATTCTGCATGGGAGATTTAAAGAATTGTTTGATTTCTTGCACTTGTTAATCTCTATGATGTTTACACATATATGAGGAACATTTTCTGCACTTTCATGTTGTTATGTGTCAGATGGGCTTATTCAGCAAGGGTTTCTATCGTTGGAATTAGGCATTTTGGTGTTAACACGGTCTCATTGGGTACCAAAATATTGCACTTATTAGTACAAAATCATCCCTAATGAATCTGAAGGATTTAGTTTTAACAGAAATGCATGTTTCATACAAAAAGATCCTCTGGACACTCCGCCCTAGTATAGGTGTTGGCTACATCATTTCATCCTCTTGAAATGTATATGCCTAAATGATGATTAAGCTGAAATCTTATCCATAATTCGGGCCAATTGCTAGTGACATGGATTCTTCAACACCCAAGAATAAAACTTTACAATCCTTCAACAAGAAGAGAGCTAATTAGGAACATCTACAAGTCTAAAACTGGCATTTTGGCAGTCAAAAAGGGGTCCGAATCCAGCAAGGAGACCCGCTGTCTCCTATTTTATTCATGGTGGCAGTGGAGGCTCTTTGCAAGCTGTTTGATCACGCAGTTGAGGTGGGGGTGATGACAGGTATGTTGATCAACAAGGATGGAGTACTTGTTATGCATTCTCAATATGCAGATGTCATCGTCTTCGGGGATGGTTCTAAGGAAGAGAAGCAATGTGAAGCTTGTACTGATGTGTTTTGAGATAAGTCCCTTGACTCCATATCAATCTAGCAAAGAGCAGTATTTCTCGGTTCAATCTTGACGAAGACCCAGTATCAGTTTTGTGGAGATTATCGAGTGTAGACTAACCAAGCAACAGGCGAAAATCCCCAGTTTACCTCTGGTTACACTTACTAGCAAAACAGGCATTGAATCCTGGGGCGTAGTTTGATTCTTTAGTTTATGTCTTTCGAATAGTTTGAGGAACTTGCTGGTGTATATGATACTGATGTTCAAATGCCCTTTGATGGTGGTGACTTGGAAAAGATGCAAGGAAAATTCTTATGGAGCAGCAGGGAACATGACAACGAAATCTACCTTCTATATGGGTATGATGTCTGTAAGCCTATTAATGAGGGTGGGCTTGGGATCAGGCAAGCTCGCTAGTCAATGAGGCTCTCTTGGCTAAGGGATGGTGGTGTTTGGACTAGGTGGAGGCGCCTCTGTTGAGGAACATTCTTTTGGCTAAGTCTTCTTCTTCTTCTCCTTTTTTTTTTTCCTTCTGAAACGATGATAATTTTATTTCATCACGATTGAAATGATGATAACTTTTGCCTAAGTCATCACGATTTAATCCTTATCCCAACTGATTGGGGTCAGCTGCACAAATCCAGTATGCTTCTTTTGGCTAAGCATGCTTTGAAAAATGGCAGGAATGTGAAACCAATAAGCAGCAGGAAAGGTTGAGCAATTTAGTGGGCTATATCATTGTTGTACCTCAGTTTTTACATAACAAATTCAGGGTTGGGTGCGATGACAATGTCAGAGTTTGGGAAATTAGCTGGTGCAGCAACATACTCCTAGCAGATGAAAATTTTGAATCCATTTATGCCTTAGCCATTAGCCACTAATAAAGGAAAATTGGTTGTGAAATCTGTAGAGAAAGGTGCAAAAGGTAATGACTTGAACCCGCCTTTTAGAAGAAATTCAAGACAGGCTGAGATCATTGAACTAGAATACATGATCTACTGAAAGGTACGTACATTCATCCAACAGCGAATGACAAGATACTGGAGTGGTCAGTCGAGCAGAAGGTTCTCTATGGTTTTTGGGGGTGGTTGCCCTGTCACAACGGGTGACCAACAGTGGATAACTTAAAAGAGGAGAGGATTCCATATCCAGAACAGACACTCCCTGTGTTGCACTGCTGAGGAAAGCATGGTCAATCTCTTCATTCACTGTCCAGTGGCTAGCAGTCTCCGGGATGCAATTTTAAAGAAGTTTGAAGTGCAGCTGGTGCAACCCAAATCAGCTCAATAGTTGGTGGATTAGAGCATGTGTGCAGGCTGGTAAGATATTGTGGAAATCATTGGCAAAAGCTTTTTTTTTTTGTGTGGAGAAGGTGGCTGGAACTTGCATTTTTAGAAGGCTAAATCTCTCCATCAAGGTATTCAAAATCAGTTACATAATAACTGTTGTAGAAAAAACAGGCCATAATGGTCCTGTAACAGTTTTTTTTTGAAAGAAAAGAAAAGAAAAGAAAAAAGAAAAAATGAGCTGTAATGGCCGTTATGGCCTGTATCATAATGGTTGTGGTGGTGGCCATTACGCCTACTGTTACTGTTATGGAACACCTTGCTCTCCATTCCTTGTCTAGTGCTTTGCTGTTGCCCGCGCGCGCGAGTGGTGCGGTAATATTGGGTTGCAGCTAGTGAGGTGTGCTTTTTAGGTGGATCCCCTTGAGGGTTGGTGCTTTATGGCACCCGCTGCTGGAGGACATCTTCAAACTCAACTTTGATGGTTGTTCCTGTGGCAACCCTTGGTGAGCTGTTGTTGGGGGCGTTATTAGGAGCCATAGGGGCTATACACGTCTTTCTCCAGCCCAGTGGGGTTTCACAAGTATAATTTTGCAAAAGCTTCAGCGATCACATGTGGCCTAAAAGTAGCCTGAGCTCAATTGTATTTCCCATTTCCCTCCCTTATTGTGGATGGGATTCAAAGGTGGCCCCTGGCTCATTATCTTCATGACTCTACACTTGGAAGTGTGTGAATCTGCTGGGCGAAGCCATAGACATTTGCTCTACTGACTGCATGATGTTCAACCACATCATGAGAGAAGCGAACAATCAAGCGGATGTGACTTGACCTTTCGTGCTCAGGGGCCCGAACTTGCTGTGGGAGGGAGGGAGGGAGGGAGGGAGGGAGAGGTCTGTGATCCTAGCTGCTATGTGGTATGTTTGTGACAAAGCAATGTGTGCAGTAACTTACAATGCAATGAGTTAAAGTACACTTTTTTAGCTGGACCTTATGAGTGAAGTATTCATTTTAACATTGTCTTTTTAATATCATGTCCCAGCAAAGGATAAATCATGACTTTGGAAAGACATGGATCATAGATGATGGTTCCTAGCATGATGTGTTCCCGTGACTTGGACTGTTTTAACAGTCTTCTTCATCCCACTTATGTTCTGAAATTTCTGTCTTCTTGAACAGGTCGTAGCCTTCATATGCGGATTCATCCATTACAAAACCCAATCGAATGGAAGACATCAAAACTTTCAACCATTGAGTTTTAGCATGTGAGTGTTCTTTACCATCTTTTGCCTGCTGGCTATTTTTCAGTTTAGTACTTGAGATCTGCTAATTCCACACGCGCGTAGATCCCAGCCGTCAACATGCTGGACATCCAAGCTTTCTATCAGGCAGATCCTATCATTTATTCATACACTGGTTGCCTGCTAGTGAGTCAACATGCCGGATTCTTGGGTGCCGTCTACACTGTGGACCCTACGTGATGGATGGCTCATATGCCCAGGCATGGAGCTAGGATCTACATGTGTGGTATTAGCAAACCTCAACATGTCATAAACATCATTTGGCCATTTTCACATTTTGGGGTTTGTGATTTAGGGATGAGGGTGGATGGTGGATGTTGCCTATGGGACTGGCGCTGTGTAAATGTGTCCAGGCACGGCTTATCGATTGGCATGTCGCTAATCTAGAAATCCAAGACCGCTCGTTGTACAGTAAAGACCAAAACGTGTTCTGGCAGTCATGACATGATGTTGACGGGTACCATCGAAGCTAGATGCATTTTTTTTTTGTTGGGTGCAGAGCTTTAGGTGAGTGATTGCCTTGTTGCGCGTTCATTTTGGTGAGTGATGGGCGCCGAGTGTTTTCATTCTGTTGCTGCTTAAAGATGAAAAAAAAGAGAGAATAGGCTTCTTACCATAATACCTCTTTTCCTGTTGATCTGTTCCTTCTTCTTCTTGCCTTCTCCCCCTCCCCCTTTTTATCTTTTTTTTTTTTTTTTCTTCTTCTTCTTCTTCTTCTTTTTTTTTTTGGGTGTACTGAATGGGATCTCAGCTGGGAGTCATGTCCAGTCAACAGACCTTTTCATCTTCAATGTGTATATATATAGGCAGGGGAGGGATTCCTCTATTCCATTTATTTCCATAGCTAATAATTTGCCTTTTCACTATTTCCATGTACTACCATGTGATGCCTTTGCTGTGATGAATTTATTTCCACTCCTAACCCTATTCAACTGACTCGCTGATTTATGAAGTTTCACCGATTTGATCTATCAAGATCACTTTAATCCCAATTTCTTATTGCTGCCTGTTTCTCCGGTGTGGTTAAGTTTCATCAATTCGATCCTTTCGGATTGAAACTTCAATGAGGCAATGGTGGTCCAACTGCCCCATCAGCAGCCTGATTTTCTAACTTGGTTGATTGGGGAATGCTGTTTTGTCATGCCTGTCACCGCTATTGAATGCAGTTCAGGTGGGTCGCTGTGTTTGGGTATTTTGGCTGAAAACCAAAGTGAATTTTGGTAGCTTTTGGCTGGTCAGCTGTGAACTTTGCCAGTTGAATGTGGACTAGTGCTGTCTTGGGTGTGTGCTTTCTTTTCGTGGTGGGTGAGCAGTATTTTTTTCAGGTCAGTGATCGGATGGTTGCATCCATAAATCCCCTTGATTTGTTGTGTATTTTTGTCTATATTCAAGTGTACCAACAGATTGGGTCCTTGCTCTTGCTCGGGTGGTAGACTCTCAGGAGTTACAACTCCCGGTCAAGGGTTCAAGTACCCATAGGTGGTGAAATTCCACCAGCGTGAGTGTGTGGGGTGTGTCTGCGTGTGTTAAAAAAAGAAAAAAAGAAAAAAAAGTGTACCAACAGATCCGTTTTCAGCATTGCTCGTTGATCCAGCCATGATGAGATTTGCTTGTACGCAACTTCTGATATGGGTGTTCAAAAGCCGATGATATCCTTTTCCCAATGATAACACCATCAACTGTAGGTCGCTCTGCCAAGGGTGTTGGCGAGGAGATTGAGGTGATTTCTAGCACATGCTAAGGTAAAAGTGCATCCAAGATCTGGTAAGCATCGTGTTGGTCCGCCACAAATGCCTTGGTACAGAAATCAGGTCAGAGCCATGTGGGTCCCAGTAGGCTTGCCGTGCCCCAGAGTTCAGGTCGTTCCACTAATTAGTAAGTTGAGACAACAATTAAAAAAATAGAGGATTAGCAAACAGATGTCCAGCAGTCAAGTTCCATGTATGCGTTTGGCCAGGGGAGGTTCTGTCATGATGTGCCCCACCCATATGCGAGTGGATTTGGCAATGTTGAGTGGACGTGCTGGTTATTTTTACTACTTTTTGGGCAAGGGCAAGTTCATGGTTTAGCCCATCTGCTGAGTGGATTTGAACAGGTACAGGGATACCCAAGCTGACGGTCTCCAAACAGCCTTGTTGCCGGAAAATTCACTGAATGGATGGTGGTGATCATTGAATCAGTGACCATTTAATGTTCAGTTGGGAAAAGGGTGTCAGATCAAGGGATTAGAAAGAAGGGATGCTGCACTACGTAGAGCCAAATGTGCTGGAAATGGAAGAGCCATTCTTACACTGGTATTTAGGCCAAGGGTTATCCGGGCAGGCATAGCATATCGGCCATGCACATATGAGATGGCAAAACCATCTGTTGATAGCAGATAATCGCAACCAATGGCCATTAACTGATGAATGCTGGTTTATTTGGGTTTAGTCCAACCCTGTCATCCGGTTTATTTAACACTATTCAATTTGCTACTTGTCTACTGTGCTTGAAACTAGATGTTTAACTAGTGGGCATGCGTATTTAGCTCTTGTAGCCATGTCTGGCCTGGCCCCACCTCTTCTACACACACACACACACACACACACACACACACTATCGTTGGATGGAGAGCTTATTTATCTCGGCCAATCTTGAAATGATAAGCACACGAACGGTCCAACTCAGCCAGGTCCTGAATTTCCCAGTGTTAACCTGGGTTTCACCGACAGTGCCCATTTAGAGAACCTGGGCTTAGCCAGGGACCTGAATTACCTACTGAGTACTGAGTCCACTTCGGTTCGAAAAAATGCAAGCACCAATGTAGTATTATTTTGTCACAAAATTGTTACTTTCTTCTGAAAAGCCAATAAATAACAGGCAGTTCTTAAGCAGAAAATACTAATACTAGTAGCAATACAAAATGAGATTTTTTTTTTTTTTTTGGTAATTAGGAGATGAGGGAGATGCCTTGGAGAGTTAGGGAATCTGCGAGCGCTTGATTTGCAGCTTACGCTGTCAAAGAACACATATCCGGTAGCATTGGAACATGTCCCTGGGGCCTTGGAGTTGCATAGGAATGACGTCTCGATGGTGCCCATCCCACAGCAAGCTTTTAACGCTTCGAAGAAACCTATGGCATTTGATGATTACGATTACAACTTTTAGAAATCTCAGCCAGAGAATTTACCATTTTACTAGCATCATTATGCAGAGTTTATATGAGAGATTTTATTTAGGTGGGAAATGGGCGTAGATGGGCTGACTCTGGGCCTGAGGTATCAAAATCTCTCTTGAGATGGGCTATCCAATCAGCAAAATACTCAGCCCACTGTTGTTAACTACATCCTTTGATTGGCCTATCCAAGCAGCCCAAGCTGGGTTCAAAATGGGTTGGACTCTAGTGGGTCAATGCCAGCCCAACCCAATTGCTACCCTCGGTTATTCATGGTATATGATTGAACTGTTGATTTTTATTTTTATTTTTCTCCTTCAATCTTTTCTTTCTTACTTGATTTTTTTTTTTTTTAATTTATCTCCTTCATCTTTTCTTTGTAACCATCCCTTCGTATGTTATGGCCACCTGATGAGTGTACCAGCCTGATCCCTTGGCAAGGAATCCACATTTAGACGGCTAGGATCACATGTGCTGAGTTGGCAAATGTAGGGCCATGTAAGGGAACCGGGGCAGACATCACTATATATACATGCTTTGTAGTATGTATGTACAGATTATTATTGATATAATTACCATGTTTTCAAGGATTATTGATGAGATCGAAGAGAGGGTTGTAGATGTCAAAGACAGCGATCTTGAGGCCAGATGGCTGATCCTGTAGCTGGGCTACTGCTGAATTGATCTTTCCATTAAACTCCCGTGCATCGTCGTTGATCCTTGCAATGCAACCATTGCTCCCAAACCCAAAAAGAGTAATGGTTGCAGGCAGGCAGCCTAATGGCGGGGAGCGATGTAACACCGATCCTTCTCGCTCCCATAGCGTATAGATCCTGGCAGCACGTCGAATTATATTCATTGAAAATGTATACATTTTATCTATAATAATAAAATGTCCATTTGCACCATACATATTGTGGGCCCCACCATGTATGTGCCTAGCATGTTGGTCCACATTTCATGCAAACATGTGGCCCACCTGATGATCAGATTTGACTTGATTATCAGTCCATGGTACATATCCTTTGAGGCCCACTTGATGGAAGGCCTCCATCTTTAATCATATCACTGGGAGAAAGTGATATTCATGGATACGAAAATATTATCATTATCACTGATAATCGGAAAAGCGGGAAAACATGAAAAAATTGTAGAATTTTCCGTGAAACTTCATGAGATGCTAAAATACACATTTTTGAATGGTTAGGAATAAATAAAAAGTTTGCAAAAAGAATATATACACAATAAGTCTCCATTTAATTGGGGGCTTAAAAGTATGTGTAGTTGTAAGAAACAATATAATTATTCAATCATCCATTCAACCTTCCGTCCAATCATCTATTGATATTGTAGAATATCGGCAACTTATGATATTTTGCCAAAAAATCATCAGCAACTGGAAAGGAAACAAAAGATTGTGGTATTGATATCGGGCATGTTGCGATAATAATAATATTAAGATATTATCAATATTAGCAACAACAAATTGAAAACTACATAAAACAATGTGCTCATAAAAAATGAATTTTTTTTTTTAATAAATAAACTTTATGTGATATCTCTACTTTGGTGATATTATTAAAATATCGCCAATACATGCAAGTGTCACCTAGAATTCAGGCAGTTGAAAATATTGATGATATCAATACATTGGCAATATAAGCGACACATAGAATTTACACAATTGAAAATATTGACGATATCGATACGTTGGCTATACTTAACGATACATTGTTGATGCCTGAAATCTCTAATACTACCGGTGTTATCGGTATCGCCATGAGAATCGGTATCGCTATGCTGGAGATAACAAAAATATCGGAGATAATTCAAACAATGGGAGGAAGAGAGAAGACCTTAATGAAGCTTGAGAAGATCTTGACTAGGATCTTCGAGAACTCATCAGACGTGTAGACTTTGTAAAGGTATGGATTGATGTAGTAATTCCGTACAAAATCACTGCTTCCGGCACTCAGTAGATATAATGCTTGTGAGATGATCGCCGCTGATTCATTGCTTCCCGCCACAACCACTAACTTCGATTGGTATTCCTTGTAATATTCCAACTGCTGTGACAGTGGAATCGCATGCTGATCGGAACAACAACAACTTACATCACGAACAATGAAATTTGTTTGAGAAATAGCCAGTTTTAGAGGTTTCAGGCCTATTTGGGTGTGTAGCCCAGACTGAGAATGGAAGCAAACAGAAACAGAGCTGTCTGGCACATCGCACAAAATGTGGATGACTGGATACGCTAAAGACCCGTTTGGATACTTGTAAATTACAATTACTTTTGTTAGCACATCCAAACGGGCCGAAGAGTGTGTTTGGACCATCACAACGAACTTCAATAATCTATACTACAACATTTCAAATGATCAAATTGCAATTACTTTTGTTAGCATTTATAACGGCAGTTTGTGCTCCAAATTGAAATTGCATTGCTTGTTTGATTAAACCCAATATTTGCAATTCACAATTCAATTCACTTGTATGTCCAAACACAACTTACATGGTACCCAAGATTAGAATGGATGATAATGGGGTGGGCCATTCTCATCATGGGCACCATATGGACGCTCTCGACGGCATTTTTAGGTAGAAAAACGTGTGCGCCAAAACATGATAAAGGAGTTTTTAGCAATTCTAGAATCAGTAGTGATTATCAACTAATATCAACTAATAACATACATACAAGATAGCGGTTTTATTCTAATAACCAGACGCTGCAGATGCGAAATTGGCTCCAATGAGAAGGTTCCTCCCTGACGCCTGAGGGCTGAGAAATGCAGGAGGGTAGTTGGTGAAGCCTAGATTCTCAGCTGCAATGGCAATGCAAATAAAAACAACATCATCAGTTAAGTGGGCCACGCTTCTTCGGTGGACACTGATCTCCTAACCTCCAATTTTAAATTTTGAGTTGGGATTTCTTGGGTGAGAAATCCCAACTCAAAATTTAAAATTGGATTTTGGAAATGCATGGTCATCTCATTTCTCTTCTTGCCTGTAATATCAGTGGCCAATTTCCCATTGCAGAACCTCCCCGTCGGCTCATGGATGATGAAATCCCTCCCGTAGGGTGGAAAATCTGCTTTGAAGATTTCATGGAGATAGTTATTGTTCCCCACATCGACGGCGGAATCGCCAAAGGTTATGATGGCCGGAACGAGCGTTGTCGATGACTGTGCATGGCCAAAGATGACCAACGTTGATAAGAATACGATCGACACTGCTCTGATGGCCAATGCCCATGTCACTCTACCATTGTAGGTGGGCCCCACCATCATGATCATGATCATCATCTTGTTCTTGTTGATGAAGAATGCAGAATGATGTTTTATTAAAATAGCTTTTGGGTCTTTGAAGTTGTTAAACTGCCTTCATAGAATGTATCATACAGGGAAAGCACCATACTCCAGAGTAGTTCATGGCTTGATTTTTGCAACGAAATGTCCATTAATCAAGTGGTTAGGATCATCCAATCAGCAGGATTTTTTGGTAATGTCCCATCTACAGTGGGTCCCATGATTTGTAGCCTTTGGATTTAGGTATATGTTTGCCACGTATACGCTAGGGTTTGTTCATGCGTATGATGTGCTGTGGTCTGGCAGAGGAGGGAGAGAGTACTAATCTCTTCTGGACCCGAACCCGATTAGTTATTGCAGCTACTAAGAAGACCCACTATTATTTGGGTGCATGTGTCTACTTGGCAAACATGTGAATCATCCCAGCTGTCGATCAGTGGGGCCAATCTGGAACATGGACGGATGTAACAATCAGGCCTGTCCACTCATCAGGTGGATCTGTTTGCAAGAAACAAATGGAAGGATAGAAAGTACTAGAGTACCCAAATTATATACAGTGGGCCCACCTGATGACTGACCAGCCTAATTATTGGGTAAGGAGATCTTTGCCGTGGGACCCACCTGATGAACGGCTCGGATGATCTACAAGTGCGCAGCAGTGGCATGTATTACAGTACACGTTCTGGAAAGCACACGCGTGTGGAACTTGAAAAACCCACTTTGTAATATCAGTGGATTAGACTTGGCTGCGTTTGGATGTACAAATGAACTGAATTGCAAAAATAAAAAAATGTCAAAAAAATAAATTACTGGTGCTTCATAATGTTCAAATTGAGGATGTGGGCAGCCCAAACCATCAGCGTGAACACCAATGGCAAGTTGGTTATCTCCATTTTCTGAGGCTGATGATATTGCAATTCAATTAAATAGTGCATCCAAACGTGATCTACACTAGAGGGTATTTAGAGCTGATGCTTATTCCATGCCTTTTCCTAAATGGTATAAGGTAGCCACCTACAAAACAAGAAAGAACTATTGCAACAGTTTTAGACTGGCCCACCTACAAAAATTACTCTACTAAATGCTTGATTCCAGGGTGGGTGGGCCATCACCGCACATGGCCGAAGATATAGGGCCCACCACGGCAGGCCCACATCTGAACCTGAAAACATTTGGTTGGGCCCAAGCTACAGCTGAGTTTTACTAACATCACCCGCCTAAACCATCAAGATGAATGAGGCCCACTTCCCATCACCGTCGGATCAAGACCAGCCCTGGCTCAGGAAAAAAAAAAACCATCTATTGAAATCCATCAATTAAGCGGCTAGGATCATTTGGAAAGAGAATGCAATGGGAGAGGGAGAAATGATATTTGAATTGGAAGAACGCGGGAGATGAGGGAAAGATGTAGGTCGTTCTTTGGGGCGGGAAAGGTGACTAATGACGGAAATGCCCTTCTAATTAATGTTTGTTTTAAAAAAATAAAATAAAAGAGATGCACCAATACTTTATATTGCTCCTAGTTTCATTGATACATTTCCACAGTCCTATGCATTGATCCAGACTGTTCATTAGGTTCAACGTATATTATTATCGGCCACCATGGAAAAATTCCCATGATTTGACCAATGTTAACCATTTGATCAATGGGATTTAATTTGGACGGTGAAGATCATTTACATAAAATAGGCAGAATCAACAATTTGGTCAATCTATTTGTTGGGTACCAGCATGGATTGATTATGATTCTAAAGAATCACTTTTTCTAGAACATTATAACCATCCCATCCATGGGTTGGAAAATGGACGGCTAAAGAAAATAAGGCCAAAAGAGTATGGACTGGATCATCCGATTAGTGCTATTTTTGGTTTGGAGGCCATGAAAATTGTTATGGACTTAATGGAGAGTTCAGATTGATTGATGGGTCTGTCAGGGTGAACCGATACAACTAGGGGCAATATAACAAATGCTGCGAGAGCACTGATAGAGAAATTACTCATGGAAAATTGATTTGGGGCCACGTGCTTATTAAGCGTGTGGGATCTAGACCATTCATTGGATGGTTCCGGGAGTGGGCATGGCCTAGGCCTGAAATCATGCTGTTCTACTCATCAGGTGGCCCAAACTTCCAGAAATTGGACGGTTAGAAATAGATGAAAAGTGGTCGGTATCCAGTGCGCATGTGTAGAGTTGAAGAAGAGTCGAACATGATCTTGGAGATCTGGCATGTATACTGGGTGGCCCTTCTGGTGACTGGTCACTGGCCAGGATCTCACACACGTGCCATGGAAGCATTCCCCCATGGGTGCTTGTAGCCACGACTTACCTAAGTTTGAATACAGATGCAACGATTGGTAACTTATTTTAACCATCCATCTTATGCTAACCAGTGGGACCCGCCAGAGTAACCTTGGCATGTCTTTTTGTGGCGCTGCCTCTCAGTCTCTTGATGTGGGCCGGGCTTCTGAATTCCTATTGTTGAAAGCAAATGAACGGTTTAAAAATATCTCAAGCCACGTTCTACCTTCAACAATAGGAATTCACAACAATTTGATGTTTGGACAATGGTCCATTCACATGCTGACCCACAGGATCAACGGTTCTCATGAAGCAGAAAATGGGCCTGACCAGCGGGTCATGACTGGGCTGACTCTCAAAGCCCGTGGTTGGCTCCGGTCGGGTCATAGGCCCCATAACTAAAGGCCAGGCCCCACATAGTTTCCGGATTTTCCTATCGGGCCACAAGCTCGATAGGGAAAATAATCTTGTGGGGTCAGGGCCTGGTACACAAACATGGCGTGATAGCCGGGTCGGGTGGCACAGGTCACATGACTCGTGTTGCACACGTGTGAGATTCAGTCCATGTTGCACACGTGTGAGAGAGATCCAATCCATCCATCTCGAGTGTCCTGCAGTTTAGCCGCTTTGACACAAAACTCACGGCCTGCCCACTCAAAAGGTGGGCCATGGCGTTTGAAAAAACGGAATACTAAGAAAGTCATTTTCCCCCATCCATCCACTTATTTTGTAAAAATGCAACCGTCTAATTTATGAATGGACCCGATCTTTTCAGTGTGGGATCTACACTCAAGGACCCCACCTAATGGATGGCTAGGATCAGGCACCCATGTGGTACCCACCCTTTTATTCCCTCTTTTAATAACAGCTCGGGCCTGGTCTGGCCTGGTGCTGACCGAGCACCTTCTCGCATCCATTCGGTGATTCGGACCATCTTGTTAGGTTGACTCTGCTGAGTCAGGCCATCCCCTGTTTTCAGTTCTGACTCGTGGTGCAGAAGCTGATCTTAGTCGATCGAGTTTGAGTTGGCTTCGATAAGCCACATCGGACTCGCACGAGTCATCAATCCATATTGATTAGGGCCAGGGCCCACCCAACCCATCCATTGCCACCGTTTTGGTCATGAGCTAGGCTGGACCTGGACTTAGATCCTGTATTCATGGGCTGGACCCACACATGTTTGGTGGTCCACTTCATGAGTCCACGCCCAGGCCAGCCCACTAGGTAGCGTAGCGAGTGGGCCATCAAACCAAGCCAACTGATCTGATCTATTGGGCTCCAGACAACACGTGCCTGGGCCCGACACGTGGAACCATTAGTCTCAGCTCAAACCCCATTCAACATCCCACCTGCGGATTACTCGTGGACGAGAACCGTCCATTAGGTTTTCGCATTAAATGTGATCAGTTGGATATCTTTTATTTTTTACTGGACAATTGAATAAAATCATTTTATTGCATCTGCTTTATACTCTGGCCTTCCCATGATGGATTTAACAGACTGGACGGTTCCGATCACCACATGTGGTCCTTAAGTATGGTAAGTTTGGGCCAGTGCTACATAATTTTTAGTGTCTCTGCGGATAAACTACCCTTTCCTACAGCAGTGCGTTATCTTGACATGTCAACTACTGTGATGCGGTAGAGTCAAAATAACAAGAATATGGCAGAGCTATACATTACAGGTGGTGGGATGACTTAACAATCTGTGCCATCCATCTAGTCGGTCTTATTATCGATGGCTTATGTTTTAAATTCGTACCTATTACAAAATCCTATCCGTCAATTTTCTTTAGTTTCCTATATTAACTGCTTAACCGTTAATCATTTTTGTTTTTGACCAGTTCCTCGAAAGGACACTCATGAGATGGCTAAGGTCGCCCCGATCTGTAATTTGAACCTTGTTCCATCCATGGAAGGGTCATTTAGGTGGACGGTCACATATTATGCGTCCTACCACGTGGACGCGGTTTGGCTGATGACCAAACACCAGCCAGCTGGGTGGGACCCACCATGGTGTATGTGTTTTATCCACACCGTACATCAATTTTCCCAGATCCTTTTAGGGTACGAGTCCAAAATTAAAGCATATCCAAAGTTCAAGCAGACCACACCACGGAAAATAGTTGAGAACTATTTGATGGCGACAAAAGTTTTGGATCAAGCTGATATTTGTGTTGAACTTTCAGGTCTGCGTAGCTCATGGACAGCTGAATGAAAAATAAACATGCCTGTGAGTTCTAGGAGAGTTTAGGAGAGTTTTAGCCGTCTATGTCATTATCACTGCTGTTTCATGTGGTGTTGGTCCACTTGAGCTTGGGATATACTTCAACTTTAGGTTTATGTCCTAAAATGAGCTGGCTGAATAGTTTTTTTTTTAATGGCGCCCGTTCAATCACCACTGTTTACTGTAGTGTGGTCCACTTGAGACTTGCATACGCCTCATTTTTGGAATAATGTCATAAAATGTGTTGGAAAAAAGGATGGACCGCATGGATGAAAGACATGTCATTTTGGTGCCCACGGCCAGCCAGAGTCCAGAGTGCTTTAGGCCATGACTGGGCTGAGTTCACGCCCATGGGTTGGCTCAGGCCTGAGTCATAGGCCCAATAAGTAAAGGCCAGGCCCAACATAGTTTATATTTGTAGGCTGAGGATTTTCCTATTGGCCCTGTGAGGGACAAGCCCAATAGGGACACTAACCTTGTGGGCCCAGATGCCTGGGACACTAACTTGGCCCGTTACCTAGTCTGGGTGGCGTGGGCCATATGACATGAGTCATGTCCCACATGTGTGAGATTCAGTCCATATTGCACACACATGAGTCACATCGGACTCACAAGAGTCATTAATCCATGTCGATCAGGGCCAGGGCCCACCCAACCCATGTATTGCTACCGTTATGTTCATGGGCTACGCTGAAGCTGGACTCGGATCCTAGATTCTGGGCTAGACCCTCACATGTTTTGGCGGGTCTAGACCGGTCCATTGGCCACCCTACTTCGATGGGCACAGCTTGAGAAGCAGCTTAATTTGAACTGAATAACTACGACCCCAAGCGTCAAGATAAATAGAAAAATCATAGGCAAACCAAGAACTTAACAGTTCTATATTTATCAAGCAACATGTGAAAGAGAGCATGAGATTTACAAAGGGAAATTTTCATTCTTTAATCGGTTGTTTTTTTTTCTTTTCAAATGAAAGGAGTGGAATATTTATATGATTGAAACCATATTTCAACGACAAAACAATAAAGAAAGAAGAGCTAACTAGGTGAAATTTAAAAGTAATTTTTATTGATGATTTATAATAATCACACTTATGATCTACTCATCTTTTGACATGAATTGAGCTTCATAGGTGAGAGAGTCATTCGGTAGAATGCCTATTGTTCATTGCTCCGTGAGATGAGCTTCGTAGGCAAGGTGGTTGATGGAGGGTGGATTTTTGATAATTTATTCATTATTTAACGTGATCACTTAGTGAAGACCAAGCTTCATAAGTAAGATGGTCCATGAAGGCGACTATCACTTAACATACAGTAAGAAAGCCTCACTACTTATGATCCGATGATGTATCATAGACGAAGGTTAAAGAGATAAACTAAAGATAAAAACTTCCATGACAAATAAACATTCAAATGGCCCTCAAAGAAAATTTTAATGGTGGGTATTCAACCACTATCATTAATTGTAGTGTAGTCCACCTAAGATTTGGGTCTGCAATTTATTATTGGAATGGTCAATATGAATGAAAAGCAGATGCGTCACCGTGGCCCCACAATCAGGAATCCACTGAAGCTGCGTACGCTTGAGAAAAGGGCTCAATGAATGTAAAAATATTTAAATGGCCTGTTTTTATATACATATGATATGACATGGACCCAAAAAGAGAAAGCAGTACAAGAGGCCATTGTGCCATCGATACAAGTCCTCACTCGTGCATATGACATCCAATATATTCATCAGAGTCGTCCCAACGTGAAAGTTGAACACCACCAAAACCTCCAATAACACGTGGGCTACCATTTGAATTTGAAGCCTTTGGATGGCTATCCATTGTTTTCTGTAGTACAGCCCTCTATGTTGTGTATATGCCATCCAACCATTGCATTCCATGAGACTTACTAAGGCAATGAGATGCCTGGAATATTAGGTCAATAAATCAGTAGGTGCACACCACCTATTAATATTATGTGGGCCACCATAGCCCCAAAAACCTCTAATCGTCACTTGGATTGTGTCCACAATTTTCTATGCGAGGTACCATTCTATTTGTAAGCCATCCAACCAATGGACCACCTGTGACCCACTATTATGATGGGATGCCTTAAATATTAGCCCTATATGGCTCTATAAAATCAGTGGCACCACGTGAGACCAACCATCATGATGGGATGCCCCAGATATTAGCCCTATATTACCTTATAAAGCCAGTAGGCGAGCCACCTGTAAAGTAAGGTTATCTAAGCATAAAAGTTGAGCACCAAAAATCCTCCAACTCAGCCATCAGAATTTCGAGTTTTTTTGTATTGTTGTCTTTTATTTCATTAAGCCTATGCATTTGTGGGGGCACTATAATGATGGAATCCTTAAATATTAGGCCTATAAAATTTTGGTGGGACTCATCCTCTAACCATTATGTGGGCCACCACATGAATTTGAGGTTTTTAAATGGTCGTATTTTATTTTTATAGAGAGGCCCACTCAACCGGTGTACTTACTCGATACTACAGTAATGATATGATAGGATGCCTGAATATTAGAACTATAGAGTAATTAGTTGGCCGACCAATGAAAACACTGACAACCTTCATCTAAAAGCCGGTTAATTCAAACAGCCGCCAATGTGGACTGGGATATTTTTGAAGTGGCCAGCGGTCACGGGACAACGTCAGACAGGTTGGAGGCTGTACCCACTCCCGGGCCGCTTCTAGAATGGATGGGAATTGCATGATGCATGTGAGAAATCCACAAAGTTCGTATGATTTGCTGGACATGACTCAAAAATGAGGTAGATTCAATAATAAAGTGAGTTGCACCGCAAGAGGCATCCAGACACTCGTGCCGTAGTGGGATTTTACCACCCGAGCAAGAGCAAGGACCCAAATGGAAACGACCTTGTGAAAAATATGAATGGCATATAAACATCACTATGGATACTATGCACATGTCCTAACACAGTAACAAAAATGAAAAAAATTAGACCGATAGATTTAATGGATTTCTCACCAGCATCATGTTGAGACCCAACTAGCTTTTCCCAGCAGGAAAACCTACTCTCCTGGTTGTAAAAATGGTTCCAAGGATATCAAAGTTTCATGGCCCCACACTGTAAATCCATTTAACGAGAATATTTTAGAGCATGAGCTCAAAAAAGATTTACATCTAAATCCCAAGTGAACCACATCATAAACGGCAGCGGGATAATGATTCTCACCATTAAAATATTCGCAAGGCCCACCATAACATCTATTTTTCATCTAATTTATTGATAAATTTATACAAATCTGGATGAAAAGAAAAAACAACCATCGTATTGATTGATCAAAAACTTCCGTGACCCCAAGAGGGTTTCAATGGTAGACACTCAACTCTCACTGTTTGATAATCGGATGTGTTTTATTTTTCGTCTGGATAGTTACGATGAGCTCGCCAATGTACGGAAAGTTGGTATATAACACGAACCTCATGATGGGACCCACTGAATTTGGTGACGTCAACACAGCAGCCATGTGGGTGGTGTGTGGTACACCAGCCAATCCGCTTCCCGCATGAAATTCCTGGCAATCCGCGTCGTTCTAGAATCAGGTTACTGAGAGGAATCTACGTCTTGCGTCACGCCTCACGAGGGTTGGCAGATTTCGTACTACCCACCGGCACAGTCCAGAGCACAGCACAGGCAGGGGCTCTGAGGTGGCCAACGTCATGTATGCATTCCATCGACACCGTCCATCCATTTTCGCATATCATTTTAGCATATTTTGCCCAGAATGAAGTAGATTGAATCCTCAAGTGGACCATACAGTGAGGATTAAACTCTTACCGTTGAAAGCTTTTTAGAGCCACGTAAGTTTTAGATCAAGCTGAAATTTGTGTTTCTATTCATTCAGGTCTATGTGACCTTATGATCAGGTTGGATAGAAAATAGATACCATGGTGGGCTCTAGGAAGGTTTCAAGGGTGAGCTTCATTATCACAGCTGCTTCATGTGGTGTGGCCCAGTTGAAGCTTGAATCTGCCTCATTTTTTTACCTTCTACTCTAAAATGATATGATAAAATGGATGTACGGTGTGGATAAAATCTACACGTCACAGTGGGCCCTTAGAGCCCCTGCCAATGCCGATCTCGGGTCAGGCGGAGGTAGTACCGAACCCGCGTGCATCATGAGTATCTCCGGTGGGTCCCACAATTTGGATGTTTTAGTTTGACTTACATGCAGCAGCAGGAGACCTGTAAAGTTGCTTAGCCTTGGGTTCAACTTGGGTAGGGCTCAACTCCAATCTGGCAGACCTGATATGATATTTTGGTCAATTCGGTTCATTTGGGCTGAGAATCTGAGATCGGGTTGGACCCGAGTTAAGGGCTCGGGCAACCCGACCCGATAGCAACTCTAATGGCTATTTTGGGCTGTCAACGGGCCGAGCGTAAGAAGAAGGCATAAAAGAGAGAAATTCTCCAGTGCTCCGAAAGCACTGTAGCGTATAGTGCTCCGAGTAAGATCAGTTCATCTACACAATTCATTCTATCAATCTGAACCGTCTATTATTTCCAGAACTTATTTCATAAGTCACCATTCAAAAATTTCAGTGAAAGATTGGGCTAATACATCCTTGATTTCGTCTTATTTTCCATTAGCCATCTCTTTTCCAAGCTATCTATGGAATGACTATGATCCCCTAGCAAAAGTGACTCTTAAAATCATAAACAATCCATGATGGGCTCTAACAAATAGATGGATTACGTTTTTTATGGGATGTATTTTTGTTTAAACAATCTTGAGTATCCATATTAAAGGCCATTGATCAATTGTGAATATTTGTTTGATTGATGCAAAGATCATGTCCAACTCAATAAAACATGGGTTAGATCTAATGAGCAACATATACCAATAATTTGGATTGATTTAGACTATACAAGTGGACCAATGCAACCAATAGTACCATAAGGTCAAGTGACTTTAGAGCATGGAAATGAGTGGCATGTGGAAAGTGCAACTTAGACTATAGAAAAAGGTGCCCCGATGTTGAGAGGGATACCGAAAGCTATTTTGCAACTATTAAGTAGGTTGTCACAATTATCAATTACAGAGCATGGTGGAATGTCAGGATCACAAGAGTTTAATAGCCTAAATTGGTACTTAAGCTTTCGGCCCATTAGTTAGGTTTTGTTAGGAGATCTCCTTAGCCAAAATCTCCAACTCGGAGCTGAACTTAATCAAAAGTTAATCCCTATTTTTCCAATTCCACATGGCTTTTCTTTTTATTATTATTTCTTTTTAAAAAATAAAACTAAAAAAATCCCATTTTCTCATCTAAGCTTTTAGAAACGTCGGTCTCCCTCTCTAATGGGAACCATACAAGAAAAAGACTACTCTTTGTCTCTTTCTCCTCAATGATATATAGAATTTTGTGCACTATTTACCCAAAAAACTCAAGTGAGAATGACTCAACCTGCTATACTCCTAGATAAGATAGGGTTGAAGGCATGGGATGTGGTTAGCCTACCAATCGAATCTTTATGAGCCCCACCGTAATCTGTATGTTTTATTCGCATGAGGTAGATCCAAACATCAGGTGGACCATACCACAGAAAACAATGGCGATTGAATGCCTAGCATAAAGAAAATTTGTTGGAGACCGCAAAAGCTTTAGGTCAGGTTGATATATTTTTTCCCTTCATCGACATGTGTGACCTTGTCTATGGCAATTGAAGATTATAATGGACCATTGGAAATTTTTAATGATGAGGGATCAACCACTGTTGTTTTCCTACAGTGTGGACCACCTGAGATTTGGATCTATCTCATTTTTTTTATTCATGCCTAACATGAAAGGACAAAATGGATGAATAGCACGTATAGAATACATACATCATGTGGGCCAACAGATCAGTGGTGACGTGTTGGCTCAGCTTGAAATCGGGTTAGCCTGGCTCGACCCTTAACCAGACTCAACTCGCTCAAGTTCCACCCTTGGTTAAGCGTTCACCTACTGCTTGTCCTAATCTGCCAGTTGTTTCAAATAATTCCTCAGGTATTCGTGTACCCCATCGACCGTTCATTCGGTGAGGCCCACCATGATCATGGTTCAGAAATAAACCAAACGAATAATCACGACAAGATGACGGAAAGAAGTCCCTGCTTCCTTGGGCTGTTTTTCCTCTTCGCATTTAGGGCTATAATTTTCCAACGGCGTCATTTCCGTGGTGGGCCACCTGATCTTATACACGCCTTTTCCACCAAATCCACTGGAATTCCCGTTTCTTAATAGTCCAACGAATATCTGCTTTCAGCAATTCAAGGAACTGCGTGTGTGAATGCATCCAACGCCGCAGCAGTGATATGGTACTCGGGCAGCGTATGACGCTTGATACTCAGGCATTCAATTATTGTACGTGCTGCAAACATTGACTCAAATTAAATCTAGACGGACCCATTGCCGAAAAGTCACAGACGTAGGTAGAAGCAATCAAAATGGAGGAGCCATCCTGACCTCTGATTAATGGACACTTGTTTGTTGAAATGGGACCACTCATAAAATTCATTTTTAGCCGTCGAATCATTGCCAACCAATCCAATCGACAGACAAGTAGTCAAGAGTAATTTCTGCGTCATTATACTTTTAAACTGGGACCGATATTTTGGACAGTAGGTAGCTGCGTATCATCCATCAAAATCTGCCAGATTATCAGAGTTTTCGTGTATATATAAAAAATTAAAAGAAACAGCAGCATGGTGATTATTCACCCCCACCTTCTAAGTTGTGGTGCATCACGGCCGTGCACCTTGCATGAAAACATTCCAATCTAAACCATCCAAAATGGGAGAGAGATTACATACGGTGCATAGCCCTAAACTCACATCGATCGAACAATAAAAGGACAATTAGGAACACATGGTTAACGATCGAAAATCAATCAGAAAAATCAGATGGTTAAGAAAAACTGATCGGTGCTTATTTAGGGTTTTGATCTATACTAAACTGGGTCAGAGATTTGAATGGCTTAGATTGTCGTATTACATACCACGTGTCGAGCATGGAGAGATTTATAATTTGAAGATGGTGGTAACTGGTAAACTATAACAGAGGTTTACTGCCACACGTATTTGCTGTCGGTGGCAGCGACAAGAAACCAGTCCAAGCGAGTGATGGCCAAAAAGACGTGTGTCATTTTAAGAAGCGATGACGTTTTGGCTGTATGTTCTTTATTTAATCGGTCGATTCCTTCTCTCCGCTGTACACGTGGAAACTCGCTTCTCAATCTAGACCGTTAGTCATTGGCCCACTTAGATGTGACATATTCCTGTGATGGAGATTTGATAGTTAGCACTCACGACAGACATTTTGCTTGAAGTTTCCATGGGTGTATTTTGGTAGTTAGGGTTCTTCCTTAGGATTACTTTAGGTCATCACTCATCTACAGAGGGGCCCAATATCTGGACGGTTTAGATTTATGTACCTGTATGCTACATGTCTGTAGGAATTATGCAGGTGCATGGATCTCGATACTCTGCCGCCTATCAAAACAACGTCAAGTCGTTCAGTGCCGTTGACGGCTACTCGAATTCGTTCACCTGCAATGAGACAAATGCAAGCGCGCAACACGTCCAATACGAACGCCACGTCGGTGGATCACTGACTGTGGGGCCCACATTGATATATGTACCTGACATGCACACCGTCCATCCGTTTTTACAGCTAATTTCAGGGCAGGATCCTAACAAAAATGAAGCATATCCAAATCTTAGGTGGACCACACCAGGGGAAACAGTGGTGATTGAATATCCACCATTAAAACTTCTCAGGGGCCACCAGAATGTTTATTTTCCATCCAACTTGATGAAAGGTCATAAAGTCATCGATGAAGGGACCACGCAAATATCAGCTTGATCTAAAACTTTTGTGGCCTACAAAAAGTTTTAAATTGTCATTCACCACTGTTTTCTGTGGTGTGGTCCATATGAGATTTAGATCTGCATAATTTTTGGGGTCGTTCCCTAAAATAAGCTGAAAAATTGAATGGACAGAGTGGATGTAAGGAAAATCAATCAAATTGGGCTCCGCTGGGATCCACCGAAGCCGCGTCCGTCCAATATAGCAGGTTTGTGTGAGATCTGGCCATTCATTGAGTGGGCCTTTTGGCGTAACTTCCCGTCCGCTCGTTAGTTGGGCCAGATATGTAAGCTTGAATCTAGACCGGTGTTTTTCCATTTCCAATCACCCATTTTTTACATCCGCGTATGGACCTTTTGATAATCTGACCAACCTGATTTTTGAGTCAGTGTGCATTCGCAGGAGGTCATCACTGATGAACGGACAGATCTTCTACGCATGTGGTACAATGCCACATGGTCCAACATCGGATTTCCAAAAAAAAGAAAATCCCCTCACCAGATGGCTTGAATGAGACTGCAGGAACATCATCCACGTGCAATGAGGGTGTATTGATTATCCTACATACTATACTTGCATGCCCAATGACGTCACCACTCCACCATCACCGTTAAAAAAAAATGGCCGTTTCAGACACGCTACGTGGAAGACCAAGATTTCGAGACGTACCGTATCCAAAACGGCCGTCAGTAATGGACGCGGATTGCGCACTACCCCCGCCCGTCCCTAGCTCCGAACGGGCAGTTTTGTGGGCGAGCCCACAGTAATGTTTCTATACATCCAAACCGTCAGTCCCTTTTGTTATATTATTTTGAGGCATGAACACAAAAATGAGGCATATCCAACGTTCAAGTGGACCACACAAAATAATAAGCTTGGTTGCGTTAAAATGCACAAAGCATTAAATGTCAGTTGCATTAAATGCAAGAGTCATATGTGGTGTGATCCATTTGATCAGCTGAATTTGATCAACTGTCCATATTTTATTTTTAGTGGACAGTTGATTAAAAATCATTCAATTGGATATGATTTATACTGTGGTATTCCCATTATGGGATTCACAAACTGGACGGTTCTGATCACCACATGTGGGCCTTGATAATGGTACATTTGGGCAAGAGGTACATAATTTGTGGTGCCTCTGCGGATAAACTACCTTTTCCTAAAGCAAAAAGTTTCCTGGTTCGGCGAACTACTGTGATATGGTAGAGCCAGAATATGGTCGAGCGATACATTACAGGTGGAAGGATGACTGATCAATCTGTGGCATCCATCTAGTGGGTCTGATTATCGATGGCTTGGGCCTGTTTGGGAGCGTGGATTTGGAACCCCCTGGATTCGCAACCCCCAGGATTGGAAACCCCCTGGATTGGCAATCCTCTCGGTGTGTTTGGCACCCTAGAGTGTGAATCAACTTTAATTCAAAAATACCTATACATGGTATATTTACGGGGGTTTGAATTTAATTACTAAATCAACTTTAATATCCCCAATTAGTGAGATATATAATTTTTGATGGTATGGTTGTGATAAGCCCACTAAAATATATGCTTTGCCTAAAAATGATGAAATTCCAAGTCTTAGATGGACCGCAAGCACAAGATCATGTCCGAGTGACTAACCAACGATTTTTAACCGTTGATTAATATGGACAATGTTTGGATGGTGCTGGACAATATTTGGACAGTGCTGATCTACATGAACAATGTTTGGACGATGTTGATCATCATTAGTGGGCCATGTGCCCAGTAGAATGATAGTGTACAGTGACATACATTTATACCTGCAACTATTGAAATGATTTTAGGTGTAATCCAAGCTCTCACCTTGGATTACAAACCCCCTCAACGAGGGGATTGGGAACCCCCTGGATTGGCAATCCCCAGTTGCTTTACGCTGCCGAACAACCAAGGGGATTTGAAACCCCCTCTAATCCCCTCCAATCCAAGGTGCCAAACGACCCCTTATGTTCTAAATTCAAACCTATTACGCAATCCTGTCCGTCACTTATCTTCAGTCTGCTTGACCGTTAATCGTTTTTGTTTTTTACCAGTCTCTTCAAAGGACACTTATGAAATGGCCATGATCATCTGATCTGTAGTTTGAACTTGGTTCCATCCACAGAACGGTCATTTAGGTGGACGTTCACAGATTATACGTCCTTCCACGTGTACTTTATAGAGAGTGGTTCTGCCATATTCGGGTTCGGCTGATTGGATAACGTGAACTTTCGTGCCGGTGCGTTCATAAGTAAAATAGTCCACTGTACTATTCTAATTGGTACCTTACCTGTATATAAATCCCAGGAAGGTGAGATACGGTAGGGTAAGGAGGACAGGCATATTGTAGAGCCGCCTCTCCAAAAGACATGTACCGAGGCACCAAAATGGATGGATTGCATTTTAAAATTAAAACCCATGAGATAATCCTATCCATTCCTTTTTCCACAGTTAATCCAAACAACTGCTAATTTGGAAGTGAATTACATCTGATCAGCCGGGACAATAATCCATCCATAAAGGGGCTCCGGTGGGGCCACCGTGATGTATGTGTTTATTTAAGCTGTCCATCCATTTTCTCGAATTATCTTAATATATGAACTAAAAAAATAGGCAAATTCAATGCACAACTGTACCATGATTAGGGGTGCACATCTAACCGGTAGAACCGTGAAACCGGACCGAAACCAATCCAACAGTCCGGTTTGGTCCGGTTCTAAACTGCACCGGTTCCGGTTCCAAATTTGCAAGAACTATTGGATACGATTCGATTCTAGTTTAGGGCCATGTAGAACCGAACTGTGGATCCGAACCGTTGATCTGAACCGTGGCCCGAACTATTTATCCGAACCATGGATCCGAACATTTGATCCGAACTTGAGATTAAAACAAAAATTTTAAAAAAAAAACTTAAAAAAAAACCCTAATTTGTTTCACCCCACTGCGTGCGGCTTCTCCATCCCCGTCTCCCACTTTTTTGTCGTCTGCCTGCAATGGCCCAGGGCCCAATCTCTCTCGCCCCTGCCCTTGCCCTCTCTCTCTCTCTCTCTCTCTCTCTCTCTCTCTCTCTCTCTCTCGCCATCTCTATCTGGGTGCTGCTGTCGGCTGCCTAGGCCCCTGCCTTCTCTCTGTATCTCTGTGGCGCCCTCTCTCTCTCTCTGGTCGTCCCTCTGTCGCTGACCGTCCGAGAACCGATCCAGAACCGAACCATTTTTCACGGTCTGGTTCTGGTTTGGTTCTTGGGTGCTAACGGTCCGGTTCCGGTTCCGAAAATCATAGAATTGTTAGGAACGGTTCGGTTCCGGGTTCCAGTTTCACCCTAGAATCGGACCGAACCAACCTATGTACACCCCTAACCATGATAGAGATGAATCTTGCATTTAATGCCTTGTACATTTAATGCAACTCAAGCCAATTATTTAGTGTGGTCCATTTGAGTGTTGGACTTGCCTAATTTTGAACTCATATGTTAAATGATCGAAAATGGATGGACGGAGTGGATAAACAGATACATCATAGTGGCCCATAGGAGTCCTTATATGGATGGATGGGTAGGTCAGACGCAATCTGATTCCACTAATTTGAATGTTACTTGTTTTTGTTTTCTATCGACGAATCACATGGATAGGAACACTCAATAAGTATGATTTTTTTAAACATAAACCATTCATTCGACGGCCCTACATATGGGGCAGGCTGATTTGCATATCATTCTGCCATGTGTATTGTAGTGAGATAGCTCTACTAAATGAAAGCGAATGAGGTGTTCCTGTAAGGTCTCGAATTTTATGAGTCAAGCACGTACTTGATTATTGATATTTCAGATGTTACTTATGATTTGTGGGAGTGTGAATTTATTGTGCTTTTAACATGATATCTGAGTAACCATAGAAGTAAAGTAAACAATAAAATATACTCTAAAATAAATGTAACTAAAGCAAGTAAAAATCCCAAAATATATAATAGACATCCATTTCGAGCATAAGGTCCACAGATGGGGCCCAATATATAATTCCAAAATAAACAAAAATGTGTCAAGTCTAAAGTCTATCCAACAAAGAATATCTTTCAAAACCAGTCGAGTAGCGAGCCGGCTACAACTGCCATCAGATAACTGGAAGTATGAGAACTCCTCATCGGGATCCATATACGCATCCTCTAATGTGTCTGCCTCAGTAACCCCTATATTTGCAGCAATGACTAGTTGGTGTTTTAAAACATCATACTAGAGTGGGAGCAACATCATACCAGAGTGGGAGCGATTGATCAACTCAATGGTTTTGTTTATTATAAGTTACACATGTTATCAAGTCAATCAGCATAGGTAATGATAGTATAGGTAAACATTTCCTATATAATCTTGTTAGGTGCATGAATGTTATAATGAAATGATGCATGAGCTTTACCATCCAGCACTCCCTCAACAAGTGACTTCAATGCTTATTTCGCAAATGCTAACATTCCATATTCACGCAACTCCGACTTCATTCGCAAACTACCTATCCTAGTGTAATATGACTCGTCAGTAGCACTATCAATAAGTGCATGTGATATGTATGATTAACCAGGTAGTTATTAGGTCTTATTCATTTAGTATACTGATAAAACTAGGGTTTCATCATTATATCATGGGTCTTATCAAGATCACAAGGCTCATAATGGCCATAACAACTTCTCACTCGTGTCCCTTGATCTATTAGGTTTGTTACCTCATTCAATTACACACGACAGTCATGTTACTTTCACCATTGTTCAATGGTCATTACGGGGAGACTCGTCACCTCAATGTAAGCTGACAACTCAAATACGGTATCTCATATCACCATTCATTTGAGGGGAACGATGATATCCTAAATTTAACTGAGCATTATCACACATTTGTAATGCCCTGGAAATCGGGCGTGGGCACGCCGGGTTCCTGCTTGGGACTCCTTGTCTTATGATTTCCCGGGCGCCGGTAAGGCCCCTGGAAAAGTACCATATATGAATTTGGGGTAGGAGGAGCTGACCTACGTAGTGTGCCTATTCATTTCACGAGAGTCCTCCTGGTTAGGGGCCGAAATCAAAATTTTCTACTGTTTCACTAATTTCAATAAATCCGCGTTCACCCCCAAGTCTCTATCCCCGGAGGGTTGGGACCATCAAATTTGGCCCGGAACTAGCCCAATCGGACTTGGATGTTGTCTTCGATCGTCAAATTCTTCGGTTTCAGCTCGTTCCCATCGATGCGACAAAATTCAGTAAGACTCACGGACCTATTTCCTAGCGTCACTACTTACTCTCGCTACCCAACCCTAACACCCTGAAAGTCTCACCTTCCGTCTAAGAGCGTCAGCTCAGGGACTGGGGTAGTTCCTAGCATTTTCGTGTTTTCTACTGCGTTTCCTCTCAAGTCAGCGGATGCGTTAGTGAGTTCATGACCCATGATCCAATTGATTCTAAACTATTGCTCTGATACCATCTTATAACACCCTGAAAATCGGAGGTCGTGCATATACTTGACTCTCGAGTTTCCGAGTATCAATTATAACCTATTTTCATTAATATGCGTTTAATCAGGTTTAAATGCGCAACCTAAAATTTTCTGAAACATGAAGCACAACCACACAAGTTTATTAAAATGAAAGAGATCTAGTATATATACAGGTCCAAATATATAAATGGGTCGCACAGGGCATTGCCCAACAAAAACCACAAAAAGAATGATATATCTAAAAAGAATAGAGCTGAGTCCACTGCTCAGCAATCCAAATCTTGCCTATTAAGCCGATAGAGAGCCGCCCATCAGCTGGAAGTAAGACAGCTCATCCTCCTCATCAGGACTTGCGTAGTCATGCTCCTCGTACTCTGCATCACCTGTATTTATGGGAGAGTCTAGTTGATATTTTAAAACACTGTCTTAGAGTGGGAGTGAGTGATCAACTCAGTGGGTGCTATTAGTCTTAAGTTGTAATAAACATCAGTTATATTATGAATTTAATGAAAAGTAATCATTCATCAATACCTAATTAATCTTATTAATGCGCATGTATGACGGATGATATAATGCATGCCCTCGCCACAACACTCCCTCGAGCGACTCCATCTAACGATCGCGTATGACCAACACTCCCTCAAAGTGACCTCGACTACCAAGTCGCTACCATAACTAGTGCGATACAATGTGATTGTGTTAGCCGAGTTCTTAGTTAAATCCATTCATCCAGCAGGTTGAGGAATCTGATACACCCCACATATCAATGCCTCAATTAGTTGCGATGCCAAGGCCCCTTAACGTGAGAGGCCAGGGCACCACAATCCTTGATCTCATCGGGTTCTCCATCCCCGACTTCAAGTACATGGGGAGTGCTGAGAACTGAGATCGCTCGCGGTCACTACGGGGAGGTTCGTCACCCCAGCGTAGGCCAATAGCTCGAAGACAGTGTCCCATTCCACCATGCCCGGCCCACGAGATGGTGGATCGGCTTCAGGTGGTTATCGATGGGCTACAACGGTGGTAGGGTGTGCCAGGTTCCATACATGTATGAGCAAACATGGTTAAACAAACAAGGTTAGTCAGCCAGTAGACTAGAATGCATGAGTTCAGGTAAGTACGTGGCGGAATGACATCGGGTACTAGTGACTTATGTAGTCAAACTACTATCGCCCACACGCACTCGTCCAAATCTATGGGTGTAGCCTCAAGATGGTCCTACCAACGAGGCTGCCTTCGCTCTCCTCGTATTCCTGACCAACTCAAGGGTTTGTGTGGTGATTCATAACATGCTAACTAACAGGGTTATCAACTAGCATAAACAACATCATGTTCTCATACTCCTCATCATACAAGTTAGAATCTACTAGCAAGAGCGGCTAATAATATCATGAATAAAGGTGCATGTGTGTTGTGTGCGTTGGTGAGGAAGTTAAGCACCTCCTACATCTCATAGAGCTAATTTGCACAATGATTAATAAGGCATACATGATATAGGGCAACATCATGTGAAGAAAACCAAACAAGACATAAACATGAGATCATCAATTCGTATCAAATCATGTGAGAGGCAAGAACAACATCATATGAGAAAATCAACATAACTTACAATTCTATACAATTGCAAACAACCTAACAATTCCTAAGTTTTTCCTTAGATTCTCTAAATGCATCGTCCAAATAAACAAAATCATTAGACTCATACTACAATTGGTGTTAGGCCATCTAAGGTTAATAGTCCGCACCTGTGAATCGTTGAGAGCTCTAAGAAACGATCTAGGGTTGCCAAACTCGTGGTGGATTCGTAGAGATCCTGAGTCAAATGAACTTTTCATGTTAGGATTACATGCAACATCTAACTCAACACAAGGGATCTCAGGGAGATGGGTGCTTACCTCTCCAATCGGTTGGAATTTAGATTTTGAGTGGTGGGTGTGGGATCTCTTAAGGAAGAAGGAAGGAGTTGTAAGGATCGACTTCTCTTGGGCCCCACCTTAAACTACGACCCACTTTCTCTCCCTTCTTCCCTTTTGAGTCGCTCGAGGGAGTGTTATGGCGAGGGCATACATCATATCATCCGTCATGCATGCGCATTAATAAGATTAATTAGGTGTTTATGAATAATTGCTTTTCATTAAATTCATAATATAACTGATGCTTGTTAAGACTTAAGACTAATAGCACCCACTGAGTTGATCACTCACTCCCACTCTGAGACGGTGTTTTAAAACATCGGGTTTTAGTCTCCTTGCAAAATGTTATAACATGTTGCCTTGTGCATGGGGCCTACCTTGATGAATGTGTCGTATATCTATACCATCCATCGGGTTTTTCAGCTCATTTTACGTCGTAATCATAAAAATAAAGCGGATCTAAAGCTCAAGTGGATCACACCATAGGAAACAGCCAAGATAATGACACCCATCGTCGAAACTTTGCCAGGGCCCGTCATAATATTTATTTGCCATTCAACTTCTTTATAATCTCACGTTCTCACGCAGACTGGCATGAAGGTAAAATACAAATATCAGCTTGATGCAAAACTTGTGTAAGCCCCAGGTAGATTTTAATGGTAGGCATTCAATCCCCTCTGTGTGGTCCACTTGATATTTGGATCGGCTTCGACTTTGGGCACATGTTGTAAAATGAGATTTAAGAATCAATGGACGGCGTGGATATACAACACATACATCAAGGAGTGTTACCCGGGTAACACCTAATCCGCTCAGTCGAATGTACGATTAGTGTAGTTTCTGGCAAGTTTACAATGGGATTCGATAGATGAACGGTCCTGATCGAAGTAGAGGAGTCAAAAATATGGTGGACCGCCAGCTGGGATGGTCAGGTGGGATAGGAAACTAGGTCCCATCACATGCGACCCATCCTCAACAGGAAATGAACCATAGACATCCAATTTTCTGCGTCTTTTCTTTATTTTTCCTTATTTATTATTTTTTTTATTATTATTCTTGTAGTGTTTGAGTGGGCCATGCAACAACTCCTGCTACAACCCCTTTACAGTCGTCCACTTACTTTTATCTAGAAGCTAGGAGAACTAGTAATATAATCATGAGAAATGATCCAGTGCACTATAACTTACGGTGCCCTAAAGATCACCGGAGTGCCCTAATTGAATTGGTGCATGTTGCCGTTAATCAAAGATCTGGGCCGTCCATTCGGTTTACCACCACTTCATTTGCCACTAAATAAAAACCATGATCAATTGATGGTCCCATCAATCACTTTTTTCTTCACAGCTAAGCGTTTGCCAAATCATGGATAGAACGGTTAGAACCGTGTGATCAAACTAATCCTTTGAAAGCGCATAAAATCTACCGTGGACCCCCAGAAACGCATGGTTCAAATTGACGATTGCATAAACATTTTTCATAAACAACCTTGGCCGTTCAGATTCCATAGTTAGGATTGTTCGATCAGTGTCATTTTTTATTTGTTTTTGGGTTGTAGGGACTAGATCTAATATACAGTTCAAAGTAAGTAATTTGGACCGTCCACATGTTCAAATGCAACTGGGTGCACTACAACTTGTGGTGCTCTATGTGCATTGGATCACCCAGCATCTTTCTTTCCTGCCATTAGTAAATTTTTAGTAGGTACGGCAACGCACAACATGTGGTGCTGTACCATCTTTCACTTCAAACGTGCCACTTATGTGGGTCATCCGCACCACGAAAATGGTGGGCCCACCATGAAATTCACTTGGTACGAAATGATCAACGTACTGTGATTTTGGATAAGACTGATCTTCCAGGCAGGGCCCACCATTTTAATGGTAGGGATGGCCGACCAAGGTGCATTTTAGTGGGAAATATGATCCAGCCCCACAAATTATGGTGCTGTTGCCTGTAGGTTTTCCCTGTTCAGCTGTCATTAGGCTCATTACTCTTGAGTGAAAAGATATGGTTAATCACCCAAAAAAGATGAGAATGTATCATGACCGCCTACAACATTCCTTCTCTATGGGCCCCACTATATCGTTTGTGTAAAATCTACTCCGTCCATCATCATATACAGATCTCGATGATATGCCCTGACACAAAAAATCTGACTTATCTACAACTCAGGTGGGCTACGCCACAGGGAATAATGAAGAGGCAGTAGAAACCAAAATTTAGTTTGTGGGTCACACCAAGGAATTTAGATTGCATCCAATCCGTTCATCGGGTGCACGTCATCAGGATGAAGGGTTTCAATAATAATCAGCCTGACACAAAACTTATATATACACTGCCGAAAATAGTGGGTTAAGGTGATATTTAAAATGGTTTCCGATGTTGTGACCTATAAATGTTTTGGATCGGACTTCATTTTGAGATGTGCGGTGGATATGAGGAGTCCGGCATGATGGACAGAGTGGATGTCGTACAAAAATAGTAAGATGGGGACAAAGAGAAGGGGAGGTGTAGTAGGTGGGGTAGAAGAGGGAGGGGTACGGGTCCGGGTGCCATTTGTATGGGGTACAGATATGTATGGAGGAGAAGGGAGGATGCATGGAGAGAGATGATGAGGTTGTCAATGTCAGTCCCATGGAGACTATCCTAGGACCTTAAAGGGAAGATGCGTCAGCCACTGGGTCATCTTCTTTGATCTTTTTCTCACCATTCCTTCTCTTCTTATAGTTGGAGAGTGCACCATAGACAGACAAGGGAGAGAGAGAGAGAGAGAGAGAGAGAGAGAGAGAGATGAAATCAAGCGTAGGGAAGTTAATCTATTGCATGAAAGGCTTGCCTTGCCGATCTTCATCGGCTGATGAGAAAATGGAGGGTGAGAACGTCTTTGAAGGGGAGAAAACGATCAAAATGGAGGGTGAGAGCGTCTTTGAAGGGGAGAAAAAGACCAAAAGAGAGCCTGGTGGATGGAAGGCTATGCCTTACGTTATAGGTTCTCTCTCACTATGGATTTTTCATTTTGAGACATACATAACACACACAATCAAATCCATTATGGAATTTTGAATTTATGACTCTCTCTAAGAAAAACCCAGAAAGGATTTTTCATTTTGACCCATATATGCCCCTTCTCTCTCTCTCTCTCTCTCTCTCTCTCTCACACACACACACACACACACACACACACACACACACACACACACACACACACATTTTTGCACTGTGATTCCACCCACTTGTTTTGGTTTTAGATTGCATATAACATTGTTACTTTAGATTCTCTCTCTCTCTCTCTCTCTCTCTCTCTCTCTCTCTCTGGCCATCTGTTTGTAATTTGTTGTGGGTGGCTGTGATTGCAGGGAACGAAACGTTCGAGAGGTTAGCAACCCTTGGATTGCTGATGAACTTCATGGTCTACCTTCTCCAACATCTCCACCTGAAGCAGGTCTTCGCTACCAATGTCATCAACATCTGGTCCGGTACCACTAACTTCGCTCCCCTCGTCGGCGCCTACCTCTCCGACGCTTATTTGGGCCGTTTCCGTATTCTCGCCTATGCATCCGTTGCATCTTTTCTGGTGCACCTCACTTCCACTCTTCATTTCATACACATCCATCTGCCTTCTCCATCCTTCTTCCGTTACAACTCTACGGTGCATGTTGCATGAACTGAACACGTGGATGAACCCCAACCACCCACCTAAAATTAAAAATTAAAAACTGAAAAGGGGTCTGATCCATTACAACGGAAGTCACGAGTTCGCTAACTTACAATTGACGGTCCCCACTATCTCAACCTTCTTTTTTATCTTGAATGAGCTGGATGGTTAAAATCACTTAATGTGGTGGGCCAACTGAAGTTTGTTAGACCGAATGGACGATCCAGATTGATGAGTGGACCATTCATCTAAGCATGGTGTGTATCAGTACTACTCTGTCGTTTTACTTTTAAAAGTACCGACTTTATGCGTACCACAGTAAAAACTGGACACAGGATGGTTACTGCTCGGCCCACACCGACCTCGCTTTAGAGGAGACGTGGCTGAATTTGAATGGCCACAGTGGCGTTGGAGATGGTTCGGACCTATTATTAACAGTACCAATCAAATGTCACCATGTGCGGTCGGAAGGAAGTGGGACCCACCTGGACTGACTCATGATGAACGACTGTGAGATATGGTACTTTTTAGTAAGAAAAAAATTATAATATAAAAATTATCCAGTGCTCTTAGAACCCCACCACCCATTCTAATTGACTGATCTGGACTGTCCATTAGGCCCAACACACATTTCTGATGCAAAAAGCACACTGATCCGACAATCTTAACCATCTGATCAATAGCCTAAAAAATGAACCGTCCAGATTGGTTATATAAAAATAGGTCCTGTAAAAAAATTAATCCTTATATTTATTGGCACTCATCATGGATTGCTAATACTTCTAAAGAGTCAATTTTTTTAGGCAATCCAAACCGTCCATTACACGGCTTGGAAAACAGACGTCTATGAGAAAAGCCCAATTAAGGATGGATTGGGTCTTTAGATCAATGCGATTCTTGCAGGGTAGCCCATGAAAGGTGATCCTGGACCAATGAACGGTTAGGAGTGATAGATTGGACTGTCCAATTGTCCTGATGCTGCTAGGAGCACTATAACTTAGAGTGCCCTAAGAGCACCAGATCTTTTCTCTTTTCTAATCGCGTATATTCTTTTAAAGAAAGGAGAGCCGTTGATTTGCATGATTTTGTAGCTCGTTGTTGTTGTCAGTTTACAGTCGTTTTCAGATCAGTTTCAATCAATTTTCCTTTCCATATTAAATAGTAAGTATAATGAGCTTTGTTTGCACGGCTGGCCCACCAAGAGTCTCTCCCCTACTAACTTACCACGTGATGATCGAGACCATTCCCGCTTGGATTGCGTGCTACCGCAACCAGGACCTAGCTAGAGACGGACGGTACTGTGAGGGGTATGGGAGGCCCACTGTGATGTGTATGTTTTATCCATGCCGTCCATCCATTTTGACAGATCATTTTAAGGCAGGAGACCAAAAGAGAGGTAGATTGAAGGCTCAAGTGGATCACATCAAGGAAGCAGTCGGGATTGAAAGCCTACCGTTGAAAATTTCTCAAAGGCATACAAGTTTTGGATCAGGCTCATATTTACGTTTTCCCTCGGAACAGGTGCACGTGACCTGGGCGTGGATTTAAGTACTACCCCGCCTGTTCGGAGCTCGGGACGGGCGGAGGCTCCAAGGGTCACCGTGATGTATGAGTTTTATCCACACGGTCCATTCATTTTTCCATATCATTTTAGAATATTGGACTAAAAATAAGTTAGATCCAACTCTCAAGAGGAGCACACCAAAGGAAGCAGCGGTGCTAAGGACGCCTACCATTGAAACCTTCTTAGGGTTCACCGGGTTTTTTATTTGCCATCCAAAAGCCTTTTGATATGGTCTTATAGACCTGGGTGAATTGAAAAGACATATATCATCTTGACCCAAAACTTCTATGGTTCCCAAGAAAATTTCAACGGTAGTAATTTAACTCCCGCTGTGTGGTCCATTTGAGCTTGGATCGTAGCTATTTTTGAATTCGTAATTTAAAATGACATGGAAAAAATGGATGGACGGTTTGGATAAAATTCATACATCACAGTGGCACCTCAGAGGGCCGAGCCTCCGCCGGTCCGTGCAGGCGGGGTAGAACCTAATCCGCGCCCATGTGACCCTATGAACAGGTTGAGTTTTCAGCGGGACGAATTCAATCCCTGCTACTTCCTGTAGTGTGGTCCCCTGACAGGACCGTCCGTCTCTAGCTAGATCCTGTAGTGTGGTCCCCTGGTCCCCTGACAGGACCGTCCGTCTCTAGCTAGATCCTGTGGTCCCACGTTGGAGAAAATCACACCCATCGGAGAACTTCAAATACACAAACGCGTGGGCTACGAACTGCCCGTATAGGCCGTTCATTTTAAGTTTCTACGGATGGTGTAATCTCTAGTCAGTATCGATGAACGGTCTAGATCATCACATGGTGGGCAGACAGAGAGAGCAGATGTGGCGAGCCTTGCCGGCATTTCTCCATATCAATAGCAGGCATGCGCGAGGAATAGGAATTCTCTACAACACGGGTTGTTCGCAATAGGTAGTACAACACCGGTGTTCTGTGGGCCCACCGTGTTGTTTGTGTAACGTCTAGTATATCGGGTGCACATATCGATGTTAGGCCGTGGATCAAAAACTTGTTAGCGTGGGCCATACGGCATGAAACATTGCGAAGATGACGCCCAACCATTGATTTGTGTGTGGGGCTCACCACGGCATTTATTTTCAATCCAACCCTTTTATCAGTGTGAAATTTCATTGTCCCTTGTGTGTGCCCCACCTGAGTTGGTCCCTTGTGTGTGCCCCACCTGAGTTGGATCTGCGGGCTGTTTTTTATTTTCATGGTGAAAATGAGGTTGCACACATGATGGACGAATTGGATTTTACAGAAAATATGGTGGACCCATAGAGGTTGGTGTTGGTGTTGTACTGCAATGGTTGTTGTAGAGGATTCCGGCTCCAGGATCAGGACATAGGAATTGAATTTGCGTCACCTTCCAGCAACTGCACGTTGAGGACTACAGTTCTCCCACAGACTACCATACTCCTGCAGCCTTTTACGAAATTTGTAGGCGTGTACATAAATGCATGCGCCAGTTTTCTAACACGCATGCCATGCATACATGCAACGAATGTACATAGATGGGTCCCTTGAGATTTCAATTTGTCGAGCCATGCATTCAGTCCAAGTCCAAGCCGTAGATGGAATAGACGAATGGTTGGGATCTTTTTATGTAATTCAAATCCAAGGAGAACCCCATTGATTGGACGGTGGAAATTGATGATCGGTTGATCCTGGCCATCCATTTTATAGGGCATTGATCTGATGGACAGGATCACCAGATCAGACTGATAATAATTGCATGGAGCCAATCAACGCTGGGCCAAACTAAACCAACGGTCGAGATCGATCTGTTTAGTTCCCACGTGTACCAAATGTAGGTACTCGTGTATGTATGCGTGAACACATCTCTCGTTAGGCAAACATTGTATATGTTACACTTGAAAAAAAAATAAAAATTTCACTCCTGTGCAGGGAATGGTAACACTGACACTAACAACAGTGGTACCAGAGCTGACGCCACCCAAATGCAACCCAGACCTGGAACAATGCATGGGCCCCACACGGGCCCAGATGGGCATGCTGTACCTAGCACTGGGCCTACTGACGATCGGAGCGGGTGGTATCCGGCCCTGCAACCTCCCGTTTGGGGTGGACCAGTTCGATGCAACGACGGAGAAGGGCCGGCAGGGCATCGATAGCTTCTTCAACTGGTACTACTTCACCTTCAATATCTCGATGATGATCGCGATGACGGTGATAGTCTACATCCAGGATAGTGTGAGCTGGGCCCTGGGCTTTGGTATCCCTACAGCCCTTATGTTCTGTTCCATTATATTGTTCTTCCTTGGTACAAAGATATATGTGTATGTTCCACCAGAAGGGAGTGTCTTCACCGGCATCGCTCACGTGATCGCCGCCGCTTATAAGAAGCGTAGACTTACACTCCCCCCCGCAGATGAGCAGCCACATGTGTTATATGATCCGTCGCCAAAGGGGTCCGCCATCATTAAGCTTCCACTCACCCAGCAGTTCAGGTACTATGGCCCATGCCAATAAGGTTACAAAAATGCTAATCTTTTTTTTTTTTTAATGTTGTTGATCTTATCATGACCTGATGAAGGGTCTGATGAGTATTTTGAGTGGGACCCACATGATCTAATAAGAAGTCACACCCAAAAATGATGAGAATGGATCACACCCATAACAAGCTTCTACACCACAGTATTCTGCATCAAGACATGAATATTAGTCATTAAGATGGTACGTTGACTAGATGCAAATTAAAAAAATGGCCTTCTTGTATAGAATATTTAAACAGTCCTGCTGTGGTATTTTAGTTGATCAGCTGGGCCCCACCGTTGGTGGACCTCGATCCAGTCTCCAGGACAATCCTAACCTTCATTACTTCGGAACAGACGGTTATCAAAAGAAAGAAAGCAAGGGTCCACAATCAACAGGAAAAAAAAGGCCCAGTTTGGGGCATGGTCCATCAGGGAGCCCAAAAGATCAATCGTCTGTATCATTAAGCCATGGGACCCATTTGTATGGCCATTTTTATAAGCAAGGGCAGTTCTGTCATTTTTGTGTCAAAATGTGGACGACTTAACATCAGTTCCCATCCAAACAATAGAAGAGTAGATAGATAAATTGCCTATTTTATTGTTTTTGGACTAAAAATCCAAATCAAATCCTTTTTTTTTTTTTTTTTCCAAATTGACACTACTAGAATTTTCAATTTTGATATACTGAAATCATGTTTCTTCAGTTTTCTAAACAAGGCGGCCATCATCACAGACAGCGAACTGAAATCAGACGGCTCTCCAGAGAATCCATGGAGGCTAGGCAGCATCCAACACATTGAAGAGCTGAAATGCCTAATCCGTATAGTACCCATATGGGCTGCAGGCATCATCACCTTCACTTCCATTGCTCAACAGGCCACATTCACCCTATCTCAGGCATTGAAAATGAACCGCCACATCGGTCCCCACTTCCAGATCCCCGCAGGCTCCGTCGGTGTCGTAAACATGCTAGCATTAACCCTATTCGTCCCCATCTACGATCGAATCCTAGTCCCTGTATCCCGCAAGATCACAAAACAGCCAGGCGGGATCACTCTCCTCCAACGTATGGGAATTGGTATGGTGATTTCAATCTTTTCAATGATTGTGGCTGGCCTAGTTGAAGAAAAGAGGAGAAAGTCAGCCATTTTGCATGGTGGGCCAGCTGGGATTGCACCGATCACGGTCATGTGGCTCGCACCACAGCTCGCACTCTTGGGTGTGGCTGAGGCGTTCAATGCAATTGGACAGATCGAATTCTACTACAAGCAGTTTCCAGAGCATATGCGCAGCCTCGCAGGCTCGCTTCTCTTTTTAAACTTCGCTGGCGCCAACTATCTGAGTGCTTTCATCGTATCCCTTGTCCACAAAAACACGGGAAAGCACGGTCGACCCGACTGGTTGGCTGATAACATTAATAAGGGTAAGCTTGATTATTTTTACTACGCTATAGCAGGATTAGGAGCTATAAATATGGTTTATTTTCTTGTGTGTTCTCATTTCTATCGTTACAAGGCCATTGTACAAGAAGAGGCCAAGGACGTAGGTGTTGTTATTGAACTAAACGGTACTAAATCCATAGATAATTAGATGTTTATGCATATAATACATGCATATTTAGATGGTTTTGTGGCCACTCTTATGTGGTGTGTACCAATTGGAGTAGCCTGCCCTAGTGCTGAGGGACCTCCATTTCTTCATGCAAGAGAGTTGTAGCTTTTTCTGTTGTGGGGTTATATTCACTTGGGTATATACTTATATTGATGTGATGGTGGCTTGTTCGTAACTTTCGTAGCTCGATATTAAGAGGTGGGGCCCACAATGGCTCAGTTTATTTATCATTGATGGATGATGTGTGCATGTAGAGGACGAAAAAATATATGGAAATGGTTATAGTTCCAACACCATTATCAAGGAGATGTAGACGTTTTGGTTGTTGAATCTTAAAATCGTGGAGCGGTGCGAGTTTCACGTGAGATTGCTTGTGGTGTTTATGGCTCGTCCACATCTTTAATCCATTATGAGCCAAAAAAAATGAGGCAGATCTAGAGCTGATCAAGTGGACCGCCTCACATAAATACAAGTGAATTAAACAGCTATTATTAAATACTTATTGGAGGATGGGGGCGGAAGTTTTGTATCAGTTGATATTGTAAGAATGGAAAAGCTTGGAATTAGATTAGATGGAATTACATTTGGTCCGGTGCCAATTCCACTCAATGTTAGCAAGTTTGTAGGTCCCACCATGATGCCTGGGCTATATCCACACCGTCCACCCATGCTTTTCGAGATCTTTTTAGAGCATGGGCTAAAAATCAGATCTAAAGCTCAAGTGGACCCCACCATAGAAAGCAACGGAGATTGAAACCTACTGTTGAAATTTTCTTTGGGGCTTTTGGATCTGCCTCATTTTTAAGCTCACGCTATAAAATGAGGTTACAAAATAGATGAACGGTTTGGATATAACACATGTTATTCTCAATAGTTTCAAATAATGGTGGGTATATCTATTCAATGTATCATAGTATTAAAAAAATAGTATGGGATTAGGCTTATCTCATGATAACAGGGGACAATTATTGTCATACGTAATAATTACATTTTTTGAATCCCATCCCACCTAATCCTTCCCAATACCATGCGCAAAACACTCCCAGGCGGGATAGAATTTAATTTGGTCCTGTACAATTCTATAAGCATTTGGAGATGATGGGAAATGTTGGAATTAAGTGGGATGAAATTGCGTTTAGTGACATGGAGTTGCATTTGGTCCCACGGAGGATTTTCATGGACTTTGAAATCCACTATACATGTGGGCCCCACACTGATGCATGCGTTTATCCATGTTGTCCGTCCAAATACATTGTTTACACGTGATATTCTGATTATATATATGTACAAGTCAATGACATTTGTTGTGAATGTGGTCCGCTGATTACAGTTCCATGGTCCACCAAACATGATTTTGCTTAATCCGTGTTTTCCTATAGGAAAATGTTTATCCTAGACATGGGATTGGATGGCTACAATACTATGGTAGTTCCCAAAATGTAGTTATTGTAAAATAATGATGCTAATCCCATTTAATACAATTCAATACCATTCAATTCTATGAACCAAACATTTTAGACAAAATCACCCGTTTGATCTATCAACTGATTTTAGGGCATCAGCCCGAAAATAAGGTAGATCCAAAGCTCAAGCAGATAACTTGATACAAGAACAGTGAGAATTAAATGCATATTGTTAAATACTTCTTGATGAAGGAGGGCAAAAGTCTTGGATCAAACTGATACTGTGTTCTCTTTTTATTTTATTTTACTTTTTTTTTTTTTAATCACACGTGCGCACACATACCCCCACCGGTGTTGAAATTCAAGTGTTCTCTTTTTATTTGTGTCTGTTTAATTATATGAACAAGTTACATAACAAATAAACAATCTTATGAGCTCTAGGAAGAAAAACCCTTTTAATGATGGAGGTTTTATGACCATTGTTTCTTATGGTGTAGATCACTTGAGCATTAGATCTATCTCATTTTTTGGGCTCATGCCTAAAATTCTTCCAATAAAATAGATGAACCGTGTGGATATGTCACATACACTACAGTGGGGCACATAAATTTAATTATGTGGGGCCCACAAATTTAATTTGGTTATTTTTGGACTGATTTTTGAGATGAAAATACTCACCTAAAATCAAAAGGACATAGGAAATAATAACGACTTATTTATATTGGAAATAAAAAATCAAACAGCCCTAGGTAGTGGTTAGCTGTACCATACTTTACATACTTTAGCTGCGTTTGACACTTGATACACTGCCACTTAGAAATGGTAGACTCACTAGATTGCAGAATAAGCTTTACCTAAGTTAAAAGAATTCAAAAATTATAGTACTTGAATAGTTCTGATCTTTGTTTCCTGAAATTTGTTTGTTGAAAATAAGATTATTTGGTTTTTTTCCTCTCCCTCAATTTCAACCATCCAATAAACCAATTTCATCATCAGATTATCAACTTTTTGACTAGTGATACATCTAAACTGCTACTCCTAATTTGGGTGTGTTTACTTTGAATTACTTACATACTACGTATGCAATTTCTACCTACTTTTTAAGTGCCTGCGTTTCATCCATCACACTCTGCCAGAGTACGTAAGTTTTTCTTTAAATAAAAAATGGTGGTGGCTCTACAACCGCAGACATGGATATCTGCACGGAAATCTTGACGGTCCAAACGGTGGCTCTACAACCGCAGACATGGATATCTGCACGGAAATCTTGACGGTCCAAACAGCTGACCCAAGAAATAAGTACAATTTTGCCCAACGCTTGTGCAAGGCGTACCCTTAAATGCCCTCACACGTGCCAACATGAAAATGGGTGTGAAACCCTAGCAGTCCATCATGTGGGTCTCACTGTCTAGGCGCACTGGCCAAACATGGTCCACTCATCAGGTGAGTCGGAGTTTATAAAACTCAACTATATTTCTCAGACGTTCATTTCTTTCTAAAATTGTAACGGAGCAGATAAGAGGACCATCTTGACTTTTACTCTGTGCCATATAAATGAATGGTTTGGATCACACACACGTGCGATGGTGGCACATGTTAAGAAGTGTAGAGTAGCTTACTTGGATGCGTGTAAGACGTGGACACAATGTTTCATGTGGAGTGGCCTACCTGATTTATGCATCTCCCTCACATTTGGATTCCTGACCTATTGTGAGCTGGCCTGATGGACGGAGTGGATTTCTCATGGAGATTGGTTGGCCCCACTCTACTTCCGCGGATAGGAACTTACCGTTTGGCAGGAGTCAAAGACTCAAAAGCAATTAGCTATGGACCCGAGCGGATTCCGTAGTGACCCCTCCCCCCCCGGAAACGGGTTGGGTGCTGCTGATGGTTGGTTCTCTGTGGGCCCACCATGATGTATGTGTTTCATCCATGCCATCCATCTATTTTTCTAGATCATTTTATTGTACGAAACAAAAAATGATGTATATCTCAATCTCAGGTGAACCACATTACAGGAAACAGTGTTGAATGAACATCAACCATTAAAAACTTTTGGGGGCATAAAAGTTTAGGATGAAGCTAATATTTGTTTTTCCCTTCATCTGGGTCTGTATGACCTAATCAACAGATTGGATGTCAAATAAACAGTACAGTGGCCCTTAGAAGAATTTTGATGGTGGATATCCAATCACTATTGTTTTTAGTGGTGTGGTCCACCTACGATTTATATCCCTCTAATTTTTGTTATAAAGCCCTAAAATGATCTTTAAAAATGGATGAACGGCATGGATGAAACACATACATCATGGTAGGGCCCACAGAGCACCGACCAGCAGCCACGGGCTGGTGGCAGGGGGAGTAACCAATCCGTTTCCCTCCCCCCGCTGGTCGGTGTTGGAAAAGCTTTGTGGGTTCCACCATGATGTACGTCTTTTATCTAGGCCGCCCGTTCATTTTTCCAGCTCATTTTATGGCATGAGCCCAAAAATGAGCCAAATCAAAATCTCAGGTGTACCAAGCCACGAGAAATAGTGGTGATTGAAGGCTCACCATTGAAAACTTGATAGCCCACTACAATGTTTATTTGCCATCCACACCGACCTGGATCAAAAGAAAACACAAATATCAGCTTGATCCAAAACATTTGTAGCCCTAAAGAAGTTTTTAATGGTGGCTGTCCAATCACCAGTTATCTTGTGGTGGGTCCACCTGAGATTTGGATCTTCCTCATTTTTGGAATGCAACATTAAGATAGACGAGAGATAAATGAACGGCCAGTACCAACATCGGTCTTCGAAGGTTCGCTGTGAGTCAGAGGCCGACAAGAGAAGGTGATAATGATTTGAGCATTAAATGTCTTGGATAGATTCAAAGCATCCTGGATTAGGATATTCTTAAATCACTTGACTCGTGAAATGAGGTGGAAGTCATTTTGGGGCCTGTTTGGATGTAACTACTACAATCCATAATCTCTGAATATTGGTTTTTTACAAGTGGGCCTTTTAGAGCTCATTTGGATGAGCCCCCCAATTTAAGATTGACGATTAGATTAAAATTTGAATCAAATCCCACCTCATATCATATATTTGGATGCAATTTTACAAATCTTATCTCATCTTTCATTGATAAAATAAGTGATAAAACACCAACTTGATAATTAAGCCGGTTGAAAAGCGAGTGTAAAAACCACTATGGCAAAATGCCTTAGCGCCCATTCCATCATTCCATCAACTAAGGAATCAAAGTAGAATTAGGAAAGTGGGCATGTATCGAAAAGGTGTTTGGATCAAAATAAGATTTAGGTATAAAAGAAACTCGGCATGGGTGCATTCAAATGAAAGATTTACTTAATGGCACACCGTATACGATGGATGATGGATGTGCGCTTGTATTTGTCACATGGCAAGCATTTACTCTAATTAAAGGGTGAAATCTCATAAACCACTAAAGTATGGAAATAATATTTTAGTGAATGATTGTACTCTTTGACTTATGAAAATTTTCTACTCAGGTTAAGACTATTGATTATTTGATGTCATGAAAATTTTCTACTCAGGTTAAAACTATTGATTATTTGATGTCGACCTTGGTTTCAAATAATTGAGTATTTATGTGTGCGCTTTCGTGCAATCATTTTCTGATAACCCACCAAAAGTGGGACCGACTATGTGGAGTACACAGATTAGGTAATACTCCCAACCTATCCTGAGCTCAGAACATGATGGGGCTATGAGGGGTCAACCATGATGTATGGGTTTATCAATAATCTCCATCCATTTTGATATACTATTTTAGGATGTAAGCCCAAAAATAAGGCAGATCTAAGACTCAAGTGTATCATATGGTGGGGATTAAATGCCACCATTAAAAACTTCTTGAAAGCTGTGGAAGTTTTGGATCAAGTTGATATTTGTGTTTTGCCTTCATTTGGATTTATGTGACATTATTAAGAGGGATGGCAAAAAAACATCACGATGGACCCTAAGAAGGTTTCAACTGTGGACATCATAAACTCATAAATTAGGTTGGGCCCCTCAAAGCTCCGCCTATTCTAAGCTCGAGGCTGGTTGGGGTAGTACCTTATCCGCATACCTATGTGAATGGTCTAATTTAAGGTCATGGCACATGATTAATGTATGAGTGCTTGCATATCATCTATCATACTTTGGCAAAGCATCTTTCTAGTGGCATGTCCATTCGAATAATGATCATGGATAAAAGGAGTTAGTCGATTTAACTGTCTACTCTTTGTTTTTTTTGTTTTTTAGCACATGCACTAACATGCCTATGCTCTCACACCATAGTGGGTGCTCAAACCCATGACCTCATCGTAAAACTCTTGTGAGTCTACTACTAAGTCATAGGGTCACATATAATTTAATCTGTAGTGTTTTTTAATCCAAAAAACCTCGTAGGGTGACATGATCGTAATAAGAGCCTGTCCTTTTTATACATAAGTTTTTGTACCCATGAATTTACTTTTTCATTTTTTAGACGATGAAAATGTCTATCTACCATAGATGTTCCTTGAATCCTTGTTTAGTGAGCTCTAAGAAAAGATATATATATATATATATAAAATTTAAAAAGGACATGAACCCCACAAAAATTGAAATTTTGCCCACTACTTAGTTAATCTGATCCGTTCATTTTAGTCAGACAATAATGAACTCATATTAGAATTTTTTCCTATTTTATATTTGAAATTTTTTTGGCTCACAACTACATTAACGTTGTGTATTAATTTTAGATTGTTTTTCCTTATTTGGTCCATCCGTGATGAGTTTTGCCCTCAAATTTAGACTTTTTTTTTCTTCCATCATTTTTTTTAATAAGAGGGGATGATTGTGTTTTTTGATTTCCTTCCTTCTTCCTTTTTTCTTCATTGACTTTTTTCATATTTGTTTTTTGAATTTTTTTTTGAATTTTTTTTTTATTGAATATAAATGGCAGAAGTTTATAAAAGAAAATAAGCTGTGAAAGAATACTATAATGGATGATTTTTTATAATGATATAATGTTGTATTTGATTAATTTTATAGTGGATAAATGTGATGAATATTGTAATGAATGAATTTTTATAATAATATAATCTTGATATGAAAGTATGTTATAATGAATGAACGCTGTATGGTGGATCATCAATATTTACTATGGATCATCTATGTTTCCTGTCATGTGGCTCACATAAGTTTCAAATCTACCTCAATTTTAGTCTAATGACATAAAATAATTTGAAAAAATAGATGAATGGAGTGAATTTCTCACAAACATCGTGGAAGGGCTATTGGACCTTCCAATGCAAGAACTTTTTGCAAAAAGCTTCCACAAGAAATCTCACTTTTACAAAGTGCATCCAAATGCATAAATAAATTCTGATTTAGTGGAAAAAGGAATGTTGTCGAACGTCCAATTTAAGGGTGTGTCCAAACGAGTCCTAACACATCCATCAAAATCAGGAATTCAGGATCATCTTCATATTTTGGGTGACCTGATTTTCAAATTCAGACAAGCGAAAACCGACATAATCCTGAATTTGTGGGATCCATTGTCCAACCGGAATTCTCATTTTATAACCCTAGGGCCATTCAAACTGAAAAAACGTCTCCATCTTTTACTGGTTTATCCAAGCCATTAATAAGATGGATTTGACCGTGGATGGACCATGCTCCAAAATAGGAAGATCCTAACCGTTGAATCTTTTTTATTTATCCACAAAATATGGAAGGTTGGTAAATTCTTCTTCTTAATTATGAACTTACATTCCATCGATGGAAAGGTTATAGTGTTTTTTTTTTAATATTATTCCATAGTTCGTTCATGATGCGGATCATTAGATCAACGGCTTGGATAAAGCAACCATGGACTCGACATACACAGTTTCCGAAGTTCCCTGTCGGTACCAAACGGGGAACTCGGGCTCTAAAAGAAAGGTACACTGCCAAACACCTACCTAACCCTATTGAAGGAGAGAAACAGTGCTCTTTGAGCACTATTAAGTTATGGTGCTCCTAGTTGCATCGGATCACTTGGACTGTTCATTCGATTGATCTGAACAGTCCATTAAGTCCAGAACATATTTTGTAGTCTATCAAGCCAAAATCTTACGGATGGGATGACCTAAATCTCTTGACCTAATTTTCCACGGCTATCCATTTTCGAAGCCATGGATAGATAATCCATGGCAGGCCCTAACAAATAGATGGATCAAATTGTAGATTGGACCCACTTCTATGTAAATTATCTTGACCGTCCATACTAAAGAAAGTTCATTGATCCAATGGTTTCGGTTTTTCATATTGGTGAGATGTTTCAATGCTATCCCGTGAATGTTCTCTAAACCAACCTAATGAACCGTCTAGATTAATGGATTGGTGAGATGTTTCAATGCTATCAATATTTTCTAATGCTTATCGATATTGAGTCAGGATCCACTGCAAAGCTTTATGCCGCTTCTCTTAACCTACAATCTCACGTGTGGGGCCCACCGTGATGTGTGCCTGACATCCAATCCGTTCATCAAGCGCCCTGACATGTTCTCCTTGACGTCCAAAATCAGGACGGTTATGGTGTGGCCCACCTGAGCTTTGGAAAGGCCTGATTTCTGGGTTGTCCATTTGTTCTGATGAGAAGCATCTTCTGAATAGATCGATGGGAATATAACCGAACACAGTGGGCCCCACACACAATCTAGAAGTTTTTTAATGGGAGCCGTCACCATCCAACCTGCCACCTGTAGTGTGACCGACGTGAGTTTTGGATGGGCCTGATTTCGTGTACCCAAGATAACATAAAGAATCGCACCCGATGGGCAGATTGGATATCATTCACACATCATGGTGGGACCCACATATCGCCTTGTAGGTAAAACTTAAAATCTGCAATGCTTTGTAGTGGGTCCGGCCTCATAAATATCATCTGACCGTTGGTTGGCCCACCTGACGAATCTGGAAGGAGGGATGATGCAGCCCATTTCCTGGTCATTGAAGTTGGAAGAATGGGTGATCTTCTAGCATAAAATCAGGTCCTTTCAATCCTCAGGTGGTCCATACTGTACAAAACAAACGTACGGCTAGAAAAAGAAGGAAATTTGTTTTAACCGTCCCTTTGTCCCTTTGTTTTGTACACTGTGGTCCACTTACAGACTGATCTTTTAGCCAGAAGATCGAATAATTGTGGCCCAGCTACAGGAAAGCGTGTGTGGACTGAGCACCAACACGTGTGCGCTTAATAGTACATCTCATCATCATGGTCCCATATCTTAAGATTCGGGAGCGGATTGCGTGGTGTGCCGACCTAGGTGATGTACGAGTTGTGGGGCTGTGGGGCCTATCATGACGTACGAGTTGATCCACACCGCCCATCCATTTTGCAAGATCATTTTAAGGCATGGGATGAAAATTGAGGCAGGCCCAAAGCTTAAGTGGAGTAAACCAAAGAAAGCAGTGAGAACAATGACATCCACAGTTGAAACCTTCCTGGGCCACAACGATGTTTATTTGCCATCCGCTCTGTCCCTCCCTTTTGTGATATCATTTTAGGGCATGGCCCAAAAATGACCCCTACCTTCCATGTGTTAATTCACACCATCCATCTATTTTGTGAGATCATTTTAGGGCATGGGCCAAAAAATGAGATAAGTCCAAAGCTTAAGTGGACCACACCACACAAAGCAGTGGGAACAATGATGCCATCATTGAAACCTTCCTGGGCCCACCATGATGCTTATTTGCAATCTAACCTATTCATAAGATTACACTGACATGGACGAAGGGAAAACATAAATATCAGTTGGATCCAAAACTAATGTGGCGCTTAGAAGTTTTCAATGGAAGGCGTTCAATCCCCACTGCTTCCAATGGTGTGATCCACTTGAGCTTAGGATCTGCTTCATTTTTAGGCCCATACCCTAAATGAACTTACAAAATAGATATAATACACATCATGGTGGGGCCACAAAGCTTGATGATGTCAACAGACCACCTAGGTCTGGCAGACCATGCAATCGGCCACTTGCCTCTAAAAGATCATCCCACCCTCAATTTCAAATGGATCTTCGTGCTTGGGTTGGATGGATTCCAATGGATTTTTGTTGGTGCAGTCTATCATTTTGCCATATCATTTTAAGGCATGAGCCAAAAAAATGTGATTGATGCAAAGCTTATGTGGACCATACCACAGGAAATAGTGGGGATTAAACACTTGTCATTGAAAAATTCTTTGGGCACATTAGTTTAGATCAAGTTGATATTTGTGTTTTCCGTTTGTGTAATTTTATGAACATGTTTGATGACCAAAAAAACATCATAATGGACTCAAGGCTTCAACGGTGAGTGTCATTAAACTTTTTACTTCTTATGGTGTGATTTACTTGAGCTTTGGATCTACCTTAATTTGGAAAAATGGATGGAGAAAGTGAATAAAACACATAACATTATGGTGGGGCTTATAGAGCTTTGCCACATATACACAATACCGACGTAGGTGTTGTGTTCTACGCTCTGCAATCCAAGTCGGCCACACCGAATAGACAGCCCCAGCTAGTGAGCTTCTGGAAGTTAAAATTTTCAATTTGGGTACTCGCTCCACTAGCCCTGGCCTTCCTCATGGATCGGAATTTGACTGTCAGACCACTATCAGAAATGGGAGAATGGAATATGACAGAATTACTTAATTTTAAAAGACAATATATCAAATCCCACCTCATCATTTCGGATGCAGTTCGGCGCTGGCAAGGGCATGCTTAATCCGCTTCCATTTCAGTCTACCTAGAATTCGGTAGTGGTGGGTCCCATGCACTTTTTGTGTCCCACTTCCTTTATGTCGGCAATGGCATATTCTAAATATAGGGAAAATTACAAGCGAAAAACGTCTCTAACCATTGTTAATTTATTTACAAGCTTCAGGCTGGTTTTATTATTAGTTGTTGTAGGGTAAGCTTATTCTACAAGTGCTGCATGTGGGGCCCACTGTGGTGTTTTAGGCATCGAACCTGTCTAGAAGGATCGCCCCTGCAAGATTCAAAACCTCGAAAAAATCAAGCTGACCCAACTAAAATGCATGTTAGTCCCACCATGAATTTGGAGATTTTTGGATGGTTGTTCATTGTTTTATATGGTATGGCCCACATTGATGATTTAATAAGTACGATTTTCTTAAACAGCTTAAGTTAGAGTTCAACCCAAACCCAACTCATTTTACTTAAATGGACCAAATTTTCTAACCCAAGTCAGGCACACTACCCAATTAGTTTAGCCAAGCCCACTTCAGACGTGGGTCCGGTGAGTTGACCCTTGTGCCGACCCGACGCATTGGCACTTGTACAAGTGGGCACGGATCCTCTAGTAAAGGACAGCAAGGTAGCTATTGTAGTATGTATATTGTAGTATGTAGAAGTTGGCATGGTATTGCATGGACCGGCGTTTGGTCTATTGACAGCTTGGGACGTTGTCTTTTGTGACTTTGAGCGTGATTCAGCTCGTCTTGTAGTGCTTGACTGTAAGTTATTTGGGCACCTTCTTTCATAGCAAGTGTGGCCCACCTGGGCAAGATTTCATTCGATCACTACCTATCGATTCTGATCTTGTAATAACGACCACGATCGGGAGATTTTGTTCCTTTCTCATTATGGCTGTCCATTCTCTTTACATCTTCTTTCAACAGCCACTCGATTGATTTGCAGTATACCTGCACAGATTGAAAGATCACATTCACACGGTGTGGCCCTTGGGTTGGGGAGAAATTAATGACTATTACATCGGATGCATAACTTGGATACTCTGGCCTAGTGTTACGGTCCCATACACACGTACTCAGACACTTCACACGTGGCATACATATCCCTTTATCCCAACCAGCCAAGTGGTGGGCCCCATATTTAACATGGGGCATGTATCCAGGTCAGGTTGATTGGAAGAATTCGTCATGTTAGTGAACAACTTGAATTGGGGCACTGACTCTGATTTTCTTCTTTTTTCCCAGAACTTTAATACTCTGGCAGAGTATGCACGATGATACACAGGCGCTTAAAAATTACTTAGAATTGTACATGTGGCATTCAATTGGTCAAATTAGACCGTCCAAATTATCATAACCAGATGTGTCATGAATTTTATATATATATTCAATTGTATGACTGCCAGGTTGGTAGGAATTTATCGGACAGTTAAAAATTAAAAAAAGAAAATCATTTATCTGATTTTCACAAACAAGAGTCCACTAGTAAGAGATTTGGATTGTTCAACTAATCTAATCTTGGAATTGTGATTTGATTTAATGGATAACATTCCTCATTTTTATCGTGTCATCCACCATAGTGTCCATGATTTGGACAGTTCTGATTGACGTCCACATATACCTCAGGTAATATCAAGCCATTCGCATGCGGATAAGCAGTCATAGTCCAGTCCATAGTAGATAACTATTTTGAAAAAGAGCCCAAATTTGTTAGGAACATTTCATCCCACTTCAATGTACATCATAAATCATCCTGACCGTCAATCGGCTGGCAGGTTGATTGGGAAAATAATATTGGGGAAATAATATCATGGTCCCGATCGATGCGCACTACAAATAATCTTAACATGATTAAGAATTGAATTATAGTAATTGAAAGTCAATAATCACTCAATATGCCTTTTATATATATATAAACACATATAAACACATAAAATGGAAGTCATTAACAAATTTACTTTTACAATTAATCTTTATGAGAAGTTGAAAGTAAAATGTTTAAAGAACATTAAAAGATGTTTTAAAAAACTCAATTGTTGTTTAGCCTTCAATTCAAATTTTACCGTAAAAAGTTAATTAACAGCTTAGATTTTACCAACAAAAAGTATTCTTTTAATCTTTACCATAGGTCACATGATGCATAACCCTCACCGCACCTATGTTCTCTCTCCTCACATTCATTGTGCAAATGCTATAAGCCTAATTTCTATCATTCACTTTGCTTTCCATTTGAGAGCGTGGATTTGGAACCCCCTGTATTTGAAATCTTCTTAGTGTGTTTGGTACTCTAGATTTAGAATCAACTTTAATCCAAGAGTAGTTATGCATAGTGTATTTATAAGAGTTTGAATTTAATTACTAAATCAACTTTAATATCTCTCATTAGTGAACGTATGTAATGTTTGACAATTGGTTGTACTAAGCCCGTTGAAATATATACTTTGCCTAAAAATGATGAAATTCCAAGTCTCGGATGGGCCACAAGCAAAAGATCATGTCCGAGTGACTAGTCAACAAATTTTAACCGTTGATTTACATGGACAATGTTTGGACGGTGTTGATCATCGTATTAAAGTAATTATAGTGATGCAATTGACGATCTAATTATTTTAGTATATCCTTAGTGGGTCAGGTGTCTGATAAATTATAGTCTAGTGACACATGTTACGTATGCAACTCATGAAAAGATTTTAGATTTAATTCAAGCTTTCACCTTGCATTTCAAACCCTATGTTTGATGGATTAAAAACCCCTAATTACTTTAGGGTGCCAAACAACTAGGGGATTTGAAACCCCTTCAAATCCCCTCAAATTCTCCAAATCCATGGTTCGAGAGGACCCCTAATGTCATCCAAACGTAATGAATTGGGTTGTACTAGTAACTTTCTGGAAGTCTACTAATGGAACCTTATCACACATGCTAGGAATTGACTTACGATTCTTTTTGTTTTTTTTTTGTTTTTTGGCCAATTAAGAGTTTGAAAAGGACTTATCAATATAATTGCTTGACAAATCGCCAATTAATAGTTTGAAAAGGACTTTTCAATATACTTGCTTGACAAAAGTTCAACGACTACATTAATTTCTAGCCAATATGCCCGAGCATTCAAAAAGCAAGGTAGTCCGGTTCTACCACCAGAGGATTTGGGAATATCTCAATCATTTCTCTTTTGTAGCTTTAAGATGACGAACGAGTGGTAATGTGCCACCCACCCAAATCACCCTCAATTATATGCATGAAGACTAGGAATTTAATCACATAGCGTTAACAAGTTTCGGAATTGTCTAGCTTTGTAGCCTTAAATTGATGTGTGCATGAAATCTATTGCATCCATCATGTTTTCCATGTTTGGCCTCGCAAAAATATAAAATCATGACTAATAGATGTGGTGGCCAGCATGAGTTTTTAAATATCATAATGTTTTATAGGTCCCTTCAAACTAGTGGAGTGCATATGGTTAATGGACTTAATGGCATATACACGCTATAGTGGGCGTCATAAGCAAAGTGGAAAGTTTTATTGAGTGGGTATCTACTTACAATTGCTCCATCTATTGTGGCCTACATGAGTTTTGCGATTGAGCCTGGGCTAAACATGTATGAGAGGGTGATGTGATGCATGCATCATGGTGGGCCCCATTTTACCATGCGATAAGATAATGATGTATATTTCTCATTATTGTATCTTAAATGTTTAATGGTTGCATCTTAAATGATATGCATTTGGCTGCACCAAACATCAGATATATCTGACACAGCCAAAGGAAATATTCAATTTTAATTTAATCTTGATCATTAAAGGGATGGTAAAAATTCAATAAAAATAGAGATGACAAAAATACAGAAAATGAAAAGTTCGAGTTTAATATGATTTGGATGCAATAAAATGGAATGAAAAATAATGTATACGTGCCCACACATATGTGGGCTTAAAGTAAGAATCTTTAGTTACAGTGATTAAAATTTATATATGCATAAGTAATTATTAAGTAGTGGAATAGTGGGTTAAGATTATTCTTTGGTTTTTATAAATCCTTCCTTTTTTAAAAGTATTTTCCTTCTAAATTGATTCATTTTTACTAAAATCTTCTACTATTTGTGCAATTTTACAATGGTGGTGACCACTTACCTCAGTGCTGGACCACGAGGTCTTGGGTTGGAAACACATAGGCAGTGAAATTCCACTATGACATGTATGGGTGTGTGTGTTGGGTGCATGTGTAAAAAATAAAACTAAAAAAAATTCAAGCTTGTCTTAAAGAGAATTTTCAAATAAAATGCATTTAAAAAATTAAAAATTAAAATTTTTTATTATATAAAAAAAAAATGTTTGTTCCAGTATGCCTGACAAATAAGGTGTTTATTTTGGCATTTTTTCATATTACTGCATGCTTTTTTGTTTATGGACTGAAAACCTCCTACTAATAAACTATTTTTATAAACTTACAAACAATTTTTATAGCACTGTGTGCCTTTTTAACACATGAACATTTAGCCGCCTACGTTGACTTTGACGGTGCGCTAATCAATTATTACCCTTTAGGACGATTTTATCTCATCTAACATGGGACCCAATTGCAGCCAAAAGCAGTGCATGGCATTCTTGCATAGCCACTGTTTGGTGTGATCCTAATGTATGAGTTTGGTGGGGCCCATTGCAGTGTCAATGTGGCATCCACTCTATCCATCCTTTTGTGAGTGCTCATCAAAGAACTTTTAGGGAAAAATTACACAGATCCATAACTTAGTAGGCCACAACAAAGGAAATAGTGGAATTGAAAACAAACGGTTTAAAATATTGGGTCAAATCTGCCTTATTTTTAGGCTCCTGTACCTCCACGAGCTCCTGAATTTGATGAATGGAGTTGATGTCACAAAGGCATTGTTAGTGGACCACATGACATGAAATAGTTGATATTGAATGCTTGATAAATTCTTGAGGCCCCGTACACCCAGATCCATAGCTCAACTGGCAGACTGAGTGGAGATACCTCGTTTCAATACTTAGGTCTTGGTATCGATCCCTATTGGGGGTGGCTAACACGGAGTGTGTGTACTAACAAGCTAAGTTTTGGTTTGGGCATGAATTTGTGTTTATTCTTCATCCAAGCCCACGTGACCTTATGAACATGTTAGATGGCAAATAAATATGTAGGATGGGCATCACTAACCCAATTGTTTCCAGCATGGTGTACCTTAGGAAGGTTTCATCCGTATGCATCGGTGTCCCCACTGTTTCGTGTGGTGTTGTCCACTTGGTCTTTGGATTTGCCTTTTTGGGGCCATGTCCTAAAATCAGACCAAAAAACAAATGAATGGCGTATGAATAAAACACATGCATTACGGTGGACCCTAGAAAAGGATGGTTGACAATCAGCGTCTCTATCCCTGTTGTTTTCCTTGTGGTCCTGATCCAGTTAAACTTTAGAGCTACCTCATTTTGGGGCTTATGCCCCTATGGCAAAACACAGTGACAGATAAAACTCATGCATCATGGTGGACCTCACATAGTTGAGCGACCACCTGCTCCATGGATAAAACACATATGCATGAACACCCACTGGCTATTGTGACGCTCTCTCCACCACTTTCTGAAAAACTCACGGGGCAATTGTGACACTCTGTCCACCACTTTCTCCATATTATTTTAAGACATGGGCTAAAAACTAACGCAGATACTGAACTCCGGTGACCCATATGACATGAAACAGTGGATATTGAATGACCATCATCATTGAATATCTCTATCCCTTGAAAAACTTGTGGGGCCCTCTTTAATGTTTGTGACAAATTCATCCCATCCACCACTTCCACCATATAATTTTAGGGTATGAACCTCAAATGGAAACAAATCTGAAACTCAAGTGGGCCACACGTCACCAAACAGTGGGTATTGAACGACCACTGTTGAAACTCTCTCCCATAAAAAAAAACTAATGGCACCACCATGATGTTTGTGACAAATCAACCCCATCCATCACTTTTGCCATATCGTTTTTAAGGCATGGTCTCAAAAATGAGGTAGATCCACAACTCTGCGGTCCACATGGCACCAAAAATTGGATATGAACACCCACGGTTGAATCTCTCCCTTGAAAACTCATAGGGCCCACTATGATATTTGTGACAAATCTACTCTATCCACTACTTTGCCCAGATCATTTTAAAGTGTGGGCCCAAAATTGAACCAGATCCATGACTTAAGTTGGCCACATGGAATGAAACAGTGGTTATCAAACGCCCACCATTGAATCTCATGACCATATCCACCCCTTTCGCCATATCCTTCTAGGGCATGGCCCAAAAATGAGACTGATCCTAAACTCAAGAGGCCACAAGTATAAAACAGTGGGTTTTAAAGGCCTGTGGTAAAATCTTTTTGAAAATTTTGTGGGGCCCACTGTGATGTTTATGACAAATCTATCCCGTTCACCACTTTAGCTAGATCATTTTATGAGATGGTTCCAAAATGAAGTAGATCTACAATTCAGGTGGGTCGCATTGTATGATAGCGGATATCAGATGCCCACCGTTAAATTTCTCTTGAAAAACTTATGGGGCCCACCATGATGTATGTGACAAATCTATCCCGTTCACCACTTTCGCCATATCCTTTAAGGGCGTGGACCCAAAAATAAAGCAGATCCAAAGCTCAAGTACTAGCCACAAGCACAAACCAGTGGGGTATTGAACACCCACATAGAAACTCTCCCTTGAAAAATTTGTGCGGCCCATAAATCTACTCTATTCACTAATTTCACCAGATAATTTTAAGGAGTGGACCCAAAAAAGAGTCAGGTCCACAACTCAAGTAGGCGGCACAAAAGGAAACAGTGGGTATTGAGATAATTGTGGGGCTCGCCATCATGTTTTTGAGAAATCCATTCTTTCCATCTGTTTTTCCATTATTTGTTTCATTTGGTAAATGAAAAGATCGGTCGCACCAGAGACCTCTCAATTTGAACCAATCATCGTTCCAGGTTTACAGTGATTAGAGCTCACCCTGCAGACGGAGTTTCAAAGTTTCTGCGGATTAGACGGTCCTAATGGATTGTTTGGATTCCCATAAAATCTTTAACCTGTAATCCGATAAAAGGTTATTGAATTACAGTTGTTTGGATTCCCATAAAATCTTTAAGCTGTAATCCGATAACAGGTGCAAAGTTGTGGGGTATTTACAGCCCATCTTATTTGGCTTTAAGTTGTAATATGTTTACAAATAAAAAGGTTATGGTGTTTTGATAATCTGTAAATTGTTTATAGCTTATCCAAGTACTAACACGGTCCATCCATGTACCACCCTAGCTAAAACTAACTGAACGAACATTGACGGCTGCAGGCCACGTGGTTCAGCAATCCTATTTGTTTCTATGATTGGAACTGCTTCAAACAATCCATATAACAAAGCGTCTTGTAAATTTATGCATGGGAGGATGTGACGAGGTTGTTCGCCGTCTTCCTCAATCGATAAATACCTTGAATTTATAAAGCACTCTTGAAAACATAAGAGAGCCTTCTCGAATCTACAAAAGAAATAAGAAGTTTTTAAGAATTTTTATTGATTGAATATCTAATAAAAACATGTTTAACCTCCTTAAATAACCCTAAACAAACCCTAAGAATATAATAAAATAGTCCCAATCGAATAAGGAAATAAATTCTGAAAAATGCATAAATTCTCGCATTTGTCGACCAGTCCAATCCATCAGTCGAAACTGCTCAAAAACAGTCTAAATACTAAAACTAGAAATTCTGTAAATTTCGTCTTGTTGACCTGAACTATCGACCTACGAATAGTATTTCGACATGTCGACAAGATTTGTCGACCTATTGAAACTGATAGAAATCATCTAGCAACAATTCTAGAATTTTTTTATGGAGTTTCGACCTGTCGACCCATTTGATTGACCAGTCAAACTATGTTGAATGTTGTTGATCCTTCTTGGCTTCTTTTCTTTGGTCAATCGTAGTCATGAACGAATCCATGACCCGTTCTACATAAGTCTCCTCCACTTCAAAAGAGCTTGTTCTCGAGTTATCTTCTGGCATTATTTCATTATATTCATACAAATCTGCTATATTAAACATGCGTAACATTTTCATGGCTTCATGAAGATCAACAACATAAGTGTTGTCATTGATCTTACGGATAATAGGTACTAATCCAATCTTCTTGTTCTTCAGCTTATTATATGTCCCAATAAAAAAATTTTCTTTTCGCAAATAAACCATCACGTTGTAGCGTACCTCGAACACCTTCGAGCGCCGATGTTTATTAAACAACTCATTTTATTTGTCATTGAAAGCTTGCTTGGCCTGGATATCAGTGTGAATGCCCATGATTCGGTTCACCATATATTCTTTAGCAATGCTTATGCCCGGGAGCTTAGGTAAAGGAACCAAATCAAGGGGACATTGGGGCACTCGTCCTGTAACGTCCTGGATTTTCACTATTTTGAATTTTCAAAAAAGAATTCTTGAATTTTTTTAATGTAATTAACTTATATTATCACATACTGACCATTAGCACTCAATGTTAGTTTATACACGGGTGATACCAGTAAAGAACCGCACAAGTCCGATTAATCAACCATAGGAAGCCAATGAATCCGCCCGATCACTTGAACATCAAGTTTAGCCCAATAATTTACTCACATAGGGCCCAAATCTAACCGACCCGTCACTAACTAATCAAGACAATCATAACTAAATTAAATATCTAACCAAAGCCGAGTCAGATAATGCCCGGATTTTGACTACTAGACCGAATCAACCCCGTTACTCTTTTAGCCTAAAACCGACGGTTTAGAGTAATCATAACCAAATCTCCACTTTCACTAGTTATAAATAGGCTACACTATGAACATAATTAATCTAAACTTTAATCATTGCTCACGAGAAATCTCAATACCTAATTCATTCCATAAATGCCCCGATTTTTCAAACAAGCTCTAGACCGCTCGTTAGTGGGCCACTAGTTCCAAAACTATAGAATAATGTCCGTCTTACTAGGCTCGACGTCCATCGCAGGAGTTGGACCTGAGTACTGTCCAGAACCGCTTAACTTGAGCCGAATGATGAGTGCATGAGAAGTACAAATACCCTAAAGGAAGAAGCTGAAACTTAAGTAAATTAGATCGTCCACTCTTATGTAAAGTTGAGAATTTCGGACCGTCTGTTTACAATCAAACTTCACACGCAAAGTAAGGATATTTCCATGTTCATATTCGTCTAGCCGCGGCCCCGATCAACCATCTAATCATATCTGTCGATCGGCGCATCCAAATGAGCAGGGAAATATCTGTCGATCGGCGCATCCAAATGGCGAGCCGATCATATCCATACATAGATCATTGTTAGAGCTAACTATCCTATGGTGTATATCAATATGTATGTTTCATAGTGGCCTTAGAGGTTAAAAAGACCCTCCCATAGGGCTAGTATAGTAAAAATCTAGCCATTGGGGCCATTTACACCAAATCTGGGCCTATATAAGGGTTTCATTTGGGCACTCCTCTCCTCATACGAATTTACCTTAGAAGAAAGAAAGAGAGAAAGAGAGAAAGAGAAGAAAAAGAGGAGAAAGAGAAAGGGAGAGCTTAGAAGTATGATGATATGTGTACCTTCACCCTCACATCCCCCTCTATAGCCACCTTGCTACTCATGGATTCTTTGTGGAGTTCTCTCAGCGGTAATTGGAGGTAAGAAATAGATTATACTTTATAATATAGTATTTTGGGTTAGGTTTCCTAATCATTACAATGGTTCGTATAATTATTTAGGCTTTGGTGAATTTTTCCTATAACCATAATTGTAGGAGCACTTTGAGTCAGGCGAATCATTATAAAGGTGCGGACCATTATCCTTAGGTGACCAAGTATCAATTTTAGGTTAAATTTAATTATTGTGGATGTTAGATTGATGAACATATGAAATCTAAGGAAAAACTCTAAATTAGGAATTCATATGATGAGTACACCCAACATGCATGAAATGATAAATGGATTACTTGATTGTTATTCTCAAATTGTTTGGGCATGAGATTCGTATTGTGTGTACATTCTAACATCTAATATCTTTGCACATTCTTCTATGTTGTATGCTTGATTGTAATTTCCCGTACTATGTATAATGTGTGATCTTTGCTTCTTAGGTAGTTCAACACCACTCGCACACTTCTAATTTATGTTATTAAGAGTAGTCATATGCATGTTAATATCCTAAAATCTCATGTTTGGATGTGTTGTACGTTTTATTCCTTCTGTACTTGAAGATAAATTCTTGACTGCTTAGAATATTATTAAATATAGCCCACCCTCTGGGTTGGTCAGGAATCTGAGATTTATAAGGGTAGTCCCATTAGTTGGGCCACCCTATGATCAGACTGACTGGTGTAGGCGGACACGAATGGACGACAGTGGAGGACTACATGGGTTGCTTGTACTCGATGTCGTGCGTTTTGTGCTCGCCTAAACTAGGACGATGTAGTCCACCAACTGACCAACCATGTTTGTTAACTATGTTTGCTTACGCCTGTTTAGAACCTGGAACACCCATCGCCTACTGGAGCCCACTGATAACGGCTAGAAATTGATCCACAGCCTCGTGAGCCTGGTATGGTGGAATGGGACACTGTGTCTGAGCTATCGGCCTACGCTGGGGTGACGAGCCTCCCCGTAGTGGTCCGCGAGCGATCCCACTTTTTAGCACTCCTCACGTGCTTGCATTCGGGGGTGAGGAACCCGATGGGATCAAGGATCGTGGGACCTTGGCCTCACACGTTGAGGGGTCACCGTCTCGCAAAAAGGGATAAGGGCATTGATATCGTCGGGGTACACCAGTTTTTCCAATCTGCTGGATGAACGGACCTAACTAAAAACTCGGCTAACATGTTCACATTCGCATTGTATTAGTTATTTGGCAACTCGACAGTTAAGGTCGCAATGAGGGAGTGTTGGTCATGCTCAATCGTAAGACAAAGTCGCTTGAGGGAGTGTCGTCGGTGAGGCCATGCATCATATCATAATCCATGCATTAGTATTAACGAAGATTAGTGAGAGATTTGTGAATGTATGTTTTTTATTAAATTCATCATGAAATTGTTATTTGATGTAACTTATGGTTAATGGCACCCACTGAGTTAGCTACTCACTCCCACTCTGGGACGGTGTTTTAAGACACCAACCAAACATTCCATTAGATACAGGTGATGTGGAGCTCGACGAGCCGAACGGGGTGAGCATGGATAAGGAAGAGAAGCTTCCCTGCTCCTAGACTTTCGACGGATCCTTTTTGTCTGAGTTCAGGCTTCCGTGGGGTAGGGGTCAGGGATCTAGTCACTTTGGGTCATGTATGGGTGGGACTAGTTCCCTATTTAGATAATTTGAGATTTGTGATTTGGATATTTTTATTTTTAGTGGCACTTAATACTGCTTTATGATGTACTTATGCTTTATGCTTTACTAAACTCTTCATTGTTTATGAGATCATCCAAATGTAATTAAAATTTGAAGCTCATTAGGGCACCCGTGACACTTGAAAATTCGGGAGCCGAGTTCCTACACGGCCCCTGAAAACCCGGGGTGTTACACGTCCATAGACAATTTCAAATGGAGACTTGCTGGTGGAATGGTTCAGAATATTATTGAATACAAATTTCGCCTGAGCCAAGGGCAAATTGCACTGCTTCTTATCTTCATAAATGCACTGAATGAGGTTTCTAAGTGTACGGTTTACCACTTCAGTTTGTCCATCTTTTTATGGGCGATACGCACTATTGAACTGAAGTTGGATGTCAAATTGCCTCTATAAAATTCTCTAAAAGTGATTGAGGAACTTTGTGTCATGATCGGAAGTAAGGGATTTAAAGACCTTATGTAGGCAAATAATATCTTGGAAGAATAGATTTGCAATATGCATAAGGTCGAGAATCTTCTTGCATAGTATGAAATGTGCCATCTTGAAGAATATGTTAACCATAACACATATTGAGTCCATTCCACACTAGGTCCGTGGAAGGCCTAGCACAAAATCCATGGACAAATCTTTCCAAGGAACATCAGGAACAAGTAATGGAGTGTATAAGCCAGTGTTTTGTTACCACCCCTTGGATGTCTGACACGTATGACATTGTTGTACCACCTATCCAACATCACTCTTCAGCTATTGCCCATAGTAACGCTCCTTCAAGAGATCTATTGACTTGTCTCAGTCTAGCTAACTGTCGAGGCTACCTCCATGTAGCTCTTGGATGATACAGTCTTGCAACGAAGTTTATAAAATGCACAATTGATTTTCCTTGAAGGAAAATCCATCTTGAATATGGAGGTTGTTGTGCTAACCTTCCTAACATCTAATCCACATGTCATTGAAGTTGTCATCGTACGACATAAAGGTATTTGAAGCATTCAAACCTTGCATAAATATCTAATGATCTTATTTCAAAAAGTAGGTGTCGAATAATACAATGTTCAAACTCTTAGTGGCAATGGGTTCCAAATTTTAGATTGTTTAATTTGAGTTAATATATTCTATGTATTTCTTTTCAAATGCTTGTATATTGAGCATCACGCACCAAGAGTAGTATACAAGCCCTCTTTTCTATGTCGAAGCTGTAGGCTTGATCCTCTCTCCCTGATTTCTCTTGTCCATCCTCTCTCTACTTGCCTTACATCTGCCATACTTAGCTACTAAAGACGATGAAAATAAGAATAAAAACAATAACAAGAATAATAACAATTATAACAATTATAGTTGTTGTTGTTATCTTGGATGACAACAACAATAATAATATGCACACATTAATAAACAACATTAATTGGTTGATAGAACAAAGATTTTTCACATATAGTGTTTTATTGAAACTTTCACATACATACTTCCACTTGGGAAGAAAACTAGGATGGTCTAGTTAACAGGGAGGGCTGCACCGTTGAAATCAATGGATAATTGATCCTTTGACTCAATATACTGGTAAAGCTCACCTAATGAGTGCAGCGGCCATCTTTTTACCCCAGGTGGTCTAGCCTATTTGCTACGTGTAGCTGAGCCAATGAGTGGATTAGTCATCTTTTTACCCTAGGTGATCTTTGTGGCGTAGCCCATCTGCTTCGTGTAGTTGACCTAATGAATGGATTAGCCATGTCTTTTGCCCTGGGTGTCCTTTGTGGTGTAGCTAACCTTTGAGGTTGGATCTTCTACAAAACTTACATTTTAACCCAAGGTATTGTACTTGAAATTCCATATGCAAGGTTCCGTGAACATTTTTTATTTGTAAACTGCCCCGTCCAGTAATCTTAGTAAAGTGAATTTGTAGTCTAGGTCCATCTTTGTTTTGTAGTATACTAATTGGAGGTTGTATAGGATGGCGATGTGTTGGGATGGCGTGCTGGTTAACTAGCCCACCTTTAAGTAAACTAGGGTATAACATGCACATTACACATGGAGGAGAGAGAATAGCTAGCTGTGGCCTAGGACATAGAGAGAACAAGATAACTCCACATATAGGAAAGAAAATAAATGAGAACTGCTAGGAATCTGGCTCATCCTCGCCGAGATCCGAGCACTTGTTTTAGTCGTAGTTTAATTCTGGTTTCTTTCCCATTGCTTGGTGTCCCTATTTAAAGGGTTGTGAACTTGTTTTTTTTTTTCATTGATCAATCAAATTCAAATTTATTAGAAATTATTTTTATTTTCTTGCTTTTTTTCTCGTAGATTTGAGAAGTCTCTGTGAGAAGTCCAAAGAAGTTCCGTGGATTCAAAATAGTTATCTTCTTGAGCAAGATGGTGCTCGACCTCATGTCCTCCTTTGCGTCATCTTACCTTTGGGCTATCCTCCTGACTTATGCTAAATAGGTCCTCATAATAATGGGTCGTAAAGTGTCCAAAAACTACTCGCGTCAGATATAGCATATATGGGATGGAAGCGAAGTGCGTGGTGTGTCTCACTAGTGTGTTGGAGCCACCATGATATATGTGTTATATCTTAACCACTCATTCTTTTAGCGAGATCGTTTTAGGACTTGAACACAAAAATGAAACAGTTCTAAAGATGAGGAGAAGCATACAAAAGAAAGAAGTTGAAGCCTTCCTAGGGCCCACTATGATGTTCATTTGCCATCCAAGCTGTTTAAAAGGTCACATGGATCCGTACGAAGGATTTATAAAAATAAAAATAAATAAATAAAAATAAAAACAATTTCATATCTATTAAAAACTTTCGTGACCCCAGAAAGTTTTTCATGGTAAATTTTCAATCCTCACAACTTTTCGTGGTGTGTTCCACTACCTTTGGATCGATGTAATTTTTGGGCCGAAGTCCTAAAATGATCTCACCAAATGGACAGACGGTCTAGATATAACAAAATCAAGGTGGGTATCACAAAACTTAACATCAACACACCTAGCAATCTGCTTCCAGATGGGATAAACTTGGTTGAATCCTACCGGACACTAGCCGCCCATATAGGGGTTCAATGGGTTGTACTAGATTATTAAACTCAACCAAAATCACTACTCAAAGTATAATAATAAAAGATAAGTATAGATATGAATACATTCATTAATTAGGTGTGGTAGTACCTTTTAGTTATATTCCAATCTTAAACCTGAGTTTAGTCGATTGGGGAACGAATTGAGTTGGTTTTAGTTTTGAAGAATTTTAAGTGGGTCAGTTTGGGCCATCAAGTAAGGGGTTGAAGATCGTGTTTTGGTCAAAATTCAAAGTCTGTACAATAAGCATTTGGGTTACAGATGGCCCTACCAAGCCAAATGGGAACTACATTCATGTTTATCGACGAGCAGAACCATTAAAATAGGTACGTACCGAAGTCACTGATCTTATACAACAGGTAAATGAAATTGCAATAATTATACTTTTTGATTACTTTGCTTTAGAACCTTCCAATTCAAACAGGGAATGGATAGACAAAATAACAGAATGACCAATGGCTAACAGTCAAGCCTATGTTCAAATGCTTACAATCAGATTTTTTTAAGGAAAAAGATAAGAAATTCGCTATTGCCTATCCACGGTGGGCCCTACCTCTCGAATTAGATCTTACACTGATCAATATGGCCCAGCTGGTGGACTGCGATTTAACTTCGGTAGTAGGAGAATGGTGTCATTTAACCCTTGGTAAGATTACCAATAAAAACTCACATCTCTACAGCATTGGATATATCTATTAGAGAAGAACGGTAATACAGACTTATAAAAATGTAACTAAAAAAAGTAGGAACTTTCATAACACTTTTCCGATATCCTTCATAATGCCACCATTGGCATGACAGAAATCAGTGAACTCCTTGAAATCAATGAATCCATCGCCATCAGTGTCGATCTCAGCCATCAAGCGTTTGATCTCATCAGGAGAAGCTGTTCCAAGGGTACGTAATGCTTCACCCAACTCGGCTGATGAAATCTTTCCATCGCTGTTGGTATCAAAGCGTTTGAAAATTCGCTCTCTATCAGCTTCTGTGGTCATGATTAGCTGTTGTAATTAAGTTCGGATCCGACGTATATATAACTCGGGTTGTTTTGGGATATGAATTTTGGGAAAGAAAGAGAGGCCTCTTAAAAAAGGGGTACCGGGTCAAAAGGGTGGGATGGTACTTGGTAATATGAGTCCTTTAGACCAGGAATTTTGAGCGGATCTCAATGGAATAGAATACGGCGAACATCTTTTTCAGCCAATGTTTCATATGCATGAGACATCAGAGCCGTCCAATGGTGAGAATAATCTTGATGATTAGTTACTATTTATAAATAAGTAGAAACATATATTTTAAATAATATTAAGTGAGTATTTAATATTAATAATAATATATTTTATTATATATATATATTAACTTAAATAAATGTTTAAATATGTATATAAAATTAAAATAATATTAATGTTTAAATAATTAATCATTAAATATATGATTATGTTTATAAAATATTGTAATTTTATATGATATATTTATATATATATATATATATATATATATATATATTTATTATTATATTTATTTAATATGTTATTATTCATTTACAATTAATTGTATATTATATATAACATATTACATAAATATAATAATAAATATATATATAAACACATCATATAAAATTACAATACTTTATAAACATAATCATATATTTAATGATTAATTATTTAAATATTAATATTATTTTAATTTTATACACATATTTTAACATATATATATATATATATATAACATATTTTATTAATATTAAATGCTTTTAATTTTTTTAAAAATAGTAAAAAAAAAAAAATGTAATGTTAACATTGTTCAACCAATCTGACTTTTTGAGTTATTTAGTTGATTTAATTTGAGTTAATATATGAGACATTTACTTTTTTAAGTGCTTGTATATAAAGTGTAATATACACATAGACTATGAAACATCTTTCCTTTTGAAAGAGAGATTGGAATGGGGGTTGGAAAATGAAATTCGTGTTTATATACATAATGTTAAAGTGTATATATATGTTTCATATACATGTATAATATGTAATATAAATAATGTGAGATATGGTTTATATTGATGTTTTGAATATAGTTACATATATGATTAAGTCATGTGAATTATAAAATATATAAGTATACATTAGTTAATGTTAATTATAAGTATTATGTTGTATTGTTATATATGTAAATTGATTACTGGTCCAGTTTATACGATTATACTGTATCATATAATACAAGAAAAATATATTATATTTTATGATAATGCTATAATTACATTTTTGATATATATTTATATTCACTATTGTTTCATATTACAGGCAAAATTATATATATAATATTTATTCAAACACATTATTTGATACTATGCTATTAATACTTGATAAACAAAACTTATTATATAAATCTACACTTATTTATTTATAATTAACAATATGTAAACATTAATTTAATAAACATTTCAATATATATAAATATTATAATAAACAATAAATAATATTTTTTATATAATTTAAATCTAAACATATAATATTTAATTAAAATTATTAAACATCATATCAATGTTTAAATCCAACCTTTTTCAATCTAATATTTAATCTTATTTAAGTACAAAATTTTTATTTAAAATATGTAATATATATAATACATACACTATTATATAATTTGGATACACATAATTTTTAGATAAGAGGAGCCCATTTTATGATTTATATTTAATCTTTGATGAAAATTTTGTAATTACATGTATCATATATACATACATATTAAAATAAACAAATACTAATATCATTTTTGCAATAACATTACATAATATAATAAATTATTTAATATATATATATATCATACAAAAATTGCATAAGCTAAATTCAAACTAATTTCAATTAAATATATATCACTACTTTATATAATATATCGGTAAATTAATCACTTTAACATATAATCTTATTATGCTTAATATCAATTTTTTAATGAACATAATATTTTTATTGTTATTATATTATTATTTAATTATTTATTATGTGATTGAATTAACACTATTTATAAATATCTTATATTAAATATAATACATTATTAGTGATAATAAAAAATAATTAAATAAAATTATTCATTATTTTACTTAATACGTATTTATAAAAATATATATTTAACTATTATAAATTTTAATATATATCTATTCTATTATTAGTATATTAATTATTTTAAAATAATTTATCTATTATAATAATTTATTAAATATTATACCATTTTATTATTAATTTTTATTATATAAAAATACTTAATTTTTTTTTATACTGTTATTCCTTTATAAAAAATAATAACTTCTAATATTAATCCTAATTATTCATCATACTGTTTAAAGGAGTGATGCCAGCAGGTTTTGGAGGGTCCTGATCATGAGGTATGATGTATACCCAACCATTCATCCGTGTGGGGCCCACACGTGCTGGATATCCACACCATCCGATGGTCTGGAGGTGGGGATCACCCCGATATAGTGCTCTGTATCTAGACTGTTCAGGCTCTGGACGTGAGATGTGGGCATGATGTATTTTAAAAAAAAAAGAAGAAAGAAAGAAATGTATTTAATATAATATAAGATAATATTATTAAAATATAATATATATCATTATATATATATATATATATATATATATATATATATATATATATATATATACATGCTATAATGAAAAATATTAATAATATATATGAACGAGTCACCACAATTTTACAGAAAATGCAAAACTCACACAAATTTATAGTTTTATATATATATATATATATATATATATATATATATATATATATATATATATATATATATATATATAAGTATTATGAACATTAATTGTAAATAATAAACATTAATATTATAATTATATACGATATTTAGAATTATTGTTAATATTAGTAGTAAGATTTTTTATCTATGTTTTAAATAGTAAATTATTATTACTATTCATAATGCTTTTAATAGACATATTTATAAGTTGCATTAATATAAATGTAAGCAAAATATAATGTTATTATAATTAGTATAAATAAAGTATATATATCAATATATTAAAAGTATTTGTTAATATGTATTATAGTTAGTAAATATATTAAAAAGTGTAGTAGAATGTAAAATAATAAGTTTTGGTTCCATTGTCGTTTACTATGATTAGGATATCTGGCTTTCACCTAGAAGACCCGAGTGAAAATCAGTTTGAATTGTTCATCAGACTAGTCGTGCTTGTGTATTGGGTGATCAAACTATTGGCTGTCTGTTTCTTTCAGAGGTGTGGCCTGCCCTGATGTTAATCAAACCGGTATTTCGTATCAGTTTATCTTGGTGACGGGCCTACTTTCTGAATTGCTTGCATGTCTTACACATTTAACAGGAGAAACAGGGGCCATGAGCATGATGTGTATATATGAGTTGGTTGTTATGCATTTTACACAGGTAACTATGAAATATTCAAAGTAGATGTTATTGCTGCTGGTTTTCGACTTTTAAATGCGTGCGTGCCATAATTAACTTTTTAGTTAAAGTCAAACCTAACAACTATTGCCCCAAGCTCCGAGATGGGTAGATATCCAACATATGATAGAAATATGATAATATCATTCGTTATTCAAGCAGTCACTCAATGTATAAACAAGATTAAGTGATATTTATATGATAGGATTCGTCCTTTAATGATGTGTTGCACTTTTAGCTTACATACGAAAGGACTTTTCAATAAAGATAAAAAGAAATAAGATGTGAATTTTTACAGTCGGTCGTGAAGAATAGCTGCAAAATACCTCTCTAATGCAAAACTGAATCCAGTACGTAAGTATAGACTCAAATTACAGCTAAGATTATTAGCTACTTGTTTAATGCTATGGTTTACACTACGAAATGTAAATGGTAAGATGAAAATAAACGATTACACTAAGAAATGTAATTTACTTGACAAGAAGTAAATGACTATACTATAGAATGTAATTGAAATGTAATTGAAAGATAATGTTTGGTTATAATTGGGTTGGTATGAGATGATTTGCTTTGCTAAATTTTTTTACTATTAATAACCTTAATCTGACCATATAGATCTTTCTCATGTTCTGATAGCTGCTATAATCGATCGGTACTTCGTGACTTTCTCTATTTCTTCATTTGTCATTGTCTTATAACTGCTTCTTTACAATTGTTCTTACATCAGCCGCTTAAATAATAATGTGGCATTACTTGATGTGTTTAGCTGTATTACCAAAAAAAACATATTCGCACATCTCTGCATATCTTCAAATACACTATGCGGATTCATCCAAATAACCAGTAACTTGCTATGATTGATTCTCATCAGAAATGATTACAATAGAGATGAACATCACCCCCCACGTCACTCCACCTTTTGAAAAAAGGTGAAAGCTACATGCAACCCCTTATTAATGTAGTATGAATTACCTACACGTGGTGATACCCCGATAATCGTCCTCGACTGACTCATCACAACATGACAATGGTAACTATCGTTACCGAAACAAGAGTCAAACCCCGTTTCGACACATGTTCTTATATCATTTTCAACTATAACACCCCGATCTTTTCAATACCCGAGTATTGAAAGTTTTCGAGTGTTACCATAAAATTTAATTTAATATATACATGTGTATGTCATCAAATTAGCCTATCCTAACCTAACATCTGTTCTTCAACCTAAATCTGATCGTTCGGAATAATCTTCTTACATATATCAAGTCATCTAACAGCTGATTTTAAGATATGATCATCATATATCCAAGTATTCTCACTTGTTCATTACAACTGACCATTTCTTCAACTATTCAGCACTAGGTAAAGATATTTGATTGCTCACTTTAAGTTTAGACCACCCGATTATAATAAACTAATTACTTGATCTTTACATCCGCTCGTATACGTATCGAATCGAGATTATGATCCATTCATCTTGTTCGTCACATATAAAAATGCTTAATCCACTATCAGAACTACAATCTGAGAAACTTACACATGTGAACACGTCACTTAATCATCTAATAGTATACATGTTTTACATCTTTATCAATTCAAAAACCTTTTTTGTGTTCATCTGTTTATGAAATTGACCGTACCTCCACCTACATACATATTTAGAGTACTAACCATCAAGTTTTACTGTTTTTAACATGTCATCTGACCATCCAATATGTTAGTTGATATATGTACCTTTCCTCAATTAATTTGGTAAATAACTCTTTAGTCATAATGACTTAGATATAAATATTTTTTGTAAGAATTGCTTAAAAACGTTCTTATAATCATGTAGAACTATTAGAATTTTTAAAATTTTCAGATCAACAATAATTATGAAAATGTTATTAACCTATACCTTTGAATTCTAGATCAAAGAGTTTTCATGATCCGTTTGATGTGAAATTTTGTCCCATTTTTATATATCATAAATTAATGATACACGTCGAATTTCAATCCTTAGATTATTATAAAAGTGGCCTAATTGACAAATCAGCCCTTTGATAATTGATTTTATTGTCTATTGAGTGATGAAAGCTCATAGGTGTGCTAGGATATTTTCCTTCATATGAACGATTTAGATTGCCCATCATATAAACTGAGTGTGAAATGTAAAAAACCCACTTGGGTAAGTTTTTTCTTAGGCGCGAAGTTACCCTTTTAAGCTTACGAACTCTTTATAAATTTGGATCTTCCGATTTAACCACTTCCCGCCGTCCATTGTAACTCCAATTTGAACCACACTTTGTCCTCATATAACTATGAAATCTTACAAAATTTATATCATGATCTATAATACTACATTGTTAATGTTGAAGCTAGTTCCTTTTAGCGTAGTAGGTGAAATTTCATATTTAGGTCGTTTCTCACCATCAATCAACCACCAAATTTTGTCCAACCATTTGTCTATCATCTCTATGTAATCAATTCAAAATTGAGCCCTGATCATTAAGTGTGGACCGTTAATTAAGGTCAAGTCCATTTTAACACCTAGTATGAGAATTTTCAAGATAAACTTACTTAAGCATCAGATCAACTCCGCATTTAGTCTTGTGGCCCAAAAGTTGGATTTGCATCACTTTCGAGCTCATGACCATTATGACCGACCTAAAATTGTTGAACAAAGTGGATTTCCAAAAACCCATCATAGGGGACCCTACCTGATTGTAAAAATCAGACCTAAAAGAAAGAAGCTTTGCCCACTGCGACTGCGGGTGATAAAAATGGGATCAAGAGAGAGAACTCCCAGTTATGAAAATTTCCTTTGATTTGAGCTGTTCAAACCTCAAGAGAGAGAATTCTGACCCTTTCCAACAAGAAAAGGGGATGAGAGATACGAGAAAGAAACGACATTCCACCAATTTTCCCATAAACAAGACGCATTGTGCGGAAGTTCTTTCGCAAAACCTACCAATTGAAGGTTGCTAAACTTTTGATCTATAGTATCCACGAGCTCCATCTGATCGATTTAAGCCATCCACCAAAGACGGATTGTAGAGAAACTGTGTCAATGTAAATCTTCCATTGACGTAGTCCACCTTCCTCGCCAAGAAATGACAGTCGTGGAGAACTGTCCAGCCACTATTTTCAAATCCTAACTAATCATAGTGTGGCCCATATGACTAGCAAATCATGATCAATAAAATAGGAAGCCATGATTAGACATAAATGACCAAACATCCCAACCTATTCACACACGCTGTGTGCGTAGGAGATTTCCACACGCCATATAACTTGAGTCAATTCCTCTTCACGTAAAAAAATAAAAATAAATAAATAATAATAAATAAATAAAAAAGAAACACTCTCTATAATCGTATATAAAAGCTTCCCATCATTAGTCGTTTAACAACAAAGAGAGAGAGAGAGAGAGAGAGAGAGAGAGAGAGAGAAACTGGTTTATGGAGGAGAATGATATGCATTGCGTGGGACTCACTGAGTCACCAGCTGGGTCCAGATTTAAGTCAGGCCTCTACAATGCTAGAGGTGAGTTAGTTCGTCTTTTTTTTCCCTCTTATAATATGTAGGAGATTGTATGTTTTATTTCAAATTTTAATTCCAACTTAAATAGTTGTAGAATTTTCATTAGCAATGTGAATTAAGTCGACTCAGTAAAGAGCTTCATTGAAATTCAGGTTTTGTCGGGCTGAGAAGTAATGATTAACGAGGCAAGTCTTCAATCTACGTGACATCTTATGATAAGTTTTCCTTAACTAGTATTTCAAAATAAAATAACCTAGACGAATATAATAGACGAGACCCTAGTTTAATTCCTAACTAAATAAGTTGTGTAATTGAAAAGGAGATGTTAAATAATCGAAAAAAGTGTTAAATATGTACATAAAACAAATATATCAATTGTTAGAGTATTGAAACCTTGATTCCAAATAATTCGTAAAACAACCTTCACCTAAAATTTTAGGCAGGAAACTTTATTTCACGAATTTCTTTAAAATCAAAATCTCAAACTTGAAAGAGTAAATTAAAGTATTACAACAATCATCACACAATTGAAATTAAATACATTCAATCCATCAAAAATAGAAATAAAGCATTCACCACATGATACAAAGAATTATAGTGGTTCTGTGCTTTAAAAATAGCCACACCTACTCCACTCCTAAAATTAATTTCCTCATAATTTTAGCTTTCACTATGAAAAGGTTTTCTCAGGGTCACCTTAATAACCTTATACAATTCTTATGATTTTCATGAGCTATCACAATAAAAACCCAAACTGACATTTTAGCAGGGTATCTCAGACAAAACATTAACTGAGATTTTAACAGGCTATCTTAGAAAAACTTAAAAGAGTTCAGAAGGTATACTTATCTTCACCGTAAAAGATGTAGCAGAAACTTATAGCAAAAGAACTTCTTTCTTGAATGTGAATTGTTCCGTGTTCAATTAGATAGACAAGGTCTAGGGTTCTATTGATTTTAATTAAGTTAAATTTAAAAGCTACTTAAATCAATTCTCTTATATATCAAAAGAAGAGTATAGTTTACTCTCTTACATTAAATTTGAAACATATGATATAAAAGAGAATTGAAAAAGCTATTTAAATTAAATTATAAATATTGTCTAATAGCTTGCTAATAACTTGAGCTTCTTTCTCTCTTATAGAAGGATTCTGATAATTAATTTGTGTAATTTAGAATGAGAGAAAAACTCAATTTATAAGTAAAGAAGTTAGAACTTTGGCTAACTCGAGTCAGGCTTCGACTAACGTAAATTCAGCGGATTCGGTTCAATAGATTTCAGATTACACGGGATAAGAATTATCCAAAGTTCGGTTAGTCGAACAACACAATTTGTTTAGCAAAATTTGACCTTTGGCTGGCCGAATTCCCCCAAATTTCAAAAGATGATGTTGTTGGAATTTGACCCGAACTTTCTCAGGTTACGAGAATTTCAAGCTCGAGATAGCCGAACAAAAACTCGGGCTAGCCAAATTTGCAACAAAAAATTGTTATTGCTTCGGGCTTCAAGTTGGGCTAGCCGAAGAGGCTTAGGATGGTTGAACCAAAAGTTAGGCTAACCGAATTCAAGAAAAAATAAATTTTTTTAAAAAAAACTCATATTTAAACAATTTGGAAAGCACCTAGTCCTGAGGTCTTTCTAGGGTTTTATACCACCTGAGATATATCAAATATTTGATTCTTCTTTAACTTGAACTTAATCTCAGATTTTATCTTGAATTTGAGTTCGATCTTTTCTTGAACATTAGCCAATCTTGAGCTTAATCTTCTCTTGATTATAGAACGATCTGAAGCTTGATCTTCTCTTGAACATAAACTGATCTTGGGTTTGATCTTCTCTTGAACATAGACCGATCTTGAAGATCTACTTTAAAGTGGTTTTGTCTTTACGAAATTTGACAACTTATGTGTGCTCAATATTTTAGCACTTACAATCTCCCCCTTTGTTAATTTTATAAAAAAATATTTTAACATTACAAATATGCACATACATTTTTTAAAGTCTGAACTCTTGTAATCTAAAGTCTTGTGAAGTCCAAGTCTTCTTGTAATCGTCAGCTTATTAACTGATGATGCTTAACTGGCACTCCTCCTGGGAAATAGACATATAGCATTCCATACACATAACATTCATACATTTCATACACATAGCATTCATCCATGTCAGTCATTCCATACATACTCTCCTACATTCTTTCCCCCATACATTATATATTAATAGCATAACATTGGTATCATTTCTCCCCTATACTAGCATATCTCTCCCCCTTTTTGTCACAAGTTGACAAAGGAAGAATAAGATAAATAAAAAGAGCATGTAGAAAGAGAATAATGATAAGCATATGAAATTTTCAACCATATGAAATCATAAAGGTAAGCATATGAAATATGTTAAATTTTAAGGGTAAGCAAGTGTCAATAAAAGCATCTAATGTACCAAGACAAACGCAAAATAAAGTTTAGTACATAACCAGTATAAGTTTGAAAAATAAAGGTAATCTAGCTCAATCCAACTTAGAGGAAGGAGCAAGCATCGACGGATCATTTTGTCTCAAACTCCAGGGGATATGATGGTAGTACTTCTTCATATACTTCATTGTAGACTTTTGTGTTTATGACAATGAAGCCTGTGATACATGCAAGGACTCCACTTTCTCCTCTAGTGTTGTAAGTCTCTCATCAAACTGAAAAGGATGGTAGTCGAAATTAGTTAGATCATTTGAATCGTCCAACTCATTAAAAATATCTTCCATGGTGGTGTTTGTAGTTGACTATACTTCCTCTTCTTCTTCATTTTGTTAAAGAAGAGGTTTGAGGTTCATCATATTTTGGAGTTGTTAAATGGGAGTTCGAATTCTAGTGCCTCATATGTTGGAATTTGAACATTGTAGTGGAATACAAGACAAGTCATGAGATGAGTAAAGGGAATCGAACCGTATTTGGGATGCAAGCGAAACCGAATGATGATGTAACAAATTAAGGAAGGCCGACAGACATACATACCAGATATAACAAAGTGAAATACTCTAAGCATGGAGTAAGATCAGTCTTATTCCCGGCTTGAGGATAAACGTTGGACGTAAAAATCTGATGTAATAAGCGGTATTTTGGAAGCATTTAGTTAGCAGGAAGGACATTACATAATCGTCATTCAGCATTAAAATGACATAATTTATGAGTGATGGCTTGTTTTTTAGAGTTCGACATCTTCTCTGACAATGTGGCAATTTGTATTCCATCTTCCGCAACAACTATGTCCATCAATACCGAAATAACGTGCGGCGTTATTGTGAATGTCTCTTCCACAAATTTAACTAAGAATGTCAAATTCTCAAGTGAGACATTACAAATGGATGCATACATGCCTTGCACGATGGAACGGTAAGCCGTTCCACCCCAACTCAAGATGTGTTTTTATCCAACCTCTAAGAGAATAGGAACAAGAGTAAACCTAGCAACGTGGTCTAAGTTGACAGATTTTTCAATGATTATGTCTCTTGTGCGAAAATTCCGAACATAATCCTGATCATCCTCTGACAACCGTAGGCTCTGCACACCAAGAGGGGTTAATCTAGACGATGAACCGGCGCGATTCTTGCGAGCCGTTTTCTTAGTTCTATATTCCATATTGGTTTGCACAAAAAATAATAATAATAATAATAACAAAGAAAATGAGTAGATCATATTTGAATCAAAACTCACAACAAAAAGGATTTCAAATGATAAAAAATCTACTCAAATAGGATTTTCATGCATCATGGTGGACCCTAGAAACGGAATGCTGACGTTATTCAGCATCATTATCCCCACTATTTTCCTTGTGGTCATGGTCCACTTGAACTTTAGATCTACTTCATTTTGGGGCTCATGCCCCTAAATTGAGCTGGCAAAACATGGTGCCAATATAACTCATGCATCCTGGTGGACCCCACATAGTTGAGCCAACTGCTCCATGGATAAAACACATGCATGGACACCCACTGGCGAATTTCTCTCCCCATAGAATTCATGGGACTACTGTGACACCCTGTCCACCAGTTTCTCCATATTATTTTAAGACATGGGCTTAAAAAAATGCTAAGACATGATTAGAAAATAAAGCAGATCCAAAACTGGAGTGACCCACTTGGCACGAAACACTGGATATTGAATGACCATCAACATTGAATACCTCTCCCCTTCAAAAAACTTGTGGGGCCCTCCTTAATATTTGTGATAAAATCATCCCACCCACCACTTCCATCATATCATTTTAGGGCATGAACCCCAAATGGAAACAGATCCGAGACTCAAGTCGGCCACATGTCACCAAACAGTGGCTATTGAACGACCACCATTGAAACTCTCCCACAAAATAAAATAAAATAAAACTAGTGGCACCACCATGATGTTTGTGACAAATCAACCCCTCCCATCACTTTTGCCATATCATTTTAGGGCATGGTCCAAAAAATGAGGCAGATCCACAACTCAGCAGTCCACATGGCACCAAAAAGTGGGTATGAACACCCACGTTGAATCTGTCCCTCGAAAACTCATAAGGCCCACTATGATATTTGTGACAAATCTACTCTATCCACTACTTTGCCCAGATCATTTTAAGGTGTGAGCCCAAAATTGAAACAGAACCATGACTTAATTAGTTGGCCACGTGGCATGAAACAGTAGGTATTGAACGCCCACCATTGAATCTCTCCCTTGAAAAAGTTGTGGCCCTCGTGACCATATCCACCACTTTCGCCATATCCTTTTAGGGCATGGCCCAAAAATGAGACAGATCCTAAACTCAAGTGGGCCACAAGTATGAAACTGTGGGTTTTAAAGGCACGTGGTAAAATCTCTTTGAAAATTTTGTGGGGCCCACTGCGATACGACAAATCTATCATGTTCACCACTTTATAAGCTAGATCATTTTATGAGATGGTTCAAAAATGAAGTAGATCTACAATTCAAGTGGGTCGCATTGTATGATAGCGGATATCAGATGCCCACTGTTAAATTTCTCTTGAAAAACTTATGGGCCCCACCATGATGTATGTGACAAATCTATCCCGTTCACCACTTTCGCCATATCCTTTAAGGGCGTGGCCCCAAAAATAAAGCAGATCCAAAGCTCAAGTACTGGCCACAAGCACAAAACAGTGGCCGGGGTATTGAACACCCACATAGAATATCTCCCTTGAAAATTTTGTGCGGCCCATAAATCTGCCCCATTCACTAATTTCACCAGATAATTTTAGGTAGTGGATCCAAAAAAGAGTCAGGTCCACAACTCAAGTAGGCCGCATAAAAGGAAACGGTGAGTATTGAGACAATTGTAGGGCTCACCGTCATGTTTTTGAGAAATCCATTCTTTCCATCTGTTTTTCCTGATCGTCTTAAAGGATGAGCCCAAAAATGAATTAGATCTAAAACTCAAGTGAGCTTCACATAAGGAAACATACGGACACTTCCTTGACTGGTTATCACAGTTCTAGATGCGGATTGTGTGGTGACATGGGCCTTAGTGGTGTCCAGACTTTGTGGGGGCGGTATGATTATCCACACCATCCATCCATTTTGCCAGCTCATTTTAGGGCATGAGTCCAAAATTGATAAGTATCCAATGCTCAAATTCACCACAACCTAGGACACATGGCATTGAACTCCCACCGTGGAAATCTTTTTAGGGGTCGCAAAAGTTTTGGATCAAGCTGATGTTTGTTTTTTCTTTTCATCTAGGTCCGTGTGACCTGATGAACAAGTTGGATGGCATATTAACATCTGTGGGCCCCAGGAAGGTTTCAAAGGTGGAGTCTTATTCCTCACTTTTTTCAATGGAGTGGTTAGCTTGAACTGTGGATATTCTATAATCTTGGGCTTTATGACTTAAAATGAGTCGATGGATGGTGGTGTGGATGAAACACATACATCATGGTGGGCCTGCCCGATGGAATCTTGAGACCATGGAAGTCCTTGGTGGTAGTTTCACCTCGCTATCCACGTCATGTGTTTATGTTCTAGAAGGCATGTGGCCGCCGATTTAGAAGTAAGTATAAACTTGATCCTTGATATTTCAGATGTCACTTTTGTTTTGTGGAAGCATAATAGATGGGTGAAATTCCCATGAACATTAGGGTGGACCCCACCAATCTTCCTATTGCAAGATGTTCATGCCAAGAGCTAGCTTCAGCAGGGAGTCGGGAATAGTAGAAGTAGGATATTGGAGTCCTTTTTATCATACAAAAATAAAAAGGTTAAACTGTATGCATGATTAGCGGCAAGAAGTTTATTGACTATATATATATATATATATATATAAAGATGGTTTTTAATAAATAGTTTAAAAGAGCTTTGCTAAAGCTTTTGAAAGCATCCTTTGAAAGATATATAGCCGCCGTTGTTTTCCCAAACAAGCACTTCCTCTCCTTCTTTAATGCATAAGAAAAGCTGCTTCGTCTTTCTTTTTCTTTTCCAAGCGGGAAAAGCGTTTGAAAAAGGTTGCTGCAATCTCCTTTCGTTCCACTTGAGAACGTGCATGCATGCAAGGACACACTTCTTTTTAGTTTCACTTGAGAGCGTGCATGCATGCGAGTTAACATGAGTCCATATGGCATGCACTACCACTTGAGACTCACCGTGGCCCACCCAAATTAAAGTAGGGACGACAATGGGCCACGCAGTCTATGATTATAAGGCCATGGCTGGGCCTGTCCCTTAAATTTCGTCCAGTGACGATGGATTGACCCTGTCTACAGACGTGAAATCTAGTCCATGTTGCACCCAGGTCAAAACGTGGGGCCACATTTTGGAAGCATATGGACGACTACGAGAAATTCAATTTGTAAAGTAGCATGATTTCTTAGTTATGGCATTTACATTATGGGATACACCTGACGGATGCTACAATCATGCACGCATTTGAGATTGCTGTGTTATTCTATCATCTTCTTATTGGGCTGGGGCTATTGCCACCCCCTAATCAAAAGTGCGCAAGTGCTTTAAATAAAAATAAAAATAAAAAAAGCAATCCGCATGTCGTTCTCTCCATTAATCCATCTCTAAGCAGGTGTCTTTAGTCTCAAGATTCTACGCCAGATCTCCCATTTACCACATTCTTATTGCATTTAATGGAGTCATTGTACAACATTGGGGGCTTTGATTTATCATGAAGGTAGAATTGCTACCATAAGGTTTTTTTCTTTCTTTTTCTTTTTTTGTGTGTGATTAGCCCTTCATTCGAGGGGTATTTTCATCTTTTCAATTAATTTATAAGAGTGGCTTGCTCTCACTTCTCTTCTTCTTTATATGCAACACACATATAAAAGCAAGATAATTAAGGATAGACTGAGTGGTAGACTGAGTGAAAGATACCTCATTTCAAGACCTCAAGATACCTCATTTCAACACTGAGGTCTTGGTATCGATCCCTAGTGGGGGTGGCTAACATCGTTTCAATTAAGAAGGCCTATGTGAAAGCCATTCTGCTTATTATGTAACATTCTCATTTTACATTTGTTAAGTGTGTTAGTGTTAGGATGTGAACTTAAAGAGGCAAATCTAAAGCTCCAATGCGCCATAGCATTGGAAGAAATTGGCATGGCCCACCCACCTTTGAAACCCTTCTTCCTTTCTCTCTTAATATAGCTACAACCCTCTCTCTCACGTGTGTTGCGCATGCCATGCCCCTCATGGTCTTAAAATAATAGTAGACTTAATCATGTACGTAGATTCATGACCATACCATGATGAAAGACACTTGATTTCCTTTAATTATTTTGGCACACATAAACTACATTCAAGGACAAACATGGAGTGTTTCAACTTAGGACTACAAGTGAATTGATAGAACCTCTCAAGATCATGGATATTTTCTCTTGATGTATGTCTTCCTTCATTTTCATCCTAGATCGATTACAAAGCTTTGTTCATATACAATGCATATATATCTAAGTAGGTATAAGTATGTTCAAGTACAACTAAGTGCATCTGAGTGCAGTCTAAGTGCATTTGTAAGTGTGTTCAACATACTTTCATTCACTTAGACCCACTTAGACCACACTCAAATGCACTTGGATGAACTTAGACCACACTTAAATGCACTTGGATGCACCTAAACCATGAAAAGGCACACGTACAAAGCTTTGTATAATTCAAGCTCTTTTTCTTCCTGTTACCAAAGCATTATAACCTTTGACTAAGAGAGGAACCATGTCCCACCTGATGTGCTTTGATTCTAACAACTGAGGCTCATGATTCAGTAATCCAAACCATTGGTCTGTTCTGTTGAAGGATGGACGGAACATGTCCCCAAAATATCAAGATTGGATTATCCCAGCAACCAACGTTAGGGCTTTTGTTTAGTTGAATGTTGACCGTTGTTTACCTGTATGCTACAAATTGAAAGGTGGAGTAGTCCAACAGAGGAGATTTTTGGGTTACAGTATATCCACGTTATCACACGAGAGATCTACGGTCTGGATTACCGAAACATGAGCCTTATTTGTCAGAAATGAAGACATGAGTATGCTTTCCAAGGTGGGCCGGCCCACTTAAAAAGTGATAAGTATACATGCTTTGATTAGGTCTAGTTGGTGTAGTTCCAAGCCCTCCTTTTCCTAGATTTAAACTCAAACTGGGTGAGCTTTTGAACCGTTGGATTCCATGGCAATCTCACTGGGCCCATCCGTATCCTTGTATCTATACCAACGAGAGCATGCAAGGAAATACCCAAAATTCACAATCCCTAAGCCAGCAATGAGGAAATAGAAGTACTCCAATCTCCCATTATTGAGATCCTCAGGCAACCAGTTGTGGGCCCCACCTCGATTCGTAGTCTGATGGACAATCGCAACCATCAAACTGCTCAAATAATTAGAACACGCCATACCGATGAAGAGGAGGGACCCAGCAACACTCCTCATATTCTCTGGGAACTGCTTGTAGTAAAACTCCACTTGCCCGATTGCGCTGAACGCCTCTGATAGGCCAGCAATACCAAGCTGTGGGACCAACCAAAGAGCTGACATAGATGAGATCGCACCACCACCAGATGCAGTTCCAAGCGTCGGATGATGAAGGGCGATGTACCGACGGTGACGTTCCACCAGGCCAGAGACTAGCATCGAGAATATGGAGAGAAAAACACCAGCACCCATCCTCTGGAGTAATGTGATCCCGCCTTCCTTGCCTGTCAGCCGTCGGATGAATGGGACCAAGATGCGATCGTAGATGGGTATCCAAATCGTCATTGTAATCATGGCGAAGATAGTGAACGAAGCGGCTGAGATCTCGTATGAGCCAAGGTGGCGATCGGATTGTTGGGCTTGGACGACTACGTATGTTGAATTTTGGACGATTGGGATGAAGAATAGAATACCAGAGCTCCATACGGGAATCACTCTCAATAGGCATTTCAGCTCTTCCACTTGTTGGATGCTGCAAAGCCTCCACTGATCAGCGGCCGATCCATCGGCGTTGATCTTATCTTCGACGGTCAAGATTGCAGCTTTGTCAAGGAACCTATTATCACAGTTATAAGTTAGTAATTTCAATTTCAGTGATTAAGTTGGTGCTTGTATTTTAGCAGGACTTGTATTTTCAAGTTCATTAAATGACACAAAGAAAGATGAGGTCGATCACAGATGACCACTCCAAATCCACGGAGTTTCTCTGGACTCCTCGAAGAGATTTATTGACTCCACGGTGAATGAAAACATAAATAAGTTAAAATAAATTGATTGATAATAAAATTGAAATTATAATCCTTTAAATAGTGAACGAAGGAAGAAGTTTTAGACTTAAACTCCCTAAAAATGTGACTTATTATAAATAGTAAACTTACTATTTATAGACAACCATGATTCCTACTGGACTTTATGGTTTTCGGCAAAAAAATTGGAAGTGTGCAATTTGACCTAACCATGTTTTTCTCTTAATTTTTCTAAGCCCTTTTCACGACTCCTAAAATTCAGACTATCAAAAGTGATGATCAAATTATTAAAACTTACTATTTATAGTAAAAATAAAATAAACTTTTAACCTTCGATTTCATGGAATCTCGCAAATCCAGTGTAGGCAACCCGATATAGCAGAATTTGTTGGCTAAAGTAGCTTCTCCTACCCCAAAATCATATATGATACGTCAAAAAACTCATTTTGATTTGTGAAATATAACTGTTTTAAGGTTCTAACGGTCCTGATCACACTTCCACCTCCGATCAGGCCATTTGTGGTCTATCTTTGCCATGAAAGTATCTGTAACCCACTCTACATCATGAAATGTTACAAGATATCACCTAGAACATGACATTATCGAGCCTTGGTGAGTCACACCAAGTCAGCTGAGTCTTGACAGATCGTGTCAAGTCAACCAGTTGAGTTCATGAGCTGTGGGCGCACATGATGGGTGGATTAGATGTCATGAACACATCATGGTGGACCCCACATATTGCATTATGAGTTAATCTAACCAACAAAGCTGTGAAGTAGACATTGGGTCATGTTCGAGTGATCGAAACCGTTTACATTATGATGGGATTCACCTTCCATGAGAGAGCCAAAAAAAAAAAAAAAATCTTACATTAGAATATTTTAATCCCTTGATCAGTTGACTTTTTATAATTAAAAGGCTGAAATATTTCAACGTTGAAATTTTATTTTTAATCCCTGAGGGCCAGTGAGGCCCATCGTCTGAACAGCTATTCTCTGACTTATCATATATATTGCAATGCGCCGGGAATATTCTTGCATGGCTCTTTATTAACATATGATATGAGGCCGGTTCCTCTACAAGTCTTCCTAGAGCAAGGTTACTGCATCCAACCTGCAGATCAAGTGAACCCACCATGATGGCGGGATGCTCAAAAAATCAAGCTTATCCAATTATTATGTGGACCACACTATAAAAAATAATGAAACCCCAACCAAAATCTCCAAATTCGTGTGGTGGCTAACATGATAGTTAGATTAGCCTAATTTTCTAGACATTCAAATATTACGGTGAAGTGAGCCTTTTAAACTAGTTGTATGCTACAATCACAGAAAGTGGGCCATGCATAATCCCTCTGAATAAGCTAATTCTGGCTGATATATGATAGGATAGGATAGGATATAATATAATATAATATAATATGACATGACAGGATCTTTGCATGTGTGTCCACATGAATGTACACATATACTAATAATTTCATCAACAGAAAAATGATTTATTGCTGTCAAAGCGCTGCAAGTTGTAGTGCTTCCATGGGAAGTGGCACGTGGAGATAACATGCTTGGACAATATTCCATTTCCTGACCATACACTTATGGCATGGTAAAACCAGAATAATTGTATGATTCTAACCTGTGCTGATCAATGGCCTATAAAATGGACGGTCAGGATCCTTCAAGAAAATTAAACAGGCCTATTCAGAAATTTGTACAATCTGTTTGGTGGAGCCCATCATATATTTACTCATGCTTTAAAAAATCAATTTGTTGAAGCAAACCTACACATCTAGATCTTATGTATGGCCTGGAAAAAGGGATGGCTAGCTACAAAGTATAAACTGGAAAACCAGCTTTTTGGATGGATGGGATCATCCAACCAGCATGATTTTGGCATCGTGACTAATAAAGTGAGTGCCAGTATGGACGGTCCCGATGGATTTGATTTGGGGTTTGAAAATGTCCTGCTGCAGATGGGAGCATCATAACTAATAGTGTTGGATCGTTTCTCATGATATGATGCAAAAAGAAAAGGAATGATAGCTGCACAAAATACTTCATACAGTATAATCCAATTATCCAAACTAAAGTAAAATGAGATATGATTCAATACAGTGGCTGTATCATAAGTTATGCTGCAGCCTTTTCTTTCCCACCAAAGTGTCATATAGGTTGATTATCTTATCCGTACAAGAAGTGGGTCACACCATGATGATTATGTGAGATGAAAATCAGGAAGATTGACACATACGCCAGGACACATCATCAATGCCTGATATCAGGTGATATGGCCCACCCAATTGTATTTCGTGTCAGGTGATATGGTGTGGCTCACCTTTTGTATGGAAACCACATGAAAGAAAAGGTTTGCAAGATCGGATGCTAGCTAGGTTGCGTTTGGTTGCACGGAATACCCATAAAATTTCGTGATATTTTGCATTATTATTAATCGGGAAATTTCATGATATCTGGTGCAACCAAACGGAACCCGGATTGCGTGGTCACCCATCACCACGTAGCTAAGTGGTGTCAGGACTGTTTTATGTGTTTTATCCACGGATGCGGTTTGGCTAATGACCCCACCACTAGCCATGTATCTGGTTTCATAGCTCTACAGGCCCCACCATGATGAATGTTTTTTATCCACGCCAATTCATTTTTCCAGCTCATTTTAGGGAACGAGCCCATAAATGAAGTAGATCCAAATTTCAAGTGAACCAAATCAGAAGAATCAGTGAGAATTGATGTCTTACTGTTGAAAACTTCTTTGGAGCCACAGAAGCTTTTAGATTAAATTGATATTTGTGATTTTTCTTCATTTAGGTGTGTGAGCTTATGAACAAGGTGGATGAAAAATAAGCATTATTGTGGGCCCTAGGAAAGATTCAGTGGTGTACTTCATTATCCCCACCATATACCATAGTGGGTCCACTTGAACTTTGGGTTTATCTCTTTTTCTTTCTTTCTTTTTTCATGCCCTAAGATGAAATGAAAAAATGGATGGACTAAGGGTGTATAAAACACATGCATTGTGGCTGGTTTTGGGGTCACAGCCAAACAATGTCCTTTATCCAGGCCATTTATCTGTTTTCCAGTTCATTTTAAAGCATAACCTAAAAATTAAAGCACATCCAAGGCTCTAAAGTGGACCACACCACAAGAAACAATGGGATAATGACATTCACCATTGAAACCTTCCTAAGAGTCGACTATGATATTTATTTTTCATCCAATCTGTTCATAAGGTCATAGACCTTGGTGAAGGGAAAACACAAATTTCAACTTAATCCTAAACTTATGCGGCCCTCAAAGGAAATTCGTTATCCCCACTGTTTCCATGGTGTGGTCCACTAGAGCTTTGGATATGGTTCTATTTTGAGCTTACGCCTAAATTCAGATGGCAGAAAGGATGGAAGGGGCGGATAAAATACATACATGGGCGGATAGGCACCGCAGAGTCTCCTGACACTACGTAGCTACGTGCTGTTGGGGTCACCACGCAATTCAGCGTCCGTTAAAAAGGTCACCGCTCCTTCGTTGCGATTCAGCATGTTTTTACGAAATCGGATTGCGTACTGAGTTACTCAGTAGCTCTTATCGTGTTGAGTAAACTGAGTTGGGCCCACCTTGAATATATGTGTCTATCCACACCGTCCATCCCCTTTTCCATCTAATTTAAAGGGTTGCGCCCAAAATTGATTGCATATACAAAGATCAAGTGGATCATACCATAGGAAACAGTGGGGATAATGATTTCCACCGTTAAAACCTTTCTAGGCACCACAGTGATGTTTATTTGTCATTTAACCTGTTCACAATATCATTAAGACATGGATGAATGGAAAACACAAATATTAGCTTGATCCAAAACTTCCATGGCCTCTAATAAATTTTAAGTGGTTGAAGATCAATTCAACTGTTTCCTGTGGTGTGTTCCATTTGAACATTTTATATGTTTCATTTTTGGGCTAAAGCTTAAAATTATGTGGGAAAATGGATGAACGGAGCAGATAAAATACATAAATCAGGGTGGACCTCACGGAGTTTACTTTTTTCACTACGCAGTCCGCTTCCTTTTTTTCACGTGACTTCCTTGTTTTTCTTCTGTGCTGCCAGAAGAAATCAGAATGACCCGTTGAATTTATGTGATTTCTGCATCCTAAAGTAAGATGTGTGGACCCCACCTCCTCAAAATCAAATGTAACGTTTTTCTTTCTGTTATCTTTTTCCTGATCCGTATCATCCACCGTTCCGCCATTAGTTTGTCTGCGCGTGAAGAGGGATGAGCAGTCCCACTCTCACGTGTATGAACCTGGACCACATGACGAATACCGAAAAGGCCGACCAAACTGCACGTTCGTCTGTGTTATCATTGACAATCCATGGTACAAAAATACCGAAAGTGGATGATCTCAACCATCTAGCCAATAGCATTAAAAATGGATAATCCAGATCAAACAAGGAAAAGTCCATCCATCATTGTACGATTATTCCATTACTTCAGTCCATCGATCATTGTGCGATTATTCCATTATTTTAATAATGGATTGCATTTGATTCCAAAGAATCAGTTTTTTAGATGATACTGAAGGTCCTTTCCGGATCCATATAATAATGGGCCATTATAATAGATTATAATAAAATGATGGTAGAATATCACACAGTTAAAGCTGTGGAGGAGACCGAGGGACTTGCATGAGAAAGAGAGAACATTTACCATAGTATATTGTATTTCGAACACTATATATATATAGGGTCGAGATGCGTGGGTGGTCGAGATGCGTGGGTCCCACCATGATGGGTGTCCAACGTCAATACCATTCATTTGATGGGTTTCCTTTAGTTTATAAGATATTCCAAAAATCAACTGTACACAGTCATGTGAACCATATCTTCTGAAACCATGTTAAGACATGCCTAGAACATATAAAAGCACTTGGCAGAGCTGACTTAAGTTTTGGATGCAATTGAAACTTGTTCTAACCCCTCATCCAAGTGGGACACATACAATGGATGGGCTGAATTTGTGAACCACATCTATGTCGGCCCAATAAATAATTATGAATGTTTTAATGAGAGGGTAATCCCTTTCAACTGTTGTATGTGGTGTGGTCCATCCAAGTCATGGATTGACTTGATTTCTAAGCCTACAGCTCATCAAGGAATGGTGCATCTAACTAATGGGGTAGATGTGCGACACACATCGTGGTGCCTACACAGCTCAACCTCATGGGAACTTTATCCCATGAGGTCGACCTCATAGTATTACACGGAACCTCATAGTATTACACACATCATGGTGCCTACACAACTCAACCTCATCGCATTACACACACACGCACACTAGTTCACATGGAACTCGTGCGAACTTTTTTGAGAACCCATCACATGTGATTTTCCTCCAAAATTTGAACGGTCTATGTGAAGCAGCACCTCATGGCCCAATTTCTACTTTGATCTAAAACTTTGGTTAGCCATGAAAAATGAAAGCAGTTTCCTCCCTGGAGTTGCATTTCTCTTTGCTATGGCCCACTAGAATTTTAGATCAAGGTGAAAATTTGTCGTTTGAGGTTTCATGGGATTCCTCATGATCACATGAATTGTTCGGATTAGACGCACATGACACGTGTGCAAAGGTGCACACTTGCGTTGGTGTGTAGGTGAGGAAGACACTCTCTCTCTCTCTCTCTCTCTCTCTCTCTCTCTCTCTCTCTCTCTCTCTCTCTCTCTCTCTCTCTCTCTATATATATATATATATATATATATATATATAATGGGGTTGCATGGCCTATGGGTGATGAAGGTGGAAATAGTAGCCTTTTGGCACAAGGGTGTGAACTTTAACCTGTCCATCCTTACCATGTCGATGATGTGGCCTAAAAAGCAAAAGCTTGTTAACTCATGTCCATCCCTACTATGTGGATGATGTGGCCTAAAAAGCAAAAGCTTGTTCACTCATCAAGTGGGTCATAGTTTATATAACAATTGAAAGGTTGAGAATAACTTGACCAGGTTTTTTTTTTTTTTTTGAGCCCATTAGCTTATTTCTAGTATTGCATACAACCGGTTGAGAAGACCAGCTTGACATTTGAGCCAGCACATCTCTAGATAGGAACAAAGGGTGTATCAATCAACAAGTTGAGTGCGAATAGCAACTTCCTAAACAACAAGATAATCACCTTTTCTATATAAACTTTCAATAGTAGATGAACGGATTACCTGAATTGATCCGTGTATGGAAGCATGGTGTTGATAGAATTTTTGTGGACAGGATTGAAGAGAGAGTGTGGTAAGCCATCCGGTCGCTTTAATCCACGTTTCCTAATCGCAGCCGTTAAAACCTGTATTATGCTAACAAATGGGCTTCCTTCGGGCTTTATCTTAACATAGACGCTCGAACCGATGAAGAAGAACACACATGATAGGAACATTAGAAATGTAGGGATCCCAAAGCCCAAGGCCCAGCTCACTTTATCTTGAACGTAGATGATTACAGTCAGTGAAACCATCATCGCGAACGTGAAGGTGAAGAAGTACCAGTTGAAGAAGCTGTTGACACCCCGCCTACCGGACTCCGTCGACTGATCGAATTGATCAGCTCCGAAGGCTAGGTTACATGGCCTAATTCCGCCGGCGCCGACGACTAGAAATCCAAGACCAAATAGTAGGAAAGCCATTTGCAATGGTGTGGGCCCCACACAAGATCCAGCATCATGAGTCCCACAGTGTGGGGGATGCAATTTGGCGATCGCCGCCGTTAGCATGACAAGGAGCATACCCTTCATACAAAGCACACATGATCTATTTGAGCATAACCTTTATAAAATACTAATTACACAAACACAATAAGAAACTTAGGTCCGTTTGGTTGGGGGATTCTATGAAATCATGATTTCGGTATACTTCATTTCTTTGATTCGCTGCACTAAAGCTGCAATTATTTATAAAAAAACTAAAAAATGCAGCTTTAGTGCAGTGAATCCGACATCGAGCACTTGAGGCACACCAAAATCAGGATTACACTTAATCTCAATTATACAGGATTCCCCATCCAAACAGATGCTCGAAAAATTTTCAAAATTTACATTGGAACGAGAAAATTATTAATTCTAATGTTTCCACTCTATCAATGGAATTTTTGAATCAATGAAAGTAAGACAATCACAATAATTGGTGATTAGCACTACCATAAGAGACGCGATCGATGCAAATCCCAGCGTCTTGAAGCGACCGAAGTAAGAATCAGAAAGAAACGCCCCGAATAATGGCGCCAGGTTTGTAGTACCAGACCAGATATTGATTAGTAGAGCAGCCGATACGCGCTTCATGTTGAAGATTGTAGTGAGATAGATCATGAGGTTGGAGGTGGTTCCAATAGTCCCAAGCTTCTCAAATGTCTCATTTCCTACAATTTTTTGGTACATCTTCTTAGAAATCAAAAGGGTCTGAAAAAAACAAAAAAAAGTTACATAGAGAAAGTGGCCATTTAATTGAAACATCCATACATACCTATGATATATGGCATAGCTTTCCATCCTCTATGCTTCTTCTTATCTTGGATTGCCTCTAATTTCTCTGGTTTCTCCATACTTGCTTGCATTTTATTCTTACTCGCCTCTTTCCACCTTATATATACACCACTGAAGTGTGTGTGTGAGAGAGAAATTAATAGAGAGATTGTATTAAATAAGTGAGGATGATCGCACGTGGTCCACACAAATTTTGTTTTATATCTGAAATTATATTGATTGATTCTGGCGAGTTGAAAATTAGTACATCAGCAAGAGTAGAACCGTGGTCTTCCCTTTAGTAGAGCGGCGGAATAATCAGCCACACAAATGTAATTGGCCTAATACAGACATCGACCGACCTCGCCATCAGTGTCAGTGGCTTATCATGTCTTGTTTGGTGGCGGTGCTCATCCCCATTTCACAATTACAAAATACCATTTACCACTGTTAGGTATCCATCAGCTAATCTGACAAATGCAGCCGTGTTTGAAAGCATAGTTACCGCGTTGGTGCTGTCGGCCGAACCGACTAAGGGCCTGTTTGGTAGATGCACAAAAAATGAGTTCATCTGTTTCACAGTGATGAATTACAGAGAATGATGGTTGGTTCCAGGATTATTTCAGTTCTTACCAAAAAGTGACATGGGCTACAATACCTAATTAGTATCAGAGAGTTGTACAAGAAACTACCTACTAAATATAGAGTTTTACAAGAAACTACCCACCAATACGGATTTTACATTCAGGCACATTTTCCAAAATAGTTTTCAATAAATTACCTAACTAATCTGATTAATCATCACTAGAGTACCTTCAGCTAGATTTTTCACTGCCATTGGGGTGGGCAGATGCCCAAGTGAGTGGCTTGAGTGGGCCCCACCTTGATGTTTATGTGAAATCAACTGGATGACTACTGGGTGAGTCACCTATATTGACCCTGCGCCTAGCATGGGGTGATGCACCTAGTAGTCGGAGCAGATTTCACATAAACATTATGATGGGACCCACAAAAGCCCAACCCCAGTCAAGATCACACAACTGGTCTCCTACTGGAGAACCTATCTCTCTTTCTACACATGCATATAGTGCGTATTTGCTTATAAGTAACAGTGCTCTTAGTTGCATGCATTGTTTACTTGGAGAGTCTAATAGGGTGATCGTTACTGTCCAAGTCCACAACACATTTCTTGAGATACATGAAAAATCATGCTGATCAAATGATCTAATCCATCCTTAATTTAGCATGTTTTTCTAGCTATTTCCATCTCTTTTCCTATCCATGGATGGGATGGTTATGACAGCCTAACAAAAGTGATTATTAGAATTATAAGCAATTTATGACGGACCCTAACAAACTGATGGAATTTGTTAATTGGACTGATTTTTCCGTAATGATCTTGATTGTCTGTATTAAAGGCCATTGATCAAATGGTTGCATTTGCTGGATTTGCATATAGTTGCATGCTAGCCAATGAAATATTTTCTGGACCCAATTAACAATAGGTCAATGGATTAGACTTAAGTGTCTCATTGCAACCAGCACTATAACTTACAGAGCTCTAAGAGCACAGGAGCATTATAACAACATTGTTTAGTGTTAGGGTGTGGACAGGGATATACTAATGCAAGAAAAAATGTGAAAAACAAGAAGAAGATTACCATCTTTCTCAAGTAATCAAGACATTGAATTTATACAATGAATTCTTGGATTGCTCGATTACGTCACACGCATGGAAGATCCAAAATCTTAATTCGAATAAAATTCACCCAAGAGAGTCAAATCTCTTTAAAAGGCTAAATTTACAAACAAATAAAAAAATGTTTAATAAGACTCTATTAGAGCATTCCTAACATTATTACAAGCAACTTCTAAAAATGCAAAATTCATAAAATTGCAAAATAGAAAAATATGATGAAAACGAAAAATTTTGAAAGTAGTAAAATTTTCTTAAAATCCCAATTTTGACACCAAAGATGTACATATTTGTAAAACGGATGAATTCAACTAGCATGGCACGTCAATTGACCCTAGATGCAATGTCACGTGAAGATCGAAAAGTTGTCCATTTAATTAATGATCATACATGTATCAAAAATTACAATAGTTTTACATTCAACACTTCAAGGGACAATTTTTACATATTTGAAATGAATCTCTTCTAACTATACATATATGAAACCCAATTACATCATGTCATACATAGGATTAGGCTCGATTTTGACATACTACTACTTTCATTCAAACTTCTTTTGGTCTAACAACACTAAGAATGCATTTGCAGCCCACTTTACATCATAAACCCACAGCGAGCCTAATCGTTAAGGGCTTGAATCAATACTGAAACCTGCACAATACCCATTTAGCTATACCCATGGGACTAATAGAGTCCGTTACCACCCTTGGAATTATTGAAAAGAGTAAAAGAATGGGAAATTATGGGGCCTACCAATGCTCGAGTTGGGACACACTTGATTTCTTAAGTCTTGAGTTCATAGACCTATACTTAACCTAATTAATTATTAATCCTCCATTACCTAGATCCAAACCTGGTTGACCACACGCGCTATGGTGGGAACACTTGCATGAGATATAGATCATTCATAGGCAAGCCCCAACTTGTACGACCTGGGCTCCTAAAGTAGGGTGGTCCATTGATCACATGAAAGTAATAAACCCACATGTCCAAGGTAATGGTCCCTCTATAGGTACATGATCACCTCACAATAATGGCACCATTGTAAGTGAGACTCTTCAATATTCACACCTTCCATCTACCATACACTATATATTATATGCAATCTCTAGGTCGTTATAGAAAAAATCCAACCGTTTATATATATAATCATATACTTAGTTGACCCATAAATCATTGACCACTACACTTTGAGGCGAATGCCCGTCCAAACGAGTTGGGTAAATATATAGTTTAGAATTTAAGCCATAACATTTAGCAATAAACAAATCTTTAGCTTAACAAGTACTCTCATAACGAAGTTAATTAAGTTGGCTCTCATCATTAAGCTACCAACTGACTAGAACTTTAATTATTATTATTATTAAACATGTCTCTCGTTATAAGAAGAGATTGATATGACCTACATTGCCATGCTAGCCCACTACATGTTATTATTTTTTATTTTATGTAAACTTTTAAAATAGTGAACTTTTTAAAATAAGATAATCGCCCCTTCTAGATCCATCATAACTTTAATTTGTCATCCAACAGGTTCATAAGGTCACTCAGACTTGATGAAGGAAAAACAAAAATATCAGCCCTCAAGAAGTTTTTATTGGTGTTTAATCACCACTATTTCCGATGTCGTGGTCCACTTAAGCTTCAGATCTTTAATCACCACTATTTCCGGTGTCGTGGTCCACTTAAGCTTCATATCTGCTTCATTTTTGGAGCGAATTAAGTGAGACCCTGGATCCACTGAGGTGGGGGGGACCCTTGACTGTGGGGCTTACGGTGATGTATGTGCCTAAAATCCATACTGTCCAATCATTTTGAAAGCTCATTTTAAGGCATGATCACAAAAACAAAGCTGACTTAAATATTAGGTGGACCACACCACAAGAAACAGTGTGATTGAATCCTCACCATTAAAATTTTCATGGATTCCACTGGAATGTTTATTTTCCATCCAACCAGTTGTAAGGTCACAAACACCTAGACGAAGAAGCCACACAAATATCAACATGATGCTTTTGTTGCTCACAAGAAGTTTTTAATGGTCAATCACCACTGTTTATTGTACTATGCTCCATCTGGGATTTGGAACTGCTTCATTTTAAAGATCATACCTAAAAGGAGATTTCAATGCAGATGGACGGTGTGGATGTAGTCACATATATCACAATCAGCCCCACAGTTAGGGGTTTCACCTAATCTGCTCCCCCTAAAATGATGGGGCAAAACAGATGAACGGCGTGGATATAAAACATATACATCACGTTGGGCCCCACAGCACACAACACATTGACGCACCACCTAATCCGCATTCTCGTAACACATGATTGGTGTTCTAGATTGCCTGTTGTTCTGTTCCAGCAAGGAGAAAGAAGCACGAAAGAGATATGGGCAGTGCGTAGAGGATCCGATGAGAGTGTGGGCCCGACCTAAGACACGTCTCTTTGTAGAAGTTTGCTACCTTGCACCACTGGCCTAAAAAACTAAAATGCTATGTGGGCCCAAATCCCGCGTCCTTTGAATGGAAATGTCGCCATGTGGTCGTCCGCCAATGGAAGGCCGGTGTGTGTTTCCGACGTCGGTGGTACCGTCCACCTGTATAAGGAAAATTAAAGGAATTTTGACCAAATAAGCACCATGGTATTTCCAAATGGCCGAGTATCAGAAGGATTAAACAAATGTCCTGTATAGCCTCCCAACAACTCTTTTTTAAAGTTGGGATTAAATTACCCCCAGCATCTTTTTATATTGAGACCAGCATGGGACATGTACGGGAGGAATTTACACCCAGATCCATAGCTCAAGTAGTAGACTGAGTGAAAGATACCTCGTTTCAACAATGAGATCTTAGTATCAATTCCTTAGTGGGGGTTGCTAACACTGAAGTGTGAATTAACAGTGGGTGTACTAACAATTGCAAACAAAAATAAAAGGTACAGGGGGATTGGGATGGGTAAATACTGTGGGGCCCACCATAGTGTTTGTTAGAAATTCATACCGCTCACAAGTTTTGTCAAATCATTTTATGCCATGAGCTCAAAAATGAATATAGATCCAAAGCTCAAGTGGGGCACACAACAGAAAATAATGAAAATTCATATAAGGCTTCATAAGCTTTAGATTAGGCAAATATTTTTATTCTTTTAGTTTATTTTCATGGTAAGAAGTTTATGAGCATTTAGGCCACTTTATGAACAGTTTGGATTGCATGTAACATAACAACCTCGATCATCACCACATTACAACAACGACTCATATAACATGACAACCACGACCCATACTCATATAACACAACAACCACGACACATACCCATATAACATGGTAAGGGTCATGGTTGTAATGTGGTAAGGGTTGTAGTTGTAATGTAATAAGGGTCGTGGTTATCGGTTGATGTAATTAATAAATTGATTATTTTTAAATAATCAGAGTTGAGACCCACAATGGGATGATCTGTTCCGTCTATCTTGCTAGTCAGCTCATCGTGGACTCAAAAAGTCCTGACTTGAGCAGTGTCCACTTCTAACAAACATCACAGTAAACCTGAAAAGTTTCAACAGTGTGTGTCACTGTCACCATTATTTTCTATTATGTGGCCCACACGAGCTCTGGACCAGGTTGATATTTGGGCCCTAGCCCTAAAATGACATGACAAAAAGAATGGGCAGCGTGGATTATACACATACATCAATATGAGCCCCATGAGTTGGGCCTTGCCCATGCCCAAAAAAGCTTGGTCTGGATAGTAAATTTTCTCGATGAAGTCGGCCTTGAGGAGTTTTTTTACTTCTTCTCCGATTACGGCATACCGCTCGAGCTCGAATGCTCTTCGCTTCTATCGGATTAGTTAATAGTCGGAGTCAATATTTAACCCATGGACCATAACCTTTTTACTGATGCTGGGCATTTCTAATGAAAGCATGCGAACACGTCGGCATATTGTCAAAGGAGGCTCATGACTTCTTCTCGTAACGGTGGTGTCAGGGATGACTTGATCCGCATCATTCAAGTCGGGTTGAGTCAAAGTTGTCGAGCGGGATGAATATGAGGTCTTCCATGGGGTGTCCTCTTTCAATTGAGTCATCTTAGAGATCGAGAGAGGTGATGGCCATTGCCTACTGGTTGATGCTCTGTGGGCCCCACCATGATATGTGTGTTTCATCCATGTCGTTCATCTATTCTTTTAGATTATTTTAGGGTATGAGACCAAAAATGAGATATATCCCAATCTTGAGTAGACTACATTACGGAAAACAGTGTTGAATGCGTAGACCATTAAAAACTTTTTGGATCAAGCTAATCTTTGTTTTTTACCTTCATCTAGGTATGTATGACCTAATCAATAGATTGGATGTCAAATAAACAGTACAGCGGACCATAGGAGTATTTTAATGGTGGATATCCAATCACTATTGTTTTCCTGTGGTGTGGCCCACCTTATATTTATATCCCTCTCTTTTATGGTATCCAGCCCTAAAATGATCGGTAAAAACGGTTGAAACACATACATCATGGTGGGGGTCACATAGCATAGACCACCAGCCACCGGGCTAGTGGCAGGGGGAGTAGCCAATCTTCCCCTTTTCCCCTAGGACGCGGATTTCCTGCGAAAGCCTTTCGCAGGAAGTTCCTGCGCAAGGATGCTGGGTGGGGAGCACCACCATGTTTCTGGGAAATATATTCCGTTCATCCATTTGGGGAGCTAATTTTAGGTCAAGTGACCAAAAATGAGTTGGATCCAAAACTAAAGTGGACCACACCAGAGGGAAAATTGGGAAAAGAAATGCCTACCGTTGAAACCTTCTTGGGGTCCACCTTGATGTTTATATGCCATCCAAACCGTTTATAAGGTCATTACCACAAGGATGAAGTGAAAATACAAAATAAAATAGCCTGAAACAAAGCTTTTATGGTCATAAGAATGTTTCAACGGTTCTCACCGAATCTCCACTGTTTACTCTCGTGTGGCCTACTTGAGTCTTGTATCCACCTCATTTTTTATCTTTTATACTAAAATGAGCTCACAAAACGGATAAACGGAGTATATTTCTCAGAAACATGGTGGTGGGCCCCACCCAGCAACCTTGCGCAGGAACTTCATCTGTGGTGATGACGATAAAAGATAAGAACTAAAACAGACGCTGACTCAGCATGCAGCCCGATCTTTCCCGCCAATGGGATGGGATATCGGAGCGGTGAAAATGGTGGGCCACACCATGATGATCGCCAGGGCAAAAAAGATGAGGAAGGTTAGCTCATCAAGCAGGTCATTACATTCAAATTAATTGACACCTGTTGTTCTCAATCAGCGTACGGGTGTGGCTCAAATGCGGCGGATTCTCATGATTTTCGAGACTACGTATCTTCATGGCGGGTCCCAAATTTTTAATGGCTCAGATGTCCTACACATAACACGTTGGAGGAACAGATGGGCCGCATGTTAAGCTACTATACAACCGACGTAGATGATCAGATGTCAATTACAATAATAATTTTAAAAAATAAAGGTTCCCAAAAGCGAACGGTTTACGTTTCAGTGTAGCTTTCAATGATAATGAAGAAAACAACAGAGACCGTCGATGGACTGGAAGCGGATTGGCTGGTGTACCGCACACCACCGACCTGCTTATGTGTTGACGTCACCAAGTTTTGTGGGTCCCATCATGAGGTATGTGTTATATCCAAACCGTTCGTCCCTTTGGAGAAACCTTATAAAGATTTGAGACAAAAAATAAGACAGATCCAAAGATCAAGTGGACCACACTACAACAAGCAGTGGGAGATTGAACATCTACCATTGAAACCCTTTTGTGGGCCAGAGAAGTTTTGGATCAATATTATATTTATTTTTCCTCTTCATCCAGGTCTTTCTGACCTTATGAACAGATTGGATGGAAAATAAACGTAACAGCGGGCCATAGGAATGTTTTTACGGTGAGAATCATTGTCCCATTGCTATTTGTGGTGTGGTATACTTGAGCTTTATATATAACTTATTTTTGAGTTAATGCTCTGAACTGATCTCACCAAATAAATTAATGGTGTGGATAAAATAAATACATTTCGGGATATTGTAACTTTGATCTCTTTTGAACCGTTTGTACAACTCGAGCTCGAGGAGCGTCAGCGCTGTTATTCGCACTACACCGGGTAAACCAGCCAATCCGTTTCCCGATGGACCACCCATGGTGGGGCCCACTTCGAAAGATTATCTGACACTGACCCACGTGGCCCAGCCGGCAGAATATGATTTCACTTCAGTGGTCCGAGATCTACAAACATAAGAATTCGATTCACCGATGTATGGACCTATTGACGCCTACGTGCATGGATGATCCGACCGTTGGAGGTTCACCCGATCTATCAGTCGAACCCTGTTCAAAATCACATCAAATTGGCTACTCCCCCTGACACCAGCCCCGGAGCTGGTGGTCGGTGCTCTGTGGGCCCCACCATGATGTATGTGCTTCATCCATTCCTTTCATCCATTTTTAAATATCATTTTATGTCTTTATCCCAAAAATGGGAGGGATATAAATCTCAAGTGGATCACACCACAGGAAAACAATAGTGTTTGGATATCCATCATTTAAATCCTCCTAAGGCTCGCTGTACTGTTTATTTGACTCCAATCCGTTGATTAGGTCATAAAGACCCAGATCAAGGGATAAAACAAATATCAACTTGATCCAATACTTTTATGGCCCCCAAAAAGTTTTTAACAGTCGAAGTTCATTCAAATCTGTTTCGTGTAATGTGGTCCACTTGAGACTGGGATATAGCTTATTTTTTATACATAACCATAAATTAATCTATAAGAATTCGATTCACCGATGTATGGACCTATTGACGCCTACGTGCATGGATGATCCGACCGTTGGAGGTTCACCCGATCTATCAGTCGAACCCTGTTCAAAATCACATCAAACTTATGATACTAACCGTCAGTTCTCTCTACTGAGCCCATTTCTTTCTTGTTTTGTACACCCACCCTCGCCATATCGGCATTCGATCCCTCGTTTTATCGTTGAAATACAGTGTCTCCACCACTAACCCATGGAGCTATTGAGCCCATTTCATCTTCACCGTCTATCTTTCAGTTTGATGGTTGATATGCAGGACTCAGAAATTGCAATTGCCAATCCTAAAATCAGATTGCTTGAACAATCCTAGTTGCTGAGTGTGGACACTTGTTCAACCGTCCAATCAATGTTCCATCAATCTAGTAGGTAATTGATAAAAATTAGTGCAATCTTTTCTCCATGATCCATCTAAGTTGGGTTCCACCAATTAAACAGTTTACACGTTTTGTTTATGACACGTGTACAATTTCTTAGCGCCTGAGTATCAATCGCATTCTAGAGTTTGAAGTTTTAGTCAAACTGAAACACCTACGCGTTGGATGGGTCGTGCATGAACCCTGAACAAAAAGTTGCTTGTTTCCAACTCGAAGAGAATCTCCCCTGATAGAGCTTTTCTATGTTCACACGTGTGGATAATTAGCTAATGCACAGGCCACACATATGCCAGCTTGGAGTACAAGTACAATCCAAGCCATCCATCAAAAGGAATACAGATTCAGTGACCCAAGAATCATGTCGGTCCAGTATTCAAGTGGGTCACAGTTAATTAAACAAATGTGCGGTTCTGAAAAATGAGCCGAGGTTTTCTGCCCGTCAACTTATTTCTTATATCATGGCAGGACCACTGAATGGACCAACTTCATCCACCTGATGGATGGCTTGGATATTTCATTTGTCTGCGTGGCATAATGCAGCAGCGTGTGCAATAGCTGAATTGTACACGCGCGTGGGCTTAGCAAAGCTCTGCAAATAAACACGCGTCTTTGCACACCATACGCCGGTTTTTAATTCTTACAAGTGCAGCCCATTGTTCGTTAATCCAGACCATTGAAGTCATTTTTCCCATCATGGATGGACCATAAGCTTGAAATCTCCCAAACTGGAATATACTAGCCGCCCAATAATGGGACGTTTTCCAGCTGAGTGTGAGCCATTGCTGTTATTATTTCTTACTGTCTAATTGTAGGCCACCAAATCAAAAGGTCGTGATTATCCCATCGAGGAGATTTTTGGATCATCTTCCATCCAAGGTCAATGGTCCAGAGTCTATGGATTCTACGTTACAAAACTATGGGCGGTCCCACTTGTCAGAAAAAAATATCCGTATATACGGAAGCGGATTGGCTGGTGTACCACACCATGATGTATATCCGAACTCGGTGGTGTGTTGACGTAACAAAGTTCTGTGGGTCCCACCATGATGTAAGTGTTATATCCAAACCATCTGTCCATTTTTAGATATATTTTCAACTCTTGAACACAAAAATAAGGCAGATACAAAGATCAAGTGGCCCACACTGATGAAAGAAGTGGGATATTGAACGTCTATCATTGAAACCTTCGTGGGGTCACAGAACCATTGGATCAATATGATATTTTTTTTATCGCTTCATCCATGTATGTGTGACCTCATGAACAGATTGGATGAAAAATAAACGTCATGATGGCACTACTAACTCTTTAACGGTGGGAATCATCGTCCCTGTGCTATGTGGTGTGGTCTACTTGATATTTGGTTATGACTCGTTTTTAGGCTCCACCTCTAAAATGATCTCTCCAAATGGATAGACGGTGTGGATATAATAAATACATCATTGTGGGCCCACGTAACTTTTATCTCCTTTCCGGCGTTCGTACAGTGCGGGCTCGATGACGTCATGCGGTCGTCGGACGCGGATTTGCAGTAAAGGCTTTCGGCGCAAGGATACTAGATGGGGCCCACTGCAATGTGTGTTAGAAATCCATTTTGTCCATCCGTTTTACGACCTCATTTTAGGACGTTGGAGGAAAAATTATTTGGATATAGAACTCAAGTGGGTCACACGAGAGGGAAATTTGGGAAAAGAAATTACTACCATTAAAACCTTCCTGGGCTCCACTTTGATTTTTATATGATATCCAAACCGTTTACAAGGTCATTCCGAATGGGATGAAGTGAAAACACAAAAAGGATAGCCTGATACAAAACTTTTATGGCCATAAGAATGATTCAACGGTGCTTACTGAATTCCCACTGTTTCCATCTTGTGTGACCCATTTGAGAGTTAGATGCATATTAATTTTAACATGATTTACTAAAATGAGATCGCAAAACGGATGGACGGGGTGGATTTCTCACATACATCTCGGTGGGCCCCACACAGCATCCTTGCGCTGGAACTTCCTGCGAAAGGCTTTCACAGGAAATCGGGCTCTGCTGAAGACTTCTCTGCCGAAGACTTCATGAGACCCCACGTGCAGAAATCACGTGGTGGATGTCAAAAAAATCTACGTCTACATCATTTGGTGAACCTGATTTTACTATATAAAAAAAGTCCGCACGTATTTTCAGGAGCGCCGATTGGCTGCGACGTCGGATCCGAGGGCAGTGCGGCCCTGACCGTGGGGCCCACCTATTTGTATGCGTCATATATCTTAGCCGTTCATCCGTCATTTCAACTTATTTTAGGGCATGTTCCCTAAAATTTTGAAAATAAAAATCTAAGTGGCCCACACCACAAGAAAGATTAGGATTGAGTTATACGAGTATACGCTCGATTTCATTTTTGACATGTGAGGCCAGTAGTTCTGAAATCCAGACCATTGGTGTTCCGTACACCGCTGCAGATGGACCATGACCCAAAAATCTCCCAGATTGGAAAATGCCAGCGTCCTACGTTGGCACTTCCGTTTTAGGTGGATGTGCGCTGTTTTTTATTTCTCATGGTGAAGCTTATCCTTTCCAGGAGATTTTTGCACCATGGTCCATGCACGGTTGAATACATCAAATCAATGGTCTTGATTACCAAGCCATGGCTCATCACTGAAAACGTAGATACCTATTTTTCTTCTTCTTTTGGATTTTAAAACTTACGTGCCGTTCAAAGGCCGGAATCATCACGTGTTATCATGAGGTGTACTACTTCCACTCGCGGGTGGGAGCCGTATAAATCCACACGCGGGCTTATGTATCATAATGGGACTCGTGCTTGAGATCTGAGCTTTCCATCAGGTGAATGACACCGTTTAGATCCTACCAAATAAAAAAGAGGCCATTTCACCGAATATAAAAACAAATGAACGGCTAGAAAAATGTTAAACGCATTTTACAGGGGGGCACTTTATAAGATAACGGAACCGTCCATCAGGTGGCCGCTGCTTTGGGGTACAAATTATCCTGGCCATCAGTTTGACCACACGTGCATGTCAAATAGACACGTGTCACTGTCTGTAGAGGGGCGCGTGTACTCTGCAAAGCTCTCTAGTCATCCATTGTACGCTGAAGATACACGCAAGAAAGGTCGGAAACGTATGCCAAGCTCAAACATCCCAACGTGGAATTATAGACATGGCCTGAGGAAAATGGAATCTTAGCACTGAGTCTACTGCCCAGGTGGTGGATGGTAGTCCAAAATGGTGGTGATTCTTCTGCGGCTATAAGACCATCCCAGTTATGGGCCCACAAACTCCGATCAAGAAATCAGGACCATTCAATTGGTGACCATCGGATGGATGGTTGAAACTAGAACCGAGTTCGTCAAATTTCAACGGTATAGTAGATGGTTACTACCATAGAAGGTGCGATTTTTTGGGTTATGCTTCAATCACGAGCAATAACCAATTTGGACAGTCTGGATTTCCGTATAACTATGCCATGTGTTTAATGATGAGCCACAAACACGCTAAAGTAGTGGTAAACTATCACAGAATAACATCGAAACCACAGTCGGTGTCGGACCACAAGCTTGCGTATACGTTAAACTCCACGTGTTTTACTTTGGACTCCGACCGCGTAGCGCAGCACGCGGCGGTTATCGTAGATACTGTATGCTGCTGGAAAAGCTCTGTGGACTCCACCATGATGTATTTGTTTTATCTACGCCGTCCATCCATTTTTCCAGATCATTATAAGGCACTATACCAAAAACGAGGTATATCCATATCTCAGGTGGACCACATCATAGGAAAAAATAGTGATTGAACGCCCACCATTGAAAACTTATAAGCTTTGGATCAAACTGGTATTTTTGTTTTACCTTCATCTAGGTCATTTTGATCTAATCAACAGGTTCGATGGCAAGTAAAAATTACATTAGCCTTTGGAAGTTTTTAATGGTGACCGTTTACTCAAGACTGTTTCCCGTGGTGTGTTCCACCAAAGATTTGGTTCTATCTCATTTTTGACATTACGGGCTAAAATTAGTTGTAAAAATGGATGAACGGTGTGGATAAAACATATACATCACTGTAAGTCCCACCAAGCTTTTCCAGCAATACTCATTACCCATTCTTATGCTCTGTGATACACCACGCAATCCGAGTCCGTTCAACTAGGGTGAAATATTTTGAATCCTTTGCATCATTCCTTTGAGTACAGACCCTTTTTAAAAGTATTTTATATTATGTCATTAGTTAGAAAATCAGTATCTTTTCAATCTTGCAGACTTTCCAAGGCACCCCATTCATTATTAATTAATAGCTAGAATACAAATCCAACTTTTTTTCTCTACTTGAAAATCTAGTGAATCCAATCACCAAGTAAGCCACGGCAGGAAAAAAAAAAAAAAACCAAAAAAAAACCAAAAAAAACAAAACAATTGATAACCGAGGGTTAGATTGACCAAATGGGTGACTGCAGAGGCAAGTAGAATGCTATGCACATGCTACGATCGTCTGGTTTTAATTAAAAATATGGAATTTATCATTAATATGAATAATGTTAGTCTTTGTTAATGGTGACTTAGGCGAGTGGACTCGGTTTCGGACATGACCAGATCAGGTTGGGTTGACTTGGATGCGACTCAGTATGTAAGAACGAGTCAACTCAGCTGACTCGTTTAAGTGGAGTTCTCTATCTCTGCTCATCTGCTATCAACTCAGCTGACCCTCTGCTGCCTTGCTGCTCGTTTTACGGGTGCGGATTAGGTGAGACCCTGGATGGTGGGTGGGACCCTTTACTGTGGGGCCCACTGTGATATATGTGATTAAATCCACAACGTTTAAGATTATTTAAAACATCTGGTGGGCCACAAGAGTTTTGGATCAAGTTGATATTTGTGTGGTCACTTCATCCAAATCTTTGTGACCTTATCAACAGGTTGGATACAAATAAACATCCGGTGGTCCTCATGAAGTTCTTAATGGTGGGGATTCAATCACTACTATTTCTTGTAGTATGGTCTACATAAGATTTGGATCTGCTTTATTTTTAAGATCATGCCCTAAAATAAGCTTTCAAAATGTTTGGACGGTGTGTATTTAAGTCATGTACATCGCTGTGAGCCCCACGGTCAGGGGTCCCACCCACCTCAATGGATCCAAGGTCTCGCTTACTCCACTCCCCCACTGCTAACGCACGAGGGAAAAGGTGGTGAGCCCCACCAACTAGAAATTATGTCCATGGATGGAATCAGCCGCAATACAAACTGCAGGATTTTGCCCGTGGGTTGCATAACCCAAGCCATTTGGGGCCCAACATGTTGTGTAGCTGAAATCCACTCCGTCCATCAGGTGTTCTCCACGGTCCTCGGCAGTGGAAAACTCAAGCGGGCCACACCATAGGAAAAGGAGGTTAAGAAAATGGCTGCCGTTGAAACCTCCTTAGGGTGTACAAGAACCAAGCTAGCTTGGTTAACTTGCTCGACTCGTCTCGAAAAAGCTCGAATCGGCTCGGTTTGAAGTGAGTTCGATCCAAGTCAAGTCGATATCTTGACTCAAAAATGAGTTCGAGCCGGCCCTAGCTCGACTCGACTCGGTCGTGCCGGGCTGAGCCCGGTTCAACTCGGATCGACTCGTTTACGTAAAAATAAAAAGTTAAAAAATAAAATAATAATAATAATAATACTCGGTTCGATAGGTAGGTCTAATGGCTAAGGAGAACACAGTCAATGGTCCTGGTTCAAAAATAAAATAATAATAATAATAATAACCTAGCAGAATCCGAGCCATTCTTCCTCTGTTCCCAACAGAAAAGCAAAAGGTAAACATGCATATAATAAAAGTTTGGTTGGTTGTGAAATTCAAATGAGGAATCTCTCTCTCTCTCCCCCCCTCTCTCTACTCGTCCAGTCGTCCCGCCCGATAAGTTTCTTGACTTTTTGGATCCAACTATCTCAAAGACATTTGATGTCAACGCTTGCACATGGGCATTTGGGATGAACGTGTTTGATCTACGAGAGTGGAGGAGATGAAATCTGACGGCCATCTACCATAAATGGTTTCAATTGGTAAGGGAATTTTTATGTAGTTATGCATTCATTCATGTTGTATGTGTGCACTATATATATACACAAGCATATTTGCCCAGGGAAAACCTGGTTAAAACCAAATTCCAGATGAACTGGACAATCCTAACCCTAGGATTCGAGGGGCCTTTTTTTTCATGACAAAAATGGATGATCTGAGGAGTTCTTGATTGGCTGTTTCTTCATAGCTCTGCTAAGTGCACACACAAGTGCAATAAAGCTCATATACTGTGCCAGCCTGGCACATGGATGCGAGATCCAATCCATCCATTAGGTTGATCCAACCTTCTACATGTTGTCCAAAAAACAATTATGGTCCAGTCGACCTGCCCGACCCAGCTCGAACTTGGCTTGAACTGGTCTGATCTACTGACCAAGTCGAGTCGAGTCGGAGATGTTGGCTCGGTCACCGAGCCAAGCCGAGTTTGAGCTAGGTCTGCCTGGTGACCGAGCCGAGTCAAGCTGAGGCCAGCTCGACTCGGTTCGGCTCGATGTACACCCCTAAAGTAAATATTATAATTAAGAATTATCGCTACTTGATTAGAATTATCAAATCAAAGTGATACTTTGAAATTATAAACAGTAAAAAGTGATATCTATTGAATAAATGTTTCAATATGATAATTGGACCTATCTTGTTTCATCGTTTGAGGTTGATCATCCATTTTCATGTTATTGATTGGATGTTTATGAGCCATAGATAACTGTGATTTTTGCACATGGCCTACTCTTTGGTTATATAATTTAATGAATGGTTCAAATCTTCTTCTTCTTCTTTCTTTCTTTTTTTTTTTCTTTTTTTTTTTTATTGGGACCTTATTGTTGAAACGAGGTTATCTACCATTTGAGCTATGTATATGTGTCAGTGTCTCTTCACGTGACTGAGAGGATTTTCAGCTGTCTTTTGGGCCACTTCATATAGCAATCCAGACCTTCTAATTTCCAAGTAAGTTATTGACCATCCACTTCATTGTTAAATCACTCGTGTGTAGCAAGATCTGAAATACGCTCAGCAGGCTATGCACCAGGTCCTAGAATTTTTGACATGTGGCCCATTTATGGTTCATCATGGTAGGACCTTTTAAATGAACGGCAATGGATAATCATTTGGTTGGGCAAATTCGGCGTCAGCTTGAGTAAGCCTACTTGCTCTGTGAAATTCACCAATGAATATCTGGATTTCCTACCAAATTCAGCAATTTTCTAATCTACAAAAAGGCCAAGGCAGTCATATAATATGACTGGGATCTCCCTCCACCATGTACATGGCATGGGATATTGTGGATCTGGACCGTCCACCTAGGGGGCTTCGGCTTCGGCGTGCATTGCTCACTGTTGAAAACCCATATCTTAAATAAATAAATAAAACGGGCCAAGTCAATATATATATATATTTGAATGGATCCTTACAGGCCAGCCCAATTAGTTCAAAATCCGGGCCGGAACCAAACCAGGCCCCACCCGTTGCAGCCCTAGCTTCAACATTAAATACCCAAGTTCAATCAAGCCAACCTTCCTACCTTTTGTTCCTCAGGGCTGAGCATTGCCTCAGCTATATTCAAAATTTTAAGTTTTCTAGGCCTGGGCTTGGGCCATAGACAGCTCTAATCTTATCACTCAGCAGAATTTCAAGGAAGCTAGCCCCAATCTTGATTGGGGTTGTCAATGAGCTGGGCCCGGGCCAGGCAATTGAGAATGAGAATCACCACTTCTATGGGACCAACTAAAATTAGAATTGGGCTTAATTTTAATTTTTTTCTCTAACCAATGGATCTTCGAGGGCATTTGACATCTCTACTGATAAGAGTTTATTTGCTTCTTTTTTTTTCTTTTTTTTTAATAGCTTTTATTTTAGAAATAGACTATTTGGTAAAGCTCTAATTTTGGAGCTTATTCTATTAAAAACTATTAAAAAAGTTTTTTAAAAAATAAGTGATGGGATGTCACTTTTTCTTTAAGAGTTTATTTAGCTTAAGCAGGTAGACGTTTTTGTTAAATTTTAAACAAATTTGTCATTAAACTTTCTAAGTAATTCCCATCTTGCCCTCTTATCTTCTCTCTCTACAGTGGGTCCACATGATGAACCTATATTAAAGGTGGGGCTCCACATAATGAATGGTTCATATCAAGGTGGGCCCACATAATGCACAATCATATCAAAGGTGGACCCCACCTGATTAATGACCCACATCAAAGGTGGGACCCATATGATGGATGGTGGGCATTGAAGGTGGGACCAGATGATGGAAGGTTGAAATCAAAGGTGGGCCCATATGATGAACAACGCATGTTGAAGGTTGGGTCCCACATGATGGATGGTCCACAACAAAGGTGGGACCCACATAATTGATGGTGAAGATCAAAGGTGGGGTCCCACATGATGGATGGCCCACATAAAAATGTGGCCCCACATGATGGACTGCCTATATCAAGTGGGCCCCACATGATGGATGTTCCATAACAAAGGTGGGACCCACATGATGGATGGTGGATGTCAAAGGTGGCCCAACATGATGAACAACCCATATTGAAGGTGCCTCCATATGATGAATGCTCCACATAATGCACGTTTCACATCAAAGGTGGGCCCCACATGATGGATGGCCCACATCAAAGTGTGGCCTAAAAGTGGGCCCACTTGATGGACAATCCACATCAAAGGTGGGATCCACATGATGAATGATGGACATCAAAGGTGGGCCCACGTGATGGACGATTGACATCAAAGGTGAGCTCACATGATGAACGACCCATATTGAAGGTGGGGCCCCACATAATAAATGGTCCACATCAAGGTGGCCCATATAATGGATGGAGTGGGCCTCACATGATGGATGGCCCAGATCAAAGTGTGGCCCCTCATGGATTGTCTACATCAAGTGGGCCTCATGTAATGGATGGTCCACATCCAAGGTCATGATAGACGGCTCATATCCAAAGTGGCCCAACATGATGGATGATCCACATTTAAGGTGTGCCCCACATGACGGATGATGGACATCAAAAGTGAGCCCCACATGATGGACAACCCACTTTGAAGGTAGGGCCCGCAGTGACACATCAAATGTGGATTCCACATCATGAGTAGTGGACATTAAGGGGCCTCACATAAAGGACAATTAGCATTGACGGTGGGCCACACATGATGGATGACCTACATCAAGGTGGGGCCCATATAATGAACGGTCCACATCAAAGGTCAACCAAAACAATCGTCTAAATTGCTCTTATAATGCAGTTGTTGTAATATTTAAAAATGATATCAACTACCCCTTAAAAAAATTTAAAAAATTAATTAATTAATTTATATATATATATATATATATATATATATATAATAATAAAATAATAATAAAAACTCTTATTTGAACATGTTACCAAACTTGCTTATTTCAAATAAGAGCTTTTTATGATTTTGAAAACGTGATTTACCAAATAAGCTTATTTAAAACAAGCACATAATAAAAAGAGCTTATTAGAATAGTTCTTATTTGGAAGGCACTTATTATGTTAGAGTAGATATGCCAAATGAGCCCTTTGTCCATTAATCAAGTTGCAATCTCCTTAATTTTCATCCTTAGTGCATGGCATTTTGGGTGCACTATAAACCAAAACAGCTGCTATTAGAGGACTAATTCCTCACTTAGGCTGTAACCAAGCCGGGCTGGGCTCAGCCAAAGCATGTCCAAGTCCAACACACACCTCGATGGACTGAGTTAAATCCCAACCCAACCATTCGCTGGGTCAGCCCAGACCACTCAAGACAAACATTCAGCTCACCAATTTTACATAAGTTGGGTAGGGTCATGTTTACTTTCACGCCTCAATGCAAACCGAGATTGGGCTCCACTTATCTATGAGCCTAAATGTCAGGCCCACTCATGGTTTTAAGGCTCAGACGAATCTAATGGAACTGGCCCAAATCGACTCGGACTCAATCAGACAGATCAGGTTTGATACCGTGAATCACCTTCCCGAGCCACCCACAAGTTGGTCTGAGTCACCGAGTCTTTAACCATAGGTCTACCTCCAATCCCAAGGCATTAAAATGAAACCCAATGGAGCCCAGATGGGCTGGACTCAGACCTTGGCTAGACCAGGCCAGGCTAGTTGCCACCCTTTTACTCCCTATGAATACCAGGAAACATTGTTTTTTTTTTTTTTTTTTTTTTTTTTGGGGGGGGGATCGTATTTATTTTTCATGGGTGTTTCAAGACATGCAACGGACTGGATCAAACCAGGCCGCCAAATGGATCGGATCAATAAGAACCCATTTTCGGAAGGAAACTGTTTGAACTGACTAAATCGACCATCTGGTTGAAGCGGTTCATCTGGCCCAACAACACAGACCCAGCAATCAAACCTTTACTCATCATGGGTTGGGCTAGTTTGGACCCACCCATCCACGAAAACGGATCACATGCGGTCTAGGTTTAAAACATGGCCCTTTTGATTTAGTTGGAAGATCACAATTCAGTCCACTAGCGCAGCTAAGTGCGCCCCAAAACGTTGTCGAAATTATGTTGGTGATCTGTGTTATACTTCTCATCCCAACCATTTCTGCTCGAATTTTTGAGGTGCACGCCATATTAGAGAAAAGTAGTGCTAAATGGAGAAAATGAAGAAAATAAAGATTAACATTTGAAATGAATATATAAATTTTGCGAGCTTGAATTGATAATATCTCAAGACAGATTTATTGTCCTTTTCTGGATATTCTAGTAAGTGTAAGAGAATGGAGATGGTCAACGTTTTCATAATAGGATGAACTCACATATCCGTAATTTAGCATGAAGATTTACACCTCTAAGTGATTAACAGATTGTTAGAGGTTGACTCTAATATTCTTCGCAAAAACATTTTCAAAAGAACAAGTGAAAGAGCAAAGAAATAAGAATACTCAGGCTATGGCTTAATATAAAATTTTAAAAATAATAATAATAATAAAATGTTATTGTATCTCTACACTATAATATCTAGGTTGTATAGAATTTATATAAGGACAGTATCCTTCTTAGATAAACACTTATGTGCCTCTTTAGAATAGTTATATATCTTTTCACATACAAAATCATTTTATTTGCGATGAGATAATATTTCTTGCAACAATTATTTCCATCTCTTTTGGACTGAGGTGATTACACAATAGTAAAAAAAAAAAAAATTATTACCACATAGCAACACATATTTATCATCTAAATTACATATTTATCATCTAAATTATAATCTACCCAATCGTAAGATTTCTGTTCATGATACCATATGTAGAGCTATATATGCTTCAGACACACCCAACCAACATTAAGCCAATCCTTACATATTAATGAGTTAAACTCATTACTAGACCCTACCTCACTCCCTAATTATACTATGACATAGATGTTGGGGGGCGTGGCATAAAACCTTAGGATCTAGCCTCCCAAAACACGAGAATTATGGAATAATAAATCCGAACCAAGTACCAAAATAAAAAAAACTTTTTAGGCAGCTTGGGAAGATGAGAACGCACAAAGTAGGCCTAATAAAGTGGCTAAAAATGCCCAAGCAACCCACTGTGTGCTCAAACCATCTTTGTGAAAAATTTCAACTTAAGTTTCTAAATTTAAAAATAAAAATTCATCTTCCTGCTGATCAGATATTTACTTTCAACTCTTGTTCTAATAATAATAATAATATATATATATATATATATATATATATATATAAGAGCTTGTCTTTTGGTGGAATTTCAAATAAAGACCTACCCTTCCCTTATTTTCAAACAAGGGCCCAGCATTTCAATATACAGTCGAAAAGAAAAGACCGTTTTGACTTGGTTAAAAATCCTTTTGAAATTATGATTTTACCCTTCCTAGAGATGAATTCATTCTTGTTATCTTCGAGAGCGGACGCTGATTGCCTGCCTGCAACCCAGCGCAGGAACTTCTTATGATCGGAAGCTAGGTAGACCCACCATTATGTTTGTAAGAAATTCATCTTCTCCATTCATTTTGTCAACTCATGTTAGGAAATTAGCCGAAAAATGAGGTAGATCCAAAACTCAACTGAACCACACAATAGGAAAATTTGAGGATTGAACATCCACCATTTAAACATAACCAAGGTCTACTGTGATGGTTATATACCATCCAAAGTCTTCCTAAGGTCATTGCCACTGGTATGATCTGAAACACAAAAATATTAGGCTGATCCAAAACCTCCGTGACCTCATGATTGTTTCCATAGTGGACATTTGATGCCCACTTTTTGGCCCACTTGAGTTTTGGAGCTGCCTCATTTTTGGGCTCATGTCCTAACATGAGCTCGAAAAATGGATGGGCGGAGTGTATTTCTCAAAGTGGACCCCACCTAGCTTCCGACCACAGGAACTACTAGTGGTCAAGGTCACAGGCAATCCTGTCCCGGAAAGCAGGTGCTAAAGGGATCAGTCCAGTTGATAACACCAAGTTCCGTCAGGGTTTCAGGTAGCCCCGCCAGACCCCTTTCACACAAGGGCCCACCAACTTTCAAAAGATTGCCAACTTGACTGTGTCTGATTTTGCAAATCTATAAATGAGAAACTTGCTTAAGAGAAATAAAAGTTATTCAATAAATGCTCCCAAATCCATGGATTTGTCACTTGATTTTCAAATAGTGGAATTTGGAATTGGCCAAATCCAAATCACATGCAAATCCATGAATATAAAGTTCATGGAGTCTGATTTCCCTGATCCCAAATATGTTGTAGAGGAGTTTTTATAGGCAGTTTGGATTTGGTTAGGCTTGGGAGAGTGATGCTTTCCTGAAGTTTGGCAGGAAAGAACCAATCTCCGAACCTCATCTGACCTCCATATGCCAATACCCACCTGAACAGAACTCAAGTCATGGTAGTTAGGGGTACAATTTGGGCTAGTTGGACCCAGACGAGGGTCAACCCAAGCCTAACCCACAACCCAACCTGTATTCCAACACAAGGTTCCCAACCTTAACCCAACCCGGAGTCCTCTATGCTCGAACCAACCCAACCTGAACCAATTACATGTCATTATTCTAACCTACCTGAATTTGCTCGACCCAAACCCAACTAAATTCAAATCGGTTTGGCGCTTTTCAACCCGAACCCAACCCAAGGACCTTGAGAACCCGACTTGAACACAGGTTGGGTCAGTCGGGTTCGGATTGACCTAAACCCAAGTTGCAGCCCTAACATTAGTCTCTCGAGGGGGCTTTCCACTCCGTCACTGCTCTCCTTCAAATGCAAAACATGTATCATTTCCCAAACATGCATAGAGAATGTAAAGGGATTTTTCCTGAATACCATGTCCGATTCCGACGGCCAAACTGCCAAAATCATTTCTATTGATATGCGTCTTCTCTCCTTCATTATGTTTGCCCATTACTCTCTCATACTTTGGGCCCGTTTGGATACCACAAATAAGTTACTTTTTCTACTTACAATGGTAGAGATGTGTAACTTATTTGAGATAAGTAAGTTTGGTTTAAGATCAATTAAAAGTAGCTTTTTTACTTAAAGTTACTTAATCACTTCAGCTTAATAAGTAGAAACCAAGATAAGCTACTTGAAGCATAAGTAGCTTATCTTAAGTAACTTAAGATCCAAATGCTGTATTTGGGTACTATTCATGTATACATTGGACAGTTTTTAGAATACATCCAAATCAATCAGATACTAATCAATGTTTGGATAGGAGGTATTGTTTGACATAATATACAATACTTTATACAGATCAATGTTTGGATAGGACATATTATGTTTGCGTATTGTACAATCTTTCTAGCCCAGATGATTTTCACGTTGAAATGTACCAAATGAACGGTCCCGATCTTGCACTGCGTAGGTACCAGATATTTTGTAATCGTACAAATTTCAAACTTTCATCCACTGCCGAATACAGTGCAATGAGTATGAAGTATTGACGGCAACAGAACCCACTGACAATAATCTACCATCGGTTCGAAAATTTGACTGGAGTTCACTTCAGCTTAATAAGTAGAAACCAAGATAAGCTACTTGAAGCATAAGTAGCTTATCTTAAGTAACTTAAGATCCAAATGCCCCCTAGTGACTCACTACCAATGCATTTTAGGCTGCATTTGCATATACAAGTGAATTGAATTGCGAACATCCAATTTTAGTTAAGATGACGCGATAAAAATTCCATATTCATGATAAGTGACCCTCCAATTGCAGTTTGGATAGCAAACCATCGAGCTGAATGCCAAGGAATGATTTTACAATTTGACGGTGTATCTAAGCATACATTTCATAAGCCGCAGATATGTAGACATGTCCTTACCCAGCTACTAATCTGCGGCACCCAGCTTCCTAAACTTCGTAGAGACAAACTCATCAATGTCAGTGTACCTTTTCCGACTACTGCTTCTACTCAAAGGAAACTCCAGGAGGCTAGACGATACATCATTAGGTCTTTTAATCCTCTCCATGTTCCAGAATGAATAGGGTTCTTCTGGCTCATGTGGACAAGCAGGAACTTGTCTCTTGGCTTGCCGTCGTACAATGTTGTGATGCATGAGAGGAGGGTCCTGCTGAAGACGAACACTAGAGATTAGTACCGGAAAGACGGCGAAAATAAGGTATGAAACATGCATGCATTCATTGAGGCTGCATATGTAGGGAAGGTAAAGGGGAAAAAAAACATTAGATAGATGTCTAATAAACAGAATCATTAGAAGAAAAAGAAAACTCATGAAAATTGCAATAGCCAGACTTGGAAAAGCAACAACCAATTCTGATAATTTACCAGAAACATGTAAGTTGGGGAGGCTAACTGTTCGACTCAAACCAACGAAAAGAAGCGAATGACCATTTTGAGTAACAAAAGGATTCGGGAGCCCGCCAAGGACATCTTTCTCAAGTTAATGCTTCATCTGAATGAACAACTAAATTGAATTGCAATGGTTAGTAGAATAAAATGGGGATGCCCAAACTGCAGTTACTTTCTGAGTTCATAAAAAGAGGAAAAGGCCCCAAATTCCAATTACAGTCCTTTCAAGTTGGACTCGAATCGAATGTAACTGCAGTTCAAGGGTTACTTCCTCATTACGAATACTAGGAAATAATTATTACAATTTGGCCATTCTCTTGATCGAATTAAACTTTCAAATTTTGATTTGTTAGTGAATTCAAATGTAATGTTACAGCTCTTAATTAACATTTCTAGAGGGTAAGCTGTGGGAGAGTGTTGGCAGGTGAATAACATCTATGGTGATATTCGGAATTGGGTCTAATCTCTATGAATGAGATAAAATAATCAGGAATGATATAGAGTTGACTTTGATTCCGGCACTTAACTTATTTCATTGATTCCGTTGTTCAAAAAATGATTTGATTTTATTCCCTTGATTCCATTGTTCAAAAAATGACTTTCAAAGACGATGGAGATTTCTAACCATTTGTTAGTATAAATTAGTAGAATAGGGTTGAAGTGTTGTATGAGAGAACATATAGTTATCTAGCTATCTGCATATTCCATCTTTCATCGTAGTTCCCCTTGAGGCAACATAGGTTGTGCTATATCGAAATTTTGATTTCATATTCTGTATATTTTGTGAAAATTTTGAGCACGATGGTGTTCATTTGCCTGTTTTATGAAGAATCCACTCTGTCAGCCTTCAATGCCAATAGTCTGATACATATATTGTTTTTTTTAAAGATCGTATACATACTTCAACACAAGAAATGTGAAGTTCATTCAGTTAGAGCACTGATCTGAAGGTCAAGCTGGGTCGGGATTGAGATAAATAGTTGATGCAGGGAAGAGCGTGAAGGGATAAAGAGAAAGATCATTGTTTTCCTCAAGTGAATAAGACCTTTAATCCACAAGGCATAATGGCTCTTGAATCCACAAGAGTTAAGAAAATTCGAAGTACTTTATTGAAATCTCCCTCTCAACCAAGATTAAGATTTAAATAATAAAATGAAACCCTAATGAAGAGTCCTAATACAAATAAACTGAAATTTTCCTAAAATAGTAAAACTTATTAAATATAGAAAATTCTGATCTAACTACGTAGTATGATTCCTGGCATGATAAGAAGCAAAACCTAAGAAGACACCAAATACTAAAACTCTAAGAATAAAAAGTTACATCCGATCTAAAACTTACTAAAAATAGCAAGTTTTCAAAAAAAAAAGACGAGAGACTTGAGTAGGAAGGAGTCATTTTCTCGTGAAACAGAACTACATGAAACGCTTATAGTGTTGGTGGGCCCTATAATGAAATTTTAGTCGAAATTCATAGGTCGTGCATCCCGTAACTCATTCCAGATCAAAAGTTATGGTTGATTTACAGTTTACGCTTTAAACGGCATTTTTTCTCAATCCAGAATGAATTTCTCTGCTTCAGATGTGCCTGGGCCCAGTTACATCATGCCCCACATGAGACTAGGCCCAGATCTGATGGATTACATCCACTTTCATTCAGGCTTTTTTCGGTCCATTTGGGCCACGTATAGGTCTGCGGCCCGCTCTACCTCAATAGTAAATGATAACAATTCCCCTAATTAATTGGAGATTTAAATCTGAGGATGCATTTGAATACTCAGCTGGACTGAATTGCAATCATTCAACTAAAAACAGAGACGAAGTGACCAAATATGGAGGTGGGGCAATCTTAAATCGTGACGACTACCAAGTCCTCATTGTGATCCCATCTGTTTTAAGTTGTCCTTGATCAATCTGATTTACTATTAGGAAGCCTCCACTATGATCATTTCCACCTTATTGAACTGAAATTTCACAAATCAAGCATCCAAACGCAGCCACAATCATGTAATACATACAGATAGTTACCTCGCATACTTGAGTATCAGGTGCATACAGTCCGAAAATCTACCCACAACTCTTCTTTTTTTCGAACGGCATAGTGTATATATTTCATAGAAATTACGAGGATATGTACTCTCGAAAATCCTCCAAGTTAGCTGGAATAAAATAGAAATAAAAATAGAATTTCTTTCCCAAAGAAGCCATGCCTAATAGCCAAGAAGACGGAAAGGTGGGGTATGATATCAGAGATAGCATCAATGAAGATGCAAGGAGGGCAGAAAAGAACTACCTATTTTGTGTGTGACCATGTTAATTAGTGCAATAGAACATTGTCAATTACAAACAGACATTGGTGTAAGTTCAATTCCGCAAACAAAGATTACAAAAAATAAAGAATTTGGGTAGAAAATGGCGAAGAACACAAGGGGAGGGAGGATGCATACCAAAATGGTTCTGCAAGCAGCAGAATCATCAATACCGCTGTCGTGGTATGCAGTGCTGCCTCTGCTTCTTGAAATGTATTTGATTCCATGAATTGAAGAAGAGCAATGCAATGGATCCGCAGAGTGGCGCTGTTCATACATCCTTTGATCTGGTGCATCATATATCAAGTCATGTGCGACGAGTGGCAATTTGTATGCCTTGTCATCACCCAGGGGTCTTGGACGGTTCAGATTGCGGGAAGAAGTGGGGTCGGAGTCTATGAACTTCTTGTTGGCATCTCCCAGTGGTCCACCAAAGAGCCATCCGTCCCGGGCTGATTGGAGGAAAGGATTCATCCTGCTTTCTCTCAAGTACTCACGCTTTTTCGTCATGTCTTGTATTGGGACCGGCGAGGGCTGGAACTGAAAGAACGGTGAGAGGCGGGAGCTGCTGCGATGATGATCATCGGCCGCCACCCTCCTCTGCTGGAACGAGCTCGATCGGCAGCCATCATCAACGAAATTCTGCTCTCTGGGAAAGCAATTACTCCGGCCGAATCGCTCATCCACCCCTTCTTCTTCCTCCTTGTTCCGCGAGAAAGGAATGCGGATGCCATAATTCGCATAATTGAACTTATCAAGGTCCGCCAGAGAATCTTGGCCATTGAAACCAAAATTCCCTATTCCATTGAAATCTGGCTCTACGTCTTGCAGCTGCAGGTGGTCAGAAGATTGAGAAATGGAACCTGCAGCTTCCTTACAATCTAAAAATCGATGGCTTAAACGATCGGAACTGGCCGGAGTGAGTCTGGCCCACGACGGAGGGGAAGAAGGCCCCGCGGCCGAAGCTGCTTGGACGAGACTCCTTCTGGTCCTGACCTGAAACGGGCCGAAGCCGGTCGAGGAGAACGAGAAGCTTGGATTTTCTTCTTCAAGGCCTGATCTTTCGCTGTGGAAATCGAGGAGGCGGCGGAAGAAGAAAGCGGATCGGAGATTCGAGATCGAGGCAGGGGTGTGTGACTCGACGGTGGAGATGGTGTTGCGGTGGCCCTCAAAGATCGGAGGGTTGCTGTCGCCGCCGCCAGACCCAGTGGTGCAGTCGGAGGAGGGCACTACGGCAGCAGCGACTGCCGGAGTCGGAGAAGTGCCGCCGTCTTGGGCGGCGGAGGGTGGTTGGGCCTGTAGAGGTGGGAGTTTCAAGCGCAACCGTCGAATCCAGGACGATCGGAGCGCTGTGATTGATTCTTCTTGATCATAGGAATTTGGAAGGTCTAGATTTCTCCTGTCATTACTGCTTTTGCTTCCAACTGAGCTGCGGAGAGACCGCATCAGAGCAGACATTTATATGCTTGCAGCAGAAGCAGAGAGGGAGAGAAATCGTTGTGGGTGTTCTATTGCCTGTTTCGTTGTGGTTGTTTTCTCTCTGTACTACAGCGGCTGAATGTTGCAGAACAATGATGGGATTTCGACAGTTGGATCCTTGGTTCTGTTATTCTGTTTACGGAGGTTAGTTTGCTCTACACGCACCCTCTCAATAAGAATTTTTCACACGCAGTGGATTTGCTAAAATGGGAATCTTGTATAAGATCTGAGTGGTTTAGAAGGTGTAACCCATCTGTTTTGTAACGATATTTGAAATTTATGGTGGTCCACTCATCCAGTATACTTCTCTTATACAAAAGGAATGGACGATGTTAATTCAAACGCAGATAGTCAACAATCGACTTTTATGTGAGGCCCACCTGAGGAGTCATGTCCTCTAAATTATGGGTATGATCTTATTTAAAGTGTGGGCCATCTTATTCACTAGGTATATTTTCAATTAATTTGCCAGGACGGCACGTGTTCTGCGAGTAATGACGCGTGCGAAGAGGTGCGTGTGGGGATAGCAAAGCTCGTGTTTTTGGGATTCATTTTAGCTGGAAGTTCGCTCGAATACATCCGGACGTATTATAAAAAGGTACATCGGGACGCTATCCGTAGTATTTGGGGTTTTTTAGATGAAAAATATCCGTTTATTTAATAGGGCCCTCCTTGGATGGAGGATATCCAGGAAATCTATCAGATTGGATATTTCAAACCATTGATCACAGAAACGTTTTTGTGAGCGTTCGTGTTCAAAATATTTTTAAAAAAATCCAAAACACCAAAGGACAAAATCATATAAATAATAGATTTTATTTAATTTTTTACCACCACAGAAAGTGAAACCTGTCATATAAACGGTTTGGATCATTTGAATGTGACCTAGATTCAAAGATTGTCCCGAGACGTATCGTAGTGCAATGCATCTAGATGTATACGAGCAAACCCCTTTGAGCTGCTACCGAGTTGGAACTTGGAAGCGTGGCATTAGAATTTTGGAAAGAAAAGCTATTTGATGCTCTGATGGAATGTGATGGTTCATACTCATGCACTCGAATTTTTAACGCATATTGTATTTTGTGCATCAACTCAAATTAAATTGTCCAAATGGTCGAAGTGTAGATATATCATGTTCTTGTGTTGAGATTGATTGAGCAATTTTAACCTCTAGTATAATAGATATTTTGTTTGTTGATTGGGACCGTTGATTATTTGTCATCTGACCGTCTACTACATCTCCTGGACTACTTCGGTGAGATTTTTTGGTGCCGACCATCTTAAGTTAATCCTATGATGTGGATGTTTTCAGTGCATGAGTATGAATAACCAAACCCCGCCAGAGTATTAAAATTTTGTCTTTTAAGTGATGGACTGCCATTGCTTTAGCACGTGTCCTTGCTTTTACTTTCGATGACTTGGAGGTAATTCGAATCGCGGCATGCTAAGTGCACTCGCCTCGCACGTGGAAACGAGCATACGTGTGTAAGATCTGACCGGCTTGGAACTCAATCATCCCTTTATATATTCTATCCATCTAATATAGGGAAATTAAGATCCAACATGTGTAAAAATAATTTGTACCATGGGTCATTTCACCTCTGCCGTTCATTTATCTTGTTTATCTATGGCCCACCTGATGATCATAGGGTCTATTTCTTTCAAATAAACTTATAAATTTCTGGAATCGCCGAAAGAGTGGATCAGATCTCTGACATATGTGCTTCTTTCTCACAAGCGAGACGACTGAACTTTCACAATATACTTGAGCGTTTACCTGTCTAGATCCTATTCCGAATTTCTGAGCAGGCCGGACGAGGTTCTCCGAAAGGGAAAAGGAGATTCTCCCCACGCGTTCTGAAAATGGTAGCCGCATCGCGCGAGGACAGCTTGCAATATCGATTTCGATGCGACCGTGCATGAGGTTCGAGCGACTCGGCCTGTAAACGGGTCGGACATAGTAGACGTGGATTCAGTGGATCCGATCGGTTGTTACCTCATATAGTTGGATTTTATTGAGCCACGTGCTATAAATTTATGCCGAATATGTAATGCATGAATAGCTTTCAAACCTACTTTTTTAGTAAAAATTTATAGCAGAAGTAGGTTGTCCAATCAAATTATTTTAATTGTATTAATACACTGTATCAAACATAAATTAATATTACAATACACATAAAATATCTCACTTGAGTATGAGATGTTAGTATCCAACTTATATTTAACTTTTAGGGTTGTGAATAAGCTTAACTTATATTTAACTTTTAGGGTTGTGAATAAGCTTGGCTAAGTTTTATTTAAGTCCAGCTAACAAGGTAAAACATAAGCTCAAGCCCATGATGGGCAAAAATAAAAGTCCAAGCTTATTCCCATAATAATTATCCATCACATGAGCTCGGCAACACACTTTTGTGTAAGATCTAGGTTGATCATTAAGTGTGCCCCACCATGTATGATACATGAAAATAACTTTAAATTTTAAAATGAGTTGGGTCAGGCCAGATTCTAAGTAGGCTGCAGATGAGCTTTTAAACAAGGCTCAAGCCCAAGCTCAAATATTAGACAGGCATAGATTTTAGGCCTAGGCCTAATCCTTGAGCCCAATGTTCCAACAGATGCCCGGTTCTTAAGCCCGACGGACTGGCCCAACCCATTGACGGCCTTACTAATTTCTTTAGATAATATTTATATGTACTGCTCTTGGATATAAATTAATGCCGACGTGATAGTCATGTAATTTGATATTCAACTAATACCTAATTTAAAACTAAAAGAGAAATGTTTGAGTGCCCTCAGCACTAACTTACACTTCTCGTTGTCGAATTGGATAACTTAGACAATGAAATCTAATGATCCAGAAACTAAGGTTGGGTAGAGCTCACATTTCATGGGCTACCATGAAAGCATTATGCTGATTTGACATATATTAACCATTTGAGCAATGGTCTTTAATATGGACGGTCAAGATTGTTTACATAGAAGTATGTCTAATCAACAATTCGATTTATCTGTTAGGCCCCATCATCATGAGTTGCTTGTGACTCTAGATCACTCAGACAATTGTAAAATCCCATCTATGGCGTCAAAAAAAGATTGATGTAGAAAAGGTCTGGTAAGGGATGGTTGGATCATCCAACCCAGTGATTCTTGCATACTACCCAATAAGATGTGGTCAAAACTTAATGGAAGGTTTAGGATGCTTGATTGGACTGTCTGACAGTTCAAATGCAGCTAGCAGCACTATAACTTATAGTGCTTTGAGAATAATGTAGCATTTAGTTAAAGAAGGGGGCTCCAGTGCTCTTAATTTCATTCGGACACTTAAAATAGTCTAATTGATTAATCTAGATTGTTCATTAGGGCGTGTACACATTTCTTGGGCTATCATGCAAATATCACACTAATCTGATGATCTTAAGCATCTGATCAATGGCCTCTGATATGGACAGTCTAGGTCACTTGTAAAAAATAAAACTAACCAACAATTCAGTGTATCCATTTGATTTTCCATCATGGATTGCTCATGATTATAAAGAATCACTTCTATTAGGATCTCTTACCATCCTGGGTTAGAAAAGGGATGGCTACAAAATGGATTAGACTCGTTGGACAGTAGATATTAATATTTTATATTTTAATTAAAAAATATTATTAATTGGATAAATTATAAAAAGTTTTGATAAGCCCACATGAATGTACAAAAAGCTTGCACGCACGCCACACATGTACTAGCATGGATAATATCTATATGATCTAATCCATTTGTTAAAATTGCACCACTGTATTGATGCCCTAGTACAAGAATTAATTTGGTCCATTGGTTGGATGGGCCACAATTTTCAAAACAAACTGCAACTTTAAAAAACTTAGCCGAAGTTTCCTGACCCATCCACCTGTTTCCAATAAGAGAGGTCACATGCTGAGTGGACCAGATTTATAATTGGAAAAACATGTAGAAGGTTAGACTAACCTGATGGATGGATTGGATCTTGCACGCATGTGCTAAGTTATCACATGTGGCGTGTCCGTGAGCTTTATTACACATGCACATGCACTAAGCAAACCACAATTAAAAAGATAACTTAAACAAATCAAGTAAGCAGATACCAATACCCGCTTAAAGATTTTTTATTATTATTTTTTTTAAATGAAGTGGATTGCTGAGTGAGAATTCAGATTTTATGCCACTCGAAACAGAAATTTTCGAGTTCTTACATTTTTTTTTTTATTGGCCACATCAGCGCTGTTGTAAGCTGCATCTAACGCAGTAGTGTCTGTTGACAAAGCGGATGAAAATGCAGGAAATGAAAAATCTAGGTTTCCAGCAACAAGGATCTAGACTCGCTAAGTGAACTATGCGGGGCCACCATGGATGTATGTCTTATCTACACCGTCCATACGTTTTTCCATCTCAACTTACGGCATTAACCCAAAGTTTAAACATATCAAAAGCTCAAGGGGATCACGCCACACAGAACAGCAGCAATATTGACGTACACCATTGAAAATTTTTCAGGGCTGATAGTAATGTTTATTTTCCATCCATCCCATTGATAAGGTCACAAAGACGTGGATGAAGGGAAAACAAAAATAACAGCTTGATCGAAAACTTCTGTGATCATCAAAATGAGCTGTTAAAATGGATGGACGAAATGGATAAGATAGATACATCACTTTGGCCCCAAATTCACTCAGTAGGCAAAAGCGTACTGAGTTGCTCAGTTCGCAATCCGCTTCAGTGAAAAATGCCTAGAAATAGGGTAACGTGTACAAATAGGGTAAGCGGCATCCATTGGCCGAGAGCGGATTAGGTGGGACGCGGATTTCCTGCGAAAGCCTTTCGCAGGAAGTTCCTGCGCAAGGATCTGGGTGGGGCCCACTACAATGTATGTGAGAAATCCGTTCCATCCATCCGTTTTGAGATCTCATTTTAGAGGGTGTGACAAAAAATGAGGCAGATAAAAAACTCAAGTGGGTCACACGAGAGGGAAAATTAGGGAAAGAAATTTCTACCGTTGAAATCTTCCCAGTCTCTACCTTGATGCTTATATGTTATCTAAACTGCTGTTTATAAGGTCATTGTTAATGGGATTAAGTGAAAAAACCAAAAATATAGACTGATACAATAATTTTTTGGGCATAAGAATGCTTCAACGCTGCTCACTGAATGATCACTATTTCCTCTCGTGTGTCCCACTTTAGTCTATATACACCTAATTTTTTATCTCCAGTCCTTAAATGATCTCGAAAAACGGATGGACGGATTGGATTTGTCAAAAACATGTCGGTGGGCCCCACCCAGCATCCTTGCGCAGGAACTTCCTGCGAAAGGCTTTCGCAGGAAATCCGCGTCGGATTAGGTGAGACTCCGGCCTCACCCAAGACGGTGCGGCCCTCATTGTGGGGTTACAGTGGGGCCCATCTTGATATATTTATTGTGCATCCACGCCGTTCATCCGTTTTTTGGGATCATTTTAGGACATTAGTACAAAAATGAGGTATATCCAATTATCAAGTGGACCAAAACATGAAAAACAGTGGTCAGGTGAGCCACCCAGAAGCCTGACAGGCTAGCCCGGCCCATTAACAACCCTACTGAATCACAATGGCGGACATGAATCTAATGGAAGAAGAACCTATAGAAGGGTGCTTGAGCTTGAAGATTATCCTCTCATACTGAAGGTTGATAATATGAATCCATTAATATTGAAATTTGGCCGGTAGGGAATGCAAACAATAAAGACTTAAAGCGATAGGTCTAATCCTCAAGAGAGGGTTTTACCATTCCCAAAACATAAAAATTATAAACATTTTACCCATTAACTAGATATGACAAAATGAAACAGTTTACATGTGAAACTCATTACCTATGCAAAAAGTTTAGGCGGATAGGGTTTTGCAAGCATCTGAATGGTCGTTTATTGTTTGGAACCATACATTTAGTTTTCTCGTTGTAGACTGGGAATCGAAGTGAGGTGATGCCTATGCTCGTGCAATTGATGTGATTTTGAAACATGGACTTTTCAAGGCAAGATCACCCTATCACATGTAAAGGTAGGGGTGCAACTCAAGTGGGTTGGGTTGGGTTGGGTTGAGGATCACCCTAAGTGAAGCCAACCTTAAAAAGGACTCAATCCGCAACCAACCTAGATTCCAACCCAAGGTGCCTAACACGAAGTCCTTTCAACCCAACATGACCCAACCCAAATATATTTGGATCTTCTTATGAATGCCACCCACAAAGTGCACGCCCAACAACTTTCCTATTTATTTGCATAGATGGGGGTGTGGTATTGACTCAAACATAAAAATATATTTGATTTTTAGAGTCACCATTAGCTAGATGAAGCTAAAATATATGGTAGGCTACAAACCATAAAACTGCTCAAAGGTTGGGGAATCACGAGATTCCTCATCTTAAGTGACTCATGTAGTTAAGCTGTAACTATAGATTTTGAGTAAAGGTCTCGATGAAAGAAGAATAGTGGGTTAGACACCTTTGGACTGCACAATTATTGGTCTCCACTTTACAAGATTTTATAGTTTTTTTAATGATTTAATGAAAATTCAACATTATATATCTGGTCGTGCTCCACATAATTCATGAGGGGTTGGGTAGGCAAAATGAAGAATTATCCGGCCCTACTATCATAGAATCAAGTGCCTTCGGGTGGGCAAAAATAAACATGCAGTGAATAAATGAAATATATTCATGGCTTTACTTCACAGATTTTATGACTATGGGTAGATCAATAAGGTGATGAAAACTATAATAGATGGATACAAGATTTAAATTTTTCTTTAAAAAAAAAAAAAAAAAAAAGGAATCGTGAATTTACCTCACAGGTATATTGGAAATGTATGGAGTTGAATGTGGTTCAAGTTTGATTGAGATGTGAGAAAATAAAACACCAAGCATCTTTTTTTTTTTGTGAAAGGATAGTCATATATTTTTTATAACCACTCTACTTTTGACTTTACTAGCTTTTTTAGCAGGCTATTTTCCCCAAGGGTGGTTTATTGAGTCGATGAAACTTCCATATTAGTTAAAATTTTAATTATTTCTCAAAGCTTAAGACCTTCATTGGCATTTCTCTCTCATCATCTCTAGCTCCTCTTAACTCTAGGATCCTCAAGAAGATAATTCTTGCATTGAATTCATAGAATCCATTAATTGACTTATCATCGCAATCAATTTTTACGTATTTGGTAAATTTACGACGGTCTAAAAGCGTCTCAACCTACATTGTGAACTTCTACGCACATGGTAAATTTGGACGGTCGAAAACCGTCTCAACACTTGTACTAGTTGAATTTACGACAGTGGAAAGCCGTCTCAATACCTATTAGCTGAATTTGTTACGCAGTACATTTACGACGGTCTAAAACCGTCTCAACAGCTGTTTTGGGTCAATTTTCACACAGCGAATCTCGACTGTCGAAAACTGCCTCAAAACCTATACTGTGAATTTTCACCTACACTCGGTTAGTTTTCATGTACTCAATTAATTTACGACAGTTGAAAACATCCTCAACACCTATACTTGGTGAATTTTCAAACATGGTGAATTTTTGAAGGTTGAAAACAGTCAACACCTATAATTGGTCAATTTTCAAGCACTCGTTGAATTTACAACGGTCAAAATTTGTCTCAAAACATGTACTTGATAAATTCACGACAGTCATAAACCATCTCCAAACAGGTCAAATTTCTATCATTGAGAATTAACGACGATCTAGACCCGTCCCAAAACCTGTAGTTGATTTTTCAGTCATTTAATTCATTGATTTTACGAACGTCCACAATCGTCTTTAACCCTATGCTTGGTGTATTTTGGCGGTTGAAAATTGTCTCAACATCTGCTATCTAAATTTTTGCTCTAGAAATTTATGACCGTCTAACATCGACTCAAAACCTGTACTCGACTTTTTTACATGAAATCAATTCTCTCGCTGAATTTACAGCAGTCAAAACTATCTAAACAACTGTACTCGGTCTTTGTTCACATACTCAATGAATTTAGATGGTCAAAAACCGTCTCAACACCTACATTGTGTATTTTCAGTTCATTTAGGATGGTCGACAACATGTTCATTGTAATCAGTGAATTTACAACTATTGAAAACCATCTCAATAACTGCCATTAATATTCATGGTGAATTTACGACGGTTGAAAACAGTCCCAACAGTTGTACTCCAATTTTAAAATAGTTGGTTGATAACTATCTAAACATCTGTACTCGCTTTGTTCGCGTACTTGATGAATTTCGACAGTCAAAAACCAACTCAACACCTGCATTGTGTATTTTTACTGTGAATTTAGGACAGTAATTAATCATCTCAAAAATTGTAATCCGTGAATTCACGACGGTGAAAACCAATCTCAAGACCTGCACATGAATTTTGACATAGTCAATATTCACGCTGTGAATTTAAGATGGTAGAAAACCATCCCAAAAGTTGTACTCGATCAATTATCAAATAGTCAAAAGTTACCACGATCAAAAACCGTCCCAACACCTGTACCGGGCGAATTTTTTTGTAATTGTATTGTGAATTTATGAAGGTCAAAAACCATCTAAACACCTATACTCAATTCACTTCAATTTTCATGCTCGATGAATTTACGCAATTCAATTTTCATGTTCGGTGAATTTATGACAGTCAATAACATTCTCAAAATCTGTACTCCATGAAAATTTACCTGCACTGTCAATTTTCACGTACTAGGTTAATTTACAATGGTCAAAAACTACCTCAACACTAGGACCTACCTATACATACAAATCAGGTATCGTTGAATTTACGACGGTCAGAAACCGTCTCAACACCTGTGCTTGGCAAATTCTGTTGTACTGTCAAATTTCACGTACTTAACAACAATTGAAAACTATATCAACACCTGTACTCGGTGAATTTTTACCAATATTTGATGAATCTTGGAATCCAATTTTAAGACTCGAACTACAACCTTAGAAAAATATGTAGACTGAAGAACGAAGAGCCTAATAAGTTATATTTAATCTACATTAGCATATTCAAGTAGGGTTTCTAATGACTAGACTAAGCCAATGGAAAACTTCATTTGCTTTGAGACGTTATTTTTCCTATCTTCATAACTTTCCACATAAGACAACATACCAATGACTATTTCAGGTCCACACTTGGCTAACTGGTACAACATTTAATACAAGTTTCATGATTCACAACTAGAAAAATGCCTATCTAATAAAAGAGTAGTAATCTGGAACTTGCATGTCGAATAGAGAGAAAATGGATATGGTAAGGAACAAACAATGTTATAAGTGCACTTTTCCAGGTTGCAATATGTGCAATCCATGAATCACTCGAGTATGTAATGTTGCATAGACTTAACATCCTAACTAGGAGGATGTTTCTTTGTCCATGAAAGATGTTGCCCATAAATAATTGTTCTCAATTTCAAGGAAGGTACTAAAGCTTTCAAATACCAAAGACCAAGTTAAACTAAGTTGCTTAACCAAACATGCAATGGGCCTGGACCATTTGAAGACACCTGGCATGTTAGGCCCGACACTTACAGCTCAAAATTTGGGCCTGGAACCTCTCCTAGCTTAACAAATGTGAATCCTAACAAGTATAGGTCAAGCAAACATCCACTACCATGCAGTCGCAATTTCACATTAGGTTATCACATGCTTATAGTTTTATACACTCATAATTCATGATTATTTAAACATTTCTCATGAAACCCAACAAAACTAACCTCTAAATATGTCTTGGGGCTCATGTGAAACCTACAATTATCAATACATGAGCATGTGAACAAGGCTTTTTTAACTAAAATATAAATATAAATAAATAATATCTTTGGAATCAAATAAACCATAACACCTCAAATACTCACATGAGAAAATAAATAATCCATGGTCGACGATGTACTAGGTGAATTTCACCGAGTACTGGGTGAATTTGACCGAGTATGGTCGACCGTGATAATGCACGGTCGACCGTGATGTCCAAAGAGTCATGGTCGACTGTGTAAGCCTACAGGAGAACCTGAATGTGAAGTCCATGGTCGACCATAAAATGGATGGTAAGTCACGACGACCGTGAACCAGGTGAATTTGACCGAGTACTAGATGATTTTGATCGAGTAATAGGTCAATTTTCACCAGTCAATTTCACTATGAAAACACATTCATTCTTCGCTTGTACCTCCCACAGCTGCCATTTCAGTGAAACACGAGTTCAAAAGGAAGAAGAAGCGTGATGAAGTGAAACACGATTTCAAAATACAATCTTAAGATTGCAAAAAATCTTTTTAGACAAAACTTGTAAGATTTCAAGTTTATCAATACGACCGGTTTGAAGCAATGAACAAAACCCTGAGAAAAATTACAGATATAAAATGATAATAAGTGGAGATTCAACTGAAGATTTCATGAAAGAAAAACGAAGAAAATATAAGTTTTTGGATATAATTGAAAGAAATGAATATAACCTAGAAAATAAGGATGTTTTTGTCTAAAAAAAGTCTATCCACACCGCACAAGTTTAGAAATTGAAAGTAAAGTGTTAGAGTTTTAAGGAGTCTGCTCAGTTAAAAGTAAAATTTACATAGGAAAATTTCTCAGTACTGAATAGTCTATTTGTATCATCTCCAACCCACCATCACCCGTTTGGCAGAGAATTGTGCATGTCAGTTTGGAAGTTCCAAATGTGAAACTTCACTCTATCCATCTATTTTACCAGCTCATTTTATGGCAGGATGCCAAAAGTTAAGCAGACCTAAATCCTAGGTGGGCCACACTACTAAAAAAATTAGTGACTCACCATTAAAATCTTTTTATGGGCAACAAAAGCCTTGGATCAAGTTGATCTTTGTATTTTCCCTTCATCCATTTCGATTTGATATTATGAATGGGATGGATGGCAAACAAGCCTCATGGTGGGCCCTAGAAGGTTTCAATGGTGTAAATCATTGTAGCCACTGCTTTCTATGGTGTGGTCCACTTGAGATTTGGATCTACTTAATTTTTGAGGTCAGCTCTAAAATGAGAAAAGAAAAAAACGATGGACGGCGTGAATATACAATGCATTCAAGACCCTCGTTCAAGTAACACCCACTAACTTGTTACGGGAAGCGGATTGGCTGCTGGACCTCACACCGGCTATATAGCTGTTATAAGCACAACAGCTGGACCTCGCACTGGCTATATAGCTGTTATAAGTACGTGTTGTGCATAAACGAGCACTGATGCTCCTCGAGCTTCGAGGTGTATGAAACTGTTCAAAAGAGATCAAAGTTACATAGGCCCTACAGTGATATATTTATTATATTTATACCAGTCATTTATTTTTAGAGATCATTTTAGAGAACTATCCAAAAAATGAATCATATCCAAAGATCATCCGGACCACACCACAAATAGCAGCGGAGATAATGATTTCACCGTTAAACAATTCGTAGGGCCCATCATAAAGTTTATTTTCCAACCATTCTGTTCATTAGGTCAAAAAGACATGAACGAAGAGGAAAAACAAATTTCATATTTATCCCAAACTTCTATGACCCCAAAAGGGTTTCAATGTAGTCGTTCAATCCTCCACATCTTTTTGCAGTGTTGTCTACTTGATAGCTAGATGTAGCTTAATTTTCCTCTCAAGCCTTAAGACAAGCTCGCCAAATGAATGGACAACTTTGATATAACACATACCTCCGAATCATACCCACAAAATTTACAGGCATCAATACATAAGCTATATGTGTGAGGTACCCTAGCCAATCCGCTTCCCTTGTTACGCAGGTAACAAGGGGAGCGGATTGGATACTGATCGCTTCAGTCGCCAAAACTGTAGCAAAACGCCATTGGTTAGATACCATTGACACGTTCCCTGGGTATAAATGCTGCTTCGTTAGATCCGTCAAAGGATCTTTCTGCGTTTCCGCCGTGCACCCACTCGGCCATGAAATCGGAAGGTTATACTAAGAAAATTCAGTTGGGCCCACTATGAATTTATGTGATTTATCCACACCTTCCATCTATTTTTTCATCTAATTTTAGGTGTTGAGCTCAAATTTGAAGCTTATAAAAATCTCAAGTCGACCATATCACAGGAAACAGTAGAAATAATGATTTCCACCGTTGAAACATTTCCAGGCCCCACAGTGATGTTTATTTTTCATCCAAACTGTTCAAATGATCAAAAAACGTGGATGAAGGTATAAAAAAAAAATATAATCTTGATCCAAAACTTTTATGGCCCCCAAGAATTTTTCAATGGTATAAATTCAATTCACACCGTTTCCTTTGGTGTGGTCGATTTTAGCCTTTTGAATGCTTAGGTTTTGAGTGAAAGCTCTAAAATTATCTTATAAAATGGATGGACAGACTGGATAAAATTAATAAATCACAATAGACCCCACAGAGTTTACTCAGTACGCAATCTCCTTCCCTTGGCCAGGTAAACTCCACGTTCTTTTTTCTGGAGGCGGAAGATCCTAGGAACCCAGGTGGGGCCCACTGTGATGTTCGTAAGAAATCATTCCCTTTCATTCATTTTTTGAGTTCATTTTAAGATATGATGCCAAAAATGAACCGTATGCAAAGCTAAAGTGGGACGTACTAAAGGGAAATGTGGTTAGTGAAATTTCTACTGTTAAAATCTATCTGGGTTTGACAATGATGTTTACAAGCTATCCGTACTGTTAGTAACTTCATTTTTACTGGGATGAACTAAAATCAAAAATATTAGCATGACTCGCAACTTCTGTGGCCCATGAATATTTCAACTATTTACGTTCAATAATCACTTTTTTGGCCCACTTAGCTCCGAAAACGGTTCATTCTTCTTGAATTGAACTCAAAAAACAGATGAATGAGTAGGAATTCTCACAAACATCACAATAGGCCCCACCTAGGACGCAGGAACTTCCTCTAAAAGAAATCCACATCCTTTTTTTTCTTAAAATAAATAATTACGTCTGCATTTTTTTTAAAATAAACAATTATCAGTGCGTGGCCGAGTGCGTTCAATGCCTAAACGAAAAAATTGAAAGATCATTTACACTAACGGATCTCCGTTGGAAGAGCATTTATTAAAAGGAAATAGTCCATTGGCATGCACCGCTACCATTTTGCCACGTCACTTCAGTAGCATTTTGGCGAAATCGGATTGCGTACTGAGTTACTCAGTACGCTTTTATCGTACTGAGTAAACTCAGTTGGGCCCACTGTGAATGCATGTGGTTTATCCACACCATCCATCTATTTTTCCTACTAATTTTAAGGGTTGATCCCAAAATTGAAGTAAATCCAAAGCTCAAGTGGACCATGCCACGAGAAACAGTGTGGAATAATGATTTCTACCGTTGAAATCTTCCTAGGGCCTACAGTATTGTTTATTTGTCATCCAACTTGTTCATAAGATCACAAAGATATGCATGAAGAGAAACCACAAACATCAGCTTGATCCAAAACTTCTTTGGCCTCCAAGAATTTTTCAATGGTAGAGGCTCAATCACACTGTTTCCTGTGGGGTGGTCCACTTGAGCTTTATATATATTCCTTTTATCCCTAAAATTATCTGTTAATATCGATTAACGGAGTGGATAAAATAAATAAATAACGGTGGACCCCACAGGGTTTACTCAGTACGCTATTGGTACTGAGTTACTCAGTACGCAATCCGCTTCCCATTTTGGCTACTGCTACTGAAGCGTTCGGTATCCAATCAGCTCCCGGTAACACCAGCAATAGTAGCCGTATGCCTGAGCGAGTACACTATTTAAGAGCTCGCCTCTCACGTGGTAATGTTAGAAGCGTGCACAATTTCAGCCACTCATCAGGCAGCTGAAGCGTACTAGACTCATTACAGGATGATATCGTCATCGAATGTGCCACTTAGGCAAGTGGAATTAAGACCGTTGGTTAATTGACCTTAACCGTCCAATTATTTTGTTACATTTATAGCCCACCTCACATTCAGATCAGAATGATTTATATGACATAGGTGTCCCACTCGGTGAGGCCTGTCTGATGAGTGGATTGGATCTTGTACACGTATGCACCTAGAAGATTTGGATTTGCCTAGGTTTTAGGATAATGTACTTAATCAAGGACGGCCCCTAATCCGCTCCCGCATGCATGACGCGCGGTAAATACTGTGTTAATCGCGGAAGTAGAATTGAAATAATCAATCGCGGTATAACTCCCACGAAAACATACTGTTAAAGATCCAAACCACTGAATAGGTATATAACATCGTGTTAGTTATTTTCACCTTATATCATGCCAATTCAATAATCATTTGATCCAAAATAGTACAACAAAGAAGGATGATTTGAATGAGATTTCTGATGGTGCGTGATCAAAATAAGTAGTTTAGCACTCCTTATTTTTATAAATGAATTACACCATCTTCAACGGATCAGATATCTTACATGTTGCCACTTTGCCATGAATGCCGTCGGTTCAACTTCAGATCTCTAATCGCGCAAATCCCTTTACTATACAACGTCTACTCGAAGAGAGGTACTTTCTGTCCCAGTGGTTTACTCACGGGCCGCGGACACTTCCGCTCTTCAAGCGGCGCTTGAGATGCGAGTCTGCCACCAATTTGAGAATGCCGGTGACTCATCGTCTTTACGCGTGGAATCATCTGAGGAGATCTGGACCATCCATATTTCAAGGGCAGAATAAGATGTATGCTGTCATATTATAAGTAGAGTTGCGCTTCTTCGAATTTGACGGTCTAGATTGACTTACAACCATGGCATGCATACGTTCAAACAGTCACCACTGTATTCATTAGAGAAAAGACCAAATACAAGCGTTGTATCAGGGGTTACGGCTGACTGCGAATATTAGCGTATCCTATTACCAACATACCCGACCTTAAAAAATCAAAATCATTTTTGGATGGTGGACTGTTTTTAAAATTAAATATCCGACCTTACAGGCTTGATTTTATCCGATTACCCAACTTGGAAGCCTGTAAGATACTGTCATATGCGTCTCCCATTACAATTTTTACAAGAGGGTATTTTTATATTTTACCCTATTAATAATATTTTTAACACACGCACACTATATATATATATATATATATATATATAGGAAATGGTACTATGAGGTCGAGCTGTGGGCTCCGCCGTGATGTGTGTCCAAAATCAACACCGTCCATTTGATGGGTTCCATTTAGGCTATGGAATATTTCAAAAATTAGCCGTATACAGAACTTAGGTGGGCCATATCATCTAAAACCATGCGATGATATGATTAAAGCATATAAAAGCACTTGGCTGGGGTCACCTGAGTTTTTGATGCATTTGAAACTTTGTCTGACCCCTCATCCAAGTGTAACACACATAGTGGATGGGCTAGATTTGTGAACCACAGCTCAATGGGCCCAGTAGATGTTTATGAATGTTTTAATGGGAGGGTAACCCCTCTCAACTGTTGTATGTGATGTGGCCCACTCAAGTCATGGATTGACTTGATTTTTAAGTTCGTGGCCCACCATAGAATGGTGCATCTGACTAATGGGGTAGATGTTCGACAAATAGCTCGACCTCATGGTAACATTTATATATATATATATATATATATATATATATATATATATATATATATATATATATATATATATATATATATATATATAGCCATGGTGGTTGACCTGGAGATGTTAAGTAATAGAAATTGCAAAACTTTTTAGTAATTATTAGATATTTATATATTGCAAAACTTTTACAATATTATTTCATGCATTTTTCTAATTTTATCTAGTGTTGTAGTCTTTTAAAAAAAATAAAAAAAATTAGAACTATGGCCAGATATATGAATATCCGACCATCTCTATCTTTCTTCTGATAATATACTCAGCTTACATACGCGGAGAAAATGTACCAAGATGTCACATTGTATGGCTCCAACTGTGATTTATGTTAGACATTCATCTTCTTAATCAAATGCACCCTTCTATGGTGGGCCATAAGCCTAAAAGTCAGGCCAATCCATGACTTAAGTGGGCTACACCAAACAGTAGTTGAGAGTGGATGCCCAACCATTGAAACCTTCCTAATCGTTTACACAGCCCACTAGCGCGTAGGTCAAACATCCTATGTCCTACTTGGATGAGAGGTCACACTGAGTTTTGAGCCATGTCAAAAACTCAAGTAGGCCTACCAAGAGCTTATAGATGTTTTAGCCATGATTTCACACATTTCAAATGGTGTGACCCACTTGAGTTATTAGTTTGATATTCTTTAGGATATCCTATAACTTTAATCTCTTCGTGACCAATCGAATGCATGATGTGTACGTTCAACAAAGATCAGATATTAACTTTAACTTCTTTGGGACCAATCGAATGCATGATGTGTACATTCGACAAAGATTGCAGTGGAACCCACAAAGCTCGAATTATCGGGAAGCTCTAGTGAGATTTACCTCATAGTACCATTTCTCATTATTGGGAAGCTCTAGTGAGATTTGTGTATGTACATGCACATATCATGCTCGCATTGACAAACCCATTTTTGTCATGGGCCTTTTTTCTTGTGCTGATAGGTTAGATATGCAGAATGTCAATTCAGTGATAAAGGTAGGCAATAATATGATGATTACTTAATATATGTTAAAGTATTTTGATACACATTGATACATTATCTTCTAATAGCTCGGGCTTTTAAAGCAAGTGGTTATTTGACGTTACTTTTAAGTAGAATTCTATTTAGAGGTAAATAGATTATTTATTTAGCTAATTTAAAATTTTTTTATAATATAAATCATATAAAATTTATTATTATTTTTTTACCACGTAAGAGAGCATTAAAACATGCATATACTTAATTGTATGTCATTCATCTATTATCGGCTCAGAATGCAATCAAAAAGTTTTAATTGTGAATGTCTTATCTTTCTGACACAGGGATGAACGCGATGAGGTCGATCACCGTCCTCCTTAAGGATAACTACTCCGAATTCACGAAGCTTCTCTGGACTCCTCACGAAGACTTCTCGAATTCATGACGAAAGAGAGCAAGAAAATAGAAATAATTCTAATAAATTCGAAATTGATTGATTGGTTGGTTGATTGAAATAAATAAGTTCACAACTTTTTAAATAGGGATACCAAGCAATGAGAGAGAAATCAAAGGTAAACTATAGCTAAAACTCCATAAAATTCATAACTTACTATAAATAGTAATTTTACTTTAATAGTAAATGTCCTATGTGGCTTAACCACTCTATTCTCCTGATTATTTTAAACACTTTTCATGTTTTACACAACTCCTAAAGCCCAACAGATGAAGAGTTATAATCAAACTAAAACTTACTATAAATAGTAAAAACGGAATTCAACATAGAATTTGGCCGTTGATATGGTGGCCAATCTCGCAAATTTGGTTGGCTGGCTAAAGTAGCTCGTCCTACCATAAAATCATATATGGTACGTCGAGTAACTCATTCCAGTTTGCGAGATATGCATGTTTTAAGATTCTGACGGTCTTGATGACTTTTGCCTCTGATCGGGCCTTCTCTGATCCATCTTTGACATGAAAGTGTCTGTGACCTGCTCTACATCACTTTCTCTCTTATGTGGTACATTTGATGATCAATCAAGTTTTTTTTTTTTTTTTCACGCCATGTGATTACATTTGTCTTGTACATGAGTTGAGTTAGCTTTAGTCAACTTACTCGATTCGACTCGAAAAAGCTCGACTCACCTCGGCTTAAAATTAAATTTGGACCATGTCGAGTTTGTTTTTGGAACTTGAAAAAAATTACGAGCTGAGTTTGAGGTTGCTCGTGCTCGACTTGACTCGAATTGAACCTCAACTTGAATTGACTTGGATCAAATTAGCCTGTGAGTCAGTTATTTTTGATATGAATGTTGCTCGCTGAGTGTTTGATGAAATGACTTAACAAAGTGTTGGCGAGGAAGGAATGGATACGTCGTCTGTTTAATCTTGATGCTGCTCACCTTGGTGTTTGATTTTGATGTTACTCTCTAGGTGTTTGATGAAATGCCTATAAAATATTGTTACTGTTTTACATTATCTGAGAAATTAAAGATGCATTCTATCTATTTGAGAAAATGTCGAACATGCTTGAACTCAGCTCAAATTGGCTTGAATTGCTGATCAAACTAAGCTGAGGTAGCAAGACAGGCTCCAGGATCGAGCTAAGTCGAGTTCAAGCTAGGGTTAGCTACATGCCTAGACTCATGTACAACTCTAGATAACATCAAGGGGACCACATGATGCCATTATTCATTGTAACTTACACATTATTAGTGGGCCCCACACATTACATTCGTATTAATTTTTGTGTTCCAGCATGTATGATATACATTTTAGTCGTAGAGTTTTACCTTTAATACGGACGCGTATTGCGTCCTACCCCCATATGGTAATCCATCCAGACAGGGCTCTGTAGGGCCACTGTGATGTAAGTAATTTATTCACTACGTTCAACACTTTTGTCAGATAATTTTAAGCTATGAAACAAAAAATGGGGCAGCGACGGGGGTTAAGTGGACCACACAAAAGGAAGCTGCACTGATAATAACACCCACCATTGAAACCTTTCTAATGGCCAACGTGATGTTTTTTTTTTTTTTTTTTTTTAGCATACAACGCATTCATAAGGTCATGTAGACGTGGATGAAGTGAAAACACAAATATCAGCTTGATCCGGAACTTCTCCGGCTCTCAAGAAGTTTTTAATGGTGGACGTTCAATCCGCACTTTGTGGTGCACTTAAGCCTTGGACCTGCCTCATTTTTTGTTTTACATTTTAAAATTATCCGAAAAAAGCATTGAACGGCGTGGATAAAACACTTACATCACGGTGGCCCCACAGAGCCCTGCCCGGACGGTAGGAGGACGCAATCCGCGTCCCTTTTTAATAACCATGAGGCTAACCTATCACATGAGACTAAGCTCCAAACCTATAAAACCAAAGCGAGCACACGAACTCTTCCCAACGCAGAGTGAAGGCACAGTAATGGATTCCTCTTCGGCTTCTTCTCTGCATCTGGCCATGGCAGCCCTCGTTGGAGCCTCTGTCATGTTCATATCCGCTTTCTACATTCACAAACGCAGCGTCAATCAGATCCTCGACCGCATCATCCTCCTCCGCACGGGACCCTCCCGCTCCCCACGCGCTTTCCACGCGGACGATGACGATGAAGATGACGAGGACGTCGAATCCAGACCGTCCGAACGGAGCCTCTTGGGAGGTTCGACTGTTGCAACTGACACCGATGACGATGGCGGCGGCGGCGATGAAGAAGCTCGGTCGGGTTCTTACAGGATTTCGTCTTCTTTGCCCAATGCCCTGTTGCAGCGGCGCTCGATGGATGCGGAGGAGAAGCTTGGCGGAGCGCCGAATCGGAGTTCTCAAGCTTATTCTTTCGGCAGGCCTGACTCATTCCCACCTGGGCTGCCGCTGCTTCGGACTACTCAAAGGGAGAGTACGTCGGTGTTATTTTTTTTACTCCTTTCCTGTTTGGGGTTTCGAGCAATCATGGTTGGAGAGGATTCTGTATCATGTTCTGGTTCTGTTTTGGGTTCTGTTTTGCGGTTTTAATTGGGAAATGATCTTCCTGCCAAGCACCAAAGGAAAGTTCGCTGTAGCTGAATCTTATCACTGTTGGATCAAGGTTAGTTATTTCATGTGTGAAGTTGATTCTGCACGATTTGTCTATTGACAGTGATAGATTCATCCACAGGGGACTTCTGTTTGGACGCTTCCCATAGGATTGTTCCTGTGTTTAAACTTGGGGGGGGGGGGGTGGGGGGGGCGCGGGCGTGTAGAGGTCGTTTGGATGCCTGTAAAATTCTTCAGTTGTAAAAGGTTTACTTTACATGCTGTAAACACTTTACAGGGGCTTTTAGAATCCTGGCATTTTGCCGTGTTTCAGATTACAGACCCAACAGTCTTCTTTTTTCTTGAAATCTTCAAGAGAGGCTTGTAGCTAGCAGTCTCCTCCATCATCTTTCCAACGTCTCTCTGCTTGCAGCTGGCAGCATCCTATAAACACTTTGCAGCTTAAAGCCAGAGAGGAAAGACTGTAAACACTTACACCTCAAAAGATTTTCAGGTGTAATGTATTTACAACTTTTACAACTTACAATTTGACGGGGCATCGCCTGAACAATCTTTCAGGATAAGCTTTGGTTGGCGTGTGCAAGTCCTCCAACTATGAATTGGATATTTTTATTCTCCAATCGGGCAATCTGGACCAGTGATCTGGCAGGCCACCATGTAGACGGATCATTGCTGAAAAGTCGTGGTGATTTCACAGCTCTAGCCATTCAATCGATCCAATAAATGTTGACCTGTGCTTCTTCTTCTTCTTCTTCTTCTTCTTTTTTTCACTCATGTTTTTACTCTCCATCCTTTCTAGGCCACTGATGTGATTCCTGAATAGTGCAACCAATCGCTGAGATTTACAAGCTTTAGCCCTTCATGGGGAGGCCATCGGAGCATTAATGGCCACCACCATTACCATTACAATATGGCCATGACTGTCGTTACAACTTTTTTTTTTTTTTTTTTTGAAAAAGAAAAAAGAACTATATCGGCCTTGTTACGGGCCGTTAGGGGTCATGGGGCATTTTTTTCTGTAATGGCCCTTTCAGCCCCATAACGCTTAACGGTTACCACCATTACCATTAGGGGTTGTTAGGTAGCCTGGATTTGAGAGTATTTGGATGTATTTCAAATCTAATAGTCACCTTTTTGCGTTTGGCATCCAAGTATTGGAGGTAAATGGGATCAGAGGTATTTGAAATACACATTTTTGGTGTGTTTGAAATCTCACTTTTTTGCTGTGATTTGGGTGTAATCCGATTGAAATGCCTTTTTATGCTCGCTTTTAAAGGCAGGAGAGTCGCATGTGTAACAAAGGTGTTGCAAGGCTACTAATCCGTTGTACATGTGGCATGCAGATGATACTCCAAAAGGATCCAATGATTGGCTACGACACCAAAATCACATCAATAGAGTGCTCCGAATTGTCGAAACATTGGCCATCTAAATGGATGGTTAAAAAACGTTGGCGAGTCCCTCGTTTGTGGCCAACTAGATGTCGGAATTTCCTCATTTTTGGTCGAAATGTATATTTCAATGGGTTTATTACAATCATTCTGTCAAATATCACATATGTATATTAATTTTGGATTTTAAAACTGATTTAGTTAATCAAATTCAGGTCCTATGAATATACTAAAGAATTCCAATTTGTTCCAAATACAAGCTTCCATACGGAAGTTTTCGATTCCAGTGCATTCTTGCCAAACACAACTAAGGATTTGGAATTACCTTGATTCCAGTGTAATTGTGATTTGGATTCCAATGCATTCCAAATACAAGCTCCTAAATAGGCCATTACATGATGGCCGTTACATAATTGTTTTGGCATACCATGGTCCAATTACCATACAAGCATCCCATTGTATGAAAGGGGAGTGCGTGTCTCTTGAATAAAACCTGTATGAAAAATGGTTAATTGTTCATACAACATGAACATTTCATTTGATATTCAAGGGAAGAAATATCACCTGCAGATTAGGTGTGTGTGCTAAGTTAAATCTGGAAGTTGATTTAATGGAATTTATTAGTCTAGAGTCACGTGCTATTATATGTAAATGAAAGTCATCGAATGACCAAAATTGTCCAAATGAGCCATTACAATTTATTTTTTAAAGCCTAATGTTATAGAAGCTATTACCTTGTAACATTAAGTAACATGAGCTCACTGTTATAAACCTCTTTCTTTCTAGCATCAAACAACATGTGTGGATGACCCAACTAACCTGCCACCACATGGCAAGAGTATATATGAGCACTGTAAGCCAAGGATGTCAAATTACTTGTTATTATAGTGTTGCTTTCCAGACCAATGCACTCTGACATATTCTTTAGATTGTAGAGTTGTGCTGCATGTCTTGTAGCATGACAAAGGGTATTTTTCATTCTCTCTCTCTCTCTCTCTCTCTCTCTCTCTCTTCATACAAACTATTTCTGGCAGAGCATTTCTTCTATTTCCTCTTTATTCAGTCTGCAATATTTGTTTGTAGCCTGACAAAGAGTATTTTCCACTCTCTCTCTCTCTCTCTCTCTCTCTCTCTCTCTCTCTCTCTCTCTCTCTCTCTTTTCAGGAAGCAATCAATCTCTGAACCATTCTGCTTCTGGTATAAGGTTGACCTCCTTCGGCAGACCATCAACTCCCAAATCTCCAGGTGTTAGCGGATTTGAAAGTGTAGAGGTTTCTGATGATGAAGACATTGAACTTGCAAATGAAGATGATGCAAATTTCAGCTACGATAATGATTATGGGAACTCTGTTCTAGTTGACACGGTGAGCATCCGTGTATGTGGAAGTGTGGTAACTTTCTTCATACTTGAGCAACTTGACTTTCAGTTGTTGTTTTCATGTGATACTGTGTTTGTGTGCATTTTGAATGTTTATTTAAACTTGTGTTTGGTGGAACATAGAAATGAACAATTGTATTCAGAAGGACATGTGGTGTATAGGGCTGACAATAGGCAAGGCTGGGGCCAGGCAAAATCAAAATATTGAATACGCCCGGCCAGTTGACAGCCCTAGTGGTGTAAGACATGGTAAACCTCAATCCGTCTCACCCATGCATCCATATAGTATATGTCAATGTTGACATGCACACACATCATTGTATTAGTGCATATATTAGAGTATTAGTATAGCTTACAAAAGGGAACCATTAAAAAAGTGCATTGAACCACATAAATAACATATACAAAAAATAAAAGGGATTTTTAGAAAGAACCACCCTCTTTATGGGTGAACTAGACGGAAACACTCAAAAGAATTTGGGGTTAGATTAACGCACCTACATCTTTTACGCTCTCTTTATTTTACCACTTTCTGTCATATTGAAGTAACAACTGTCAGCCTTTTTCTAAAATGACGAAAACAGCCCTAGTATTGGAAGCAATGGAAATACTCCTCCACGGAGAATGACTGAAATACCTTCAAATCTGAGCCGTTCATCAGGCGGATCGACCCAAAATAGGTATATCGATCATTGCAAACCTCTAGTCAACCAGTAAGGTGATTGGATGGTGTCTGGAAGACATGAATGGTTACAGCTGATTATGGGTATTTTTGTCATTTTCGAAAAGGCTGATGGTCGTGATTTCAATCTGACATAAAGTGGTAAAATAAAGTTGGCATGAAAAATGTAGGTTCCGAAATCTAACCCCAAACTTTTTGGGTGGTTCTGTCTAATAAATCCATTAAAGGGTGGCTGTTTCTGAAAATCCCCCAAAACAAATTAATAGCCTCCCATTTGATTTTTCAACGAAAGAAAGGGAGGGAGGGAGGGAGAGATAAATTAAGTTCTCCGATGTAAGAAGCTGCCCCATTGTTTCTAGGACTGCGGACACATGTATCTGTTGAGATATGATTGCCATAGTCATAGCCTTGCCCCATCTTATTATCATGATTGCTTGGCAAAAGTTTTAAGATCTGCTGACCACCTGAGATCAACCTCTACTGGGATTTGTTACTTGTTGGCAGTTGGCACATTGCTTTCAGGCAGAGATCTGCATCCGACGTGACAATCCCAAAGAAAGGGAATCTTTTGCATACATGTCCTGGAAAATACCTTGTTGATACAACAGGCCCATGTTAGAGGTCACTAGAAAAGTGATAAGCTTATTATTAATTATTATTATTATTTTTAATTTTTTGTGGCAGGATGTAGATACAAATGTTCAAGATTCGTCAATTGTTTTGTTTGGAGCGGCAGATTGTATTTCTAGTCAAGGTCAGAAATATGGAGCACCAAGCAGATCACATGGAACTGAAAATCTTCATGGTAACGTAGCAGTGGATCCAGCTTCAGTTCATATTTCGAGGAAAAATCCCAAGGACATTCTTATTCCTCTGGAAACTACGCCCCATGGTATTCTCAAATTCCTAACCATGAATGAGTTTTTTGACGATGTCATCTCATGTCCTTTTGTATTTGTAGTATCTATCAAACTCAAAAGAGCATAAATTTTAATAGCTGCCAGTACTTTAGTCGATAAATGTACATAGCTCTGTTGTAGATTTAGTGCAGGGTTAACAAAATCATTCACATCTCACACGTTGGGTAGCCACCCATTATCACAGTTCTTTTGTTTCGCTTTATCATCTAAATAAATATAAAATAAAAACAAGTAATTTTTCTATATTTGACTGCTATGTACCAGCTTATAGTACTTGAACCTGTGGTTAGCATGTTTTATTCATATTTGTGATGTGGTATTCCACTTCCCCCGTTTCTACTCTTTTGAAAGGTGTCCATACTCACTTTAGGAGAATGGATGCAGAAAAATCATCTTTTCTTCCTGTCACTTCCACTCCTCTCATTTCTCATTTTGTCAAAGCTTGTATTGGACGGCCAATCGTCAACCTTAAGCATCCATTCATTTAGACTAGTGGGGGCAACACGTGGTGCAAAATTACACCGATTAGATGATCCTAACCATATGATTAGTAGCACCAAAAATGGACAAACGAGATCAAGCTGAGAAACAAAATAGGTTCAATCATCATTTTGAAGCATTTATCAATAAGTCCCCACCATTGACTGCTTATGATTGTAACAACGCACCTTGGTTTGATATTGCTTACCGTCCGATCTATGCCTCATAAAAAAACTGATGGTTGTAACAAAATGGTCCACAATTTTAAGGCCAAGATCATTCGATAGGTGTGAATTTTACACCACGGGTTGCCCCTAGTGGAACAAATGAGTGGATTATCTGGATCGATGATTAGCTGTCCCATGTGTTCATGTGTGCCGATCCCCTCCTTAAACTTGGTCATCACCCTAGCAATCGCCTTCCACGACATTGATGCCCTATATAAGGATGAATCTTCTATCCACCACCCCCTCAACGCAATACTTTCTAGCATTCACCTCTCTCCATAAACTATCTTCTTTCGTACCGAATCTCTATAACGGTTTACCCAGCAAAGCTAAATTCATTGACATCTACTCCCTTATACTTGCATCCCACATTTGACTTACACACATCTTTCCACTTCAACAAATGAAACTTTTGCTTTTCTTCTGTACCTTGCCATAAGAAGTCGCATCTTAGTCTCTCCAATCTATCCAATATAGCCTTCATAAACCTAAACAAATGCATAAAATATAGCGGCATATTCAACATGGCTGCTTTTATTAACATTAATCTTCAACCCAATGAAAGGTGCTGACTTTTCCACCTTGTTCTTCCAAAATTTTTAATCATCTTGTCTCAAAGATACTTCACGGTTTTACCGACACATAAAGGAAGGCCAAGATACGAGGAAGGGAACCGGTGCGACACCCATGCACCTCCATTAACCTCGCCACCTCCTTTGAGATGCCAACACTCAACATCTTGCTCTTTAGAATGTTTACTTTCAAGCTCGATATCATTTCAAAACATCTAACTATTTCCTCAAATTATCCACCTTAGTTTTTTTTTTTTTTTGTCACAAAATAGAATGGTGTCATTTGCAAACTGGACATGAGAAATTTAAAACTTTGCATTATCCACCCTGAACATACTAATGAGACCCACAAATATCCCTCTTTCCAACATTTTGTTAAGCGCTTACACTACAACCACAAATAAGAAGGGAGAAAGCAGATTCCTTTGTTGGACACCTTTGGAAGCATTAAAGAAACCTTTAGGAGACTCGTTTACCAAAACTGAGAACTTGGCGGACCGGATACATTCATGTGTCTACCTCTTCCATCTTTGCTCACATCCCAACCATCCTGACACATGATCGAGAAAATCTCAATCCACATGGTCATATGCTTTCTAAATATCAAGCTTGCATATAATGCCCTCTTTTCCCTTATGGCGTGAATCAATGCATTTGTAAGCAATTAATATGTCGTCCGAAATTTGTCTTTTGGCAGCAGATGCACACTGAACTTTGGATATGACATTCGCTAAAACCACTCAAAATTCGGATGCCATGATTTTTGCTAAGATTTTGTAAGGGTCTGCTATAAGCCTTATAGACATGAAATCTCCTAAGCATTCAACACATTTATTTTTTTCAACATGACAAATATGAAGGTGCACCAAACTCTGGTGATAAGTGATCTCTCTCAAAGAACTTTGCAATGAATTTTGTCAGGTCGCCATTCACTAGCTCCTGAACACCTAAAAAAACCATGGGGAATCCATTTCGCCTCGGAGCCTTGTCTCTGTCCAAAGCATCCACAACTGCTTTGGCGTCCTCGGAAATTGACTTTTCTAAATACTCAGCCTCTGTTTCAGAGATTTTATTAAAAGGCAAGTTATTGAGCAGCGAGCACACTTAACCTCTCATGAGTCTCACCAATAAGAAGATTCTTGTAAAATTGTATTGTGGCGCCACAGACCTGAGATTTTTCCTCTACCGTAACCCCATCCCACCATCACACTATGAACCTTAGTAGTCCTGGTCAGGCACTAGCAATGCTATGAAAAAAATTCTGTGTTCTCCTTTGAGCCACGTTGCTCTAGATCACTGCCTCCACTTTATCTCATGTTCCTTTAAACGATTCTTATATTATAAGGTGAGCTTGAGCCTCGTGAATTTTTCTTCCTCTGACAACTCCCCAATGTCCAAAAGAATATTTTCTGACTCATCTCCTGCTCCCCTAGAGCGTCTTTCTTCCATATGTTGATATTTCTTCCAGAAAGGAGCTCCACCATTTCTTCATCAAATTTGATAATCCTTCCACTTCTAACCACCTCAATCCAACCCGAAACGGCCTCGGTCCCCAATCGTCCTCCTTCATTTCCAAAGCTATCGAACAATGGTCAGATATGGGCCTTGGGAGGCCCCTCTTCTGCATGAGGAAACTTCTCCACTCAATAAGAGGAAACCAAAAACCAATTTAACTTGGATTTACGACCCTTTTTTGCCCATTTGTCCATGTGGAATTTACATTTCCCATTGGAATGTCCACTAGCTCATTTTTATAGACCCAATCCGAGAAACCCCTTACACTACGCATTATGCGGCTTCCACTAAGCTTCTTAAAGTGAATCTAACAACATTAAAATCTCTCCCCAAGCACCATGGGAACTGCCACCCATTGCAAGTAGAATCCAGCTTTGCGCAGGACTGAGAATGTTGGACTGGTTGATTTCGTTCATATACTGCTATGAACACTGATTTAAACCTCGTCACTAGATCCTTAAGAAGCACTGGAACTGAAAATTAACCTCTCCACCATGTCCCAAACTCTAGTGTCCTAGATAATCACTATTCCTCTTGCAGTTCCTATTGCATCTAGAGCCACCCAATCCTTCTTTCTTCCTCCCCATAAAGAGTCTACAGTCCTTTAGTCTATCAATTAAAGTTCAATTTCCTGAGTAACTAGTTGAGCCTTGTAGAGCTTATAGAGATCTTTGATTTGGCTCCATAGTTTATAGAGGACACAAGGCCCACCAATTCTCCTCCCCTTGGGAGATTTATGAACCCGTGTCTGTTGAGAAGCCTGTGATTTTTGAATTCCCCTCTCTTCCGCAAACTGAAAGAAGGCAATGAAATGCTGCTTGCAGTCTTAGAAGGAAACTCCAACCATATTGCCAACATGTCCAATGGCCTCCTTAATCTATTAGATGTTGAGAGCCATTGAGATATGCCCCGCTTCCCCCATTGCTGATGAGGTATTTTTGCAGACAATTAACCGGTTGCCGATCCCTCCAATCTCCTCTGCAGTGTCGTTGGCCACTTGTAGAAGTGGAATATTGAATGCCTCCAACATAAACTCACTTTTGGTCTGCAACTTCCGCAAATGCAGAGCTTTGATCACCTTCCCCTCTAGGTTGACCCTCTTCCTTGGGCCACCACGACTAAAGCTTGCTCTTCCATTCCCTCTTCACATGGCACACCGCTACCATCTCCCCCATCTGAGGGTAAAATACTAACCTTAGTAAGATCCTACTCTTGGAACTGACAACCACCTGGATTGGGCAAAGGAAAAGGGAAGCAAGCTCAAGAGTATGCTTTGATCCTTCCTCCTTCTCACTGCTGCTTTTCTCCACGCCCACATGCTTAAGGGTAGAACTTAGAGTCGCTGACCTCTACTTATGAAAGGGAGTGCCTCTCACACATGACAAAACTTAAAAGAGTTTACCTCACCTAGCTGCTGCTGGGTTTTTCTGCACGAACTGAAGATGACTCGTGTGCCTAACTTGCTTCATTGAAACAGACAACTGTCTGAATGCGTGGCTGCCTTCAATACCTCTCCACCTACAACCTGCACACCAATCTCTTCTTTACAAGTAATCAGAACCTCTTCTGGTGGATTGCAGAACCACCTAATTTGTGCTCCTTCATCCTTCTCCACTTCGTCTCTACTCCCGACCTCCTGCTCTGCTTCGTCACCAACCTTCCTACCTTCTACCTATTGGAGTCGCTCTCCTCCCCTCACTTCTTGCACCACACGCACAAATATCTTGTCTTTGTCCACCACAATGGGGATTCGCTCCGGAGCTGCAGTTTGTTTGTTCTTCATGGTACAAACTCTGGCAAATTGAAGCTCCTTATAGCCTTCCGTATCGGGGTCGATGGCTATAATTTTCCCAATGCAGGATCCCACCACCACGAACATTCTGAATCCATAACTCCAATGGAAGCTCCCATACCTGAAACCATACATCCTCCCAACCAAACACCTATCTTTCAACCCATTTACATATAGATAATACCGGCCTGTTCTTGAATAGATTACTGGTGAGGATGATACAATCTAAGTTCGCATTTGGCCGGTGCGAGATCCACATCTCTGTGTCTCTGAGAGGTTTGAGGATTCTATCTTCCTCTAATCCTCAATTATGTGCTAGCCACTCCCAGTTCTAAGATTGAGGAACCAGCCTTTATCACCATCACCAAACTCCATTAAAGGACTTTCCATGCGCTTTCTGGTGCATCTTCACCTCAGGACCATTGGGCCACCATTTCCTTCCAGGCTCATCTTCCTTTCCCCAGGTAAACCACCCCCCCCTCTTGCTTTGGTGACTTCTCTGCTACCACATCACAAAAGGATCTACAACACCCCTTGCCTTGCTTTCTACATTCCTGGGGGTACCCTGCTGTCTTCCATCCCTAATTCTCAACCTCCATTCCCTCTCCTTACCTCTTTCTCATGTGATACTCGATTCACCACCTCAGGGCCATATTTTCATTTTTGCACGGATAATCTTTTGTTGCCAAATTGTTTGCTGTTCAACACTGTGACTGCTTGCTCTACCTCCTCCATCTTCTCCATTCTCATGGAGGCGAACCCTCGTATTGTCGCCGATCCCCTAATCTAGGGAATGGCTACTTCCTTCACCTTCCATATTCTTCCGAACACCCTCTGAAAGTTCAGTTCTGATCATTCTTCCAAAAAGCTCTCAATGTACAACATGGGAGACTCCGATAGCACTCTGGATCCTCTTCCATCCTTGCTCCTGGCTTTAGAGTGTCCCTTTTGACCGAGCCGGAATCCATTGTCCTTTCGCTCCTTTAGCTCCCTCGTCACCTTGTTCGCCATTATCCATCCCTACTCAAGGTTAGTTTTACATTGGTTAATTGTGTTTATGATGGATGGAATCACATTTCTTGCTCTTTCTCCTAATTTCTATGTGATTGTGCACTTTGACATTCTCACTTATTACACAGGTCATGTGCACAATGATTTGCTGCTTTCTTTTCCACATTCTTGATATGGTTTTTTTTAGGTTCCTTAGCTTTTGATTATTCACCTACTGTTAGAAAAGTTACCAGTGCGAACTTTAACCAAGCACATTACTTCTCGCGATCAATCTTTGTCCCTCCCCATCCCATCCCCACCCCTAACACACACACACACACACACACACACACAAAAAACCGCAGCCCACAACAAAAGGTTAGAAAGCAATACATCGATGCACTGTCAAATTCACTACCCCAGCTTTGTCCAAAACAATAATCCGTTTATCAACTTGGGGAGGTCATCAATAGAGATAAAATTCATTTTAGTTACTCGCACTTCCACATTTTGCAAGGGCATAAGCTACCAAATTGCATTCCCTGAAAATGTGACTGAAAATAGTAGAAAGTTTGGTTTTGGATGAAGTGAACCAAAGATACTCCACGTGGCTTGAATTTCCTCTGGAGGAGCCGTCGGTGTTTAGGTTCACATATCCATCTCCAACCTTGGGCTTGGTTCATTTCATAACCACAATGTATATCTTTGATCAATCTTCGTCATCATCTAATTTGGTAAAACTGTTTCCTTACCAATGGATGTTTCTGAAGCACATTCCTCTTAATGTCAAAATTTCTGAAATTGTCCTAGAGGCACCAAGCAGAGAAGAGGAAGAAGTATGTGCAATGATTCGAGAATGTTTAGCACTGCGGGAAAAGTATGTCTTTAGAGAAAATGTTGCCCCATGGATGAAGGAAACGACAACAGAATCGAGTATTCCTGCAGTAAACCGTGATCCGTTCTGTTTTGACCCTGTCGAACCAACTGTGGTGAGTGTTATTCATTTGCTAGGAACTTAGCCTTGTCTCTGGGTATGAACCCATTGTATATTTCCGAGCAGTTTTAAGCCATTCGTTGAAAACAGGTTGAACGATTATTTGATGTTGTTTCTTTTCTTCTTCTTGAAAACAGCATTATTTTCAGATGGAGGATGGGGTTGTACATGTTTATGCCAGCAAAGACTGTAAGCATTGCAATTTCTTTTCCTTTACCAATTTCACCATGCCACACTATTAGTTTCTCGATACCATGAAACTCTTTTTGGCTGCTTCTCTCATTATGCTTTAATTTTCAGTGATGCAAAGAAAAATTCAATGATTAAAATTATTTAGCTTGCAATGAATGTTCTTTCAGCAACTGAAGATCTTTTCCCAACTGCAAGCTCAACAACATTCTTCACTGATATGCATCACATATTGAGAATTATAGCTCTAGGAAATGTCCGTTCTACATGCCATCATCGACTGCGACTTCTTGAGGAGGTGGATTTTTCAAATTCAAGGTTTATATTTCCATTATCTACAGAAACTATTTTTTATTTACGTTGATACATTATACCTGTACCTGGACATGGTGCAGAAGTTCCGTCTCCATTTGTTAGTTAATGCAGATGGGGAATTTTTAGCTCAGAAGAGTGCACCTCATCGTGATTTCTACAATGTTAGAAAGGTTGATACACATGTGCATCACTCAGCATGTATGAATCAGAAGCATCTTCTCTCTTTCATAAAGTCAAAACTAAAGGAAGAGCCCGATGAGGTATGATATCTCTTTCTTTTGTAGTTATTTAATCAGCTTGAATTGTTGCTTAAGTAATAACAGTGACTACCTTGATCGATCGGCTCAAGTACATCTTGTTAGCACTTAATTCTTGAAATAGTTGTCTTCATGTCTAATTTGATGCTGCTGCTATAGCATATGGTATGTTGATTTCATCTTGCAGATTGTGATATTCCGGGATGGAATATATCTTACTCTGAAGGATGTTTTTGAGAGTTTGGACTTGACAGGGTATGCTACACAGTTGTTCCATTAGCCAATGCTTTTTCTCTATTAGGAATAACGTTCTTCTTCGTTCTGTGCATTGATTTTGGCAGATCTGACCTCAATGTTGATTTATTGGATGTGCATGCGGATAAGAATACATTCCATCGGTTTGACAAATTCAATCTTAAGTATAATCCTTGTGGACAGAGCAGGCTGAGAGAAATTTTTTTAAAGCACGACAATCTTATCCAAGGTTTGGGGCAATGAAATGATATTTTGATGTTTGCACTCTTGATATATGGCTCACCCTTTTTATATGAAAAAAGATGCAATACTGAGAATAGGAATGGATGGCAAAAGCTTCAGCACACTCTGATTGTTGTTTCCATCTTTTGCTAATTATTATTTTCTGCAATGACTTAATGGTGCAACTTGGGTTGGGTCAACCTGAACCCAATTGGCCCAACCTGAACTTTAGCTTGTGTTGGGCTTGGGTTGAGGCCTCAGTCAACCTGTACCTGACCTTGTATGCAATATGCATACATATGATTTATGACTAGTATACATGATATTAACATGAAATCATGGTTTGCATGGAAAATAGGGTTCATGATTGGAACCGTCCATGCTATAGACACTATGCTATATAGGGTTCATGATCAGAACTGACCTAAGGCCCACATGCTGAGTGGACCATTGACTTTTAGATAGTCTAACTAAACATTCCCCACTAACCCACGCACCCATCTCCTTCACCCATTCCCATGCATGCACACTTGTGCACGTGCACATGCACAACCAGCCACGTGCGGCTGCCCCATTGAATCCCCTTGTTCCCCTTTGTTTCCCCATCCCTCTTAGGCCAAAACCCCCCAAATCCCTAACCCTAGAACCCTAATCCCCTCCCCCTGCCCCCCAAATAATAATAATAATCGAAAACCTTAACCCTAAATCCCCAAATTCCCTTTAAAACCCAAAATCCCTAACCTTAATTTAAGTTTTCCCTCATTTCCTTCAAATCCCTAAACCTATTTCAATCTATACTTTAACCTACACCTAATTCCTTTAAGGAACTAGTGAGTCCCTTTGATATATGGCCTAACCCTATATTAATGCGGAGTTTCTCAACTCTATTGGGAGTTTGGGACCTAATTCTCTAATCTCTTATTAGTTCCTAACGCTGTGCATGTATTAGCCTAGGATTTAGCATAATTTCTATTTGTTATTATTTGGATTTGCATGTAGTTTCTGAAGTTTAATTGTTCTTTCTCACATCAACTAGAATCTGATTTTTATTATCATCCTAGGGTAGAAAAGCACTGTCCTGCATCATTACCTCTTGACATTTATTTATAGAAACTTTTGTCTTTGTTTTTTGTGCTGTTATTAACTTACAGCTCCACAATTTCAAATATGGGAATTATTTGAATGTCTAGATGCATATGAAGCTTGATATGCAGGCACTTAAAAATGGTACATTGCATATGTTAACTAGAATTTAACCAACTGAATTGTGTAACCAACTGTCACTAACTTACATTCCAAAAATCAGATTGGTTGAACAATCCTAACCTCTGATTCATGGACACAGTTTGTGGAAGTAGACCATCGGATAGTTTTCATTTTTAACCATCCAATAAATGTCCATGAATCTGGTCGTCAGATAATCAAATAAGCTTAGCTTTTGGTTCATTATACATCGAAACTGTTGCGCAGAATTTGGACGGTTTCATTTGAATTACGTGTATTCTGTGTATGCAATTTACAAGTAATTTTGATGTGCCTGCATAGCATCTATAACACTACCAAAGTTTTTCTCTTTCAAATATATGAATCAAATTCCTGTCCCTTATATATACATAATCTACATACATGCATATGTATGAATGCCTGCATGTGTTCATGTTAAAGAACTTTTTCTTGGATTTAAAATATTCATCTAGTTTTATTTTTTAATGAACATTTCAGGCCGTTTTTTGGGGGAGCTGACAAAGCAAGTTTTATCTGATCTTGAAGCAAGCAAATACCAGGTGTGATCATTTCACCAGTTCAGACTTATATTGTTTCCTTTCTTAGTTCCTTTCTTTTTTAAGTGTTGTGACATGTGCACCAGGCTCAACATGATCCATCTTTTGTCGTATTGTTGCATAATGTTTGTATGGCAACCTTAATCAACATGCATGTTTGCTGGTGGAAATTACATCCAACAATTTCAATTATCAAAACCACAAATATGGTAAAATGAATGAATTCCAACAGCAATGGAGTCTCTCTTCCGTAAAATAATATTTATGGCTTGATTTTTCCATGCACAATTCATTTTCTTATCCTAAATAGTTGTCAGGCATTTTCCAATGACAAAGATAGTGTTAATGTGTCACTTTGACTTGTATTCAAGAATTGTTGTGCATTTGATTTATTAAGGGGCTCCACACACCTAATCTTTATCATTTCTGATGCTCCAGATGGCTGAGTATAGAGTATCCATCTATGGAAGGAAACAAAGTGAATGGGACCAGTTGGCAAGTTGGTTTGTTAACAATAGAATTTATAGCGAAAATGCAGTTTGGTTAATTCAGGTTGGTTAATCTTTATTTCTTGTATTGATATTTTATCCAGTGATGTGCAGTTTGACTAGTTGATGTATCCTTCCTCGCAACCTGGTATGTTTGGGTTGTTTATTTTAAGTAACTAATAATTTTTCTAAGGGTTTTTGCACATTCCCACTTCAATAATAGAGTATTTGCAAATACCCACATAAAAAATTGGCTTTGCAAATAACTACATGATTAATTTATAGTTATGGAAAAATACCCACATTCTGTTAGTTTTTCAGAACTTCATTAACAAGCGTTAGATAATGACGTAAATGCTCATATTTATAAAATAATGAAAATACCCAGCACGAACAAATTACAAACATTACAAACTTCACCAACAAACAATCTGGATTTATTTTTTTACATCGAATATTGATTGCAGGGCCCAGCGGATGGTCTGTGGATTGCATGGATGGGCCCCGTAAATACTTCCGTAAGTCTTGAGGCGGAGATATATATATATATATATATATATATATATATATATATATATATATATATATATATATATATATATATATAGATATATATATATAAACCTTTTAAAACCACCACCTCCTCCTCCTCCTCCTCCTCTTCTTCACCTTCTTCTTCTTTTCTGAGGTCATCCGGTTTCTTCTTATTGAACGTTGCACACGTGCACAATATTGGCACATGTGACTACTTTTAGATGGGTGGGGCTCCATATGTTTGTGGACTTGATGTACCTAAGCTCCTCCTGTTTCTCTTTTAGGGCCTGTTTGATTTTCCAAATACCTTGTAAATGGGTAATGATTATTTCCTCAAGTAATTACTGCATCGTTCCCAATGCTTGATTTGACAGAATATTATTTGAACACAAACCGAGGAGGTACAAAATATGTGGGGCCCACCGTGATGTATGTGGCTTATCCACACCGTCCATTCGTTATGCCAGCTGAATTTAGGGCATGAGCCAAAAAACAAGGCAGTTCCAAAACTCAAGTGGACCACACCATAGATAAAAAGGGAACTGAACACTTATCATTAAAAACTTCCTGCGGCCACTGTTTACCCAACACCTATCGTTAAAAACTTCTTGGAGCCACTGTTTACCGAACACCTATCATTAAAAACTTCTCGGGACCACTATTTACCGAACACCTATCGTTAAAAACTTCTTGGGGCCACTTGAGTGTTGGATCTGCCTCATTTTTCAGCACCTGCCTCAAAACGTTCTGGTAAAAAGGATGGACGGCGCAGATATGTCATATATAGGGCCCACAAATTTAAGCCAATCCTTTTGGAACCAGTTTTCAAAGCAGAAATACTATTGTATTTTCAAACACGGTGAAAATGTAATAATTGCTTACTTACCAGGTATTTACTGAGGATTTTTACTTACCAGGTATTTACTGAGGATTTAGAAAATCAAACATGCCCTTATTCTCTCCTTTCTCTTTCTATGCCTGTGATGTGAAGAACACGGATATGCCGATATTGTGATGGATCACAGGCACTTAGAAATTGCAACAAGGCATACAAGAAATTCAAACTTACAATTTAGATGCACCATGACCCAAAAATTGCGCTTATTTGACTATCTTATTGTGGGATTGGTGGACATTTGTTGGACGGTTAAAAATGAAAATTATCCAACGTTCATATTTCACCCAACAAGTGTCCACAAATCAGGGGTTAAAATGGTTCCGTTCGATTTTTTGGACAATGTTTCTATGACATTGGGTTCCACAATTTAGTTGGTTTAATTTGAGTTGATGTATGCTACTCATTCAATTTATGAGTGCCTGTGTATCAAGTGTCATACTTTGCCATCAAATAACTTGCTTGTAATAACCATCCAATTGAATCTTGTCAAAAGGAACAAAATCGTTAGCAATGCCTCACTCAAGATCCGTGGCACCACCATGTTGTATATCTAAATCCACTCCATCCATCAGGTGGGAACCCTTGTTTGAACCATACATACAAAAGATCATACTAATAAAAACTTCCTACAGGTCACACCTCTCAGAAGTCTCCAAGTTCACGTGGTGTGGCCAACCCGAGTTTTGGATTAGGTTGATTTTTGTATTTTCACTTCATCCCGTAGAGTTACACTTGATTAACGGGTTTAATAAAAGGTAAACCCTAGGGGGACCCTAGTGTCCGTAGTATTGGTATTGATACAGAAACATGTATGAATATCGCCGATATTATTGTTGATACTTGGAAAATGTATTGCCGATTGAGGAAACATTGGAGAAACACGAGGAAATGGTGGAATTTCTCAATGAAACTTCAGGAGATGCTAAAATACACTTGTATATTTAGGAATCAAATCATTGCAAAAAAGATGCATAGAAAATAAGTTTCTTTTTAATGGGGGTTCTAAAAATATGTTACTCTAACTCAGGAAAAACATTAAAGAAACATGGGGAAAGTGGTGGAATTTTTCAATGATATTCAAGAGATGCTAAAATACACATATTTGCATATTTAATAATCAAATAATAGCGAAAAGACGGATATTTGCATATTTTGGAACCAAATAATAAGTTTTCTTTAATGGGGCCTAAAAGCATGTATCATTGACTCGGGAAAACATTGGGGAAAATGGTGGATCCATCTATGCGTGCCTACACACCCACACAAACAAACAAACAAACAAACAAACAAACAGACACATACATATCCATCCATCCACCTAAGCAACTGACCATCCAACTATCCATCCATCCATCCCAACTAACCATCCATCCATCCATTCATACATGCATACATATACACACTAACAAACATGCATTTCATCATACAACCATGCACACCCATAAAAAAAAGTGAAATGGAATTTTTTATTATTATTATTATTATTATTATTATTATTATTATTATTATTATTATTTTGTAATTAGATTTTTGGAAATATTGATACATTGGAGATACATTGGCGATATTATTGAAATATCATTGATACATTGGAGATACACACCTAGAATTTACATAGTCGAAAATATTGGCTTAGTATACTAAGTGGTATATCGCCAATACCTGAAATTTCTGATACTATCAGTGTTATCAGTATCTTGAGCTGAAGATACAAATAATATTAGGGATATTATCAATAGTATTGGGGATACTCCAAACAATTTGTGACTCCACACACAAACCTATGGTTTGCATCCTATCCCTATTGTTCCCCTTGGTGTGGCCCACCTAAGTTGTGGATTTGGATGATTTTTTATACTTGGTGCTTAGAATGAGGATAGAACCAGTGTTCGAAATATTGGGATTGTGTTACGTATCTCACCCTTGGGATACGGATACGTATCGGTTATTGCATGGGATATATTGGCTGTATCGCGTAATGTATCGCTTTTGTTAGAAACATTGGAAATTGGTCGAATTTTTCAATGAAATTTTAGTGGTTGTTAAAAAAGATATCAATACACACTTACAAATCAAAACATTACAAAAAACAAGTGCACATAATAGGTTTTCTTTGTATGGGGTTCTAATCTATGTGTTGTCTAACTGAATTGATGTAAGTATATTCAAAGTATATTCATGTAATTTATAAATGTAAGAAGGCATGTGGAAACACAAGCAATACATTCAAAAGCAAAAGAAGAATCACCAGATTAGGTTACATACATGTTTGATTTTGATTTTGATTTTTTTTTTTTTCTTAAAATTTCCGCAACTCGGTCCTCCTCCAAATTTCGAAATCGAAGCTCCCAATACATGATTTTTTATGCAAAACATGAAAAATTATGGATTTGTAACAATTTAACACTGATTTAACATGATTTATAGAAAAAAAAATCGAAAATAAAAAATGTTCACCGGATCGAACATGTGGGATATATCCCACTACTTGTGTGTTTGTATCGCATAGGTAGGATACAAGATATATCGTGGGATATCGGCCAATATCGTCGATATTTAAAACACTGGATAGAATGACCATTCCTCTTTGCAAGGCTGGTCCATGTAATGGCATCTCAACCTCTAAGTCAAAGGTTTGAGGAGTTGGTGCCATCATCTTTAATAAAGAAAAATCAAGGATAGTGTGGAACTCCTTTGAAGGGCTCAAAATGCATATTGTGGAAAAAGGCCTGCAATAAACCCTATTTCATGAAATACTTTATCACTCTCTAGACTTTGTTCAGCCAAGTGAAAACAAATTTTTTTTTTCACTAAACCAAAATAAATTTAAATCAGAAAACTAATGACATTTGTACTCGAAAAGCTTTATAAGAAATGGTAAATGCATTTTTGTGGTATAGTAGAACTAATTTGGGTCAAGGTATTAAAAAACGGTTATGTAATAGTAACGGTGGCAACCATTACACGTTACAGGGCCATAATAGCTGTTATGAAAAATGGCCCGTAATTGTAATGGTAGTTATGGTACTCATTACGGTCACTCTTACTGTTATTGAATACCTTGCTCTGGGGGATAGCCATCATATCATTTGCCATGCTTGCAGCCTGATTCACTTTGAAGTCTCGCTTCATTCTCAACATTCCTTTCCAAATTTTGCACAAGAAACCTTCACTTGAAGTCAAAAGGGCCTTTAACAATAGTATCTACCTCTGTACTGACTTCAGGATTCAAGTTGTCCGTGCATGAGATATTTCATTAAGATTTATGTGCACATGTTTTGATAATATTATATGTCCTTCTAGCTTTTTAATAATCTTCATCCCAGCTTCTGCATTTGAATGTCTTTGAAGGGTGAAAGAACAGTTCTGGAGAAGTCTGAGATATCCCAAGATGCTTGCTTTATGATTGAGCCATCATCCCCTCACGATAAATGAAGTTTTGCTTCTACGTTCTCCACACGCTATGACCATGTTAGAATGAATGGTTGTTGTGCTATATTAAAATATATTAGCTTGCTATTATTATTTGTTTATTGATTGGTAAAACCTCTTGCCTTGAGGAAGAACGGTCAGTTATTTCCTGGATTTGTTTCTTTTTCACAGTATTCTATGCATTATTACTGATTTTAGTTAAACTTTACTTTTGTGAGATATCAGTATCTGAGATAAGCTGTAATGTTACCGTTTTGGCTCCTGAACCTAATGGAAAATAAACACTAATGCTGCACTTTATTTTAAAAAGTCATGACTCTCATATGTTTATTTTTTAAACTGAAATTAATTTGTCTCTCACAATCTTTTGATGAATCTATAGTTCAAGTTAATTTTAGGCCTTGAAAATGTTATGGCTGTGCCCCCCTGTGCTTTTAGTACTTATATGTGGGCATCGGCTTTAACAGTGTCTTTGATCTTCTTGTCTTTTGATTGTTTTTTTTTTTTTTTAAATTTTTATTTATTTATTTTAATTTTTAATAAGGCTATGAGTTAGTCTTTGTCAATTAGTTTTAGCAAACTAACTCACTTCTTATGTTTACTACTGTGCTTTCAGCTACCACGGTTATACAATGTGTACAGGGGAATGGGAATTGTTACATCCTTCCAAAGCATGTTGGATAATGTGTTTATTCCACTTTTTGAAGCTACAATTGATCCAAGTTCGCATCCTCAGTTACATGTGTTCCTAAATCAGGTTGATTCTTCTGCAAATTTTTTCCTGAATGTTGTTTTCTTTCTTGAATTTGTAATTTCTTTCTGAATGTTGCTTGGATAATTAATTGTTGATTCATGCTGATTTGGATAAGTGTGCATGTATTTATTTTGACTAGAGATGCACATCTTTGTTCTACATAATTCATACACTGGCTGTATTGTATACATAAAAATGGTGCTCATTTGGAAATCCTTTATTGCTTTTTTAATTGGAGAGTAAGCTCTTTCATGAGAGGCAACTCTGGTTCCAAAAGTTGCATACTAAGGGCATGTTTGGTTGTTGGGAACAATATTGTCAAAATTGTATGAGTTACGATTTACTATTTGAGTCGAATCTTAAGCAAAATGATTTGAATCCCACCTTGAATCACTTTTTGAATGAATCCTACAATTCTATCATTTGAATCCTATCAATTATGATTAAGATCCCAATTTACAATTCAAATTATACTTGTACTTTTCAATTTTAAGATTTATTTGACTTTAATTTTATGTTTTTAGATTGGTGGGGGCTTTAAGAATCGTTTAGAAGAGGTCAATTACTTTATTTTGTTCTTTATAAGAGATGACATGATAGATATTCTCTTCGAAGTTGAATTATTTTGCATTTTCTTATGATTTCTTACTTCTTAATTGGTCGAAACACCAAATCGATATAGTATTCAATAATGATAACAGTGGCCATAATGGCCAACCTTACGGCTGTTACGGCCTTGTAATGGAAACAAAAAAAAAAAATGTATCTATTGGCCCCGTATCGGTCCATTTTGGGCTCTTTTATTTATTTATTTCAAATTTGGCGGTACGGCCCTATATTGCATAACAGTCACCACCATTACAATTACATAACATCCATTATGGTTGTAACATAACCGTTTTTTAATACCATGTGCATGACTGACTTAGATTTTATTTATTTTTAATTATTATTTAAGATGGTTGCGATCATGTTGACCTATATGTATTGTGGTAATGATGGTTAGAAGTCAAAATATCTTTTTTCGCCAGTCTATAGGATCAAATGCCTCTTTTCCAACGTGATTATATGCTTAAGAAAGGCAAAAAGAACATAAATTATTAAAGGATTCTTGTATATTTTTAAGGTAAATATCTTGAACAACAAAAATAGAGTGACGAGAATCCCCCAACACTATCATGGTATGGTGCTATTACTTGGCGCATGTTGATGGGAAATGGATGATGGATGAGCTACTTTTTCCTGATTTATTTGTATTTTGCTGGGTTTCTTTTCAATTTTTAAGAAAAATCATAAAAATTCTTATGCTTTATGATACGATTTGCCATTCTATATGATTCAACTCTTCTTACAATTTGTTATATGATAACGATTTTGACAAAATTGGTTGGGAAATTCTATCCCTTGGTGTTTATCTTTCTTGAGAACCCACGGAAGGGTAAATGTTTTCCGTAATAGTTAAATTCTATTTGATCGGGACTCTAGGAATTCTAGAAAATGTCTGAAATAGGTTTGGTTAGCACTGACGAAATACTAGCAAAAGTTTTTTTCTTCTTTTTTCTTTTTATTTAAAGACATCTATTTTGCAGGTAGCAAACATATGTGGGAGATCTAAGCCATTTAGTTAGTGGACCAAATTATGCATAGGCCGGCCTGGATTTTGGGCCACACAAAACCGCTGATAAATTGCTAAAAAAGTGGTCGATCCTAATTGATCATATTGAAACATCTTTGATTATTGATTCTAGACCATCTATCATGCTTCTCACCTTTGACTTTCCCTTTCTGTAAAAACACTTTGATTAGATGATTCTAAACCATTCGAGCATTGTCCATATTGATTCTATTAGAGGGTGCAATCATTGATCTAGATGGTTGAGCATGTGGAGCCCACCTTTGATTTCACATGCCTCTCAAAAGCAACTTCAATTAGATGATTATAATCAACCACCCAATGGCTATGAAAATAAAGTGGACCATCCACCATGTTGTGCCCACCATTGATTACCATGCCTTCCAAAAAGTCATTTTGGTTAGATCATCTCTAATCATCTTATCCACGACAAGGAAATGGACAATCCATTTTTATACAAAAAAAAAAAGGGATCAATCTATGCACTTCATTTGGGACCTGCTTTTGATTGCCCATACCTCCCAAAAAACACTCTAACATGATGTGCTAACCATCCAATCAATGGCTAGGAAATAGAAGGTCCATCTTTTATTATTTTAGAAAAGGTCTGATTATTGATATTGTTGTCCAACATGTGGGGCCCACCTTTGATTGCCCATGCCTCCCAAGAAGTCACTTGATCACAGTAAAATGAATGGGACCTCCATGGGATAAAAAAACATTTTCAGAATTCATGCCCTACTATTACTTAGCAGTTGAAGGCTTGGAGAGATTTATCTTAAAAACGTATAAATGGAATGCTGTAATTGGGAAATGAATTCTGGTTTTTCACTTCATCTGCCCATGCATCAGTTTCCACAACTTTCCACTGTTTATGAGCTTTTAACTTGCATCCCCACAACCTTCCAAAAAGAAAAAAGAACTTAATCCCCACACATTTGACTGCACCTTAAAAAACATTGTGCACGTGTAGCTAATCTCTATGCCAGTTCTCATGTAAGCTGAGGACGGGCATAACAGCATTCCTTATAATTTCTTTGAGATGGCCATTGTTACTTGTCTGTTAAAATTTTGAAGATGAGCAAAGTGAGAGAAAAATGAGAATGCTAGCTCCTACAACTGTTGTCTATGAATTATAGTGAATGATTTGTATCATGCATATCTTCTTTTTTTTTTTTTTTTCATATTTTTCTTTGAGCTGATTTAATCAGTTGTAGATGTCTTTGGAAGAAAGGCTTAAAGTGCTTGCTGTTGGTTTTTCTTATGCACGCCGCTAATCTTTCTTGCTATTTCTCATTTTGTTTGAATTTATAGTTCTAAATGGCTCAGTTTTTGTGCAGGTGGTAGGCTTTGACATGGTAGATGATGAAAGTAAACCTGAGAGGCGTCCAACAAAGCACATGCCCAAGCCGGCTGAATGGACTAATGAATTCAATCCTGCATACTCATATTACGCATATTACTGCTATGCAAACTTGTATACACTCAATAAGGTTTGCATTATCTGTTTCTTGATTTTCAAATGCAAATCTCACTAAATTTTCTTTAGTGTTCCAAAATGTGTTGTTATTAAAATGTGGCCTCGAGATAATTTGCTTAAAGGATAAAATTAGTACAACAATTTAATTTGGCTTATATATCATGAATATATGATGGAGAGAGAGAGTAGTTGGACGTGTTAATCATATCCCAACTATGATTGAGGCTTGTACTGAGAGAGACAATGCAACAAAGTTATGAGGCTGATCAAGGGTGTGTCAAGATGATGGGACAAAGTTAGGAGGCTGATCCAGAGCGTGAGAATGAGCCATCAACTGAGGCAATCAACTCCACTGCCAAAGCAGAAGTGGAGGGCGATGAAAAAAATATGGAGAGCACCGAACCGATGGAAGAAGTGTCATCTACAATGCCATCCCACACAAGAGCCCATCTGATGCACAGGCCTTCACCACCTACTGCCACTGAAGCTGAGGACCGTAAATGTGCCATGTGGACATGGATTGATCTTGATTTCCAGGGGGAATTGATGCAATCAGATCCTGTAGAGAAAGGTTTCTCACTGCGTGCTACAGTGTGTCTACCGTACACAGTATGCTGAAGTAACACAGTGACACTACAATATACTGTGTTAGTCTCATGCTTTGAGTTCTAGTATAGTTTGGAGTTTTAGAATGAGTTGTTATTTTATTTTATATTAGGAAACAGTTTGTTGGCAACTGTTGGATATGGTTAGGAGTGTGTTTGCACCAATTAGGAATAGTTTGAGTTTCACTTTGGAACCTATGTACTTTAGTCTACAAATAGGCTAGTAGGTTATGAATATGAACATGATTATGACTTTCCGAAACAAAAACTATTTTTCTTTGAATTTGATGTGATTTTCTTCGAGAGGTGTTATGCCCTAGAAACCATTGGCTTTTTGTGGAGCGACTCTACATATTTATCTTTTTGTGTGTCATCTTTATGCTTCAAATCCTGTATGTGGGATTCAATTTATGTGGTTACTTTCAATCTCTTTGACCCTATTTGCATGTGAGGGGGTGGGGTCAGGTACACACGTGCGGGCTACTTGAAAAAAATAAAAATAAAATTAATGGTAGAAATGCCCCTTGAGCAGGTAAAATATGAACCATTGGTTACTAAGCACGCAGAGACATCCAACCATTCCCTATGTTCGAAATCACTTCCAACATCCTTCTAAAATCCAAAGGTTACAGCTCACTGAAAGCTAATTGCGAGCAAAAGATTGCCTGCCTCTCTGCAACTCGTGCAGAAAGATTTTTGCAAAACTGCATACTGTAGCTCACAGATAAACTGATCACACAATTCTGTTAGAGAACTTCGATACAAGTAAAACTTATCCATTTTGAACCCAAAGAAAATGGGATCATGTTATGCAGATCATAGTTTAGAAAGAAACACTTAGAAAATGAGCTGGTTGGCACTTCATTTTATTGTTATCCTGTGCATTTTCTTTTGCAGCTTCGTGAATCCAAAGGAATGCCCACAATCAAATTCCGGCCACATTGTGGGGAGGTAGTTCTCCTTTATACTTTACAAATGTTTCGCATTGGATTTAGAGATGGTTCTTGGTATCATGTTTTTGTGTGTGTGTGTGTGTGTGCGCGCGTATGCGTGTGCGTGTGTGTGTATTACTGAATCTGTTTTTGGCAGGCTGGTGACATTGACCATTTGGCTGCCGCTTTCCTTGTATCCCATAATATAGCTCATGGGAATAATCTTAGGAAATCGCCCGTTTTACAGTACCTATATTACCTTGCACAGGTGATTATCCTAAAAATGTTAATAAGCTCTGTTTTATAGTTCTGTTATTTGAATCACCATTCCCATTTTCTGTGAAAGTGATTAATGCTTATCTATTACGTTTATTTCTCAGATTGGATTGGCAATGTCTCCATTGAGCAACAACTCCTTGTTTCTGGATTATCATCGCAACCCATTCCCTATGTTCTTTCAACGTGGCCTTGATGTTTCTCTCTCAACAGACGATCCTCTGCAAATCCATTTGACCAAAGAACCACTCGTGGAGGAATATAGTGTTGCCGCACAGGTCTATTTGATTTCAATTCCTGGCATTTTGTCCAAACATCCAAGGTCGGGTCACTTAAAGAGTGATACTTTTTCAGGTATGGAAGCTCACTGCTTGTGATCTCTGTGAGATAGCAAGAAATTCAGCTCATCAATCTGGATTTTCCCATGCAGCAAAGGTGTGAAATCTTGAAAAATGTTTACTTCTTTGCTTTCTTTTGATTGATTTTTAGTTTCTTTTAATCGTGTTCCCATGCTAAGCAAGAATTAGTTTGAAATGCAATGCATTATCTTCAAAGTTTTCAATCGGGTCCAAAAAACAAAGAACTTGGTCTCAAATATCATCAATTTAACTTTGGGGTCCACAGCTGATGTGGGAGAATGTCTGAGTTTTTTAAGCATTATTTTTACATAATGCGAAAATTTATATTTATTCCATAGATATTTGTCAAGTCTGTACAATCCAGTTTGGTGGTTGTGATTGCAGTTACATTGGATTGGTAACAAATATTTCAAGAGGGGGCCAGAAGGGAATGATGTTCACAAGACAAACATACCCCAATTGCGAATCACCTTCCGACATGAGGTGACGTCTGACAGCATATGCTAACGTGGTTTTGGATATGCATTGAGATGCATTCGGCCTCATTTGATGATTTGTAGCTTTTGCAGGCATGGAAGGAGGAGATGCGATACACATATTCTGGAAAATCTCTGTTCCCTGAAGAAATAGATCCTTGAACAAACCGTCACAAGGAAATTGAGGTTGGCATGCCTCTCTTCGATGCTTACGATCAGATTCTACATGAGCTGGGTTAGCCCACCCCACCAAGATATCTATTACTACCTGGTGGTCTCCATGCAATCACAGAGGGTAATATAACAAGAAAGCATTAGAAGCACACACACCGACAGTAGAGATGAATATATAGCATTTTCTTTACTAACAGGAAAAAGGCCAATTTTGCAACGACAGTTTGGTATTGTCAAGAGACGCAAAAGAACCTGGATCTGCCATTTTTCTATTTTCATTCTTACTTAATCTGCATGCAGGATGGAGAATGATTGATATCATGATGAGATGCGGGATTTAAATCCATCCGTTGTGTTGTTAAAGCTGAAACGGTGTTATTATACGAAGCGACTTCCCAGCAGTTCTGTTATTGGGTTCCATGGGATTAATGTTAACCATCCCTCTTGTAAAATGTAGTATACTAAACGGAAACCATCTCTGCCTTTCTCAGGCTTGCTTGTTAGGCACAACAACGATGGTGTATTTGATGAATGAATCAACATGTTCTAATAAATCTGCATTTCTACAAGTTCATTGCTAGAATGTTGTCAATATTCATTATCCATGTTCTTGAGGCATCAACACGGATCAGAACCAGGTAGTTGGGCTATAGCCCAAAGATGGCGTGGATTGGGTTGTCCTAACTGCCTTACAGTTGTGATTCTGGACCATTGAGTGTGGACCTATGGCCGTCCTTCCCCTCACCCTCACCCTCCCCCTCCCCCTCCCCCTCCCCCTCGTGCTTGCCACTTCCAACGGAGGTGGTATTTGAAGAGGGATGAAAGGGACGGCCAAATCGGTGTGGTTTGGCCAGTGTTGGGACAGGCTGTGGGGTATCCAAGACCCGCTGTGAGCTACGAAGTATAACGACAGTCAGATAGGGTGGGGTACTTCAGCAAGATCGGATCAATGTGCTCGTTGGGCCTTCATTGCAAGATTGGGCAATGAGCTTGCCTCACTGGTCTGTAGATGTCGGCATGAATGGTTGGCTTCCGTTGTGGGTACCGGATAGCGCTATCTGCACGTATGGAAGAAATTGGGGAAATGGATGATCGTTGGCCCCAAGATAGGTATGGTTGGGCCGTTGGTTTGTTTGATGGAGGCTCATCTTGTGATCAGGATGTTTTATCTGATGGGCAGTTTCTTATATAAACACATGGTGCAATGGTCTGGATCTCTTACCAGTACCTTCCAGTCAAGGAGATTGTTGGGGTCGTGCCCCACCAGACCAGGGTGCGATCGTCTGGTTGCTGAGCATTGGACCCACTTGTCCGGATTGAACATTCTACGATATTATGTAGATGGCAGTTATTTGATGGTCGCAAGAGAGTGATGGAAGGTGTGCATTTGCTCAGAAAAAAAAAAATGTACAAGAGTTATGCCATTAATCAAACTAATCCGTCCAGGTTGTTTGTTAGGCCCGCTGTAGGTAGTACATTGTGGTAAAATCAGATCAATCAAGAAATTCTACTAGATAAAATGGAAATTTGTATGTTGAATCCAGACTGTTGACTCCCTTTCATTTAACCGTCCATTAGATTGTCCACCAATCACCCAGTTAGAAATTCAAATCAGTGTGAGTTTTGGTCTGTAACCTAATCCAGGATGAGGACGGTTTTGTAGTGTGTTTACAGCCTCTTAGTGCATGCGCGTCAATCAGCACGTTCTGCCAGAATGGAGTGCATTCGTGTCAATCAGCACGTTATGCCAGAGTATCATAGAGGATGAGCCGGTGTTCTGCCAGAGTATCAAAGAGGAATCAAAGTTCTCACACCCCCACGTACCCATCCCACACACTGGCGAACTCGCGCCGCAAGGGATGTTCGAGCCCGTAACCTCTACTGAAACTCCATAGAGTCTGAATCAATCCTAGTACAGCCTGGCAATGGCATTGTACTACCCTGGCATTATGCATGCTTAATTGCAGAGTTCTATAAACAACTTATCTTTGGTTTATCCAATCCTTTTATAGACATCGGAACTTAATAATAATAATAATAATTAATATTATTATTAGAGGTGGGCACCGGATGACTCGATCTGGCTAACTTGACTCATTCGACTCGTTCCGATCTGACTCGACTCGACCCGAACTGAATGGGTGAGTCGGTCCAAACCAAGTAGGCTTCGCCCAATCCAAATTCAAACTGAGTCGAGTTTGAGTTACCTAGTAACTCGACCTGACTCTCTAAGCCTACATGCCGCACCCTACTCCGACCTGATCCCAAAATCTCTCCCTCCCTTCCTCATCCTCCTCATCTTCCAAGCCTGACCTCTTTCTCTCCCTCCCTCATTTTCCTCATCTTCCAAGCCCGACAATCACCCCCACCATCACCCTCCTCCTCCTCTCTCTCCTCTCCACTCTCTCGGTCTCTCCCTCCTTCATCTCTCAATCTGAGTCGATGCCAACTCGACTCGACTCGGTACTTCTGACCGAATCAGACTCGGTCTGGATCAGTCCAGGCCAGACCGGACGCAGATTGAGTCAAGCATGCTAGACTCAGTATCAAGTTGGATCGAGTTTGGGTCAGGCCTATTTCAAAACCGGATCGAGTCGAATCAGCCCTAACTCGGTCCGACTCGACTTGATGCCAACTCTAATTATTATTATTATTAAAAGTTTCAAATTTGACTCAAAAAAATGTACAATAAACGTGTGGATAACTTATCTCTAATTCAATGCACGCTTTAGCACAATGTTGCGTGGCCATCTAAGTTAAAAAGATTATTTGGATGGAATGCAAATTGAAAGATGCAACTAGTTTGCCTTGACAAGACATTTGCACATGTCCAAGAATTAGTACATATTGCACTAAAGTGTTTGCATTTGTTTTCTTTTTTTTTTTTTTTTTTTTTTTTTAATTTACGGGAAAGTAGAACTATTTTCTTTACAGGGGTTTGTTTTTCTATTTTACCACAACATGATGACCCCTGTTAGGGAAAGAGTGCGTCTTCTAGGCCTTGATTTTTTGAAGTCGTGTTTTTGAAAATGGATGAGAATGTCTTTGAGTGAAATCTATGGGCCCATCATAATGAATGTTTACTATTCACGTTGTCTATCCAATTTACCACATCATTTTAGAGCATGAGCGTAAAAATGAGGCGGATTATAAGCTCAAGTAGACCACACCACATGAAACATGGGGAATAATAACATCCACCGTTGGAAGGTGAAACCATCCATGGGTCCCATACTGATGTGTATCTGTGATCCAACTTGTTCATATGATCACACAGATGTGGTTGAAGGGAAAGACACTAATATCAGCTTGATCAAAAACTTCTGTACACCACAAAAAGTTTTCAATTGTAGGCGTTTAACTCCCCCTATTTCTTGTGGTGTGGTCCGCTTACGCTTTCGATCTACTTCAATTTTAGGTCATGCTGTAAAATAAGTTGTTAAAACAGATGGACATGTGGATCAAATACACATAATGGTGGGCCCCATAAATTTTAGAAGTTTCATATTAGCATCAGTGGCAAGCCAAATCAAAAGTCAACATTATATGGGTGGCAAATGGCTGGCTGTATTTCAAGTGGTAAATAATAATTATTTATTTATCTCTATTTATAATAATAAAAATGAAATCAAACACTCAAACACTCATATTTTAAATTTCAAATACTCTATTTGAGTGTAAAAGTCATATTTCCCTAAGGTTAATTAAGTTTACCTCTTACTCTTTGTCATGTTTTTGCTATCCCTTGCATTTGTCTGATTTATCTTCAATCTAAATAGGTCCCAAGATGCTCACATGTGTGCCAAGCACCTACCACGTGTCACTTGTGTCAATTTACACATGAGGTGTAAATTCCATGTAAGCTATCATCCAAATTAGGCTCCCAATAAAGAAGAGATGGTCTCACCAAAACTTGCACCCAAACACGCCCTTAAATCCGGATGCGGATATTATGGGACAGCCTCTCCTAGGCAGTTCCTCTTCTCGGAAGCTAGGTTGGCCCACCGTGATGTTTGTGAGAAATCCAATCCGTCCATCGTTTTTCGAGCTGACAGGAGATCAAAAAAATGAGGAGGATCCAGAACTAAGTGGGCCACATGAGAGGAAACAGTGGGGGATTGAACGACCACCATTGAGACAGTCGTAGGGCTATAGGAGTTTCGTGTCAGGCTATATTTTTTGTGTTTTCAGTTCATCCTATTGGGGATGACCTTACGAACGGTTTGGATAGCATGTAAACATCAACATGGACCCTAGGAACATTTCAATAGTAGGAAAGAATCTCGTGTGGCCCACTTGAGTTCTGGATCCTCCTCATTTTTTTATATACCTAAAATAAGCTCAGAAAACGGATGGACGGGATGGATTTCACATAAACATCACGGTGGACCCCACCCACCTTCCGAGCGCCGGAACTTTATGCCACAGCCTGTGGCAGGAAACCCCTCGCTTAAATCTCATGATGCGAGTATTTTATCCACGCCGTCCATCCATTTTTCCAGTTCATTTTAGTACATGGTCCCGAAAGGGAGGTAGATCCAACTCTCAGGTGGACCACACCACAAGAAACAGTGATGATTGAGAGCCATCATTAAAAACTTTCTTGGGGCCACAGAAGTTGCTGATCAAGCTAATATTTACTTTTTCCCTTCATCCATGTCTGTGTGACGTTATCAACGGTCTGGATGGAAAATAAACATTACAGTGGACCTAGGAAGTTTTTAATGGTCGCCATTCAATCACTAGTGTTTTCCTGAGTCAATTTAGATTTTGATCTGCCTCATTTTTCTTCCATACCTTAAACTAGAGTCCGGATCCTCTGTCATCTGGTTAGCAGAGGTTTCCTGATACCCTAATCCTCATTGGTCCACGTCACCACTCACTAAAAAAAAGAAGCTTGGGACGCCAAACCATTGGGCCTGTTTGGGAGCGTGGATTTGGACCCCCCTGGATTCGCAACCCCAGGATTAGAAACCCCCTGGATTGGCAATCCTCTCGGTGTGTTTGGTTCCCTTGAGTGTGAATCAACTTTAATTCAAAAATACCTATACATGGTATATTCACGGGGATTTGAATTTAATTACTAAATCAACTTTTATATCTCTAATTAGTGAGATATATAATTTTTGACACTATGGTTGTGATAAGCCCGCTAAAATATAAGTTTTGCTTAAAAGTGATGAAATTCCAAGTCTCAGATGGACTGCAAGCACAAGATCATGTCTGAGTGACTAACCAACGATTTTTAATCATTGATTGATATGAACAATGTTTGGACAGTGCTGGATAATATTTGGACGGTGCTGATCATCGTTAGTGGGCCATGTGCCCAGTAGAATGATAGTGTACACTGACATACATTTATACCTGCAACTATTCAAATGATTTTAGGTGTAATCCAAGCTCTCACCTATTATAAACCCACTCAAAGAGGGGATTGGAAACCCCTGGATTGGCAATCCCCTGTTGCTTTATGCTGCCAAACAACCACGGGGATTTGAAACCCCCCCTAATCCTCTCCAATCCCCTCAAATCCAAGGTGCCGAACGACCCCTTAGGGTAACAGGAAATCCCTGTTGACCAGATAACAGAGGATCCCGACTCCTTAAAATAATGATCCAAAATGGATGGACAGCGTGGATTAAAAAATGACATCATGGTGTGCCCACAGAGCACCGTCGAGTAGCCATTTCGCTGTGGCAGTGTAAGCAAGGCATCCTCTCTCCCTCTCTCTAATCTCTATATATATATAAAACCAAGAAACTCGCCTCTCAACTCCCGACGATCGTTGTAAACCCTTGGAGAGCTGAAATTGAAGAAAATGGGAGTCTTTTTCTCTTCATCCAACAGCAATGATGGCTCTTCATCGGAGCCGTCTCGTGTTCTCGCTTTCCACTCAGCTGACACATGGAAGTCACACCTCGAATCTTCAAAGGATTCCAACCAACTAGTACTCTCTCTCTCTCTCTCTTCTCTCTCTCTCTCTCTCTCTCTCTAATTCCTTCTCACAGTTTATCTTATGCTTAGATGGTGATTGATTTCACGGCCAAGTGGTGTGGGCCATGCCGGTTTATGGAGCCGATCATGAACGAAATGGCCAACAGTTTCACCGACGTCGTCTTCGTCAAGATCGACGTTGATGAGCTCAAGGTACGGCTTACGAATCCCCTCTTCTTTCTTGTTGTTTGGATTACAGTACCTAATTCATGTATGAATGATGGATGGATGGATGGATTGTGAATGTAGGAGGTTGCACAGGTTTGGCAAGTGGAGGCGATGCCGACATTCGTTCTTGTGAAGAAAGGGCAGGAAGTGGATAGGCTTGTAGGCGCCAATAAGGACGAGCTCAAGAAGAAGATTGAGAAATATAGTGGTAGTGATTGATTGCCTTTTTTTTTTTTTTTTTTTTAAAGGAATTAGGGTTTCTTTTCTTCTTCCTCTGTTTTCTGTAATGCTATGTTGCTACTATATCTACCATGGATTATTGCTATTAGATTGTGAGAAATACTTTGATACTTACATGGTAGAGTGTGATGGATGAAACGCGGGCGGTTGGAAATTACTTGGACATTGCATAGGTGGAATATAAGTAATTCAAATTAAACTGTCCAAATTTGGATTTATCATGACCCAAAAATCACGCTTTTAAAATAATAATAATAATAATAATATAAAATAAAATAAAAAATCTAACCCAAAAATTCAATCACTTTGTTTCAGCAAACAAGTGTCCATGAATTAGAGGTTAAGGATTGTTCAAGTTAGCTGATCTTGGGACTTTTGAGTTTCACAATTTAGTTGGTTCAATTTGAATTAAGGGTTGTTTGGAAGCGTATATTTGATATGTATAGACAATTATCATGAAATTCATGTGAATTGAAATTACTAGTTGTGTTTGATAGCCTGAACTTGGAATCCATTAAAATCCACGTGAATGTGTTTCCTAGTTTGTATTTTGAATGCATTAGTGGATAGAATGAGTGAGGGAGTATTGCAACTCGTGAATCGATGGTAATTTCTAATCCATGTGAAATGGAATCCAATGATTTTGTTGTGATTTCAAAAAAGAAGCTTTTGGTGTATTTGATTGAATTGGATTTCAATTGACATCAAATACACTCAACCAAAATGCACAAATTACCACCGATTACACACTCCCCTTAAATGCAGGCCATATGACAATCTCAGAGTACATGTCAACTGTCGTATGTGGCCCGATTATCAAATAACCCCCTATAGATAACCTTGTTGATGATTTGATTTTGCTTAATCTTTGACATTTTAGGTTGCTCTTTTCTCTTGAGAGGTTCAAATATGGTATTTTCATTTTCTTTAGTTTACTGGCATATTCATCTGTTTGGCTCTCTTAAAAGAAAGTGTAGAAACCACTTTCTGTATCCTTACTTGGATTGACATCTCCAACATAGGCAATTTCAATTTCCAAGCACTTGTGTGAAAAAGGAATGGAGGAATCGGTTGATTATCTTTTCTTAAAATGTAAAGTGTCATCCAAATATGGTGGGAGTCTTTTTCCGAACAAAGCATCGGTTCCTCTGCAAGTAGAAAGCTACTCTGACAAATGCTCTTTTGTGCCATTCCATGATGCATTTGGAAAAGTGACAAATGCTCTTTTGTGCCATTCCATGATGCATTTGGAAAAGAAAAGGGAGAGGGCTTTTAGAGATACCATCTTCATCTCGTGCATTTTCAGGAGAAAAAGGAAGGCCATATGGGGAAAGAATCATATTCCCCCTAATGCATATGATTTTACTGTTAATGATTCATGATGGCTCCAAGGGATGGCCTGGGTGAAGGACCAAGCTTAAGGCCCGTGGGCCGCAGATTGTAAAACTTCGGCCAGTCTATCAATCAAAAGCCAAACCCCAAATTGCTAGGTGAAAGGCTAAATGACAATGACAAACACCGACAGCCGCAAACAAATTAGATGAGCTCCTCTTTTTTTGTGGCCAAAGCCATGGTTTTAGAGCATGGTTACTTTATTCCATTCTTTCCAAATCCTTGTTGAATTCTCAAGCTTTTCGCAATTCCCAATTCTAATGTTATGTAATCAATTGTATATTAAAAACTCTGCTCTAAAATCATTTAATCTCTTTTGGAATGTTGAGATCATATTAAACAGTCAAGAAGGAAGTTGCCTCTGTTGAGTTCGAGTTAGCGAGTTTTGGAACCATGATCACTGTAATAATATATTATTTTGAAACTAGTACTGATTCTGAATGTACCATTATTTCTCCAAGAGAAGTGAACCTTTGTGGTCCAAAAGTATGGAAACCTTCCCATGCACAAAGGTTTTGGACCATCCATTGGGTCCAGTCCACCCTTCTGCAGCTATGCAAATTTAACATAAACAGGATGGTACTAAAACATTCATGATTGGACTTATGTTCTACAGACCATCTTGTCCATCCATTTTGCAAACCAGTAACTAGGCGGTTTTGATAATCCCATTGGGCTAAAGACATTCCAGACAGGCGATGTGGACACCAACAAGTCCATACACTTTGAAAGAAGACCCAAGACAAGAAATTCAGTCATAAGAGTACAAACTAGTCTCTTCCTCTCCCTATCAAGTTTGAAATAAGACCGAGAAAATAAAATAAGACCAAGACAATAAGTTTTACAAGTCTCTCTTTGTGTGATGGGCTTGGATGATAGGGCTGGCCTAACATTTAAGCCTGTCTATTAATCGGGCCAGGTTCAGTCCATGTATGAGAATTTTAGGCCCTGACGACCTGGCCCATTTAGGGTTTCAACGGCATTTTCAAGCTGTACGCGAACTGAGTTAGCTCGGTTAACTCGCTTGACTCGACTCGAAAAAGCTCGATTCGACTTGGTTCGAAAATGAGTTCATTCTGAGTCGAGCTGATTTTTAAAGCTCGAAAAATTTTCGAGCCGAGTTCGAGCTTGTCCGAGCTCGAATCGGATCAAACCTCAACTCGAATCGAACTAGTTTGGTGACTCAGTTATTTTGATATTGATGTTGTTCACAAGTGTTTGATGAAATGACTCAACGAAGTGTTGTTTTAGGAGCATACATTCTCCGCAGGATTAGTTGGTAGTGAGGAAGGTATGGATATGAAACAAATCATTACAAAAAAAAATATTACATGATAAAACTACACTTGTATCTTGATTTTGATGCTACCTACTAGCGAATTGTTGCTGCTGTTTTGCATATTGTGGGAAATTGAAGGTGCACTCCATGTGTTTGAGAAAATGCCATACATGCTTGAACTCGGCTGAGAAAATGCCATACATGCTTGAACTCGGCTCGAAGTGGCCCGAGCAGATGACCGAACCAAGCCGAGTCAATTTCGAACTGAGGTCAACTAGTGGCCGAGTCGAAACTCGATTCAACCAAGAGCAGATTAGGTGTTACCCTTATTGTGGGCCCAACCTTGATGATTTGTTATATGTCAATGCAGTCCATCCGTTTTTCCAGACCATTTTAGTAGGTGGTCCCAAAAACTAACATATCCAAATCTCATGGTCGGAACACAACAGGAAACAGTGGTTATTGAAATCCCCTATTAAAAAAATCCCGGGCGCACCATAAGCAGATCCGTAATGTTTATTTGTCATCCAACAAATTGATAAGGTCAAACAGAAACGGATGAAGAGAAAATAGAAATATCAGAGTGATCCAACACTTTTGTGGTCTATGAAATGTTTTTAATGGTAATTCACCACTTTTTCCAGTGGTGTGGTCCACCAGACACTTAAATCTGCTTAAATTTTGGTTTAATATCCTAAAATGAGCTGACAAAATAGATGGGCGGCATGGATATACAAAAAATTTATCAAGGTAGGCCCCATACGTTAACGGTAACACCCACTAAATTGTTACTCGGGTAACAGCTAATCTGCTCCAGTGCTATAGAGTAATGAGTAAAGTTTGTGAGGCCACGGTGATGTATGTGCCTTATCCACACCTTTTATCAGCTCATTTTAGACAATAAGCCCAAAATTGAAGTATATACAAAGCTCAAGTGGACCGCACCATAGGAAACAGTGGGGATAATGACGTCCGCCGTTGAAACCTTAATAGGGCCCACGGTGATGTTTATTTAAGTTTTCAATGGTGGCTTTCAATTCCCACTGTATCCTGTGGTGTGGTCCACTTCAACTTTGGATATGTTTCAATTTTGGACCCGTGCCCTAAAATGAGGAGATAAAATGGATGGACGGCATGGATGAGATATATACATCACGGTGGGCCCCACAGAGTTTACTCAGTATGCTACACAATCTGGCTCCCATCAATGAACAGCCCAGATCATCCACAGGTAGGTGATTGGACTCGAGCTCCGGCGGCGAAGGGCTTGGGCCTATTTCGTTTGGCCCATCAGAGTCCCCGACTATGATCGGGCCTATGTTTTCCTCTATGGGCCGGGCTTTACAGACCACGGCCCGCCCGTTGAGAACCCTAATTGCTGTCTTCTTGGCTGAATACCAATTGTTGGTTATAAATAGATCTTTGCTAAGCGCACACGCGTGTGGAATAAAACTCATGCACGTGCCATATCGGCCAGCATAGCAAGATAGGTCCTTGATCCAATCCGTCCATAATTATATAAAAAAAAACTACTATATTGTAGCCCAAGAATCAATTCGATCCACTAGCCATAAGGGCCACATTTTGCAAAACAAATGTACAGCTCTCAAAAACTTGCCTTAAGTTTTTTAACCCATCCTTCCAATATTGGGGCCCACATACTGACCGTACCAGGTCTAGTTTGGGAAAATCAGCCTGATGGACGGATTGGATCTCACACTTATCGGCCATACTGGCACAAGTGGGGCATGTACATGAACTCTAGTGCACACGCGTGTGTACTTAATAAAACTTATGTAACGACGCACCTTTTCTTCAAATGGCCGTTAATCAAAACAAATGATATCGCTTTCGATTTGATAGAAAAAAAAAAAAAAAAAAAGTTACGTAAAAGTGAGTGGTACCAAAATTCCATGTGGATTCGCACTATAACCGTACGATGGTGGGCCTCCATGACGAGGTTGTGTGGACACGAAGCTGTGTCTGGTACGCATGAACAGACAAATCCATCCGTGCACTTGCAATCCAATCACTTTACGTGTAGCTTGAACTTGTAACCCACCTAAAAACGAATTCCAAACGACCTGTAGCTATTTTTAGGCATGTTGTTGGATGTGGCCGGTGGGGTCACTTATGGGCAATTATTAGTGGGTGGGTGCCATGCAAGTTTTTCTTCTAATCTCTTTTATGATGTAAATCATCTTTTTAAAAAATTAAATTAATTAATATTTGAATTTAAACATGAATTTTAAATAAAATAGAAAGGATTAATTCAAACTTCTTAATTGAGATCCATATGCTATCGTTTGAATTTAGTTGATTTCGTAAGCTAATGGATACCTTCACTTTAATGGAAAAATGAATGATATTTGGAGTACCAACAGTTTAATGGAAAAATAAATGACATTGGGAGCACCGGTTATAATTAAGGACTTTACGATGCATAAGTCACATAGATGAATTTAAAATAAGTATGGCTAAAATCAAAATCTTTATACATACTTTTTTCTCCTTAAACAAAATGATGTATTTATAAGTTTTCTAAACAGTTTGCATATATGACTAAATCTATAAGACGCACTTTTAGCATTGAAATTTATTCTCGAGTATATGTATGTCATTATACACATGGTCAACATACAAGGTAGAAGTCGGTATTTATGGTTGATGTCCATCGATGAATTTTATCACTGTGGTTGGTTGACTGATTCAGTTTGATAGCTGAATTTTTTCGCTCAGCTCAACTTTCTTAGTAGTAAGCATTTAGATATTCTAAAGAGTTTGGGCGGATAACTCCTTAACACGTCTTATGGAGGTGGCTTTTGTAGCTGTTCAGCAAACCTTTAACCATCTTTGACTTTCGCAACGGGTTATGAGATCGTGTAAGACCGTCTTTCACATGCAACGGCCACATCTCGTGCATGGACCGAGATGCTTGCTTTTGTTTAGGACCGTCCGATTGTGAAATACCGTTTCCATTTCTTGTCTCGTTTCTTTACGAAAGTGCGTGGGTTAACTCACTGCGATTTTGACACCCACGTCAGCATTTTTGAAGAAAGTGTCTACACCATCTACACGTGGCAAACGTGTGTCTTAACTAGGACTATAGGTTTGGTGGCTCATCCATTGTTGGGTGGTGGGTGAAAAACTTACAATCAATTTTCTCACCCTCCATTTTCAGACCATTGATCTGACGGATGGTACAGTCTGATCCCCTCACCTTTCGATCTAATGCAACATCTACATGATGGCCCACGAAAGTAACGGTCCTGATCTCCATGTTGAAGTTTGGTATGCACAGATAGATGTTTTAGTGCACTCAATTCATACAGCTTGGCACGTTTTCATATTATTTTGCTTTTAGTCATCTTTACTTCGTAAAAAGGTACCATCCAACGTAGTGCTTGAAGAATCTCATGGATTAGACTTAAAGGGATCGGATTCGGTTCAAATCAGGACCAACACCCAGTTTAGTCAGGCCGTGAACGTGGGGCCCACCTCAATGTATATCCATGCTATTAATACGTTTTTCCAGCTCATTTTAAGGCATGGGCTAAAAAATGAGGAAATCTCAGGTGAACCACACCATGAGGAACATCGGTGATTAATCCAAAACTTCCATGGGCCAAGGGAAATTTATAATGGTTAATCACCACTATTTCCTATTGTGTGATCCACTTGAGATTTTGATTTACTTGTTAATCACTACTATTTCTTGTTGTGTGGTCCACCTAAGATTTTGACCTATTTTATGTTTGAGTCATGCCTAAAATGACATGAAAAAATGGACGAACTATGTGGATATACAACATATACAGCAAGGTTGGCCGAACTCCCTGTTAGCCCGAGCTGACCGAATTCGCTCCGAGAAATTTGCGACTGTACGACCCATTTATGGCCCATTTAGGAAACTACGCCCACCTCATCTTCCTTTGCGAGAATATGCCCGAACTGTACGGAAGGCTTGCCAAAGGTCGAAAATGCCCCTGCTTGTTCCTCCAAGCGGATATGTGGCGCTCGAAGACAAGCGCTGACACTCCTTGAACTCCCAGTTGTACGAACGGTTCAAAAGATATCAGAGTTATATGTTCATCCATAGTTCGAGATCATTTCGGAGCATTATCAAAAAAAAAAAAATCCTATCCAAAGATCAATTGGACCACACCACAAAGAGCAACAACTGGACCACACCACAAAGAGCAACGGGAAAATTGATTTTAACCGTTAAAAATTTTGTAGGGCCCACCGTAACATTTATTTTCCATCCAATATATTCATAATGTCACAAAGACCTGGATGAAGAGGAAAAACAAATTTTGTAATGGTCCAAAACTTTTGGGACCCCTAAAAGGGTTTCAATGGTAGACGTTCAATCTTCCACTGCCTTTTACAGTGTGGTCCACTTGATAGCTAAATCTGTGTTATTTTTCTTCCCAAGCGTTAGTACGAGTTCGCCAAATAGATGGACGGTTTGGATATAACATATACCTCATAAAAGGACCCACAAAGGCAGTGGGGATTACAACAGGAAAAAAAAGAGCCGGTATCTTTAGCTATGGATTATAACCGTAGCGATAACCGCAGCCAATGCTTTTTCAATATGTCCTCTACTATACATCGAAGGTCTTTCGATATATACTTCGATATATCGAATGTCTTTCGATTAATCGGAAAAGGTCCAAAACTGTCCAGCAACTTTACATAAAAAATCCTGCAATTTTCGATTAATCAAAGTGTATTCGATATGTATTGAAGATATAGCTACAGATTATAGCTGTAGCCATAACTGTAGTTCGTAAAAGTCTATGCAAATTTTTTTATTTTTTTATTTTTTATTTTTTAGTTTTTATTTTTTACATGGATAACTTTATTTTACCTACAATTTTCTCTAATACATATTTACATAAATATGTATATATAAGCATATAAAAAAAAATTCTCTTTTTTTCATTTATTTCTCTATTCATTCAACAAGAATATCTTATAAACCAAAATTAGTTACTTGATGTACCCTATATGATTTTGGGGTAGGAGAAGATACTTTAGCTAACTAACCTAGTTATTTTCTAAGATTCCATCAGGTTGATGGTCGAAAATCCATTTCATTCACTTTGCGGTCATTTTCAATCAGTTCGTGGTCATTTCCATGCATTTCACCGTCAATTCCCTCCACTTCACGGACAATTCCATGCATTTCACGGTCATCCCAAACTATTTCGTGTTGATTCACGGTCGTTTCAAGGCATTTCGCGGTCAATTCCCTTCACTTCACGATCATTTGCATGCATTTGGCAACTGCAAACCATGATCATTCCCATGCACTTCACGGTCATCCCAAACAATTAGTGTTGATTCACGGTCGTTTTGAGGCATTTTCAATTCCTTCACTTCACGGCCAATTGCAACCGACCGCTGATCATGAATTGATGCAATTTGAGTGCGAAATGCATGCAAATGACCGTGAAGTGAAGGGAATTGACCGCGAAATGCCTCGAAACGACCGTGAATCAACACGAAATTGTTTGGGACGACCGTGAAATGCATGGGAATGATCATGGTTTGAAGCGATTTGAGCGCGAAATGCATGCAACTGACCGTGAAGTGAAGGGAATTGACCGCGAAATGCCTCGAAATGACCGTGAATCAACACGGAATTGTTTGCGACAACAGTGATTTGCGACTGGGAATGATCATGGTTTGAAGTGATTTGGCCGTAAAATGCATGCAAATGATCGTCAAGTGAAGGGAATTAACCACAAAATGCCTCGAAACGACCGTGAATCAACACGGAATTGTTTGGGACGACCGTGAAATGCATGGGAATTATCATGGTTTGAAGCGAATTGATCGCGAAATGCATGTAAATGACCATGAAGTGAAGCGAATTGACTGCGAAATGCCTCGAAACGACCGTGAATCAACACGGAATTGTTTGGGACGACCGTGAAGTGCATGGGAATGATCATGGTTTGAAGCGATTTGACCGCGAAATGCATGCAACTGACCGTGCAGTGAAGGGAATTGACCGTGAAATGCCTCGAAACGACCGTGAATCAACACGGAATTGTTTGGGATGACAGGGAAATGCATGGGAATGATCATGGTTTGAAGCGAATTGACCGCGAAATGCATGCAACTGACCGTGGAGTGAAGGGAATTGACCGCGAAATGCCTCGAAACGACCGTGAATCAACACGGAATTGTTTGGAATGACCGCGAAATGCATGGGAATGATCATGGTTTGAAGCGAATTGACCGCGAAATGCATGTAAATGACCGTGGAGTGAAGCGAATTGACCGCGAAATGCCTCGAAACGACCGTGAATCAACACGGAATTGTTTGGGACGACCGTGAAGTGCATGGGAATGATCATGGTTTGAAGCGAATTGACCGCGAAATGCATGCAACTGACCGTGAAGTGAGGCGAATTGACCGCGAAATGCCTCGAAACGACCGTGAATCAACACGGAATTGTTTGGGATGACAGTGAAATGCATGGGAATGATCATGGTTTGAAGCGAATTGACCGCGAAATGCATGCAACTGACCGTGGAGTGAAGGGAATTGACCGCGAAATGCCTCGAAACGACCGTGAATCAACACGGAATTGTTTGGGATGACAGGGAAATGCATGGGAATGATCATGGTTTGAAGTGAATTGACCGTGAAATGCATGCAAATGACCGTGGAGTGAAGGGAATTGACCGCGAAATGCCTCGAAACGACCGTGAATCAACACGGAATTGTTTGGAATGACCGTGAAATGCATGGAAATGATCATAGTTTGAAGCGAATTGACCGCGAAATGCATGCAACTGACCGTGGAGTGAAGGGAATTGACCGCGAAATGCCTCGAAACGACCGTGAATCAACACGGAATTGTTTGGAATGACCGTGAAATGCATGAAAATGATCATGGTTTGAAGCAAATTGACCGCGAAATGCATGCAACTGACCGTGGATTGAAGGGTATTGACCGCGAAATGCCTCGAAACGACTGTGAATCAACACGGAATTGTTTGGGATGACCGCGAAATGCATGAAAATGATCATGGTTTGAAGCAAATTGACCGCGAAATGCATGCAAATGACCGTGAAGTGAAGCGTATTGACCGCGAAATGCCTCGAAACGACCGTGAATCAACACGGAATTGTTTGGGATGACTGTGAAATGCATGGGAATGATCATGGTTTGAAGCGAATGTACCGCGAAATGCATGCAACTGATCGTGGAGTGAAGGGAATTGACCGCGAAATGCCTCGAAACAACCGTGAATCAACACGGAATTGTTTGGAATGACCGCGAAATGCATGGGAATGATCATGGTTTGAAGCGAATTGACTGCGAAATGCATGTAAATGACCGTGGAGTGAAGCAAATTGACCACGAAATGCCTCGAAACGACCGTGAATCAACACGGAATTGTTTGGGATGACAGGGAAATGCATGGGAATGATCATGGTTTAAAGCGAATTGACCGCAAAATGCATGCAACTGACCGTAGAGTGAAGGGAATTGACCGCGAAATGCCTCGAAACGACCGTGAATCAACACGGAATTGTTTGGAATGACCGCGAAATGCATGGAAATGATCATGGTTTGAAGCGAATTGACTGCGAAATGCATGCAAATGACCGTGGAGTGAAGGGAATTGACCTCGAAATGCCTCGAAACGACCGTGAATCAACATGGAATTGTTTGGAATGACCGTGAAATGTATGGAAATGATCATGGTTTGAAGCGAATTGACCGCGAAATGCATGCAACTGACCGTGGAGTGAAGGGAATTAATCGCGAAATGCCTCGAAACGACTGTGAATCAACACGGAATTGTTTCGGACGACCGTGAAGTGCATGGGAATGATCATGGTTTGAAGCGAATTGACCGCGAAATGCAAGCAAATGACCGTGAAGTGAAGGGAATTGACAGCGAAATGCCTCGAAACGACCGTGAATCAACACGGAATTGTTTGAGATGACCGCGAAATGCATGGGAATGATCATGGTTTAAAGCGAATTGACTGCGAAATGCATGCAAATGACCGTGAAGTGAAGGGTATTGACCGCGAAATGCCTCGAAAATACCGTGAATCAACTCGGAATTGTTTGGGATGACCGCAAAATGCATGGGAATGATCATGGTTTGAAGCGAATTGACCGCAAAATGCATGCAAATGACCGTGGAGTGAAGGGAATTGACCGCGAAATGCCTCGAAACGACCGTGAATCAACACGGAATTGTTTAGAATGACCGTGAAATGCATGGAAATGATCATGGTTAGAAGCGAATTGACCGCGAAATGCATGCAAATGACCGTGGAGTGAAGGGAATTGACTGCGAAATGCCTCGAAACGACCGTGAATCAACACGGAATTGTTTGGAATGACCGTGAAATGCATGGAAATGATCATGGTTTGAAGCGAATTGACCGCGAAATGCATGCAACTGACCGTGGAGTGAAGGGAATTGACCGCGAAATGCCTCGAAACGACCGTGAATAAACACGGAATTGTTTGGAATGACCGTGAAATGCATGGAAATGATCATGGTTTGAAGTGAATTGACCGCGAAATGCATGCAACTGAACGTGGAGTGAAGGGAATTGACCGCGAAATGCCTCGAAACGACCATGAATCAACACGGAATTGTTTGGAATGACCGCGAAATGCATGAGAATGATCATGGTTTGAAGCGAATTGACTACGAAATGCATGTAAATGACCTTGGAGTGAAGCGAATAGACTACGAAATGCCTCAAAACGACCGTGAATCAACACGGAATTGTTTGGGATGACCGCGAAATGCATGGGAATGATCATGGTTTGAAACGATTTGACCGCGAAATGCATGCAAATGACCGTGGAGTGAAGGGAATTGACCGCGAAATGCCTCGAAACGACCGTGAATCAACACGGAATTGTTTGGGACGACCGTGAAGTGCATGGGAATGATCATGGTTTGAAGCGAATTGACCGCGAAATGCATGCAAAAGACCGTGAAGTGAAGGCAATTGACAGCGAAATGCCTCGAAACGACCGTGAATCAACACGGAATTGTTTGGGATGACCGCGAAATGCATGGGAATGATCATGGTTTGAAGCGAATTGACCGCGAAATGCATGCAAATGACCGTGAAGTGAAGGGTATTGACCGTGAAATGCCTCGAAACGACCGTGAATCAACACGGAATTATTTGGGATGACCGCGAAATGCATGGGAATGATAATGGTTTGAAGCGAATTGACCGCAAAATGCATGCAAATGACCGTGGAGTGAAGGGAATTGACCGCAAAATGCCTCGAAACGACCGTGAATCAACACGGAATTGTTTGGAATGACCGCGAAATGCATGGAAATAATCATGGTTAGAAGCGAATTGACCGCGAAATGCATGCAAAGGACCGTGAAGTGAAGGGAATTGACCGCGAAATGCCTCGAAACGACCGTGAATCAACACGGAATTGTTTGGAATGACCGTGAAATGCATGGAAATGATCATGGTTTGAAGCGAATTGACCGCGAAATGCATGCAACTGACCGTGGAGTGAAGGGAATTGACCGCGAAATGCCTCGAAACGACCGTGAATCAACACGGAATTGTTTGGAATGACCGTGAAATGTATGGTAATGATCATGGTTTGAAGCGAATTGACCGCGAAATGCATGCAAATGACCGTGAAGTGAAGGGTATTGACCGTGAAATGCCTCGAAACGACCGTGAATCAACACGAAATTGTTTGGGATGACCGCGAAATGCATGGGAATGATCATGGTTTGAAGCGAATTGACCGCGAAATGCATGCAAATGACCATGAAGTGAAGGGAATTGACCGCGAAATGCCTCGAAACGACCGTGAATCAACACGGAATTGTTTGGAATGACGCGAAATGCGTGGAAATGATCATGGTTTGAAGCGAATTGACTGCGAAATGCATGCAAATGACCGTGGAGTGAAGGGAATTGACCACAAAATGCCTCGAAACGACCGTGAATAAACACGGAATTGTTTGGAATGACCGTGAAATGCATGGAAATGATCATGGTTTGAAGCGAATTGACCGCGAAATGCATGCAATGGAGTGAAGGGAATTAGCGAAATGCCTTGAAACGAGTGAATCAACACGGAATTGTTTGGGACGACCGTGAAGTGCATGGGAATGATCATGGTTTAAAGCGAATTGACGAAATGCATGCAAATGACCGTGAAGTGAAGGGAATTGACAAAGAAATGCAACGACCGTGAATCAACACAATTGTTTGGGATGACCGAAATGCATGGGAATGATCATGGTTTGAAGCGAATTAAATGCATGCAAATGACCGTGAAGTGAAGGGTATTGAAAATCCGCGAAATGCGTGAATCATCACGGAATTGTTTGGGATGACCGCGAAATGCATGGGAATGATCATGGTTTGAAGCGAATTGATGAAAATGCATGCAAATGACCGTGGAGTGAAGGGAATTGAAAGTGAATAAACGAGAGTGAATCAACACGGAATTGTTTGGAATGACTGTGAAATGCATGGAAATGATCATGGTTTAAAGCGAATTGACCGTGAAATGCATGCAACTGACCGTGGAGTGAATGGAATTGACCGCGAAATGCCTCGAAACGACCGTGAATAAACACGAAATTGTTTGGAATGACCGTGAAATGCATGGAAATGATCATGGTTTGAAGCGAATTGACCGCGAAATGCATGCAAATGACCGTGAAGTGAAGGGTATTGACCGCGAAATGCCTCGAAACGACCGTGAATTAACACGGAATTGTTTGGGATGACCGCGAAATGCATGGAAATGATCATGGTTTGAAGCGAATTGACCGCGAAATGCATGCAAATGACCGTGAAGTGAAGGGTATTGACCGTGAAATGCCTCGAAACGACCATGAATCAACACGGAATTGTTTGGGATGACTGTGAAATGCATGGGAATGATCATGGTTTGAAGCGATTTGACCGCGAAATGCATCCAAATGACCGTTTAGTGAAGGGAATTGACCGCGAAATGCCTCGAAACAACCGTGAATCAACACGGAATTGTTTGGAATGACCGTGAAATGCATGGAAATGATCATGGTTTGAAGCGAATTGACCGCGAAATGCATGCAAATGACCGTGAAGTGAAGGGTATTGACCATGAAATGCCTCGAAACGACCGTGAATCAACACGGAATTGTTTGGGATGACCGCAAAATATATGGAAATGATCATGGTTTGAAGCGAATTGACCGCGAAATGCATGCAAATGACCGTGAAGTGAAGGGTATTGGCTGCTCGAAATGACCGTGAATCAGCATGGAATTGTTTGGGATGACCGCGAAATGCATGGGAATGATCATGGTTTAAAGCGATTTGATCGCGAAATGCATGCAAATGACCATGCAACTTAAGAGACTAGAAGAAGCACACTATGAACACAACTTGGAAAACATGGAGTGTGTACCGACATGGGTGTGTACTAACAAGCTAACCTAAAAAAGTAAAACAAAAAAAAAATAAAAAATAAAAAAAAAAACACATTAGAAAAAAATAGAAAAATTACACTTCGATATATCGAATAGAACGCGATATATCGAAACTCTTCGATATAATCGAAACCTAATCGATTAATGGTAGAGTAAGTTGTCGATTATATCGAAATCTAGTCGAGATAATATTAGTAAGTCATCCTTACAACCGACCGATATATCGACTATTATTCGATTGATCGAAAATAGTCACACACTGTCCAGCGACAAAATACTTTTTAAATTGTATTATCGATATAATCGAGTAGATGTCGATATATCGAGGTATCGATATATCGACTAGATTTCGATATATCGAAAATTGTCAGAAAATGTCCAGCGTCGAACTGCTTTTTTAGTGCAATTTTTCTATTTTTTTTCTAATGTGTTTTTTTTATTTTTTTTTTATATATTTTTTATTTTACTTTTTTAAGTTAGCTTGTTAGTACACAACCATGTCGGTACACACTCCATGTTTTCCATGTTGTGTTCATAGTGTGCTTCTTCTAATCTCTTAAGTTGTATGGTCATTTGCATGCATTTTGCGGTCAAATTGCTTCAAACCATGATCATTCCCATGCATTTCACAGTCATCCCAAACAATTTCGTGTTGATTCACGGTCGTTTCGAGGCATTTCGCGGTCAATTCCCTTCACTCCACGGTCAGTTGCATGCATTTCACGGTCAATTCGCTTCAAACCATGATCATTCCCATGCATTTCCCTGTCATCCCAAACAATTCCGTGTTGATTCACGGTCGTTTCGAGCTTTCAATTCGCTTCACTCCACGGCCAATTGCATGCATCTTCGTCAATTTGCTTCAAACCATGATCATTCCCATGCATTTCACTATCATCCCAAACAATTCGTGTTGATTCACAATTGCTTTCGACGGTCCATTCGCTTCACTTCATGGTCATTTACATGCATTTCGTGGTCAATTCGGTTCAAACCATGATCATTCTCATGCATTTCGCGGTCATTCCAAACAATTCCGTGTTGATTCACGGTCGTTTCGAGGCATTTTACGGTCAATACCCTTCACTTCATGGTCATTTGCATGCATTTCGCGGTCAAATCGCTTCAAACCATGATCATTCCCATGCATTTCGTGGTCATTCCAAACAATTCCGTGTTGATTCACGGTCGTTTCGAGGCATTTCGCGGTCAATTCCCTTCACTTCACTGGCCATTCGCATGCATTTCGCACAAATCGCTTCAAACCATGATCATTCCTATGCATTTCGCGTCATCCCAAACAATTCCGTGTTGATTCACTACGTTTCGAGGCATTTCGCGTCAATTCCCTTCACTTCACTGGCCATTTGCATGCATTTCGCAAACCGCTTCAAACCATGATCATTCCCATGCACTTCACTGCCGTCCCAAACAATTCCGTGTTGATTCACTATTGTTTCGAGGCATTTCGCGTCAATTCCCTTCACTCCACTGGCCATTTGCATGCATTTCGCACAAATCGCTTCAAACCATGATCATTCCCATGCATTTCGCATTATCCCAAACAATTCCGTGTTGATTCACTGCCGTTTCGAGGCATTTCGCTGGCCAATTCGCTTCACTTCACGGCCATTTACATGCATTTCGCCAATTCGCTTCAAACCATGATCATTCCCATGCATTTCGCATCATTCCAAACAATTCCGTGTTGATTCACTATCGTTTCGAGGCATTTCGCGTCAATTCCCTTCATCCCACTTGGCATGCATTTCATGGGCAATTCGCTTCAAACCATGATCATTCCCATGCATTTCCCTGTCATTCCAAATAATTCCGTGTTGATTCACTATTGCTTTGAGGCATTTCACTGGCCAATTCCCTTCATCGCACGGCCAACAGATGTATTTCGCACAAATCGCTTCAAACCATGATCATTCCCATGCACTTTACTCGTCCCAAACAATTCCGTGTTGATTCACTATCGTTTCGAGGCATTTCGCACAATTCGCTTCACTTCACGGCCATTTGCATGCATTTCGCGATCAATTCGCTTCAAACCATAATCATTCCCATGCATTTCCCGTCCCAAACAATTCCGTGTTGATTCACTATCATTTCGGTTTTCGGTTAATTCCCTTCACTTCACGATCATTTGCATGCATTTAACGCCCAAATCACTTCAAAACATGATCATTCCCATGCAAATCACGGTTGTCGCAAACAATTCCGTGTTGATTCACTCATTTCGAGGCATTTCAATTCCCTTCACTTCACTAACAGATGCATTTCGCAATATCGCTTCAAACCATGATCATTCCCATGCATTTCACGCCGTCCCAAACAATTTCGTGTTGATTCACTTTTGAGGCTTTTCGCGGTCAATTCTCTTCACTTCACGGTCATTTGCATGCATTTCGCACTCAAATCGCATCAATTCATGATCAGCGGTCAGTTGCATGCAACTGACCGTGAAGTGAAGGGAATTGACCGCGAAATGCCTCGAAACGACCGTGAATCAACACGGAATTGTTTGGGATGACCGTGAAGTGCATGGGAATGATCATGGTTTGAAGCGATTTGAGCGCGAAATGCATGCAAATGATCGTGAAGTGAAGGGAATTGACCACGAAATGCCTCGAAACGACCGTGAATCAACACGAAATAGTTTGGGATGACTGTGAAATGCATGGAATTGTCCGTGAAGTAGAGGGAATTGACGGTGAAATGCATGAAAATGACCACAAACTGATTGAAATTGACCGCAAAGTGAATGAAATGGATTTTCGACCATCGACCTGATGGAATCTTAGAAAATAACTAGGTTAGTTGGCTAAAGTATCTTCTCCTTCCCCAAAATCATATAGGGTACATCAAGTAACTAATTTTGGTTTATAAGATATTCTTGTTGAACGAATAGAGAAATAAATGAAAAAAAGAGAGAATTTTTTTTTATATGCTTATATATACATATTTATATAAATATGTATTAGAGAAAATTGTAGGTAGAATAAAGTTCTCCATGTAAAAAATAAAAACTAAAAAAATAAAAAAATTTGCATAGATTTTTACAGACTACAGTTATGGCTACAGCTATAATCTGTAGCTATATCTTCGATACATATCAAATACACTTCGATTAATCGAAAATTGCAGGATTTTTTATGCAAAGTTGCTGGACAGTTTTGGACCTTTTCCAATTAATCGAAAGACATTCGATATATCGAAGTATATATCAAAAGACCTTCGATGTATAGTAGAGGACATATTGAAAAAGCATTGGCTGCGGTTATCGCTATGGTTATAATTCGTAGCCAAAGATACTGGCTCTTTTTTTCCCTGTTGTAATCCCCACCGCCTTTGTGGGTCCTTTTATGAGGTATATGTTATATCCAAACCGTCCATCTATTTGGCGAACTCGTACTAATGCTTGGGAAGAAAAATAAGACAAATTTAGCTATCAAGTGGACCACACTGTAAAAGGCAGTGGAAGATTGAACGTCTACCATTGAAACCCTTTTAGGGGTCCCAGAAGTTTTGGACCATTACAAAATTTTTTTTCCTCTTCATCCAGGTCTTTGTGACATTATGAATATATTGGATGGAAAATAAATGTTACGGTGGGCCCTACAAAATTTTTAACGGTTAAAATCAATTTTCCTGTTGCTCTTTGTGGTGTGGTCCAGTTGATCTTTGGATAGGATTTTTTTTTTTTTTTGATAATGCTCCGAAATGATCTCGAACTATGGATGAACGTTGTGGATATAATAAATACGTAACCGTGGGGCCCATGTAACTCTGATACCTTTTGAACCGTTCGTACAACTGGGAGTTCGAGGAGTGTCAGTGCTTGTCTTCGAGCGCCACATATCCGCTTGAAGGAACAAGCAGGGGCATTTTCGACCTTTGGCAAGCCTTCCGTACAGCTCGGGCGTATTCTCGCAAAGGAAGATGAGGTGGGCTTCGTTTCCTAAATGGGCCATAAATGGGTCGTACAGTCGCAAATTTCTCAATTCGCTCCTATTTTGATTAGGCCTTCTCTGACTGCAAACTCTTTCATTACGTTCTAACAAGTGGGGTTCATAGTTTCTTAATCTACACCGTTGGTCTGTCGTGTCCCACCGTGGATGGGCAATGGTCCAAACGGTTTGCACATTAAAATATAATAGAACTCTTTTCACCTGAATGTAGACCATTGTTGTATTTTATTTTATTTTTGGACCGTATGTTTGCGGGGACACAAATCAAAAGGTTTGAGCAACCTATCAAGTAGATTTTATATGGGTGTCCCATCCGCCTTCATGCCCACTAAACCAACGGCCTGGATTTATGAACCATTGAGCCCACTTGTCAAAGCTAGGTACAACCCTATACTATGTAGTGCTCCGGATCGAGGATCCTATAACGCCTGTGGGGTATTGATTCCATGAATTCCACTCCACCAGATGTATTTGGACAGTCTAATCAAACAATACGTACCGTCCATCAAATCCAACATGCATTTCTTGTGCTACCATGAAAAAAGCTAACCCAATCAGGTTACCATGAAAAAAGATCCCATCCATGGCTTAAAGAGAAAGAAAAAGGAGAAAAGAAGAAGCATCTTATGGATGGATTTTTTTTATTATTATTGGAGCCGCCTGATTTTAATATACTTTCCCATGAAATGAATGCTGGCCCCACTGCATGCTTAATTGCAGAGTTCTATAAACAACTTATCCTTGGTTTATCCAATCCTTTTATAGACATGGGAACTTAATAATAATAATAATAATGATAATGATAATTAATATTATTATTAGAGGTGGGCACCGGATGACTCGATCTGGCTAACTCGACTCATTCGACTCGTTCCGATTTGACTCGACTCGACCTGAACTGAATGGGTGAGTCGGTCCGAACCAAGTAGGCTTCGCCCAATCCAAATTCAAACCAAGTCGAGTTTGAGTTACCTAGTGACTCGACCTGAAACTCGATCCAATTACACTCGACTCTCTAACCCTACCTGCCGCACTCTACTCCGACCCGATCCCAAAATCTCTCCCTTCCTTCCTCATCCTCCTCATCTTCCAAGCCTGACATCTTTCTCTCCCTCCCTCATCTTCCTCATCTTCCAAGCCCGACAATCACCCACAACTATCACCCTCCTCCTCTCTCTCCTCTCCACTCTCTCAATCTCTCCCTCCTTCATCTCTCAATCCAAGTCGGTGCCAACTCGACTCGACTCGGTACTTCTGATCGAATCAGACTCAGTCCGGATCAGTCCAGGCCAGACCGGATGCAGATTGAGTCAAGCATGCTAGATTTGGTATCGAGTTGGATCGAGTGTGGTCAAACCTATTTCAAAACTGGATCCAGTCGAATCAGCCCTAACTCAGTCCGACTCGACTCGATGCCAACTCTAATTATTATTATTATTAAAAGTTTCAAATTTGACTCAAAAAAATGTACAATAAAAGTGTGGATAACTTATCTCTAATTCAATGCACGCTTTAGCACAATGTTGCGCGGCCATCTAAGTTTAAAAGATTATTTGGATGGAATGCAAATTGAAAGATGCAACTAGTTTGCCTTAACAAGACATTTGCACATGTCCAAGAATTAGTACATATTGCACTAAAGTGTTTGCATTTGTTTTCTTCTTCTTCTTCTTTATTTATTTATTTATTATTATTATTTTTTAATTTACAGGAAAGTATAACTATTTTCTTTACAGGGGTTTGTTTTTCTACTTTACCACAACATGGTGACCCCTGTTTGGGAAAGAGTGCGTCTTCTAGGCCTTGATTTTTTGAAATCGTGTTTTTGAAAATGGATGAGAATGTCTTTGAGTGAAATCTATGGGCCCATCATAATAAATGTTTACTATTCACATTGTCTATCCAATTTACCACATCATTTTAGAGCATGAGCCTAAAAATGAGGCGGATTATAAGCTCAAGTGGACCACACCACATGAAACATGGGAAATAATAACATCCACCGTTGGAAGGTGAAACCATCCATGGGTCCCATACTGATGTGTATCTGTGATCCAACTTGTTCATATGATCACACAGATGTGGTTGAAGGGAAAGACACTAATATCAGCTTGATCAAAAACTTCTGTACACCACAAAAAGTTTTCAATTTTAGGCGTTTAACTCCCCCTATTTCTTGTGGTGTGGTCCGCTTACGCTTTCGTTCTACTTCAATTTTAGGTCATGCTGTAAAATAAGTTGTTAAAATAGATGGACATGTGGATCAAATACACATAATGGTGGGCCCCATAAATTTTAGAAGTTTCATATTAGCATCAGTGGCAAGCCAAATCAAAAGTCAACATTATATGGGTGGCTAGTGGCTGGCTGTATTTCAAGTGGTAAATAATAATTATTTATTTATCTCTATTTATAATAATAAAAATGAAATCAAACACTCAAACACTCATATTTTAAATTTCAAATACTCTATTTGAGTGTAAAAGGTATATTTCCCTACTCTATAAGGTTAATTAAGTTTACCTCTTACTCTCTGTCATGTTTTTGCTATCCCTTGCATTTGTCTGATATATCTTCAATCTAAATAGGTCCCAAGATGCTCACACGTGTGCCAAGCACCTACCACGTGTCACTTGTGTCAATTTACACATGAGGTGTAAATTCCATGTAAGCTATCATCCACGTTAGGCTCCTAATAAAGAAGAGATGGTCTCACCAAAACTTGCACCCAAACACGCCCTTAAATCCGGATGCGGATATTATGGGACAGCCTCTCCTAGGCAGTTCCTCTTCTCGGAAGCTAGGTTGGCCCACCGTGATGTTTGTGAGAAATCCAATCCGTCCATCGTTTTTCGAGCTGATAGGAGATCAAAGACTGAGGAGGATCCAGAACTAAGTGGGCCACATGAGAGGAAACAGTGGGGATTGAACGACCACCATTGAGACAGTCGTAGGGCTATAGGAGTTTCGTGTCAGGCTATATTTTTTGTGTTTTCAGTTCATCCTATTGGGGATGACCTTATGAACGGTTTGGATAGCATGTAAACATCAACGTGGACCCTAGGAACATTTCAATAGTAGGAAAGAATCTCCTGTGGCCCACTTGAGTTCTGGATCCTCCTCATTTTTTTTTTTGTTTCCGTAACTCAAATAAGCTCAGAAAACGGATGGACGGGATGGATTTTACATAAACATCACGGTGGACCCCACCCACCTTCCGAGCGCCGGAACTTTATGCCACATCCTGTCGCAGGAAACCCCTCGCTTAAATCTCATGATGCATGTATTTTATCCACGCCGTCCATCCATTTTTCCAGTTCATTTTAGTGCATGATTATGAAAGGGAGGTAGATCCAACTCTCAGTGGACCACACCACAAGAAACAGTGATGATTGAGAGCCATCATTAAAAACTTTCTTGGGGCCACAGAAGTTGCGGATCAAGCTAATATTTATGTTTTCCCTTCATCCATGATTGTGTGACGTTATCAACGGTCTGGATGGAAAATAAAGATTACAGTGGACCTAGGAAGTTTTTAATGGTCGCCATTCAATCACTAGTGTTTTCCTGAGTCAATTTAGATTTTGATCTGCCTCATTTTTCTTCCATACCTTAAAATAGAGTCCGGATCCTCTGTTATCTGGTCAACAGAGGTTTCCTGATACCCTAATCCTCATTGGTCCACGTCACCACTCACTACAAAAAAAAAAAAAAGAAGCTTCGGACGCCAAACCATTGGGCCTGTTTGGGAGTGTGGATTTGGGACCCCCTGGATTCGCAACCCAGGATTGGAAACCCCCTGGATTGGCAATCCTCTCGATGTGTTTGGTACCCTTGAGTGTGAATCAACTTTAATTCAAAAATATCTATACATGGTATATTAACGGGGGTTTGAATTTAATTACTAAATCAACTTTAATATCCCTAATTAGTGAGATATATAATTTTTGACACTATGGTTGTGATAAGCCCGCTAAAATATATGTTTTGCTTAAAAGTGATGAAATTCCAAGTCTCAGATGGACCGCAAGCACAAGATCATGTCTGAGTGACTAACCAACGATTTTTAATCGTTGATTGATATGAACAATGTTTGGACAGTGCTGGATAATATTTGGATGGTGCTGATCTACATGAACAATGTTTGGACGGTGCTGATCATCGTTAGTGGGCCATGTGCCCAGTAGAATGATAGTGTTGCAACTATTCAAATGATTTTAGGTGTAATCCAAGCTCTCACCTATTACAAACCCCCTCAGAGAGGGGATTGGAAACCCCCTGGATTTGCAATCCCCTGTTGCTTTATGCTGCCAAAACAACTATGGGGATTTGAAACCCCCTCTAATCCTCTCCAATCCCCTCCAATCCAAGGTGCCAAACGACCCCAGGGTAACAGGAAATCCCTGTTGACCAGATAACAGAGGATCCCGACTCCTTAAAATAATGATCCAAAATGGATGGACAGCGTGGATTAAAAAATGACAGCATGGTGTGCCCACAGAGCACCGTCCAGTAGCCATTTCGCTGTGGCAGTGTAAGCAAGGCATCCTCTCTCCCTCTCTCTAATCTCTATATATATATAAAACCAAGAAACTCGCCTCTCTACTCCCGACGATCGTTCTAAACCCTTGGAGAGCTGAAATTGAAGAAAATGGGAGCCCTTTTCTCTTCATCCAACAGCAATGATGGCTCTTCATCAGAGCCGTCCCGTGTTCTCGCTTTCCACTCAGCTGCCACATGGAAGTCCCACCTCGAATCTTCAAAGGATTCCAACCAACTAGTACTCTCTCTCTCTCTCTCTCTCTCTCTCTCTCTCTCTCTCTCTCTCTCTCTTTAATTCCTTCTCACAGTTTATCTTATGCTTAGATGGTGATTGATTTCACGGCCAAGTGGTGTGGGCCATGCCGGTTTATGGAGCCGATCATGAACGAAATGGCCAACAGTTTCACCGACGTCGTCTTCGTCAAGATCGACGTTGATGAGCTCAAGGTACGGCTTACGAATCCCCTCTTCTTTCTTGTTGTTTGGATTACAGTACCTAATTCATGTATGAATGATGGATGGATGGATGGATTGTGAATGTAGGAGGTTGCACAGGTTTGGCAAGTGGAGGCGATGCCGACATTCGTTCTTGTGAAGAAAGGGCAGGAAGTGGATAGGCTTGTAGGCGCCAATAAGGACGAGCTCAAGAAGAAGATTGAGAAATATAGTGGTAGTGATTGATTGCCTTTTTTTTTTCTTTTTTTTAAAAAGGAATTAGGGTTTCTTTTCTTCTTCCTCTGTTTTCTGTAATGCTATGTTGCTACTATATCTATCATAGATTATTGCTATTAGATTGTGAGAAATACTTTGATACTCACATGGTAGAGTGTGATGGATGATACGCGGGGGCGGTTGGAAATTACTTGGACATCGCATAGGTGGAATACAAGTAATTCAAATTAAACTGTCCAAATTTGGACTTATCATGACCCAAAAATCACGCTTTTAAAATAATAATAATAATAATAATAATAATATAAAATAAAATAAAAAATCTAACCCAAAAATTCAATCACTTTGTTTCAGCAAACAAGTGTCCATGAATTAGAGGTTAAGGATTGTTCAAGTTAGCTGATCGTGGGACTTTTGAGTTTCACAATTTAGTTGGTTCAATTTGAATTAAGGGTTGTTTGGAAGCGTATATTTGATATGTATAGACAATTATCATGAAATTCATGTGAATTGAAATTACTAGTTGTGTTTGATAGCCTGAACTTGGAATCCATTAAAATCCATGTGAATGTGTTTCCTAGTTTGTATTTTGAATGCATTAGTGGATAGAATGAGTGAGGGAGTATTGCAACTCGTGAATCGATGGTAATTTCTAATCCATGTGAAATGGAATCCAATGATTTTGTTGTGATTTCAAAAAAGAAGCCTTTGGTGTATTTGATTGAATTGGATTTCAATTGACATCAAATACACTCAACCAAAATGCACAAATTACCACCGATTACACACTCCCCTTAAATGCAGGCCATATGACAATCTCAGAGTACATGTCAACTGTCGTATGTGGCCCGATTATCAAATAACCCCCTATAGATAACCTTGCTGATGATTTGATTTTGCTTAATCTTTGACATTTTAGGTTGCTCTTTTCTCTTGAGAGGTTCAAATATGGTATTTTCATTTTCTTTAGGTTACTGGCATATTCATCTGTTTGGCTCTCTTAAAAGAAAGTGTAGAAACCACTTTCTGTATCCTTACTTGGATTGACATCTCCAACATAGGCAATTTCAATTTCCAAGCACTTGTGTGAAAAAGGAATGGAGGAATCGGTTGATTATCTTTTTCTTAAAATGTAAAGTGTCATCCAAATATGGTGGGAGTCTTTTTCCGAACAAAGCATCGGTTCCTCTGCAAGTAGAAAGCTACTCTGACAAATGCTCTTTTGTGCCATTCCATGATGCATTTGGAAAAGTGATAAATGCTCTTTTGTGCCATTCCATGATGCATTTGGAAAAGAAAAGGGAGAGGGCTTTTAGAGATACCATCTTCATCTCCTGCATTTTCAGGAGAAAAAGGAAGGCCATATGGGGAAAGAATCATATTCCCGCTTATGCATATGATTTTACTGTTAATGATTCATGATGGCTCCAAGGGATGGCCTGGGTGAAGGACCAAGCCTAAGTCCCGTGGGCCGCAGATTGTAAAACTTCGGCCAGTCTATCAATCAAAAGCCAAACCCCAAATTGCTAGGTGAAAGGCTAAATGACAATGACAAACACCGACAGCCGCAAACAAATCAGATGAGCTCCTCTTTTTTTGTGGCCAAAGCCATGGTTTCTGAGCATGGTTACTTTATTCCATTCTTTCCAAATCCTTGTTCAATTCTCAAGCTTTTCGCAATTCCCAATTCTAATGTTATGTAATCAATTGTATATTAAAAACTCTGCTCTAAAATCATTTAAACTCTTTTGGAATGTTGAGATCATATTAAACAGTCAAGAAGGAAGTTGCCTCTGTTGAGTTCGAGTTAGCGAGTTTTGGAACCATGATCACTGTAATAATATATTATTTTGAAACTAGTACTGATTCTGAATGTACCATTATTTCTCCAAGAGAAGTGAACCTTTGTGGTCCAAAAGTATGGAAACCTTCCCATGCACAAAGGTTTTGGACCATCCATTGGGTCCAGTCCACCCTTCTGCAGCTATGCAAATTTAACATAAACAGGATGGTACTAAAACATTCATGATTGGACTTATGTTCTACAGACCATCTTGTCCATCCATTTTGCAAACCAGTAACTAGACGGTTTTGATAATCCCATTGGGCTAAAGACATTCCAGACAGGCGATGTGGACACCAACAAGTCCATACACTTTGAAAGAAGACCCAAGACAAGAAATTCAGTCATAAGAGTACAAACTAGTCTCTTCCTCTCCCTATCAAGTTTGAAATAAGACCAAGAAAATAAAATAAGACCAAGACAATAAATTTTACAATTCTCTCTGTGTGATGGGCTTGGATGATAGGGCTGGCCTAACATTTAAGCCTGTCTATTAATCGGGCCAGGCTCAGTCCATGTATGAGAATTTTAGGCCCTGACGACCTGGCCCATTTAGGGTTTCAATGGCATTTTCAAGCTGTACGTGAACCGAGTTAGCTCGGTTAACTCGCTTGACTTGACTCGAAAAAGCTCGATTCGACTTGGTTCGAAAATGAGTTCAATCTGAGTCGAGCTGATTTTTAAAGCTCGAAAAATTTTCGAGTTAAGTTCGAGCTTGTCCAAGCTCGAATCGACTCGGATCAAACCTCAACTCGAATCAAACTTAAATCGAACTAGTTTGGTGACTCGGTTATTTTGATATTGATGTTGCTCACAAGTGTTTGATGAAATGACTCTACGAAGTGTTGTTTTAGGAGCATACATTCTCCGCAGGATTAGTTGGTAGTGAGGAAGGTATGGATATGAAACAAATCATTACAAAAAAATATATTACATGATAAAACTACACTTGTATCTTGATTTTGATGCTACCTACTAGCGAATTGTTGCTGCTGTTTTGCATATTGTGGGAAATTGAAGGTGCACTCCATGTGTTTGAGAAAATGCCATACATGCTTGAACTCGGCTGAGAAAATGCCATACATGCTTGAACTCGGCTCAAAGTGGCTCGAGCAGATAACCGAACCAAGCCGAGTCGATTTCGAACTGGGGTCAACTAGTGGTCGAGCCGAAACTCGATTCAACCAGGAGCAGATTAGGTGTTACCCTTATTGTGGGCCCAACCTGATGATTTGTTATATGTCAACGCTGTCCATCCGTTTTTCCCGACCATTTTAGTAGGTGGTCCCAAAAACTAACATATCCAAATCTCATGGTCGGAACACAATAGGAAACAGTGGTTATTGAAATCCCCTATTAAAAACATCCGGGGCACACCATAAGGCGATCCGTAATGTTTATTTGTCATCCAACAAATTGATAAGGTCAAACAGAAACGGATGAAGAGAAAATACAAATATCAGATTGATCCAACGCTTTTGTGGTCTATGAAATGTTTTTAATGGTAATTCACCACTTTTTCCAGTGGTGTGGTCCACAAGACACTAAATCTGCTTAAATTTTGGTTTAACATCCTAAAATGAGCTGACAAAATAGATGGGCGGCATGGATATACAAAAAATTTATCAAGGTAGGCCCCATACTTTAACGGTAACACCCACTAAATTGTTACTCGGGTAACAGCTAATCTGCTCCAGTGCTATAGAGTAATGAGTAAAGTTTGTGAGGCCACGGTGATGTATGTGCCTTATCCACACCTTTTATCAGCTCATTTTAGACAATAAGCCCAAAATTGAAGTATATACAAAGCTCAAGTGGACCGCACCATAGGAAACAGTGGGGATAATGACGTCCACCGTTGAAACCTTACTAGGGCCCACGGTGATGTTTATTTAAGTTTTCAATGGTAGGCTTTCAATTCCGACTGTATCCTGTGGTGTGGTCCACTTCAATTTTGGATATGTTTCAATTTTGGACCCGTCCCCTAAAATAAGGAGATAAAATGGATGGACAGCATGGATGAGATATATACATCACGGTGGGCTCCACAGAGTTTACTCAGTATGCTACGCAATCTGGCTCCCATCAATGAACAGCCCAGATCATCCACAGGTAGGTGATTAGACTCGAGCTCCGGCGGCGAATTATTATTATGCTCCGGGCTTGGGCCTATTTCGTTTGGCCCATCACCGTCCCTGACTAACTTTGGCTTATGTTTTCCTCTATGGGCCGGCCTTTACAGACCACGGCCCGGCCCGTTGAGAACCGTAATTGCCGGAGTTGTCTTCTTGGCTGAATATCAATGGTTGGTTGTAACTAGATCTTTGCTTAGCGCACACGCGTGTGGAATAAAATTCATGTACGTGCCATATCTGCCAGCAAAGCAAGATAGGTCCTTGATCCAATCCGTCCATAATTTTAAAAAAAAACTACTATATTGATGCTGTACCCCAAGAATCAATTCGATCCACTAGCCATAAGGGCCACATTTTGCAAAACAAATGTACAGCTCTCAAAAACTTGCCTTAAGTTTTTTAACCCATCCTTCCAATACTGGGGCCCACATACTGACCGTACCAGATCTAGTTTGGGAAAATCAGCCTGATGAACGAATTGGATCTCACACTTATCAGCCATACTGGCACAAGTGGGGCATGTACATGAACTCTAGTGCGCACGCGTGTGTGCTTAATAAAGCTTATGTAACGACGCACCTTTTCTTCAAATGGGCCCTTAATCAAAACAAATGATATTGCTTTCGATTCGATAGAAAATAAAAATAATAAAAAAAAAAGGTTACGTAAAAGTGAGTGGTACCAAAATTCCATGTGGATTCGCACTATAACCGTACGATGGTGGGCCTCCATGACGAGGTTGTGTGGACACGAAGCTGTGTCTGGTACGCATGAACAGACAAATCCATCCGTGCACTTGCAATCCAATCACTTTACGTGTAGCTTGAACTTGTAACCCACGTAAAAAGAAATCCAAACGACTTGTAGCCATTTTTAGGCATGTTGTTGGATGTGACTGGTGGGGTCACTTATGGGCAACTATTAGTGGGTGGGTACTATACAACTTTTCCTTCGAATCTCTTTTATGATGTAAATCATCTTTTTACAATATTAAATTAATTAATATTTGAATTTAAACATGAATTTTAAATAAAATAGGAAGGATTAATTCAAACTTTTTAATTGAGATCCATATGCTATGGCTTGAATTTATTTGATTTCTTAAGGCCTTTTGGAAACTGATGGATACCTTTACTCTAATAGAAAAAGGAATGATATTTGGGATACCAATAGTTTAATAGAAAAGTAAATGACATTGAGAGCACTGGTTATAACTAGGAACTTTACGATGCGTAAGTCACGTAGATGAATCTAAAATAGGTATGAATAAAATCAAAATCTTTGTACATACATTTTTTTCTTTAAGTAGGGTGATGTATTTATAAGTTTTCTAAAGAGCTTATATATCGAACTAAATTTGTGAGGTACACTTTTAGAGTTAGAATTTATTCTCGAGTATATGTATGTTGTTATACACACGATCGGCATATAAGGTAGAAGTCGGTATTCATGGTTGAGGTTCATCGATAAATCTTATCATTGAGGTTGGTTGACCGATTCAGTTTGATAACTGAGTTTTCTTGCTCAACTTAACTTTCTTGGTAGTAAGCATTTTGATAATTCAAGGAGTTTGCGCCGATAACTCCCTGACACGTCTCATGGAGGTGACTTTTGTAGCAGTTAAGCATACCTTTAATATTTAAACGTCCATCTTCGACTTTTGCAACGGATCATGAGATCGTGTAAGACCGTCTTTCACATGCAACGGCCACATCACGTGCATGGACCGAGATGCTTCCTTTTGTTTAGGACCGTCCGATTGTGAAATACCGTTTCCATTTCTTATCTCGTTTCTTTACGAAAGTGCGTGGGTTAACTGACTGCGATTTTGACACCCACCATAGCATTTTCGAAGAAAGTGTCTACCCCATTTACACGTGGCAAACGTGTGTCTCAACTAGGACTATGGGTTTGGTAGCTCATCCATTGTTGGGTGGTAGGTGAAAAACTTACAATCAATTTTCTCGCCCTCCATTTTCAGACCATTGATCCGACGGATGGTACCGTCTGATCCCCTCACCTTTCTATCTAAGGCACCATCTACATGATGGCCCACGAAAGTAACGGTCCTGATCTCCATATTGAAGTTTGGTATGCACAGAAAGATGTTTTAGTGCACTCATTTCATACAGCTCGGCACCTTTTTAATATTATTTTGCTTTTAGTCATCCTTACTTTGTAAAAAGGTACCATTCAACGTAGTGCTTGAAGAATCTCATGGATTAGACTTAAAGGGATCGGATTCGGTTCAAATCAGGACCAACACCCAGTTTAGTCAGGCCGTGAACGTGGGGCCCACCTCAACGTATATCCATGCTGTTAATACGTTTTTCCAGCCCATTTTAAGGCATGGGCTAAAAAATGAGGCAGATCTAAATCTCAGGTGAACCACACCATAAGGAACATTGGTGATTGATCCAAAACTTCCATGGCCCACAGGAAATTTATAATGGTTAATCACCACTATTTCCTGTTGTGTGGTCCACCTGAGATTTTGATTTGCTTGTTAATCACTACTATTTCCTGTTGTATGGTCCACCTGAGATTTTGATCTGCTTTATGTTTGAGCCATGCCTAAAATGACATGAAAAAATTGGATGAACTACGTGGATATACAACACATACAGCAAGGTTGGCCGAACTCGGTGTTAGCCCGAGCTGACCGAATTCGCTCCTATTTTGATTAGGCCGTCTTTAACTGCATACTCTTTCATTACGTACTAACCAGTGGGGTTCATAGTTTCTTAATCTACACCGTTGGTCTGTCGTGTCCCACGGTGGATGGGCAATGGTCCAAACGGTTTGCACATTAAAATGTAATAGAACTCTTTTCACCTGAATGTAGACCATTGTTGTATTTTATTTTATTTTTGGACCGTATGTTTGTGGGGACGAAAATCAAAAGGTTTGAGCGTCCAATCAAGTAGATTTTATATGGGTGTCCCAGCCGCCTTCATGCCCACTAAACCAACGGCCTGGATTTATGAACCATCGAGCCCACTTGTCAAAGCTAGGTACAACCCTATACTATGCAGTGCTCCGGATCGAGGATCCTATAACGCTTGTGGGGGGTATTGATTCCATGAATTCCACTCCACCAGATGTATTTGGCCAGTCTAATCAAACAATACGCACCGTCTATCAAATCCAACATGCATTTCATGTGCTACCATGAAAAAAGCTAACCCAATCAGGTTACCATGAAAAAAGCTCCCATTCATGGCTTAAAGAGAAAGAAAAAGGAGAAAAGAAGATGCATCTTATGGATGGATTTTATTATTATTATTGGAGCCGCCTGATTTTAATATACTTTCCCATGAAATGAATGCTGGCCCCAATGGACGGCTTTGATTAACTGATCAAATATGTCCTAACCCTATTTAGATTGAGTTCGAGTATTTTATGGAAATATCCGTGGGGCCTACTACAGTGTTTCCTGCGGGATCCAATCTGTCCATCTGTTCCTCGGGAGTGGATTGGATACTGAGCGCTTTAGGGACGCGGATTTCCTGCGAAAGCCTTTCGCAGGAAGTTCCTGCGCAAAAATGCTGTGTGGGGCCCACCATCATGTTTTTGGGAAATATGCTCCGTTCATCCGTTTGGTGAGCTCATTTTAGGAAAATTGACCAAAAACAAAGTGGATCCAAAACTAAAGTGGGCCACACGTGAGGTAAAGAAATACCTACCGTTGAAAGCTTCCTGGGCTCCACCTTGATGTTTATACGCCATCCAAACCGTTTATAAGGTTATTAACACAAGGATGAAGTGCAAATACAAAAAATTTAGCCTGAAACAAAGCTTTTATGGTCATAAGAATGCTTAAACGGTTCTAACTGAATCCCTACTGTTTCCTCTCGTGTGGCCGACTTGAGTCTTGGATCCACCTCGTTTTTTGTAGCTTGTACTAAAATTATCTTGCAAAAAGGATGAACGGAGTATATTTCCCAAAAACAATGGTGGTGGCCCCACCCAGCATCCTTGCGCAGGAACTTGAAATCCGCGTCCGCGCTTTAGTAGCCAAAGGGCTACTGAAGTGACGTGGCAAAATGTTATTGGTTGAATAACAATAGATTGTTTCTCGCAATGAATGCTCGTTCACCGTAGTTTTATTATCCTCTGTTTCGGCCACAAATAGATAAGGTATCAGAGTATGATGATCCATACTCCTGCATGTAGAAATTGTTATCACAGGTTACATAAGTAACTCATCAAAATCCATCCAATTAGTGGGTCCCACAATAGATGGGCCATAACCCAAGTCAGATACTAAATAAAGGATTCTAACTAGATCATTGGTGTGAATTCAAAAGATAGTTGAAAAACAAAAGTAATCAATTTTCCATGTGTAAAATGGGTCCCACCATCTGGGGTTTAATTTGAGAAACAAGTATGGCACGTGCACCATGTTTCAATGGGTCCCACAATCTGGGGTTTAATTTGAGAATTGGGTCCCACAATCTGGGGTTTAATTTGAGAAACTGGCATCCTATAGCTTCCACATGGAAGCCTTGCCATGGTCAGAATTTATTGTCTGTAGTCAGTTAACTGGAAAGGGATTGGCTACTCCCACTGCCACCACCCAATGGCTAGTGTTTGGTGCTCTATGGGCCCCACCATGATGCATGTGTTTCATCCATGCTGTCCATCTATTTTTATAGGTCATTTTACGGTATTACACAAAAAATGAGGTATATCCAAATCTCAATTGGACCACATTACAGGAAACAGTGTTGAATGAACGTCGACCATTAAAAACTTTTTTAGGGCCATGAAAGTATTGGATGAAGCTGATCTTTTTTGTTTCCCTTCATCTGGGTATTTATAACCTAATCAACAGATTGGATGTCTGATAAACAGTACAGTGGGCCTTAGGAGGATTTAAATGATGGATATCCAATCACTATTATTCTCCTGTGGGTGGTCCACCTAAGATTGATATCTCTCTTATTTTCATGATAAAGCCCCAAAATGATCTTTAAAAAGGGATGAATAGAATGAATGAAACACATACATCATGGAGGGGCCCAGAGCACCGACCACCAGCCACGGCGCTGGTGTCAGGGGGAGTAGCCAATCCGTTTCCCAGTTAAGTAAAGTGGATGCCCATTTCATGGGAAAGCCTTTCACGAAGGCGGAACGGCAGTGAAGGCTAAAGGAACGGCAGTGAAGGAGCATTCATTGCAAGAAACAGTCCATTGGTATTCAACCAGTGACATTTCAATGTCACTTCCGTTCAGTATCCAATCCGCTCCCCTGTTCCTCGAGTCGTCTAGGGATGTTATCTAAAAAATGAGGTGTAACTAAAACCCAAGGTGACTACACCACAAGAAACATTAGGGCATGCTTGGGAGCGTACATTTGAAACCCCCTAGGTTTGAAACCCACTGAGAATCAACTTCAAACCAAAAAGTAGTTATTCATAGTATGTTTGCAGGGGGTCTGTACCCTTGCCCGGGTGGTAGACTCTCTGGGGTTTCAACTCCTAGTCAAGGGTTCGAGTACCCATAGGTGGTGGCATGAGTGTGTAGGGTGTGTGTGCGTGTGTAAAAAATAAAAAATGGTATGTTTGCAGAGGTTTGAATTTTATTATTAAACTAACTTTAATATCTTTAATTAATGAACTGATGTAATTTTTGACACAATGGTTGTAATAAACTCGTTAAAATATATACTTTGCCAAAACAATGACGAAATTTCAAGTCTGGGATGGGCCACAAGCACAAGATTATGTTCAAGTGACTAACCATCTATTTTTAACCAATATCATTAGTAGGCCATGTGTCCAATAAATTAATAGTTTAGTGATACAAATGTTACACATGCAACTATAAGAATGATTTTAGATGTAAGACCTTGGATTTCAAACCCCTTGATTGAGGGGATTTGAAACCCTAAATTTTTTACGACTCCACAAGGTGCTCTGTGTTTAATGATGTTTGTTAAAATGGTGAATGGCTTTATAAACTTTATTTTGTAAAATTGTTCGCTATAAAAATTTTCTCCATTGATGATATATAAACCAACTTTTAACATCTGACACTTCTTTAAGCCCACCATAATTTATATGTTAGATTCATATGGTCCATCAAATTTTCTCTATCATTTCATAGCATTATCCAAGACGAGCGTCACATCAAAAGCTCAAGCCAACCCCACTACAGAATGTAGGGAAAATGGAAGGACAACTTTTAAAACCTTCTTCAGGTCCACCTTAAAGCTTATTTTCAGTTTAACCTATCCATATGGTCACACAAATCTGGATGAAAGAAAAACACAAAAGCCAGCTTGATTAGAACCTTCTCTGGCCATAAGAAGGTTTTAAGGTAGCCACTCAATTTCCACTGTTTCTTACCATGTGGCCTACTTGAGTCTTAGATTTGCACTTTTTTTCTTATTTTTTTAAAATGATACGAGAAAAAAAAAAATGTAGCGCGGGGATAAAACATATTCATCATGGTAGGCCGAGCAGAACAGGGGCCAATGTCGACGGAGGACCCGCCGCTTTCTCCGCCTCTTGGAAGACTGTCTGCTCTAGCTAGGTAATACGCAATCCTCCCTCGATTTGGGGGAGCGGATTAAGTGAGACCTGTATCCTCGGGACCCTGATTTTGGGGCCAATGAGATGCATGTGACTACATCCACACCGTACATCCATATTAAAAGCTCATTTTAAGGCATGATCCAAAAAATGAAACAGCTCCAAGTCTTAGATGGACCATAGTACAGGAAACAGTGGGGATTGGCCATTAAAAACTTCTTGTGGGCCATAAAAGCTTTGTATCAAGATGATATTTTGTGGCCTCTTCATCTAGGTGTTTGTGATCATATCTACAGGTTGGATGGCAAACAAATATATCCGTGGAATTCAGTGTCAACTTCATTTTTTTAAATAATACCCTAAAATGAACTTTCGAAATAATATTCTAACGTGGAGCGGTTGTACTGACATGGGTGTGTACTAACAAGCTGACCCCCCCCCCCCCCGCCCAAAAAAAAAAAAAAAACTTTTGAAATAATTAGATGGTATGAATTTAAGGTACACATATATGTAAGCCAGACAGTAAGGTCCCACTCACGCAAGTGGGTGCCGGGTCTCATCAATCCGCTCTAAATTTGGGGCAGGAGAGTTTCTGGACACCATTTTCCATAAACTTTATGCATTGGATGTTAGGCAGGGCACACCGCGATATTTGTGAGAAATCTACGTTCTTCATGCATTTTGGGAGCTCGATTTAGACATGATAAAAATTAAAAAGAAAGAAAGAATTAAAAAACGAAAAAAAAAAGTGAAGATATCAAAAAGAGAGGAAACAGTAAAGATTTAGCGACCAGCATTGAAACTTTATTACGGCTGTAACAGTTTTATATCATCCAAGATTTTTGTCTTTTCACTTTGTCTCCGTTTAATGACATTATAAAAAGTTTGAATGGCACCTAAGCATCAAGGTGGAGCTTAAGAAGGTTTTAACCATAAGCATTTTCTTTCTCCAATTTTTCTTCTTATGTGGCCCACTTGAGTTCTAGATCCATCTCATTTATAAAGAAATTCATGAAATTTTTAATAGTATAAATTCAATCACAATTATTTTATAGAGGCAAATGTGTCAAATAAACATATTTAAAATGATTCCAACATTAGTGAACAAACCGGTTACTCTGGATTCCTAATAGGTTTTTTGACTCAAACCTCAAATTCAGACAGTCGCATTGAAGTTTTGAACATCCTTTCATCTCAGTGGAATCACTTGGGAAGGCATTTGATGGCATATAAACAATATCGTGGTGGCCCCAATAACAGTTCAACGGTGTGCACTCAATCCTAGAAAACAGATGGACGTGTAACAAATGGTTAAACGCAGCGAGCGCAGCTTAAGTGGATCCGGGGATCCACTGAGGTTGGCGGATCCCTGATAGTGGCCAACCATGATGTATGTGACTTAAATCCACACCTTCCATCCATTTTTCATTGCCCAATTTAAAGAATGATCCCCAAAACGAAGCATATCCAAACCTTAGATTGACAGTTAAAAACTTCTTGTGGGCCACAAGTTTTGGATAAGCTGATATTTGTGTGGTCCTTTCACCCCAGTCGTGTGGCGTCATCAACATGTTAGATGAAAAATAAACATTAAGATCCTAAAGTCTAACTTTTATAATCAAACTATAAACAGTAAAAATGAAATTAAAACAGAATTCGACATTCCATCGGATCAAATTTGACAAATTCGGCACTCATAATCCGGTGCAGTGGAGCTGTGTTCTTACCCAAAATCATATAGGGTACGTCCGATGCCTCATCTCGATTTGTGAGATATATCCGTTTTAAGTTCTGACGGTCTAGATCATCTTCGTCTTTGATCGGGCTTTTTTGGTCCATCTCAGCTATGAAATTATCTACAATCCACTCTACATCATAGTCCCAAGAAAATTTTAATGGTGGGTATTCAATCACCACTGTTTCTTGTGGTGTGGTCCATCCAAGATTTAGATCTTTCTCGTTTTTGGGTCTTGCCTTAAAATGAGATTTCAAAAAGGATGAACGGCGTAGATGTAAGGCATATATACCACGGTCGGCTCACGGTCAGAAATCCACCCAGAAAGCCACGCACACACGCAACTACGTCCGTATTTTATAGTTGTCGTAGTCACCCATCCTCCACGACGTCGGTGCTGGAAAGCTCTGTGAACCTTACCATAATGTATCCACGCCGTTCATCCATCTGCCACCTCATTGTGGAATAAATGCCCCACAACCACAATAAGCAAATCCAAACCTAAGGTCGACTATACCACAATAAATAGTGGGTTTTAATGGCTACCATTAAAAACTTCGTATAATGTTTATTTGTCATTTACCCTATTGATTAGAATTAGATAAATCTAAAATCTAAATACCAGCTTAATCAAAACTCTTGTTTCCTATAAGTTTTTAATGGTGAGCATTCAATAACCACTGTTTCCATGGTGTGGTCCCCACATGAGATTCGGATCAGCCTCATTATTGAGCTCATACCCTAAAATGAACTGAAAAAACGGATGAACGGCGTGGATAAAATACATACATCATTGTGGCGTCCACAGAGTTTTTGAGCACTTACATCCGTACTAGAGAGTCACCGCCAAATCCGATTCCGTATTTTATGCCACACGTCATCAGTTTTTCAGTAGAAGATGACAACATCTTCGAGTAGGTTTTATTTATTTATTTATTTCACTGTTTTGTCTCTCCACTGATGCAAAGGTTGCATAAAGCCAAAGGCTGTGTACACATATGAAAGCTGCCCGTATGGCCCACCTCATTCAGAATACTAAAAGAAATATCCACCGTACCTTTCAAAATCCTCTTTTTCATCTGACCAGCGTATGAGCAGTGTACTCTGGTTTCAGTCCTACGCGTGGGGCGGGGCACGGCTTCGGTGGATCCGCTGATACACCAATGTGGGTGGATCTTTGAGTGTGGAACCCACCTTGATCTATATGGATTAAATCTATGCCGTCCATCCGTTTTTCAAGACCATTGTAGGGGATTCTGAAAAAATGTATCCGATTCAAATCTCATGTGGACCACACAACTGGAAAAAGTGGTTATTGACCGTTAAAAACTGATTCATGGAAAATAGAGTTTTGGATTGAGCTGATATTTGTGTGGTACCTTCATTCACGTCTCTGTGACCTTATCAATAGGTTGAATGGTAAATAAAGATTACAGTGGATCCTATGAATATTTCAATGGTGGACGTTCAATCACCATGTTTTCCTGTGATGTAGTCCACTGTCTCTTTTTTCAGGTTCATTGTATGAATTAATGATCCAAAATGGATGGACGGTGCGGATAAATTATATACATCATCGTGGGACCCACACCGCACCGTCTAGTAGCGAGGTCGCTGCTGTCAGTGTCATTACACAATCCGTCCGGCTATGAGTCGGGATCATCTGTTACCTGGTCAACGGGGATTTCCTGTTACCCAAATGGATTGGCGTCCGAAGCTTTTTTTTTTTTTTTTTCTTTCTATTTTTTTAGTGAGTGGTGACGTGGACCAATGAAGATTAGGGTATCAGGAAATCTCTGTTGACCAGATAACAGAGGATCCGGACTCGCCGGCTATATACCATGTACCGGATCTTCGGCTGAAAGCGGACTGAGTACACAGTTACTCGGTACTTTATAGCTTACTGAGTAAACTCTGTGGGGCCTCAACGTAAGTGTGACCTATCCACGCCGTCCATCCGTTTTATCAGCTCATTTTAGTGCCTGGTATAAAAATTAAAGAATATCCAAAGCTCAAGTGGAGAACACCACTCGAAACAGTGGGGATAATAACGTCCACCCTTGAAACCTTCAAGGGCCCACAATGATGTTTATTTGTCATCCAAACTGTTCATAAGGTCAAAAAGATATTGATGAAGGAAAAACAGAAATATCAGCTTGATTCATAACTTCTGTGGCCCCCAAGAAGTTTTGATCGGCAGGTGTCCAATATAGACTGTTCCTTATAGTGTGGCCCACTTTAGATTTTTATATGCTTCAATTTTATTCTTATGCACTAAAATGAGCTGGTGAAGTGGATGGACAGTATGGATAAGGCACATGCATCACAGTGGGGCCCACAGAGTTTACTCGGTACGGAATCGGCTTCCCTTTAGCTACGCTATCTCATCTCTACAAGTGGACGCTACTTGTCTGGTACTCGGCTACGTAGAAGGCCTCTATACTCGAGACTTGAGTTTTCACGAGTGGGGACCAAAGGTTACTCCGATGGGTTCCTACGTGAAATCGGGATGCCGTAGAAGTCTCGACGTTGAAAGATCTTTATAGCAATCCGCTGGCTTATTTTTCTTTTTCTCTTTCTTGGAATCGAAAGGATGTATCAAGTCCAACCAGTTGTAACATAATTGATGGTACGCTCAGGTAATAACTTACAATCTATTTAGTGAATGCGAAATTCAGTCCTTCCAATTGGTTGTACCCACCATTATGGTTACCTAGTTCAAAAATTAGACATGTATACTGATCAGGTGAGCTACACCATAGAAAAGAATGTCTATCCATTGATAAATAAAAAATATGTGTGGTCCACTACATCAGTAAAAGAGTCTTATTTTTTATGATGGAAATATTTACGCTGGGTCTAACTCATTGGACGGACTGGATTTTATATGTAAATGAAAGGTTGGAAGTTATAGGCTGGGTGGACCATAACTTGCGGGCCAAATGGTTGGATTTAAGACATTCCCGATGGAGTCCGTCGTATTCGCACTAACAAGAGTGTTCAACTGCGACTCGGTGGTCCTGTTAAATCTAGATCATTGATTCGTGGGCCCCACTTGTCTATTTGGATCAATGAGCGTTGAGATCGTACCATCGACGCCATTGCTTGGTGAGTCGGAACGTTGTTCTAATGAGGCTAAAGTCGACAAAGGATACCCAACTTTGGCCTTATTTAGGGGTGCACATATGTCCGTTTGGTCCGATTATGAGTGAAATTAGAGTCGAACCGTTCCAAATGATTCCACCAAAAATCGGAACTCCAAATGGACCATTAGCACTAGAACCGAACCGGAGTGGGTCCGTTATTCTACGGTTCGGGTGAGAGAGAGAACTAGGGAGCATGATAGAGAGAGATAACCAGGGAGAGAGAAATCCAGGCGACAAGTGAGAGAGAGGGGCGTCGGGCGGTGGCAGGTGGGCGGAAAGTGTGAAAGGGAGAAGAATGGATGGGGACAGCAGCAACGCTACAGCAGAGGCGATGTGAAGACCGAAGAAAATAAAAATTCAGGGACTTAGATTTTTTTTTTTTTTAATATATGGACTAATTCCTAGCATGGTTATAAGGTTCGGATCCACGGTTCAGTTCTTCAGTTCAGTTCGATTGCTTTAATTCTAGGCACTCTCAAATTGAGGATCGAACCGAACAAATCGGTTCTTTTAATTTTTAGAGCCGGAATTAGAACCAGTGCACTTTGGAACCGGTTCCATGTGCACCCTGACTGCCAGTAGCCACTACAGTGCACTGGTTCAGTTTACGAGACCATCAAGTTTGCCTAGGTGGTCGGTTCAGTTTACGACAGACTGCATACTGACTGCCAGTAGCCACTACAGTGCTCTGTGTGCCTATCATGATGTATGCATTCTATCCATACCATCCATTCATTTTTACAACTCATTGTAGGGCATGATCCTAAAATTGAGATAGATCATATCTCAGGTGGACCACACCACATAAAACTGTAGTTAATCGATGCCGCTCACCATTAAAAGCTTCTCGGGGCCACAAAAGCTTTGGATCAGGCTGATATTCGCGTTATCCTTTTATCCATGTCTGTATGACCTAATCAACAGATTTGATGGAAAATAAAAGTTACAGTGGGCCCTAGGACGTTTTTAATGGTGGCCGTTCAATTAATTTTCCTATGGTATGGTCCACCTGCGATTTGGATCTGCATCATTTTTGCCCTAAAATGAATCAAAAAACGTATGTACTGCGTGGATAAAACACCTATATCAGGGTGGGCCACAGTCTCCATTTTTTGACCCTTTTTTTCTTTGAATATGGACTGTCGGTGTATTTTATAAACCATCTGTTTCCAGGAAACTAACGTTTGTTTGAATCGATTCTTCAGGGGGGATTTTTAGGTGCATTGGCCATCAGGCCAGTGGTCTGGATGACAAGACAGAGGGCCCACTCGTACAAAGTCAATGGTGAGGCTTCTGTAAGGGTGAGTTATTTGAACTCTGAAAGTGTGACCTGGTTAATAAGCAGGCATCGTGAACCGTAGATGTAGCATGCATTTAACTAAAATCAAACCGTCTAATTTACGGACCCGCTATAGATAAGTCATCATCTAATTATCAGATCGATTGAATGATATTCTACTCTCATTAATGGACATTTGTCTTGTTGAATTCAGGCCATTGACTATTTTTCATACTGACTGTCCATTACATTAATCAGATCAGAATTACATTAATAAGATCAGAGTAGTTTTAAGTTTAAGAGCCATCTAAATAGAATCCAGCGGTTTGGACGGTTTAGTTTAAGTGACCTATGTGCACATTTGGAATTTCTTAAGGCCTGCTTACCAAGCAACACTCACTGTGAGAGTATCAAAGTTTGGTAGCGATCCCAAGTGGGGTGGGCTAACAGTGAAGTGTGAACTTACGGAGGGGTGTGCTAACAAGTTAACAGAAAAGTGTATATATATATATATAGGAAAAGGTACTATGCGCTCGACCTCACAATTAGCTCCCTGAGGTCGAGCTGTGTGGGTCCCACCGTGATGCGTGTCAACCATTAACACGGTGCATTTCATGGGTCCCCTCTAAATTATGGGATATCCCAAAAAGCAACCGTATATGGAATTCAAGTGGGCCATTCCATCTAAAATCATGTGAAGACATGCCAAAAATATATAAAAGCACTTTGTGAGGCCCACCTGAGTTTTGAATGCTGCTGAAACTTGGTCTGAACCTTCATACAAGTGGGACACATATAATGGATGGGCTGGATTTGCAAAACACATTTCAGTGGGCCCAAAAAATGATTATGAATGTTTTAATGGTGCACGGCCCCTCCCCGCTTCTGTATGTGGTGTGGCCCACAAAAGTAACGTATTGACTTGATTTTTGAGAACTAGGCCCACGATGGAACGGTGCATCTGACTGATGGGGTAGATGTTCGAAAGAATCACGGTGGCGCCCACACAGCTCGACCTCATGAGACGGTCCCATCAGCTCGAGCACATAGTACCTTTTCCATATATATATATATATATCAAAGTTTCTCCTATTAAGATTGATTTGCTACTTGGGTAGAGTGTGATACTTCATATGCAGGCACCTAGAAATTGTATACATGTCATCCACCGACTCAAATCAAACCGTTCAAGTTGCAGGACCCCACTAAATAGGTCAAAGTTCCAATATAAAATTAATTGAACAATCCTAGCCTCTGATCAATGGACATATCTTCCGCCCGTTGAATATTGTCCATTTCAACCATCCACACTTTTATGTCACGCATGCAAATTATCGGTGACTGTGTATTAATTACCACACTCTTCAAGAGTATCAAATTCCATACCTTCCGGTAGATACTAGATAGAGGCGTCTCTAGCCCGGAACGGGCAGTTATGTGGGTAGGCCAACCGCAATGTATCTCTTTAGCTGTACATTCCTTCTTTTTTCAGGTCATTTTAAGCATGAATAATAATAATAATAATAAATGATAGATCCAACGCTCAGGTGGACCTTATTAAATATCATTTGCATTAAATACAAGAGTCAAATGTGGTGTGGTACATTTGAGCGCTGGATCTATCTCATTTTTGTGCTTATGTCTTAAAATGATCTAAAAAAATGGATGGACGGAATGGATAAACAGATACATCACGGTGGGCCCGCCCACAGAACTGACCGTTCGGGGCTAGAGACGTCGGGGGTAGGACGCAATCCGCGTCGTAGATAGAGACAGTTCTAGTTTGGTAGTTTGGGAGACCAGCAAATTAGTAGTCCCTATGTTCCCAACGGTGGAAATTGGGGCGCAGAAGATGCCTCTTGTCATTGGAAGATAGAATGGGTCCCACTCATATATTAACACTTGGATCCAATTGAAGAGTCTGGATCTAATAATGGAAGGGTGGAGAGATCAAATGATTTGGTGGTCCGGAGGATTGCCGAACCTGATCATCTTTCAGATAAAAAAGCTACACACCCATCTTACATCGTATTGATTGGCCTGCCTCCTTCATTGATCTGGACGGTTGAATAGGAGTGACGATCATTGAACGGTTTGATTTTTATTTCTTTTTGGCATTGAACGTGGGTTGCTTCTTATAATCGTTTCTAACCATTGGTTTGCAAGGTCTTAGTTGGACTGTCAAGATCTATCCTTTTAGGGCCATGACTGTGTGGGGCCCACCAACTGGATGGCGCAGACTCGTGAGGTTGCTACACCCACGTGTGCCTCCATAGGTTAATATGGTGAAGCCTCTGCGCTTATCACATCGCACTTGTGCAAGATTAGAGGAACTTATCAGGAAGCCCACCTTACATGTGCCAGACCAGAAATCAGGCTGGCAAGAACAAATGCAGAAACGAGCAATTCACATTCAGCAAAGGCCCACTAGATGAGTGGATTGGAATGTTTTAGGCCTGAACAGTAAGCGGCTCTGATCTCGCACGTGGGCTCCTTTGCTACATTTGGCATTCATGAATTGAGAGAATACCCGTCTCATTCTTCGAAATATCCAATAACATACGTGCACTTGTGGATGAAGATCACTCACGAATCTATAATAGTCACAAAAATAGAATGATTTCTGCAACAAAAGAGATCCGAGCCGTCCGCCCGACTGTCTAAAGAACGTACACAATATAACATCAAGCTAATCTGCTCATCAGGTTTATCCCAGGTGTACCAACGGATGGATGGCTGAAAAATGATAGACGGTCCAAATTAACATATCTGATGAACAAAGCAGCCCGTAATTTAGGCATGGCAGATAGTATTATGAGGCCTGCCTGTTGAACGGCTCAGATATTTTACACATCTGCTGAAGTTAGGATGCATAATCACCCTAACTTGTGTCCTCTCGGCCTACCGTCTGTGCCCATCCTTGGATACCCATTTTAGGATTTTTTATGTCTATGGCCTTAAGGTATAATGGAATCATGATTTTGGCATTACTTATTAAACCTTAGTTTTATTGTCCTAAAAACACTCTTTACATTTTTTTTCCCAGGATAACCCCTGCCTATTATACTCCCACCATTTATATCCAAGCCAAAAAAACAAAAAAACTTCTACATCAAAGCGTGTGGCCGAAAATCTACTCGTTTTCCACCCAGAGAGTGTATTGAGCTATGCTTCATCGGATATTGCCTTAGTCCCTCGTAGTGTATGGTGGAGCTTCATATAGCTACCAACCATCGTGAAAGTTTGGATCTTGTGTGATCCCTTGTCATGGAAAAATAAAGAAGAAAGGAAGAAAATGTTAAATGGCTTTCTTGTAGCAGGGCCGACCATGAGAACCCATCTGATATCTTATGTTGGACTCACTAACTTGTCGTGAAGCAAATCCAACCCACCAACATGAAATGAGTTTCAATTTCATGTCATCTGACCAAGTTTGAGGGAAAAAGTCATCACAGATGGACCACAACGGAGAAAATAATTCAGAATTAACGAACAACATTAATGCCATTGTGGACCACAAAAAGCTTCTCTTTAAAAATTGAAAAATATCTTTTTATATTTCACAGTTGTATGATTAAAATGAACGGATTAAACCAACCAAGGATGAACTCATTCATGGTTTACGTAACGTCTCGAATTTTTGATAATTTGGATTTAAAAAATCCTGGAATTTTTTTTGCTAGAATTGACTCATTTTATCACTTGCTGACTTTTAACACTCGATCTTAATATATATAGGTGTTACTAATAAAGAACTGTATAAATTCAATTAATTAACCATAAGAAATTAATGAATATGCTCGATCACCAATATCTTAGGCCTAACCTTGTGATTTATTTATTTATGATTAAGATCTAATCAACCTATTATCGACTAATCAAGACAATTGTAACTAAATGAAGATTTACCTAAAGACAAGACAACTCAGGTTAAATTTTGATTAACAAACCAAACTGACCCAGTTACTCTATCAGCCTAAGAACCAATGATTTAGGGTGATTAGGATCGAATCATTATTTTGTTAATTACAAATATGCTACATTATGAACTTAGCTAATTCAAACCCTAAACTTCACGTTCGAGAAATATCACTACTTAATTCATTCCAAAAATGTTCAAATTAACTAAACAAGCTTTGAATAGTTCGTTAATAGGCTATTAAACCCGAAACTATAGAAAGACAATTGTCTTAGCAAACTTGACGTTCATTGTGGGACATCGACCTGAGATCGCATATCAAATTATTCAACTTATACTCTTAAGGCAAGTGCATGAGATGTGCAAATACCCTTAGGATTTGTCAAAAACTTAAATTAATTTTCTTTATCTATTCTTTGCCAAAGACGTGGTATTCGGGTCGTTAGATTGTGACCACATTAAGGACACTAACCTAAATTAATATCTTACACATATTCATATAGCCACGAACTTAATTGATGATCGATAACTATCAAACTAACTTTTGATCATGGTCACCGATCATCGCATCCGAACCGTGGGGCAATTAAAGTCTTATATAAATCATCACTAGGGTTAGCTATCCCACGACATAGATTGACCCGTACACTTTTATATGGGCCCTAAAAGTTATAATTAACCCCAAATATGGTTATATGACCAAAAACCTAGCCCTTACGGCCAAAAACGGTACTCTGGCACTATAAATGCATCCCATTTAGGCTCCTCCCCTCAAAATCTGAATTTACTAGTTTTTAGAAAAAGAGAAAGAGAAAGAGTGAGAAGAGGGATTAAAGTAAGAGATGAGAATATTGGTGCTTCATTTAAATGATTCTCTTCAATCAAAGCTCTAGTCGCTATCAAATCCTCCATTAAATAACTTTTTATCGACGATTGGAGGTAAGAAATGCTTCTTATCTTTCGATTAAACTACTTAGGGTTAGATTTAAGCATGATGAGGTCACACGAAACCCTATTAAGTGCATACCATTTTTCTAGGTTTCTTTTTATCAGTTCTTGATAGTACTAGATAATGATTTTGGTTGTTTATAATATTCATATGATATTTATGCTTGAATTATTTTATTATTGTAACTTAATGTTATATATTATTGGTAATCAACATGTTCGATGAAATGCTTGAACAATATAAAATTCCTACTGTTAGGACTGTTATGCTATTTGATAAGCGTTATTGATATATGTGGTTTTGTTTTAATATTCATTAGTTGGTGCCGACTCACAAATGTGTTTAATTCATACACTTTTTTGTAGTATTAAGTCGCTTTATGATTATGCTTATGTATTTGATAATATAATTTGTAGTTGTGTGGATCGAGCCATGTAAAATATTAAGTGGATGACCCACTTTGTATTTGCTATCCCAGACTTATACGGTTGACTGAGGTTGAACACGGATGATCGATAGTAGTTGGAGCTACATGGGATGCTTTGCACCTAATGCCAGTTTTGTCTGGGGTCCCCCATTGTCGATTGAATCAGTCTAATGTAAGGCCCAATCATTCTTATATTTGGTGATCGTATAACATTTAAAGGAATTTAGGATACCATTGTTTTTATTGAAGTAAGTCTATTCATAATCATTGGTGCGTTATAATCTTACAAAAATACATGAGCCGGGCATGGTGATATGGGATACCGTGCCTGAGTTGTCAACCTTTATTGGGGTGACGTGCCTGCCATATTGTTAAAAAATGGAGTGACGAGCCCACTATATTGATACAAAATTGGGCTTCCCCATAGTGATCACTGAGTATTAGTGAAGGCTATTACTTACCATATTGTTATTATAATTGATGTCCTGACTTCAACATATTTTGAGTTCGAGTGATGACCCTTACCTTATTTGTGGTCGTCCTTGAGTGATGAACCCTAAAATGATCAAGGGACATAGGTGATGAGCTGCTACAGCCACGTTGAGCCTCGTGATTTGGGTAGATACGTGTGATACAATGGAAGTATCCTAGCTTTACTAAATTACTGCTTGAACTGAGATTAATAATAATTTGGTTAATTATACATATCATGACACTTAATAGGACATGTAGTTTGCAAAAGGTGTGGAGTCACATAATGATGGAGTATTGAAATTCTGTGAAATAGGCGTTGAAGTTGCTTGTTGAGCGAACGTTAGATTGTGAGGATCATGCATCATTATATCATTTCATTCATGCACCTAAAAAAACTAGATAGACAATTGTTTGTTTTGTTATGTTATCATTATATGCGTTTGATTGTGTTGATAATATATGTAACTTAAATAATGGTACGACTGAGTTATCTATTTACTTCCACCTGGGATAATGTTTCAAAACATTAACCGGATGATATTATTGATGCAATTATCACCGAGGTCTCAAATGTGAAAGCATTGATCGACTCACACCATCGTCGTAATGTTTTGGAGCATTGGGCAAAAAAAGAATACACTTTTCTTTTCTTTTTTACTTGTATAATCCCTATTTGGGTGGACACCATTTTTAGAATTATATATTTTGAATATTAGTCATATATTTATGAGTTTAGTTATCAATACTTAACTTTTGATGTAACTTATTTTAAAGCTATTTTAATTATTGATTATGAGTTAACGTTAACTAGACGATGCAGGTATGTGGTATCTTACAGACGTGCATTTTTGGAAAGGTTTTGTATGGTGGAACTCGGGATCGGAGCTACCGTACTTAGATGCTGATTTTCAGGGCATGACAATTTATTAAGATCCATAATCCCTTATTCGAAAGGCCATTTCATTTTTCGTACCTACACCCTGATTCATAGCTCAAGTGGTAGACTGAGTGAAAGATACGTTTCAACATTGAGGTCATGATATCGATTCCCTAGTGGGAGTGGTTAACAGTAAAGTCTGAACTGACAATGGGTGTACTAACAAGCTGACAAGAAAAAAAAAAAAAGCTACCATCATATGAGTGAGTAAATTACAGAAGGACATTTTTGTCTTTGAAAAATAAAAAACACCCTCAAAGTAAATAAATTAAAAAACTAAAGTTCACATAAGAAAGGCCAAAATCTCAATTATGACTTATCTTAAGGGGTTGATTGGCACTATGATTTTTTTTTAGAGGGGTGGGTTGAGGGCCATAATATAAATGGGGGTTTCCAATCCCCTCAAAGAGAAAGTTTGAAATCCACGATAAAATCTTGGATTCCATTTAAAGTCCTTCCAAAAGTTGCACATGTAAAATGCATGTCATTAAACTATTAATATATTTGGCACATGACCCACGGATGATATCCCAAAACAATTAGACTATGAATTGCATCACCATAATTATTTTAATACGATGATATGTGCTTTCAAAACTTTGTCAATGTGAATCAACTGTTAAAAATCATTGGTTAGTCACTCAATGTGTTCTTGTCCTTGTGGCCGGTTCGAGACTCGTCATTTTCACATAAAGTATATATTTTAATCAGATTATTACAACCATTATGTCAAACATTACATGCGCACACTAATTAGAGATATCTTAGAAATATTGGAGTTTAATTAAATTCAAATCCTTGTAAATATACTATGCATATGCATATAGTACACGCAACATAAAATCTAGGTATTTTAAATCTAGGAGATTCTGAAGCCAGCGGTTCCAAATCCACGCTACCAAACTGGCCCGAGGCCATTGTTATAAAAAAGAAAAAAACCCCAATTTTTTTAGGAAGGGCATTGAGTAGCGGCTCCTTACCTGAGCCAGTGCCAATACGTTTCCTGGATCCTTTATTATTGAATACGAGCCATAGATCTGTTCCATTCATCAGGCAGATTACATTGTGAGTATGGCATAGATAAAAATTAACATTGATCCGATAATCATTTAATCAAAATATAATGACAAAAATTGGGCAGTTATCAAAATTGTCCAACCCTAAAATTTCAACACATATTTTTTGCCCACTTGATGAGTGTATAAATTGATTTTTCGTATATAGATTATTCAACGTTCTACACAACTAATGAATGGTACAGATCTATTGCACGTATCATGTACGCACGGATATATAACACGTATTAAGACCCCCTCACATGTGGGGCCGCTCACTGAACCCCGGCCCATTTCAGAAAATCGGGATATCTCAAGATTGCAAACCACATTTTGAACCGCCTGTCGAGGCTCATTCATATAAGACAAAACTTTGATTTTGTGGGAGATCGTGACGGCTATATACACGCACGTGTAAATCGTACAAGGGGAATTTTTTTTTACTCAAATTAAAGCGTACAACAGGTGTGGCCCACTGTAGATATGGGCCATAGATCATAAATTACACTGAAATATTTTTTAAAATGGAGGATTAGTGAACTTTAATTGGACGGTTCAAATGAAAAATAGTGCACGGTCTAAATTCAATAAACTTGCTTCCTTAATCAGTGGTTATAATTACTCAATCGATATTGCTTTAATTTTATAACCTATCTAAAGTATTCGTTTGGACGGTTTAGTTTGAGTTATATGTACTTGTCGTGTGCAATTTAGGAGAGCATGCGTATGAACTATCACACCATACGGAGTAATAGATATTAAATTCACAAGTGCATGCGAGGATGATAAGGGATAAAATTCAGTTGTCGTTTGAGGGAGGGAAAGTAGGGACACGACAGCTCACTTTCATTTTCATAATGGCGCTGACTGTTCTACCGTACACGTGGAATACATTTACAGCCAGACAGACAGTACCAAGTAGGGCCCACTTCAGGATCGAGTATAGAGCAAAGATCGCCTAGATACGAATAATCCCAAGCATCCAATTTCTGGATATTAAATGGACCGTCTAAAAACAGGGCACGGGCTAGCTTAGTCCAGGAAAAGTTATGGGGTGAGTCCCTAACCGTGGAGCCCACCTTGATGTATTTTTGTATATCCGCTCTGTCCATCAGTTTTCCAGCTCATTTTAGGGAATAGTTACAAAAAATGAAGCTGATCCAAATATTAAGTGGACCACACCACAGGAAAGAGTGGTAATTAACCATTTAAAACTTATTGTGGGCCACAAAAGTTTTGGACCAAGATGATATTTTTGTTTTACTTCATCGAGGTCTGTGAAACCTTATCAATAGGTTGGATGAAAAATAAACATTACGGTGGGCCTAGGAATTTATTAACGGTGGGCATTAAATGACCACTATTTCTTGTGTTGTGGTCCACTTGAGATTTTTATCCGTTTCATTTGGGAGATCATGATCTAAAATGATCTGGAAAAACTGATGGACGGAGTGGATATACTGCGTATACATCAGGTAGGTGGGCCTCACGGTCTGGGACTCACCTTCTACGCACCCCTGAAAAGCAAAAACAAGGTGAGTGGATAGGGTGCTGATCCGTACACCAAAAAAAGAGAACCGTGGTTGCGCCTCTACCGTCCACTTGGCATGTACCTCGAATCCAGACCGTCCGAATAGTGGAACCCGGTACAGACCGACTGATGAAGAACAAATTTTTTTTCCTTATTGTGGATCGTTTACTACTTATAGGCTTTACCTTCCCTGAATGCAATCCATCTAAAGTGGGGCCCACTACTTGGACTGTTCCGATTGAGTCACATGCGACGTGGCCAGCAGGAGAGGAACCGACGCATCCCTGTCGTACGATAGTGCCCCGCACGCCATCATACCTGTTCTGAAAAAATGAGAGCAGATTCGCCCCTAGAGGCACGGAACCATGTCATTCTTAACATGTGGCACACGTGGACCAGATCAAGACCATTCATTATTTGCTCCTAGTAGTGATTGTACCATGATCCAAAAATCATAATGTCTCGACACTTCCAGCCCTTTATTCGGTGTTCTCCAAATGAACACTAAAAAACAGTAAATCAGCAACGGTTCATATTAAGTGGGAAAAGACCCAGTTATTAGAAGACTGGGATAGCATAATCAAGTAAAAATTTCTGAACGGTCAATCCACAGATGATTCCACATGATGTATGGTTGAGATCGCTATACACGTGTGCGATACACCATCTCGAGGCACCTGCCTCTGAGGAGGTAGTCAGTTCTCAAAAAAGCTGGCACGTCGTACGGACTAATATAATATGGAGGCGAGCGATATTTTCGGTGCCGTGCTATCTAATGGGGCCCACGGTTTAGGTGGTCTAGATTGTTGTAAGAGCATGCCACGTGTCAGGATGGTCGGTGGTCCTCGCAGCAAGTCTTACTAGAAGGTAGTCTGTTTAAGTGGGAATCACGACGGAAAGATATGGATAGGCACGAACCAATCCACTCTCCTCTTACGTTTTGTCATCTTGTCGCGTTTGGAATGGAGAATAACTTTGATGCTCTGATAGAGATTTAAAGATGATGCGCGGGCACTTGGAAATTACTTATAAAGTTTCACGCAAGTGTATGTGATTCACTTACTAGTTGTTGGGATGAAGATTGATTGGGATTTAAAATTTTAAAAAAATAGAGACAAAAAAAGAAGAAGAAGAAGCTATCTCACTAATTTAAGTAATTATCTAAGGATATCTTCCTTTGGTGGGCCTCCCCTTCGGTGAGTTATCCAATCGTAACATTTAAGAAAAATAAAAAAAACTAGCTCAGTAATTTAAGTAATTATCTAAAAGTATCTTCCATTGCTAGCCTTCCCTTCGGTAAGTTACGCTAGTAGGGGAATTGACAAATTGGGTTGGCCCCACCATGATATTTATGTGAAATCTACACCAGTCATCAAGTAGTGTGTCACCACTGGCTAGGCTCAATATCTAAAACTCACATATATTCTTAATTTATTTGAATCAGTACATAGAACAATACTCATTCATGAAATTGTTTCCCTTGGCGTGGACCACCTAAGTCACGGATGGACATTTTTGGACCCTATGACTGTATTTTGGTTTGGCATCTAATGATTGAAGTAGATCTTATATAATCGTTATTGTGGTCCTATAAAAATCATTGGCAGACATATCTCGCAACTAGACTTAAACGTGGGATTACACATTGGTGGAGTGAGTTTCACGTGCACATCATGGTAGGTCCGGTCAAAAGTTAACGTGGCTGTTGTTTCCCAATTGTTTAAAGAAAATAAAGATTTAGGACATGGGAATTTTGTGGGACACCTACCTTTATATTTGACAATTGCAATGGGATGTGAATTGGGCGTCCACTCTAACTGGAAAATGCCTAATATCACATTAGGTCTATGGTGAAAAATCAAGCTGATTTGTGATTCGGGTGGGCCACATCAAAGAAATCAATCAAAAGACGTCGGCCCTTGGCTTTTACAAGGCCCAGTGTGATGATTATATGAAATCCATTCCAACCATTAGATGCGACACAAAAATATAGTCCCACCACCCAAAATTCAGGTCCATTCATAAATCAGGTGGACCACACTAAGGGAACACAGTTTTTAAGGTAAGCACTATCCCATACACTGCCTCCAATCGTGTGGTCCACCTAAATCATGAATGGGCTGATTCTTGGGCCACGAGTATAACATGGGTTGAGTCACTTGGTGGTTAGGATGGATTTCACATAAACATCACAATGGGCCCACTGCACAACAAACTGGGATGACTATTAATAAATTCAAGAGAAGGTACTGTAATAATAATTACTTAAATTAATTAGATAGCATATTTAAAACCATTTTAGAAAAGTTTTGTAAAATTTTTCCAAAAGAAAAGAAAAAATCAAATAACTAGAATTGAACCATAGTTTTAAAACTTGAAGGCCCAACCTTAATGGACTCAATAATTCAACCACCAATTTTCAGTACTAATAACAACCACTTAAAATTATGTGAATATATAAATATGCAACTAAAATATGATAGCAATCCACATTCAGATGGTATGTCCTACCAAAGTATCAAATAACTCTATTCTCTAAGTGTTATTAGCTCTTATCATATATCCATTGGGTTCTGGTGTTCGAAACCTATTTACACTAAATAAAATTAAAATAAGAAAATAAGAAAATTTATTGATTTGTTGAAGTTGAGGTGTGATTTTAATCACTCAGTTTGAAATCAAATTTACACTTATTGTACCATACCTAAGTGTAATAAAATTATTCGGACAATCGATATTCATAATATAATAACTATCAGCTAGTTCTAGTTGTACATTTACTATACACGAGCTGGAATCACTGTAGTTTTAATTTAAACTAGAAAACACTTGAACAATACCTTGAAAGTAAAATCAAACTTTTTCTCTTTCTTTCTTCTCATATTGAAAATCAAATGAAAAGAAATTTATTTATAAACCATGTTAAGACACCCTTAAAAGTATAGAGATCCCTTTTAAAAATGGTTATAACTATTAGGTTTAAATTCGATCGGCATAGCCTTGGTCTAAAAAGAAACAACTTTTCAAAATAAAAAATATAAAGAGATGCAACCATTCAGACTTGTGTTAAAAGATGCAACTGTGAAGTGCGCATGCACCCAAGCCATTCCTCGGACTGACCTAACTGATAATTTTGAAATACTAAGTATTTTTAAAATAATTTAAAATACAACAATATCTATGAAAATTAAGACTGTCCAAATTGTGAGAAATTTGTGGATATTGCTCCACAAATTAAGCAAATTGCTTCTTGAAATTGCCCCCCACCCCCCAAAAAAAAAAAAACAAACTTCTTGAAATTTGAAACGGTGCTCAGTTTATTGATGCCTTTTTAATTAGATGGCTACTATTAGGATTGCAGATCACCTCCATCTTAAGAATAATTTGCATTCACAGTGGAGTAACAAATTTGGACAGTCAGGATGTTGGTAGATGCATTCCACATCCAGCGTGTCAAGTGTTACCCAAGTAACATCTTAGTGACACCCTGATCCATAGCTCAACTGGTAGACTGAGTAGAGATACCTCGTTTCAACACTTGAGGTTTTGGTATCGATCCCTAATGGGGGTGGCTAACAATGCAGTGTGTACTGATGTTTATATTTTCTTTTATCTAGGTTGGTTTACCTTTTTAATGTAATTCCTGTGGTGTGGTCCACCTGAGATTTGGATATGCTTAATTTTTAAAAATATGATCTAAACTGGGCTTCACCACAAGATCTCATCAAATAGAGGCCCCGTAGGTCAATTTTCAACCTATTAAGTACATGCAAAATGAACCATTCCCATAGTTTTATCACATCATTAAGACTGTTAAAAAAAAAAAAAGTCCAATCTACTAATAAGATGGACCACACAATACAAAACAATATCTATCCATTAATAAATAAATTTTTATGAACTATACATTCAAATAATGGATGTGGCTGAATTTCATATAAGTTGATCCACATGATGGTGAAAGCAAATTGAACATGTTGGATTTCCGTGTATGTTAAATAATGGAAGTCATCTGTTGGGTGGATCATAACTTGCTGTCCAACCAACTGGATTTAAGATGACATCCGAATATCGCGCCGTCGGATGGGATAAAGGCCAAGTCTGCCCAAATAGCTCACCACTGTTTTCATAGTCCTTATATATTATAAGCATGTAGGGCTATCCAGATCATCCAGAAATTGGGCCGTACTGTACATTACTTGTATCTCTATGAACACTGACAAAGCAACTATAACCTTCCGATTATCCTATTGAACAATGGGCTGTTTATATTTCAGTGGACTAAAAAAGAAGGGTTCTTTACATTTTTGCGTATTGATTTCTAAATTTTTCCTCTGTCCACGAGTAGCTTATTGGCTTTGGACGGTTTGAATTTTTTAAATACTTTATTATTGTTAATAGAGTGCCTTTAATATAATGCAATGATGTCCAAAGTATGTTACTAAGTTCTCGGTCAACCGAAATTTGTTTCAATTGACTGGGAGATTCTATTGATATCTTGATCTACTGAAAGTGAAAACAATGGAAATGCATAATTGTAGGGTTTTATTTTTAATTTCGTGTAAAAGTGTATAAATAAGCTTCTAATTAGGCAACTAGGGGAGGAAAAAAGGAGCTTAGCACGTTTTTAAGGGTTTTGAAGGAGAAGATAGGGTTTCTCATATATAAGTTGTTACATCTTTTGTAACTTTTTTATTATAGTAGATTGTTCATAGCTTCGTGCTGTGATTTTTTCCGGTAAGGGTTTTCCATATAAAATTTGTGTGCTCTTTATGGTTGTTTGAATTTTTCTGTCCATTGTGTTGCAATTATGTTTGAAGTTGCTTCCACACTCGACAAATTATGTTAAGGCTAGTTGTGTCCCTTACAAGTGGTATTAGAGAAAACGTTGGGTTTTAAAAAAGAATCTAAGACATGGTATATAGGGGATCGAATGTAAAGTTCGAGACAGAGAAATTCATGGATAAAAACAATTTTGAATTATTAAGGTTAAAGATGAAAACCCTCATAATTTAACAATGGCTGTAGCAAACACTCCTTGGCAAAACGAAATGTCCTGATCAATGAAAAAAGATAACTGTGATAAATTTGATTAGAGGGAGATTAACGTTATTCAATTGTGCTTATCCAATAAAGTCGTTTATAATGTCATTGATGAGATAACTATCATGGGCTTATAGGCGAAGTTGGAGAGCATTTATATAATGAAGTTACTTTCCAATCATCTATTTATAAAGAGACAACTATACAATTTTAAAATGACAGAATGATCGAATCTCTCTGAACATATCAACGTCTTCAACAAACTGATTTGTAAATTGACAAGTATGGAGGTGAAGATCAATGAAGAAGACAAAACCCTAATTTTGTTAACGTCTTTTCCGAATTCCTATGAGTATCTGTTGGATACTCTGTGTTATGGTAGAGATACATTGAACCTTAATACCATTATCTCATCTTTCAATCGAAGCATTGAGAATGAATAACGGTAGGGAATGCATGTCCACGGGTACACTGGTTTTAAGGGAAGATCATCTAAAGGAGAGAATGAGAAGTTACGGTCAAGGTTCAAGTCAAAGAGTAAATGAAAGTCAAGGTGTTGGAAATGTGGCAGGACATGACATATAAAGAAAGACTGTACAAAATCCAAAATCTGGAGGGATGAGAAATCACATGATTTGTGGGAGGAGGCCAATGCAACAAGGGGATAAGTTGCTGTGAGTATTGTCTAGATCGAGGTTGGACACTTGTGTGATGAGTGAAATTTTGATATGAGGCATTATACCACATGTGTCCTCATTGGAGTTGGTTCACCATGTACAACAAGTATGATGGTGGCCTGGTTCTTATGGGCAACAATCACACCTTTAAGATAATAAGAATTGGTTTGGTTTGCATCATAATGTATGATGTGATAGATCGTATTCTAACTGATGTGAGACACATTCCAGATTTAAAGAAGAATTTGATATCTTTAAGAGTTATTGAGGTATTCAGATGTAAATTCGCCAGTTACAAAGGTATTTTGAAAATCTAAATGGGCACTCACTGTTATGAATGTACAATAGAGTAAAAACCTTTACAGGTTGATCGAGAATACTATATCGGGTGGAGCTCCAATGTCTATAGTGAAATCCACATCAACACGCGTGTGGCATGCATGTCTAGGCCACATGAGCGATCGTTGTATGAAAATACTACTTAATCGTGGTTTGATTCATAACTTTAAAAGTTTTGATTTAGATATATGTTAGCATTGCATATACGAGAAATAGTCAAGGCTATCTTTTAAAACTGAGAAACATGTTAGTAAAGGTCAACTTGATTATGTATACTTGGATGTGTGAGGGCCGTCACCCATTATTTCTAAAGGAGGGTCATCATTCTTTATTACATTCATTGAATTCGACTCGTGCGAGTACGTTTCATTCGGTTCATGAACAAACCGTAACATCTTCATTATGATATAATGTTTCGCATTCTTTCCTTCTGATAGGATACTCTGAATCTAATTAGTCTAGTTCTCCCATAACACGTCGCTCTCTCACCGATTATTGCACTTTCCTTGGCAACTCTCCTCTCTCATCGAAGATGAAAAAGCAAACGACTATTTCTCGTTTATTGGCCGAAGTTGAATATCGCTCTATGGCTACTACCAGTTGTGAACTCACATGACTTCTTTATCTTCTTCATAACCTTCATGTTCGTAATGTTCAATCAGCCTTTCTGCTTTATGAAAATCAAGCTACTCTTTACATTGCGCCAACCCTTTCTTTTATGAACATAAAAAACATATTGAGCTTAATTGTCACCTAATTCATGAAAAGAGGCAATCAGGGTTACTATAGCCTTCTTATGTTCCATCACGACTTCAAATTGTCGATTTGTTTACCAAGTCGTTGGGCAAGGATGTTGAGAATTTTCTCATGGTGGTTAAATCAAATAATAGATTTAATTTTGAAATTCAAAATTTCAAATAAAAATGAAAATTCAAAATTTTATTTTCCCTCTAAATTAATTTTAATTTTTTATGAAAAAATGTGGTTTTCATTTATCCTACATCACTTAGAGATGGGAGATTTCTTAAGTTTATAAATGATCATTTTGATAGCTTACTTGGAAAAGAATGAGAGAGAGAGAGAGAGAGAGAGAGAGAGAGAGAGCTTGTGGTCTACACTAGAAAACATGCACGCATATGTGCGCAGGCATCAGCAAGGGCATAGGCATGGGTAATTAGGTTGAGTGGTCGTGTGATTGTAGAGGCGCTAGTAGCAAACTTTTTATTTGCTCCCTTGTGATCTAAGGCGAATTGTTACGAGACTTTGCAAGAGGTGCAAAGTGTGAGCATGTCAATTTATATAATTTTTGTAAAACGATCATATACATTCATTCTAGAGAATGACTAGAAACTAACGCTGGCTAATGCCAACGGTCTGAAAACTGACAACCATTCAGTAATTCAAATATTCAGATTATTAATCCAACAGTGGCCTCTGGTGCAATGGTTCATTCACCCATCTATATAAACTGGACCCCGAGTCTAGATTAATCATCGAAAATGCAATCAATCTTCTTTACAAGAACAAATTAACTCTCTCTTTTCTTTAACAAGTTTAACATACCGAGTTCTTGAACTTATTTAAGTCGATTACTCACTGAGTCCGTCAAAGATAGTGACCGCGTTAGCCAAGTTCTTAAGATGGTCTCTTTATAATTGTTGCATGCAGGACTAAACAAGACTTAACTTATCATAGAAACAATTCGCTAGCAACCATTGGCGATTTCTAATATGAGAGGAGAGGGGGCGAATTACACTTTACCGAAAGCATACTTGATACATGATTCAGTCTGATACAAAACAAATTTTCTATTTTAATTTTTCAGTATTCAAATTATTTATTTCAAAATAATTCTCAAACAAATGACTCATTTCAACGGTGAGCTCTAAGTTAAGCATTCTCAATGCTCACTCTCGAATTTGAGAGGAAGTATTAGATTGAAAATCTGTACAAATCTATAATTTCATCTTAGTTCGATTCCAGAATTATAATTAGCAATTGTACAACTAAGAAGCTTTCCTAATGTACCAGTATTTTTTATATATATACAGAAGAGGGCTATTTTTCTTTCAATGAAGATATCAAAAAAAAAAATCCCAACCTTATACCTTGCATGTGCTCCACTCCCTATTAAATAGTATACTGTGTCGGTGATTCAAGTGACGTCTTGTTGAGTTTCACCTTTATTTTAAAAAAGTTTTTTTTCGTGGGTTTAAGTACTTGAATACGTCAATTGCGTTCTGATTAAGTTATGACCCGATCAAGTTCTTTTACTCTTGAAGAAATTAATTGTTTTAAGTTCTATCAGACAAGTAAACCTTGATTGGACTTTCCTTCTACTCCCATTGGCTCAGCTAGAGAGAGGCAAAGCTTCTTCTTCTTCTTCTTCTTCTTTTTTTAATAGTTTTGAAATGATAATTATTTGAAAGGTTGTAAATGTTCAAAATCATAAACGATGAGAAAAATGCTCGGGAGATTCTGTAAATCATGCATTATTTTCATTACCATTTGCTCTATGTGAATGTGGTCTAGTTTGCTTGGCTGAGTAGATTGATTTCACTTATTGGTGGCCGTGCGATTAGTTTTTTATTTATTAGCGGCTACATATTATTTTTCCTTGTGTGGTCCACCTAACGAGCAGATGGGGTTGATTTCTACACAATTTGATCCTCATGATGTTGCCAACCTATTGGGTGAGGAATATGTTGCATTAGCATTTATAAATAGGAAGTTATCATTCGACCATCTGGATGTGAGCGTTTCTCCTGTAAACCATCCATTATTTTTTCACAAATTCGGGCCTATATGAATCAGTTAGACTGTCCATAATGTGGGACCCACTTAATAGACGACTGGGGTGTTCTAGACAGGTGCAATACTGGTACATGCGTGTGTAGAAGGTGGTGCGTGTGGTTAACCAACCTCCAATCTGTCGTAACATTACCTACCATCCACACTCTTTGTTAGCACACAAAAGTCTCTCCTTACTCAACTACTAACTCAGCTTCCTTAACCAATTACTTCTTTTAACTATATATTACAATCGGAAGTAGGAAGAACAAAGGTCATCCTCAACTGTACATGTGGCAGGGGAACTTGTGATCTAAACCGCACATCTACTGGGCCCAATTGTGGAAATACCATTGATCAAAGACCATCGTGGCCCGAATTGTTTTCCCATGCATTTCTGTTTCATACAGTTGTTTCAAAGGCCACTAATTAGATGACTAGGATTGTCCAACCATTGTGGTTTTTAAGCCATAAATCATCCCTGATTGGGCCCACTAGATGGACGGTCCTGATCACCTGTTGCTATACGATTTAAATGTGATTATTGAATGCAAGTTAACTGATTCCTGTCAGTAAATAAAAAGTTGGTATTGTTGAAACTGAAGCACAAAAACTGGCACGTCTTTCAGATCTGTAGTTTGTCCAGTGATTTCAGCCAGAAAGTGGTCATGGCCCAAAACATCATACCGATCAGACGATCCATACGGCTGGATTAGAGGATTTTTTTTTTCTTTATTGAATGTGGACCGTTGATCGATCCTAAATTTAAATGTTTATTGCAGTCTATCAACCGAATTGACAGATTGTCTAATTATGGCAAGCACGTACTAATTTTTTATTCTTAATTTTAAATATCTGTCTAAACTAAGCGGTGTTGAATAAACATTTTTTAGTATCTCAATTCTCACGCAGGAATCATGTAATGGAGGCATTATTTCAAATGTTGGCAGAGTATGATGATCTATGTTCAAGCAGACGGTCACTGTCACTCTACATAAATGTACGTCAATCTAAACCGTGTAAATCATCAGTGGGCCATTTCCAAATAAGATGGAGTGGATAAATCCAAGATCTCAACCTTTTATCATGTGCATTCGTTGTTTACATCATTTTTCACTTTGATTTCTATTCGGTCATCCAGTAAGTGTGACTTTTGGGTCATGACTCACTTGAAGTAGGGTCCACAATTTTGAACGGTTTGTACTGAACTTCATGACTGTCACGTTTACAACTGTAACGTGTTTGCATCACCACAATCTGAAGCTATCCTGCAATTCCTCTCGTGCTAGAGGAAAACAAAGAAAAAATAAAAAAGAGCGCCTCCTTCGATCATGCTACAAACGCACCCGTCCATGGAACGTATCTCATACACCCAAGACAATCCATCAGTCAAATCACTGGGCCCCATTACTAGATCAAACCATTCCAGCCGTTCCAAGAGGCTATCAGACAGAAAACTACATGTATATAAAAAAGAGAAAAAAAATTCAGTTGCTCAAGATCAATGATAAAAATACCATTAACGTGATGTTTTGTCCCACCCACCCAGACATTGAATCTGTATGTTTTTTGGGATTAAGGTTAAACAAGGGGTGATGCACCAAACGGACAGGGTGGATTTCATGCATTGTAGGTCTTTCTCCCTCGTTGAAGAAGTATTATAGTAGGTGCCCATGCAAGTTGTGTTTAGCCCAAGTTTGGGTCCCACCATTTTTCACCGGCTAACAAGGGGAACGGATTAGCTCTTACCTGGGTAACAACTTAGTTGGTGTTACCCTAACCATGTGGGGCCCACCTTCATGTATTTGTTGTATATTCATCTCATTCATTCGTTTTTCTATCTTATTTTAGGACGTTATCCTGGATCTTAAGAAGATACAAATCTCGTGAGGACCATACTACCAAAAACAGTGATGAATGACCATTAAATGTTGTCAGAAAGTCTTCACCGCCTACGACCGGTTGTAGGGGTTGTCTCGACTGGTCGTAACCCGCTCGACTCAAAGTCCAGAGAGCTCTAATCTTTGGTGTCCGGGATTCACGACCGGTCGTAGGGATTGCTCGACCGGTCGTAGGGGTCCTATGACTAGTCGTGGCCATCTCACGACCAGTCGTAGTTACGCAGATTCGTTTTCGAATTTATGTGGATTGCGGATTTGAATCCTTTTGCAATAAGGATGTGGAAGGGAGTTTCCTAAAACTATAAATAAGGGTCCATAGGGTTATTCTATAGGATGAAAAAGGCTTTCTAAAGGATTCTAGGGTTATCAAAGGATGTAACAAGGGTGAGATTCGAGGTTGTTCGAATCGGATAATTTCTTTCTCTTGCAATTTCTATTTCATAGTGGATTTCAGTCGCTTTATGCCGTGGTTTTTTCCCGTAAGGGTTTTCCATATTAAAACTTTGTGTTCTTCTATGATTGCTTAGTGTCATTGTATTTTTATCCTAGATCTAGATCTGTGTAGTTCCGCAGCCCAAATCCCCAACAAGTGGTATCAAAGCAATCGTTAGGGCACAGATCTGAATCTACAGGTTTAGTAATAATGGAAAACGACAAGTTTGATATTGAGAAGTACTTAGGCAAAAATGATTTTGAGTTATGTAAGGTTAAGATGATTAGCATATCAACCAAGTAAGGCGAGATTAAGGCTATTGAAGAGCGAAAATCTACCATGAAAGATGATGAATGGAAAAAACCTTGATAGTAATGCTTTAGCCTCTATCGGTTTATGTCTCACGGATGAGGTTCTTTATAATGTTTTGAGGGAGAAAATTGTGGCTGGTTTGTGGGCAAAGTTAGAGAACATATATGCAAAGAAGTCCTCTGAAAATCGCCTACACTTAAAGCTACAGTGTTATTCCTTCAAGATGGCAGAGGGTGGAGATATAGAAGCCCATATCAGCAACTTTAATAAATTAATGTGCAAATTGCTGGATATGGAGGAAGTGGTCAAAGATGAGGAACAGACATGTATATTGTTGAATTCTCTTCCTGCATCATGTGAGTCTTTCAGGGACACGATGTGCACAACAAATAAAACTCTGAGTGTTGACATCGTTATCTCAACCCTTCAAGGGAAGGCTATGAGAAAGCTAAATGGCGACATGAGGACATCTTCCAAGGCACTGATTACGAGGGGCAGAGATTCTGAAAGAGGTACAGGATCTTCAAGACCTAGATCCAAATCTAAGGGCAAGGGCAAAAGAAAATTAAAGTTTTAGAATTGTGGGTTGTCTGGACACATGAAGAAGGATTGTAGAACTAAAACGAAGAAAGAAAATTCAGCGGCTTCTTCCAAGGAGGCCAATATGGTCACATCTGATGAAGAATCAAGTGTTCGTTTTCATGATTGGTCACTTACACGACAATCATAAAGATGAGTGGATACTTGACATAGGAGCATCTTATCACACGACTCTTCATAAGAGTTGGTTTACCAGTTACAAGGAATGTAATGGTGGACAAGTTTTTATGGGCAATGACAATGCCAGTAATGTTGTGGCTATTGGCACAGTGAGTATCAAGATGTTTGATGGGATGGAGCGTACCTTGACTGACGTCAGACACGTTCCTGATATGAAGAAAAGTCTGATTTCTCTCGGTGCACTCGAGGTTATAGGGTGCAAGTTCACTGGTATTGATGGTGTCCTTAAAGTTTCAAAAGGGGCACTCGTGGTTATGAGAGCACAAAGGTATGAAAACCTTTACAGGTTGATTAGGAGCACCTCGGCAGGTGGAGCAGCAGTAGCTATTGCAGACTCCACGTCTCTACGTATGTGGCATGCTTGTCTGGGCCACATGAGCGAGCGGGGCATGAATGTACTTTCTGATCGGTGTTTGATTCCAGTTTTTAAAAATTTTGATTTAGATATACGTGAGCATTGTAGATATGGTAAACAATCTAGACTGTCTTTTAAATATGAAAAATATGTTTGTAAGGGAGTGCTTGATTATGTGCACTCTGACGCATGGGGGCCACGCCAGAAGTTTCCATTGGGGGGTCGTCATGGTTTGTTTCATTCATTGACGACTACTTCAGGAAAGTTTGAGTTTACTTCATGAAACGTAAATCCGAAGTTTTTACCATATTCAAGCAATGGAAGGTAATGGTAGAAAAACAGTCAGGGCGGAAAATAAAGGTTTTAAAGACTGACAATGGTGGAGAATTTGCTTCCATTAAATTTAATGATTATTGTAAGGACGAAGGGATCAACAAGCACAACACAATGCGCCACACGCTCGAGCAAAACGGTGTGGCTAAGCGAATGAATCAGACTCTCCTGAAGAGTGCCAGATGCATGTTAAGTAATGCTACGTTGGCAAGGACTTATGGACTAAGGCCGTTAACACGGCTTGTTATTTGGTGAACCGTTCTCATTCAACAACAATTGAATATAAAATCTTAGATGAAGTATGGAGTGGTCAGAAACTCGACTACTCAGATCTACGCATATTTGGTTGTGAGGCTTACTCTCATATACCACCAGTTGAGAGAAATAAGCTAGACCATAGAGCCAAGAAGTATATCTTTGTTGGCTATGGCATTGGTGTGAAAGGTTACAGGTTATTCGACAAGGTCACACGTAAGGTCATCACTAGCCGTGACGTCAGATTCGATGAAAGCTCCTTATTTCGCAAGAATGATCAAAAAGAACAAGAAGAACCAGAAAATGTGATCGTAGACGGCCAGATTGATACAGATGATACACAGGCAGAAACAGATGCGAAGACAGACGTACAGGATCAGGTGGAGCAGCCACCTATGAGAAGGAATCCACCGTGTGATCGCAGGTTACCGGCAAGATATAAGGATGACTCTAATATTGCATATGCCCTCATTACAGATGAGGGGGACTCGTCTACTATTCAGGATACTCTTAATGAGCCTGATGCAAAAAAGTGAAAGGCACCGATGGATGATGAGATGGACTCGTTGCACAAAAATCGCACATGGGAGCTGGTGGCTTCCTGTGGGCCGAAAAGTGATCGGATGCTAGTGGTTATTCAAAATGAAACAGGATAGATACAAAGCAAGGTTGGTAGCGAATGATTATGCTCAGAGATAAGGAATCGACTTCACAGATATATTCGTGCCAGTGGTTAAGCAGGTATCTATCAGATTCGTGTTGGCGCTGGTTGCCCAATACGATCTCGAGTTAGAATAGATGGATGTGAAGACTGCATTCCTGCATGGGAAATTGGAAGAGCAGATCTACATGAAGCAATCAGAGGGCTACGAAGTTAAAAGGGCAGAGAAAAAGGTTTGCAGGTTAATGAGGTCGTTGTACGGCCTGAAACAGTCGCCTAGGCAGTGGTATAAAAAATTTGATTCTTTCATGGTGAGTCAGAAATTTACTCGGAGTGAATATGATCACTGTATCTATTTCAAGACACTGAGTGATCAAAAATTCATCATCCTAGTACTGTATATTGATGATATGTTGATCGCATGTCATGATATGTCTAAAATCAATGTACTGAAGACTAAGTTATCAGGGACATTCGAGATGAAAGATCTGGGGGCTGCAAAGAGGGTTCTCGGCATAGATATTCATAGAGACAGAAAGAGGAGCATGCTTTGGTTGTCACAAACAGAATACCTTAAAAAGGTATTGATCAAGTATGGGATGGATCAGGCAAAGTCAGTAAGCGTTCCCCACGCGGCTCACTTCAAGCTTTCCTCAGAACAATGTCCTAAATCAAATGAGGAAAAACAAGTTATGTCTCATATGCCCTATTCAAATGCGGTTGGCAGTTTAATGTATGTCATGGTCTGTACGAGACCGGATATTTCACAGGCAGTTGGTTTTATGAGTAAATACATGTCAAACTCCGGCAAGCAACATTGGGAGGCAGTGAAATAGCTACTTTGATACATTCGAAGTACAAAAGACTACGTCTTAACTTTTGAGAAAATAGGGACAAAGTTGGTAGGATATGTGGATTCCGACTACGCAGGCAGTATAGATTCCAAGAAGTCTACTTCACGATACTCGTTTGTACTATCGGGTGGAGCAATCAGTTGGATGTCGAAGCTTCAATCTGTGGTAGCTCTTTCTACGACCGAAGCAGAATATATGACAGTGATGGAAGCTTTTAAAGAAAGTGTTTGGCTTAGAGGCATGATAAATCAGTGAAACTTCAGCAGGAGGCCGTGTCGGTTAAATGTGATAGCGAGAGCGCTATCAATTTGGCTAAAAATTCTGTTTATCACTCACGTACTAAACACATTGATGTTCGTCACCACTTTATCAGACAGGTACTCGAGGAAGGAGGCGTCACATTGGAAAAGATTCACACCAGCGTAAATCGAGCAAACATGCTCACCAAGGTCGTTCCTACAGAGAAGTTTAAGTTCTTTGCAACTTCTCTAGGCTTGGCGATGGCGTAAAAGAATGACGGAGTGTGCACGAGAAGCGTTGATTGAAGCTATGATGCGATGAAGAGATAAGAGGAGAGGTCAAGGTGCTACACGATTGAAAGTTGAAGACTTGGTGGAGATTGTTGTCAGAAAGTCTTCACTGCCTATAACCGGTCGTAGGGATTTCTCGACCGGTCGTAGGGGTCGTCTCGACCGGTCGTAGCCCGCTCGACTCAAAGTCTTGGTGTTCGGGATTCACAACCGGTCGTAGGGATTGCTCGACCGGTCGTAGGTGTCCTACAACCAGTCGTGACCATCCTACGACCAGTCGTAGTTACGTAGATTCGTTTCCGAATTTGTGTGGATTGTGGATTTGAGTCTTTTCGCAATAAGGATGCGGAAGAGAGTTTCCTAAAACTATAAATAAGGGTCCATAAGGTTATTTTATAGGATGAAAAAGGCTTTCTAAAAGATTCAAAGGTTATCAAAGGGTGTAACAGGGGTGAGATTCGAGGTTGTTCGAATCAGGTAAGTCATTTCTCTTGTAATTTCTATTTCATAGTGGATTTCTGTCGCTTTATGCCGTGGTTTTTTCCCGCAAGTATTTTTCACGTTAAAACTTTGTGTTTTTCTGCGATTGCTTAGTGCCATTGTATTGCTATCCTAGATTTAGATCTGTGTGGTTTTGCAGCCCAAATCCCTAACATTAAATACTTTTTTAGGAGCCACAAAAGTTTTAGATCTTTATGTTCTTTGTATTTTCTCTTTACACTGGATGGAAAATAAACATTATGAAAACTTTACTATAGGCGCCTTTTGGAATTTTTAATAGTGAGGCACCCAATCACTAATGTTTCCTGTTGAATGGTTTACATAAGATTTGAATCTACTTAGTTTACGAGACTATGTCCTGAAATGACTTAGAAAAAGAGATGACATTGTGGATACACAACACATCATAAGGTGAGTCCATGGTAATGGTAACACCCACTAAGGTGTTATTTAAGTGACACCTACTTCGAGCATATTAGGTGAGACCAACCTCACCCAAGAAAGTGCGCGTCTTACCGCGGGGTCCATCTTAATGTATGTATTCCATATCCACACAGTCTATTAATTTTTTCCATACCATCTTAGGGCATGAGTCCAAAATTAAAACACATCCAATTTTCAAGCTAACAATACCATGAGAAATAGTGGTGATTGTCTATTAATGAGCCACAAAAGTTTTGAATGAAGATGATATTTGTATTTTGCCTTATTCATGTATATGTAACCCTATAAACAGACCGTATGGCAAATAAACATTACGAAAATTTTATGGTGAGCCCTACCAAGTTTTTAATGATAGAGCTTTTGATCATCACTCTTTCCTATGATATAGTCCACATTAGAGTTGGATCTGCTTTATTTTTTATTTTTAGCTCATGCCCTAAACCGATCAGTAAACACCACTAGATAGTGGATGTAAAATACATACATCAAGGTAGGCCCCATAGCAAGGACCGCACCTAATCCGCCCTCATTAACAATAGGGTCCCAATCAAAATTGGGCCGGCCAGCTCATCTTGGATGTACAAGGGCATTTGGGAACTATCCATATATGGTGGAATTTGATTGGCCACATGACGTTACGAATATGGAGTCATGCAAAGTATATTTAAAACTTGATCACATGACCTAATTAAATGCCGCCACGGAAGAAAACCACTGACCTAAGTTCTTCTTTGGATCCACATCCATCTCAGACCATATAAAATTAAGTACGGCTTGGACCAAGTTTCCTTAGTTTTAGTGGTAATGTTCGGTATTAAACATATATTAATTACAACATCAACAAAACGTATATTAATTACTATAGCAACACGATTAGAGATATATTAATGGACAACTACATTGGAGAGTTCATTTACTAAACAACGTACATCAATGTAGCACTTGAATATGTCATCTAATCCATCCATTTAGGTTGGCCCAATGCTATAGATCTCCTTATTCAACATGGATCCGACCACCCCAACCCACTATACTAAAATCGAATGGGTCAAGGGTTCAGGTTCGGACCCTAAAAAAGTCCATACCTAAAAAGATCCGGACCCGGCAAGACTCAAGACCGATTAACCCAAACATGAGCACTCTAGGATCCGACCCAAACCCGAAATGTGTCTGCACGCGTATAGCCAACCATGGTACGCCGGAGTAGCAACCTACATTAGCAAATCAAGATTTTTTTTTATTTAAATAGAAGTTGGGTGAAGTTAGCCAGTTAGACGACCTACGTCGACACAGGTGTCAATCCACATGGGTACAGAAAAAGAGGGTCGTACTGCAATAATTTCACTCTCCGTCGGTCAAAAACTCGAAAATACAAAAGAAGGTGATGGAACTCTAGTCCAACCATATGGACCATATCCAAAAGATATCCATGAGCCACTGGATTAGAGAACGTTGGGACTATAGCCTTTGCATCTGGGGTTTTTTCATTGATCCAAACCGTTTATATGATGGGCCTCACCTTGGATGGTGGAAATCCATAAAATCAAGTCTCTCTCTCTCTCTCTCTTTGGAGTATTTTAACGCTTTGATCATGTTTCTTTGGTTTGAATATGGACGGTCTTTTTGAACTTTGAGTAATCAAATGGTTGAGATACTTTGATGGTGATGAGGTTTTTCTGGGTATCCGCTATCCACGTCGAGGATCATGGTTTAAACATTTTGGGACGTTGAAAAGGACCAGATCCAATTGCTAAAGCACCAACCTATCCAATTTCTAATTTCAATACGTCGGGATGTATTCTACCTGCTCTTTACTATCTTTAAAGGTACTTGCGCCAGTAGAATTCGAATCCCACTGTTCAACCGACATAAACGCGTACATTGTTTATTACAAATCCATTCCTCTATCGACTGGGCCACGTGGGGTATGCCAGTTGGCTCAAAGCGAGGCTGTTTATGGAATCTACGGTCTTACAATAAGATCTTTTCGGAGATTGATAAACGGTCCACGTTCAAATTGCAATGGAGACGTATAAGACAAGCAGATTGGATGAATTCTTTGGAAGAAAAATGCATTTAGGAAGTCCCTGTCTAATGAACGGTCGGATCTATCACGCATGTGACATGCTTATACACGTACCCCGCGAGTAGCTTTCGCGTTTCTTCCAAGACCTTTCTCGGGTTGGTGGGGGTTACGCCCAAGGTGGACTCTTTTTCTCTCCTACTTCACCCTTCACCTTTTACTATTTAATAAAAAGAATCCAAAAATTCTAAAGCGAATCGCAGGAGGATACTTTAAAGATATGACTCGCCAAAAAATCCGAAGAACTGCACGTGTTAGAATCAGAACCATTCATCTATTTTGGACCACCTTGTAAATCAAAATAATCCAAGATGGACAACTCATCACATAGCCCACATCACACATCAAAACTAAGACCACGTGCCATCTTTTCCTTCTCCAAACATCACACGCACGGCCGCATGTTATTGGTATTCCCTCCTGCAAATGATGTGCTGGCCGTATCTTGGACGCACATCCCAGACCACGTGGGCCACGACAAGTATGTGGAATCTGATACTCGCGCGAATCTCTGAAGCGCAGTCGCGCAAGGGAAAATGAATGATGAATTTTAATAATCAGGGAGTGTACCCGTCAAGTACATGTTCCGGTTCGAGCCGTTTATCCGCGGCCGAGGTCGTGCCCTAGTAGCCAGTAATGAGAGGTGAAAAGCTTTGATACTCTGGCAGAGTTGGACAGATGGTACTCATTCACTTAGAAATAACATAGAAAAATACAATTAATTAAATTAAACCGTCCAAATTATATTTTTCCAGTTTGATGTGCCAATGACAGAAAATGTAGCATATTTGATTCTCTGACTATAAGATTGGTGGAAATGACAAAAGTCCAATGGTCACATTTTAGAAAGCGAGTATCCACGAATCAGAGGTTGGGATTCTTCAACTAATCTAATTGTTATTGAAGAAACTTTTTTTTTTTTTGCAGCGGAATAAGCAATTTAGTGTGGTCATATCAAGTTAATGTGTGTGACGTGTACCATGTATATTGAGTATGAAGCGTCATAGGCAGCCAGAGTATCCAATTGCGCACCTGATAAAAGAGGGGCGATCATATGAATTGGAACTCCCTCGTCCTCCTCTCGCCCTGATCTGCACTATCCGGTATGGTACTCTCTGTCTCTCTCTCTCTCTCTCTCTCTCTCTCTCTCTCATTTTCTTCTCTCTCACACACACTCTTCCCTGTAACTCCTTCTCTCATTTTCCTATTTTCTACGGCTCTGATCTGTTTTTTTTTTTGGTTAGTAAGCGCAAGATTTTCTTCTCTCACAGACACACTCTCTCCTTCTCTTTTTTCACTTTCCTATTTTCTACGGCTCTGATCTGGGTTTTTTTTTTTTTTTTTTCAGTAGGTTTGTAAGCGTTAGAGAGAGAGAGAGAGAGGATGGGAGATAAGGCGGAGGTTTTGGAGGCAGTTCTCAAGGAAGCTGTGGATTTGGTTCGACTACTATTACCAGATCTGAAGTAGTTGTATTTTATTTTTTGTTATTTTTACTTGGATTTTTGGATATATATATATATATATATATATATATATATATATATATATATATATATATATATATATATATATATATATTAATTTTGGTGATTGGGTTGTGTAGGAGAACATACCGATTGAAGAGGTGTTTGAGAATCTAAGATGTAGCAAGGAGGGTCTGACGACTGAGGCTACTCAGGAGAGGTTGTCCATCTTCGGCCACAACAAGCTTGAAGAGAAGAAGGTTTTGGATATATACACAGATGTTGGGTGCATGTTCTTCATTTTAATTTTCGTTTTTTAATTATTTTAGATTTTTTGTTTTGAGTGTTTCAGGAGAGCAAGTTCTTGAAGTTTTTGGGGTTTATGTGGAACCCGCTATCATGGGTCATGGAAGCCGCTGCGATCATGGCCATTGCTCTTGCGAACGGAGGAGTAAGCTTTATTTGATTTGATTTGATTTGATTTTTTGTTTTATTATTTTTATTTTTTTGGTTTTTGAGGATTTTGAGTGGGGTATGTTTGAGGTTGAGAAATTTTTTGATTTGGCGTTTTGAATTTTGTAGGGAAAGCCTCCAGATTGGCAGGATTTTGTTGGTATTATAACCCTTCTTGTGATCAATTCGACAATCAGTTTCATTGAAGAGAATAACGCTGGGAATGCTGCTGCGGCCCTGATGGCCCGTCTTGCTCCCAAAGCTAAGGTAGTTTACTTACTAACGTTAGATCTATGTTGGGTCTCTCTCTCTCTCTCTCTCTCTCTCTCTCTCTCTCTCTCTCTTCCAATTTTAGCAGTCGATGATGTAGTGATGAAATTCATGTGGATAATGAAACCATAAGATTGGAGTTTTAGATATTAGGCTTTTCTGGTGCGTAGATTTTCAAAGAATAAAGTGGATTTTGGAGTGCAATTATCAGGATCTTGAAATTTTAGGACTGTCCTGCACTTATCAAGTCATGCATGTCATGCGTTTGTGGATTTTACCTTGTATAAAGTGGGGACTGCCGCGATATGTCTAGCTTTTGTTCGATTTATGTTCTGGTAGCTGATTCGGTTCCTTTGCATTGTGAGTCTCCAGGTTCTCAGGGATGGGAGGTGGAGTGAGGAAGATGCGGCTGTTCTTGTCCCGGGGGACATTATCAGTATCAAGCTCGGGGATATCGTTCCTGCAGATGCCCGTCTACTTGATGGTGATCCGTTGAAAATCGATCAGGTGTGTTATTGCATCTTGTTATCCTCTTCCACGTTATTGTATGTTCGAGTGTCCTTCAATGTCAAGGCCACAGAATGTGCCACTGCAATCTTGGTTTGGGTAAGAACCAGACTCTGCTTTTCTTATCTGGCATGTCGTTTGAGGCAGAAAAAGGGGGAAGCTCTAGCTTACTCTTCGAAAGTGGCATCAGCCACGATTAGGCCGTACCCCCAATTGACACCTTACTGTTAAACGATCAAGGTAGGCCACCTCATGGTTCAGCTTGTTTTTGCAATGTGCAGTCTGCCCTTACTGGAGAGTCCCTGCCCGTGACCAAAGGCCCTGGCGATGGTGTCTATTCTGGTTCCACATGCAAGCAAGGAGAGATCGAAGCCATTGTTATTGCCACTGGTGTGCATACCTTTTTCGGCAAGGCTGCTCACCTTGTAGACAGCACCAACCAAGTCGGCCATTTCCAGAAGGCAAGGCACTGCAATCTCTTGATCCGGGACAAATCTCGCTGTTCCCTTGTTTTTTCATTCATGTATGGTTTTTGTTTCACTGGTTAGGTCTTGACTGCAATCGGGAACTTCTGTATATGTTCGATTGCTGTGGGAATGGTAATTGAGATTGTTGTCATGTATCCTATTCAAGACCGGAAGTATCGTCCAGGAATTGACAATCTTCTGGTCCTTCTCATTGGAGGAATTCCGATTGCCATGCCCACAGTTCTCTCCGTGACAATGGCAATTGGATCTCATCGTTTGTCTCAGCAGGTTGGTATGGGTTGGATTCTGCAGAAACACTTTCATTGCTTTGTGGTTTGGTTAGTGCCCACTTTATGTGGATGTTTACTGTTGTAGGGGGCTATCACGAAAAGGATGACTGCCATCGAGGAAATGGCTGGAATGGATGTTCTTTGCAGTGACAAAACGGGAACTCTAACTTTGAACAAACTCACAGTTGACAAGAATCTTATTGAGGTCGTACAGAATGCCTGTGACTGAGTTTTGTTTTTGAGGATGGAAATGGATGCTTATTGTGTCTCCTCGCTTTGAATTTATCATTCCCTAGGTTTTTGCAAAAGGTGTAGACCAGGGCACTGTCATTCTAATGGCTGCCAGAGCTTCCAGAACTGAAAACCAAGATGCCATCGACACTGCTATTGTTGGGATGCTAGCCGACCCAAAAGAGGTAATGGAAATTCCATATGTCAAGGTCTCAAGTCCAACCGGTTGGACCGCAGGGTACGGTCCACCTGGCGGATAACTTCTAACTTGCTAAGCACATAGGACATCCAACCCATTCAATAGATTGGCCCCACCATGAAGAATGCTTCATGAAAAAATTAAAATCAGCCCTATCCATTGATCAAGTCGACCACACTTGTATTTTGCTATTTATCAATGGCTATACACTGTTTTTTATGGTGTGGCTCACTTGATGATTGTTTAGGGCTGATTTTTGCACTAGGTGATCCTCATGGTGGGGCCAACCTATTAGGATGATTGGATGTCACAAGCACTTAACAGGTTAGAAGTTGTCCACTGGTGGACTGTTAACTGCGGTCCAACTGGTTGGACTTGAGATCTCTCTCTCTCTCTCTCTCTCTCTCTCTCTCTCTGTGTGTGTCTATTTGGATGGATTGTTAATTTTTCTCTTTTGGATTTCCCCCTTTTTATTGCACTAAAAGGCACGGGCTGGTGTTCAAGAGATCCATTTCCTTCCTTTTAACCCGACTGATAAACGGACAGCTCTAACTTACATCGACAGTGAAGGGAAAATGCATCGTGTTAGTAAAGGTGCACCAGAGCAGGTACTACTAGTATTATTGTTTTCATGGTTTCTTCTTTCTTGTTAGGAGTGACTTTTACAATCCCTGGCTTTGGTTGCTGATCCTCCTTGGCCAATGGTTGCCCAGATTTTGAACCTTGCACACAATAGGTCTGACATAGAGCGTAGAGTTCATGCTGTGATTGACAAGTTTGCGGAGCGAGGGCTTCGATCCCTTGCAGTTGCCTACCAGGTAAATTGTCGGCATCCTCTCTTTTGCTGACTCTACTTTATTCTTGTCTATTTTCTAGTTGTGTATGAGTAACCTATTTCATTTGCTATTTGGGTACAACATTGATTGTTATGCAGGAGGTTCCAGAGGGTAGGAAAGATAGTCCAGGAGGTCCATGGCAATTCATTGGTCTCATGCCTCTTTTTGATCCTCCTCGACATGACAGTGCAGAAACAATCAGGAGGGCACTAAACCTTGGTGTGAATGTTAAAATGATCACAGGTTGGCTTCTGTCTTATGACATCATTCTTTACAATTTTGTTGTTGGAAAATACCAACCACGTTTCTACCGTTACCCTTTAAAAAAAAGAAGACGAAGAAAGAAATAAAGAAAAAACTACATTTCTACACTTTTACAAGTTTTTTTTGTTTTTTTATCCAACTTTCTAATGTTCTTCATTTTATGCACTTCCTTCACGTTTATTCTTCAAATCAATCAAAGGGATCTCATGAATAAAGTTGGCTACTTGCGAGGTCCTTCCATTTCATTTTTAGTTCTCTGAAAGCTTCCAAAATGCCTAGGAGATCCATTCACCGCCTACCCGTTTAAACTACAGAAAAATAGAAAATGCAGGGAACCTCCCCCACCTTTTAGGAAACCTTAGGAATGCCATCCATCATGTGACCAAAGTTGAATCCTGAAGGCACTTTTATTGGGTGAGGGCGCGATTTTGAGTCAGCTTGAGACTCGATTGATGAGTCCCTAAATTCATTCAGGTGAACTTTTGCATGGAAACTAAATGGAAAATTAAGAATATTAGGAATCAGCTGCTGCTGGAAGATGTGTTTAACAAATATGGGCATGGCCCTAAACATGCACGGCATAAAGAATTCCTAGCCTGTCTGAGAGTCGTGAACATTCACAAGGCCAAAGAAAAGTGTCTTTTTTTATCACTAACAAAGGGAATTTCTGGGGGAAAAAAAAGAAGGAAATTTATTGAAGGAGACAAGGTATTAAATACACAATCCATCAAGGCAACAAACAAATGAAAAGAGTATAAGAGAATACTTGTTTATGGATTGGCTGGTAAATTGTATAAATTTAAGTTAGGAGTTGCCAATGTTTGGGTGTAAAACTGTAAATGTAAATACCATGAGTTTCATATGAATCAGAGCTGATGTCACCTTTCATCGAGTTAGACTTTTTTGTGGCTCAGTTTATTCAGTCCAAAGTTCAGGCCATAGGAAAGTTTGTCAAGGGGTGATAATGTCCTGGATCTTGTATCATTTCCACATTTCTCGGTTTTCATACAATCATCTTTCCTTTTAGATTGTTCTATTTGGACAACTGATGTTCTTTAACAATTTTCTGTCAGGCATGGAAGGCCTGTTTTTACATTATTGTGTCCCCCGCTCCATACGTTAATTACTTGTCTGTAACATGCTTGGATTTCTATCAGGTGATCAACTAGCTATAGGAAAGGAAACCGGTCGCCGTCTGGGAATGGGCACCAACATGTACCCTTCATCAGCTTTGCTAGGACAGAACAAGGACGAGTCAATTGTTGCTTTGCCAATTGATGAGCTGATAGAGAAGGCCGATGGTTTTGCTGGTGTTTTCCCTGGTATTTGCTCGTGGCATCAAGACTGTTCATTCTTTGCTTCGAGTAGTAAAACATCTTCTATCACCTTGCTTATGTCTATTTGTTGATTCAGAGCACAAATACGAGATTGTTAAACGTCTGCAAGCAAGGAAACATATATGTGGAATGACTGGTGATGGAGTTAATGATGCTCCTGCTCTTAAGAAGGCTGACATTGGGATAGCCGTTGCAGACGCAACTGATGCAGCTCGCAGTGCTTCTGACATTGTCCTTACAGAACCTGGCCTGAGTGTCATCATTAGTGCCGTGCTGACGAGTCGTGCAATCTTTCAGAGGATGAAAAATTACACAGTAAGCATTGCCTCCTGATCATGGATGAATGTTGTTCTTCCCATTGAAATTTGTTTGTTTTCCCTTCCTCCCTTGTCAACAGTTTAATCACTTCTTCCCCACCTTTTTTGCTGCATAAGCTGTTTCTGATAGAGTCCCATTACATTTTGCAGATTTATGCAGTGTCTATTACAATTCGTATTGTGGTAAGTTATCTGATAGAAATATATCAGGCTTAATCATGTAAATGTCATATGGCTGTACCTGCACCTCTGGTATGACTTTTGTGTCCAGCAAAGCATCTAGTATAAATGATTAGTCAGGTTTGTCTCTACTAGCACAAATTCAGTTTAGATATCATCTAGATGGCTTTGCTGGCTTACGTGTGAAGTGCAGGTTTTTGTGTAGAACTGACGGCAATTAGTACTACCAAGCCTGCTCCTGAGGTTGCTTTTTTATTATGAGTTGAGCATGCTGTGATTCATTTTTGAAACCATCTACCTTAATATGCTTGGATTCATTTAAACAAGTGCTGGGTGATCTTGTTTCCCTTACATGAGCATTGCTTGGTCAGGGAACCCTAGGTTTTGGTTACCAAAATGAAGTAAAATCATGTCTTTATACTTCCACTTGGGGTGTTATTGTAACAGCTTGGTTTCATGCTGCTGGCTCTCATATGGAAGTTCGACTTTCCACCCTTCATGGTTCTCATCATCGCCATCCTGAATGATGGTTTGTGCCTTTACCCAAAAATCATCTGCCTTTTTTGCTTCTTTCTGGTTTAGCATGCGTATGTAGCTTCTTATTCTTCTTCTTTTTTCTTTTATTGCTCAACTGGTTGGCCAATAGCGGCTCTGTTTTTTTCGTTCTTTCTCATTCTTTCTGCAGTAAATTCCCAAAACCTCTCTACCATCTCTCTCTCTTTAAATGAGCAGCTCTCCAATGACATGATCAGGTACCATAATGACAATATCCAAGGATAGGGTGAAGCCTTCTCCTCTTCCAGACAGCTGGAAGCTAGCAGAGATCTTTGCAACTGGCATCATTCTGGGAAGTTACTTGGCGATGATGACTGTGATTTTCTTCTGGGCTGCCTACAAAACTGATTTCTTCCCGGTATGAAGACTATACTAACTAAATAATCAACTGATCAGCATAAGGCAGTCGGTAATTCACTTTGATCTGTGCTTTTGGACAAGGGTATGCCTGTGGTTTTTACAGCAAAAAATTCTTAAATGGTTTTGAAGTACAACCGAGTTCCTTCTGGTTTGGATAAAGTACATTCTCTTGGGCCTCCAGATGATTCAGAAAATCGAACAAAATGCATTTATTTCCGTGGATGTTCATAGGATGTTGAGTTTTGTGTTTACGATTCGACTTCTGATGCAACTTATATACCCCCCCCCCCCCCCCCACACACACACACACACACACACACAAAGAAGAAGAAGACGCCAATTTACATTTGTTTACATTACTGCAAGTCCCATTCATTTGAGTTTTGAAATGATTTGGTCAAAATAGTGTACCATTTTTTAATTTTCCAGTTTGCTGCTCGAGTTCCTTTGATTTATAACTCCTTGCCTTGCCAGTTGCATTGATTAACACTTGCACCTCTGCTACTTGGGAATTTGCCAGAGAATATTTCATGTTTCAAGCCTTCAGAAAGAAGCTCATGATGACATCAAAAAGCTTGCTTCGGCAATATACCTGCAAGTGAGTACCATCAGCCAGGCTCTCATATTTGTGACGAGATCACGGAGCTGGTCCTTTATCGAGCGCCCCGGTTTGTTGTTGGTAGTAGCTTTCTTGGTTGCTCAGCTGGTGAGAGAGTCTTCCTATCCTTTTCATGCCTTCTGTCTTTCACCTTCGTAGAACAGCGCGCTTATCAATCATATGTGCTCCGCGTGCAATGTTCAGATTGCTACACTGATTGCCGTGTACGCAAACTGGGGTTTTGCTGCTATTGAAGGGATTGGCTGGGGTTGGGCCGGTGTTATTTGGCTCTACAATATCATCTTCTACTTTCCGCTTGATTTCATCAAGTTCATAATTCGCTACGCACTGAGTGGGAAGGCGTGGGATCTTGTCATCGAGCAAAGGGTATGCATGCATCTATTTGCCTTTGTTTCCGTTTTGTTGGGTTTCCTGCTCTTGTTGATTGTGGCGGGTTCATTTTGTCTTGCAGATTGCCTTCACTAGGCAGAAGGATTTCGGAAAGGAGGCGAGGGAGCTTAAGTGGGCCCATGCTCAAAGAACACTGCATGGCCTGCATCCTCCAGATACCAAGATGTTCAATGAGAGGACCAATTTCACGGATCTTAATCAGATGGCAGAAGAGGCTAGAAGGCGAGCTGAGATTGCAAGGTATCTTACTACCATCTTAGTAATAATAAAGAGCACAACTGGAATGATCTTTTCTAGAGCTTATGTCTTCCGCGTGCTTCCCTTGTCATTCTTTTGACTCTTCTGACTTCATTCTTTTTAAAGAGAAATGAGCCAGTGTAAAACGTCCATAGTGAAGTTGATAGCTGGTGAATCTATCACTGGCCTATCAAGAATGGACAGCTACAGGTGGTGGGTGACACTCGCTTTGAACTTTAGGCATCCGGATCAAATTGGCCCCCACTTTTCATCCCAACTGACTCTCTGAATGGAGGTTGATGAGTTCCACGCACGTTGGTTTTCTCTGTGGATGCTTATGCTTCACTCCTGAATCATATCCCCCAAACTCCCGCTACTGAGGGATCAGGTGGTGCTCTGCAGTGGAAAGTGGGTCCTGCATGCTTCAACCCTCTAAAATGGTTGTACACTGAGGTACCTGCTTTGCAATGGATGTTGATCAGAGGGTGATATGATTCATCCAAAGAGAACTGTAACTGTGGTTGTTTTGACCTCAGAATACCCATTTCCTGAAAAACTACAGTTCCATGACGAAGTTACAATTTAAAATTTTCTGAAAGTGAAGATGGACGTATATAACCCAATATCTGTTTCCAGGCTGAGAGAATTACACACCCTGAAAGGGCACGTGGAGTCGGTGGTGAGACTGAAGGGTCTTGACATAGACACCATCCAGCAAGCCTACACTGTCTGAAGAGCCGAAAGGGGAAAAAAAAGGTGTGAGCAGAAGGGGAAAGAGAAGGGGTCCATACGCCATCAGATGTTTTTTTTTATATTCATCAACCCCATATGCATGTGAACAATGACCCTTGGGTGCTGCGAGTGAGAGTAAATGTATTGGGGCATGTAATGATAGCCCGACGCATTCTGCATATTTATAAGCGGGTAGTTTTATTTTTTTTAAATCTCGTTTATATTATTTCTATTGCCATCACTAATGTATGTGTGCTTGTGGGCCTGTGCTTTCAATTCCAACCACATGGATGCCCCTCAGAAATGTCGTTTCTCTGTTTCTCTCTCTACGTGGAGGGGGGAAAAAAGAAAAGAAAAATGCAATGAGATGCCCGACCATGTGCAGAGGTGCTGATCAGGTACTATCTATGTATTGGCTTGGGCTCTCTTTTTCTTCTTTTTTTAAATTATTCTCTTTCTTTCTTTATATATATATATATATATATATATATATATATATATATATATATTTCAGGCATGTGCTGGCCACTCTCCACTCCCTGGATTGATTATGTTATTACAACAGTGCTCATGATCATGCGTGCATGTACCTTGATGTGTCATTTATGTGGAATGTCTGCTTTGATGCGGACGGCTTTAATGCTTGTCTGATGCATGCATGTGCCAGCATGTGCCAGCATGTGCCATATAAATGGAAGGTAGACGTTTGTCAGCTGCAGATTTTGAATCCTTCAATTTGGCTAGGGGGGCTTTGATTGTGGTAGGATGTGCCATTTTAGAGTAGGGAGCTCAGCGATTTGTGGCTGTTGGTCCTCGAGGGTGCAACTGGAAGTACTCTCAGGTTTAGACTTTAGATTGGACAGTGTTTGAGGCTGCAGTAAACGGTTTTCATCTTGAGGGTGCATCTAGAAGTACCTTTAGGTTTCAGACATTCAGATGGGCCGTTGTTTGGGGCTGCAGGAAATTGTTTTCTTCATCTCTTCTGTGAGCAATTCCAGCCGTCTTCAAATGTGTCAGCATGGGCATCAGCCATTTGCATTTTGAGCAGATGGAACCATTTAGTAGCATGTGCACCGACGTGGTGTGAGTGCGAGAGATCCAGGCCATGATAACATGCTTTGGGCTGAGGCAGTTCGGCACCACATCAGGTGGGCCATGAAAATGGTGCTTTGCTGGTGTTCCGTACCTTGTTCATGGGTTCATTCTCCATGATACAGGGAAGGATGAAATCCCTTTCGAGCTTTTGTATGCTGGCAGGCTAGAAAGGCAAGCCGCAAAAACCTTTGGATGCATTGGGCCCGACCTATAACCACATCACTGCAAACACAAGGGCCCAAGTGACAGCTAAAGGAAACCAATTCCATGTGGACGCGGATTGGATTGTGCATCAAGGAGGTAGCATGGTGTGAATATTGTGTGGCCCACTGTAATTAATGTGTCTTGTTTTTCCATCTCATTTTAGGGCATCCCAAAATTGAAGCATATCCAATGCTCAAAGTGGACTACACCACAGCAAATAGCGGCGGGGAAATGACATCAACCGTTGGCACCTGCCTAGGGCCCACAATAATGTTTATTTGTCTTCCAACCTGTACATAACGTCACACTGATCTAAATGATGGAAAAAATTTTAAAAAAAACCAAATATCAGCTTGATCCAAACTTCTGTGGCCCCCAAGAAGTTTTCAATGGAAGGCATTCAATTCCCACTGTTTCTGGTGGTGTGGTCTACTTGAGCTTTGGATATGCTTCAATTTTGGGCTTATACCCTAAAATGAGCTAGAAAAACGGATGGACGGTGTGGGCCCCCAGCATCGTGAGCTCCCCACGACACGATCATGAGTCCATTCCACGGGCAGGCAACACACCAACAAGAGTGGTGCGTAAAACAGAGAAGGGCAATCAAGATCGTTAGTCCAGCGGAACCCCAACAATGGATGGCCAATGGACCAAAAATCTCCCCATCAAACAGGGCCCACTGGAGTTCTTTTTCATCTTTCAACATTGTGTATGAACTGCTGACCATACTTTTCTTTAACCATACATCTGCAGGCCAAACTCAAATGATTTTTTTTTTTTTCTTTCTATTTCTAAAAGATGACTGATCATCTACAGCTGGCTGTAATCTACAAGCATTTTGCACTTGAAAGGACAAGTGAAAATGAGAATTCTGAGGGCTTAAAAACAAGTTCTAAGGTACAACCAGTCGTAGACTAGGTTCTTTATCTAATAAAGGAATTTGTCTACTTAAAAGATCAAGAAAAGGAACAACAGAGAACTACCACTAGCTGTAGTAGTGAATTAGTATACAAGACGGGAGGAGTATTCTGACCTGAGGTCAGAGGGGCGATGAGGCTGCAGCGCAAACACCATTGCCGCCTTACCAACCAGACGACCATCAATACAATCTAGAAAATACAGCAATAAATCATAGAATCCATCTGGGCCACATTTCCCTTCCAGACCCAAACACCTCACCTTCACACAACCAGCTCACTTCACAAAAGTAACGTATGCATTTGTATACATGCTATGTACATCTACAATAACCATGTCAGCATACAAATGAAATAAAAAAAAGTGACCACCTCCCACCATGCAGCCTCCATATTTATAACGGCGGTCATCTTCGATTCCTAACGATCAACTGTCAGATGAACATTGCGGGCTGATTGCAGGTCCCATCAGCCCCCCAAAAGCCTCCTCAGAACAGATTTCTGTTCTGCAGTCAGCCTTGATGGGAATTTAACATCAAACTTGATCCTCAAGTTCCCCTTCTTTCCAGGTTCCTTTGCAATCGGCATCCCTTCCCCGGGGACCACCATCTCATAGCCTGGTCCAACAATGTCTGTTATCGGTACAGTCAGATTCCTTCCATCGAGAGTCGTTAGATTGATGGTCGTTCCCGTGAGAGCGTCAACCAGCAGTATCCTCTGGTTGGCCACCAGGTCATTCCCATCCCTCTTGTAAACTGCGTGGGGCTTCTCATCTATGATGAAAACAAGGTCAGCTGGGATGACATTAGGTTGCTCGTTACCCTTCTCGGGGAAAGTGATCTTTGTGCCCTTCTTCCAACCAGGCTTGATATTGATGGTCAGGATCTCCTCCACCGTTGTTGCTTTGCTGCAAAAGAATCCTCAATGTTGGACTCAAGACGAAAAAAGAATAAAGGCCATGCCAAAGCAAGCATCCTTCAAAATGAGTGCTTTGAAATAAACGTGAACAAAATCCTTCAAAAGCAATCCACCAACATGACTAAATCTCTACTGATTGGACTCTGAGACACCAAGATATAGGATATGTAAGTGCCCATTTGGGTGCGCTCCCGTTTGGGTGCATACTTGAAAGAGCGCTCTCTCTCTCTCTCGATATGTAAGTGCCCATTTGGGTGCGCTCCCGTTTGGGTGCACACTTGAAAGAGCGCTCTCTCTCTCTCTCTCTCTCTCTCTCTCTCTCTCTCAACAGAAAGAAAAAAAAACATCTTTTCTACACCCAGTAACATTTAAGACTTTTCAAACTTTTACAGCTCCATAGAATAGCATGGTTTACTGATTTTCTGAATTTGAACAATGCATTCTTAGAAGAAATTCTTCACAGCAGAAGAAGAAAATGCTCAATAACAGTTTCTTCAGACTGGGCTTCAAATATTTCAAGTTTCTCCCAACCTACATACATTCTCATATAGTGATCAGTTTCCTAAGGATAACTCATGATGCCCACAACTGTTGTTTTAAAGCAGCCATCAGCAATCAACCAAAAAATAAAAATAAAAATCTTTCTTTCTTTGTTATGCTAATTTTTGAATTGGATTAAATCAGGAGTAAGATGGGTAGATTTTATTGCTCAGTTGCCGACTCGTCAAATCAACTTGTGCAATCAGATGGTCAGGGAATGTTCAGAGGAAAGTGAGTCAAGTTTAATCAATTGCTAATGCAATGCTATTAAACTGGATGTATATCATTGTTGCAAGAGATGGGAGTAGTGTATTGTGTCATATATAGAAACATGATTATCTACATGTATGAAGTGATTTCCTTGAAAAGGCTCAAGCAAAAGCTAAAGAGCAAAGTGTAACACGTAATTCATTGTGTTGGTAACTTTCAACAGTTAATCTTTATGGAGTGCATTTCAACATTGAGGTCAGGCTCTGGCCCATATATTACTTATATAAAAATAATAACAATCTTTATGTATGATATTGGTGGTTATATTAACATTTTCTCTTCACAGCTGCACTTTGCATGGAAGGAAGCACACTGGATTCCAGGAACAAGGATCACCTAAAGCAAGTCCTCAAGCAACAATGTTTACAGGCATTCGGAGGAATCTCAGCTAAGGTTACTAAAAAACATGACACAGAATGCACATTTCAGCAACCCAACAATGAGTGTCTTTCTTTCTTTCTTTTTGGCAGGGCATCAGGCCATTGCCTACAGAATGCCTGTGGTAAGACTCGATCCCATGTGTACGCCACATCAGCAGAGTATAAACTACCAACTGGGATACCGAGCTGGACGTTACTCAACAATGAGTTTCATGAGCTATTCTAACTTAATTTCAGATTTGGGAAGTTTTTTAAACGGTGGCATTTGGCAAAAGTTTTATTAAGAAGCAAAACATAAAAAAAAATAAAATAAAATCTCAACATATATGATGGACCAAAAACGAGTGATGCTCTCATCACTCCCCTTTGGCTAGCCTAACAGCCGCCTCACTGGCCTCCCTCAGACAAACGGAGAATAAAGCTCCCAATCTGGCCACAGGGGATTTAATCTCCAACATACGAGGAGCAAGCCTCCATGACCCAAGATATCCTCCAAAGCCCATAGAGTGACAATCCTGGAGTCTCCTCCAATGACTATCTTCCCCAAAAAAGAGGAGAAAATACACAGTCCTCTTGAGTGCGAGAATTTCAGCAACCTTACTGCAAGGGCCAGGAAAAACCGTCAACCTCTTGTCACTTCTGGATATTCCCCCAATACCAGAAGGAGCTGGATTCCCAGATAACAACCATAAAATCTGAACTTGATGACAGATTGGAGCGGTTTCCAATTTAGTTTATCTTTCTTCATTTTTCTCAATGATAAAAGAAGAAGAAGATAGGTTTAATTGGAAGCCGCTCCAATCCAACTTCCAGTTCAGATTTGATGGTTGTTCTCTAGGCTTCAGATTGAGATTTGATCGGAGTTTAGAATGTTTGAGCTTAAAATCCATTTTAACTAATTCATCCACTTGATTGTAAACTACAAAAAAGGGCAAATGTGCTCTTGAAAGGACATGGGACATTCACACCATCAGAAGGCGTCTGCTTACCTATCAGCTGTGGGACTCTAACAACATGCAATCAACCCATTGAGAGATGAAAATGTGGAAACTGACAGAAAAAGACACTTGCAATGCATCTAACGATATGAGCAACACGACACCCATGCATGTGTTTGTGTAAAACCTAATACAGGGAAAAGCCAAACCTTTCGTTAAAAACTAACTCAATGCTTGAACAAAACCCCATGAAAAGAGTGCTAAGACCTATTCTCCTATCGTTCTTGACCAACACATTACATGGAGAGAGTCAGTAATCTCTCAAGGCTGCAACACCGTGACGTGAGAAGTCATTTTCCTCTTAAGGCATATCGTGTAAAAATGGTGCAACCCGGTTATCGAGCCAATGAGATCTTGACACCCAAATCGCAAAGAAATGGACAAGAGTACACCCGTAAGAATATTTGAGTAGAGAGGGAGGAATACTTCACTAATATCAAACTTCTTACAAAACTAAAGAAAACTCACACTAATAAAATTTTAGAATGCCTACTTCCTACAGCACCCCTCCTTTTATAAACCTTAAATGAATCTTCAATGAGAATCCCCCGAACTAATAGATTGATTTCAAATCAATCTAATCTACCTAAGATGGTCAAAGCCTAATAATAGTAAAAGCAAATATAGGAAATAATCATCTAAATCTTCAAACACATCTTCAAATTGGTCCTTATATGTTCAATCACATCTCTCCATATCTTCAATCACATCTTTAAATCAGCCCCCATATTTTCTACAAATAGTAAATTGCAAATCTCAATATTTAGGCCCCAAATCTATAAATAAACAGTAAAAAATTAGGACATGCTGGGCCCTATAGTGGATTATGGGCCAACATCATTGTTGGGCCCTATAGTGTGCTTAAATGGGCCGCGGGCCTGCATTATTCCCACTGGGTTGGAAAGAATTTGACTCCAACAAGTTGGACGCTTCATACAAATAGTAGAGGTACAGATCAAATCTTTTCATTCGTTGCCTGTGAAACATGTGCATTTAGAATGAGTCATGTTCTTCCATTTCACCAAGTATTGCCTATATTGGCCTCGTCGAGAGTCAGCAGTCTTCATTTGAAACACGTTTAGTTTCTTCATTTATTTTTTTGGGTTGTTTATCCATATCAGTAATGGCTTCATCTTGCACATTAAACACCTTGTCATGGTTCTCGAACAAATCTGTCACATTGAAGGTCGATGAGATTTGTATGTCATTTGATAACTCGATCTCATAGGCATTGTCACCTAACTTCCTCTTGACTCGGCATGAACCAATCTTTTTTTACTTGAGCTTGTTGTAAATTTCCCTAGGAAATCTTTCTCTGGGAAGATAAACCATAACCAAGTCACATTCTCTACCGGGATAAACCTTTCGCGGCTTCTTGGTACATGGTGTTGCTTTCTTCAATCCTCTTCTTCATCTGAGCTTACATTTCTTGAATGTGCTTGGCAAAAGCATCAACATCTTCACTCACTTGATCTTGTACCGGTAATGGTACTAAGTCAAGTACTTGATGTGAACTTCTCTCATTCACTATTTCAAATGGGGACTTTCCAATGGTACGATTTATTAAGTTGTGTAGGAAAATTTGGCTTGGGGTATAGCCAAGTCCCACTAAGATAAGTTATCACATAAGATACTCCTCAAGAGGTCACTGAGGCTTATGTTGACTACCTCAATTTGTCCATTTGTTCAAGGACGATATGCGATAGAAAATTGAAGCTTAGTCCCCAACCACTTCCATGAAGTGTGGCAGAAGTAACCCACAAACTTCAAATCACAGTTTAAAGTTTTTGTTTTCGGTACCCCGTGAAGTCTCTCTCTCTCTCTCTCTCTCTCTCTCTCTCTCTCTCTCTCTCTCTCTATATATATATATATATATATATATATATATATATATGTTGGCAATATGCATAGCATCCACTGTCCTTTTACATAGAATGAAGTAGGCTATCTTCGAAAAGTAGACTGCCACAAAGAAAATTAAATCTGTTCCCCTTGGAGACTTGGGAAGACTTAGAATGAAGTCCATAAAAATATCTACCCATGGTATGAGCGGAACAAGAAGCGGTGTATAAAGGCTGGTATTATGCACATGACCTTTGGAGACTTGGCATTGTCTACATCATGCTATGAAGCATTCAATGTCACGGTGTATACAAGGCCAGGAGCATTTTTCTCCACCATGTCCAATGTTTTATCTCTTTCAAAGTGTTCACCCAGTCCTCTGTAACGCTCCTTCGAAAATGCATACGCAAGAATCTTTAAATAAATATCCATCATGTGAGATGAATTCACACTTTGAATCTCGGGCATCCACAAACCTGTGGAGTACTTGGCCAAAAAATGGGATCCTCCTTGTATCGTTCTTTTAATGCCTCGAATCCAACGACCTCCACGACAAGAGTTCCTAATAGAACCACCCTCCTACTCAAAGAATCCACTGCTTTGTTCTAACTTCCAGATTTATGGTGCAAAAAGAAAGTATATTCTTATAGAAGTCATCCATTTCACATAAGGAGCACTCAACTCCTTTTGGGAGTTGAGATATCTCCACACCTCATGGTCTGAGTATAGAATGAATTCCCGATGAATCAAGTAATGTCTCGAATGTCATAGCACTTGGACCACGGTATAGAACTCAAGATTATATGTGGGGTAATTCTTTTGTACATCATTAAGCTCATCGCTAAAGAAAACGATCAGCTTACCGTCCTAACTTAACACCGTGCCAACACCAACATTTGAAGCGTCATTTTTCACTTCAAAGATTTTATTGAAGTCCATAAGTACAAGAACTAGAGCCTTTGTCATCTTTTTTTTTTATAGCACCAAAGCTTCGATCCACCACTTTAGTCAATTAGACTTATCTCTCCACATGCAATCAGTGACAGGTGCGATACTGGTGCCGAAATTCCGAATAAATCTTCAATAAAATGTCCCCAAGCTATGGAAAGAACGAACCTTTGAAAGGGTTGGTGGGATGCGGCCACTCCACAATGGCCTTGATTTTCTCCCAGTCGAGCTTGATCCCTTTTGCAAACACAATATATCTTAAAAGTATAACACTACTGACAAGGAATGAGCATTTTTTCAAGTTAACAAATAGTGACTCCCTCTGTAATACATCAAATATTCGTCGTAAATGATCAAGGTGAATAGATGAATCAAGACCAAAAATAAAAATATCATCAAAATAGACAACTAAAAATTTCCCCATAAAGGGGAGGAGTTCCTCCATCATCAACCTCATGAATGTGCTCAATGCATTTGAAAGGCTGCTGAATGGCATGACAAGCCACTCGTACAACCTATCTTGAGACTTAGATGCAGTCTTCCACTCCTTGCCAAGCCGAATGTGTAGCTAATGATATTTAGTCCTTAGGTTAATCTTTGAAAAGACCTTTGCTCCATGCAACATGTCCAAGCTGATGATATCTGGTCCTTAGATTGAACTTTGAAAAGGCCTTTGCTCCATGTAGCATGTCCAGCATATCATCCAAGTAAGGAATAAGAAACTCGTACTTGATAGTAATCCGGTTGATCGAACAACTACCCACACACATCCTCTAAGATCCACATTTTTTAGGGGTTAATAATGCATGAACAACACATGATAACATGCTTTCTCGAATTAAACCCTTCTACAGCAACATAGTAACATGTCGGTGGAGCTTCGCATGTTCAACTAGACTTGTCTAGTAGTACGCAAAATTTGGCAGACTGGAACCCAACACTATATCAATGTGATGTTGAATGTTTCTAATAGGAGGAAGTCTAACTAGGAGTTCTTCAGGCACGAAATCTCATATTCATAAAAAAAAAAAAGCTCTTGTATAGGAGGCAAGACATCTAACTATTTCGTGTTTTCTTTAGTAACCAAAACATAAATGATGTCAACCCCCTTGCTTTCTTCTTCAAACGTTTGCACCCACCCACTTTATCAAATTTGGGTTCCGTGGATACTTGTTCTTTGAATTTTAATTTACCCACAAATTTATTTATTTATTTTTGGTGAGATGTTCTCACTGCTCTCCTCGTATACTGAAATTGTGAATATCTTCCCACTAGAAGTACAAGTGGTGCAGAAAATATTGTGTCAAAACCATCACCCCTCGTCAACCACTTGGGGCGACGATAACATAGTTCGTTGGATAACCAATGACTCTCCCCTATAACCACCATCATCTACTACATATTTCCACATGCACCTCCTCCTCATATGCATATTTTTCATATTTTTTGTCCACTTTGACTTTCGTTTGTATGCAATCGGGAGTATCTTTAATATATTATCATTCCTCAGTTAAATTTACTTTAATTGTAGACGATGTTCAGGACAATGAAAAAAATGATGTCCCAATTGCCCACACTTAAAGCACGTGAAAGGAGTATCGCTTTGTCCATTTTGGATGTATTGACCCCTCGTCTATAACCACTTCCCCCAGATTGGGGTTTGGTTTCATTGTTGGACGTTAGCCCATCATCCCTCGGCCTAGAAGAGGCCCCATTGTTGCCTTACGTGGAAAGTTAGCATGATGCCGTGTCGTCAATGACGGCCCTTGTGAGGCACCAAATTCTCTCCCAAGTCCCAAATTAATTATATGCATCAGACATTTTAAATATATCTTTCAAAGCCAATTCAATTCTGATATTCGGATTAAGACCATTAAGATATCTGGAAATCTTTTGGTCTTCATACTCATGATGTTAATATATGGAGCTCCTTGGTGTATTCATTTACTGATTTGTTCCCTTGATGCAAATTTTGACATCTTTGATAGAGGTCACGGACATGAGTTGTAGATAGAAATTTCCTTTTTAACTTCTTTTTCATCTTTTCTCAAAAATTTATTTTCTTTTTACCTTAACGGATTCATTTGACTTGGAGATCATCCCACTAAGCTAACGCATGACTGGAAAACTTCATAGTTACTAACTCCACCTTCTGATTATCTGCGATTTCCTTGTACCCGAATTCCACCTTGCTTAGCTAATCGATGAAGTCGCCGACATGCAACTGACCATGAAATCCTGGAATGTCCACACAAGCCAAGGCCATACATTATTGCTTAGGACCTTCGTGGGAACCTTCCCCTACGTATCCACAAGCTCTAACTTCAGTCTCCGGATTCTTTCCACGTCAGAGCTCTCCCACTGGATTAGTGAGATCACCTACTGTATGCGTGAGTTGATCTAATCGCTCTGTGAGTGCACGAATTAATTGGGCTACTTGCGCAAACTCATCCTGTGTCACCCCTGTCGATGCCATTAGAAGATGAAGTGGAGTTGAAAATTTCCAAAGATGATCCCCTCTGATACTAAAATGGTGCAACTTGGTTGTCGAATCAATGACATCTCAACACCCGAAAAGAAATAGACAAGAGTACACCCACAAGAATAATTAAGTAGACAAGGAGGAATATATTGTTGAGATCAAACTTCTTCTTACAAAACTTTTAGGAAAACTCATGCGTAGAAAATTTTGGAATGCCTAACACCTATACCACCCCTCCTTTTATAAATCCCAAATGACTCTCCATATGAGAATCCTCCTGACTAAGAGATTAATTTCAAATCAATCTAATTTACCTTAAGATGGTAAAACCCAATAATAGGAAAAGCAAATCTAGGAAATAATCCTCTAAATCTTCAATCACATGTTCAAATTAGCCCATATATCTTCAATCACATCTTAAAGTCAGCTCCCATATTTTCTACAAACAGTAAATTGCAAATCTTGATATTTAGGCCTTAAATCTATAAATAAACAGTCCAAAATCAGCAGACGTTGGGCCCTACAGTGGGCTATGGGCCTATGTCATTGTCAGGCCCTATAACGGGCGTAGGTAGGCCTAGGTGGGCTGTGGGCCTGCATAACAAATTCCCCCCACCAATACATTCTGGAGGTTTGCTAATGCAATACAATATGTCGGAACTTTTGCAGCTGGATCTAGGTCCTTTCTAAAGGCTCAAAACTATTTATGTGAGATATACAAAAGAAATCTCAGATTGAAATATATAAACCCTATGATTATTTAAAGCGTTAGGAGGCCAAATTCAAATGAAAAGACTTAAATGAACAAATGGTTGAATAGTCCAATCTAACAATCTTTATTTGTTTGGCTATCCCCCATCTGAGGTGAGGCCTTTTATATAAGTGGTTCGGATTATTGAGAGTTGACCCTGATAAAGTCCCAGTGCATCTATAGCAATACTTCAGGATGGATGTATTCTAGCAAGCCTCTACATTTTATTCCATTTCTTTCATTTATCTAGAGCTTGTGTAAGTATCACACATCCGGTGAACGCTTTGATTCAATTCCAAACACATTCTAATCCAACAGAAACGGAATGGACATTTTCCTACCAGTGACTAACGTACTTGGGTGTTCCCCAAAATTTAGTTGTAACAATTCCAATCAACGAACAGCAAATGACCCAATTACAGATAACCTCCAAATTGCAGTTCCTATCATTTCTAATCCAAACATGAAACCCCCAGAATCAAGATTAAAGCTTTTATTGTCATTATAATTTAATTGGCACACCAAACCCAATAATCGAAATTCAACAAATTGCAATTCATTTATATTGCGCACCCAAACGCACTCAATCAAACCACTCATGGCACAGAACAAAGAATCAAATCAAACCCAACAACCAAAATTCACAAAACTAAAAAATCACAACAAAAAATGTGTACCTGGACGCATGATATATATTCCTCGATATCCTCATCTTCCGCTTCGAACCCGAATACAATTCCTCAAGGCTACAAGGCAGCTTGTTCTCGACCGTGGGTGCCTTCAGAGGATCGGCAGCGTTACCATTCGAAGCCCCCCTGAAGAAGCTCTCCCCAGGGAAGCTTCTATTTCCTCTGCCACCGTCGCCACCTCCATTGCCGAAAAACTCTGCATATATGTCTTCAGCATCCCTCGAATTGAAATGGAATCCGTTGGGGAATGCTCCTCCTCCACCAGTAGTGTCAGACGGAGGCGTAGGACCGATCCCAGCCTCCAGTCCATCTGGGCCTAACTGGTCATAGATCTGACGCTTGTGGGGATCGCTGAGGACGTCGTAGGCCTCAGAAATCTGCTTGAATCTTGCCTCTGCTTCCTTCTTGCTTCCAGGGTTCTTGTCCGGGTGCCATCGCATCGCTAGCCTTCGGTACGACCTCTTCAGGTCTTCGTCCGTCGCTGTACGGCTCACCTTCAGTACGTTGTAGTAATCCACCCCCATCTCTCTCTCTCTCTCTCTCTCTCTCTCTCTCTCTCTCTCTCAAAATCCTTCTGTCCGTCGTCTCCAATTTTCAACCAACGCCTCGTCACGAAAACCTTCCGTCCGTCGTCTCCATTTTCCAACCAACGCCTCGTACCAAAAAACCAAAAGCAGAGAGAGGCAGAGACTTGTGATTCTCGGAAGTGGTTTTCTTCCTCGAGAGACGGTTGATACACGGGCGCCCGGCAATCGTGCTGTTGAAATATATTGACTCAAAATCGCTGGACTCACAAGTAAGAAGTCATCCACAATCGACGGTTCTACACTATAGGCATCTGTTTGTTGAATTCAGGCCGTTGATTAGTTCTCATTTCGCCCGTAAGTTAGATCCCAACCGATCTTCCAGTCAGGAGGTAGATCAGGGTAAAGTTTCGTATTACAACCAGTATAAAGTTGGACCCACGTTTTGGACGGTTTGGATTAAGTTATATAATGCCACGTATGCAATTGTCAGTGCTTGGCGTATCAACCATCACACTCTGCGAGAGTATCAAAATCTCTCTTTCTTCTCCGTAGTCAAGCAGGAGATGACTGTTTGCAGTGGGCGTTTGGACAGGGGTGATGATCATCGTGTGGAAGATTCTAGAACCGGTTCTGAGAATCAGAGCCGTTCGAATCGGATGGCCAGATCCACGTGAGCCGAGGAGGCTCCACGTCGGTTTTTTTGCCGGTCAGTTTTGTGAGGTCGAAGTCAGATTCTGGAAAGCTACTTTGATTGATGGGATTATTTGGTACTCTAGCATGGTATGACGCTTGATACGCAGGCATTCACACGTGGCTGCATTAACTAGAATTAAACTTGCTAAATTGTGGAATTAACTGTCACTAACTGAAAATCATATAGGTTGAACCATCTGATTTGCGGACACTACTTTATGAAATAGGACGCTTGGATGATTTTCATTTCTAGCCGTCCAAAAAAGTCCACCGATGCGATTGTCCGGTCATCAAAAGCATAAGTTTTCGTTCACGGTACATATAAACTGGGGCCCACAATTTGAACGGTTGTATTGAATTAATTGAATGCCACGTATTCAATCTCTAAGTAGTTTCTAAGTGCCAGCGTATCATCCGTCCGCTGCCAGAGCATCAATGATTTTTCTCCGTCATAAAAAATAATTTCCCGAAGGAATTCGCGCAACGATAGATTAGAGAGGGGATTAGCGCTACACGTGCCGATATTCTCACGTAGGACCGATCCAGGCCGTTTATCAGGTAGAGGAAAGAGTAAAGATGATTCAATCGCAATTGGGCAAGAAGCCACATTGAACATAGGCAAATGGTTTTTAATATTTCTAACCGTCCATTTTCTCATTTGTCTGGGGTCCACCTGATGAGTGTACCATCTGTTTTTATTTTGTCTATACGTTTTCACAGTTGCGGCAAAGGAACCCATTTCTCGTCCGTTTGCTTAGTTGGCACGTCTTCCACCGTCGATCCATCCAGGCGCGATTCGCCCTATATTCCCGTAGACAAAATATCTCCACCCAAAAACGAGATCTTTTTTATTCTATCGCGCCTAAGGATCCAAAGTTTGTCGACGCCCAATAAGGCTCACATGCTGAGATGGTACTATAATTTTAACCGTTCATTTTTTTTTCATTACTCCCGATAATAAGAAATTATAATAACCATGTTTGAATTTTTAGGACTAATGACGTTGCATTAAGTGGAGTAGATGAGATGAAATAGGATTTAAGGTAATGGATGGACATTCATAATTGTCCAGCACTTCCACTGGATTGGGATAGTCTGAGATGGCCTTGGAAACGTGTTTGGATGAGTTACGGAAGTCGGTCATCCTCACGTTATAAGCTTTGGGAGTGTTTGGAAGTGCTTGGTGTGTTGCTACTCCCATGTCTGTTTGGAATAACAATGGGCGTACTTAGCACCGACCCTTCCTATGGTGTGGTCTGGTGCAACCTTGAATCTCACTTCATTAACGTGCACAGTATGTGGATCGAACCGCTAAAAATCACAGTGGGCCAACTGTGAGCCGGGGTTAGTTGGTGACCCGCTCCTCCAAGTCACTAATATCAACTGTCCATTTTTGTTGGTGATTTCGGATGGAAAACTCATTTGAATGGATGATTGGGAATTTCAAGTATACTGTGGCGCAATCAAATACTCCCAGAGCTAGGAATGGATAATTTACCTTCAACGATGGAGATTCCAACCTGCTCGCCGCTTGTGAAGAAGAGAATTGAACATTCTCACCACCTGTGAGGAAGAACCAGACACCATTCATTTGGAACCGCACCTATTGCTAGTATAGATGAAGAAGTCCCGAGCGGTGGGCCTTAAAAATCTCCCGGATTGACATCTTGAGTCGTCTTTTCCATCAGGGCAAGGATCAGGCGCAATAATGAGATAGTGCCTGAAATGAAGATCGTCCATCCCATCCCGTATCCCACACCATATCAAAGGATGAGCGAGATTTGAAGCTGGGATTTCTCAAATCCCTTGGTGACCAGTGGAGCTTACGAGGTGTTTTGCATTAAGGTTACATCAGCCGTTACAAATAGGCTACTAGATGGAAATCAAGATTAAATCCTACTTAATATCATCCATTTTCATCCAGCGCGTTGGGCCAAACACGTCCTTAAAGTTGAATGCAAGACATTAAAAATTCATTTCATTATTTTAAATGCTATTGCCCAAGTTCAAATAAAATTGATCATCTATTCAGCCACTTTTGCGGAGTGTGGAGTGTTGATTAAAATGATTAGGTGATATTCAAAAAATGAGATTAGTCTTTTAAAAATGGATCACATCTTTGCCTTCAGCAAGAAATTAATTTTTTTTCTTAAGTACAATAAAACTAAAGGAAAACTCTAATAGTTGTTTACACATAACAATTGCATAACATTTTTCTAAATTGAAAAGTTTGCTTTATATTCAATCAAAATCCAGCACATGAGCATAAGTTCAAATTACATAAAGTTAACGACTACTTAATTACAAGCTATTATGAATTATACTAAGAAATGTAAATGAAAAATAAAAATAAAGATTACAATAAAAAATATAAATGATTAACATTTGAAAGGATAATTGAAAAATAAATTTTTTTATTTGATTTGATTAATATAAGATTCTTTTTTTCTAATCAATTTCTTTGTTATTTATTGCCTTAATGTGACCATTTGAATACTTCAAGTGTTCTAATTGCTATAACCATTGCTATAGCCATTTGCAATACTACTTGCTTTTTGTTTTTGTGGCTTCTCAACCATTCTTTGCTTAACCATCGGTGAACACCAACTGTATTGCAAAAACTCCTTTGTATACGTTTAAAAAAATTCAAATCCACCACACAACTCCTCAATGGTTACACACAACGTTCTCATTAGGTTTCTATAAATTTTCAGAAATAAGGATAAACAGATATCACTGTACGTTTACGGGTTTGGTTAGATTCCAACAGATGGGCGATTCCGATGATCGTAGCACTCAGCCGTCAGCGTGAGAGTCCCAACGGTCGCCGACACACGACGTATCTGTGTCGCGACAGAGTCAAAACGAACTCTTTGAAAATTGAGGCTTCCGTTCTAAAGGAATTTTTATCCTACACCTTTACGGCACGCGGAGACGACTCAATGGGGTTCGTTTTTGTCCTTCGGGTTTGGATGTAACATTCTCCATCCGGTCATCCTAATAGTGGGCCATGTTCAAAAATTTGGACTCACGGATGACCGTCCGTCCATTATCCTACTAATGAACGGCTACAAACAAACTGGGAAAGGTTGCACTAGTAAACCTCAACATTCAACAGGTAAGAGTCTATGGATGGTGGTGATCTTCCTGTTGGTGAGATTATCATGTGAGGACACATCCATGTTCAGCCGCACCGGATGGGTGTCTCAAATCTGGATCTAGTAATGTACTTTAGTGAAACGACGGTTGAGATTTGCCTGTCTACTGTATTACGTCCAGCACGATGTACAGAAAACAACAGTTGAGTCCTGGCAACGTGGAGGTTTATCTGTGCGTGCTTTGGGGCCGTTCATCAGGAAAGTCCATTAGTAAATGTGGCCGAGCCCACAATCAGGCTCGTCCAGATATCGGTGGGCCATAGATAATACAACAACATCAGACGTTGGTTATCGCTTTCCACCCATTGAGCTTATTTGCATGATTGTCAGGCCTCGGCACATTCACGGGGTGATACTCCTGATGAAGGGCCAGATCTAGCCCAGGCTTGCCACGTTAGCAACGCTTTAAGAAGACCAGAAAAGCTTTGATACTCTGGTAGATGGTGGTGGATGATAAGCTGGCACTTAGAAATTGCATACGTGGCATGCATGTGCATCAAAATAAACTATTCGAAGTTGTGTCTCCCAGTTTATTGGATAATCGGACCATCGGATTGTTGGAGATTTGTTGGACGGTTAAATGAAGATATCCAACCGTCCTATTTCAACAAACAGGTGTCCAAGAATCAGAGGTTAGGATCACTCAACCAATCTGCTTTTAAAATTGTAACTTAGCGAAAACGGATTACAAGATTTAGACGGTGTAACTTTTGCTAATGTATGCCACGTGTACAATTTCCGAGTGCCTGCGTATCATATAACTCCGCAAGAAAGTCATAACCATCTTAACTTTCCACGTGTTTCATGGAGCTGGGGGCATACCTTGGTGGGCCATGACCAAATACGCCCCGTACAATCTTAACCGTCAGATTAGAGGATCTCGGTGGATATTGACGACAATCGTCATTTAACTGTCTGTTTATTGGCTAATGATATTGTGATCGAAACCGTTGATCTTGTGAGATGAAAAGTGGATGGGGTCTTCCTGAAAAAGCTTCAAGCCTGGAAAAGATCCTAACCTTTTGTGCTATGGCCCACATAAAAGGCAAATTCAGGAGATGTCCATACTCCAAGGATCAATTATCGAAGAGTTGAAATGTTCCAATGTGGGAGATTTTGAATGTCCCCATCAACAGTGGGGCCCGTGAAATAAACGGTTTGGATCATTGTAACGTGTTGCCATGTTCAAAATCCTGCTCCACTCCATCTTGCTAATTATACACGAGAGTGTGGACCACTATTCTCCTTTATTTTCTAATTATTCTATTCTAAAAGAGAAATGATCACATCCAACATGGCATGTTAATTTAAAATACAACCCTTTTATTTTCCGCTTACATGTCACATTCAGTAGAATATCTGAGCCATCAAAATGGTGAACCGTACCACGAAGATCTATGTAACATAATGTACAACGTTTTTATTTTCCGATGATCTGAGCCGTGAAAATGATGGACCATACTATGAAGATCAGCTGGGGAAAAAAATGAAGCAATCCGCTCATCAGATGGCACACACATACGTGGAGTTAGATCGTCGGCTGTACATCTATTTCAACGGCTTAGCTCCCCTGATGAATTGACCATCCTGCAAAGCACATATAAAGAGCAACGATCCAATGAAAAAAGTGTATGGGACGATCCTCATGCACATAGTCGAATTTGGCCCAGTTGGCATCCTCATCAGCTATCTGGACCTTCCTTCAGGTCCAGTCCAGTTTCCATAGGCTTCCTTGAGAAAATTAAACGGATCCACTGATCTAATCCATCCATTAAGTGGCAAAAAAATATTGATGGACCAGATTATTACTCGAAGGTTGGTCTATTCAGGGATACTTAGGACCGTCCGATTACTATAATTTTTATAAATAGCATTAGAAGAAGACCGGATCCAATGGACGGTCCAGATAGGTGATGTGCATGGAAAAGAGTTCTCCTTACTCTTGCTCCGGTGGTAGACTCTCAGGAGCTTCATTGCTTCAATGTACCATAGGTGGGGAAATTCCGCTACGGCGTGAGTGTGTGGAGGTGTGTGTGCATGCGTAAAAATATATATATATAACTCTGCGCACCGTACACTCAACCCACTGGATCCATATTAAACGGCGTATGCAATGCAAAATACATAGACGTACACGCAAATGTGTGATGCCCATGATCTCCCCACGCTCTATAAAAATAAATAAATAAATGACTGAAAATAATAAGAAATCTTAACAAATCTAATCTACATGTTGGGAAAAGTGGGCCCACCCATGATCAACAGAAACCGATGGATAGGAGGGAAGCACGGGCATATGGCTCAAAAATGACCATAATTGGATAATCTCAGTAATATGATCAAGACCGTGCAAATGGACCGTTGAGAATAAAGATTGTCTTGTTGGCCATTTTTGCAGGCTGTTTTATTTGAATGGTGGTGATATTAACGCTATGTTCATTCATGATAAAACCCCTACTAATTGTTGGCCCACCTTGATCATATCCGGCCCAATTGGGCCCTATAAATAGATTCCACTTTCATGGGGGTATCAAGAGCTTATGCCTAGGCCTGGCCATGGGTGGGCCTGGGATTGGATTAGGCCTATATTTTGAATTGATAGCGTTGGGACCACTGGGTGGGCCACTTCAATGTATTGAATTTGTTGGATATTTTTTAAAATTAAAATATTTTAGAGTCGCTTATAAACAATGACAATATCTTTTTTAATATTCAGAAAAGATTACTTTAGTTTTTTTTTTAATTTCCCTTCCGAATTTAATTTAAAAAAAGTAACCTTTTAACTTTTGAAAATACTTATATTTTCAAATGATGTATATGTAAAGTTTATTAAATGAGATGATTTTTGCCAACCAAGATTAAGGTTCAAAACCCCATAAGGACATCACTGTGAGGAGCCTTTGGGCCTGTTTGGCTTTGCAAATGAAGTGCTTTTTGTGATTTTAATTATGAAATCACTTTTCTAGGCTTTAAGTGTAATTGGTTAGTCACTTAATCAATTTATGGTTGTTTTTTTTTTTTGGCTGTGCCTATTCTCATTTTCTACTGTGGTTTTCACCTTAACAAACATGTGAAAATAATGTAGAACGTATCACAAATACGTTCCCAGCATGGTTGAGCCATGGAGCCATGCACCTCCACACGTGCTATATTGGTATGTAGCTCCAATTTTAAATCTATCCACCGGTTGATCGGACCATGTTTTCCTAAAATTGATTTGGCCCGTTCTGAAGTTGGGATCCAATTATGCATAAAAAGGGCGGGATTTCACCTAAAAAAACTATTTATCATCGTCGTGGTCATCATCATCATTGTTTTTTATTTTATTTTATTTATTTATTTTTATTTTTTACAATGTATAGGCAAACTCTAATTTCAGCTTGGTTGCACTGCAAAGCCAACATTTACGTCATTAGGCCCTTTGGGAGATATGTTGAGTTTTTCATGGTAGACCAAAGGATAAAAGGGCCAGGTGAAGGAGTAGGAATGGTTTCAGTAAGCCTGCATCTCATACTATAATATCATCATGGCTTTCTAAATTCAATACAGGTGAGCTGCTACTAATCACATGACCCATAAGCCTTCTCTTCTCTTTATTTAATCTAAAGTGAAATTTTGGAGAAAGGGAGAAAAAACCTCTCTAACCCTATTTTCATTACCCAAAGGGCCAGCCCAATCAGCCCAATACATGAATAGAAAAGCTCATCATGTGTCCTCTCCTATTTCTGAAATTAGTACTGTGGGGAGTTGCCTCATCATTTTCTCTAGTTTTGCATGTCCCTACATTTCCTTCTCATCCTAGAAGACTTAAAAGTAGTGTAATTTCCTAGCCTTTCCGTCTTTTGTTGGGGGAAGATTCTTCATGGAGATCATGAGAAGCATGCCTTGTATGTTCTTGTTCCAAGTCATTATCATTATCAGCATCTAAGCCTTATTCTAATTAAATGGGGTCAGCTATATAAATCATATTATGTCATTTTGAATTTATGTAGTTATGACGGAAATTTGACACCAGCGACCAAGTTGACACAATCTCCCTCTATCAACCTGAGGATCCGCAACGACAAAACTCTCACAGGCACAATGTTGTTTTGTTACAATCAACAACCTATGTTCTTGCTCACCTCAGCTCATTACGTCAAATGAAATTGAGCCAGTTGCCTTGAAAGAAATTGTAAAGGAATTTGAATAGCCTGTGCGCTCTATGAGAAGGTTACACTCAAAGGAATAGCCATGATTTGAAAACCCGAGAACTCAACTGCACTCAATGTTCAGTCAGTTTGGGTCCACTCAAAGACTGGATATTTAATAATCACAAATAAAAATACTCTATATGCCAATAAATGTCTAAAACAATTAAAACTATAGATTAGTAATTTTAAACAGAAATGCAATCATGAAATTGTTGGTTGACCCATTTGTTAAGAGTGTTGCTAGTGTCCCAGTTTGAGTCAATGCAAATACCACTGAGTTGACTGAGTGATCTCGTCTTCCTCACATAGAACAAAGTTTCCAAGAGATTCGGCTTGAAATCTTGCTATGTCAAGTTGACTCAGCCAAGTTCTGAGTTGAGGTGTCCAAGTTTGATAACTATAGAAACAAGGATGAAGATCACCAAAGGACTAGTTGAGAAATTTTAGCGGGTGATTTCATTCACTTTTACTCGATCTTAGAGCAATGGGAAGTGCTAGCAAGTGCAAAGAGAATGAAGAAGAGCACTCTCATTTGCTTCACCATTGCCCAGTCGCAGCTGCAGCTTGGGATTTCTACCTCACTGAATTCAGGCTATGTGGGTACCAATGGCTTTTCTCTAGATGAGGAATTATGTGCTGAAGTTTCAGCCAGGCCCAAGTGAAAGCCAAGATCTTGAAGAATACGATGCCAATTGGTATCTGCTGTGAGGCATGGAAAGAAAGGAACAGCAGGATTTTCAAGGACACTCATATTTTGGTCCAAGCCCTGATTGATGACATCAAAGGAAGGATTATAGAGTCAGCCTCTGCATCCTCAAATTCACAAGGTTGCCCATTCTTTTAGATAGGGAACAATTGGCCCAACATTGTGGGGTAAATTTCCTACTCCCCTTGTAATTTTTAACCAGGAGAGCAATCTGTCCCTGACGATCTGATTTGGGGGACGATCTTATTTGGGGGCGTTGTATGTTGGATCTTCGAATCCTCTTTAATTTTAATAAATTCTGTCATCTGTTAAAAAAATAATGCTTACGAGGTTGTGTTTGCCAATTGTACTCTTAAAAACTTTTTCTATAATATTGCTGAGATGCTCCATACAACCACATATTGTACAATAGGGATTTTCCCTTTTAAAGCTAAAATTCCTCACTAGATTTAACTTCAAAAGATACTTTGAAAATCTTGAATGAATTAAAGGTATTTTTTTAAAAAAATTGTGATAAATCCCGATGTTTTGAATTTGGATCTACATAACAAGGTAATCTACCTTGGTAGTGTGGAACAGCAAAAATAGCAATCTGGATCACAGATGACGCCCTACTATCCCGATCACAGGATTCCAGGGGGGGGGGGGGGGGGGTGTGTGCAAACATTGCAGGATTGGCAGTTTAGGTAGCGTTGGTGTGCTGTGTGGGGCTAGCAAACCTCACTTTGGTAAATCACAACCCCAGAAGAGCGCTTGTTACGCTTTGATGATGAGAACTTGTCGTGTGCACAAACTAGAGAGGCAGAGTACTATTGGCAACTTGAACAAAATGACTGAGAAGCTTTACAGTAAAATGGCAGGATTGGCAATTTAGGTAGCATTGGTGTGCTGTGTGGGGCTAGCAAACCTCACTTTGGTAAATCACAACCCCAGCAGAGCGCTTGTTACTCTTTGATGATGAGAACTTGTCGTATGCACAAACTAGAGAGGCAGAGTACTATAGGCAACTTGAACAAAATGACTGAGAAGCTTTACAGTAAAATTGATACAAATTGGAAAAATAATGTCACAGAAATTCTCAATTCTCTCGAAAAACCAAGAATGCTATGGCATCTCTAAGCCAGTCCGAAATCCTTCAAAACCAAGCATCCAAAAGCAATTTCCATCCAAAAATACCCTTAATCACTCACCTGCCCCCAACCCAAGTTCACTCAATGACAGAAATTCCCCAACCAGTACCTCCCTGAATGATATCATGCAGTGAAATATCAAGCATGCCCAGCTGACGATGAAGGAAAACTACTTCGTGTTCAGCAGCAGATTATCCAACATAATATTAGAGAACACATGGCTGGGCGGTACCTTAACTATTGCCGTCATCACCCATCTTCAGGGAGCCATCCTTCATGAGGTTAATGCTAAGGCTTTTGAACCTCTCTCTTGAATAATGCCGAGATGCCTTTCTCCAATCAGTGCCAGCTTTCATCATTGTAACAAACTCATCATAACTGATGCGGCCATCCTGCGAGTATTTCATACTGGTTAAAAAAAAGTGTCCAAACAGGCCAAAGCAAATCAAAGTGCAAATGGAAAGAAGACACACCTTGTCTGTGTCCACCTCACGCATGATGTCGTTTAATACTTCACTGTCAGTTTGGCCAGATTCATCCATTAAAGCCTCTCTCAATTCATCCATTTCTATGTAGCCACTGCCATCTGTATCGAAGAACAAAAAAGCTCTGCGGAAATGCTCGTCATTTTCCATCTTCTGTAAGTGAATTGTAACAGCAACAAACTCTCCATAGTCCAATGTGCCATTTCCATCAACATCGGCCTGAATGGAAGTCATTGTGACAGATAAGACAACTTGAAAGGACATTGTTGTCTATCATATGTGCAATAAAGACAGAATGACTTGCAATCCTATCAAGTTCATTACCGGCTTAAATTTCTAACCTCTAGTCTGACATATTACATACCACACAAGCTTACCAGATCTTGTGTTGTTACAACTATAGTGGGTGGTGATTAAATCTAAGGTAATCAGTGGTTTTTATTATCTTTTTTTAGAACAGAGTTCATTGAATTAGAAATCATTACAAACTTAAGAGGCAAGGATCACAGATTGCACCCAAAAGGACCAAGGGGCCCACAATAAGGAATGTACAGTGATTATCCCGGGAACTGCAGTACTACCTTCAATGCCTGAAAGGGGAGAAAATAGGGGACTTCGAGAAACCACACAGGCAGCCTACTTTTAGCATGCTTGTGCCGGCAGGGATGATCATGAGAAATAAATGGTAACAACTAAAATGAACACAAATGGATGCTGTTCTTCCTAACAATTAGATCACACGCATCAAAAACTTCAAAATCATATCGATATCTTAGATCATACTCAATCAGGGTAATACTACCAATTTTAGTTTGTGAAGTTCAAGTCCCAATTGTCTCTAAAAAGCTAATGTTTTGAAGAACATAATCCAGTAAAAGGTTACAAAGGAAAACACAGGTCCTGGAAATGTGTGCCCTTGGGAACTTGCCTTCAGGACAAGAACACCTGTAAATACAAATTTTAGTATATGCTTTGATAACAGCTAATTCCCAACATGCTGGGTGATGGAAAATGATTTAGTTTGCTAATCTCTCTATTCTGTTGATGAGGAACTGTGTTGTAGATTTTCTAAAACTTGGTCGTCTGCAAGATGGAGTGGAGGTTCAGACAAAATAAATTGAGTCGCTCAGTACCCTCCAGATGATGGAATATATTAGTTTGGATGCAATATCAAATTGAATTGCAAACATTAGCCTGATAACATATGCATAACCAAATTGTGATTTCCTCCGTTAGCAATCATATCGAGGAGTTGGGCCTCAGATCAAAATTGTGTTACTTTCAAGTTGGATTTGAAAGAAAGTTTAATGCAATTCGAGGGCAACAAACGTGCCCTAAGCTAAATATTGCATTTCAATTCATTTGCACATCCAAATGTGTCGATGGTTGTGCAACAGAGGAATCTTACAGGGTAGAACTTCACACAGAGATTGTATACCATAAAAAGTGAGGATTATGTGAGTCTAGGTGCAATCAGAATCTTGGGAAAGCAAAATGGTACAGCAAGCATCATCACAATAAAAGTCTGGATTAAAATTAGATAGGTAAAGAGAAAGGAGAAACACTTACTGCTTCCATCAACATTTGCATCTCCGGCTCGCCCAGTTGGGACCCAACCTTTTGAAGGCCAGCCTTCAATTCCTCGAACGTTATTTTACCATTATTGTCAGTGTCCATAAGTTTAAACATGTCTCTGATGACTTCTACTTCTTTAAGTGACAAGTGCTCTGCAATTACCTGAAGTATACAATTGACCAAATTGAAATAATAAGATGTCAACAGCAGTCCTCAATGAAGGATTCAACTCATTATCCATAACATCAAGGTTCAAAATATCATTGTCAGAGAAGGATTCCAAAACCAATGCATGTTTGGTATGTATTGATATATCGGTGTGAATTTTGACCAAATGAGTCAAGTATTGAGCGATGCTCGCAGAAATTGCATTATCCCAATTTGTCAAAATACAGATGTATCAGCCAATAATATTCTCGCCTTGGGAAGGTTTTTGCAGATTGGAGTGTTTTAGCACATCCCACCACCCACATTTCCCGGGATGCACCAAGCAGCTCCTCTGCAAAATATGCTGCGGCCAGGACTTATTTGAACTCATTCTCATTTTGGGGTATGTACACACAGGCCCTTAATACATCATATTCCACGGAAATGAAAAGAAGCTGAGCAGACAAGTAAATGCATATCCAAAATCAGATACTAACCCGAACAGCTTTCTTTTTGAATCTATTCATCACAGAGAACTGTTTGAGCCTTGCCCTCACAATATCTCCCAATGGGACATTCGGAGCTTTCTTGGCATTTTGTAGCCAGGAATGTTCTACAATAGTAGAAAGGAAAATGAAAAGACATTCAAATACGAAGCATGAGAAAAGCACAAACAACAACAGAACCCAGCTTCCTACAAGATTGGCTCTGAGTCCCTGACATTTAGCCCCATCTAGCATACATGACAAATACAAATTAACTTACCAAGCACCTGTTGAGCAGTTAACCGACGCCTCGGGTCTGGCTCTAACATCTGCCGAACAAGACTCTTTGCGCCGTCGGACACCTTGGGCCAAGGATCCCTCTTGAAATCAATAACTCCACGAAGAATGGCCTGCGCAACACCCTGCTCGGTCTCTGCAATAACAAGAAAAAGAAAAAAGGAAAACAATTAGGAAACTCAGAATACCAGAAAATGCAACCAAAACACCAGTCATGGAATTAAACCATCCAAAAAGAAAAAGAAGAAGAGACAAAAAAATCAAAAAATCAAAAAAAAAAAACCACAATACCAGCCCAAAACGGAGGAACCCCACAAAGCAGAATATACAGGATCACGCCCGAGCTCCATATATCAACTTCCGGTCCGTAATTCCGCTTCAGCACCTCCGGCGCCATGTAATATGGACTTCCTACTATCTCTGAAAACCGCTCACCTGCTTGACAAAGCTTGCTATATCAAGAATAGCCAAAATAAAAGAATACTGTGTACTATGCAGAAGTTCCCTGAGGCATAAATCCACTAGAAACATGAACAGTAAACCGTTGATCCGAGTGCCACCTCAGATGGCCATAGCCCAGAACCATGATGATTGGCCGATCCTAGCCATCTGAACAGCACAAGCACCCAGAGAACATGGACCACTGCTCATTTTCTGCTCAACCCACAGCAGCGGTCCATTTTCAGGCCACTGATCAGATGGGCCATAGCCCCAAAACACACTAAGCAGCCAATCCTATCTGAATGTCACCAGCACCACGATGGGAAAATGGACAACTGCTCATTTTCTGCTCAACCCTTAGCAGTTGTCAATTTTCAGGCCACTGATCAGACGACTACCATAGTCCAGTCGCCTCGATTCTTTTGTCCATATACCATCTCCATGATCGTCAGTCCTGATAACCATACACAAGGGTCCCCACATATGGTTTTGCATACTTCCATCAAAGCAAAGCAATCGATCAAAAACAAAAATCCCCCAAAAGACCCCATGGTCAAGAACTCAGAGACTGCCTCCATCCGCAAAACACCCGAATTGATACGCAATCTCACAAACACGATCGAACAAAGATCAGAACAATACCTGGACGGAAGAAGACAGAGAGCCCGAAATCAATGGCCTTGAGCGGCGCGTTCTCACGCTTGTTTGCAAACAGGAAATTCTCCGGCTTGAGGTCCCGATGCATCACCCCATGGTCGTGGCACATCCTCACGACCTCAGCGACAGTCCTGGCAACGGCTGCGGCAGCCCGCTCGCTGTAGTGGCCGCGGGCAACGATCCGATCAAAAAGCTCCCCGCCTTCGCAGAGCTCCATGACGAGGTGGACGTTGTCAGCGTCCTCGTAGGTAGCCCGCAATCGGACAACGTTGGGATGGTCGGGGATGGACGACATGATCGCGACCTCGCGACGGACGTCCTCGACATCGATGGCGGTTCGGAGCTTCCTCTTGGAGATAGATTTGCAGGCGAGGGCTTCTCGGGTCTCACGGTCGGTGCAGAGGTAGGTGATGCCGAACTCGCCGCGGCCGAGCTCGTGGCCGAGGACGTACTTGTCAGTTATTCGGGTCCGGTGGGAGAAGGGGACCACGTCCTTCAGGACCCGAAGCGGGCCTCCGACTGGAGAGTAACTACTTGGGTCCTCTGAGAAAGGGTTCGGCCGACGCTCCCTGTTGTGGTTGTGGCGCTTTCTGTTGTGGTGGCGCCTTTTGTTGTCATTGCTGTTGTTTTTGTTTCTGCGATGGCGGGAGTCTTTTTCTTCTTGTAGATGGACGCAGGTGCAGATGTTTCCCATGGGATTGTTTCTGTAGAGAAAGAATCTGTATGCGTTTCGCTACAACAGCTGTTGTTGTTGTTGTTGCTGTGGTTGTTGTTGTGGACGTTTCAAAGGTGTCTTTTTCTTTTCTTCTTTCTGGTGGTGGTGGGAGTTGTCTTGGTTTCGGACATGGCAGAGGGGGTTGGTTGAAGGAGAGAGAAAGAGGAGGGGTGGGAGAAAATCTTATTTAAGTAGTTCGTTTTTCGTACATCGTAAGTAGAAGTTAGTAGCATCCGTCGCCTCATGAATCACATACAAAGATATTTTCGAATGATCGGAACCGTCCATCGTGTGTAAGATGCTTATGTAAAAGCTAATATCAGTAATTTTGATTTTAAAAAGCTCAGATTATCTTATTTTCAACGTTTTTAAGTTCATCTGAAATTATTGGTATTTAGCATCATAATTTGCTTACTTTATGGTTTATGTCAAATCCACAGTATCTTCCATGAGATAGATGGCTCATGTCGTTCTTTCATCACTGCATATCACAGTGTGGGATCCGTGATGTGCATTAGTCCCGACGTATAGAAGTTTGCTGAGTACGTCAGGAAATAGTACCGTTTTACAGGTACGTCGGAAGTATGGAAGTCGATTTCGAGGTCTAATCTTACAATGATCCAAACCGTCTGTACGGTAGCATTTATGTTGGATGTAGTCCGCCATCAAAAATAAATAAATAAATTTCGATTTGAATATTCCAATAATGTCGTTTTATTAAAGTCGCCGTATGGTGTAAGTGTACTCTCTCCTTCTGTGAGGATGTACCCCTAGCCAGCCTGCACATATAACGAATATGTCATGTAACTCGAATAAAACCGTCCAAATTGTGGACCCATTATACTTTGGTCGTGTGCTCAAAATCAGATTGACTGGGCAATGCTGACAACCGTAAGTGGACATTTTGTTGAATCTGAACTATTTACTGTCATTTTTTATTTTTTCAGTGCGCACGTCCATTAGATCAGGTGCGGTCATTCTTTTCAGCGTAAATATTTGGAATCCCTCCTGGACGGTTCAGATTTAAGACATGGATTGGGTACTGCCCTGCTTGCACCAAGCTCCCTCCAAACCTATTGTGGCCGCTTCAGGATGAGTGGATCCCTGACTGTGTGGCCCACCGTGATGTACCTTGCATCCATGCCATCTATCTGCTTTGGCAGCTCATTTTAAGGCATAAAAAAAAAAAGGAAAAAAAAAGATCCAAATCTCTACCGGATGCAGTGATGATTGACTATTAAAAGCTTTGTGTGGGTCACAATAGTTTTTGATTAAGTTGATATTTGTGTGGTCCCTTCATTTAAATCTGTGACCATGTCAACAGTTTGGACAGTAAACCTCATTAAGTTCTTAATGGAGGGTGGTCAATCACCCTTCATTTTCTACCAATGATTTGTATTAATTCAAATTTTTAAGTCATACTCTAAAATGAGCTGTCAAGATGGAAGAGAGGGAGGATGGCAAGGCACAGGGGTCCACAATCAGTGTTCCACGTACATCCGTTCCTCCAGGAATCCCCGGGAGCTCCCACACTAGCTCCTCGGCTTTCGACGTGGCCATATTTGATTGGATAGTAGCACTACATGAGGTTCAACCAAATCCAGCTACCACGGCTAGCGGTTAGTCTACGCATCCTCAGATTTAATACATGACCCATGTGTCGTAGGAGCTTCGTATCTTAGCTACAACTGTTACTTACGAAAGAAATGGACGACTAGAGAAGCTTGACAAAGTCTCCGCGTTCAAGTCAACTATGTTGTGTACCTGTTAATCAGAACGGGCCTAATTTTTTACTATAGATATAAAATGGCGAGGCCCACTTTATGAACGGATCCGATCTAGTATTTTGACCCTTATTGGAGAGAATACATTCACATCCGCTTACTTGAATGTTGTTTGTATTTTTGTTTTTGTAATTTTTTCTTATTTTTAAATTTTGCCGCTAAGGTTGGTGGCGACGGTTGGAATTTTGTCGTTTATTTTGGAGCTTTGATAAGCCCACACGCACCTCTACACGCGCTCTACTGGATATCCGAGTAGTGCAACGGTGGGCCTACATTAGAACTGACGTGGCATAAAACAGGCCGGTCAGTATATCAGTGGACCTGATTTTACGAATACTACCGGATTTGAAACTTGCCGTTGGTACACACTCAAACGTACAACAGCAGGCATGATGATTGGACGGACGGTCTCGATCTTTTCAGATAGGTCGTCGTCGTGTGTCTCACGCAAGAGGTTAGACGCGTGCCAGGTTGGCATTGCTGCAGCCTGCAAACAATGTGTGCCGACTACTAGAGCTCTGTCTTTTGACAGTGAATCTCTCTGCGAAGTTGGAGACGAATGAATTGGAAAATTTGAAATTACAAAAATGCGCATTTCTCAGCAGGACTACCGGCAGTATCATAAGCGTACCGTACCGCACTTTTTCCCCTTGCAATATGTCCCGTTCGTATAATTTCGGATCCGTGCAAAATATATACCCGTCGCAAGGACAAGGTAAGCGGATTGGGTGATGACCCAAGCACCTTACGTGGTGTTAGTCTCTACGGGCCCACCGTGATGTATGTGTTTTATCACTTATGTTCATCTGTTATGCCGGCTCATTGTAAGGATTGAGACCTAAAACCAAACCTATCAAAAGCTCAAGTGGACCACACCACGTGAAATAATGGTTAAAAACTTTTTGAGATCCACAGAAGTTTTTGAGTCACGGTGATAAACATAACGAAGGGCCCCACAGATGTGGTGTGCTGCACTTGAGCCTCCGGTCCATATATATGGAGAGTGTGTGTCATGCTCACCAGTGTACCTTCTTAATGTAAACACTAGTGCATACCTTTGCACATGTGTCATAGGCACAAAATGTGAAGAGTTCATGTGATGTGTCATCCCGTGAAACTTTTAAGGCCTAACTTTCGGTCTTATTCAAAATTTCGGTGGTCATATAAAATAGTGATGATGTGTCACCTCGTGAAATTTATGAGGCATCACTTTCAGCTGATCCAAAACCTTAGTGGGTTACAGGAAAGAAAGGTAAATCAAGAGAGAGATTTGTTTCCTCTTGCCTTGGCCCACCACAACGCCCGTGCATGGCCACATGCACTTATACAATGCTCAACTACACCTACACATTAGTTCTCACAAGTTTTCCGTAAGAACTTTTTTGAAAAATCACATGTGATGTAATTCCAAAAATTGAATAATCTATTTGATCCAACATCTCAAGAAACTTTATAAGACTCAACTTTTATCATGATGCAAAACTTTGGTGGGTAATGGCCAAAGAAACTAGTTTCATTTTTTATTTGTATCTTACTTTGATATGGCCCACCAAAGTTTTTAATCAATGCAAAATTAGTTCCTAAGGGCCTGTTTGGGAGCGTGGATTTGGAACCCCTTGGATTCGCAACCCCCAGGATTGGCAATCTCTAGTTGCTTTATACTACCAAATAATTATGGGGATTTGAAACTCCCTCTAATCCTCTCCAATCCCCTCCAATCCAAGGTGCCAAACAACCCCTAAGATTTTCATGGGGTGCTGTATCACATAAAATGTTTAGATTTTAGTCTCATAACACTTGTGAAAAGGTGTACATTTGAATATGCTTCTATATATATGTGTGTGTGCGAGGAATGTTCACCTACACATTTCGCGTGTGTCTTAGGCATAAAATTTGAATGATCAATATGCTATGACACCCCATGAAATCTCACAAGCTCAACTTTTAGCCTAATACATAACTCCAGTCGGCCATGATAAAAGGAAATAAATTTATTTATTGATTTGTATTTCTCTTTGCTATGATCCACTAGAGTTTTGGATTAAGTTGGGCACATTAGATATTTGAATTAGGTTGAAAATTAAAACTATATAGTTTCAATGGATGCCACATCACGTGGATCTTTTAGATTCTGTGCCTAAGGCACTTGTGCGAAAGTGCACACAGGTGCTCGCCTGAAACGGTGTGCAGGTAAGCAATCCACTACACAGATACGCTCACACCTACACACACCACCATGGGTACTCCAAGCCATGACTTTCGAGTCCACAACTTGAGTCATGAGTAAGAGCCGCCTTGATACTACTTCATTTCCTGTCGGTGTCTTAAATAGAACTTGGGAAATGAATGGACGGCTTGCATATAAAACACATACGTAACACTAGGCCCACAGCACTGGGTGGTGCAGAGTCACCACCCAATCCGTTTCCAAACTTAAGTGAAGTGAAATCAGATTGATATACTCATCAGATGGGGCAGTATACGTGTGGCCCACCTAGTGAGTATATCATTCTCATTTTCACTACATATGAATTGTACGATGGATCAAAAATTTTCCATGGTTCGGATGTACTGAACATATAACATATTAGTGGAGTAAGCTAATGGTACACGTGTGTCTCATTGTTGAATGATACAATTATTCAAACCACTTTACGACCATCGAATCTCTGACCATTTTCAGTTGAACGAGAGCAGCTGCTGGAGTTACGTTCTGAACCGTCTACCTAATACCGCCAATCAGAGGAAAAGTAGCCCTCCTGAGCAGATTTTTATGGCATGGTCTATTCACGGAGAATCCACCAGAACGATGACTTAGCTTCTTGAAAATGGGCCCTGCTTCTTCAATTGGAAGGGACACAACAACTCCTAGCTAGAGAGGAGTTCCATAGGGCCCACCATGATGTATATATTTTATCCATGATACCGTTCATTTTGATGGATCATTTTAAGGCATGAGCCTAAAAAAGATAAAGGCTAAAAGCTCAAGTGAACCACGTCAGAGGAAGTAATACGGATTCAAAACTTTTTGAGAGATATGAAAGTTTTGGATCAAGCAAATATTTATGTTTTCTGATTATCCAAGTCTACGTGAAGAGTTATAAAAGTTTTGGATCAAGCAAATATTTATGTTTTCTGATTATCTAAGTCTACGTGACCTGATAAATAGGTTGGATGGCAAATAAACATCATGGTAGGCTTAAGAAGTTTTCAACAGTAGGAGTTCAATCCCCATTGCTTCGAGTGGTGTGGTCTACTCAAGCCTTCAATTTGCCTCACTTTTGAGCTCAAGCCTGAAGATTAGCTGTAAAATAGATGAATGGCATGGATAAAACATATACATCATGGTGGGCTCCATAGAGCCTCTGGACAAATCTATCCACATCTAATTAGTTCCCGGTGGAAGTTGGTACCCAATCTATGTCCAAACCTACGCCATGGGATACCATACATCTTCTCCATGGTCATGCATAAAATCCACAGGCCGTGATTCTATATACATGGGGACCCATGGTCAGTGATCTATACCAACTACATAACGGGCTCAGGTTAGGTGTTACTGGGGCATGGGTAGGGCGTGTTAAGATTTGATTGGATAGACTATTTCTCTGAGAGATTAGCCTGTCACATAAACTTTCAAACGTGACATGGACCTTCATAGGTATGTTGGCAGGTCGCTGTCAAATATAAGCCTATGTCAAGAGTGTCATCTAAACCATGGCTCAACAAATTTCATTGTGTTTTACAGTAGTTAGCCGTCCAATTAAATTCTTTCATGAAATTCAATATTTATCCTTACATGCTTGCCTCTACAGTGAATCATATGTAAAAATATCGTACCAGTAGGGTGATCCTAACCATTGGACTAGAGGATTGCAGATTGACGACTAAAACATTACAAGTCAGTCCATGAGGATGGGGTAATCCTAACCGTTGGAGTAGAGGATTGCAGATTGAGGACTAAAACATTACAGCTCAGTTCACAGGGATGGGGTAATCCTAACCGTTGGATCAGAGGATTGCAGATTGAGGACTGAAACATTACAGCTCAGTCCACAAGGATGGTTTGTTGAATGATCATTTATTTATTGAACTAAGACAGTTGAATATTTCTTATTTATTGGTGCATTAAATTTTCACTTATCTAATTGTTTGAAATTTTTAGTTACAGCACATCTAAAGAGGGTCCCTTGATTTAGACTGATTAATTTTGAGTTATTCGTATGCCACGTGTTAGATTTCTCAGTGCATGCGTATGAGCCATCATCGTCTGTCAGAGTATCAGACTATTCGTCTTCAAATAAATGGCGGGACGGAAACGAGAACATCCAGAACTTTTTCTTTTTTTTTTCCCCGTTAATTTGAAAACCTTTCATTTTTGCTTGGGTGTCATTTCGTATAAAATCAGAGCCGTGAAATGGGTGCGCAGCATCATAAAGATGACCTAGAAAGAAAATCAGGATGGACAATTTATCAGGTGGACTACACGATCAATGTACAACCAATGGCTAGATTCGACTTACGTGTGTAGCCCACTTGATGAGCTGATTGTTCCAAATTTTGGTCCACGTGATCAACGGTCGCCATCACCGTAGGGGACCTATTGATCCAGGCATTCCCCATCGTGGTCCTGTATGGTGCTTGGGACCATTGATCCAAACATCCAGCTACCATATGGATGGGCCGTAGCCCATAAATGAAGTTCATGTTATTCGGTTGCGGCGACTTGTTCCAAGTCGAACCCATTAGGGCGACGAGTTCAAAGGTCAGGAGAATGCTGTGTGGGGCCCACCATCATGTTTTTGGGAAATGTACTCCGTTCATCCGTTTGGTGAGCTCATTTTAGGAGAATTGACCAAAAACGAAGTGGATCCAAAACTAAAGTGGGCCACACGAGAGGGAAAGAAATACTTAGCGTTGAAAGCTTCCTGGGCTCCACCTTGATGTTTATATGCCATCCAAACCGTTTATAAGGTTATTAACACAAGGATGAAGTGAAAATACAAAAAAATTAGCCTGAAACAAAGCTTTTATGGTCATAAGAATGTTTCAACGGTTCTAACTGAATCCCTACTGTTTCCTCTCGTGTGGCCCACTTGAGTCTTGGATCCACCTTGTTTTTTTTGTCTTTTCCTAAAATGAGGTCACCAAACGGATAAATGAAGTTCATGTTATTCGGTTGCGGCGACTTGTTCCAAGTCGAACCCATTAGGGCGACGAGTTCAAAGGTCAGGATTATCCAATCATAGGGGCATTTTTGGAATAAACGGCGTAAAACATCTTAATTCTTAAAGTGCCTTTCATATAAAACAGTTTTGCTGAGCCCACAGGCGTGTATCGATCGGCTAATGCACACGCCACCAAATTTGCCAGCGTGGCAGACATGGTCCAATATCCAAGCCATCAATCAGAAGGCTACCGTTATTTAAGTTCGATATTCCAAGAATCAGGCCGGATCACTAGTCAGGCGAGTCACGATTAAACTAAGTGTGGGAGATCATACTTATGCACCCGTCCATCTTACACATATTATATGTGAATATCAATCCAGACTGTCCAAATCACGGGCCACGTTGTGGATGGAGCATTTACAACTTACTATGGTAAAATGATCGGCACATCGCAGGCCACGTATACCACCGATGGGGGAAGTGGATTGGCTGGTGTACCACACACCAGCCATATAGCTGCTGTAGTTACGTGTCGTGCGAAGACGAGCACTGACACTCCTCGAGCTCTGAGTTGTACGAACGGTTCAAAGGAGATCAAAGTTACATGGTCCCCATAGTGATGTATTTATTATATCTACACCCTTCATTTATTTATATGGATTATTTTAGAGCATTATACAAAAAATGAATCATATCCAAAGATCATATGGACCACACCACAAATAGGAGCAGAGATAATGATTTTCATTAAACAATTCGTAGGGGCCACTATAACGTTTATTTTCCATCCAATCTGTTTATAAGGTCACAAAAACCAGGAAAAAGCAAATTTCATTTTAGTCCAAAAATGTCTGTGGCCTCAAAAAGGATTTCAATGGTAGATGTTCAATTTTCTAGTGCTTTTTTTTTTTAATTGTGGTCCACTTGATATTAGATCTTTCTTATTTTTTGTCTCAAACCTTAAGACGATCTCACCAAATGAATAGACGGTTTGGATATAACAGATACCTCATAATCAGACCCAAAGAGCTTACTGACGTCAACTATAGCAGCTATACAGCTGGTGTGAGGCACACTAGCCAATCCGCTTCCACCGATGGGCTAATGCGTGTAACGGACTATACTCTGCGAGTAAAACTCCTTTCCCTCCATCCAAAGTCAAAACCCATTATTTATGAGCCATCTTAGTCATCCTATCTACCAGCTACACTCCTAAAAGCAGATTCGGATTCGGATTCGGATTTGGTAGTCACCCCTCCAGTACGACGTCGTACTGGTCGGTGCTGTAAAAGCTCCGTGGGCCCACCGTAACGTTTTTCGTTTATCCATGCGGTCCATCCATTTTCTCAGTTTATTATAGTTCATGGGCCTAAAAATGAGATAGATCCAAATATCAGGTGGATCACACCAAATAAAACAGTGGTGATTGAACCCTCACCGTTAAAAACTTCTTGGGGACAGAAGAGTTTTGTATCAAGCTAATATTTGTGTTTTCCTTTCAGTTAGGTCTGCTGTGACCTAATCAACAAGTTGGATGAAAAATAAACAGTACGGTTGGGCTTAGGAAGTTTTTAATGGTGGGTTTCAATCACCATTGTTTCCTGTGGTATGGTCCACTTGAGATTTAGATCTGACTTATTTTTGGGATCATGGACTAAAATGAGGGGATAAAATCGATGGACGGATTGGATAAAATACATCTATCATGGCTATCATGGCGGGGCACACAGCACGACCAAATCTGGTAAGTCTCTGTAGTGGATGGGTCACTACCGAGTCCAAGTCCCCAAATAGCGTACGAAGAAGGGAATTATCATGTACGGCCAACAGTACCGAAACTCGTGTTAGTGTATAATCTTTCCCGCCAACATGCCATGGAGGAAATCACCACCATGAAAAATGTAGGCCCCATCATGAACATCACCCTTCTAAAATTTTAGACTAATCCCATCAGTAGGTGGGCCACATCTATATCTCGATCCAGACATCCGTTGTCGCTTTACTCCAATCATGTGGCCCACCCAATGATCAGGTTATCCCAACCTTCGTGCTTAGTGAATTTCATGATGGAATCTACTATTTTTATATTAGTTATTGTTGCACAAAAGCACCTCAAACAAGCAATCGATCTAACAAACTAAAAAAATAAAAGAAAAAAGTCAAATCCTAATACAAAAGGCTACCGAAAAAATAAGAAACAAGAGTCGCTAGATTTACAAGATAAGACAAAAGTCCGTGTATTCACACCCACTGTGGATCAAGGATTGCTCGGAGCCCTGATTGCATGAAGTTCATTGGTGGGAAGCTAGGTGGGGTCGACCATAATGTTTATAAGAGATCTACCCCATCCATCCATTTTGCCAACTCATCTTAGACATAAGCTCAAATATTAAGCAAATCCAAAATTCTAGTGGACCACACTATAGGAAAAATTACGAATTGAACGCATCTATTGAAACATTTGTGGCGTGACACAAATTTTCAATTTTAGTTCATAGCAACAACCTTATAAATGATTTGGATGGTATATAAATATTATGGACGATTTGAAAAGGCTTGGATAAAAGATCTCCCTTTCCACTTTTCTCAGTAGTGTGGTCCATTTGGATTTTAAAATTACCTAATTTTTTAGCTAATTAATTATGTTGTAAGATAAGTTGACAAAATAGATAAAACAAATATTATGGTGGGCCCAGCTCTAGACTGAGTTTTATTATCCGTTCCTATTCTATCTAGGGCAGTAATACAGAGCTTTCCTCACCTTTAATTAAAATAAAAGAAAAATCAATAATAAGACACTTTTCTCTCACACTCTCCAGACGTAGAATCTTTCACCAGAAAAGACTCCTTAAGAATACCAAGACTCTTTCTTTACGCGTAATTCCTTGCATATGCAAAATACACCGCGTAAGAGATATTCAACCGAACCAGAAAACTAAGCTTGGTAAGCATGCATTGAAAAGGAGAGACACGACCTCAATAGTGCCTATAAAAGTGGCACGTGTGCAGCAAAGATGGCCATGTTAACAAAAGTTAAGGTCCGGTGATTGGTTCTCATTATAGAATGCTCGACCAAGAATCTACACAGAGATGTTGTTTTCAGTTTCTACAAGTGGGGTCCTGATTCATCAATCCAGCCGTTGATATGATAGTCCACTGTGGATGTGCTACAAAACAAGCATCTCCCGAGTGAAAAGATGCTGACGCTTCAAATTTGGTTGCCTGCAAATATAAAAATGCAGCAACGGTTAACAATCAACAAAATAGGCAAAAGGCATGGACATTGGAATCCACGGTATGGATCGGCGAGACATGGACATTGGAATCCACGGTATGGATCGGCGAGACATGGACCCTACTTGTGCAGTCCGAGAACTCGATTACTATAGATGTGCTCGGGTCAAGCACTGTGGAACGCCTCACTCGAGTCAGACGCAGTCTGGCTAGTGACCCCAACACCAGCCAGCTAGCTGGTGTCAAAGCTCTGTCAATCCTGTGTTTTATTAATGCCGTCCACAGGAAAAAGTACATATTGAATGCTTAATCAAGTTGATATTAGTATTTTCGCTCCATTTATGTTTATGTGAACTCACGAAGAAACTAAGTTAAGCCCTGACAAGGTTTTAAAGGGACGTCTATGTCCATACTGTTTTTTGCAGTTCCATTTAATCTTTGGATATGCTTAAAATTTTTGTATCATGGCTTAAAATAACTTGACAAAAGTGAGGGATGGCATGATAGAACACATACATAGTGGTAATTTTTCACTCTAGATAGGACCTTCCATCCACTTTCTTTTATTCAACCGGAGTAATACCTACCTTACCAATCTAAATCTCTATTTATATAAATAAATCAATAAAAATAAAAATATTCTTACTTTTTTAATTATTTTTATTTAAAAATTAGAAGTAATTTTTCTAAAACTCTTTTTATATATCTGAAAATCTACTTTTATAATATAAATTTTTAGCAATCGAGAAAAAAAATAAAAATAACCCACCTACGGTGCTAATGTTTTCAGATTACAAGTGCTCAGGTAACCAACCAAATGGCCCAAATGACACCGAGTTTTATTCATGCAAATGAAATGCACTGATGCATTAAATGCAGTCGGTGATGATGGAGACCCATTACATCCAAACAAGCAGGAAATGCCTGCTTGCGGCGGAAGCGGATTGGTCGGTGGACCACACACTACCAACCTGGCTGCATTCCATTAAGGGTTGCCTTTGCCACCGCACCCTTTTACGCCATCATGTGTGCCGAATGTATGTGGGACATCTGATCCGTGTATAAGGTGGGAGTCACCGGGCAGAAGATCTGGCCAAAAAATCAGACTGGTCAACCGTACAGTATACCAGAAATTTACGAAATAATGGACGGTCTAGAAAGAAATTGCGATTTTTTTATACTGTGAATTCGCTTTCATACATGTATCTGTGGCATACTTGATAATGACCGCCTGATTTTTTTGGTCAGATCATCTAAACGGTGGATCTCACCTGACACACGGCTTAGACAAGCCACGCTTGTACAATGTTAGCACGTGAGGCGTCGTATAGATGTCCCAGCAGAGTGCGAAGCTTGATACGCAGGCACTCAGAAAGTGTGAACGTGTCACACGAAAAGTCAACCTAAACCGCAAAAAGCGAGCGGTACATTGAAATAGTTCATCACCAGAAAATCAGATCGATTGGATAATCCCAACCTTTGATTAATGGACATTTGTACATTGAAATTGGGCCGTCGATTATTTTTTTCAAATACGCTGTCCATTTAATAATACAAAAAATCATCCAGTTAATAAAATAATACAGTATAAGTTTTTTCGTATGACCCATCTATGTTAATTTCCAAAAAATGAACAGTTTAATTTAAGTTACTTCTATGATTAGTATGCAGTTTCTGAGCGCCTGCGTATCAACACTACACCACCCGAGTAGCAAAGTTTTCCTATTGAACGATTTTGGAGATCTGCGAGGGATACATACAGGAGGAGAAACTCTGAATTTTAGACGTAAGAAAAGCATTGAAAAAAGAAAAAGAAAAAGAAAAGACGAGAAAAGAAAAGAAAAACAGAAATGACACTGTGTGCATCTTTTCCTTCAATGAGGGATGCGAACATTAGTCGAGACCGTCCAAATGGTAGGCCCTATCTTATACAGTCCATGGTTCAAACGGTACTAACCTTTTTCATCGAATGGTGGTCTTTGGTTGCTTTTCTTTTTAGTTGTCCAATTGCATGTCACACGGATATATAACATTACCCATCCAGAGATCCATGCAAGTTGCATGGCTCATCACGAACCATCTGCCACGTGTACGGTGAATGTCTGCCAAGATGTGCATTCATTGAGTGGAAGTGGATAGCCTTGTGAGTCCGACACTAGGCATATTCCTGGTGGTAGGGTTTGTGGAGAATATATGTGTTTTATCCGCACTGCTTATCTGTTTTGCCAAATCATTTTAGTGCGTAGCCGAAAATAAGCAGATCCAAAGCTTAATTGGGCATTAATATTTAATAGAAAATAATGGTGATTGAACTACTACAGTTGAAAACTTCCTAGGGCCATGGAAGTTCTAGATCAAGATGAATAGTTGTACTTTCCTTTCATGTAGGCCCTTGTGACCTTATGAACAAGTTCCATAACAAATAAACACCCTGTGAGAAGGCTTCAACAATGGGTGTTATTATCTACTTGTTTCTTGCGGTGTGGTCCACTTGAGCTCTACACCTGCTTAATTTTAGGCTCGCGCTTGGCAAAACGGATGGACCGTAGGGATATAAAACACATACATCAGAGTGGGCCCCACACAGCGTCAGCATGGAATCGGCCTCCCATTGGGTGGCCTTCATGTGTAGTTTTCTGAGGCGTAGGATTTCATAATAATGGCCCCCAGGCTCTTTATTCATATGCTTGATCTCGTTTTTCCACCGTGGACGAGGGATGACCCGGAATTCTGCCCGCTGTTTTTGAACCATCCATTTTTCGCCCACGGATTTAAGGTTAGGATCTTCCACTCCGCGAGACTTTTGGGGCATCCCCATGGACGATTGTGGCCCACCAAATCCAAGATATGAATCTACGAACCATGCCATAGTACGTAAGGAATCCTTCACCTCAACGGACCATGAGCTAGGCTGATTCCGTTTCCGTGGGGCTATAATCTCCGGGCGCGGATTAGGTGTTACCCCGGTAAGAGCTTAGTGGGTGTTACCAATACCGTAGGGCCCACCCTGATAATATGTTATATATCCACTCCGTCCATCCATTTTTATAGATTATTGTAAGACAAGGTCTCACAAAATAAGCATATCTAAATCTCAGGTGGACCACACCATAAGAAACAGTGATGATTGATCATTCACCATTAAAAACTTCCCAAGGCCTACTTTAAGAAGATCCGTAATGTTTATTTTCCATGTAACCCGTTGATAAGATCAATCAAAACTGGATGAAAGGAAAATATAAATATTAGCTTGATCCAAAACTAATTTCTCCTACAAAAAACTTTCAATGGTCATTCACCACTTTTTCCAGTGGTGTGGTCCACAATGGATTTGGATCTGCTTAATTTTTGGGTTAACATCCTTAAATGATCTGAAAAAACGGATGGACCGCATGGATATGAAACAAATTCATCAAAACGGGCCCCTCAAGGTAAGGGTAACAGCTAATCCGCTCCCCTAATCTCACTGATCCAGACCGTTGATTTGATGAGATGAATAGTTGACGAGGGCTGCCTCCAAAATAGGAAGCGAAAATTTGAACACTTGATCAATGGACCTCATTGATCAAAGGATATTGTTGGGTGCTCTGTCTACAATGAGGCCCATCGTATCAACGGTTTGGATCAATGTAACATGTCACCACATATGAGGAGTCAAACACGCATATTTAATTCGCTGATGGCAAGCTCCAGGGCATGAGATTCAAGCCATTTATTAAGTGGGCCCATCATAATCAGCCTCATCTACTCATCGCTTTAGTTGACTGCTTAAAAGAGGCGTTATAAACTAGACCACGTATCTTAATCCGTCCACCTATTTCATAAACCGTGACTGGCCTGATCTGTGGATTGCTCTTATTTAAATGCATGAGCATTTAAGCTTCACGATCCAAATGATGAATGGTTTAGATTCCACACCTGTATCCTATGCTAGGGGTACACGTGTTGCACGTAGATGGGCTGATTTGCACACGCGTGCGGGATTAGCAAGCTTGAGTGCGCACCGAAAGGAAACCTTCTGCAGGACCGAGTCCTAAAGTAGGAAGCAGAGACAACGTGAAGATGAAGGCGTTGGTGCTACGGTCAAGGAAGAACTCCATCTGGCGACCTGGGAAGCGTGTGTGGCCCACCTCACTATCGCCTACACAAATTCCACGATGACAGAAGACTTTTAAAAAATCCACCTTATCCATCCACACCTCCTTCAAGAGTTCGTTTTCCGTGTGCCGCCGGCTCTTGCACGTCCAGTATGCTTCCCTGGATCGGGCCCACATGTAGCAAGACAAGTATGATCCGAACCGTTGAAATAGTAGTAAGCGCTACCTTTCTATAAAATCATAATGAATGGATGATCGTAACCATTCATTTTTTAACTAATTTGGGTACCACCAGTTCACACAGTCTAGATTACCCATTGACTCTTACGCTCAGTCGTTCATGGATGCATGTGGGCCCCACCAAGAGATGCATGCTGATAGGCATAAACAGCTGCGCATGAAAAACGAAGTCACTCAAATACGCCAACCTTTTCTTCTCTTTTAAGAAGGCTTTATAGCAAAAGGACCTTGGCTCTTTCCAAAAGTTACTTACAGCTGCACCTCTCTCTCTCTCTCTCTCTCAATGTGTGTTGAGAAACTCAACTACGCGTTTTCCCGCCATCTCTTTCTGACTTTAATTTCATATATAAAACAAGAAATATTAGGCTTGTCTTGCAGTATTAGCTTCTAACACTAATTTGAAATGAGACTTCATATATGGGTCCTGGCCCACAAGTTACATTGATCAGTCTATCTCAATTGACTGGATTCATTGATATCTATGGCCCATTTTTTAAGAGTCTGGATCCAGTACAAAGCTTTCTTGGCCTGGGACTTTCTGTAATGTGTGCATGACATCCAAGCCGTTCATCATATGTGCCCCCTCATGTTCTCCTTGAAGACCTAAAATCAGGCTAATCCAAAATTCAGATGAGCACGCGAATCATATGCGTGTACTCTAACTTGGTACACTCGACATTCATACACCAAAATCCAAAAGCATCCTAACAGTGGGGACCACTGAGGATGGGATATAGACACAAAATCAGGTTGGTTGGACGATGGAACTCTAATTAATGGAGATATGTTTGTTAGATTCCGACGTTACCTTTTTTTTAATTATTATTTTCATCGCCATTGGGTGTCCACTAATCTACTGGTTGGGATCATCTGTTTCATGTGATTATTGTTTATCAGCCATTTATAGGGGGACACCTGATTAGGACCGTATATTTGAATGAAATGTGTATTATGGGTGATTTGGACGGTATATTTAAGGTATTTGTGTGACATGTGTATTGTGGTTGGGTGCATGTGTACGGATCAACATGCTCTATCAGATTATGGCATATGAAGCTTTTTGAGGAAATAGGTTAACTTGCACGCATGGAAGGTACATCTCTCCATCCAAAAGCTAGATCCACTGATGAGAAGGTTTTGATACTCCGGACGAGTGTACTGGTTTTGTATGGACAGTTGTACACGTGTCATATATGCAAGTAATTTCAAAAGCCCAAAGCGTGGGACCCATTTTTAAAAAATAATTGATGTCCCAAAACTGGCTGATTGATAGACTTCTAATGGATGATTAAATGAAAAACATCCAACCATCCAAATTCAGCAAACAAGTGATCCAACAGCCATCCATAAGACCCCATGGATCCATATATCAAACACCCCAATGCACCAGGTATAAAACACGTGCTGACTCATACGTGCCAATGTACTACTACATGTGCTATTTTACCAATGCACCGAATGTACTATCCTTAATCTTCGTGTGCCTACGACAACCTAATTAAAACGTCCCACGTGTGCCAATGTCTGACATATACTACTACCTATTTACAAGCGCCTCACATGTGAATGTGACACATGTGCTGCACATGCCAGAGTCCATCATTAAGCTGTCTACACGTGCCAATCCACCGTACGCGACTCCGTGTGAGATGTACCGGCATATTTGTAAAATTTTTGTGAAAAATTAATTCTTTAAAAAAATTAAAAAATTTAAGCAAAAAATATTTTCAAAAAATTCTTATTTATAAACATACAAAGAAATAAATATTTGGACACATAAGGAAAATACAGATAGATTTTACAAACCTAGAAGAGATATATCTAATAATTAGATCTGGGCATCCAGTTGAGTCCAATCGTGTTGGGGTCGACCTGACTTGACTCGATTTTGAAATAAATTTTACCCAAACTCTCCCTAACTCAGTATTGAGTCGAGCATGCCTTATTCGATCCGAGTCTGTGTTTGGCATGGAATAATCCGGACTAAATCTGAACCAGTCACAAGTACCAAGCTAGTTCGAGTCATCACTGAGTTAGGTTGGGTGCAACTAGGTATCCATGGGCTGAAATCACAGCTCAAAACCTAACAATACTTGTCATAATTATAGTCTCTCCATTAGCTAGATGATATCTTAGATCTGAAATGTTAAGTTTGAGTTTTTTTGTTTTTTAGATGTATGAGTCGGATTTTGGATCGAGTCAAGTCATTGCTGTGTCAGTTCTCGAGTTGCCTCAAGTTGAGTTATTAGGTGATCCCAGCTCAACTCGGTTTGAGTTTAGATTGGACAATGTCTACATGGTTTGGATTGACTCATTCTCTTTGTTTGAGTTGAGTCAGGTTTGAACGAGTTTGCTGAGTCGAGTCATTTTGTTTGTAACCACATTAATAATCAAAATAAAAGAAGCTGTTTACCAAGAGACATCAGGTATTACCTTAGGACCAACCTTGATGTATATGTTTTGTATGCACAATGTTAATCAAATTTCCTAGCTTATTAGGGCATGGTCATAAAATTAGTAGACCTAAATCTCAAGTGGACTGCTTATAGGAAACTATGGTCATCTATCATTAAAAACTTCGTGTGGGCTATAAAAGTTTTTAATGAAGTTGATATTTGTGTTTTCCTTCGTTTAAATCCATGTGACTTTATCAACATGCTTAAAAGCAATAAAAATTACAGTGGGCCCAAAGAAGTTTTTAATAATGGGTGTTCAATTACCATTATCTCTGGTGGTTTGGTCCACTTGAGATTTGGATCTACTTCATATTTTAAAACATGATATAAAATAAGCTGAAAAAACTGATGGACATCATGAATATAGAACATATACATCAACGTGGCCCAAACACACATATACATATCTATATATATATATATATATATGTAGCGATTTTCAGCCCAAACGCATGTACAGGTCACCACGTGGGATAGCACGGAACGTAGCTACGAGATCTATTCCATCCATCAATCAGGGGTGTCCCACTGTATAGAAACTCTCGAGCAATAACTAGGTCATTATACTAATCCCTTGGAGACTACAATTTATAAAGTTGATACAGATGGCAAAAATATTGGCTGCAGATTTTTAGGTCATCCCCTTATTTCTAACATCACGGCACACCTGGGACATGTACCACACACTTGCCTACATAAGGGGACTTAAAAGAAAAACATTCTTTCTTTTGTTTTCCCTGTCCGTTCAGAGATCTGACCAACCCAACAGTTTGGATTGCCCAACCATGTGGAGCATTTTTTTTTTTTTCCATACATGGAAAAAAAAAAAAGAAAAAGCAGGAAGGGAATGCAACGTATCTAAACCGTCTAGTCCAACCTATCATGTGCCCTCCACATCCGACCCTCCAATAGGTTTACCTAACCATGAGGATTACCTCTTGAAAAAAATCAGACCTATGAAATCATCATGTGGACCACACCATAGAAAAAATATAGCCACTGATAAATAATAAATTACAAGTGTGTCCCATTGGTTGATTGGATGTAGCTGATTTTTGAGTATGGTGATACTCATGATGGGGCCAATCTATTGGACGAATTGGATGTGGCACGCACATGAAATTAGAGATTATCTACTGAGTGTACGGTAACTTATAGTACAACCGGTTTTACAGTATCACTGAGTGCACAGTAACTTGTGGCTGTATCAGGAAAATGAGAGCGCGTTTGGTCTTAGGTCAGTTCGATACAATCCTTTCTTTGAGAAATCTCCACAAAGTCAAAAGAGGTCCACCTCCCCTACGTTTTGATTGAACATTTGCGTGTATATTTGCCAACATGGCACACGTCTGGATCATCAAATCAATCCACCAGGTGGGCCACAATAAATGAAATGAAATGGACAGCTACATCTAACTTTTTCAGTCCATTTATTCCATACCCAGTGGCCCACGTGATGAGTGGATGTGTCCTGCCATCCATTAGGGGCATTTACACGAGACCATCTGAAGGATGGCTCGGATGTTCAGACACGTGTGACAAGACAGCACATGTGGAAGCAAGAAAAACAAAGGTCCATTAGGATTACATACGTACACGTACATTACCACTATCCCTACCCATAGATGCATGTACTACCTACAAATGGATGTAATGGAACGGATAGGAGTAGGTGGCGTGAGGTGTGAGAGTTCTTGAAAGAATTCATACAAGTTTAGGTGAGATGACATGACTCCTAACCACATCTCATTTGACCCCAAAATCGCAACTAATTCACTACCGACTAGGGTGGGCCCTGATGAAGAAAATCTTTTCATATTACACAATCCCAGACCTTCATTCAATGGCCTAAAATTGGATGGTCAGTGAATAAGAAAACAGTAACTTCCAAAGAAAAGGGATACCACTGTGATCTGGGGCCCATCAGACTGACGGTTTGGATCACTGAAACCATGGGCCCCAGGTGGAGAATGGAAGCATTGGGACACTAGTCATATTCCCATGCATCAACATGTATTATTCCACTATTCCATTATGTTTGATATCGGGCCAGGGAGGTGATGCAGATGGCGTGAACGCAATGATGGGTGGGCTACATGCATCATTTCTTCCCTACTTTATACCCTGGCGTAACCCTTTAGGAGGATCTCAGCTAATTTTATATAGGTTGGAAAAGGAAGACTTTTATGCTTTTGGGCAGGGGAGACCTCATCACCTAGAGGCAACTGTACTACTTTGTGTTACTGTGCCATCTTTCACACCTACATGCCACCCCTTTAGGCAATCAGTACCAACCAGACGTTAGGACACAACACAAAGATCAACGTTGTCAGAAATCAGACCAATCCGCTCATCACGTGGGCCAATCCTGTATGTTGATTCAAACCGTTGATTGTCAATTGATTCCAGGTTGGCCCACCTGATTGGCGGTCCAAGCTGCTTTTTGTGCCAGTCGATTTTCTTCATGGGCCTACTGCTGTGATGGAACTGATGTCCTACCTAAATTGTGTAATGGAGGGAAAGATTCCCTAACATGATGAGTCCCAACTGATAGACGTACTGTGTCCACATGCTGCCTTTTGGGAATTTGGCACTCGGAAAGGCTGATGGGATTGTACTTAATAAAGGGAGTTATTTGATACTCTGGCAGCATACGACACTTGATACGAAGACGCTCAGAAATTTTATACTTGCATACATTAAATAAAATTGAACCGACTAAAATTGTGTAATCTACTGTTGTCAACTTACTAGATCAAAATCAAATTGGTTGAACAATCCTAACCTCTAATTTGTGTACATTTGAAATAAGTCCATCAGATATTTTACATTTGTAGCAGTCCAATAAATATTTGCCAATCTCATTAGGGCTGTACCCGAACCGAGTTAACTTGGTTAGCTCGTTTGACTCGGTTCGAAACTGAGTTCGAGCCAAGTTGAGCTAATTTGTTGAGCTTGTAAAAATTTCGAACGGGCTTGCCCAAGCTCGGCTTGACTCGGATCGAACCAGTTCGGTGACTCGGCTTCTTTGATATGGATGTTGCTCACCAAGTGTTTGATGAAATTCTTGTAAAACCACTGCTGCAGTTTTACATATAGTGAGAATTTGAAGGTGCAGTCCATGTGTTTGTGAAAATGCTGCACAAGTGAACTCGGCTCAATCTTGGCTCGAATTCGACTCGAACTAGCCTGAGCTGCTGACTGAACCGAGCCGAGCTGGCTGGTTAGGCTCGAAGACCGAGCCGAGCCAAGTTCGAGCTCGGGTCAGCTAGTGGCAGAGCCAAGTTGAGCTGTGCCAAGTTCAAGTCGTATGTACACCTCTAAATCTGATGGTCAGATAATCAAATAAACATAAATTTTGGTTCTGACACGTCTAACTAGGACCCATAATTTGGACAATTTAATTTAGATTTACTCAGTGTGCCACATATGCAATTTCTAAACATTTTCTAAACACTCGGAGTATCATCCAACACTGCCTCGTTTCAACGCTAAGGTCTTGGTATCAATCCCTAGTGGGGGTGGCTAACGGTGAAATGTGAACTGACAGTGGGGTGTGCTAACAAGTTTAAAAAAAAAAAAAAACCACTGCCAGAGTATCAAAGTTTCTCTCCTTGATAAACAGCAACAAGTAGCATAAACTGGTACTTACACAAGTAATTACAGCATAAAATGGTACCAAAAAAGAAAAAAGAAAGATTACACTGGCTATTTCTCACATATTTCTACAAAATTAGGGGAATTTTTTTCTTCTCATTTTTCGGGGATCAAAGTCCAAATTGGGGCCATTTTAGTAAAACTCACAACCAATGAGATTGTCAAAATTATCTCACATGGTTTGGGGGGAAAGCTTCACCACATGATGTCCAACTTGATTGTGAATGTAACGAGTAGTCCTGCTTGAGGTTGAACTCTCATCGAAATTGAGTTCCACATGTTGTTAGGAGAACAGGCAGCTATTTTTACAACACCCAACTGGATCATCAAACATCGAGGACATTTCCACATCTTCCTCAATTTAAGACTCCAACACCCAACTGGATCATTATCCATTGAGGACATTTCCATTTCATTTTCAAAGGCAATGGCCATTTTTCTTGGTACTGCTGATTTGATGAAGTACATGGGGTATAGAGCTCACAAATCCCTACACATACAGACATTACAAGTTAAGAAGATGATGAATATAAATATCTGTTAACCCCATGAAAACTGAAAAAGAAAAAAATTACCAGGTCGCGCAGGGTATGCATTCTAGCAGACATCTGGGCTTTTAGGCCCACCAGGTGCTGCACCCAAAATTCATGTACCCCACATTGCTGCTGCCTATGTGATATACCGTGATGCAAATCATTTCCATTCGATGGCGTCGTCCTTTCCTCACCTAGAAGTTTCCCTCTACTTCCAGGCAAGTGCCCGATGCTAATTTAGCTATGGTTGTACCTGCAATGAAGCCACCGGACCAAGCATTCTGCAACAAATAACAACTGGTGGTTAGGTAATGACTTGATTTCACTTGGAACTGAGGTAAACAAAAAGTATTATATCACAGAGGTTTCCTAAGCTCACACGTGTGATGAGTACCATCTACATGCAACAAGCACCAGCTGGTGGATGGCTTCAACATGCAGGCTGTCTCCATCAGGTGGGTCTGGCCAAACTAAATGTTATCGCCCAGAAGATTAGGTTGGTCCACTATGTTAGAAAAAGGTGGACAACTTAGAAAACTTCAGCCTTTTCTTTTACATGAGCTGCCTTATCCAAGCATGAAGGAGCTTCACAAAGCTCTGACATCTAAAAGGCAATGTTATGGCCTTACAACAGTAACCAACTGTTACTGTCATATATAATTATAATAGCTGCTACAAAAGAGAAAAATGGAAAGAGGTTGGACCCAGATATCTTAATTAATTTTTTAGTTTTATGATAAAATTTAGTTTTACTGTAATTTTGAATGAATACTGTTTTTCTTTCTTCTTCTTCTTCTTCTATTTTTTATTATTTTTATTTTTTTTATTTTTATTTTTTATATAAAAAAACAGCCTATTTTTACCAAAACGGTTTCACATATAATGCCACTATATTTGCAAATGGTCCCGTCTCGTGTGTACTACTGGCCATTATTTCATGACATTGCAGTCATTATTTAACAGGCATTTTATGTTACATAACATGATAGACAGTGAACAATTCCATGTCTGTTATAATGGGCATTATGATGTTTTCTAAAGCATGATGATTTACTGGCTCTAGTTCTCTTTTAGACTAGTTGTTTGTCTTTTCCCTTGGTGTGGAATAAGGAATGAAAATGATGTTTTCCCTTTGACGAGAATGTGACAAGGTTAGGGCTCAGATGGTTTTCTTCAGCCTCAATTGCAGCTCATCCAATCCTGCTCCAAAGTCTGCACATTTGATATTAAATGCAGACCGTATGGAGATTCAGGTCGAAGAAATCTTGTCCAATTGGAATATTATTTTTGAATCCATCAATTGGGGGGGGGGGGGGGGTGTGCAAGGAGAAGAAGCAATGGCTTAAATGAGAAAATAAAATTAATACAGTTCAGCTGCCCAGACATCGCAACCATATTAATATCAGAATTGGAGCCTGCTTTAGCATGTAGCATAGCCAGATTCGTGGAGGATTGCTCATAGATGGGCCAAGTATGTTGAATGTACTTGGGACTGAGTAGCACTCAAGGTACCAGACTGCCCATCAAAAGGAAGAGGACCCAGCGAGGAGTGTGCCCAAGGATATCATGTAATTCCTCAAAAAACAGATATTACCTGAAAGTTGAACCCACCAGTTACACCATCAATATTCAATACCTGTAAAGAAATCAACTTGTGGACATCATGAGTGGGCCTTGATGGACGGACTCTAAAGCAGGACAGAAAATACCACCTCTCCAGCAAAGAAAAGATGAGGCTGTATCCTGCTTTGCATGGTATTGAGTGTAATCTTCACAAAAGGAAAGAGGAATGTAGTTAAAATCTAGCAGAAATGAACCCAGAAAAATTATTCCAGCAGACACGCAATTGCAGAAGTGGAAACCTCCGAGAGTGGGACCCCTCCGGCAGTGACGAACTCATCCTTAAATTGACCCTTCATTTAAAATTAAAAAAATATATATATAAATTTCTACAGGATACACCTGACATTGAGAAATGTATGCATTTATAGCACTCCTGAGCTTATATTTTTTACTTGAAAAGAAACAAGCCATACAGCCCATACCTTTCCTATCACCCTAAACGGGCATTGCTTTAGCAGAGAAGCAAGCGAATATAAGGAGTTATTTGGCACGGAAGCGCATAAGATATCTCCATCTAAACCCTGACATTCATAAAATGTATTATGTCACCAATAGTCAAATATATTTTTCTTAAATATTAGCAAGATACATTACCTCACGTTCCAGCAGATATTTCCAAAATCTCTTCACCAAACTAAACCGTGGAGGATGTGAATTGAGCAACTTTTGCTTCTGCAAAAATAGCATATGCTAGTTAGTCGAAAACTAATGACTTGCACAGGTATTTGGAATAGCAGACAGCCGGTGAACATTGATAAAGGGCAGTATGGTAAACCTTTTTACATAGATTGGAAGTTTGTGAAGATGATAAATGGTGTGGTGAAGTATGTGAAAATCATACAGAAGTGTTCCCAAACAAATGATGGTTAAAAAAAAAAAAAAACTAAATAAGCCTACAAGTTCTAATGAGTTATTTTTCACTTCTCAAATGCCATGGCTGCAAGGGATTTGCATACTCTAGCAAACATCTGAAGCATCTGGTACATACAGTGATACAGAAAAACAAGAGCTTATGATAAATCATTGACTAAGACTAATAGCATGTAGGCACATCCATATGTTAAGGAAAAAAGAAATGTTATAGCTAAAGATGAGCGAAACATGTGAACCCTGAAAATACATAACAGTTTAGGCATCAGTCAACTGCTGCATTATATCTTTCATTCATTCTTCCTTTCTTTCTTCTTTCTTCTTCTTCTTCTTCTTCTTCTTCTTCTTTTATTTTTTTTATTTTTTTATTTTTATTTTATAGATAAACCGCTACATTTGAGAGTAGGGAACAACCAAATTATGGTAAATTTTGTTTAGAAAAACAACCACATTTCAACATCACAAGACTTAAACAAGAATGTAGATTTCCAATTCACCAAGGAAAATCTTGTAAAAACTGTCACTTGTTGGTATTTATTCAGATTAATCTTGAAATATAAAATACATATGCATTTTTCATTCTTATATTAATTTTAAAGTTAAACACAAAAAAATAAAACATGGTTGACTTAAAGAAGAAGCAAAACAATGTTCTCTCATTTAAAGCTTGTGTCACCAGCAGTGAATAAATAGAGTGAAACATGGAAGGGTTTGAGAAGAAGCAAAACACTTTGCCTATTGCAGAAGGCAGTTGATTCCATACCAATGTTATTGGGTGGGCGAGTAATATGGCTACGGTGACATGGATATTTGCAGATTTTCCTTATATGTCTCCATCCATCATCACACTTAGTGAAGTGAATGAAATTGCAGACTTCCAACATAAAGGGGGTGTTTCTAAATCTGCCTTGTAGTCCATTTTAGTCTGTAGCCTTTTCTTTTATTATTGATTTATTTTGATAGCAAGACCCTAAATAAAATTGTTACTTAGGGGAGAATATCTTCTTCTTTTTTCTTTTTTTTTTTTAATTTCAAAGAAACTGAATTTTATTACGAAGGCACAAAGGCCAAAAGGAGAACAGGAAAAAAAAAAAAGAAAAAGAAAAAGGAAGAAAACTATACAACAAACCAAAGAAATCCACAGCCAGAGTTAAACTGACATCCACTCTCTTACAGAACTGAAAAAACTATTGAGAACTCCTAAAGCCGAACTGGATTTATTATCAAAGCATTGGCTGTTGCGTTCTGACCAGACACACCAAAAGATAGCCAGCAGACATAAATCCCAGGCAGATTTCCAACAGTTCTTTCAACCTTCAGAAAACCGAGAATGAAATAAAGCCTCCATTGAGTCAGGCATAACCCAAGTGATGCTAAGAGACTGAAGCACTCCGGACCAGATTTCCCTTGGGAAAGAGCAGTGGATGAAAAGGTGGTTTACTGATTCAGCATCCTCTTAGCACAGTAAACACGCATTAGGAGGGACCATCATTCTTTTGCAAAGATTTATCTATGGCAAGGATATGGTTCCTACCTGATAACCAGGTGAACCTTTGAAGGAGCATCGGAGAACCAGACTAGCATGACGTGACTATAGAAGGGAAGGAGAGCATGATTGGATATTCTGTCGTGAAGCGATTTCACAGAGAAGACACCCAAAGAGTGGAACTTCCAAACTAGCGAATCCGCTTCTCCCAAGATGGAGCTAAGGCTCTGCAAAAACAAGAGGGAGGATGATCAGTTGATCTGCCTCATCATCCTCGAGGTTCTGGTGGCAAGCGGGGATCCACACACCCCTGCCTTCAGAACACGAATAAGAGTCAGTAATTGAAATCTCCAGAATCACACAAGCTGCCACTAGAGAAGGGAAGGAGTCACGAAGGGGGGTGTCACTGCACCAAGAGTCTTCCCAAAACCAGATACAGGAACCATCACCTAGGGCAAAGTCCATACCCTCCTGAACAGCAGAAGCCATCTTGGCAATATATTTCCAAATATGGGAAGCCTGATAGAGAGTGGATTCCTTGATTCTCCAGCCCATTGCAGCTCAGCCATATTTGGCAGCTATACATTGGCAAAGAAAAGGAATTTACTCCTCCAAGGGGAGAGCTTTCTCTCTAGTCTTTCGATGACCTTATACCACAAGTGTTTGGGAGGTTTACCAATGCAAAGAGGAAGCCCAGGATAGGTTGACAGGAATGATCCCACTCGACAACCAAAGAGATTAGCAAAATTGGAAATTTCTAAGGAAGATAAATTGATGCCCATGACCTCTGACTTGGCGAGGTTGATCTTGAAGCCAAAGACTAACTCAAACAGCCAGATAATATTTTTGAGGTTATCCACCATGTACGCCACAGCGTCACAGAAAATAAGGGTGTCATCCGCAAATTGCAGATGGTGAATTTTTTGAGAAACTTAGCAACTAGAAAACCTTGAAATAGACTCAGATCTTGACCTTTGATTTAGAGACGACTGAGGGCTTCAAAAGCAGTAAGGAAGAGGAATAGGGAGAGGGGGTCCCCTTGGTGGATACCCCTAGACACCTTAAAATAACCAGAGGGGGAGCCATTCAGTATAATCGAAAACTTAGCCGAAGAAACATAGCTCCTCATCCAACCTCTCCATTTCTTATCAAATCCTATAATCCAAGAATTCCCAGTCAACATGATGATATGCTTTCTCTAGATCCACCTTTCAAAGGATACCCTGAGTCCACACATTTATGGGCCAAGAGGGCACTATCAAGAATTTGGCGGCTTGATATGAACGCACTTTGGAGAGGGGAAATAATTTTTCCCAAAATAGATCTAAGTCTGTGGCTCAACAATTTTGTCAGAATCTTTTACAAGCCGCCAATTAGGTTGATATCCTGGAAATCCCTCAAGGAAACAACCGCTTCAATCTTTGGAATTAGCGCTAAAAAGGAGGAGCCCAACTCCAACAACAGACAACCAGATTGGAAGAAATCTCTAACAAAATCGATAACATCAGATTTCAGAAGGTCCCAAAAGAATTGAAAGAAGGCTGGAGGGAAACCATCAGGGCCAAGAGCCTTATCATGTTCCAAGCCAAACATTGTATCCTTAATCTCCTCCTGTGAGGGAGGTTGTTTAAGAGAAACAACCTCCTTCGGAGAGAGACTGTCAAAGTGCAGATTGTCAAGGGAAGGTCTTGGCCATTGGTCCTTGAAGAGCGGACTGGAGAAAACATTAGCAGCAACGGTTGTTTGTCCTCTAGTCTGGTTCCATTAGCCACCAGAGGAGATGGAGTTGGCACGGGCTCAGGCGCTGGCTATGCGATGAAAGTATCTCATGTTTTTATCGCCTTCTTTGAGCCAGGCGGCCCGTGAGCGTTGGGCAAGGGACCTTGTTCCCTGAGTCTAGAGGAGTAATTAGAAGAGAGCGTATCTCTAGATGTTTTATCTTCATCTGGCAGGGGACCTTGTTCTTCCAATATGACCAACGCTTGAAGCTGCCAAAGAATCCCATTGATCTTTGCCTTCCTTTGACCAAAGATCTCCTTGTGACATCTTTTAAGTTTCCCTTTAAGCAGCTTCAGTTTGAGACAAATCTTAAAGCTTGTATGACTTGCAACATCAAAGGAAAACCACCAAGACAAGACTAGATCTCGAAAGCCTTCCACTTCAAGCCAAGCAAGCTCGAAGCGGAAAGGTTTGGGCCCCCAATTGATACCATTAGATTTTAAGAGCAGGGGGCAATGATCCGAAATGGGTCTAGGGAGACCAATATGACGCACAAAAGGAAAAGAGCCCACCCAATCTACAAAGGCGAGAAACCTGTCATTGTTGGACATTGCCAGATTTGCTTGACCATTAGACCATGTATATCTCACGCCACCCAAGGGGAAATCCGTCAGACCATGCTTAAGGACCCAGTCTGAGAAAGATTTCATGCTGCTAGTGTTACGACAACCTTTATTTTTTTTCGCGGGAAAATCTAACGATGTTGAAGTCACCCCCAATACACCAAGGAAGATTCCATCTAGACTCCACAAATGAGAGTTCATCCTAGAAGGAGGGACGAAGACCGAACTGTTCGGGCCGTAAACCCTTGAAAAGACCCATCTAAACCCCAACACCACCTCCCTAAAAACAACTGAAGATCTAACAATGTATGTAACAGGATGGTAAAAATGAATATGTATTATGCTCATGACAGGCATAAAAGATGTAGACATCAAGTATTTCTTAACCAGATTTAAATATAATTCATGAAAACTACAAGCTTGACAAATGTGATCATTATTTAAGTCGAGGAGTAAACCGCAAGCTGATCCTTGTGTTGAATCAGAATGTGCTTCAGATCTTCTATAGAATAATCAGGCACAAAATCGACAAACAACATTCCTGCATTTGGATTAAAAAATTAAGATAAAGAGGATAAAATCTATAAATTGAGAATTAATAATAACAATAATGAGATAATAATTTAAGAGAAACACACCCAAATTCTCAAATGGTTGGGACAAGGTACGTAAAATGCGAGTCGATGTGGACGCGTGTCTATCGACGCCATTTTCAAGATTTACTGTATCTTATTGAATGCTATGGTGACTCTCTTGGCATAAGACATTGGGGTTGGGAGCAACTCTTTACATTCTGTGTAATAAACTATAGGTGTTGTAACCACAAAAAACTCTTAGCTTCATGCTCATTAACATTGTTTGTGACCTGGAAGCATTGTTCCAAGTATCGACAATATAATTGATAATACTCATGATATTAATTGGAATCGCCAGCTCAGCGATACCAGTAACACTGGTAGTATCAAAAATTCCAAGTATCATGATAGATCGCCAATATATCGTTAAGTCTTGCCAATTTATTGATATCGCCAATGTATCGCGATGTTTTTTTTACTGTATAAATTCCAAATGTTGCTTATATCGCCAAAATCTATTTATTAATTTTTTTGCTAATTGATATTTTTTATAGATGCATGGTTGTATGATGAAATGCATGTTTGCATGCATGGATTGATGGAAAAATCATGGATGTATGTATGCATGCATGCATGTTTGTATGTGTATATGCATGGATGGATGGATCATGCATGTTTGTGTATACTATCTCCTGGACTCCTTGTATCTATGCATGCATGCATAGATGGTTGCATGGATCATGCATGTGCGTTTGTCTATATGTATATGGATGGATGGATCCACCATTTTCCCCAATGCCTTCCTGAGTCAGTGAAACATGCTTTTAGGCCCCCATTAAAGGGAAACTTATTATTTATGCATCCTTTTCTACTATTATTTGGTTCCTAAATAAGCAAATATGTGTATTTTAGCATTTGCTAAAGTCTCATTGAGAGATTCCACCATTTCCCCCATGTTTCCCCAATGTTTCCCTGAGTCAACATTACATGCTTTTAGACCCCCCATTAAAGGAAAATTTACTATGTATGCGTCTTTTTTGCAATTATTTGATTTCTAAATATGCAAATAAATGTATTTTAGCATCTCCTGAAGTTTCATTGAGAAATTCCATCATGTTCCCCCAATGTTTACCTCAGTCAACGATATATTTCTAGGCATTGGTGATATTGATACATGTTTCTATATCACCAGCCAACGATCCATGTGACAATATCAATGCTACGAACAATGCTTAGAAGATATTTAAAATGCTAAAAAATTCCCAACAATGACTCAAGCGTTTTGGAAAACTTACCCATGAAATCCAATTTGATTCAACTGTTGATTGGAACTTGGTCATAACTGACCTCTTATGACGAATGGAATTTGATCATTAGTGACTCTTTTATGCTTATATTTTGATACAACTGTCCATGGAAACATTATTCTTATGAGTTGCAGTCGATCCCTTCTCGATTTACTCTTAGTCGGCTCCATGATGAAAGAGTATCAAACACATTAGCCAAGTTTTGGTCATAGGAGAGTTGTGCCATGCAGTTCTCAAGTACCCTAAACTCCATAACCACACCAGAGCATTAGACCATCTGTTTCCTTAATGTGATTATTATGTGTTATTGAATAGGTGATGAATCAGGATGGCTTAATGTTTACCATTGGGTCATTCGTCTCATCTTTGTTTAGGTCTTTCATCACATGGGGTTCTAGTATTTGGTCGATTGGATATTTGTATTGGAGGATCGCAACAAGTCTCCTAACCGAGAGGCCCATCATGCTCAGATTGGATTGACTTGATCATGCACTAGCATGGGCATATCCTTTAACTTGAGGACAAAGGGGATGATCTCATCCTTGATGTGGCTTTGACACATTTAGTGATACCACTGCTCATAGTTGGTATACAACTATGATAGGGTACATGCATTAAGGATAAGTAACCTCTAGTGATCTAATATAGGAGCCATCATCTTCACGGACTCCAGTTCGTGGCTTAGGTCTTGATGGTCGGGGTTTCATCAAGCTTATCTTTGTGGGTCCACACTGCTGGATGTTTTGAAATAATTTTTTGAAGATTTTAAACCGTTGGATCTTCCGTTTATTTGTTGATTTTGTTTTATCTTGCTTGATGGAAAATTGATAGTCATGATCTATTTGTGAACCACCTCTTCATCTAACATGGAATCAAGCCAAGGGTGGGTAACCACAATGGTGGAGAGATATAATCTGTTTGGGTGATAGATGCGTTGTGTACACTTTTGTTGAGGTAGGGTCTTATCGAGACAAGGTGGTGGACTACCATACTTATGGTAGAACACCAAAACGTTAAACCTTCTCTATATACAAATCCTATTCTCAAGAGAATAGGGTGCCCTAGCTTAGAAAAGAGCATAGACATCTCCACCCTTCTCCCCTTCCAACATTTTTAAGGAGAGAGAAACAAGAGAGAAGAAAGAAATGTGAGAGAGGGAATTCTTCTCCTCTTCCATCACTTAGGTGGTCCACTTTTTGTGTTGATCTAAACCCTCGGATCTAGATCTCAGTCCTACAATGGATCTAAATTTGTTTGGGTGTCCGTTCTTCATTGAGGATAGATCATAGAGCAATCTCATCCTCCGCCACATTGTTCTAAGGTATCTGATTTGAAGCATCCATTTTTTTTATATATAATTATTATTATTCTAGAAACTCGAGATCTATACATTGGATCAATCCTTATTCAAATTAGGAGAATAATTTTTTATACTTCCATTTACGTCTTTCCAAAACCCTGTCACTTTAATATCATTATTTAAAGAAGAATGATAAGAACATACAAGTGTCTCTAAACAAAGAATTTCACCATGTTAGGAGGGAAGCCCATGAGTTCATAGACTTCTTGTTAAAGATGGAGCAACAGGACCTTGTGTATTTATAGGGAGCTTGGTCCCCATTCAACAATGACACTTTTTTATTTTATTTTCATTTTAGCCTTCTTTCATAAAGTGTATAAGCTATAGAAAATCTTATATGTTAAATGGTCCCACAGTTGGACTCTTTGAGCTATTGAGCTTTATTGTACATGTTTGGGTAGAGTTTAAGCCCATTGGATAAGTCTCTTTATGTACTTTCTCTGGTCTAACCTTCACCACTTCAAATGGGTGTTTCACCCCTTCTTTTTGGTTGTTGAATTATAAAGAGAGGGACAGGGAAATGAAAGACAAAGAAAGGGATCGGGGGGCTTTATGATTGGAGAAAGGGAAGGGGCATGGTTGGTGTTTCATTGGGTTGGTGGGGGGAACCCGTAGGAAGGGAGGATGACCCCCTGAATTCACATCAGAAATCACCAACATGAACACAAACAAAATCGGTGGATTGCATCTAGAAACAAAACAAACCACTTCTATTCTCAAAGCTGAGGTATATGAAGAATTGCTTTTTGGTCCCTTTCATCCTGTGGTTAAGACATCATCTTTTCATGTCGAAGACATGGGGTTCAATTCCCATAAGGGATAAGTACTCGTTCCTGGCCAATGGTATCATTGCTGAGTGATCGCTCGCTATCTGGCTGGAAAAGGTGGTCCGGGAGCTTCCTCTCTCCCAGCAAGCAAGACGAGATGAGATCACCACTTCTCAGTAATGGACTTCCTTGAATTCTTCCTTAGCCTTAGATGTCCTTTCATAGATTCTCGAACCTCCGACAGAAAGAATCTCCATGCATGCGTTCTTTCTCTCCTCCCCTCAGCCACACATCTCTTTCGTTCGCCCCTTTTTTTCTTTTGATTTTTTGTGGCCGTTTTTGTTAGGCATTGAACCCCACCTTAGGTGCTGAGTGCTGTCCTCCCCTCCCTAATACCTAATACGTCAGTTCCGTCTATGGAGCCTAAAGCTTAAACCATGGCATGGCAGTAAGCAGTGACGTTGGCCCAGTCTCTCGCCCAGCCTTCGCCTTCTTCAGTGGCCGACGTTGAAGCGTTCAACGGTTCTTCGGCCTACCACCTTTCTTTTTCGACGGTTGAGCTTGTTCAATTGAAGCTAATGCTATGCTGCCCTTCCCTTGTTCAAGAGAAAGCGAGGACTTTCTTTTAGCTACCGGCCCAAACAAAAGAGATTAGCCTCGTCGATCGATCGATTGATTGGATCGAAGTACGAAGGGGTTGATTGAAGTGTGAGATCAGACAGACCGAGCAACTAGCTGCTGCAGGATTGGACGTCTATCTATCTCACCACGTCAATGACGGCGGAAGGAATGCCCTTCTTTCTTACGGCTCGTTACCGCAGCGCTCGTTCACTCCGACGTGTAGTGTCTTTTTCAACCAGTAGTGTATCAGCTCTGGCATTATTGAACGAAAGAGATGCCGGGTCGGTCAATTGCATTAGGTAGGAGATGCAGGACCTGTCTTAACCGCAAGTGCATTCGCTATTCGATCCCACCTACTAAAAGATATGATAGGTTGGTAGACTTTCTTCTCTATGTCGTTGTCTCATCAATGAGTGTAGATTGATGGAGATGGCTTTTGTGCTAGTCAATCTGTATCCCATTCTTCTGGCATAGTTTTGTTGGATCAAAGATTGCCAGGTGATCCGTCCTTTCTCTTCTGTCGTGGTTCATGCATTCTTCCTTCCACGTCACGTCAAGTCAATGTTCCAAAGCCGCCAAGAGTTGAAGGTTCCTCATAAATAATAATCATGAGATTCTTTATTTTTTTTATGATTATTATACCTGTATTTATCATCGAAAGGTAGATTTATATAATCGATAATTTATGTGGTTGAAGCACCGCAACTACAGGTGGTAAATAAAGTGTATCATTCGTAGCCTTCATTCCTACCCTCTCGCTTGCACACAAGCCTTGCATTTTGAACAGTTGCCCTTCCTTCAATCGAACGCTGCTCCCGCTTAGATGGAGCAATTCACGACCTTGTTGCTCAACATCCGTTACATTATAGAGCATGACTGAGAACGACAATTTTCTTATTCATGGATGGCCTCCAGCCATGGGCAGAGCAAGAATAGACATCTGGCGGAAGTTACCCAAGCCTTGTTGTTAGAAATGAATGCTCCACAGTTCTATTGGGGTGATGCAGTTCTTACTGCGTGCCATTTGATCAATAAGATGCCTTCATTAGTTTTAGATGGCATAACTCTATTCAACTAGCTTCATTTTTTTTTCCCTGTTTCTCCTAAAGTGTTTGGTTGAACCTACTTTTTTCATATATTTGGGTTAAGTCAAGATAAACGTTCGCCTCGTTCCGCTAAGTGTATTTTTCTAGGATATTTAATACTTAAAAGGGTTATTGATGTTATTCCCCTACACTTAAGAAACATTTTGTGACTATCGATGTCACCTTCTTTGAAAATGTTCCATTCTACGTTACAGATGAGCAATTTGGTATTAGAGCCATCCTAAATGTGGTTTTGGACTAGTAATTCCTCCCGATCTAAGCCAAGTTGTTGGATCTTTTGTTTTAGGGTCTTCCAAACACGTAGGGGGTTGATCGGACCATAAGAAAAGCGCGTTTCAACGTCCATCTGTGCATAAAACATGTTTTTTGCGTTGTTCCTAAAATTCAAGGGAACACTATGAAAATGAGTGTACATGTCTTGTCGAATTATGAAGGCTTGTTGATTTCTCATAAGGTGATGTTGAAATCATTTATTTATGATTGTTCAGTTATGTGGAAGCAGTTCTTTTGATAAAATATTCTCTCGTTAAATTATACGCAATGTGGGATGTGGGTCTGGTATTGATGTAGATAGGGTGATAATGGGCCAAAAATCTCCATGTTATTTTATTGTGGAAGTATAGTTGTGTGTGGATCTCCTTTCAAGCCAACATTTTTCTTTCGGCATTGAAGCAAGTTGATTGTAGAATATCTATGGAGCCCAAAAGTACAGTGGTTGGATCCTCATTTCTTTGGGAAATATCTAGACACTCCTTCAATACATTAATAACTTCTATGAAGTTGAATGGAAATAATTATCTTTTGTGGGCCAAATCCATCTAGGTGTTTCTCTTAGCCCACGAAAAGGATCGGTTCCTCACAAATTCTAAGCTAGCAACCCTAATACCATGAAAGTTGGTATAGAAAAGAGAAAAGTAAAATAAAAGAAGAGAAGGAGAGAAAAAGGAGAGAAGAAACTTGGGAAAAGGGAGTGAGTGCTAGGGCTCACATTCTCAAATTTCTTTTCTATTATTTAATAAATAGATGAAATTACAATAGTGCCCTTAAGTAAACAAAAGCAAAAATACCGACAATACCCCTTGTACAAAAAACTATATTCCTAACACATCCCAAGACTAAATAACCAGGTCGTAGGCCCATAACCACTATTGTTAACAAGGTTAACCATCTATTATCAATAAATGACATTTTACCTCGTACTATATATTTCTAAATGAAGGACAAAATGGCAAGAATAACCACTCCCGCTTCATTCTTTTCATATAACGATTTTACGTGAATTTGTGTTCTAAAAATGCACAATGGTACAACTAAAGATCTCTTACCTGTGTAATCTGTTGCAAACAGATCACGAGCTCCCCAAGCAGATAAACGGAGGATCACTGGCCCACTAAGTCCCCAATGGGTCACTAACATAGGCCCCACCTAAAACCTCAAAACATTGGTTACAGTAATTACATTCTTACGTTTCTACATAATGTTGAGAAGAAATACATGCCTGCGTAAATTGAGGTATATTCCTGCGGATATTTTGTAACTTCAGATTTGCTTTAACTTTTGGGAATGTTACCTGAGCACAAAAAGCAATTAACAAGAAATTAGAAAATTACTTGAAGGCCATAGGAAGAATAACCATTGAACTCATGGCTAAGCTGAACAAGAGATATCTGCCAATATCAAGCAATACAAGCTGCAAGTTTACCACACACTTGTGTCAAGAAAGAAAGTGACATGGTCATCAGTCAGCAATAGTACAGTAAAAGAAACTAATAGATATGGTTCTCCTTTCATTTTAACATAAGTCATTGCTAATCTGTTTTTGAAAACAGTTTCAAAAACAGTAAACGACAATTTTTTTAAAAAAAATAATAATAATAAATAAATAAATCAGTAAACAAACAAATCGCTTTAAACAAAAAAAAAAATGACTTTAGCAAAATGAGGGGAATCTATTGAGAAAAAAAGGGGAAGATTAAAGGGTGATCTAGAAAGAAGATAAGTGTGGCTTACAGGTTTGAAAAAAGAAAATGAAGGATGATGAGTGGTGATAACAAAAGAAAGATGTGTGTGATGGAAGATTTTAATGAAGAATGAGAATGAAATGGAAGAGTAAGGCTGATGGAAAATAATGATGAGGAAGAAGATGACGTTGAGATGAAAAATGAACATGAAAATAAACGAGAAATGTAAAAAAGAAGACGATGACGATGATGACAATGATAAGTGATGAGGAGGAGGAAAAGGATCCACAAGATGAAGAAGATGGTTTGGTAGTGGTGATTATTTACCTGATGTTGGATTGTATTAAAGTTTATTGTCATTTTATCCAAGAGAAAGTGACTTCTAAGGATGTTTGCATGTTATATCAAAAGTCAAACAATCAACTCACCAATTTTCTAGCCAATGGTTCCGATCATTACCATTTTCTTCACCTATGTTCCAAGCTGAATATAATTAATATCCATGCTCCAGCTTGAGGGAGAGTGCAGGGAATGTGAATGTATATTTGTATTCTTGCAGAGCACCATATGTTTTTCTCATGTTAATGTGTATGTGTGTTAGTCAAGAGGGACCAACACAAGTGTTGCATTTCTCTAAAAAGTTTTTTTTTCTTTTTTTCTTCTTCTCTCTTCTTCACTCCCACTCTCCATCTACTAACATGACCTACATGCCAACATGGTCAGGACCCACGCTGCATCTTAGCAAAAATATTAACAGAGTGGTTTGCAAGTAGAAAATGCCTAGAGCATGCATTGCCAGATGAGCCCATTGCACACAGGCAGCCATTCACATATACGCATACAAACAATGTCTAGATCTGTCTCATAATGATCCAATCCGTTCATGTACACAAATGCACAGCCATATGACTATACTTGTACAAAATAAGCATGTTGAGAAAAAAAAATGACTTTGCTAACAAAAGGAAATATCAAGATAGAGTTCCTAGTCAATTTCGAAAGATGATTACCCCAGACAAATCTGCCAATTTTGTGTCCTCAATTTTGAAAGTGAATAAGCTTGGATTTGGATCTATAATTGAATGACCAAGTTGACCGGCAAGAGCATAACCCTATTAGAGAGAGGGGAGGGGAGGGGGGGGGGGGGGGCGGCATCCAGTAAATCAATCCAACCATACTTGGCATTATATATTAGCTAGAAAATAAATTTGTCTCCAAACCTGTGGGCTACTCCCAGTGGCAATCAATAAATAATCAGCTTCAATATGTTCAACTAGATCAATTGTCCGTTTTTCAACCTTGAGTAGGAACTTCCCACTAATAGTCTTAGATGCACTTGTTACAACTTTGCCAGCCTGCAGAAAAACTGATAGAATATTATATGTCAGCATACCATCATAGTAAATGGAGTTGTAAAGATGTTCAATACAATGGATCAGTGTAAAAAATCCAAGTCCTTTATTACAATGTTCCTGGCATCAGCAATATTATCAATAATATCAGCCAATATTATCTGTATAGAAAGTCAGCGATACAGCTACAGGGTTTAATGTAAAATTTGCAGTGTTGGTCTATATTATCAATCATATCAAGATAGTGCGCGAAGTTTTTGACATTATGAGATATCTATGAAGCCTTATCCCAACTATGTTCCCCCATTGCACTCTATCACAGACCATGATAAAGATTAGTGCATTAAAATTAAATATATTTTTTTCCAACAGTGAATTATGTGCGCCCCTATACAATGGCAACCTATTATGTACAGTGCTTTTTTTTTTTTTTTGTAATATTGCAAGTCCTAAGTGTGTAATCATGTGTCTTTTAACATCTCCTGAAGTTTCACTGAAAATTTCCACTCATTTCCTAATGTTTCCCTCAGACAGATACATTCCCCAGTATTTGTGACATTATTGATGATATTGATACATGTTTCCATATCCCAAGTTATCAACACAGAATGTTAATGATAATTTCAATACTGCTTTACAATAGCACTCAACAATTAAGTAATTTGTTGTAAAACATTCAAGATGATGTTTGCCAATAAGTTTAAGAACTACCAATATGAGGACAAACATAGTTTAAAGAAACGAGTGGCATCAGATCCATCTACAGTCATTGACTATTATAGAGATGTTGAAAGGAATCCCAATATTTGACCATAAATATGCTAGTTATTTCATAATTCGGAATGTTCAAGCAGCAGTTTCAAGTAACCATTCCTCAAAGTCTGATACCAACTCACCAGAATGGATGATGCAAAGAACCTGACTTCACTAACAATTTAGGAAATTATGAGACATTCTTAGAAATCACAAAACATAAAACTAATCGAATTTACAATATTGAAAAGTACAGTTCCTTAATCAAGAGTGCCATGAACATGGATAGGCATGGACTTCTCCACTAACATGATGTCTTCCAAGTTCGAAACAGATGGTGAATAATAATATACCTCCATTCCTCCTTGCTTCAAGCAAAAGGCAGTCAATTATAGAGGATGAACTATTGCTGACAGGAAACACCCTGCCATCATCCTCCGTCTGAGTACAGAAGTGATAAAAAATTGTTACAAAACAATAATACAAGGTGGAAGAATAAAGGGACAAGGAATGAAATACATAGGGTTCTCGCAACAACCTTAAGCTCAACACCTTGATCAGAAAACCAAGACATAGTATCCATCGGGCCATGCATGCTGAAGAATGATCCTCTCAGTTCTTTATTGCCCCTAGGGTAATGTTCTGCCAAGACCTGTGTCATCAAATGGAAGCATGGGAAATAAAATCCACATCCCCTTTTTTTTTCCCCCTTTTCTTAGGTGAGTTCAGCTCAATTCTAAGACCTCCATGTTGAAATGCAATCTGCCTACCATTGACCTACAGGCTTGACCTACAGGCTTAAACCCTTTATGTGATATAAATATGCAATGTGCTCAAACCATACCAATCCCAGGGTGCTTTGAGTGTAAACAGAAACTCCTTTTTTTCTTTTTAAATACAGTTGACATGATTAAGCCTTGAAATAGGATTTATTCTCCTAGTAGCTTGGCAAAGTTTTGATGACCAGCTGCATACTGATGCAAACCTCTTTTTCCCAGTCTGGGTCCTGGCAGGTGCAAATGCTATCATTCGACTATTTCTATTGCTATGAGGAAGAATTCGTAAAGCTGATTCAAAATAGTTGGGACCATGCTATGATGACGACGACGACAAATTTATAGTTGAAAAATTCCTTGGGTAGGGAGAGAAGGGCTGACGTCAGGCAGGCAGCTGGTCACTGAAGTTTTGCCAAGTAAACATAGGAATAAGCCAACCCAAAATAGCTAGGAAGAAGTTATGATCATGATGATGACAGCTCATGAACAAAAAGATGATAGAAAATCTGTAGAGAAATATATGTATTTAGGTAGTCATGTGCGTTCACTGTTTAGTGTGGTCTGCAGCAGACATTATATCTGCTTAATATTAAAGAGATAGTATTAATCCATTGAAGCTAACACAGACCATTCAGCCCTAACACCCACACTCTCTTCTTTCTCATTTCTTCTTCCTCCTCCTTTCCTTCTTCCTTCTATTCTCCCTAAATCACTCCAGTTTCTACTAAATCAACCTACTTTGATGGAAGGATCAACCATATCCCCATTCAGAGATTTTTTGTTAATTATTTTTTTTAATGACGACAGGGTGTCCCCGCCCCCTTTTGAGGCAAGACTATCCCCTGCGGATGCACACAATCACCCCCCAACCACGTGCATCGGGTAATCCAAGGGGAGGAGAATCAAACTCATGTCTGTGGGGAGCAAACCCACAACCCAAGCCATTCGCCCAAACCTATGACGGGTCCATTCAAAGATTTTTATTACCTTCCTTTTGTTCTCTTCTTCAATATAATGTCTATTGTAATTGCTGAAATTGATTGGTGCCAAAGTAAGTTGTCCATAACATGCTACCAAAAGGGGCCCATGTTTTTTTCCCCCGGATAAAACAAGCACTAGAGGGCATGCCTAGTAGCTAGATGACTGCGTGAGTTGCCAGTCCAACGTAAAATACTTTCACCCACCACCAACTGCTCCCATGATCCAACACAGCCAAAGTTGAATTCATAATTTACTAAATTCGGTGTCGGTTTGTAAGATTGATATACCTTGCAAGCCATTTTCCTTTCATTTTACTATATTTTACCCAAGAATAGTTTGCAGACATTGTTTATTGAGAAGTCCTCCCACATTGAGACCCCTTGTCTCTCTAGGTCCTAGAAAAAGTCCCCATATAATGTTCCGATGGCTTCTTACTTTTTCAACAATTTTTTTCTTTTTTCTTGAATGAGAACATTTTCAACAAGATATCACCTTCTTTTTTTATTTTTTTGAAAGAAAAGATATCACCTTTCTAATTATAATAATTATATATATATATATATAAAATCTTTGTTGCTGGCCTCCATTCCAGGAAAAAAAGAAAAGAAAAGAAAAGAAAAGAAAAGGAAAAAAAGAAAGAAAAAAGACCATTGCCACAATGGGTGATACAGCAAATGGTCCAATTGAAAAAAATAAAAAAAATTAAAAATATGAGAACCTGTGTTAATCGACATTTTGCTTACTCTTGGTTCATACAGTATGAATTGAGTTATTTGAAGATTTAGCAATGGATCGGCATCAGTTACAAATTACTAACATAAGTACATAACTAGAAGATAATATCTGACCAACCATCTATGAATGTTTGCACAAGGAATATCTAAATTCTAAAATTGTAAATTTCTAATGGATATAAAAATCAAGTATCCCTCACCATTTTATCAACATAATGACCATTTGTCACATTGCATCGTCCTCCTCCGGAAATCTTTACCTACAAATTGTAGGAATTTTCAAAGGAATAGTTAAATAAGGATGACCATACTTGTCATAAACATGAAAATTGAAACATCATACATTCATGGAACTTCTTGCTTGACAGAAAGTTGATCAGAACCACACTGAACTTGAGTAAATGCCTATAATGCACAAACATATCTAACATAGCTCTACACACTTAGTACATTTTCCACACAAAATGCAGAAGAATTTTATAGATGAAGCCCAAACATCCATATACACCAGAACTGCCCAAGTGATGTAGAAACAATGCTAGACTGCACAAAACGGCATTTTTAGTTCAGCCAGCAACCAGAAAGGTGGCCTCACTTTACCTAATACAGATTGTTCATCCATCTTGCAGGCCCCATCATGAATAATTCACACCTCAAAAATCTCTCCATCAGAAAATCCAAGGCACATGATAGGTGGGAATAATATTCTTACTGCAACATGTTGACAAATCAGCAAAACTATCCATCCATTGGCATGCATTCCAAATTCCAATGGAAGGGATTTTCCATGACATGCCCCATCCATAATGGGGCCCATGGCTCATCAGATGAACAGTCCAGTTGCAAAAAAGTGACCCCAAAATGATTTCTGGATTGAACAAAAGAAAAACGTTGCTTTATTAGGTTGGGCAGCAATCAATACTTCAAACAAAAGCGACGTGCACTGGGATGTAAGGAACTGCATGCATAGTAGTAAATCGGCCCAAAACAAGAAATAGGATGTAAGGAACCCCTATTCATCTAACCTTTGATAGAAACCTCCCTTTCTCAACAACCATCACACCCAAATGCGGAGCTAAATTTTTGGCTCTAATTGCAGCATATACTCCAGCGGCACCACCACCAACCACCACCAATAATTGTTCGCTTGTCTACCAGCAAAAGTTACTCATAAGACCAGAATAAACAGATCATGAAAACACCTCCAAAATGAAAAGAGCAAGTAGCGATAAAATAATTCTCTTTGAAAAGAGCTAGTAGCGATAAAATAATTCTCTTTGTTCAAGTCTACAAGAAGAATTTCATGAAATAAGGTCCCCATCCACATGAACTACTGCACATGTGGCATTCATTTTCTGCAATCCAAACCTTTCAAATGTGGGCCCCACTGTAGTTGGAGACATTTCATTTTCGATAAAAAGACATCACTTCAAAGAAGAAATTCCAGCATGGGGAGTGCACAGTTAGAATCCTGAACTCAAAATCAAATTCCTTGAAAGATCCCTAAGTCCTAACCTCTGATTAATGGACTTTTGTTGACTATTACTAATTTTAAATGTCCACTTGATGACCACTGATGGGAAAGCTTAGCTGTTCAGTGTGATTTCTGGGATAGATCAATCTATAACATAGACCAAGATCTTGGAAGGTAACAAAAGAATGAATGATTGCAAGAAGCGGGCGATGAATATGTGGGCCCCAAAAGCCCAATTTGCGGATCCTACAACCCATCCAGTGATCGTCGTGGACCACTCAAACTAAAAGGGGAATTCATAAGATGGCTATAAGACCACCCATTCTTTATGGAACAGAATGTTGAGCAGTTAAGGAACAACATGTTCATATGATAAGTGTAGCTGAAATAAGGATGTTGAGATGGATGAGTGGCAAGACAATGATAGAATTAGAAATGAATGTATTTGAGGGAATTTAGGAGTAGCACCAATAGGTAATAAGATGAGGGAAAGTAGACTTAGATGGTTTGGCTGTGACCAAAAACTGCACCTGCCATAAGGAGTGACAAGTTGAAGGCTCTAAAAGGGCAAGGGGAAGGCCCAAAAGGATGTGGGTGGAGCTATTAAAAAAAGACTTGATGACTATGGTCTAAATGAAGTAATGGCCCTTGATAGAGTGGAATGGCATAAAAGGATTCATGTAGCCGACCCCGATTAGTTGGGATAAGGGTCATATGATGATGATGATGATGATGACAGCTTGTCCGGTGGGCCCCATATATTGAGTTATGCTTAGAGATTTTTAGGGGATGGATATCCTTTGTGTGGATCTAGCTTGATTTTTTGAGGTCTTTATTTAGCAAATATTGTAAATTATCTTTAAAGGAATGTTAAGTAAGAGATTTGAGTTATAGAAGATCTATAATGGGATACATTAATATATTGGGGAAACTTTAATAAGACATTAATATCTTTGGAGATCCTAATAGGATAAGTTAGAGATAAGAATAAGAGAATAAAAGGGAGGGAGGGATTTTAAGTCCATATGTGTAGTATTTTTTGGTCTTAATTTAGAATAATTGAGTCTTTATATATTTGTCTTTGTAGATTCCATATTGTAGTGAAGATTTAAATTTTTATTTTTTTTAAAAAAAAGAGCACCGGTTTTGGGAGAAAATATCCTCTTGCAAAAGGAGAAAACCCTATAAAATCAATCCTTCAAATTGTGGTGTATGCAAAATCTATTCTTCTCCTCTTCTTATTTTCTTTCTCATCCATCTTACATCAGGTGTCCACCTATTCCACATGTACAAACAGCAGTTGAATGTTTATGGGTCTCCACACATGTATGCAGATAGGCAATATTATACAATGCTCACACCAAAGGTTGTATGGTACTGTTTCGGTTTCCAGTTTGGAAAAGTGGGGGGTGAGTGGGGCCCATGGTTTAATAATCCAAACAGTTGATAATATGTGACCCACTACAGATGGTTCATCCAAAAGAGTCTCCAAATTGGAAGCAATGATTGCAGTATTGATAATATTATCGGGATCGCACAGTACTAATATGATATGGCTTTAGTTGGGAAACTTCCTAGTATCGGTCAATATATCACAATGTATCGCAATGTATTGATATGCAATGTATCCCTATGTATCGTAATGCATCGCAAGTAATGTATCATCATGTATCGTTATGTATCGCAATGTATCTACGATAGCTTAAGCCCGTCAATCCCCTTTGCAAAAATATTGAAAAAAATCCAAAAAAAAAAATATATGTTTTTCTGAATTTTTTCTTCTTCTTCTTTTTTTTTTTTTAAAAAAAATTTATTTATTTTAAATTACATTCCTCAGAATTTTTTGACTACTCATTTTCGATTGTTTGGAGAGGAAAGGGGATTTGGTGGTCGAAATCAAGATCGGAGCATGCGGCATCGGAACCCAAATTGGTGAGTTTTTGTGATTTTTTTTTTTTAATCTTGTTTAAATTCCTTAAAATCAGTGGAATGAAGTTCATAATTCATAATTTTGCATGTTTTGCATACTCAATCAAGGGTTTTTATCCTTTAAAAAAATCAAGGATTTTGACCTTCGATTTTTGAATTTGGGAAAATTGGGGATATCCAAAATTTCCTCCATTTCACCCATTTAAGTCGCAATAAGAGGTTGAAAAAGTCACATTAGAGTGCTAGGAAGCTGATCTATAGATTGACGAAACTTTTTGAAAAGATAAGGATATTATTTTTTAAAAATTATTCTTAAATAAAAAATATTGAAATTTAGTTAAAAAATAATTTTATTTGAAAACAAGTAGATTGAGCAGATATTATGTACGCCTAAGATCTTGTATTTATAAGTATATACTGACTAACATCAGCCACACTTGTTTATTTATTCTCAAAAATAAATTTAGTTTTTTGAAGTATAAAAAATTAAAAAATATTTTTACATAAATGCATCATTTATTGTAGGACATTTAGTGATAGTATTTATTACATTTGATGTGCTAATAAGTTACATGAATTATAGAAATATAAGTGATTTGCCTATTTATTACTTTATATGAACTGATTTTTAATGTAGTTGCATCACTTCTATCTAATAACACATAGTTTAGTACCCCCCTATATACAACGAATGTTAGTCACTTGTACACGTATATAACCAGAATGCCATGTGTAGAGGGTGTTTGTGGATGGACAACATGGATAAACATATGTATCAATGTGGGGCCCGCTGTGTAGTGGATTTCAAAATTCACAGAAATCCCACATGGGACCAAATGCAATTCCATCCCACCTAATCCCAACCTTTCCCATCCTCCCCAAACACCCGATGGAATTTGCATGGGACCAAATGCAATTCCATCCCCCCTAATCCCATCTAATACCATGCGTCAAACATCCCCTTAGCAAAGGTGGGGGTTTCTCCATCTTCTCTTTGTATTGGGGATTCTATTCTCTTCCCTTAGTTTTAATGTATTTTCGTTATCGTATCCAAAAAAGAAAAGTTTGGAACACTGAACTATAGGCCCCACATGTACAAATTGGTACCAAGAAAGGTACCACTAAAAATTTTGGCCTGAGCATTTGTATGAGGGGAGTTATTTGATATTTTGATATTCTAGTAGAGTAAGAAGCTTGATACACAAGCACTCAGGAATTGTACATGTGGCATACAATTCTTTTTTTTTTTTTCTAAGATCGTGAATTCATTAGAAAGGCCAGAAACAGAAGCAGCATAAAAGTATAGGAGGAAACTTACAGGTAAGTTACTCTCAACCTGTAAGAAAGTCTCAGGCAAATCTGAAAGAGAAGTTATAGGGGAAAAGGCCATGTTTTCACTTATAGGGGACTTTCTTATAGGTCAATGGATTCTTCTTCTTCTTCTTATTTATTTATTTATTTATTTATTTATTATTATTATTATTATTTATAAATTTGGAAAAGGAAGGGAGAAACGCAGCTGGGCGAACCACTAGCCGTCTTCAACATCCATCCCCTGTTGTCAGGGTCACTTAAACCCCCCTGGACACGAGAGATGAGGAAAGATGTGGGGCCATTTTGATGTATGTGTTGTATCCACACAATCTATCTGCTTTGCCAGCTCATTCGGGCATGGGCCGCAATATGAAGCCGATCCAAATCTTAGGTGGACCACACCACAATAAACGACTTTGATTGAATGTTGGCCATTAAAAAATCTTGGCGGGCCACATAAGTTTTGGAGCAGGCCAATATTTTGCATTTCCCTTCCTCCCTGTCCTTGCAACAAGGGTTTTAAGTATCTACGATATTAGCCGATATATCTTGTATCCCACCTATGTGATACGAAACACAAGTAGTGGGATATATCCCACATGTTTGATTTGGTGAGCATTTTCGATTCTTTTTTTTTTTTTTTTTGTAAATCATGTTAAATAAGTGTCAAATTGTTACAAATAAATAGTTTTTCATGTTTTGCATGAAAAATCATGGATTGGGAGTTTCGATTTCGAGATTTAGAGGAGATAGGCTGAGTTGCGGAAAATTGAAAAGAATCGAAAATTTCCAATTTCTTGCAAATAAGTTGCAATTTTGTATTCAAACATGTCTGTAACTTGATCTAGTGATTCTTCTTTTTCTTTTGAACGTATTTCTTGTGCTTCCACACGTCTTCTTACATTTATAAATTATATGAATAGACTTTGAATATACTTGCATCAATTCAGTTAGATAGCGCATAGATTAGGACCCCATACAAAGAAAACGTATTATGTGCACTTGTTTTTTGTAATGTTTTGATTTATAAGTATGTACTGATGTCTTTTTTAACAACCACTGAAGTTTCGTTGAAAAATTCGACCAATTTCCCAATGTTTCCCCATGTTTCCAACAATGATGATAAATTACGCGATACAACCGATATATCCCATGCGATAACTGATATGTGACCGTATCCCAAGGGTGTGATCCGTAACGCGATACCAATATTTCAAACACAGAAATCAAAGTGGGCCCATGGTAGTCTACACATGTTGATTGGATGATCATGAATTTCATGGGTTGCCTTGCAAAAATCACGCTGATCAGATGATATAATCTATCCATAAGCTATTGTTCCACATTACAGTGATTTTGAAAACATGGGCGCACTTTTATGGCCCACTTGATGATTAGTTTAACCTAAGATACGGCTCAACTATTCATCTAGATAGGCTTAACAAGATGGCATACTTTGTGCCAAGCTTTCTTATGTGTCAATTAGGTTCAGATGGCATACTTTGTGCCAAGCTTTCTTATGTGTCAATTAGATTTTGGAACGATTTCCTACTCCAAGCTTTGCTTGGTGTAAATATACAACTTCTTACCTGTAATTAACTTACAGGTTATCCAAACACAAAAACTTACCTGTAACTGTAAGTAACTTACAGCTTACATCCAAACAGGATTACCCGTAAGTTACTTTGACCTGTAAGTTACAACTTAAAGAACTTACGGGCATCCAAATGCACACAGATGAAACCTCTCTTACAAACACTACCTGTAAGTAAGTTATCTGTAAATGCTTTACAATATAAAAGTCAAGGCATTCAAGGACCCCAAAATAATTTCTAAGCACCTCCATATTATCCATCACACTCAGCCAGAGTATTAAAGTTTTCTCTGCGTATAATAGCTCGTGAAAACATACCATGAATGAGCACAATTACCTGAAATGATGGGAACGTTTGTCGTGTACCGAATAACCATCATTGGGAACAAAGAACAAACACTTAGAACGCAGTCAGAGAAAAGAAGTTACGTTGAATTGGTTGAGAAGGGAAGATTTGGAGCGAGGGTTTTGTTATTACCTGTTGGGAGCTGCTGCTGCTGCTGCAGATGGTGGATGACGCGTGGAACCTTCGGTTGGAGTGGAGGAGGAGGAAGAGGAATCTGGCGTTGTACTTCCTGCGCAGGTTAGAGGCCGGCAGAGAAACTCCGAGGGGGAGGAGGTTGTGGAAAGTGGAACTTAGCATTGTACGAGGGCGACTGAGTTCTAGTTAAGTCAGCTGCAGCGCCTTTTATTTTTTTGGGGCGGTCGAGTAGAAGGAGATGAGTTGACTCACTGGGTAAACGAGGGAGGAACGAGAAACCGGTCGATGGCGCGCGAAGATTACCAAAACACCCTCGGAGCAATAGACGACTGAGACAGGGACGCCACTTGCATGTATAACCCAGGCTCGGAATCCCCTGTGACCCTAAGCTCTGTGGACCTGACCGTGAAATTTATGTTATATCCATTCCGTCCATCCATTTCTCCGCCTCATTTTAGTACATGGGCCCAGACAAGGGGGAGATCCGAAAGTCAAGTTGGCCACACCACAAGAAAAGGTGGATATGGAATTGCCCACTCTGATGCTTATATTCCATCTAATGCGTCCATGACGTGATTTCAAGGAGATAAGGTAAAGTACAAATATCAGCTCGATCCAGAACCTTTTTTTTGACTCCACATGGCATTTTCATCTCCATTGGAGAGAGGGAGTAGATATAACATAAACATCACAGTGGGCCACATAGAACTTGGGATTCATAAAACCATGCGTTCCTGGGATGAAGTTGGACATATGACATCAAAAGAAGTGTGTTTGGAGAAATCCGATTGCGTACTGAGTTAACTACGCTCTTATCGTACTGAGTAAACTCTGTTGGGCCCACCGTGAATGTATGTGGTCTATCCATGCCGTCCATCCGTTTTTACACCTCATTAAAGGGGTTGAGCCCAAAATTGAAGCACATAAAAGGCTCAAGTGTATTATACCACAAGAAACAATGAGAATAATAATTTCCACCGTGAAACCTTTCTAAGGCCTCCAGTGATGTTTATTTGTCATCCAAAGTGTTCATAAGATCACAATGACATGGATGAAGGGAAAACACGAATATTAGCTTGATCTAAAACTTATGTTGCCTCTTAAGAAATTTTCAAATGTAGACTTCAATTCACACTGTTTCCAGTGGCATGGTCCATTGAGATTTGGATATGCTTGATCTTTGAGTTGAAGCCCTAAATTTATATGATAAAATGGATGGATGTAATTGATACAATGCATGAATGACGGTGGACTTCATAGAGTTTACTCAGTACGCAATCCGCTTCCGTGTTTGGAGGGAAAGCAAGTTGTGTATAACCCGTTAGAAGGAGCCTACGTAGCCCACCATGGGATCCGTATGACATCCAGTCTTAAGCCAGTTCATTTTAATAATCATTCTAAAAAATGAGGTAGATTCAAAACTCAAAGTGAGGATGGAAACATTGACATTGAAATCTCAGAGGAGCACACCGTGGTCTTTATATGCCATCCAACTCATTCACAAGGTGATTCTCCCCCACTATGGAAAAAAAAATAAAAAATAAAATCGTAATCCAAAACTTCAATGGACCTACTAAAGTTTTAAGGGCATGCGTTCAATCTCCACTGTTTCTTGTCTCACGGCCCACTTAAGTTTTGTATGTTTGAGCTCATATTTTGAAATCATTTGGCAAAACTAATGGACAGAGTGAATGTCACATGGACGCCACGGTGGGCCCCACAAAGGTTTGTGGATTACTTGGCCTCCATGTAACAGGGCTCATACACAACTTTATGTTCATATGGAAGGAGGACATTAGAGAATTGGCAATGCCATCTACTAAGTGAACCTCTGCAAAATCCTCAATCAGGTGGGCCACACATGTCCAAGTAGGGTGGAAAATGGCCGGGATGGCCTAGGCAGGTGAGAGTGGGCATAGGAACCAGCTAAAGGAATCGGAGGCTTGTGAGCCAGTGTTCTTGTTTTCCAGTCGAACGATTTAGAAAAAAAAACCACGATTCATAAATGTTTAATGGTAGGAAATAGATGTTGGAGGTCCCCTCCTATCTAAGTAAATCAAGTTAGTAGGATAATCTGAAGATAAGGCATGTGGAGAACCGCCATGAGAATGACACTTGCCAGTAAGGAGAATATTTAACATTCCTACTACGAAGGAAGGAGTTAGCAGTAGAGTTTTATTATCCTTGGATCTAAAAACTGATACCTCGGCTGATAGTGGGAAAGAGCAGTGATTTAAACATCGATGGTGTAAATAAAGCGAGTTGTTAAAATCACCTATATCACACAAAATATGGTTGATATACCATGAAATATCAATTATTAGCCAAAAACCCTTTCATAAACTTCTAGATCGTTGATACATGCGATTCATTGAGATATGTATCAGCGAAATGTTATAATACATTCTCTCAGTAAAAATTCAAAAGGAAAAAAAAAAAGAAAAAAAAAATAACTCTAAAACATCAATTTTCTCTTTTGGTTTGTCTAATTTTTCAATTATAATGGTAAATATTTATAAATGGATAATGATTAAATTCTCTTATAATTGCATGGTAACACCAATCATATTTGACTGGAATGATAATCACTATAAATATAATATTTTTATAATGTAAAAATGTAATGATTACAATATACTTTATTCACTACCTTTAGAAGTATATTTGATTTTTGATGTACAAGCTATAAATTAAATTTAGAAATGATTTTGATATCTCATTTACTTCACATTTTATAAAAAATTTGGAAGCAAAACGGTCTCTTCATTTTATTTGAGGGAATATATTTTTACACTTGTATTGTATGATTTACAAATTATATAAACTCATTTAGGATATTTTTATTATTTACACTTAGCTTGACACAACCCAAATCATTGAGCAGAAAAGTTGCCACTCATTAGCACACTTGTACGGAAAAAATGAGCAAATCGTACTTACAACTGAAATGACCGCATATACTTACCTGCTGAAAACATGTATCCTGTTAAGAAGCTAAGCAATCAAAGACATACACATTGCCAAAATCCTAAAAGGCGTCATTTGTCGTACGGCACATGATTGGCAAACATAAGGCATAATCGATTAGCGACTGTGTAGAGGAAATTTTGTCAAAGACTCACCATTAATTGTTAGACTCTTAATTAATCAATCACTGCATGGCGTGGTCTTTTCAAGGAGACTTACCGTTTGCAGGTCTCTATTGGTGAGAGATATTCCATACACCATGGTGGTCTCACGGCTGTATAGCTTTTTTCACGACCATGCAAGTCCGGAGTACCATCAAAACCATGGCTGTTCCAATAACACATGCCATCATTGATATGTCTTATGCTTACTCCATTCCGATAACATACACTATCATTGATAATATCTTATGCTTATTTTTCTTTGTGATGATCGTATTACATTCATATTTAGAATAATAAATTTAGTAATAAGTCATTTTTTTTCTATCTTTATTGATGTTGATATTTTTTTAAAAATAATATTATTATTATAAGAAAAGTTATTGTTTCCAAGATAAAAATGGTCCATTAAAATAACTAACCTTCAGTTTCATAAATTATTTGATTGTTTTAACAAACTAATTTGGTGCCCAAGGTCACAAGGCGAACATTTTGATTCGAGTTGATTAGAACTTCGACACGCCCCATACTTAATATATTCACACACGTTTAGTTAAAATTGACTCATTCCTTATTCTAATGGTCGTGTGTCCAAATTAAATAACAACAACAAATGCATTAGAAAATACATAGTTGAAATCTATATACAAAAAGAAAATTGTATGCATATTTGTTTTTTTTTATACCATTTCTACTTCTAATTGCATGATTAAATCTCTTTCAACGTATCTTAAAATTTTATTGAAAAATTACATTATTTTCTAACATTTCCCTCAAATAGCAACATAATCTCCCATACTGTACCGACACTTCACTGGGGGTATCGTCTTACATCGATATCAAAGAGTAATCACTGGGAAAGAGTTAACATCCATATCCCGGCTCCGGTCTGTCAGGCGAAGGCTCAAGCCCGATCCATGGAACAGGGAGTCAGGTTCGAGCCCCGCCCGGGCTCATCTATTTAAATGTCCGAACGAACACGGATTTCATGCCCGCACGTGAAATAAAACTGCGCTCGTGCGAGGGACCAGAGAGCGTCACTTACATTCATTAAGCCACCAGCTTCGGGTAAATCAAGCTCCACGCTGAAAGCATGCGCCTTCATGAGCTCTCCGAGCCGTGGCAGCAGCTTCCAAGCATGGAAGCGCTGCATGTCCCTGGCCCAACGCTGCTCCAACATGGCCCAGCTCAAAGCCATCCACGCCATCTTCACTGTCCACGGCATCCACGCCAACACCTACGCCAACAGCAAGCTCATCGCCTTCTGCGCGCTATCCGACTCCGGCAGCTTGCCGTACGCCTCCCTTCTCTTCCATCAAACTCTATCTCCCAACTCCTTCATCTACAACACCCTCATCAGAGCCTACTCCCGCACCGCTCGACCCCAACGCGCGCTCGCGTACTTCCGCCTCATGCTTGCTGAAAAGCCCGAAAGAGGCATCGTTCCCGACCACCACACCTTCCCTTTCGTGCTCGCCGCATGCGCCAATGTCCCCTCGGCCTCCGCGGGCGAGCAAATACATGCCACTGTCTTCAAGAACGGATTGGCGGCTTCTGATAATTTCGTGCAGACCGCACTAATGCGGATGTATGTGGAAACTTGCGTATTGGGTTCTGCTCGGAAGCTGTTCGATGAAATTCCTCAGAGAGATGCCGTGCTTTGGAACGTGCTTATGAATGGGTATCTTCGTTTGGGTGATGCTAATGAGGCGTTGCGGCTGTTCCGTGATATGCTGGCGTCGGATGTGGAGCCTGATAGGTTCTGTGTTGCAACTGGGCTTGCGGCTTGCGCTCATTCCGGGGCGCTTCGGCAGGGGGCGTGGATTCATGAGCATGCGAAAAGGAATGGGTATACTGATGATGTTTTCATTGGGACGTCGCTGGTTGATATGTATGCCAAGTGCGGGTGTATTGATAAGGCTGTTGAGGCGTTTGAAGGAATGCCAGAGAGGAATGTCTTCTCCTGGGCTGCGTTGATTGGGGGACTGGCAATGCATGGGTTTGCCAGGGATGCGATACGGTGCTTGGAAAGAATGCAGGAAGAAGATGGGCTCCGGCCAGATGGGGTCGTGCTTCTGGGAGTCTTGACAGCCTGTAGCCACGCCGGACTTAAAGAGGAGGGCCAGTGTCTCTTGGATAGCATGGAGGCATGCTACAGCGTAATGCCAAAGCATGAACACTACAGTTGCATGGTGGACCTGCTTTGTAGGGCAGGTCAACTAGACAAAGCGCTTGCACTTGTGCGAGAAATGCCCATGAAGCCACTTGCTTCAGTCTGGGGTACGTTGTTGAGTGGTAGCAGGATCCATGGTAATGTCAAGCTTGCAGAGCTTGCAGCCGAGGAGCTGCTACAACTCGAACAGGATGGCAGAGCAGAAGAAGATGACGGTGTTTACGTGCAGTTATCAAATGTTTATTTGGGTGCAAGAAGGCAGGAGGATGCTAGGCGGGTTCGGAATATGATGGGCAATAGAGGGATAAAGAAGACGCCTGGTTGTAGTGTGATTGAGGTGGATGGGAAGGTGAATGAATTCGTTGCTGGAGATGAGGCACACCCACTGCGGTGTCAAATATATGAAGTGCTGAGTCTGTTGTACCACCAAATATCCCTCCATCCCATGCTATGGTAACCTGCTACAATGTCACAAGTTGAGAATAATTGCAACAAATCATTAGCGAAGAGAACCGTCCTTGAGATATAGAGCCTCCGGACTAATACCTTTCAGCGTCACTTGATAACTTTTGCATGGGCTATCTCATTTGCCCTTTCCCCCACATGTCTAATTTACATTAACCTCGGAAGCCCTTGCAATTTTTATTTTCATTTTTTTTTTGCAAACAATCTCCTTTGTAGAAGAACTCAAGAGCAAGAAAGAGCTTGAAAATGCATGAATTGTAATGCATCATGTCTAATTATCTATATACATGAATGAAACAAATTCTTTAGTGGCTTTGCCAAAAACATTCCCCATCTACATTATATTTATATGCTTTGTAATATCTTCTTGTGTTGTTGATCCCAATAAAAATCATGTCAAACATCACCAATAATCCATGCATGAGCACAACCCGGCTTTAAATCGATGGAATCGGGTGCGATCTCTCACAATGATTTCTACATCAAAAACGGTCGATATTAATTTAGTCAGTGTGTGGCAATCACTGCACACACGCAGGTTTTTCAAGATGCGGATGGGTGTTCCTGGCTTTGCATTGAGGAGGCCAAAAGCAATAGCCAGCCTCTCACTGTGAAGGCGAAGTGAGTGTCGCTTCTCATCGGCATGATCAGCTATATGAGCTTGTGATAAGTCAGGTGTGTATCCGACCGATACCAGTTTCTCTTCAATTGCTTCCAACATCTCGTATATCTCCTGTGATCTTGGGTGTGATGTGTCACCGGCAATAAATTCATGGACGACCCCATCCATCTCTATCAAACTACAACCAGGCTCTTTTGTTATCCCCTTCTCACTCATCAATTTCCTAACCAGTCCAACCTCATTCCACTGGTTTGCCGAGGCATAGACTCTTGACAAGAGAACGTAAGTGCCACTAGACATGCCTCCCTCTGACTTCAAAACTCGTTTAGCTACCAACTCACTGACCTCAATGCCCGCATTTAGCTTGCAGCAAGCATCAAGAAGACTCCTCCAGATCACTACATCGGGCTTCATGGGCATGCCAGATACAAGATTCAAAGCTTCATAGACAAGTCCTGCACGAGCAAAAAGATCAACCATGCATCCGTAGTGCTCAATCTGGGGTGCAATTCCATACTCGGTGACCATCGAATCAAAGTACCTTTGGCCCTCATTCACCAAACCCCCATGATTACATGCACTCAAGACGCCAACGAATGTGATAGAACTAGGCTTCAGCCTCTCCTTCGTGCACATGCAACCAAAGGCATCGAAAGATTCCTTAACATGCCCATGCATGGCAAAGCCTATAATCATAGCATTCCAAGAAGTTACGTCTCGCTTAGGCATACAGCCAAACAATTGGACCGCCATATATATAGCCCCGCATTTTGTATACATATCCAGCAGGCAATTGTTCATCAAGACATCATCAGCTACCTCTTGTTGACAGTTCCTCAGCACATAGGCATGAGACCACAGCCCCAAAGAAAAAGCTCCCAGACCTGCGCAAGCACATACAATGCTCTGCATCGTAAACCCATCCGGTTCAAACGACAACCCCTGCATCTCCCTAAACAGTCCAATGGCCACAACAAACTCACCCCAATGGACATATCCATCAATCACAACATTCCACGACACCAAACTTCTCTCCGGCATTCCATCAAACACCCGGCGAGAAGCATCCAAACACCCGCAAGACGCATAGAAATGGATCAAACTATTATTCACGTGAGTATCACAGGTAAAACCCAGCTTGACAATGCGAGCATGAATCTGCCTCCCTTCCCAAACAGCAAACAGAAAAGCGCAGGCCTTGAGAACAAACGGGAACGTATATTTATCTGGGGCGGCACGGCCATCGGCCACCATCCGATGGTAGAGGACGAGGGAGCGAAGCTTGAGATCAGGGCTTCGAGCGTAGGCGCGGATGAGGGTGTTCCAGATGAAGGAATTGGGGTTGGGGATAGCAGAGAGAAGGCGATCAGCATAGTGGAGATCCAAAGCGGCGGAGGAATGGAGGATGCGGCTATACAGGAAGAGAGTGTGGTAGTCGAGAGGGAGATGGGGTAGAGGAGGGGAGGAGGTTTTGAGGAATTGAGCATGGATCTGCTTGAGGTGGGGCATGGAAATGTTGTCTGTAAGGAGGGACAGGAGGTGACGGTTGTGATGGGATGATGGTGGTGGTGGTGGTGGTGGGGATGGGGAATGTGGAGGAGTTGTGATGAACGGCTGAGATGTTGCCACGAAAGCTAAAGAAGTCATGGTTAGGAGGTAGCGAGAGCTTTGGTGAAGCAAAATGAGACTGCATGCTTACCTGTTTGTAACTTTTCCCACCAAAAAGATGAGAGACAAACAGGAGTACAGATACTACGCTGTTGACACTACTGGAAAGTTCCCATAGTTGTGATCACAGTGGGGTCCACCATGATCTATCCATGATATCTTATTCCGTCCATCATATGCTTCGCCTAGCTTTCACCTTGGATCCCGAAAATCAGGCAGATCTAACCCCTCAGGTCATAGGGAACAGCATAAAATCACGCCTAAAACTTATAAATTCTCTTGGAGTGGCCCACCTGGTTTTCCTATAGCCTAATTTTTGGTGTATGCCTTCATCGACGTGGAGCGCATCTAGTGAATGGATTGGATGACATACAAACACAACAATAGGTCCCACTGGACTGATTTTTTCTCCCTAAAAGTGTCTAACATCAAGGAGAGATCTAATGGGTGGGCTCCTATTAAAGTTTTTTTTTTTTTTTTGGATTAGCTTGTTAGTACACGCCCCCACTGTCAGTGCACACTCCACTGTTAGCCAAATCGATACCAAGACCTCAATGTTAAAACGAGAGTATCTTCGTTCATTCTACCACTTGAGCTATGGATAAGGGCGTTGCCCCACAGAGGTTGACATTTCCGGAGGACTACGTGTTCAGTGGTTACAACCTCATTGCACACTGTTGTCCTTGCACATGTGGCTACGTCTATAAGATTCGAACCCAATCCGTCACAGAGTGCCTATGGGGCTATCGGCGCTGACTGCCTACTGATGCTGTCAGTAGCCCATGGTGTTACGTGAAACCCACCCTAATGTATGTGTTTTATCCACGCATGAAGGAAAAAAAAAAAAAAAAAGAGAAGCAAATTTCATATAGAGCATACCACGCGAAACAGTGATAATTGAACGCGCACCGGTAAAAACTAATCAAGGCTATGAAAGTTTTGAATGCAGCTGATATTTATGCTCTCCATGCCTGTGTGACTGTGGCCCTAGGAAGGTTTTTAATGGCGGGCATTGAATCTCCACCGTGTTCTTGTGATGTGGTCTACTTAAGATTTGACCGTCACATGTTTTGGGCTCATGTCTTAAAATAATTTGGAAAAATATATGGATGGTGCGAATAAAACATACACACACGTAGGCAATTACTGCCAGCCAGAAAATCCTGACTGCTGGTAAGTGGATCCCATTGGATGAGCAGTCCAGATCTTTCACATCTATAACCCATGGGAACCGTGTTGGAGTTGTGTGGGAACCAATGCAAATCTTGACCATGACATGTAAATAGGCAATTATTACTGACACTTGTAAATAGGCAACAGCAGCCATATGATGTTGACAGGTAAGCTTGTTTGGAATGGTACTAACCTGAAAGTGAGGAAAGAAGACTTCTTTTCCGCCAAAATTTATGGGGCCCACTGTTATGTATGTGTCTATTTCACGCCATCCATACATTTTGCCTGCTTATTTCAGGGCGTGAACCCAAAAAGGAAGCACATCCAAAGCTCCAGTGATCCACACCACAGGAAAACAAGGGGAATTGAGTGCATACCGTTCAATTCTTCTTGGGGACTACAGAAGTTTTGGATCAAGCTGATAATTGTGGTTTCCCTTCATCCATATCCATGTGACCTTATGAACAAGTTGGATGACAGGTACACATCCCCGAATGGTCCTAGGTTCATTTTAACTTTCAACAGTAGGTGTTCAATTCCCCCTGTTTCCTGTGGTGCGATCCACTTAAGTGTTCGATCTGCCTCAGTTTTGGAATCCTGCACTAAATTGAGCACGTAGAATGGATGGACGGCGTGGATCAGATACATACATAATGGTGGGCCCCACAGATATTATAGGGATAATTTCGGTCCAATTTCAATGTATTTATGCCACGGTTTTCGAGGCCTAACTACCCTGTAAATCCCTCTTAATGGCATAGTTTTGCAAACATTTTTTTTTTTTAAAAAAAAATTTAAATTCGAATTCAAATATCACATACATTAAGATCTCTTTACGTTTCTCCTGGGCCGTTTTCATTGTGTGAAATGTATTACAGTCACATGAACATTCGTGGTTAAGATCCTCGTGAAAATGGCCCATTCCCAAAGCTTATAAAATGGCATTGCCTAGCTCTTTTCGTCACATGACACTCCACACTGTAACGCAACAATTGCCTTGGACGAAAAAAGAAAAAAGAAAAAACTGCTCTTTTTTTTTTAAAAAAAATAAAAAATAAAAAATTCTGGGCATATGAACGATTCTTATTGGCAGTAGGTGTTGGGTTCATCCACGATGTGTGTGCACCAAAGGCCGCCATGCTGGGCATTGTATCTTGGAGGTGGCTTGTTGAGGAATTTATTGCACCAATCGAATCAATTGAAGGGTGTGAACTATCTCAAAGATAATGACTATGTTCACACCTCACCTCAGAATGAAATTTGAAATCTTCTTCCTCTTACATTCGATTAAAAACAGGTGTAAGGTTCCAAATATCCTTTCGTCTATTTTGTTCAAGTTTATTTCCCACATCTAAAATCAACATGTTCATCCCGTGTGAGAGGATTGATGGCAAGTTAGGATGGAAGTTCTCCACCATCGAGCTCAACAATGAGTTGGTGCCTTACCCTACCCCACATAAGAGTATGTGCCATGTGCATGGGTTTCTAGTGCTCAACTTGTTGGACATATGCATTGGTGGATTAATTTGTCTCTAGACTAGGAAGCCTATCATGCCTAGACTATGATTGACTTGGGGATGCATTAGCTTTGATATGAGAACATGTAAAGAATTCAAGGTCCCGATAACATTTACTTTCACTTGCTTAACGATGTTATCATATGGCTAACAAAAGATGAGGTAGTTGGGTGCATATATCAAGATCAAATTGAGGTTTTGTGTGGTTTAACAAGGGATCCATTCTTTTCTTGGATCCATCTTATGGCTTAGATCTTGAAAAACAACATTTATTAAGTGATTTTCTACTAAGCCTAGTACTTGAAAGGTTTTAAATAGTTTCATAAATATTTTAAACTGTTAAACTTTTATTTTTACCTTTAAAAAAGTTTTGATCACACTTAATCACATTTTTATGGTTTAGATTTTATGGCCCACTACTTGATTTGCAAGGGAGTAGGATCAATGATGGATGGCCATGTCAATGAAAGGATTAGATCAGAAATTTTTTATTTTTTATTTTTTTATACACGCACACAAACCCCACACACTCACGCTAGTGGAATTTCACCACCTATGGGTACTCGAACCCTTGACGGGGAGTTGAAACTATGACCGGGATTAGATCAGACATTGGTTACATGGTTAACATTGGATCACAAACTTCCAATGTGTTAGGGTATGTGAAAGACTGTCAGTTGGCAGAGTACCATACTGTTGTGTCTCCGGAACCCTAACTTTTCCTTATAAATAGATTATATCCCAGGATGAGAGAAAAAGGAAAAAAGAAGAAGAAAGCCTTGGACATCTCCAGGGCATCATTTGCAAATATATTCCAATGTATTAAGGATGTGAAAACTATTAGTTGACATAGTACCATATTGGTGTCTCTCCTGGGTCCTTACTCTTGCTCCGGTGGTAGACTCTCAGGAGTTTCAACACCCGGTCAAGGGTTCAAGTACCCATGAGTGGCGAAATTCCACTATGGCGTGAGTGTGCCGGGGTGGGTGTGCGCATGTATGTATGTGTGTGTGTGTGTGTATATATATATATTGGTCTCTCCATGGAACCCTAACTTCTCCTTACAAATGGATCCTAACCCAGAATGAGAAGTAATTCTAACCAATAGTATTTGTGATTTTCTTTCTAGAAACTTGATAACATTTAAACAGAGATCCATAGGACAAAATCTAAAATCTCGGTTTTTGAAAACTTTGATATTCTAACTATGTTTCGAAAATCCCAACACTGGTGTAATGATGGTTGGCAATCAGTCAGTTCAGGCTGTGGGTCCACTCGCGTAACTCGCTTATGAGCCAAATAGGCTATGCTAAAAAGTTCAACAGCCAAATGAATGGACCCAAGCAGCACCAGGTTGGGTCTGGTCTGAATCAAGCCTAACCAAATTACAGCCAGTGGGTCGGGTCAATGGATTGCAGTGCAATAGGTCAATGGGCTCTAGTGCGATAAATATCCTTGGATGACTGTGCATGGGACATACTTGATCAGAGCATTTGCAAGAACCAGAAAACAACTGGGCTTCACTACCCTGAGCTTTGTTTATGCCTCAACTTAGGTTATAAATGGTTAACAGTTGTCCTGCCTAAATATGTGGTCCCCACCTTGTATGGGACATGAAGTGAAAATCATTCCCACCACACAATCCTAAGTGTCAGCTGCCTACAAACTCAGGGCTAAAGCAGTCAATGAATAAGGAAATGCATTTGGTTTCTGTTTGCCCGTTTGTAGGCAACTAGTTGGGTGGTTAACATTCTCTCACCGGTGCAATTTTAACGCCAGTAGTCCACTTCTGCATTGATCCATCCACGATAAGGCTTATTGGTAGTTGTCAGGATCTGATGGGAGGAGATCATGAATAAATAAAGACTAGTCCCATGCATAACAGATGATCTCTAAGACTTGCAAAACATGGTTCTATTTTTCTCAGAGATGCCAATATAAAAGAAAGAACAAAATTTGCTTGTCATTGCAATATCATTCGAGCAAAGAAAAAAGGGGGAAAAAAGAAGAAAGCAAAACAGTATTCCAAACATGTACAATCTCTTATTTCTCGATTTTCCATTGATGTCTATATGTACAGTAGCTCTTCTACAGATAAAGATTGCTCAAATTGTGGTTTATTCAAGAATTTAACTGAAATGAAGGCAATTCGAAAGATACATTTTTCTTCATCATCATGCATATAACAATCATAGCTACAGTAAAGACCTCAACTCACTGTAAAAAGAAATCACTTCCGTGACGCAAACAAGTCTTGTCTTCTGCAGGATTCCATTCTCTCCCAACAATCCGCCTCACATGTTCAAGGCTAGTAGTGTCATTGCCGTTCCTAGTTCATGCCACGATAAGCACTCTTTATGCATCCATGCCATTTAAAACTTGGTCTTGCTGCACCACCTTATTAGATGAAAATACAGGAACCTACATGTGCTGAAACGGAGCTGGCCTCATAGACATTGATAGCTATACTTTCATCTCTTCAATCATCTAATTTCCCAAAACAAACCGTTTTCTATGTGTGTTTGCCTAAAGCCAATTTGCTTGACTCACCATGACAGGAGATGCATCATCAAAGGTGGAAAAAAGGAAAAAGAAACGAATGCCTATATCTATGGTACAGAGTGCAACTGACAAGTTAAACCAGATTGTAGTGAGGTAATTGGCAAGAAGAGTAGGTTTCTTCTCCGAATAGCTAATTTATAGCCTCAAAAAAAAGAACCTGAGGTTGCATATTCCCTTCCTTACACATGGTAAGAACGTCGTCCCAGCCACCAATCACCTGCCCACGATCGAATGGGATCAGAGGACCCTGATATGAGAATAATGAACAGGACAGAGAATCACCTTACCTTCACAGTTGTATCATTGTACATGACCCACCGTTCATGCTCATGACTGTAAGCGAAGCAGAAATAGTGTTGCCCATAATAGCAAACCTGAAAATGAAGAACAATAGTTAGCGGGCAAAATGGTGCAAATAGTTATCTTAGTTTATCCAATATCGAAAAGAAAGCTTGACAGTGATTGAATCTGAAGGATATAACTCTTGTAATATCCAAAGGTCACAACATCTGAAACATATACATGGTTTGCTTGCAATAGATGTGTGATTATGCTGATGAATTGTTTGACTAGATAGGCTATATTTATGGCTTGTTTGGATGGCAGGTGAACCATGACCTTTTCTAGACTTTTTGTCCAAAAGGATTTGAATCCAAAGAGTTTGATGTTTGGTTTATGCAAAATGTATATGGTGTCATCTCCTGCTCAAAACAAAACAGACTGGACTATGAAAACAGGCCCTCATACCTACTATGCTTCACTTCAATTTTGTATTCAGTGGTAAAAACAAATATGTAAGGCTCACCAAAGAGTGTATCTTGTTCTCTCCATCCCAACCCACCCCCATAATGTCCATGGTAGTTGGGACCTGGGATCAGTCTATTATGCCATAGCCGGAAAAACACAGCAATCATATTATCTTTTGGCTATTGCATTGGTTCTCTATGAATGGACAGTTCAATTTTTGTTAGCAACAATAATAAATATATAATCAGTCCAATTTCAATGAAAAAATACTAGGTTAATTGGACTGCCAAAATTGTCTGATCACAGTGATTTTTAAGGTATATGGCATTTCAATGTAGTGGCTCACAAGATCAATGGTCCCAATACCCTAGAAATATTCCATGTGCATGGTAGAGATGGAAAAGTAGAGAACCACTGAGATAAGAGGGCAATCTTTGCTAGCAAATCTTTTTTTTTTTTGAAACCACACCTGGCACTAGTTCCTTTTCATGTTACATCAATTCAAAAATTGAGCAATCGGAGGTGGAACAAACAAAAACAAAGCACACGGCACACTGGAAAAAAATTCCAAGTTATTGATGAAACGTAGGTTTGCATGGGTGATTATGAGTTATGACGGGGAAAAGATAACAAGGTATTAGCACCCATTCTTTTTAAAATGTTTTTGTTTCAAATTCAATTTTCCATCCATTGTTTTTTTTTTGAAAGTGTTTTTGTTTTAAGTGTATCTCTCTTGTCCCACATCGGAAAGAACCAAAGAAATTTAATGTATATGAGAGATGTGCTTTGTATAAGGCTTGAGCCACCAAGTAGGAATAACCAATTTGGGTTGGACCATCTCTTTACAATGCGCGTGCATGGGGAGCTAGGCCGGGTCTGGGTCTGGGTTTGGGTCTATGTGTGGACTGAGAGTACACTTGTGCTAACGGTTTTGTTCTGCACTCCGCAAGTTTACTCGCACTTGTCAGTTTTGCGCAAATTTTCAAAACAGTGGCACGTATGTTTGGGTGGTTGCACCAGTTGGGTTCAAACCCAACAGATCTAACCCATTTGAAACGGTGCTTTAAGCACCCAATCGTGGTCTATAAATAGACCAACTCTAATCTGGTTTTAAGAACAACAAAAAAACGATTTATCTCTCTCTCTCTCTCTCTCTCTCTCTCTCTCTCTCTCTCTCTGTTCTTAAAAAATGTCCCTAAGTTTTGCAACTGAGTTCGCTGCCTCCAGATTCTTGAGATTACAATTGAAGGATTCATGAGTTGAAAAAAAATCTTCGCTTCTATGTTTTGAACAAGTAGGCCAATTTGTCTAACCGAACGTATATGTATTTGACACAGTGATTGATAATTCTAACAAATGGCAAGTTGTGAATCTTGATTTCCAAGTCAAATAAGCACGAAATCATTTTAGGACGTGCTTCGAAGAACAAGGCCTTATACCCACCATGCTTAACTTCGATTTTGTATTGAGTGGTAAAAGCAATTCAGCTACAAAAGATGATATGGATAGTTTCAAGCCAAATATCCATAAATCCCATGGTTCTCTAAGGCAGGCATCAGCCAGGTGTGGGGTGCTTTTGCCCAGATCTTCTCTTACACAATCCATTTTCTGCTTATGGGTTTTGGAACTGACGCTGAAACCAGATATTCTTGTCTAGCATCATCACATTCAACAAGTTTGGCAGATCAAGAATTGAAGCCTTTTCCTTATGGCACTATAATGATTTTAACATGGGGATGTCACATAGTGCCATAGGATTGACACACATGGCACGGAAGGGTGGTCTTGAAGGTCTTGAAGAATTCTCATCTCAAAAAAAGCTCGACTTTTATGTTTTGAATAAGTTGGTCAATTTGCCTGACTGGACTTGCAGGTATCGGACACAGTGACTGATGATTCTAACATATGGAAAGTTGTGAATCTTGACTTCCGAGTTAAATAAGCATGACATCATTTAAGGAGGCACTTCGAAGAACACCCACCTCTCACTACCTCTACGGAACTTGTGAAAGGAATAGAGGGTGCCACTAGTAACGGTAGACCACAGTGGCAGACTCCAGAAAAGTATTTGCAACCCTTTTACACAGGATATTTATGTGGCCAAATTTCTTCCTGAGCTATGTTACACATAGGAGTAATTGGATTTCTAATGGAAGTAGCTAATGCTTCTAAAGGTAAAAAACTGTCATTAACAGAATGCTCCAACATAGAAAAGATAGCAAAAATATGCAGCAAAATTTTTTGAACTAGCTATAGAGAGGAAGTATCTTAGAAACATGTGCCAAATTACTTCAAATTAGAATTCATAATTAAGAATCAGCTTCAAAATTATTGAGAACCAGGTAATGGAAAACCAGAGTTGCTTTTTGTTAACTGCAGTAAAAAAAGAAGAAGAAGAAGACAATATAAGATCAATGGCTATATCAAAAACTACTTAACTGCTGATTGTAAAGTTTACCCTAACATACCACTGAAATCAGGCAATGTCTGTTCCCCTGACCCAGACCATGATACAGTACACCAATATCTAACTCAGTGGTAATGGCTGCCAATGTAGCTGACACATCATTCTCACTTTCTTGTGTATTCTTCCAGCCTACGACTGCAACAATCAAACCAGGTATGTATGCAGATATTTGATTAAGAATTTATCTTTTAGCAAGATAACAGATCCCCCAACTTGACTGACAGTAATAAACCTGCTGTGAATACATGTGGAGCTGTAGAAAGAATGTGATGGATAGAGTTCTGCTTTCCACAGCCACCAGCCTCTGGATCACAAGGTAACTGATGATTCATCTCCACAAGCTTCAAAAGCTCATCAAGAGAGCTACCTGAAGATGTAAACTGTAAGAAGAAGAAACCATTAATAAATTCGCATAAGGTGCTCTCTCTCTCTCTCTCTCTCTCTCTCTCTCTCTCTCTCTCTCTCTTGCATCTTTTGTGACTTCCACAATTAAAATTTGGGAAAGATTGTGCATGTCAATTGTTCACTAAGAGTCCATGGAATCATGTCTCCAACAACATTCATGAATGGTGAGTGGGAAATCTTAAAACTAAATTCAAAAGGAGCTTTTGAAAAATCAGTATTTGAAATGCTGTTAACTGCCCCCAACTATCTTTAAATGGTCAGAGAAGGTTATTCTAAACAAATTGTATGTCAGAGAAACAAACCTTCATTGTTCGAAGTAAATTGGCATTGATATGGTGAAAAAATGAAGTGTACTTTAAACATCTAGACTCCACACAGCAGCTATCACATTTCATCTGTTCTAAGATATCCATCCCAAAAAGAGTATGTGCTATACAAACTTTGCTTGCACAATCCCAGGAGCCCGTCTTACTTTCTTCTGATTTAGAATCGGAAGCACCAGAACTAGAAGTAAATGACCTATGTAGGCAGTCAAAGATTACAGCTAGTACTTCAGAAGCATCGTTCATCTGCCCCTGAAAGTTGCATAAAACCTATTAAGGTCTACTAAAATAAAGGAATTGTAACTACTCAATATAGCATGAATGTAAACGAAGGATGTTCTATACGAATCATCACATAAAGGTTTTAGATTATGAGTACAGGTCAAAAATAATATAGTGAGATAGCTGCACACTCATGTGAACTTACCACCTGACAGAAATTGCTATCAGGATACAATTTGCCTAAAGCAATTCTCAGAGAAGTAGGAGCAATTGCTTCTGTCTGTGTTTTTGCAGATGTTATGCTCAGGGCTGTAAAAATATCATGTAATGCACAGACAACACAAGGATCTCCGACATGCTGGTGCAGTGATTTCGATGTCTTCAGGAACTCCTCTCGAAACCGTCTAACATGCCACAGGGACTGAATTTTCATGGGATGAAAACCCATCAGGCTCTAGAATAGAAAGATATCACAATGAAATTCAAATTGAACACATTGATAATCACTTGCTCTCAGAACATTATGAAATGCCAACCTGTATAATTACATTTAAAAAGCAATTGTAGTCACCGGCATCATTTTTCAGCCCTGTTCCGAATGCACCTCTTCCACTCTCAATGTTGATTCCAACTTCATAATGTGAATCCCTACAATCATCGTTCGTTGTTGTAGATATCTCTTCTAGCAAATCTTTTTGTGCTCCGAACGTGTCTGGAAAAATGAAGGAAATTTACAATAAAATCCCACTGCAGTCATTGTTGGTAACAGACTCCAGGTAATAAGAAAGTGGGAAACAATGACATGAGTACTTTTTACATAATATGTAACTTTAGTTTTTTCATTTCTTTCCTTCTTTTTATCATAAACATAGTAGTTATAGTAGCAACAACAAGAAAAAAGAAGAAGAAGAAGAAGAAGAAGAAGCGTAGTAACCTAGCCAAAAGACATTTTAGCGGTCTAATGAGAGGCATGTTAGCTGACAGGTAACTTGAGATTTTGGAGACAGAGAAGATCTACTACTACAACAAACTGTAGGTAATGCCCTGGAAAACTAGTGTTTGATTGCTCCTTGACCTGGTTTTTTTATTTTTTTTCATGGATTACTCATTTATTCATTGGCCTAGTTAATGTGAGCAGAACATGTTTATTCTACTGGGTTTGTGAGGTTACCTCTGTTGTCCTTAGGCACCCTAAGATTGGACACAATGGCCGGTAGCCAAGGGAGAGTTGTGATACAGGAATCTCAATGCCTTGGCCATGATCATACAAGTCCTTAGACATGCCTGTCTCATTCAGATTGGTCATCTTGTGTGAGGAGACTAACTTGGTGTCAGGATGGACAATCTCCACTGTTAGGGCCCGACTCGGTGTCGGGGTGCCTTTTGCCTTACTACACATGAGCATGTGAGTGTGTCATGGATAGTTCCCTAGATGGGGGCCATTGATCACTTACATCGGCATGATCTCTTGCAAGTAACTAGGTTGGAAGGCCCATCATGCCCAAACCAAAAGATACTTGTGGTTGCACTTGCACTAGCTCTGCCAAATCCCTTAGCCTGAGGACGCATGGATAAAGAGATCCCAATTGATACTGCTTTGGTTTGCTTTATGAGGCTACTGCATAAGGACATGAGCTTAGTAAACTTGATGCAAGGTTTCCTGTCCTCGAGATTATTCACAATTAGGACTTTATTCACTGTGGCTAGCCACACAAATGCTTGAATCTTAGGAGGAATAATGGCTTGATTCACCACATTTTAGAGAGTAGATTTGGAGGAAAGGCATCTGGCTGTTGACCACTTCTAACACTTCTTATCTTCTCTTAAGGTAATGATATTTAACTCATGAAGAACAACCATAAGAGCAACAATTCCCTCATTTCCTTAATGAAAATATATTGTTTTGTAAATATGGGTTACAACATGTAATCAATGTTTTAAATATCTACGATATCAACCGATATAATCCCATGATATATCTTGTATCCCACCTGTGCGATACGAAACACACATGTAGTGCCAATATATCCTACCTATTCGATCCAGTGAGCATTTTTATTTTTTGATCCACATTTTTGTTGTAAATCACATTAAACCAGTGTCAAATGGTTACAAATCTATGATTCTTCATATTTTCCATGAAAAATTATGGATTTGGAACTCGATTTCGAGATTTGGGGGAGATGGGTTAGTTGCAATCTTTGTATCCAAACATAAAATTAAACATGTATGTAACCCAATCTAGTGATTTTTCTTTTGCTTTTGAATGTATTGCTTGTTTTTCCATACATGTCTTCTAACATTTATAAATTATATGAATAGAATTTGAATATACTTCCATCAGTTCAGTTGGAAAGCACATATATTAAGACCCCAATACAAAGGAAACCCCTATTATGTGCACTTTTTTTTTTTTGGTAATGTTTTGATTTCTAAGTGTGTATTGATGTCTTTTTCAACAATCAATTTCCCATGTTTTCCAAAAATAGTGATACATTACCGATATAACCGATATATCCCAAGGGCGCGATACATTCGCGATAAAGATATTTAAAACATTGCATGTAATAAATGTGTGCATAAATTAGATATATTAAGAATATATAAATCATCGAGAAATAACTAATCTTATCTCATGAAAGAAATGAGGGAATTGTTGTTGTTACAGCTATTCTTCGTGATATTGAAGGGAAAATTTTATAGGATTGCTATAAAACCAACCATGTCCATGATGCTGTTTTTTGAAAGAAAAGGAAGCATAAACTTTTGAAAATTTTCAGATTAGATTTTTAGGATCCCCATTTAGATACAATCAAATTCCTAAAAATAACGCAAACCAAGGGTGGAGATCTTACCTTGAATTGTGTCCCTTGATTGCTTGAAGATTGCCGATGCCACTTCTCTAATATAGGAGATCTCTCCCCAATCTATCTCAACAAAGAGATATACAAGCCCACTATAGGATTGGGCATGCACACCTAGAGAGTTGTCCACAAGGGCCTTACATGCACACGTGTGATAGATGGAAGAAGAGACATAGAGAGAGGAAATTCTCTCTTCTTCTTTTCTCTTCTCTCAATCCAAGCTCTCTCCTCTTCTCCTCTCCTTGGGATATGATCTATTTATGAGGAGTAGGTTGCAGAGGGACGCACTTGTTATGGTGTTCTTCGTCCCTACAAACTTTGATATATGTTGGGGACGCGACAAGCCTTAACACGACTTGTCCGGTGTGGAAGTAACCTCAGACAAAATCACACAACGCAATAGGGAAAGAAAAATTCAAGCAACCACGGAGAACGCATGAATTTTACATAGAAAAACCCTCGTGGAAAAAAACCACAGCACCAAGCGATGAACAACACACTATAATCAGAAATTTACAAGAGATGGAACAACTTACATATGAAAAACCCTAGCTTGACCCTCAAAACCCTTGAAAACATGCTAAGCTCCTTTTGTTCTCCCTTAATTACGTAATTAAAAGCTATTTATACACTTCCATACGAAATTAAAAGCAAAAATTGGCACTTACGCATTCCGCTTGCTTGCACCTTTGGTTGAGCGAGACGTCAACAGTCTCTCGGTTAGCCAAAACAGATCTCGGTCGGCCAGGAACATCACAACGTGCTTTGGTTGACCCAAGAATTCCTCGATTGCTGAACAACACTGGATCAGATTAAAGGTACTTCTATCAACAATCTCTACCGTGGCTTTAATCTTCAAGCTCCAGTTACTGTCACCATCTCTACTCTCCTTCATAGTAGCACCATCATCATCGCTTTTCGTGCATACTCCACCTTCATTTCTTCTTTGCTAAGCCCAGAGAAGTCGAGAAAAACCTTAACTTCTTTGCAGGAACCACCTTCATAAGCATCTACGTTAGATTCTCACTGGTGTGAATATTCTCAAGAGTAACACCGCCTTCCTCTAGCATCTGCCGGAAAAAATGATGACGAACATCACTGTTTAGTTCGGGAATGGTACACCGAGTTCTTTACCAAATTAGTCGCGCTTTCGCTGTCACAATACACAGGCATAAATTCCTGTTGAAGCCCTAACTCATTCATCATTCCTTTTAACCAAACAACTTTCTTAAATGTTTTTGTCACTGCCATATATTCCACCTCGGTTGTGTAAAGTGCAACCACAGATTGAAGCTTTAACATCTAATTGATCGCTTTACCCGCTAACACGAACGAGTAACCTGAAGTCGACCTTTTAATGTCCATATTACCAACATAATCCACATCCACATAACCTATAAGTTTCTCCTTAGAAATTCTGAATGTCAAGACATAATCCGTTGTACCTCGTGTGTAACGAAGTAGCCATTTCACTGCCTCCCAGTGTTGTTTGCGGGGGTTTGACATGTATTTGCTCACAACATCTACTACATGTGAAATATCCTGTCTAGTACAGATCATGGCGTACATAATACTACCAACCTCGCTCAAGTAGGGCACACGAGACATGTACTATTTTTCTTCATCTAATGTAGGACATTGTTCAGAAGAAAGCCGAAAGTGGGTAGGGTGGGACTTGCTAACCAGTTTAAGCCTTTTCGAGTTCGAACTTGACCAAAACCTTCTCAAGATACTCTTCTTAAGACAACCATAACATGCTTCTTTCCCTGTCTCTATGTAAGTCGATGCCGAGAATTCTTTTTGCAGCCCTTAGATCTTTTACGAATGTCCTCGATAACTAAGCCTTCAATATGTTGATTTCAGACATGCTATGGTTGGTGATAAGAATACATCAACATACAACACCAGAATAATGAATTCCCCATCACTCAGTAATATGAAATAGACACAATAATCGAACTCACTTATGATAAACCGCTGGCTTAACATGAAAGAATCAAACTTTTTGCACCACTTCTTAGGCAACTGTTTCGGGCCGTACAATGGCCTCTTTAACCTACAAACCTTATTCTCTACTCCCTGCACCTCAAACTCTTAAGGTTGCTTCATGTAGATCCGTTCTTCTAGTTCCCCATATAAAAACGCAATATTAACATTTAGTTATTCCACTTTCAGATTGTATTGGGCAACCAACGCCAATACAAATCTGATAGATACTTGCTTGATGATAGGTGCGAATATCTCACCAAAGTCGACACCCTCTTTTTGAGCATAGCCCTTCGCAACCAGTATCTTTTTATACTTATCCAAATTTTTGCAGAAAAACCACTTGTACCAATTCACTTTTTGTCCAACGTGTAGCTCCATCAGCTCCCACATTTCATTCTTGTCGAGAGAATCCATCTCATCATGCATTGCCGCCATCCATTTCTTAGCATTTGTGTCTTCTAATGCTTCTTGGAAAGTAGACCGATCCCCCTCATCCGTAATAAGAGCGATTGCAACATTTGAGTCATCCCTGTATCTAAATGGAACTCTTGCGATCCCTTGGTGGATTTCTTTTGACAGGTGGTGCCACCACCTCTTCATGCGGCTCAGCTTCTTCAAGTGTTTCAACTTTATTTATTTCAATGTCAATAACCAAAATTTCCGTTTCCTTGTGCTCATCCTTGCGGAACAAGGAACCCTCATTGAAATTGACGTCCCAACTAAATATGATCTTGCATGAAACCAGGTCATACAGTTTGTATCCTTTCAAGCCATCACCATAGTCGACAAAAGTACACTTTTCGCCCTTTGGTCTAACTTATCTTTCTCAACTGAGAGTACATGAGAATAAGCATCACGACAAAAAATCCGCAGTCTCGAGTAGTCAACATCATGACCACTTCATACTTCTTTAGGAAATTTACAATCAATCGGCGTAGGTAGAGATCGATTCACTAAATAGCAAGCTGTGTGATGAGGGCATCACATCACGTACACCTTCGTGTACGTATCAAAGGAGGAGGCGGGCTGCACCAATTTCTTTGTGGCTAGGCGAGAACCCATGTTCATGTTGAAGACCCCATGTGCATGTGTGAGCATTTAGAAGACCCCACACTGGGAAGATGCACATGAAGTGCTTTAGGGAGTGATTTGGACCGTCAGATTTGAGGGACATGACGATCGGGCCGTTGGATCTCGTGGATTGCATGTTTGGGTTGTTGATCATGGGCAATTTTCATCATCATAGGATATAATTATGTTTTAGGATTTAATTATGATTGATTTATGCTATGGATACCTTATGAGTGATTCTATTTGATTTTTCATTAGACTAGGGTTATTTTGGTCAAAATTCACATGAAAGACCTCCTTATTGCCTGCTTTTGTGAAAAAAAAGAAGAAGAGAACTCTTTTGTTTTCTCCCCCAATCTTCATGTGATATGAGGATGTCTTTCATGTGACTTGGAAGGAAGATTGGTGCGAAGCTTATCTTCATCAATGGAAGTGCGATGCTTCCTTCTATCCCCACACCCACATCTCTCTATCCACAATCGAGGTATTCCTTCAAGTTTCTTCTTTTCTTCTTCCCCCTTTCTCCAAATTCATCAACAACCCTCCTATTCTCCTCCTTTTATACCCTTCTCGACAAGCCGAACCCTAAAAAACCCAAAACCCAAACTACCTAGCCCACACGTGTGACCGTACGGTCACATGTTTGAACCCATAGGGTTGTTGTATAGTCCCACCATTGTCCCTTTGGCCTTCCACTACTTTTATAAGAAAAAACCCTTCCTTCATACCTCTAAACCCTAACCTTAGAATTTCCAAATCTCCCAATTTCCCCAAATTCCCAAACCCTAGATCTTTAAATCTCTCAATTCCCTTAAAATCCCTAACCTCCTTACATCCAAAACTCTCATTCCCCTCTAATTAAAGCCTAAACAACCAATCCCTTTATTCGATTTACCCAATAAAACTCTAATTTCAAGTTTTTCCCAATTTCCCTAAACCCGAGCTTCTCACACACCCAAATCTAGTAAACCCTAGGTAGTGTTAGACCTTCCTCTTTAAAATAGGCTTAACCCTATGCTATTTGGATGTTTTTACATCCATTAGATCCTAGTTTCCCATATCTAATGGTCTTATAGGATGATGCTTGGCAACCTAGGCTTAAATTATGCATGATCTAATGCAGGGACATTTTCACACTGGGCTCGAGTGGGGTAGCCTGTGGGATTTGGGGACACACTCGGAGTGAGTGACCCATGTGATTTGGGGCCCATGGGGGAGGTCTCGTGTTCGAGACTCCTCACCGGGGGTGATTAATGCGCATTTCACACCGGGCTCGAGTGGGGTAGCCTGTGGGATGCGGGGACACACTTGGGGTGGGCGACCCATGTGAGGCAGTACCCATGTGATTTGCGGCCCACGCGGCCGAGGTCCTAACCCATGCAATGTGGGGCTTGTGCTATGAGATAAGGGAATTAATTCGCCATACTCTAACAGTTCGAGCTTTTATAGCAAGTGGTTAATTGTCCTGCATCAAATTCAAATTGGTATTAAGCGGGAGGTCTTGTGTTCGAGACTCCTCACCGGAGGTGATTAATGCAGGGGCATTTTCACATCGGGCTTGAGTGGGGCAGCCCGTGAAATGCGGGGACACACTCAGGGTGGGTGACCCATGTGATTTGGGGCCTACAGGGGAGGTCTCGTGTTCGAGACTTCTCACCGGGGGTGATTAATGAGCGTTTCACACCGGGCTCGACTGGGGTAGCTCGTGAGATGCAGGGACACACTTGGGGTGGGTGGCCCCTGTAAGGCAGTACCCATGTGATTTGGGGCCCACGAGGGGGGTTCGGCCGAAGTCCTAACCCATGCGATGTGGGGCTTGGGCTATGAGATAAGGGAATTAATTCACCATACTCTAACAGTTCGAGCTTTTAGAGCAAGTGGTTAATTGTCTTGCATCATGATCTCCTTTTGGAATCTTGGTATTTGTGATGATGGTAGCAAGTTTTGTGATTTTCATTAATTAATTTAATTTTACTGATTGATCTCTCACATTTTTTGAGTTCATGCATCGTTCCTACATCACCGTGTTAATGGCCTCAACCCATAGCTCCTTGCCTAACCCAACATTACTCAACATACTTCAGGCTCTTTTCAGAAGAGTCTGATTCATACGTTCCGCCACACCATTGTGCTCTAGTGTATGCTTCACTATGTTATGGCTCACAATCCCCTCGTTCTTATGAAATTGATTAAATTCCTTGGAAGTAAACTCTCCGTTGTTATCGGTCTTCAGAATTTTCAACTTTTGCCCTTTCTGCTTTTCGACCATTACTTTCCCTACTTTGAAAGTGACAAAAACACTGGATTTATGTTTCATGAAATAGACCCACACCTTTCTAGAGAAGTCGTCAATGAATGTGACAAAGAATGACGACTCTCCTCCAGAAATAACAGGCGATAGTCCCCACACATCCAAGTGCATATAATTAAGCCGTCCTTTACTAGCATGTTTCCTAGTTTTAAAAAATAACCTTGACTATTTCCTGTATATGCAATGCTCACTTATATCTAAGTCAAAACTTTTAAAATGAGCAATTAAACCATGATCAAGAAGTACCTTCATATCGTGTTCGCTCATTTTGCCTAGGCACGTATGCCACACGCGTGCTGATTTGGATTCCACTACAGATCTTTCAGCTCCACCCGATATAGTGCTCTCGATCAACCTGTAAAGGTTTCTGCTCCGCTATGCCTTCATAACAGTGAGTACCCATTTTGAAACTTTCAAGATACCTTCATAACTGGAGAATTTGCATCTGAGTGCCTTAAGAGCTCCTACAGATCAGATTCTTCTTTAAGTTCGAAACGTGCCTCACATTGGTCAGAATATGCTCCACCCCATCAGACATTCTGATGCGAACCAAACCAATTCATATTATCTTACAGGCATGATTGTTGCCCATAAGAACTAGGCCACCATCATACTTGTTGTACGCAATGTTTTAAATATTGACGATATCGCCTAATATATCCCACGATATATCTTGTATCCCACCCGTGATATACGAATGCACAAGTAGTGCCAATATATCCCACATGTTCGATCCAATGAACATTTTTAATTTCCGGTCCCTTTTTTGTTGAAATTATATTAAATCAGTGTCAAATGGTTACAAATCCATTGGTTCTTCATGTTTGGAGGTTTGATTTCGATATCCATTGGTTCTTCACGTTCTCCACGTTTTTTTTTTCTTCCTTCAAAATTTGCCTTTATCCAGTTGTCAATTGAGACTAATTTCGAAGTATTTAGGAGTATTTGATGAAATGATCATCACATACGCTATAATTTCAAAATTTGACTGTATGTGGTCCGATTTGGGGAAAGTTGGGGAAAATTCAAAAATTTCCCAATTTCTTCCGAATTGGTTGCAATGTTGCACTCCAAACATGAAATCAAGCATGTCTGAGGACAGATCTAGTGTAACTCCATAGGGCAAGCTAAAGCACGAAACACTAAGACCATTAAGTCCCAACACGACCTCAAGTATAAGAATGAGTCAAAGCTAGTACATGATCAAGTTATACCAATTTGGACATGTTGGGTCTCCTGAATCGGAGACTTGATGCCATCCTCAGATGCAAGCGTCTACTCAAGCATAAACATAATAACATGCATACATATTAAACACTCACACTCCCCATGTGGGGTAAGGTAAAGCATCGAGAGCCTAATAGTGGAGACATGAGACTATCCAACCCAAGTCGTTGTTGGTTCCCAACACACTCACACTCCCCATGTGGGGTGAGGTAAAGTGATGAGGACATCATGCGCACATGCACGCCCCCAACTCTACACACGTACTCAAGGAGGAGGAAGGCCCCACTATCGATCTGGATTGACGACGACATCTATGGAGGACCTCCTAGTTAGGGGGCTGTGCTATGGAGCATTGAAGTGGACCCGATCATTATGTGGATTCCACCATTGGATCCCATGATCGTGGCCTACTACCCTAGATGATCTAGGATTTTGAGTTTTGGTTATTATCGTTATTAGAAACATTGTGAATGGTTTTGATTGCGTTGATTAGTTGTTATTTTTGTTACTTTGTCTCTAAGTATTAGTGTGCGCACATGGCGCGGCTTTTAGGGTTTAGGGTTTTTCTTATAAATAGGCAACCCCACGTAGGCCCTTTTTCATTGAAGTTTATGAATGAAATTCTGCGTTTTTCCTTCTTCTCTAGTTTTTTGAGTTGAAGAATCTAATTGGGTGCAAAACCCTCCCTTCTTCGAAGGGCTAACTACCGTGGTGAGAAGCCACAACCATCTCAAACCATCCCCATCTCCTACACCCCACATCCATCATCTCCCACAGCCATCCCATCTTCAAATCCACCCCTTTTTGTGCCCAAGTTCTCCTCTACAACAGATTTTTAAATTTTGGCCCTCCAGGGGGCTGAAACTTCGGCAGATCACCACGCACAAATTGGACAGCAGATCGACGTGAGATTTGGTGTGTGAGTGGGCCACCCTTGGCTGACCACACCCTAAGTGGCCATTTCTAGTTTCGTGGGCCCCGCACATGTGCTGACAGGAACCCACGCATGTGCGTCTGCGCCGGACTGCTATCCACACGTGTGGACTGTCTCAGGTTCTTCTCTCTCCTCTATTTCTCTCCTCTCGCCTTAAATCCCTAACCCTAGATAATCCTAAATTCCAAGTTCTTTCCCACTTTTGTAAACCCTAGACTTATATCGAATTGAAATATGATGAATCTCTTGAATTGGGGAATAATCCTTTGCAAGAGTGGATGAATCTACATTCCTTTGGGAATTGTTTGGTTTATAATTTTATTTGATCCAGCCCTAACGTGTGTAGGCTTGAACCCCCCGTAGATTCCCCTTGTTGAATGTTTGATCATATGTGGGACGTCGAATTTTGTGATTGTTTAAAATTGGTATGATCTAAAGCTTGAAATCTTGCATGTCATATTTAATTTCATGTCCTGCATCACAAAGCATCAAGAGCCTAATAGTGGAGACATGAGACTATCCAACCCAAGTCGTTGTTGGTTCCTAACACACAAGATCACCACAAAACATGATTATTGGTTGCCCAACCCTGCTACAGTGGTCATGGACATTTAGCGTACCAAGATCCATGGACTGTGTTTGTTGTGACCAAATTCATCTCCCCCTAGGACAACTGCATACCTCGTTGTAACTTGTAACCCATATAATTATAAACGTGTAAAGTTTCTCACCATTTAATTATGACATCCATGGTATATACTAAATGTAGGAGGTCAGCTGGATTCATTATTAGTGTTGCATGCCTTGAAAAGCCAATGTGTTGAACTTAACCATTGAATTTATGATCTCATTCGTAGATCATAAAGACCATGGGTCATGTGCGGACATGTAAATTAATTTCATAACTAGTATGAAGGTATATCTTATGGAAATACATGTAATTGTGTTTGTGTGTGTATGTATGTTTTATACTCTTATGGAGCATTGTATGTCTCTTTTAAGTTTATATATAGGTGTGTGTGTTAGTCAAGTGACTAACATACACAACACAAGTTGTTCTAGCCTTTCTCTCTCTCCACTTCCTCTCGCAGATTTCTTCTCAAATCAACTTCCACTTAGTATCAGAGCGATTTGTGGCTCTAATCTCAACCTACGAAAGTGGGGCCCACTGCCGACATCATCCGTTGCTGAGGATGTCAACAGGGTACGGATAGGTAGTCCTTTTGAAGCAGAAAAATATGGGATCTGGAAGATAATGATCTTAGAAGAATAATGGTGTTTTTTTCTTTTCTTTTTTAAAAAATAAATTGAAAAATTGGTTTTAGCGAAAATAGAGAAAAATCAGAAAAAGTTCAGCTTTCGATATTCTTGTTGTGCTATTTTTTTGGGGATTTTTAGGTAGATTTTCCACATGGAGTAGGTGCAGTTGATCATTTTCCATCACCAGAAACAAGAATCGTGAAGTTTCGTTGAGATTTGGGTCTGTTATGGCAAATTTTTTTGGTGATGAATGGGTGTCATTGTCCATTGTTTTTCAATTTTTGCTGGAATTTCTTTATTCCTTATTGTTTGGATGTTATGGAGTAGTGAAATAAGATGTAAAATCACTTTAATTTTGATGTTCTTGTTTTGTAGTTAGAGGTACTGCAAACAAAAACTGTTCAACGTTATGCTTTGCTCAACTTGACATGGGGTTTTTTACAAGTAGTGGAACTTTCCCTTTCCATTCATAATCTCTTCCTTTATTAGGCCCTTATTGTTAGTTGTGAGTATAATTTCACTCACATCGTGTTGCACATATGTCTTCACATGTTATTGTGTGTGTATTCTCCCAAGTGTTGTGAGTGTAGTTGACTCATTTATTATGCAATGTTACACGAGTTTGTGAGAGAATTTTGCATGTGGATGATGAGTTGGTGACTCGATGGTTGTGGCCTCCTATTTGAAGAGAAAATTCAACGAATGAAGAGAGTTCAAGCTATATTCTATAGACAACCAACAATCGAAGATCTTGTATCTTGCTATGTTTTTATTTATTTATCTTTTACACACACACACACACACACACCCCACACACTCACACTAGTGGAATTTCACCACCTATGGGTACTCGAACCCTTGATCGGGTGTTGAAACTCATGATAGTCTACCACCCGAGCAAGAGTGAGGACCCCTTTGCTATGTTGTGTTTAAGGGGTAGCAACGACCGATGTTGATCATCATCATCTTTTTTATATGTATTCCAAGTTGGGCATGATCTATATCCGTGCTTCAGCTAGAGGGGAGTGTGGAAATACATGTAACTGTGTTTGTGTGTATATATGTTTTGTATTCCTGTGGAGCATTTTGTCTCTTTTAAGTTAATATATATATTGTGTGTGTGTGTGTGCGTGCACGCGTGCGCGTGTGAGTTAGTCAAGTGACTAACATACATAATACAAGTTGCCCGAGTCTCTCTCTTTCTCTCCACCTCCTCTTCCTCTTCCTCTTGCAGATTTCTTCTCCAGTCAACTTCCACCTATCTTAAATCATACGTGTATATGGCTTAAAGGAGGGGGTTTCCTCGGGAACTTGAGTTGAGGCACAATGGTCACTAGTAAAGGGAAAGTTGTGTTCTATGGATCTTAATACCCTGTTGTTTCATGACCTTCTAGCAGGTTTTACGATGAACCAGTGATTGTTCTTATTTGGTCATCCTATGCGAGGGGACCAATGATGAATCGGGATGGAAGGTCTCCACCATTCGTTGCCTTTGGGCTACCTCAAATGGGATTGTTAATATTATAGAAATAGGATCTTGGTGTTAGACCCATTTGTTGCTTACATTGGATGATCAATTCAAGTATCCAGATCGAGAGGCCCATCATGCTAGGTCCATATCGACTTGTGTATGAACTACCTTTGACTAGTCCCTAATGCAAAGTGCTTTGGCCTACATCACGAAGTCAATTATAGTGAGTCATATGTGGTTGTTCTGGGTTCATACTTAGGATGCAGTTGAGGCATATGATCCAACAAAGAATTCATTGATTACCTAAGAACATTCTTATGGCTAAGATCTGGTAGCTTGAACCATACATCAAGTGGTTTTTCACTATGCCTGACACAATTTTTTAAATGGTTTCGTGAATGTTTTCAACTATTGATCTTTTGTTTTTACTACTTGGTAATTTCGACTGTTGAGATCTTGTGGTCCATCACGTGATTTGCATGGGAATTGGATCAAGGATGACCATGGTTAATGGAGAAATTGAGTCAATTTCGGTACATGGTTACCGTTGAGTTGGGACACTAAAGGTACCATTCAATTATTTTGGTTTGCCCAATAATGTACCAAGGGCGAACTGCCACCTATCTAATATCTAAAGGCGATTGGTTTCTTAAAGAAAACAATAGTAGAATAAAGAACTCTAATTTCATTCATTGTATAGAATGATTCGAAGAGATAGTCATCCTGCTTGCTTTCTCGTTAGAGTTCCTCTATGCACCCACCTCTTTCAATCAATTGTGAAGTGACTTCAGTATTTTCCACCTATCGTAGATAAAGGAATGTATTGAATTGGACGAGGGTCGAACAAGACTTTGTTGGGTCTGGATGGGAAGTTGGATTGCCTATCATTTTCAGGAAAGGTCGGTTCGAGTCAAATCATGATAAAGAAGTAATCATTTACAGGCTTCGTCAAGACAAAATGTGTTGGGTTGACCTAGCAATTTTGATGATTAGGTAGGATATGCTTTAGTGTAGTAGGGCATACCAAAGTTTGTAGGGTGGTAGAGCATGGTCTCTCCTTGAAACCCTAGCTCCTACTTATAGATAGATCCTATGCCGAAGGTATTAGGGTAGAGAGAGAGAGAGAGAGAGAGAGAGAGAGAGAGAGAGAGAGAGAGAGAGAGAGAGAGAGATGACCTCTCCTCCTCAAAGGTCAAATCTTATAAAATTGTTTCATATGTGCACATTTGTAGGCATCTTATGGTGTATGGCTCTACACTATGAAATTGGCATACCCTTAAAGAGGAGAGTGATTTTTTGATTTGTAGGGATTGTAATCATCTACAATACCTGTTTTATGTGCGTGAAACACCCAAGCTCTATGGAGCCCACCATGTTTTATATGTAAGTCCACTCTATGCATCAGAAGAATCATTTGAACTGTACATACAAAAGATTAGGCCAATAAAGACTTTAATGGGCCACAACAATGGGAAAAATGTAAAACTGCTCCTAAAACCTCTAAGTTCGCATGGTGTGGCCTGCCTGATATTTGGAACAAGCTGATTCTTGTATTCTCACTTCATCTTGGTGACTTATACCTGATTAACAGGTCTGATGAAAGACATACACCACGGTGGCCACGCACACAAACATATAGTTGGCCCACTTGAGTAGTGAGTGGGTCTTGTTGATTATTTTCTCCAAGTCTTAGAATCAAGGACAAAATCTGATGGATAGGGTAGATTTTACATATATAGCATGGTGGGTCGACAAGCTCGGGTGTTTCACGTGTTGTGTAAATTGAGTGTTGTGGAAGATTTTATTCCAATGTGGAGAAATGGAAATAGCTCTCGAGGGTAAAGTCAAGGTATTCAATGATGGCAACAGTGGCCAGAAAGGCCATCATCTTTACAGTTACAATACAAGCCGTAATGGCCATTACGGTTCCCTTAACGACCGTTACAGCCATTTTTTAAACTGTATTGGCCTCATAATGGCCATTATGGGCCATCGTTTCCGTAACAGCCATTACATAACCGTTTTGAATACCTTGGGTAAAATTGTCATTACATATGCAAGTTAATGGAGAAGGTAATAGCAGTACATGAGGTGTCTTTTCGCAAAAAACGGTGAGATTTAGGTGTTTTAATAAAATTGTAATATTCAAGTAGTTTTTAGATAAAAAATTGTAATGTATTTACTTTGGTAAATTTTGTAAAAGGAAACAAGATGCATCTAGGAGTGGAGGAGAGTACCCTATATAGAAGGTGTGCCTTAACAGCTATTACGTGTCAGTAACGGTGGCAACTGTTACACATTATGGGATTGTACCGGCAGTAACAGCTGTTACAGAAAAAATGAACTGTAACAGCCCCATAACGGTCCGTTATGAGGCTGATACAGTTTTTGTTTAGGCAAAAAAAAAGAGAGGACAATAATGGCCATTAATCCCCATATGGTAATGGTAATGGTAGCAGCCTTTATGGCCACCATTACAGTTATAGAATACCTATATGGACCAATACAAGGTTTTCTCATCAACTGATTAGTTGAGAAGGATGACTCAAGAAGTTCTAAACTAATCAAGCATGAATTACTCACTTTCCTTTTTTTCATAAAGTGCTCGTCATGCTCTTACCTTCTGGTATCTGGGAAAGCCAAAGGTCTGAATGAAATAATGTATAAACTTGAATGAAGTCGCATATAAACTTGATATAAAACAATGCCCTAAGTAGGTAATCTCAATTTAAACGAGAATGAAAAAAAGGAACAGAATGAGTATATAAGGATGTGTAAAGTGATATGACAGTTACCAATTGTCTCTTGTACAGATTTTTCAAGGTCAGCTTGGAATCCGTCCTCATCATGCTCCTCTGCATGTATCTGTCTTAGTGCCTTTGTTTCATTATCTCCTACATGTGGATCGACTAATTTGCAAAGTAAACAATCATCATGTTAGTTCCATGTTCTAGAATTAATTCAAACTCTCTAGCACATATTGAGCCAAGTAAACAAAAACACAAGAATTCAGCCATACTTACTGCAGCCACCAGGAAAATAATCCTTATCCATAGGATGAGTTTGCTTTTTGATGCTTCCTTCACATTGCAAAAGGTTGGGTTCATGGTTTTCTTCCCTAGACAGGGTTTGAGAATTTCCATCACCCGTAGGGTTCTGACTATGTTCATGCCTTCTGGTCTGTGAAACACCATCTTCTGAAATTACTTGTTTCAATGGGCCTGAAAAGACAGGATATGAAAACCCATTTCTTACAAAATTATCAATCTTAACGGTAAGGAAATCATAGTAATGAACAAACACTAAACGCAAGCTTGTCTGACTAATTTGTCTTTTAGTCCTCACACTGCCATAGGTAGAAGATTTACCAGGGATTGCAGTCTTCTCAACAGATTTTGTGTGCGAGCTTGCTGAATCTTTTGGCAACCCACAACCCACGGATACATCCAGATCAGTGTAAGGTTCCTGAGGCTTCGCATCATAGCTAAATGAGACTTTCTGTACTTTTGACTTCAGAAGTAAATCAGGTGTAATAGAACCAAATATCAATTCAATATTCTGATTGCCCATGAGAATCAAAGCTTGTGGAGATTGGGAGCCAGCAAGCTCAATCCCCTTCGAACTAACTGGAGAGCCTTCACTGTGTATGTTTCCTTGCTTACTATGTTGTAACTGCTCAAGTGGATCTTGGTAACCAATGTTGGACTTTGCATCAATTAATGATCCCTCTGTTACATTCTTCCCACTTCCCTTCTCATATTCTACTGCTAGGCATTTCTGTTTAGGCTCATTTTCTATTCGCATTTGATACTCAAGAGTTTCCTCAACCTTTTTTCCATCTGCTTCAAGCTCAATCTTACGGCTAAACTCCTCTTCTAGTTGTTTCAAGTTATCACCACTTTCAGTAACTACAATCTTGGACTCTCTCTGATTAGCATCAGTTGCACGAAACAAGGTACTGCAGCAAGGAACAAATAGAAATTGGGTTACATGCCAAATTCCTGAAGTAGTGTTAAGGGGACACAAAGAAAGACTTCGATGCATACATCATATCTACCCATCCACCAGGTACATTTATTGACATTAGCCCTTGGGACTAAAAATCAGCCCAAACCAAACCTCAGGTGGGCCACACCATGTGGAACCCTGGGGATGGAGACATGAACTGCAGAAACCTTTCAGAACTGGTGTGTGGTGCCAATTGTTTTATATATGCCATCAAGCCAATAATCAAGTGTGCCCCATCAACAAGGGGCATCCGGAAAAAAAAGGTGGTTCCAAATCTGAGGTGGCTCACAAGTCGCACCATGTGGACTTAGAGAGGTTTGAGGTGTGATTTGGCATTGTTCCACATGGTGTGGGGCACCTGAGTTTCAGATTGACCTATTTTTAGGCTCTACGGCAAACATTAGGCAGTGAAAACCAATGGACGGAGAATGATATCATGTACACATCGTGCTCGGCCCCACAAAGTTCAACTCCATGGATGAAATGATCCCTTAGTTAACTATACTGTTAAGTCTGTAACTCAAAGTAGTTTCAAGCTGTGCGGTCTCCACCATGATATGGGCATCACATCCACTCTGTCCATCATGTGTGCCCTCTCATGTTCAGACTGGAACCCAAAAACCAGGAAGATCCAAAACTTAAGTGGAACGTACGTAAACATACAATAGGGAACAATGTAAAATCATGCCTAAAAAAATGCTAAATTCACGTGATGTTGCCCACCTGAGTTTTGAAATAGCTGATTTTTGGGTGTCCCTTCATCTTGGTGGGGCAAGTCTGAAGAATGGATTGGATGGCATATACACACCACTACCACGCCAAGCCCCACACACAATCTGGAAGCTTTAATAGCAGGTGTCCCTTCCCAACTGTTCCCTATGGTGGATCGGCCTTATTTTGGGTCTGTGCCAAACTTAGAAGGGCCCAACTGATGGTTGGCATGAAGTGACATGCATGCATCATGGTAGGCCCCATTTTTCTTGATACTAGCATAAGTTATGACAGTGTCTAACACTACAAGATCGTTTGCCGTCCCGTACAACATGGCAAGCACCCAAAAGCCTCAAAAATCAGTGAGAGGCTCGCCAGGGTGTTTATATGGCATCCAACCCGTGCATCAGTTTTGTCCCACACTGAAAATGGAACACCTCACAAAATCCATTCATCAGGTGGGTTGTACCACATAAATTTGTAGGGTTTTGTGTGTTTTTCTATTGTTTTATCTGGTGTGCCCACATGATGGTTTGATTGTCGTTTGTTTTTGGGATGTAGGCCAAGCATGGGGGCACATCTAATGGACAGTTTGGATGGCATACACAGCACATGGAGCGCACTTTTTCCCGACACTACAAGATCATTGCTCTCTCTCTCTCTCCCTCTCTCTCTCTCCATATCTACCTATCTATATCTCATCCATCCATTAGAGAAACTTACACTTGTTCTGCAGTTTCCTGATGAGAGAGAATCTCTTTGTCATGACCAAAACCCTGTAAAGATTAGCACTACATCATGAGAGGGTATAAAATGATAGGGTCCTAAGAAAAGAAAACCAGGCCCAACACATCTGAAACCTTTAGATCCTTAGCTCTTCTATAATCCTTTTTGTTTTTCTTTTTCTTCGACTTCTCCTGAATCTGTTTTGAATTACCACCTCCTTTGTTGATAAGGTTCTTGGTCTCAAGTGAAAGCTCTAGAAGGGCTTCTCTAGCAGCATCAGATTTCTCATTGGCATCTTTGTCAACTAGATCCTCCAAATGTGCCTGCCAAAGGAAGATAACCAACAAGAACATTTAAACTTGAGCTCAATGTGGCACGCCCAAGAGGTGGCAGATATAATGGAGAACTGTTAAACCAAATCAATACAGACCCGCAAGAATGCCTTCACAAGGAAGAACAGAATTTCCCGGTAATCAAAGGCAGAGATGACCTCAAGTTCATGTTCCAACTGCTGAATGTCAGTGAGGTTCTGCCTGATCCTTGCATCAAGTTTACCGATCTGCAGGACAGCACCCTACTAGTAAGACTTCAACGAAATGGCATTTCTGCTTTAAAGATTCAGGTAGAGCAAACAAACCTCCAGAGAGAACTTTGCCTTTAAGTTTCTTATTCCTAATAGTATGCTCTTGTCAGTTTGATGTGGGTTGTCCTGCATTCTCAAATCCTCCTCGTTGCTGGACTCCAAATCACAAAAATGGGAAAGGACGCCAGGTTGTCCAGATTGAGTAACATTGGAAGCCTGACATTCTTTAAGAACAAGTGAAATAGTAATCAGCTCACTAGTAATCAGCTCACTATTGATCAACACTGGATCATCTTTTCTTTCTGCAAGCTCGCTCTGCCGGTTCCTCAAGAGAGCTTCGTGACTTTGAGCAACGTATTCCACAGAGCGATCCTTTTTTGCATGTTCTTGGAAACAGAGGTTTAGAATAGCATTCAAAGCCTTCACAAAGTTCAGACGTTCACGCTTCTTTTCACAGAGTTTCTTTAAGTGTTTAAACTCCTTCTCAAGCCTTTGAAGAATCTCCATTCCCCGACGGCCTCTGTCTTCCCTCAGACGAGTCCATTGTACAGGTTCTACATCAGTTGAAGAAGAGGCAAACATCCAGGATAAAAAGGCATCCCCGTGTGGCCCTCCATCTTCACCAAGAACAGCAACTGCCCTACCATCACCAATGCTAGCATCTTCAGCTTTATTAGAAATAACTCCAGCTGTCAACAAACACTCGTTTAAAATGAGATGATATGAATCATCACTGAGAGTAATCCCCTCTAGAACATCACTTACCAGAGTGTCGATACCACGGGTATCATCTGCTGAGGTGGTCTTCTCAGATTCGCTACCTAACCGACACGAATTCAGGAGCTCCTGCAAGAAGAGGATTGTCTTCCAAAGCTGGGTAGCACTCAAGAAGCAAATGCAGACAGGTGTCTGGTCCAGCCCATGCATTTGCAATTTCAAACCTGGTGCAAGGCCCCGAAGCTCATACATGGAGTATTGTATCACGTACTTGACATGACTATCAGCGAGACACTTGTGCTTCAGAAGCAACTCAAACATGCGATGAATTTCTTTAAGGAGTTTGGAACGTTTGGGATCATCAACCAATGGCCATCTTTGTAAGCTGGGATATGCCAACACCCTCTGTTCATTACCAGAGCTGGAAATGCCACTGTGGCTTCCACTTTCCACAAGGCTTCCACTGCATACCACTCCTGCCTCAGACTCCACATCCACTGCCTGAACTTCTGATGTACCTTTTGAGCCCAAATTGTCAGATAAATGATCCTTGTTGCTCACATCAATATGGGTGCCAACATCGGAGGAGTCAACTGTTCTGAGAGGTTGGTGTCTTGCCCGATTTTTGAGAATTTTCATAGCAGCAAGGAGATCGACCGGTTCCCAACAACCATTAAGAAGCATATCAACCCAGCCACTGTCAGGCTCTTTGGGCAAGTCTGGCTGCATTTCCAGGAAGAGATTGCCAATGTGCACCCACACATGCTGCTTATGGGATTCGCAGTCCATGAACTTCTCACCGCAGCTGCAGCAGGCCCAGAACTTCCAGGTCTTGTTACTCTCAGCAAATGAGAGAGCTTCCGAAAGCACATCTGTTGCTAACCCATCCTTTGCTGATGCGTAGTGGGCCCTGAGATCGTGAAAACTCACTTCAAGAAAACTCTGTTTCTTCTCGACACTCAACGTGTTCCAATACTTCTGAACTGTATTAATCTTGAGGTCCAAATTTGTAATCATCTGATGTTCTGCAAGGTTCCGCTTGTCGGCCAATCTGTCCAGGGGCCCATAAGAAGATTCAAAGAAGATTCGATCATCATCTAGCTGGGGCTTTGGTGAATCCGATTTCAGCTGCAGGAGGCTCGCAGCTGCCACTTGGGCTTCAATCTCCTTCCGCCGCTCTTCCTGCGTCTTGTCTGCCTTCTTGATCCTGATGGGCACGTCTGTCCCCCCCATTGGGTCCTCCAACTCATGAACCGGGATCAGCCTGAACTTCTCCTTTTGCGGCTCCTCCTGATTCATTAGCCATATCAAGACTAATGCGATGTTTGATTTCTTGGTAAGGTGCCGGAGCTCTTGCTGGACATGGGCAATCCGGGCATCAGGCATTGAAAGCTCTGGCTCAATCTCATCAATCCAATCAATCTCGTCCTGCAAGCTCTCCTTGGCGGGATCGACCGGGTTGGAAATTAACAGGGCCCGCTCACACTCCTTCACCACCTCATCATAGCCCTTCCCGTCATTGGCGGCCGCCAACCCATAGAGGAGGTTTGCGTGGAAGTATGCGTACCTGATGGAGTTGGGCGACAGAGAAACAGCCTTTCTTGCAGACTCGATAGCATTCTTGAGGTGGCGGTTCTTGATGGCAGGTTCCTCGATAAGGGCCGCCACCTTGGCGGAAATAGTGCCATGGATGCAGTGCAGGAGCGCGGATCTTTTATGGCTCTGCGTCAACTCTTTCATGAGCTTCAGGGCTTTGCTGTGGTTCCCACGGCGAAGTGCAGAAAGGGCCCGTTCGCACTCAAGCTTTACAAAGTCAGAAAGAGGGGTGGTGGGTTCGGCTTGATTGGATGGGGACGGATTGGACAGCTCATCTTGGACTAAAGAGGTGGGGGCGGGTGGGGATGCTGGTGGTTCTTTCAGGGGTGCGGCGCGTGACTGCAGTTTGCTCTTCTTACGTCCCATGCGCTACAGCTAGTTCGGGGTTGCACATGCATATAACAGCAAAGGCTCTCTCTTACAGGGAGAGATTCTTTTGGAAAGAAAGCAAACAGGTAGAGGGCAATATAGGGATGATGGTGGGATTGATAAGTACCAATTGCTCTCACCTACCAAACGCGAAGATGGAGAGATTGGAGATTGGGTCTTGGAGAGTTCTCTCTCTCTCGAATCTTGATTCCTTCCCTGATTTCTTGATTTTCTAGAATTCTTTCTTTTCTTTGATTCTTGAAGAGGAAGATCGAGTTGTTTGTTAGAAGAGAGTGTTGGCTTTTTGAGAGCGGAGATTAACGAAATGCGTAGCTAAATGGAGGGAAGTCAGAGAGCGAAATTTATAACGTCCACCGGAAGTCAGCGGAACTCACACGCGTGTGAAGCCCGTAATCTACACGCATGCACACATACCAATATGGGACACGTTTGAAAGATCAGATCTTCTATCATTTTTTCTATACTCTATAAATACCTTTTTTTTTCTTTCTGAAAATGGCTCTGTAAAAATTATTGAACTGCTACTCATTGGTCGTCCATTATTTTGGTAAAATGTGACCTAATTTGGTGTTGAAAAGATCTTATTATTTTTAAAAAGGAAATTCCATTAATGGCCCTCCTGATGGAAAGTTCGGATCTTAAAAATATATTATAATCACACGAGTTCTTGCGAGTTGATGGGACGGGTTCACGCGCGTGTGGGCTTAGCAAACCTCACTAGGCGGGAAGCGACACGCCATATTCGGTATTCTACACGCGTGTAGGAATCCTGCAGATCCTCTCGCGTGCATACGTACCAACATGGAGTACATGTATGCCAACATGGAATACGTGTGAGAGACCTGAGCTTCTCATCTTGTGGGGACAACATACCAAAACAAATGGACGGCTAAAACAATACCGGAACGTATTGTGGCGCAAGTGAGGAGCGAAACTAACTGATTTTTTTGGTACATGGCATAGCTGTAGTGTAATCGAGACTGTCCAAATTGCTGACCCAACTGTGGATGTAGCATAAACGAAAAAAAAAAAGCTTTGAGAAAATAATAAGCATATGATTTTTTATTCAAATTTGGACCGCTCATTGTTTTACTTTTAGATTTTTGGATATCCATTTAATAGCCACTAATTGGATGGTTAGAATTACTCGATCAATGTGAATTTAGAGATATTCTCAAGCCACGGTTGAACCCATAATTTGGATGGTATCGATAGTTGTATACCAGTGTCACACGCGAGGAATATGAGTCACCACCATCTTTTGAAATGGTACACATGTGTTAGTATGCCATGCGAGACATCCGAGCCGTGCATGAGGTGGGCTCCAGTATGGGATGACCTGCCGCGAAAAATGGGGGGGTGCGTTTGTTGGATGGGTTACACCTGTACAAAGACAATGGACGGTGTAAAGAAATGTCCACATTTCAATTTAATGATGCGGCCCACGTCATGAGTGGAAGTTCCATCTCAGCTATCTGTTAGGTCTAGCTCACAGTTCATGGTTTACCATGCACTGGTTGGATGGTCCTATCCATCTGAAAGTCTTTTCTTTTATAGCCATCCATTTCCAAGCCTTGGTAGGGATCACTAGGATCATACAATAAAAGTGATTCTTTAGAATTATAAGCAATCCATGATGGGTCCAACCAAATCGACCGTTCAAACTGTTGCTCAAATTTATTTTCCTATATATATAGGCATGCTCACTTACGCATGTGCGCACCTTTGCACACGTGTCATGGATGTCGAATCCAATGGTCCATAAGATGCGGAATCCCGGGTGAATTTTCACCCTGATCTCTCTCTCTCTCTCTCTCTCTCTCTCTCTCTCTCTATATATATATATATTGTCGTTATGAGCATCACATTGTCGTTTTATTTTCGCTAAACAACCTATGAGCTAGATAAGCTATGCTGAAAGGTTCAACAGCCAAATAACTGGACCCAAGTGGGGCCAGGTCGGGTCTGGTCTGAGTCAAGCCTAACCAAATCACAGCCAGTGGGTTGGTAAATGGGTTTCACCATAGGTCAATGAGTTGCAATGCAATAAATATCCTTGGATGACTGTGTATGGGGCATATTTGATCAGAGCATTGGCATATTTGGCAAGAACCAGAACACAACTGGGCTTCAGTACCCTGAGCTTTGTTTATGCCTCAACTTAGGTTATAAATGGTTGATAGTTGTCCTGCCTAAACATGTGGCCCCCACCTTGGGTGGTTAAAATCCTCTCACTGTAAAAATTTTACGTCCACTTCTGCACTGGTCCATCCATGATAAGGCTTATTGGCAGTTGTCAAGATCTGAAGAGTGGAAATCACGAATAGATAAAGACAAGACCCATGAATAGATGATCTCTAAGACTTGTAAAACATGGTTCTATTTTTCTCATTGATGCCAAAATAAAAGAAAAGAAAAAATTTGCTCGTCATCGAAATATCATTCCAGTGAAGAAAACGGGAAAAAAAAAGAAGAAAGAAAGCAAAACAGTATTACATGTACAATCTCTTATTTCTTTATTTTCCATTAATGTCTATATGTACAGTTGCTCTTCTACAGATGAAGATTGCTCAAATTGTGGTTTATTCAAGAATTTAACTGAAATGAGGGCAATTTGAAAGAAACATTTTTCATCATCATCATCATCATGCATATAACAATCATAGCTACAGTAAAGACCTCTACTCACCGTAAAAAGAAAAAGGGGGAAAAAAAGTTCACTGCTGTGGCACAAACAAATCTTGTCTTCTGTAGGATTCCATTCCCTCCCAACAATCTGCCTCACATGTTCAAGGCTAGTAGTGTCATTGCCGTTCCTAGTTCATGTCACGATAAGCACTCTTTATGCATCCATTCCGTGTAAAACTTGGTCACTCCTTGCTGAAACGGTGTTGGCCTCATAGACATTGATAGCTATAGTCCCGAATAGCTAATTTATAGCCTCAAAAAAAAGAACCTGAGGTTGCATATTCCCTTCTTTACACGTGGTAAGAACATCATCCCAGCCACCAATCACCTGCCAGTGATCAAATGGGATCAGAGGGCCCTGATATGAGAATAATGAACAGGACAGAGAATCTCGTTACCTTCACAATTGTATCACTGCACATAACCCACTGTTCATGTTCATGACTGTAAGCGAAGCAGAAATAGTGTTGCCCATAATAGCAAACCTGAAAATGAAGAACAATAGTTAGCAGGCAAAATGGTGCAAATAGTTATCTTAGTTTATCCAATATCAACAAGAAAGCTAGACAATGATTGAATCTGAAGGATATGACTCTTGTAATATCCAGAGGCACAACATCTGAAACATGTACAAGGTTTGCTTGCAAGAGATGTTTGATTCTGCTGAAGAATTGTTCGACTATATAGGCTATATTTATGGCTTGTTTGGATAGAAGGTGAACCGTGACCTTTTCCAGACTTTTGTCCAAAAGGATGTGAATCCAAAGAGGTTGGATGTTTGGTTTATGCAAAATGTATATGGCGTCATCTCCTGCTCAAGACAAAACAGACTGGACTATGCAAAAAGGCCCTCATACCTACTATGCTTAACTTCAATTCTGTATTCAGTTGTAAAAACAATTCGGCTAGAGAATATGATAGGATAATTTCAAGCCAAAATATCCGGAAGTCCCATGGTTCTCTTTAAGGAAGCAACTACAAGTATGTTGAAGCATAGAAGTGATCAAGAGATTTCCACTAAATAATGCAACATAAGAAACAACTTATGTGTTTTACTTACTGAGAAAATATGCAAGGTTCACCATAGAGTGCATCTTGTTCTCTACCTCCCAACCCATCCTCATTATGTCCATGGTGGTTGGACTTGGGATAAGTCTATTATGCCATGGCCAAAAATAAAAAAAAATAATCATGGAGTGCATCTTGTTCTCTCCCTTCCAACCCACCCCCATTATGTCCATGGTGATTGGACTTGGGATCAGTCTATTATGCCCTAGCCAAAAAAAACACAGCGGTCATACTATCATTTCGCTATTGCATTCATGTGAATGGACAATTCAATTTTTTAGCAATAGAAATTAATAATAATAATCAGTCCAATTTCAATGAAAAAAATACTTGGTTAATTGGACTGCTAGAATTTTCTGATCACAGTGATTTTTAAGCCATATGGCACTTCAATGTAGTGGCTCAAAAGATCAATGGTCCCAATCACCCTCAAAATATTCCACTTGCATGATAGAGATGGAAAAGGAGAGAACTGCTGAGATAAGAGGGTAATCTTTGCTAGCAAACCTATTAAATATATATTTTTTTGAAACCACACCTGGCACAAGTTCCTTTTCATGATACATCAATTCAAAAATTGAGCAATCAGAGGTGGAAGCAAACAAAAACAAAGCACAGGGCACACTGGGAAAAATTCCGTAGGTTCGCATGGGTGATTGTGAGTTATGACAGGGAAAAGATAACAAGGTATTAGCACCCAATTGTTGGGAGGCATCACCAAGGTTTGAGATGCTTATGCTTATGATCTTCTCTTACACGATCCGTTTTCTGCTTATGGGTTTTGGAACTTACACTGAAACCTGATGTTCTTGTCTGGCATCATTACATTCAGCAAGTTTGGCAGTTTAAGAATTCAAGCATCTTGCTTATGGCGCATTAATGATTTTAACCTTTGAGATGTCACATGCCTCCATAGGATTGAAGGATTCGTGTGTTAAAAAAAAAGTTCCACTTTTATGTTTTGAACAAGTAGGCCAATTTGCCTAACCAAATGTACATGTATTGAACACTGATTGATGATCCAAACAAATGGCAAGTTGTGAATCTTGACTTCCAAGCCAAATAAGCATGACATCATTTAAGGGGGTGCTTCGAAGAACAATGCCTTATACCCACCATGCTTAACTTCGATTTTGTATTGAGTGGTAAAAGTAATTCAGCTACAAAACCTGATATGGATAGTTTCAAGCCAAATATCCATGAACCCAATGGTTCACTAAGGCAGGCATCAGCCAGGTGTGGGATGCTTTTGCCCAGATCTTCTCTTACACGATCCATTTTCTGCTTATGGGTTTTGGAACTTACACTGAAACCTCATGTTCTTGTCTAGCATCATCACATTCAAGAAGTTTGGCAGGTCAAGAATTGAAGCCTTTTCCATATGCACTATAATGATTTTAACATGGGGATGTCACATAGTTTCATAGGATCGACACACATGGCACTGAAGGGTGGTCTTGAAGAATCTGCGTGTCAAAAAAAGCTCCACTTTAATGTTTTGAACAGATTGGTCAATTTGCCTGACTGGACTTACAGGTATGGGACACAGTTACTGATGATTCTAACATATGGAAAGTTGTGAATCTCGACTTCCAAGTTAAATAAGCATGACATCATTTACGGAGGCGCTTCAAAGAACATCCACATCTCACTACCTCTATGGAACTTGTGAGAGGACTGGAGGGTGCCACCAGTAACAGTAGACAACAGTGGCAGACTCCAGAAATGTATTTGCAACCCTCTTCTGCAGGATATTTATGTGGCCCCTTCAACTTTCTTCCTGAACTATGTTACAGTAGTAATTGGATTTCTAATGGAAGTAGCTAATGCTCCTTGAGGTAAAGAACTGTCATTAAAAGTATGCTCCAACATAGAGGAGAAGTGGCAAAAACATGCAGCAAAACTATTTGAACTAGGTATAGAGAGGAAGTATCTTAGAAACATGTGCCAAATTACTTCGAATTAGAAGGAATTCATAATTAAGACCAGTTTCAAAATTACCGAGAACTAGGTAATGGAAAATCAGAGTTACTTTTTGTTAACTGCAGTAAAAAGGACAATATAAGATCAATGGCTATATAAAAAACTACTAAACTGCTGCTTGTAAAGTTCACCCTAACATACCACTGAAATCAGGCAATGTCTGTTCCCCTCACCCAGGCCATGATACAGTACACCAATATCTAACTCGGTGGTAATGGCTGCCAATGTTGCTGACACATCATTCTCACTTTCATGTGTACTCGTCCAGCCTACGACTGCAACAATCAAACCAGGCATGCATGCGGACATTTGATTAAGAATTTATCTTTTAGAAAGATAACAGATCCCCCAACTTGACAGACAGTAATAAACCTGTTGTGAATACATGCGGAACTGTAGAAAGAATGTGATGGATAGAGTTCTGCTTTCCACAGCCACCAGCCTCTGGATCACAAGCTAACTGATGATTCATCTCCACAAGCTTCAAAAGCTTATCAAGAGAGCTATCTGAAGATGTATACTGTAAGGGGAAGAAACCATTAATAAGTTCGCATAAGGTGCTCTCCTCCCTCCCTCCCTCCCTCTCCCCTTCCCATGGGTTTATTTTAGCATCTTTTACAACATCCACAATTAAAATCCGGGAAAGATTGTGCATGTCAAGTGTTCACTGAGAGTCCATGGAATCACATCTCCCACAACATCCGTGAATGGTGAGTTGGAAATCTCAAAACCAAATTCAAAAGGAGCTTTCGAAAAATCAGTATTTGAAGTGCTGTTAACTGCTTCCAACTATCTTTAAATGGTCAGAGAAGGTTATTCTAAACAAATTGTATGTCAGAGAGACAAACCTTCATTGTTCGAAGTGCATTGGCATTGATATGGTGAAAAAATGAAGTGTACTTTAAACATCTAGACTCCACACAGCAGCCGTCACATTTCATCTGTTCTAAGATATCCATCCCAAAAAGAGTATGTGCTAGACAAACTTCGCTTGCACAATCCCAGGAGCCCATGTTACTTTTTTCTGATTTAGAATCAGAAGCACCAGAACTAGAAGTAAATGACCGATGTAGGCAGTCAAAGATTACAGCTAGTACTTCAGAAGCATCGTTCATCTGTCCCTGAAAGTTGCGTAAAACCCATAAGGTCTACTAAAAGGAATTGTAACTACTCAATATAGCATGAATGTAAACAAAGGATGTTCTATAATAATCATCACATAAAAGTTATAGATTATGAGTGCAGGTCAAAAATGATATTGTGAGATAGCTGGACAGTTATGTGAACTTACCACCTGAAAGAAATTGCTATTAGGATACAATTTGCCTAAAGCAATTCTCAGAGAAGTAGGAGCAATTGCTTCTGTGTGTGTTTTTGCAGATGTTATGCTCAGGTCTGTAAAAATATCATGTAATGCACAGACAACACAAGGATCTCCGACATGCCGGTGCAGTGATTTTGATGTCCTCAGGAACTCCTCTCGAAACCGTCTAACATGCCACAGGGACTGAATTTTCATGGGATTAAAACACATCAGGCTCTAGAATGAAAGATATCACAATGAAATTCAGCTTGGAAAATTGAATACGTTGATAATCACTCGCTCTCAGAACATTACAAAATACCAACCTGTATAATTACATTTAAAAAGCAATTGTAGTCACCAGCTTCATTTTTCAGCCCTGTTCCGAATGCACCTCTTCCACTCTCAATGTTGATTCCAACTTCATAATGTGAATCCCTACAATCATCGTTCTTTTTTGTAGAAATCTCTTCTGGAAAATCTTTTTGTGCTCCGAACGTGTCTGGAAAAAAAGAAGAAGCAAATTTCCAATAAAATCTCACTGCAGTCGTTGTTGTTAACAGACACCAAGTAATAAGAAAGTGGGGAACAATGGCATTAAGTACTACTTATATAATATATGACTTTAGTTTTTTCATTTCTTTCCTTCTTTTTATCATAAACATAGTAGTTATAGTAGCAACAAAAAAAAATGCATGGTAACCTAGCCAAAAGACATTTTAGCAGTCTAATGGGAGCCATGTTAACTGACACGATAACTTAAGTTCCGACACGACCTCAAGTCTAAAAATTAGTCAAAGCTAGTACATGATCAAGTCAATCCAATCTGGACATGATGGGTCTCCTGAATTAGAGACTTGATGCGATCCTCAGATGCAAGCGTCCAGTTAAGCCTAAACATAATAACCGTGAGAATATTGTATATATGGGTTATCATTAATTGTAATATACTATGTATAGAGAAGCTCTAAATAAGCTTCCTTGTATAGTCTTGTGGAGTGGTTATTTAAACCCACCTTTGGGTCGAAGAGCTATGACCCTGGCCTGATCCTAGTCATTGATCCCCCTTCCATGTCTGTCCTTTCATTGTTGCATCATCAGATCTATTGCAATCCGATACACATCTTCTCCATCGATATCTAGCTCATAACCTAGAACACACCAATCCCCGTTGCCGCCCATTAATGCATGAATGCATTGTCCAGCACCAATCTCCAATAGATTCATCGGCAACCACAACCCACCAGCTTCCACCAGAATTGAAGCAGCCACGTAGCCAAACCATTATGCCGCATCTGTCATTGCCTGCTCAGTCCTTCCAACACCCATCTTTGTTGTTCCAGCAGATTCTGATTGGTACACAACACCCACAGATCTTCTTCACCATCTCCAGATCTGTCAGTTGAACACCAGATCAAGCTTGTTGCACCATACTTGCCGCACCTACATCATCCAGCCGCCGCTCCTCCATTGATTCCAGCGGCCCATACCTGCCACACGACCGGCCACATCTCCAAATCCGGTGCTCCTCCATTGATTCCGGCGGGCCATACCTGCCACACGACCGGCCACATCTCCAAATCCGGCGCTCCTCCATTGATTCCGGCGGGCCATACCTGCCGCATGACTGGCCGCATCTCCAGATCCAGCACTCGTCTCTGCCCAAAACCTCCAAATCTGGCGCTCGTCAATGCCCAAAACCTCAACCATTTCCATCAGATCGCACCAGCGACGCCTCCAGATTGCGGACCTCATCTTCTCTTCTGTTTTTGGCATGCCGCTTCTAGCCTGATTCGGCGAATCTCTTCGTTGAAACTCATCTCTGGCTCGCCACCTTTGTCTTCACATCTGGATCCGTTGATATGAGATCTGTTGAACCCATCAAGTCGATTATTCTCCATCGACGACAATGGCTCTACCTTTGCTCGTCGGATCCGGTCCTGCTCGCCTAGAAATCCGTGGTACATTTCTTCTCTGTGATTTTTCTTTCTTATGGCATCCATGTATCCCTCCGATGAGATTAAAACTATCCATGTTAGGTTAGATTGGATGGGAAATTTTTTTCCCTGTAATAGATTCAATTCAATCATTTTCTAGCAGGAAAGAGCCTCTACAGCTATGTGAATGGTTTGATGGGCAAACCAAATGATGAAAAGGAACTCTTATCTTGGACCACAAATAATTTAAAGGTAGTCACATGGATCCTTAACAGTGTTGAGAGCAACATTGCAATTAACCTCAAATCATTCAAGACTACATCCGAAATATGGGCTTACTTAAAAACGTTTTATAGTTAACAGGTCACCATCCATACCATTTGACTTCAAAGTTGCAGAGGAGGTTTGGACGGGGAAGAAAGTTGATTACAACTTAAGGTGTCTTGCTCATGTTCACGTGCAGAGTGGACACCGATTAAAACTATACCCAAAGTCAAGAAAATGCATATTTCTCGGGTATGAGAAAAGAGTAAAAGGCTTCAAGCTATGGGATCTGGTTGAACAAAAAATAGTCATTAGTAGGGATGTCGTGGTTGATGAATCCTACGTGGTGAAAGCCAATAAGGAAGATGAAGAAAAGTTGCAGAATGGTAATAGCAATAGACAGTTAGTGCAGGTGGAGCTAGACGAGTTAGAAATTGAAAAAGAAAATCTTCAACAAGAAGGGTTATTTAGTGGGACAATCAACAACAAACTCAAAAAAGCATAGCTAAAGGCAAAGGAAAATGGACCACTAATGCCCCAGTAAGGTATGGTTTTAAAGATATGGTTTCTTGCTCTAATAACTAGTAGTGGAGACACATCTTCTTTTTAGGATACCATCTCTGAAGAGGATGGTGATATGGATGATGACCATTGTAGAAGAGATGGAGTCACTTCACAAGAATAAAACTTGGGAGTTAGTTGAACTGGTTGAGAGAGAGAGAGAGAGAGAGAGAGAGAGTTATTACAAAGGTTAACATAATAATGATAAATACTAAGATAATGCCAAAATGTATTGACATCTGCTTCTTAAGAAACAACTAGAGATGAATTTTCTTTAGAAATAAAGGAAATGCTACAAAAATGAAACAAACATGGAAGAAAGGAAGAAAGTCAAAGCTAAAAACTAAGCTTAGCCATCGTTTAGGAGTGAGACCTCATGTTCAACCATTCTTAGCATTTAATCCCCTCTTCAATCATAAAGTCAGCTCCCCGTAATAAAGAAAAAGAGTCATGTTGTGTAGCATTCACCTTGGTTGTAGGATTCTTCCATTCACCTAAGACTATTACTTCATAACATAGATTTGTTGTTTCAATTATAGGAATGATGATTTCTTTAGAAGATTCGTGCTTCAAATTGTAAGAAACATATTTCCTATTTTTTGCTTTTAAAGATGGGATGAATTTCTATTTATCTCCTCTATAAGTGGGGGTCACCATTCTACCACAAAAAAAAAAAAAAAAAAAAAAAAAAAACCCATCAAATATTCCTTATCTTAATAATCTTAAAATCAACATTTTGAAACTCACCTGAGTCCCTCGCAACTCATCTTAGGTGACTCAGACTCTATCTGATCCAGTCTAGTTTGACCATCAGAGTCAGAATTGAAAATTGAGGGTGATTCCGCCTATCTTGGCCAAGTCGCCTAGCTCAAGACCAAACGAGTCAGTCCAAGTCATTGAGTTTTAAAACCATGCTTAAGATTATAGCATATTCATTATACAATATGTATTTTTATAAATATAATTTAATACAATTATGCACAAGAACACTCATATAGTACTTAATATAATTATGCACAGGAACACATGTAGTACATATTCATGCAACTAAGGCATTGCGAGAAGGAATACCATAAGCATTTAAGAGTATTGCTTATCAAGATGCATCAAGGGAATACAATGCAAGAATATGGCATTTCAGCCTTTAATATTAGTTTTTTTTTTTTTTTTGGTCTATTGACTATGAGAAATTAAAATAATACCCACTGCTTAAGAAATCTCTGGCACAATAAAATTAATTCACGGTGGTTGTTTAAAAGCTTCAGAGGTGTATGACTCTAAGGCACATCTCAAAGCAAAAATCTCACAGGGCACATGCGTTACTCACAAAGCATGCCTCAACAGTCCAGGCGTGTGCCCCCTAAAGTGATGTTCAAGAGGCAACATGAGTTTGGATCATTTTATCCTTTTAAATATATTATTATTATTATTATTATTATTATTATTATAGAAGTTTATCCTTTCTTTTCTCAACTTCTTTCTATCACTGGCCCTTAGATTATTTAGTGTCATTATGATAAGTTCAAGTAGGAGGTATTGAAACATAAAATAGAACTTGTAAATATTTATTTGAAATTGTCATAATTGATACATGCGCTTCAGTAAAACACTGAAGTAAAGGCAATAGTAGAAGTCAAATACAGATAATGTAGGACCACGCATGCATTTAAAGACCTTCTCAAATGAACAATGTCAAATGGAGAACCACGATTTTATATGAATACATTTTTAATTTTATTTTGGCAACTAATAATTTCATAGAAGGAAACAATGTGTGTCGAGGAAATGGAAGAGAGTCCCCTATATTAAGGGACCAATACAAGAATTTCTCAACAATGAATAGGTCGATGAGAGAAACTCTAGGAGTTCTAAACTGATCAAGCAATAATTAGTTACTTGTTCTTTTGGTAAAGTACTCAAAATGTTTTGAATTATCACCTCCTTTGAGAAGCATATCAGCCCAGCCACTGTCAGCCCCTTTGGGCAAGACTGGCTGCAATTTCAGTAGGTGGTCTCCAATGTGCACCCACACGTGCTGATTATGGGATTTACAGTCCGCAAATTTCTCACCGCACAAGCAGCACGCCAATATCAAATGGAGAACCTCAAATTTATACCAATACAAGATTATTATTATTATTATTTTTCAAATGACAACTAATAATCTTATAAAAGGAAACAAGATGCATCAAGGAAATTGAAGAAAGTCCCCTATACAGGGAGGTCCATACAAGATTTTCTCATCAACTCATTAGTCAATGAGAGTGACTTCAGGAGTTCTAAACTAATCAAGCAAGAATTAGTTACTTCTTCTTCTTCTTCTTCTTCTTCTTCTTCTCTCTCTCTCTCTCTCTCTCTCTCTCTCTCTCTCTCTCTCTCTTCTTCTTCTTCTTCTTCTTCTTCTTCTTCTTCTTCTTCTTTTTTTGCTTAAGTGCTTGAAATCTTCATGTCTGCTAGTAGCTAGGAAAGCCAATAGTCTGATTGTAATCACATATCAACATGAAATAAAAGAAATGCCTAAATAGTTAATCTCAATTTAAACAAGAAAGAGAAAAATGGGGGAAAAAAGAGAGTATACAAGGATGTGTAAAGTGACTTGATATTTACCAAGGCTCTCTTGTAATGCTTTTATAAGGTCAGCTTGGTATCTTTCCTCATCAATTTGAGAAGGGTTGTCTTCATGGTGTTCCTTCTCAGATAAGGTTTGAGAATGTCCATCACTGGCAGGGTTCTGACTATGAGCTTGCCTTCTACTTGGTGAAAGACCATCCTCCGAAATTCCTTGGTTTGTTGCGCCTGAAAAGACAGAGGATATGAAACACATTTCAGACAAAAGCATCCATATTAATGCACAAACACCAAGCCCAAGCTTGAGTGATGGATCTGTAATCTTCCGAGGTTCTAACAAAGATAATATAGGGCCATGCATGCAATTAAGGAATTTCTCACATGAGCAATATCAAATGGAGAACCACAAATTTATACCAATAAAGGTTTTTTTAATGGCAAATAATAATTTTATAAAAGTAAACAAGATGCATCAAGGTAATTGAAGAGTCCCCTATACAGGGAGGCCCCATAAAGATCAATTCCATGGATGTGTAAAGTGATGTGATATTTTTCAAGGCTCTCTTGTATAGCTTTTATAAGGTCAATTTAGAATCTTTCCTCGTCATGCTCCTCTGTAGAGAGCTGTCCTAGTGCCTTTGTTTCATTATCCTCTAGATGTGGATCAACTAATTTTCAAAGTATATGATCATCATGTTAGTTCCATGTTTCAGAAGAATTTCAAACTCTTAGTACTGATTGAGCTAAGTAAACAAAAGCACAACAATTCAGCCGTATTGCAGCCAACATGAAAATAATCATTAGCCCACAGATGAGTTTGCTTCTTGAAGAAACCTTCAATTTGTGAAAGGCTGGCTTCATTTTCTTTCTCAGATAAGGTTTGAGAATGTTCATCACTGGTAGGGTTCTGACTATGAGCTTGCCTTCCACTCGGTGAAAGACTATCCTCCGAAATTCCTTGATTTGATGGGCCTGAAAAGATAGGATATGACGGACATTTCAGACAAAAGCATTCATCTTAACACTAAAGAAATCATATTAATGCAGAAACACAAAACAAAAGCTTGTCGTCTTAGAAGATTTACCAGGGACTGCAGTCCTCTCAACAGACCCTGTATGCAATTGCAAGCCCACTGAAGTACCCACAGATTTATCTGCAAGGCGTTCCTGTTTAGCCTCATTTTCTATTCGAATTTGATACTCAACCTTTTCCGCAAGCTGTCTTTCAGCTTCTTCAAGCTCATCTTCTAGTTCTTTCACTTCATCAACACTTTCAGCGGCTGCAAACACCGACACTCTCTGATGAACAGCAGTTGCATCAACCAAGGTACTGCTGCAAGGTACAAACAGAGACTGGGTCAAATGCCAAAATCCATATATAGGGAATTGGGGCAGCGGATTAGGTGTTACCCGCCTAACACTTACCCTTACAGTGTGGGACCCACCTTGATGATTTTTTATTTTATTTTGTATATCCACGCCGTCCATCCGTTTTAACATATCATTTTAGACGTGAATACGAATCCCAGGTGGGCCACACCACAAGGAACAGTTGGGATGCCTACACCCACCACAGTGAACTTTCAGGGCCGTGTGTGGGGCCAATTGTGTTGTTTATATCAGCATATGCCATCCAGCCAAGTGCACCCCATCAAGATGAAGGGGCATCCCACAAAATAATGTCATTCCAAAATTCAAGTGGGTCACACCACGTGAATGCAGAGGTTTTAGGCATGATTTGAGACCATTACCCATGGTGTGGGCCGCTGAGTTTCAGACTAGCCTGATTTTTAAGAACCGCACGGAACGTGAGGCAGCTAAAACCAACCAAAGGAGAGGATACCATGCACGCATCATGGTGGGTCGCATAGAGTTTCTGCTTGGAAACGATAATTAGGATATATTGACTTGCACTGGGCTTTGAAGGTAAACTTCCACCTCGTTCCAAACACGTCGTATAGAGTTTCTGCTTGGAAACACTAATTAGGATATACTGACTTTCACTGGGCTTTGAAGGTAAACTTCCACCTCGTTCCAAACACGTACGTGGCAAATAAAACAATTACAAGTTTATTTCCAATTCACTATAATTACAACAAATCAACAGGTTCTTGTATTTTATTTTATTTTTTCATTTTTTATGTGGTGTGGCCCACCTGATGATTGGATTGGCTGATTCTTTTGGTTTGTACGACCAAACATGGGACACACCCAATGAACAGTTTCGATGACAAACCTCTCTAGGCACCCACCCAGTACATCATACGGACCCTCTATTGTAAGCCATGGACCCAAAACCCAGGCCAATGCATGACTTAGATGGGCCATACATAAAGAATCAGTAAGAATAGATGCCCAACCATTAAAAGCTTCTTGATTGATTGTGGGCCCACCTAGATATGGTTTAGACATCCGTCCGTCCATTGTGTGCCTCATAGGGTTAACACAAAATTACAGGCCATTCCAAAACTCAAGTGGGCCCAACCAACTGATTTGAGATGTTTTAGGTATGATTTCACACGGTTCCAGATGGTGTAGCCGATTCCAAAACTCAAGTGGGCCCAACCAACTGATTTTAGATGTTTTAGGTATGATTTCACACGGTTCCAGATGGTGTAGCGGACCTGATTTTCATATTCGTCTGATGTTTGGGAGATCCCGTAACCAGGAGGGGACCGATCAGATGTCCGAGACACATTAAGGTGGTGTGTTCGTGTCTGTTTGTTTTATTATATATATATATATATAAAGACAACTAAAAAATCATTCTATATGCATATTCGAGAGAGAGACGCACGCTTTGTCTTCAGTTTCCTGATGAATGACAGTCTCTTTGTCACGACCAACGCCCTGAAAAAGAGAAAAATAAAAATGAGCGGGTATCAAATGAAAGCAGTCGTAATAAAAGAACAGAACCAGACCCAACACAACTGAAAACCTCTGGATTCTTAGCTCTTCTATAATCCTTCTTCTTCTTTTTTTTCTTTGACTTTGCCTGTATCTGTTTTGAATCATCACCTACTCCTTTGTTGACATTGCTTTTGGCTTCAAGCTCAAGCTCCGCAAAAAGTGCTTCGGTAGCAGCATCAGATTTCTCTTTGGCATCTTTGCCTGCTTGATCCTCCAAACGTAGCTGCCAAAAGAAGATAACCACCAAAAACATTTAAAACTCGACCTCAATCAGGCAAGTATAGAGGGAAACGGTTAAACCAAATCCATACAGACCCGCACGAACTTCTTCACGAGGAGTAACATAACTTCCCGATAATCAAAGCCACAGATGACCTCAAGCTCACGTTCCAACTGCTGCATGGCATCAAGCTTCTGCATCATCCTTGCATCAAATCTACTCGTCTGCAGGACAGCAACCTACTACTAAAACCTCACTAAAAATGGCATTTCTACATTAAAAATTCAAATAGAAAAAACTAACCTCCGTATCTGAAAGCTGCTTTTGTTTTCCGATTACTACTACTAGACTCTCGTCAACTTGATGCAGGTTGTCCTGCATTCTCAAATCCTCGTTGCTGGACGTAACATTCGAAGCCTGATATATTTCAATAATAGTTGAAATAGCATTCTGTGCAATCTCGACGAGAACTGGATCATCATCTTTGCTTTCATCTAGCTCTTTCTGCTGCTTCCTCAAGAAATCCTTCCAACTTTGAGGGACGTATTTCAAAGGGTACAGTTGCCTATTCACAATTTCATTAAGACAGCGATCTTCAAGAACAGTGAAAGCATCTATAGACCACTGATGCTTAAATTTCTCCTCGCAGAAGCGCTGGAAGAGATCAAACTCCTTCGTCAACTTTTGAAGAATCTCCATTCCCTGAGGGCCACTCTCTTCTGCCCTCTGACAAGTCCGTGATACGATTTCCTCATCAGTCGAAGAATCGCTAAACATCCAGAATAAAAATTCATCGCAGTCTTGCTCTCCATCTTCACTGAGAGCAGCATTTCCAGCTTTATTAGAATCAGTCCCAGCTGTCCATAAAAACTCTTTCAAAATGAGATGTTTTGAATCATCACTGAGAATAATCCCCTTTAGAACATTACTCGTCAGGGCGTCGACACCCTGGGTATCATCTACTGAGGTGGTCTTCTCAGAGTCTTTGCCTAACTGACACAATTTCCAGAGATCGTGCAAGTAGAGGAATATATTTGTAAGGTTCTCTACATCCAAGAAGCAAATGCATTCAAGTGATTTGTCCAGCCCATGATCTAGCAATTCCAAAGTTGGATCTAGTCTCCGGAGCCCATTCATGGCTTTTCGTATCACCGTCTTTACATGATTATCAGCTAGACACTTATTCTTGAGAAGCAACTGAAACATGGACTGAATACTTTCAAGGTGTTTGGCACGTTTGGGATCATCAACCAATGGCCATCTTTGGTTGATGTTGAGAGACCGGCATGTGACAGGATTTTCGAGAATTTTCATAGCTGCATTGAAATCAAGTGGTTTCCAACAACCACTGCGAATCATATCGACCGAGCTACTGTCCGCCTCTTTTGGTAGGAATTCCCGCAATTTCGTTGCCAGGTTGCCAATGTGCGTCCACACATGAAACTTGTGGGATTTGCGGTCGCTGAATTCCGAACCGCAACAACAGCACAACCAGAACTTCAAGGTATTGTTATGCTCGGCATATGAGAGAGCTTCCGAAATCACAGACACTGCTAACGCATCATTTTCTGAGATGTAGTGGGCCTTCAGATCCTGAAAATTCACTTCAAGAAAACTCCCTCTCTTGTCGACACTCAACGATTTCCAATACTTTTGAACTCGATTAAAAATTTGGATCCACTCGGTAGTGATCTTCTCAACTTCTGCATTCTTCTGCTTGCTGGCCAGTCTTTCTTGAGGACCAGATGAAGATTGAAATAAGATTCGATCATCATTTTCTTGACAGAGTGGGTTGAGGGCCTGCTCACACTCGTTCTTGACAGAGTCGGGAATTGGGGTTGTGGTGGTGGGTTTGGGTTGTTTGGAAGGCTCATCTTGTACGGAAGAGGTGAAGCCGGGTGGGTCTGGTGGTGGTTTTTTCGGGCGTGCGGCAGCCGGCTTCCTTTTGTTCTTCTTACGCGGCATGCTCTAGAGCTAGTTGGGGTTCCACGTGCATAACAGCAGAGGCTATCTCTAATAAGGAGAGATTATTTTTTAGAAAAAAACACAAATAGATTGAGGGCAATGTAGGGAAGACGGTGAGATTGATACTTACCGATCGAGCTCGCCTACCAAACGCGAAGATGAGGAGAATGAGATTGAGTTATGGAGAGTTCTCTCTCTCGAATCTTGATTTCTTGATTTTCTTGATCTTTGAATCTTGAAGAGGAAATCGAACTGTTTGTTAGAAGAGAGTGGGATTTTTGAGCGCGCAGGAGATTAACGAAATGCGTAACCGTTAGAAGGGAAGACGAACAGAGAGATTTATAAAGTCGACTGGACGTTTGCAAAACCCACACGCGTATGAACCCTATAACCTCCGCGCAGTCATACATGCTAATATCCGATATTTGGCCCGATCCAAGCGGTCTATCACTTGTACGACACTTTTTAGATTATTTTTTTATGAAAATATGATATTTCTATCCTTTAGGAAGCCTACAATTGGACGGCTAGATGATTGGTATAGCTGTCCATTATGTAGTAAGATCCTAACACCATTGCCCTTCTGATGAACGATGAACGGATCAGATCTTACAAAATTGTTCAGTATTGACACGTGTACATGCGTATTGACCAGGAGGGCTTTACATAGGACTATGGGAACGTCACTCTGCGGGAAGTGGATAGACTTGGTTCGTTAGTTATACAAGCTAAGTTCGGTAATTCTACACCCGCGTAGAAATCCTGGCCATCCTTACGCAGGCATACGTGCCTATATAGAATAGGTGTGAGAGATCCGAGCTTCCCATCAGGTGTTCTACACTGTTTAGATCGATTGCCTAATATTCAGTACAAGGATTGCAGGGCCGTGCAGCCTTACGCTCTGTGAGGCCCACTGTAATGTACGTTCTATATCCACTCCGTCAGTCTGTTTTTAAAGCTCATTTTAGGAGTTAAACCCAAAACACGAGTCAAATTCAAAGCTCGTGAGTACCACACCATAGGAATCAATGAGATTGAATGACTACCGTGGAAACTTTCTTAGGGATAGAAGTTTTGAATCAAGATAGTACTTTCTTAGGGGTCAGAGTCACCTCATGAACGGATTGGATGGCATATAAACGTCACGATGTCCCTAAGAACGGATCTGATGGCATACTACGTATCTTAACATGTGGACCAAAAACAAACTGAGAGCCAACACGCATAACTATGATATTCGCTCAGCAACTGATTAAGAGAGTGAGCTGGACCAACTGGGCGGTCCAGATTAATTTTTTGGAGCCTCCTTGTGTCCATGCAGAACGACGGCAAGCATAACTCATTACTCGATGGAAAATAATTACATATAATCTGAAAAAAGAGCAATACTCCCATTGAAAGCTCATGTTACAATGACTCATGAATTCAACGAGGACTTCTTACATGAGGGGCCAAAAGGAGCATAGATGTACATGGCGCATGTTAGAGATCTGGACCATTCTTCTGATGTGTTCTAATCAAGAGAATGTATGACAACATCACATGTACGGCCATGAATTCTACGGTCAATATCATAAAAGCATCCGTGCCACAATCAACGGTGACTAGACCAACCCGATCTGGCCTTGGGCTGGGCTTGTACTTACTTGCCTGCCCATAGGCCTAGCTTGAGCCTCTCATGCAAAGCATGAACAAATTTCTGAGTTGGGTTTGGTCTCAAGTCGTTTTAGCCCAGCCCAGCCTGGCTCGACTGAATTTATGCATATATGTGTTCTATTTCACCATTCCAATGGGAGTTGTCCTGCTCAGCTCTTGTTCCCTGGGTCCTGGCTCCTTGGTCTCTTATTCATGACACCTGTTTGTACATATGAGACCATTGAATGTTTTTCATTTTATTAAATAATTTGCACTGTTTAATTCGAATTACTCGTGTGCCACGTTTTGCAAGTTCTATTAATTTTTCTAGCCTCGTGCATTATTTATCACATTTTATGAAAATATCAAGGTTTTTCTCAAAAATATATTGGACATGCATACTTTAAACAATTTTTAGGAGTGGATAGGAAAGAAAATATTCCTCTTTATATATATATATGGGAAAAGGTACTATGCGCTCGTGCTGATGGGACCGTCCCATGAGGTCGAGCTGTGTGGGCCCCACCGTGATGCATTTCGAACATCTACCCCATCAGTCAAATACACCATTTCGTCGTGGGCCTAGGTCTCAAAAATCAAGTCAAGCCGTGACTTTTGTGGGTCACACCACATACAAAAGTGGGGAGGGGCCGTGCACCATTAAAACATTCATAATCATTTTTTGGGCCTACTGAGATGTGGTTTGCAAATCCAGCCATCCATTATGTGTGTCCCACTTGGATAAAGGTTCAGACCAAGTTTCAGCAGCATTCAAAACTCAGGTGGGCCCCACCAAGTGCTTTTATATGTTTTTGGCATGTCTTCACATGATTTTAGATGGTATGGCCCACCTGAGTTCCGTATACCGCTGATTTTTGGGACATCCCATAATTTAGAGGGGACCCATCAAATGCACGGTGTTGATGGTCGACACACATCATGGTGGGGCCCACATAGTTCGACCTCACCGGAGCTTATCGTGAGGTCGAGCGCATAGTACCTTTTCCCTATATATATATATAAAAGGTTCTATGCGGTCGAGCTCATGGGAACTTCCCATGAGGTCGAGTTATGTGGGCCCACCATGACATGTCGAACATCTGCCCCATCAGTCAGATGCACCATTCCATGGTGGGCCTAGGGCTTAAAAATCAAGTCAATTTGTGACTTGTGTGGGCCACACCACATACAAAAGTTGAGAGGGGTTACCCTCCATTAAAACATTCATAATCATTTGTTGGGTCCATCGAGATGTGGTTCACAAATCCAGCCCATCCATTATGTGCGTCCCACTTGGATGAGGAGTTAGACGAAGTCTCATACGCATCAAATTTTCAAGTGGGCCCTACCAAGTGCTTTTATATGTTTTAGGCATGTCTTCACATGATTTTAGATGGTATGGCCCACCTGAGTTCCGTATACGGATGATTTTTGGGATATCCCATAATTGAAAGGGGGCCCATCAAATGCATAGTGCTGATGTTCGACATACATCATGGTAGGGCCCACACAACTTGACCTCATGGGAAGTTCCCATGAGCTCGACCGCACAGAACCTTTTCCACACACACACACATATATATATGCTCACCAGCGCACCAATTCTCATGAGAACTTTTTCAAAATTCATCACACCACCCAAAATCTAAACCGTCCCTTTGATGCAGCACCCTATGAAACCCTTGGCCTGACTTTTACCCTTATCCAAAACTTTGGTGGGCCATGGTAAAAAGAGAGACAAATCTAGGGAGGAAATCGTTTCCTTTTTTCATGACCTACTAAAGTTTTGGATTACAGTGAAAGTCTGGCCTGGGGTTTCATGGGGTGTTGCATCACATGGACTCTTCAAATTTTAGGCCCACACAACGTGTGATGAGTTCTGAAAAAGTTATATATATATATATATATATATATATATATATATATATATATATATATATATATATATATATATATATATATGCTACGCGGTTCACACGGAACTTGTGCGAACTTTTTGAGAACTCATCATACACTATGTGAATCCAAAATCTAAACGGTCCACGTGAAGCAACACCTCATGAAACCCCCATGGCCCAACTTTTACTTTTATTCAAAACTTTTGTGGGCCATGAAAAACGAAAACAGTTTCCTCCCGTTATTTGCATCTCTTTTTGCTCTAGCCCTCCAGAATTTTAGATCAGAGCGAAAATTTATTCCTTGGGGCTTCTTGGATGGGATGCCTCATCACATGGACAGTTCAGATTAGACGCCCATGACACGTATGCAAAGGTGCGCACGTGCATAGGTACTCCGGTGAGCATGCCTATATATATATATATATATATATATATATATATATATATATATATATATATATATATATATATATATTAGAGTGCTTAGAGGCTGATCTACATATTAATAGAACCTTTTGAAGATTCTTTTAAAAAAATTCTTAATTAAAATTGTTAAAAATTAATTAAAATGATTTTATTTGAAAACGATTAGATTGACCGTATGTTTTGTATGCCTAATATTTTGTATTTACGAGTGTATACTGATTTTAACATCAACCTCACTTGTTTATTTATTTTCAAAATTTAATTTATTTTTTCTAATTATGTAGAATAATTAAAAAATTTATTTTAAAATAAATGCATTATATATTATAAGACATATTTAGTGTTAGTATTTGTTACATCACTTCTATTTTACTGCATACTTTAATATTCTATATAAAGAAAACTTATTGTGCATGCTTGATTTTTGCAATCTTTTAAATTCTGATTGTATAATGACGTCTTTTTTAACATCATCTCAATTTTCATTGAAAAATTCAATCAATTTACTACCGTTTCTATAAAACAGCATTACACCCAATGTTTTCCGTGCGAAGCGTGATATATTTTCCTATCCCAAGGGTGTGTTACATACATCGATGCCGATATTGAAAATGTTGACCACAACTTAGGTTACAAATGGTGAATAGTTTTCCTATCCAAACACAGTCCCCACCTTGCGATGAAGTAAAGATCATTCTGACCGCACAATCCTAACCATCAGCTGACTGCAAACTAGCTGCTAAAGCAGACGATGAATGAGAAATGCATTCGATTTCTCACTCGTAAGAATTTCGTGCTGGTGGTCCACTTCTACACTGGTTCCACCCATGACAAGGCTCATTGGCAGTGGTCAAGATCTGATGGGAGCAATCACGAATAAACAAAGACAGGACCCATGGTCTCTAAGAATTGCAAGATACGGTTTATATTTCTAGCAGATGCCAAAATAGAAACAATAGAAAAAAAATATATATAAAAAAATTGCTTTACAAAACAGTATCCCATACATGTACAAATCTTTCACTTTCTTTATTTTCTATGTCGATATTTACAGCGGCTCTTATACAAATGAAGATTTCTCAAATCACATGGTTTATTATGCACTTTCTGCATTCAAGAATTCAGTTTCAAAGATACAATTTTTGTCATCATAAAAATCATAAGCTACAGTAAAGACCTCTTCAACTCTCTGTAAAAAGGAAAAAAAAAACTGCTGTGATGCCTGTGATGCAAAAAATCTGCCTTAATGTAAAAGGCTGTAGCATCACTGCCATTCGGAGTTCATGCCATGATAAGCATCCTTTATGCATACAGGCCATGTAAAAATGGGTAACCCCTAGCTGCACCACCTTATTAGATGAAAATACAGGAGCCTACATAAACTGAAATAGAGTTGGGCTCAGGTATACTGATACCTGCACTCTCATCTCTTTGATCATCTAATTTCTCAATCTCAAACCAAAACCTTTGTCATTTGTGTTTGCGTACAAAACTACCCTTAACAAAATGCTACCCAAAGTGTGCCACTGTCAACGTGAACAAGCTTTTGAGAGAATTTACAAGTCTCACTATACAGTTGTTTGAGTTGCCATGACTGGAGATGGGGGAAGGGACAAAAAAGCCCGAGTCCATGGTATGAAGTTTAACCAACAAGTTAAACTAGATTGGTAGCAAGGTAACTGATCAAAAGAGCGGGTATCTTCTCCGAATAGCTAATTTACAGCCTCAGAAAAAAGAACCTGGGGTTGTATACTCCCTTCCTTAACACACGATAGAAACGTTATCCCAGCCACCAATCACCTGCAAGAGTTCAAATGGGACCTAAGAACCCTGATATGAGAATAATGGACAGGCCATAGAGAAGTTCATTACCTTCACAGTTGTATCATTGTACATGATCCACTGTTCATGCTCACGACTGTAAGCAAAGCAACAATAGTGTTGCTCATAATAGAAAACCTGAAAATGATGAACAATAGTTAGCAGGAAAAATGGTGCAGATAATTGCCTATAGTTTATCCAATATCGACACAAAAGCTAGAACGGACTGAATCTGAAGGATGTAAATCTTGTTACATCCAATTCAACCAGAGCCACTAAATGATATTTATCCATAAATCCCCTGTTATCTAAGGAAGCACCTACAAGTATGTTGGAGTAGAGAAGCAATCAAACCCAGCATAAGAAACGATTCTGTGTTTTACTTATTGTGAGGCTCAACATGGGGAGGGAAGGAGGGACTTGTTGTGAAGGTTAACATAATAATGGTAGATTCTAAGATAATGCCAAAATGTATTGGCATCTGCTTCTGAAGAAACAGCTAGAGAAGAATTTTCCTTAGTAAAAAAAAAAGGAAATACTACAGAAATGAAACAGACATAGAAAAAAGAAAGAAAGCCAATGCTAAAAAAAGGCTTAGCCATTAGTTTAGGAGTGAGATCTCATGGTCAACCATTCCTAGTATTTCGTCCCCTCGTCAATCACAAAGTCAGCTCCCCGTAATAAAGAAAAAGAGTCATGTTGTGTAGCATTGGCCTTGGTTGGAGGATTCTTCCATTCACCTAAACCTACTACTTCAGAAAACAGGTTTATTGTTTCAATTATAGGAATGGCGATTCTCTCAAAAGATTCACAATTCAAATTGTAAGAAACATATTGCCTATTATTTGCTTTCAAAGGTGGGATGAATTTCTATTTATCTCCTCTATGTGGGGGTCACCATTCTACCACCGAAAAATGATAACCATCAAATATTTTACATCTTAAGAATCTTAAGATCAACATTGTGAAACTCACCCAAGTCCCATGCGACTTGTCTTGGTTGACTCAGACTCCAGTCTAACCCAGTCAAGTTTGACCATGAGAGACAGAATTGAAAATAGGGGGTGATTCTGCCTGACTCGGCTAAGACACCTTCACTTGGCCAAGTCGTGACTTAGCTCAAAACCAAGTATGTTGGAGTAGAGAAGCAATCAAACCCAGCATAAGAAACAATTCTGTGTTTTACTTAATGTGAGGCTCAACATGGGGAGGGAAGGAGGGACTTGTTGTGAAGGTTAACATAATAATGGTAGATTCTAAGATAATGCCAAAATGTATTGGCATCTGCTTCTGAAGAAACAGCTAGAGAAGAATTTTCTTTAGTAAAAAAAAAAAGGAAATACTACAGAAATGAAACAGACATAGAAAAAATAAAGAAAGCCAATGCTAAAAAAAAGGCGTAGCCATTAGTTTAGGAGTGAGATCTCATGGTCAACCATTCCTAGTATTTCGTCCCCTCTTCAATCACAAAGTCAGCTCCCCATAATAAAGAAAAAGAGTCATGTTGTGTAGCATTGGCCTTGGTTGGAGGATTCTTCCATTCACCTAAACCTATTACTGCAGAAAACAGGTTTATTGTTTCAATTATAGGAATGGCGATTCCCTCAAAAGATTCACAATTCAAATTGTAAGAAACATATTGCCTATTATTTGCTTTCAAAGGTGGGATGAATTTCTAATTATCTCCTCTATGTGGGGGTCACCATTCTACCACCGAAAAATGATAACCATCAAATATTTTACATCTTAAGAATCTTAAGATCAACATTGTGAAACTCACCCAAGTCCCATGCGACTTGTCTTGGTTGACTCAGACTGAGTCTAACCCAGTCAAGTTTGACCATGAGAGACAGAATTGAAAATAGGGGGTGATTCTGCCTGACTCGGCCAAGACACCTTCACTTGGCCAAGTCGTGACTTAGCTCAAAACCAAATGAGTCACTCCAATTTGTTAAGTCTTAAAACCATGCTTAGGATTATAGCATATTCATTATACAATATGTATTTCTATAAATATAATTTTATATAGCTATGCACAGGAACACACATAGTTCATATGATTTGTAGATGCTTTGCACTTCTATCTTTTCAAAAACAGGTGATTCTTGCTCCCTTCATGCAACTAAAGCATCGTGAGAAGGAACCCCATAAACATTTAAGATTACTGGTTATCAAGATGCATCAAGGGAATACAATGCAAGAATAGGCATTTCAGCCTTTAATATTATTTGTTGGCTACTGACTATGAGAAATTAAAATAATACCCACTGCTTAAGAAATCTCTGGCACAATAAAATTAATTCACTGTGGTGTTTAAAAGCTTCAGAGGTGTTGACTCTATGACATATCACAGAGCAAAAATCTCATAGGGCACATGCATTACTCACAAAGCATGCCTCAACAGTCAACAGTCCCAGTGTGTGCCCCCTCAAGTAATGTTCTAGAGGCAACATGAGTTTGGATCATTTTATCTTTTATATATATATATATATATATATATATATATATATATATATATATATATATATATATATATATATATATATATATATATATATATATATAAGTTTATCCAGTCTTTTCTAAACTTCTTTCCATCACTGGCCCTCAGATTATTTAGTGTTGTGGTGGTGGGTTCAAGTAGGAGGTATTGAAACATAAAATAGAACTTGTAGATATTCATTTGAAATCGTCATAATTGATACATGTGCTTCAGTGAAACACTGAATCAAAGGCAATAGTAGAAGTCAAATACGGACACTGTAGGACCATGAATGCATTTAAAGATCTTCTCACATGAACAATATCAAATATCAAATGGAGAACCACAATTTTATACCAATACAACATTTTTTCTTGGCAGCTACTAATTTAATAAAAGGAAACAAGGTGTGTCAAGGAAATGGAAGAGAGTCCCCTATATTGAGGGACCTATACAAGAATTTCTCATCAACTAATTAATCAATGAGAGTGACTCTAGGATTTTTAAACTAATCAGGCAAGAATTTAGTTACTTTCGTTCCTGGTAAAGTGCTCGAAATGTTTTGAATTATCACCTCCTTTATCGATATTGTTTTTGGCCTCAAGTGTAAGCTCCGGTAAAAGGGCTTCTCTAGCAGCATCAGATTTCTCTTTGGCATCTTTGTCTGCTAGATCCTCCAAATGTGCCTGCCAAAGGAAGATAACCACCAAGATCATTTAAACTCAAACTCAACATGGAATGACCCAACAGGTGGAACAGATAATCGAAAACCGTTAAACCAAATTCAGTACAGACCCTCCAAAATGGCCTGATGAGGAAGAACAGAATTTCCCTGTAATCAAAGGAAGACATGGCCCCAAGCTCACGTTCCAACTGCTGCATGGCAGCAAGGTTCTGCCTGATCCTTGCATCAAGTCTACAGATCTGCAGTACAGCACCCTACTAGTGAGACTTCAATAGAATGACATTTCTGCTTTAAATTTTTAATTAGAAAAAGCAAACCTCCAGAGAGAACTTGTTGCCGTGTATTCGGATTCCTAATAGTATGCTCTTGTCAGCTTGATGCAGGTTGTCCAGAGTTCTTGAATCCTCCTTGTTGCTGGACTCCAAATCACGTACATGTGAAGTGAGGCCAGGTTGTCCACATTGAATAACATTCAAAGCCTCTTCTTCTTTAAGAACAAGCGAAATAGCATTCTCCTCAAACTTACTATTGATGAACACTGGATTATCTTTGCTTTCTACTAGCTCTTCCTGGCGCTTCGTTATGAGAGCCTCAAAACTTTGAGCGACATATTCCACAGAGTGATGCCTTTTCTTAAATTCTTCATAACATAGATCTAGAAGAGTACGCAAAGCCTCCATATAGCACAGATGCTCACATTTCTCCTGGCAGAGTTTCTGTAAGTGGATAAACTCCTTCTCAAGCTCTTGAAGAATCTCTGTTCCGCAACGACTTTTGTCTTCCCTCAGATGAGTCCATGACACAGCTTCTACATCAGCCAAAGATGAGGTGAATAACCAGGATAAAAAGGCATCCCGACCCGGCCCTCCATCTTCACTGAGAACAGAAACTTTCTCACTCATGCTGGCATTTTCAGCTTTATTAGTCCCGCCTGTCAACAAAAACTCGTTTGAAATGAGATGAGAGGAATCACAACTGAGATTAATCCCCTCTAAAACCACCCAAGTGTCAACACCCTGGGGATCATCTGCTGAGGTGGTCTTCTCAGAGTCTGTACATAACTGACACGAATTAGAGAGCTCCTGCAATAAGTCGAGCACGTTCTGAAGCCGGGTGGCATCCAAGAATCGAATACAGGCAGGTGTTTGGTCTAGCCCATGATCTAGCAATAGCAAACCTGGCACAAGGCCCTGTAGCTCATCCATGGTGTAGTGTATCACCTTCTTAAGGTGAGTATCAGCAAGACATTTATGCTTCAGAAGCAACTGAAACATGCCATGAATTCCATCAAGGAGTATGGCACGTTTGGGGTCATCAACAGATGGCCAGCTTTGTGAGATGGGATATGCCTCCACCCAATGTTCGTTACCATCTCCTCTTAAATCAGAGCTGGAAATGCCATTACAGTTTCCACTATCTGGAAGATGTCCACTGCATACCACTTCTGCCTTAGACTCCCCATCCACTACTCGAACTTCCGACACATCTTTTGAGCCCCTATCATCAGATGAAAATTCCCTTTTCTTTTTTGAAAGTAAACAGATTTTATTTGGAAGCCGTGCAATGGTGGAAAAGAATTCACATAAACAATCCCTGTTGCTCCCATTAGTATGAGTGCCAACATCAGAGGAGTCAGCGGTTGTGAGAGATTCATGTGTCCCCTGATTTTCAAGAATTTTTATTGAAGCATGGAGATCAACTGGTTCCCAACAACCATTGAGAAGCATATCAGCCCAGCCACAGTCAGCCTCTTTGGGCAAGACTGGCTGCAATTTCAGGAGGTCTCCAATGTGCACCCACACATGCTGCTTATGGGATTCGCAGTCAGCAAATTGCTCACTGCACAAGCAGCACGCCCAGAATTTCCAGGTCTCGTTACTCTCAATAAATGAGAGAGCTTCCGAAAGCACATCTGCTGCCAACCCATTCTCTTCCGACATGTAGTGGGCCTGAAGATCGTGATGACTCACTAAAAGCAAACTCAATTTCTTCTCGACGCTCAACACGTTCCAATACTTTCGAACTGCGATAATCTTGTGGGCTGGATCCGTAATCTTCTGAGGTTCTAACAAAGAAAATATAGGACCATGCATTCAATTAGGGATTTTCTCACATGAACAATGTCAAATGGAGAACCACAAACGTATACCAATCCAAAATTTTATTTATTTTTCAAATGGCAACTAATAATTTCATAAAAGGAAATAAGATGCATCAAGGAAATTGAAGAGAGTCCCCTATATTGGGAGACTCATACAAGATTTTCTCATCAACTCATTAGTTAATGAGAGTGACTTCAGGAGCTCTAAACTAATCAAGCAAGAATTAGCTTCTTCTTCTTCTTCTTCTTCTTTTATTTTTTGGTCAAGTGCTTTAAATCTTCACGTCTGCTAGTAGCTGGGAAAGCCAATAGTCTGATTGAAATCACATAACAACTTGAAATAAAAGAAAGGCCTAAATAGGTAATCTCAATTTAAACAAGAATGAGAGAAATTGGGATGGGGGGTATGATATTTTACCAAGGCTCTCTTGTACATCTTTTGTAAGGTCAGCTTGGAATCTTTCCCCGTCAACTTGAGAAAGGATGGCCTCATGGTTTTCCTTCTAAAATAAGGTTTGAGAATGTCCATCACTAGTAGGGCTCTGACTATGAGCTTGCCTTCCACTCGGTGAAAGACCATCCTCTGAAATTCCTTGGTTCAATGGACCCGAAAAGACAGAGGATGTGAAACACATTTAAGACAAAAGCATCCATCTTAATGCTAAAGAAATCATATTAATGCACAAGCACCAAGCCTAAGCTTGAGAACTGGATCTGTAATCTTCTGAGGTTCTAACAAAGATAATATAGGACCATGCATGCAATTAAGGATTTTCTCACGTGAACAATATTAAATGGAGAACCATGAATTTATACCAATACAAGATTTTTTCTAATGGAAATTAATAATTTCATAAAAGGAAACAAGAATGCATCAAGGAAATTAAAAAGAGCCCCCTATGCAGGGAGGCGCATACAAGATTTTCTCATCAACTCGTTAGTCAATGAGAGTGACTTCAGGAGTTATAAAATATTCAACCGAGAATTAATTACTCTTTTTTCTTTTTCTTCTTGTTTTTTGTTGAAGTGATTGAAATCTTCATGTCTGTTAGTAGCCGGGAAAGCAAATAGTCTGATTGAAATCACATATCAAAAGAAAGACCTAAATAGTTAATATCATTTTTTTTTTTTGGGGGTTGATGTGAAAAGTTGCATGATATTTTATCAAGGCTCTCTTGTACAGCTTTCACAAGGTCAGCTTGGAATCATTTTGGAAACAGCCTTGAGGACTTGGAACAAGGAGATTTTTGGAAACATTTTCACCGAGTTAAAGGAGGCTGACATTGAAATGGCCAGGGCTGAGGAGGCTTCCTTGATAGACCCTTCCCATGCGCACCTTCAGCGCCTTGATAGTGCCAAGACCAACCTCACCTACCTGGAGTTATGTGAGGAAATCTATTGGAAACAAAAATCCAGATGCAACTGGCTCAAAGAGGGTGATCGTAACACCAATTTCTTCCATAACATAGCTTTTGAGCGAGCTAGGAGATCTCTCATCCATCAAATCGAGCTAAAGGATGGCTTGGTAGCGTCAGACAATGCTTCGATCAAGAGGGCTACCATTGATTTTTTTTCCTCCCTCATGACAGCAGATCCCCCTTCTACGCATGATGATCTTCTTCTTTGCATCCCCTCTCTAGTCTCGGCTGCTGATAATAGGGACCTGATCCAGGAGCCTTCCCTTAACGAGGTTCTTGCAGCCGTGAAGGGGTTGCCTCCCAACGGAGCCCCAGGCCCAGATGGTTTCACATGTGCATTCTCCAAGGCTGCTGGGATATCATTGGGCAGGATATATTTCAGGCAGCTCTCTCTTTCTTCAGAGGGAGTCCCCTCCCCAGGGCTTTCTCTTCCACTTTGATATGCCTCATCCCCAAAACATCAAACCCAAAATTTTTCTCAGATTTCCATCCCATTAGCTTATGTAACTGTGTTTACAAAATTTTCTCTAAGTTGCTTGCAGATAGGCTGAGTAAAATCCTCCCATAGATAATATCTCCTGAACAAGGGGCTTTCGTCCAAGGGAGATCCATCGCTGAAAATTGTGCTCTCACCCAGGAGGTATTCAGGGACATAGACAGGAAAGTGAGAGGGGGCAACATTCTCATCAAGCTTGATATGGAGAAAGCCTATAACAGATTAGACTGAAAATTCCTCATATCAGTCCAGCAGCGCTTCGGCTTCGGGCCTAGTTGGCTCAGCTTGGCTGAAAAATGTTGGGCCAACTCGTGGTTCTCTATTCTAATCAATAGCGAACCGGGAGGTTTCTTCCGTTCTTCAAGAGGCCTCCGCCAGGGTGACCTAATTTCTCCTGGGTTGTTTATTCCTGTGGCAGAGGTTCTCAGTAGAGGCTTTTAGCAACTTTTCATTAATGGGGGCTCCATCCCATATTCCACACGCAGATCATACCCTCTCATCTCCCATTAGCTGTTTGCTGATGACAAGCTACTGCTTGGTGAAAGGGCCACGTTAAGAAAAATCGCAGCGTTCCTCCAGCATTTCCAATCTGCTTCTGGCCAGAAAATCAACCCCACGAAGAGTTTCTTCATCCTTTCCGCATCCCAATCAGAAGCCAAGGCCAGAGCTGTGCAATCCACGCTCGATTTCAGGCGGGGTTCAATACCGTTCACCTATCTAGGAGTTCCGATCTACAAAGGGCGTTCTTTAAGGAGATACTTCAGACCTCTCATTGAAAAATTCCAACACCGCATATCAAGTTGGAAGGCTAAGATTCTATCCCAGGATGGCCGTGCCACCCTCATCATTCATGTGTTGCAGAGCATCCCAATTCACGTTATGGCTGCAGCTGACATCCCCCTATCGCTCCTCGGGGACCTTGACAAGGCCTGCGCAAATTTTTTTTGGGGATGGGATGGGGATCGCAAGCATTGTCACTGGTTGAAGTGGGATCAGATTGCTCGCCCCAAAGACGAAGGGGGCCTCGGCATCAAGAAATTGGCCCATGTCATGGATGCATTCAAGATGAAATTGGCCTGGACAGTTTGCTACAGGGGAGACCACAACTGTTGGGTAAAATTCATTAAAGCTAAATATAGAGACGACCTCCTTGCTCCTAGTGGAACCAGTTTATCCCCTCATGCATCCCCTTTCTGGAAGCGGGTTTGCGATTTTATTCCGGAAGTGCAATCCAGATCTCGCTGGATCATTGGCCAAGGTAACCTGAACTTCTGGACAGACGACTAGGTTGGGATTGGTCCTCTATCAGAATGGGCCTAGCCTACTCCCCCTTCTCATCTTACCTGGGTCCGGGAGCTCATTGGACCCCTCGGTTGGATTGACCCGTCCACTGCGCACGCCATTCTCCCCCAAGTGGTAGTGGACCACATTTCATTGGAAGGCTGCTGCACCTCTACCGCGGCGGACAAACGTATTTGGGCTCCCTCTTGTTCCGACGAATTCCAAGTCAGCTCTGCTTGGAATATTGTGAGACAGGTGGGTTTGAAGGTGGCTCGATCCAAATGGGTGTGGCACCCGGCGATTCCGGCAAAACTCTCTCATTTCACCTGGAAGATTATTCAAAGAGCGGTCCCGGTTGATGGTAGGATCCAAGCTAAGGGTGTCCATTTGGAGTCCAAGTGCATTTGCTGCCCCACACCTCTCCGGCCCGACTCGGAAACTATTGACCACCTGTTCTTGGCAGGCACTTCTGCGGTCCACATTTGGGATCACTTTCACCCCTTTTTTGGTGTGCACTCTTCGGCCCAATCCTCGGCATTTTCTAGGGCCAGCCAATGGTGGACCATTCCACACTCCGGGAACCGTCTTCATAGCATGCACGCTCTCATGCCTTCCTTCATATTCTGGGAGATGTGGTTGGAAAGGAACAGAGCTATCTTCGATAACTCTATTTTCAGCGCGTCTAGGGACATCATGCAGGTTCACCGCTGGATCCAGAGAGTTGGCCCATTGATCCCCTTCCTGAGATCGTTGTCTCGGCACCTAGCCTCCTCCCTGGCGGACCTTCGCATTGATAAGCCGGCTCCAAGACCAAAACCCCCCCGTGTTGTGAAATGGATTAGACCCTAGAGGGGTTGGATCAAAATCGTCGTTGATGGCTCGGCGTTGGGGAACCCAGGCCCTTCAGGTGGTGGGGGCGTTGGGAGATGTGCTGAGGGTTGTTTCCTCTTTGGTTTCTCTTCGGGCTACGGCACAGGATCTAGCTCCTGTGCCGAAATCCGTGTGATCTGGGATGGGCTGGCCATATGCGCTAAGCTAGGCTTCTCTAAGATTGAAGTGGCGTGCGATTCCAAATCTATTGTGGCGATCCTATCTAAGAACGCGTGTCCGGTGTGGTCCCTACACTACTGGTTTGCAAGGGTTAAAACTTTGGGGGAACGTTTGGACATTTCTTTCTCCCATACCCCAAGGGAGGCGAATGCTGTGGCAGACGACCTAGCCAGGCGAGACAGCGCTTCTCAGGCCAACATCTCCTATGACACTCTTGCTTCCCTTCCTACCCCCACAAGAGGGCTGCTTTTCCTTGATAGGGTAGGTCTGGGCTACCTAAGAGCCCCTTAGTCCTTTCTTTTTTTACTTTTCTTGGGCCCCGCTGATTGTTTGTGCGGGCGGGTAGTTCTTTTCTGTCCATTTGTGGATACTTGGGTTCACTTCAGGGTGGGGGGCCTTTGCCTTTTTGTGTGGCCCTCCAAATATACATGTACATCTTCCCTCATGAATGAAATCAATTTTATTTTTTATTTTTTTAAAAAAAGAGGGCTGGATCTGTGATCTTCTAAGGTTCTTCTTCTTCTTCTTCACCTCCTCCTCCTCCTCCTCCTCCTCCTCTCTCTCTCTCTCTCTCTCTCTCTCTCTCTCTCTCTCTCTGTTTTTTTTTTTTTATTTGAACTGCTTGAAATTTAATGTCTGTTAGTAGCTAGGAAAGCCAATAGTCTGATTGAAATCACATATCAACATGAAATAAAAGAAAGACCTAAACAGTTAATCTCAATTTAAAGAAGAATGAGAAAATTGGGGGAAAAAAAGAGTACATAAGGATGTATAAAGTGGTATGATATTTACCAAGCCTCTCTTGTACAACTTTCGTAAGGTCAGCTTGGAATCTTTCATCGTCAATTTGAGAAGGGCTGACTTCATGGTTTTCCTTCTCAGATAAGGTTAGAGAATGTCCATCACTGGTAGGGCTCTGACTATGAGCTTGCCTTCCACTCGGTGAAAGACCATCCTCCGAAACTCCCTCGTTCGATGGGCCTGAAAAGACAGGATATGAAAGACATCTCAGACAAAAGCAAAAATCTTAATGCACAGACACCAAACATAAGCTTGTCCTCATGGATTGGTAGCATTGGTAGAAGATTTACCAGGGACTGCAATCCTCTCAACAGATCCTGTATACAAGCCCACTGAAGAACCCAGAGATTTGTCTGCGAGGCGTTTCTGTTTACCCTCATTTTCGATTCGACTTTGATACTCAAGCTTTTCCGCAAGCTTTCTTTCAGCTACTTCAAGCTCCTCTTCTAGTTGTTTCAGGTCATCAACACTTTCAGTAGCTACAAACTCGGACTCTCTCTGATAAAGATCACTTGCACCAACCAAGGCACTGCAGCAATGCACAGAACAGAGACTGGGTCAAATCCCAAAGGCCATAGGTGAAAGGGAAGCGAATAGCCTGTGACCCTGGGCACAGAGATATTCCTGTGCCGGGGGTTGTGTAGGGCCTACAGAGATGTCCGTGGCAAATACGCTCCGTATGTTTTGAAAGGCCATCACGGGATAGGAATCTAAAAATCAGGCAGATCCCATATCACACCAAACAGTGGGGATTGAACGCCTGGGGGTGACGGAAGTTTTGTATCAGGATGATATTGGTAACAACCTATGAACGTTTTGGATGGCATATGAACATGCATCACGGTCAGCCCTAGATCCAGGAAGGTTTCAACGACAACCTAAGCTTTCGATCTGACTGATTTCTAAAATCCTAATTTTGGATTGTAAATAGTGGTAAATGACCATTAAAAAATTTGGATCAAGTTGATCTTTATATTTTCCTTTATCAATGGGTTGGAAAATAAACATTAGGTTGGGCATTGCCATGGGCCTTAGGAAGATTTTAATGGTGAGCGTTCAATGGCCACTTTTCCAGCAGTGTGATCCACCTGAGATCTGGATCTACTTAATTTTTGGGATCGCGTCCATATAAGAAAAATGGATGGATGGCATGGATATACAAAAAAAACCAGCAAGGTAGACCTAGAGCTGGGCAGAATTTGGACCTATCCAGTGGATCCGACCCTATCCGAACCAACCCGATCCGAACCGAAGGCCAGGATCAGGCTGGATCAAGTTGGCTCAGTCAGATCCGACCGTTCATCGGATCGAGTTCGGATCAATGTCAATTCGGACCGATCCAATCCGGAAACCGATCTGATTCGATCTGACCCGATCCGCACAATGTTCATTCAACACTATTTCCTATAATGTTGTCCACTTGAGATTGGGATATACCTCATTTTTTTGTTTAATACCATAAAATGATCTAGCAAAATAGATGGACGACATGGATGAAATAAATACTTCATGGTAGGTCCACAGAGCACCAACCATCAGCCATTGGCCGGTTGCAGGGGAGTAGCCAATCCCTCCTCTCAGCTCATGGCTCGAGGTGCATCGAGCATCGAGCACCGAGCTCCGAGCTCCAACAAGGACAAGGGAATAGTTCTATGCAATCTAGTTGTGTGGGCCCCATCGTGATGCGTGTCGAACATCAACACCATGCATTTGATGGGTCCCCTTTAAATTATGGGATATCCCAAAAATCAGCTGTATACAGAACTCAGGTGGGCCATACCATCTAAAATCATGTGAAGACATTCCTAAAACATATAAAAAGAACTTGGTGGGGCCCACCTAAAAATTGGATGCATCTGAAACTTGGTTTGACCCCTCATCCAAGTGGGACACTGTGAATGCTGGGAAATCGACGCCCACGTAGATTTATGTTTGGTGTGGGGGTGATTGGGCTGATTTGGATTGATGATGCAGTAGACTTAAAGTCGGTACTAGTCACTTATCTCGAAATCTCCCAGTCGGCTAGAACCTGCAGAATACGTAAAGCTAGAGAATCTGAAGATTCTCTTGCTTTAAGTTGACTCCTGATATGCAACTTAAGATTCTGAGTAAGGGACCTCAATTACAAAGAGGGAATGTTTTGGGCACCCTCTCTGCCCGTACGGATGTACGGTCTCTACTTCGTGTGGTAAAATAGTCTTAAGGGATAGGATGATGAGATGTCAAGTATTAAAATGAGACTAGGCAGACTCGAATTTCTGATATGGCAAGGTTTGAAATTCTGGTAAGCCGCAGAGCATACATCCAGAGAATGTCTAGAGGAGCAAGGAGGTTGGGAATGGGTGAGATGATGCTAGAATATAATGTGAGAGGACTAGGCTACCATGAATTTCTGATGTGACAGGATCTGAAGTTCTAGCAAGTCACAGAGCATACATTCGATAGCAATCTAGAGAAGCAGGGGGGTTGATAAGGGAAGTAATGATGCGATGTGATAAAATATGAATGCTAATGATGATTGCATGATCTTTGACTTCCACTTGAAATGACTTGAGTATTTGGGTGCACCATGGTTGGAATGGTTGACCTAAGTAGGACTAAGAGAGGCTAAGAGATGGGTGAATGAAGCTAGAGGGGGCTGGAAAAGATGGGAGTTTGAGAACTCAAGCACTCTCTCTTACTCTCACTCAATTTTTCTCTCTTTCTCTCACTCTCCTTCTCTTTATTGGTTGGTAGTTATTTTTCTTTGATTGTTGATGAGAAATGAAAAGAAGTGAATGCTATTTATAGCCTTTTATGATGACATTTTGGTAATACTAAGGGTTTTGGGGGGTAAATGATGATGTGGCAACTTGAGATTGGTTAAGAAGAGGGTAATGCCACATGACACTCTCCTATTGGTCCTTAAGCTTTAGTAGGATGGTAAATAAGGTGAATTCGGAGGGTAATTTTATAGGAGAGTTGACTTTGGGGAGAGAGAGAGAGAGAGAGAGAGAGAGAGAGAGAGCAGCTTTGTGCTCAGAGGGCACATTTTTTAAGATAGGGCGGTAATCGGATTACCGCCCTGCTCCTGTTGACTCCGGCTTGTGGGCTCCTGAGATTTTGGGCTTTTTGAGCTTTTGGGCTTCTGAGCTTTTTGGGCTTCTGAGTTTTTTGGGTAACCTAGGTTTGGCTAAGGTTTGGGGTAGAATGTGGGCTTTTAGGTTTAGTTCCTAAGGATCATCTATACCTTATCAAGTTGCTAGCTTGTGTGGGGTGTTTACAGATGCCCCTCTTTGGCAGAAGTTGGGTACAGCTGGATGCCAAAGCGAGTGGACACCTCACTCTTATAGTCAGAAAATATTGTGGTTTAGATCTATTGCTTGCCATAGTATCATAGTCAGCTTACTGTTTGGAAAAGAGATGACTCACACATATCATGAGGGTTTCAGGAAAACGTTGTGATTGTCCCTGTGCTTTTTATGACATTAAGGGTCACGAATCACAACCTTTTCACGTCGGATTAACAATAACATCGGAGGATAAGTCTAAAAAGTATGGCTCTAGCGCGTTTTGTTGATTAATGAGAATTCTCATACTGTTTGGATCTTGTTGTTCCTTTGCTACGTAATCACCCTAAGAGTATTTGTTTTGTTTGATCGTCAAAGTGGTTAACTGCCCTGTACATTCTGTAGCCTTACGGGGAACTCACTACGCTGATGTGGACTCGATCAGACTTTCTAAGTATCTCGAACTAGGTATGTGTGGATGACCATTTTCCATGCAGTCTTTTGATTTTGATATTTTGGTTACAATAGATTTTCTCCACCTTAAATTGATTACCTCCGACCAGAGATGGATCGAATCATCATTTGCATTCTATTTTCTGTATGACTGTCTTGCTATTGAGAATCAGGCCAATCGTATTTATAGCGCATACGGATTTGATAATTTTTCGGGGAAACCAGAAAAGGTCAAATCTTATTTTATTATTTGCATTGGATGCTACTGGAAAATATAAAAGATTTCTCAATATTTTGCATGCCAAATGCTACATATTTTTTGAAAATTTTGTTGTTTTCTGAAACTAATTTCTAAGGAGCTATATTCCTTAGAGATTTTATTTGCAAATGTTTCTTGAAAGTTTTGAACAGATCCGTCCGATCTCGCAGATGGGCGTCGTCGTCCGTTTTTATTGTATTTTTTGAAATAAGTTCCGATAGGCATATTGCCTCCACCAGTAAATTTTATGGAGCTGATCAACATATCTAGCTTTTACTTTGGTTTTGTATTTTTCTGTATTTTTTCTGAAAATTTTTCATTTCTTATCTCGAGATTCCCAATTTCAATGGTAGGCATTTCAATGGTCACTTACTTGAGTTTTGGATCTGCTTATTGGTCCTGTGTCCTAACATAATCCAGTAAAAAGGATAGATAGGATGGATTTCTCACATACCACACAATGAGCCCCACATAGCTTCCCGTCCCGGCTAGTTCCTGCAAAAGGCTTTTGAGCAGACAATATGCATTTCGTCCAACCTTGAAGGGTTTTATCGGCGGGTGTCACACCCCAACTATTTATCGTGGGAGTTTTGGGTGGACGTGGATTGTTCACTAACCTGCCTCTACCAAGCTTGGAGCAAGCAGAACCTTAAGGGTCATCATGACACCGTCCATCCATTTTGCCATATCATTTTAAGATATGCACCCATAAATGAGGTAGATCCAAGGCAAGTGGACCACACCATAGGAAGCAGTGGTGATAACGATGCCTACGTTGAAACCTCCCCGGGCCTACTGTAATATTTATTTGTCATCCGACCTACTGATAAGGTTACATAGACCTCAGTTGAAGGTAAAACACAAATGCCAACTGATTTTCAGTGTGGGTCTAATGTATACCTCACCTGGACTAGGGGTCATACAAAATTACCGGTCATCCCAAAACTCAAGTGGGCCCAGCTAACAGATTTTAGATGTCTTTGGCATGATTTCACGCGGTTACAGATGGTGTGGGGCACACTTGATTTTCCGATACGGCTGATTGTTTGGGAGATCTCGTAAATTGGACAGTGACCAGACGCACGGTTCAGTTGTCCTAGACACATCAAGGTGATGTGTAATTGTGTTTAATTGCGTATATATATACGAAGACAACTAAAAGATCATTCATCATTCTATAGCGAGAAACTTACACTTGCTCTTTACTTTCCTGATGGCTGAGAATCTCTTTGCCATGATCAACGCCCTGAAAAAATAAAAAATAAAAAATAAATTTAGCAGGTATCAATTAACAGCGGTCCTAAATAAAAGAAACAGAACCAAAACTAACACAGCTGAAAACCTTTGAATTCTTAGCTCTCCTATAATCCTTCTTCTTCTTTTTCTTTGACTTTGCCTGTATTTGTTTTGACTCATCACCTCCTTTGTTGACATTGCTTTCGGCAAAAAGTGCTTCACTAACAGCATCAGATTTCTCTTTGGCATCTTTAAATATTAGATCCTCCAAATGTGCCTGCCAATTAGGTAAGCACCAACAACATTTAAACTCGATCACGATCTGGAAGCCTTTAACAGATGGCATATATAGCGGAAAACCATTAAAACAAATCAATACAAACCCGCAAGTACTTCTTCACGAGTAATAACAGAATTTCTCGGTAATCATAGGTAGAGATGGCCTCAAGCTCACGTTCCAACTGCTGTGTGGCAGCAGACTTCTGCAATATCCTTGCATCAAGTCTACTCATCTGTAGGACAGCAAACTGCTACTCAGACCTCACTAAAATGGCATTTTTTCATTAAAGATTGAAATAGAAAAGAAAAAAAAAAAACCAACCTCCAGATCTGAAGACTGCTTTTGTTTTCCGATTACTATTACTAGTCTATCGTCAACTTGATGCAGGTTGTCCTGAATTCTCAAATCCTCCTTGTTGTTGGACGTAACATTCGAAGCCTGATATTCTTTAAGAACAGTTGAAATAGCATCCCGCCCAATCTCGATGAGAACTGGATCATCTTTTCTTTCCGCAAGCTCTTCCTGCCGCTTCCTCAAGACAGCCTCCCAACTTTGAGGTACGTATTCCACAGCGTACTGTTCCATTTTCCTAATTTCTTCAAGACAGAGATCTTCAAGATCACTGAAAGCTTCCATATAGCACTGATGCTTAAATTTCTCTTCGCAGAAGCTCTGGAAGAGATCAAACTCCTCCTTTAGCTTTTGAAGAATCTCCTTTCCCCGACGGAGTCTGTCTTCCCTCAGATAAGTCCATGATAAAAGTTCTACATCAGTCGGAGAAGGGCAAAATACACCGTATAAAATGTCATCCCAGTTTGGCTCTCCATCTTCACTGAGAGCAGCATTTCCAGCTTTATTAGAATCAGTCTCAGCTGCCAACAAAAACTCATTCAAAATGAGATGAGTTGAATCGTCACTGAGCGCAATCCGCTCTAGAATATCACTCACCAGAGCGTCTACACCATGGGTATCCTCTGCTGAGGTAGTCTTCTCAGAGTCTTTGCCTAACTGACACGATTTGCAGAGAGCCTGCAAGTAGAGGAATATATTCGGAAGCTTGTCTGCACCCAAGAAGCAAACACAAGCAAGTGTTTTGTCCACCTCATGATCTAGCAATTCCAAACCTGGCGCAGGATTCTGGAGCTCGTTCATAGCTCTTTGTATCACCCTCTTAACATGACTATCAGCAAGACACTTATGCTTCAGAAGCAACTGAAACATGAACTGAATGCTTTCAAGGTGTTTGGTACGTTTGGGATCATTAATCAATGGCCATCTTTGGTTGATGTTGTCAGCTGTTGTGAGAGATTGGTGTATCGCCTGATTTTCGAGATTTTTCATAGCTGCATTGAGATCGACTGGTTTCCAACAACCATTGAGAATCATATCTACCGAGCCACCGTCCGGCACTTCAGGCATGACTTTCCATAATTTCGTTACCAGGTTGCCAATATGCATCCACACATGATGCTTGTGGGATTCGCAGTCGTTGAATCCAGAACTGCAATAACAGCACAACCAGAACTTCAAGGTCTTGTTATTCTTGGCATACGAGAGAGATTCCGAAATCATATCCACTGCTAACTCATCATCTTCTAAGACGTAGTGGGCCCTGAGATCGTGAAAACTCACTTGAAGAAAACTCCGTCTCTTCTCGACACTCAACGTGTTCCAATAATTTTTAATTGGAATAATCCTTTGGAGCCAGTTAATACACTTCTTAAGTTCTGCATTCTTCCGCTTGTTGGCCAGTCTTTGTTGAGGACCAGAAGAAGATTCAAAGAAGATTTGATCATCATCTTGCTGGGGCTTTGGTTCATCCAGTTTCTGCCGCAGGAGCCTCATCTCCTTACGCCGCTCTTCCTGTGCGTTGAGGGCCTGCTTACACTCGTTCTTGATAGATTCGGGAATTGGGGTTGTGGTGGTGGGTTTGGATTGATTGGAAGGCTCATCTTGGACGGAAGAGGTGAGGCCAGGTGGGGCTGGTGGTGGTTTTTTCGGGGGTGCGGCAGGTGGCTTCGCTTTGTTCTTCCTACGTGCCATGCGCTAGAGCTAGTTGGGGTTGCACATGCATAACAGCAGAGGCTCTCTCTAACAGGAAGAGATTATTTTTGAGGAAAAAACACAAATGGGTTGAAGGCAATGCAGGGAAGATGGTGAGATTGATACGTACCGATCGAGCTCGCCTATCAAACGCGAAGATGGGGAGAATGAGATTGAGTTTTGAAGAGTTATCTCTCTCGAATCTTGATTTCTTGATTTTCTTGATCTTTGAATCTTGAAGAGGAAGATCGAGCTGTTTGTTAGAAGAGAGTGTGGGATTTTTGAGAGCGGAGATTAACGAAATGCGTGAACGTGAGAAGGGAAGACGAACAGAGAAATTTATAGAGTCGACTGGACGTTTGCAAAACCCACACGCGTATGAAATTTATAACGTACACGCAATAACACGTGCTATTATCGGATGTGTTTGTCCAATGCGAGCAGTCTATCTTTCGTGAAGGCTACAGCGTACAAAATAATTCGACGGCTAGATGTTCGGTTTATCCTAACAACGGTGGCCCTTCTGATGGAAAGATCCGATCGTGCTTGCGTGTTGATGCATGGGAGGCTTTAAGTGTTCGGGCTTAGCAAACCTGACTAGGCGGGAGGCCGATGGGCTAGGTTCGCTTATTCTACACGCGTGTATGAATCCTGCCCGTATGGCATACGTGCCTGTTTAGAATCTTTAGATCGATGAATGGGGATGTGGATCGTGTGCGTTGAAGGCACCGAAAATTCTTGTGCCGTCCCTCCTTATTCGTCAATGTCATCGACTTTGACGGAAGTGGATTGCGTACTGAGTAACTCAGTGCGTACTGAGTAAACTCTATGGGACCCACCGTCATTCATGCACTGTATCAACTCCGTTCATCCGTTTTATCATATAATTTCAGATCTTTAAACCAAAAATTAATCATATCCAAATCTCAAATGGACCACACTACCTAAAACAGTGTGAATTGACGTCTGCCTTTGAAAAGTTCTTGGAGCCATAGAAGTTTTAGATCAAGATGATATTTGTGCTTTCCATTTATCCATGTCCTTGTGATCTCATGACCAGTTTGGATGATAAATAAACATCACCGAGGGCCTTAGAAAGGTTTCAATGGTGGAAATCAATACTTCTACTGTTTCCTTTGGTATGGTCCACTTGAGATTTTGATATACTTCAATTTTGGGCTCAACCCCTAAAATGATCTGAAAAAATGGTTGAACGGGGTGGATAAACTACATGAATTCATAGTGGGCCCAACAGATTTTACTCAGTAGGATAAGAGCGTGTTGGGTAACTCGGTACGCAATCCGATTTCGACTTATTATTGTACTGTGTGGTCCATTTGAACATTGGATATGCCTCATTTTTTGTCTCAATCTATCAAATTATCCGGTAAATTGGATGGACGGAGAGGATAAAATACATAAATCTTGGTGGACCATGGTAGTAAGTTACTCGCTAAACAATCTGCTTCCCAGTAAAACAAGTGATTTTCTCTCTTCGAAATAGATTGCTCACTGCACAACACGACATTTCGGGAGCCTTTGGATCATAAGTTACATTTATGGAGCCCACCTTTAATGTGGACCCCACCTCTAATGTAGGCCGTCCATCATGTAGGGACGCCTTAGATATGGGTCACTCATCATTAGGGCTGACTCTTGATGTGGACAGTCCATCATGTGGGCCCATCATTATTAATTGCCAGTTATGTGGAGCCCACCTTTGTTTGATGTGGACCATCCATCATGGGGACTCCACTTTCAATGTTGGTTGCCCATCATACAAGGCTCGCCTAGGATATGTGTCATTCAGTATGAGGAGCTGACCTTTGAATTGGACCGTCCATCATATGAGGCCATCTCAATATGGGTCATCTATCATGTGGACCCAGCTTTAATGTCCATTAACCATCATGTGAAGCCCACCTTTGATGTGGACCATCCATCATATAGGTCCCACCTTTGAAGTGGGTTGATCTATCATACCAGCCCGCCTTAGATGTGGGCTTTTTATCATTATGGGCCAGCCTTTGATGTGGATCATTCATATGTGGGCCTATATTAATATTGGGTCATTCATCATAGGAGTTGAACAACTACCATTGAAACCTTCCTAAAGTCCTAGGTGAGATTTATTTGCCATCTAACCTCTTAGTAAGGTCACACAAACCTAGATGAAGGTAAAACTCAAATATTAGCTTGATCCGTTGAGCCTTCAGAGACCTTGAGAAGTTTTCAACAGTGTGTCTGCCACAGTCAAGGGTGGCAATGGGCCGGGGCCGGACCAGATACGCCCGATCTGACTTTGGACTAGGCTTGGACTTACTTGCCTGGTCCTTGGGCCGGGCTTGAGCCTCTCATGCAACGTATGAGCAATTTTCGGGTTAGCCCTGGTCTCAAATCGTTTTAGCCCCGCCCCGCCCGACTTTATGCATGAATGTGTTCTATTTCGCCATTTCATTTCTTAGGAATTCCATCCATCTTGAATGTGGATCGTTCGTTTCATTCATCTAAGTGGACTTACTTCTGTGTGCATGAGGCCCACTTGATAAATGGCTAGATTAGGAACAGTCAAGTAGGAAATAGAGATTTTATGTATTTTTTGGCCGGCTGGCTCAAGCCCAACCAATTTTTGGGCTAGGACAGAGTTGACCCTGCCCAAGATTCGCTGTAGCTGTTTGTACAATTCAATCAAACACAAGGCTATACATGTGATCGAGGGCCTGTATTTAGATTTCATATGTCATTATGATGTGTGGGTATGCCAGAATCATACTCGACTCAATGTTTGATTGAATGTTGGTACCCCCACGCTGAGACGAATGCGTAGAACTAGATTTGGAAATCCAACTGTTGAGTTAGCCATCGGTTGTGATCAACAATCAAGTGATTTCTGAAAAGGGTAAGAGTTGGTCATTCCTGATGGATCTTTCTTGCCATACGATTTCAAGACTTTACTTTCACCAGTAATTGTAATCAATTTCTCAAAGGAATAAGGATGAACAAATAAATAAAAGAAGGCTAATAATGCTGTTTTTTATTAATAATTGAACATGTGACTCATTACAATTGCCGCAGTATCAAAATAAACTTAAAGAATAAAAAACAAACAAGAGATAAATACCTAACCTGTTTATAAGAATAGATGATTGAGGCAAATGGTCAGTAAGATGTGACCAAAGAAATGCGATCGCCTGAGTAAGAACTTAGTTGATCCGGATCTAATAACTTAAGGTTGTGGACATTTAATCTAATCCTACAGTACCATAGTGGTAGATGTTGGACATTAGTGATCTATGCTAAAAGTAGACTATGCTAAGAGAAGTATAAAGATGAATATAAAAAAGATAAATCTGTGTTTGGCCTGGGCGTCAAGCTCTTCATCGCTTATTTCTTTTATACCTTGTTGAGGTGACCAAATCCTCATTGGGTTTCCTTGCTGATCTTGGATCCTTCGCACTTACGGCATGCATTTCGAATAGGAAGGTCTCTGCTTTTACGTAGATAGTCCCCTTTAGAAAACAATTGCATCTAAAATAGATCCATCAAGGGAACCACTACTACTGATCTTGGACCTCAAATCGACTTGCCATGAAGTAAAAATCATTCCGATAACAAAATCCTAACCATCAGCTGACTGCAAAGTCACAGATAAAGCAGATGACGAACAAGGAAACGCATTCAATTTCTCAACTGTAAAAATTTTGTGCTGGTGGTCCAGTTCTACACTGGTTCCATCCATGACAAGGCTCATTGGCAGTGGTCTAGATCTGATGGGAGAAATCATGATTAAATGAAGACAGGACCCGTGGTCTCTAAGACTTAAAAGATATGGTTCTATATTCTAACACACGCCAAAAAAGAAGGAAATTGCTTACAAAGAAGAGAATCTTGAAAAGCCATCCTCTCTATCAAAATCCAGAAAAGAATGTTACAAGGATGCAGAACCATCAAAATCTCATTCCAGCGAACAACAAGAAGATTAAAATAAAAGGATAGTAATAAGGCCAGGCAAAACAGTATCCCTACAAATCTCTCGCTTTCTTTATTTTCTTTGCCAACATGGACAACAGCTCTTATACAAATGAAGATTGCTCAAATCATGTGGTTTATTTTGCACATCCTGCATTCAAGAATTCAATTTGAAAGATACAGTTTTCATCATCAACATACTGTAAACACTGGTTCCACCCATGATAAGCATCCTTTATGCATACATGCCATGTAAAAATGGGTTAACCCTGGCTGCACCACCTTATTAGATGAAAATACAGGAGCCTAAATACACCAAAACAGAGTTGCACTTCAATAATCCAATTTCTCAATCTCAAACCAAACCCTTTAATTTGTGTTTGTGTACAGAACCAGCCTTACAGAAAAGGCTACCCAAAGTGTGACGCTGTCAACGTGAACAAGCTTCAAGCTTTTGAGAGAATTTGGGAGTCTCACTATACATAGCTAATTTACAGCCTTGAAAAGAAGAACCTGGGGTTGCATATTCCCTTCCTTACACATGATAAAAACGTTGTCCCAGCCACCAATCGCCTGCCTGAGTTCAAATGGGATCTGAGGACCCTGATATGAGAATAATGGACAGGCCATAGAGAATCTCATTACCTTCACAGTGGTATCATTGTACATGATCCACTGCTCATGTTCATGACTGTAAGTGAAGCAACAATAGTTAGCAGGCAAAATGGTGCAAATAGATAGATTGATAGAGGGAGGGAGGGAGGGAGGGAGGGAGAGTTATTGCAAAGGTTAACATAATAATGGTAGATTTTAAGATAATGCCAAAATATAATTGCCATTTTAAGACATGGAAGAAAGGAAGGAAGCACTAGAAACCAGGCTTGGCCATTAGTATGGGAGTGAAACCTCATGGTCAACCATTCCTAGTATTTCATCCCCTCTTCAATCATAAAGTCAGCTCCCAATAACAAAGAAAAAGAGTCATGTTGTGTAGCATTGGCCTTGGTTGTAGGATTCTTACAATCACATTGCACTATCTCCTCAATAAGTGGGAGCCAACATTCTACCACCAAAAAATGACAACCATCAAATATTTTGTATCTTAAGAATCTTATGATCAACATTTTGAAACTGATCCCCCGAGTCCCACGTGACTTGTCTAAGTTGACTCGGACTCGATCTGATCCAGTGCAGCTTGACCATGATAGTCACAATTGGAAATAGGGGGTGATTCCACCTGACTTCGCCAAGTCACCTTCACTTGGCTGAGTCGTGACTTTGCTCAAGACCAAATGAGTCAGTCCAAGTCATTGAGTCTTAAAACCATGCTTAAGATTATAGCATATTCATTATACAATATGTATCTCTATAAATATAATTTAATATAATTATGCACTGGAACACACATGGTACATATGATTTGTAGATGCTTTGCACTTCTATCTTTTCAAAAACAGGTGATTCTTGCCCCCTTCATGCAACAAAGGCATTGCAAGGAGGAAACCCATAAACATTTAAGAGTACTGTTACAGTAAAATAATACCCATTGCTAAAGAAATCTCTGGCACAATAAAATTAATTTACTGTGGTGGTTTAAAAGCTTTGGAGGTGTAAGACTCTTAAGGCATATCTAAAAGCAAAAATCTCACAAGGTACATGCATTACTCACAAAGTATGCCTCTACAGTCCAGGTGTGTGCTCCCTCAAGTAACGCTCTAGAGGCAACATGAGTTTCGATCATTTTATCCTCTCTTTTTTTCATATAGAAGTTTATCCTTTCCTTTCTCAACCTCTTTCCATCACTGGCCCTCAGATTATTTAGTGTTGTGGTGGTAGGTTCAAGTAGGAGGTATTGAAACATAAAATAGAACTTGTAGATATTCATTTGAAATCGTCACAATTGATACATGTGCTTCAGTGAAACACTGAATCAAAGGCAATAGTAGAAGTCAAATACGGATAATGTAGGACCATGCATGCATTTAAAGATCTTCTCACATGAACAATATCAAATATCAAATGGAGAACCACAAGTTTATACCAATACAACAGTTTTTTCCTTGGCTGCTACTAATTTAACAAAAGGAAACAAGGTGTGTCAAAGAAATGGAAGAGAGTCCCCTATATTGAGGGACATATACAAGAATTTCTCATCAACTAATTAACCAATGAGAGCGACTCTAGGATTTTTAAACTAATCAGGCAAGAATTTAGTTACTTTTGTTTTTTGGTAAAGTGTTCGAAATGTTTTGAATTATCACCTCCTTTGTTGATATTGTTTTTGGCCTCAAGTGTAAGCTCCGGTGAAAGGGCTTCTCTAGCAGCATCAGATTTCTCTTTGGCATTTTTGTCTGCTAGATCCTCCAAATGTGCCTGCCAAAGGAAGATAACCACCAAGATCATTTAAACTTAAACTCAACATGGAATGCCCAACAGGTGGAACCGATAATCGAAAACCGTTAAACCAAATTCAGTACAGACCCTCCATAATGGCCTGATGAGGAAGAACAGAATTTCCCTGTAATCAAAGGAAGACATGGCCCCAAGCTCACGTTCCAACTGCTGCATGGCAGTAAGTTTCTGCCTGATCCTTGCATCAAGTCTACAGATCTGCAGGACAGCACCCTACTAGTGAGATTTCAATAGAATGACATTTCTGCTTTAAAGATTCAATTAGAAAAAGCAAACCTCCAGAGAGAACTTGCTGCCGTGTGTTCGGATTCCTAATAGTATGCTCTTGTCAGCTTGATACAGGTTGTCCAGCATTCTCGAATCCTCCTTGTTGCTGGACTCCAAATCACATACATGTGAAGTGAGGCCAGGTTGTCCACATTGAGTAACATTCAAAGCCTCTTCTTCTTTAAGAACAAGCGAAATAGCATTCTCCTCGAACTTAATATTGATGAGCACTGGATTATCTTTGCTTTCTACAAGCTCTTCCTGCCGCTTCCGCAAGAGAGCCTCAAAACTTTGCGCGACATATTCCACAGAGTGATGCCTTTTCTTAAATTCTTCATAACAGAGATCTAGAAGAGTACACAAAGCCTCCATATAGCACAGATACTCGCATTTCACCCGGCAGAGTTTCTGTGAGTGGTCAAACTCCTTCTCAAGCTCTTGAAGAATCTCTGTTCCGCAACGACTTTTGTCTTCCCTCAGATGAGTCCATGACACAGCTTCTGCATCAGCCGAATACGAGGCGAATAACCAGGATACAAAGGCATCCCCACCTGGGCCTCCATCTTCACTGAGAACAGAAACTTTCTCACCCATGCTAGCATTGTCAGCTTTATGAGTCTCGCCTGTCAACAAAAACTTGTTTGAAATGAGATGAGAGGTATCACAACTGAGATTAATCCCCTCTAAAACATCAATCACCCGAGTGTCGACGCCCTGGGTATCATCTGCTGAGGTGGTCTTATCAGATTCTTTGCATAACTGACACGAATTAGAGAGCTCCTGCAATAAGTCGAGCACATTCTGAAGCTGGGTGGCATCCAAGAATCGAATACAGGCAGGTGTTTGGTCTAGCCCATGGTCTAGCAATAGCAAACCTGGCGCAAGGCCATGTAGCTCATCCATGGTGTAGTGTATCACCTTCTTAAGGTGAGTATCAGCAAGACATTTATGCTTCAGAAGCAACTGAAACATGCCATGAATTCCATCAAGGAGTTTCGCACATTTGGGGTCATCAACAGATGGCCAGCTTTGTGGGACGGGATATGCCTCCACCCAATGTTTGTTACCATCTCCTCTTAAATCAGAGCTGGAAATTCCATTAGACTCCTCATCCACCACTTGAACTTCTGACACAGCTTTTGAGCCCCTATCATCAGATGAAAATTCCCTTTTCTTTTCTGAAAGTAAACAAATTTTATTAAGAAGACGTGCAACTGTGGAAAAGAATTCACATAAACAATCACTGTTGCTCCCATTAGTATGAGTGCCAACATCAGAGGAGTCAGCGGTTGTGAGAGACTTGTGTGTCACCCGATTTTCGAGAATTTTCATAGAAGCATGGAGATCAACTGGTTCCCAACAACCATTGAGAAGCATATCAGCCCAGCCACAGTCAGCCTCTTTGGGCAAGACTGGCTGCAATTTCAGTAGGAGGTCTCCAATGTGCACCCACACATGCTGCTTATGGGATTTGCAGTCTGCAAATTTCTCACCGCACAAGCAGCACGCCCAGAACTTCCAGGTCTCGTTACTCTCGATAAATGAGAGAGCTTCCGAAAGCACATCCACAGCCAACCCATCCTCTTCCAACATGTAGTGGGCCATAAGATCGTGATGACTCACTAGAAGCAAAGTCAATTTCTTCTCGACGCTCAACACGTTCCAAAACTTTCGAACTGCGATAATCTTGTGGGCTGGATCCATAATCTTCTGAGGTTCTAATAAAGATAATATAGGACCATGCATTCAATTAAGGATTTTCTGACATGAACAATATCAAATGGAGAACCACAAATTTATGCCAATACAAGATTTTATTTAATTCTCAAATGGCAACTAATAATTTTATAAAAGTAAACAAGACACATCAAGGACATTGAAGAGAGTCCCCTATATGGGGAGGCTCATACAAGATTTTCTCATCAACTCATTAGTTAATGAGAGTGACTTCAGGAGCTCTAAACTAATCAAGCAAGAATTAGTTACTTCCTCTTCTTCTTGTTTTTTTTTTTTTTATATATTTTTTTTTGGTCAAGTGCTTTAAACCTTCATCAAGTCTGCTAGTAGCTTGGCAATCCAATTGTCTGATTGAAATCACATAACAACTTAAAATAAAAGAAAGGCCTAAATAGCTAATCTCAATTTAAACAAGTAAGAGAAAAATGGGGGAAAAAAGAGTATATAAGGATGTGTAAAGTGATATGATATTTACCAAGGTTCTCTGTAGCTTTTGTAAGGTCAGCTTGGAATCTTTCATTGTCAATTTGAGAAGGGCTGGCTTCATGGTTTTCCTTCTCAGATAAGGTTTGAGAATGTCCATCACTGGTAGGACTTTGACTATGAGCTTGCCTTCCACTCGGTGAAAGACCATCCTCCGAAATTCCTTGGTTCGATGGGCCTGAAAAGACAGAGGATGTGAAACATATTTAAGACAAAAGCATCCATCTTAACCCTAAAGAAATCATATTAGTGCGAAAACACCAAGCCTAAGCTTAAGGGCTGGATCTGTAATTTTCAGAGGTTCTAACGAAGATAATATAGGACCATGCAGGCAATTAAGGATTTTCTCACATGAACAATATCAAATGGAGAACCATGAATTTCTACCAATACAAGATTTTTTCTAATGGAAACTAATAATTTTATAAAAGGAAACAAGATGCATCAAGGAAATTTAAGAGAGCCCCCTCTACAGGGAAGTGCATACAATATTTTCTCATCGACTCATTAGTTGATGAAAGTGACTTCAGGAGTTATAAACTTATCTCTCTCTCTCTCTCTCTCTCTTGTTTTTCTTCTTGTTGTTGTTTTTATTTATTATTTATTTTGAACTGCTTGAGATTTTCATGTCTGTTAGTAGTCGGGAAAGCCAATAGTCTGATTGAAATCACATATCAACATGAAATAAAAGATAGGCCTAAATAGTTAATCTCTATTTAAACAAGAATGAGAAAATTGGGGGAAAAAAAGAGTATATAAGGATGTGTAAAGTGATATGGTATTTACCAAGGCTCTCTTGTACAACTTTTGAAAGGTTAGCTTGCAATCTTTTCTCATCAATTAGGGAAGGGCTGGCTTCATGGTTTTCCTTCTCAGATAAGGTTTGAGAATGTCCATCACTGGCAGGGTTTTGACCATGAGCTTGCCTTCCACTTGGTGAAACACCATCTTCCGAAATTCCTTGGTTCAAATGACCTGAAAAGACAGGATATGAAACACATTTTAGACAAAAGCATCCATCTTAATGCTAAAGAAATCATATTGATGCACAAACATGAAGCCTGAGCTTGAGCACTGGATCCATAATCTTCTGAGGTTCTAACAAAGATAATAAAGGACCATGCTTGCAATTAAGGATTTTCTCACATGAGCAATATCAAATGGAGAACCACAAATTTATACCGATACAAGATTATTATTATTTATTTGTTTTTTATAAATGGCAACTAATAATTTTATAAACGTAAACAAGAAGCGTCAAGGAAATTGAAGAGGGTCCCCTATACAAGGAGGCTCATACGAGATTTTCTCATCAACTCATTAGTCAATGAGACTATGAGAGTGACTTCAAAGAGTATATAAGGATGTGTAAGTGATGTGATATTTACCAAGTCTCTCAGGTACAACTTTTGTAAGGTCAGCCTGGAATCTTTCCTCATCATGCTCCTCTGCAGAGAGCTGTCCTAGTGCCTTTGTTTCATTATCTCCTAGATGTGGACCGACTAATTTTCAAAGTACATGATTATAATGTTAGTTCCATGTTTCAGAAGCAATTCAAACTCTTAGTACTGATTGAGCAAGCAAACAAACACAAGAATTCAGCCATACTGCAGCCAACATGAAAATAATCCTTACCCCATGGATGAGTTTGCTCTTTGAAGCAACCTTCAATTTGAGAAAGGCTGGCTTCATGGTTTTCTTTCTCAGATATGGTTTGAGAATGTTCATCACTGGTATGAGCTTGCCTTCCACTCGGTGAAAGACCATCCTCCGAAATTCCTTGGTTCGATGGACCTGAAAAGACATTTCAGACAAAAGCATCCATCTTAATGCACAAACACCAAACATAAGCTTGACCTCATGGTGGCATTGGTAGAAGATTTACCATGGACTGCAATCCTCTCAACAGATCCTGTATGAAAACCCACTGAAGAACCCACAGATTTGTCTGCGAGGCGTTTCTGTTTAGCCTCATTTTCTATTCGAATTTGATACTCAAGCTTTTCCGCGAGCTTTCTTTCATCTTCTTCACGCTCCTCTTCTAGTTGTTTCAGGTCATAAACACTTTGAGCAGCCAAGGTACTGCCGCAAGGTACAAACAGAGACTGGGTCAAATGCCAAAATCCCAGAGTAGAAGGAGGCAGCGGATTAGGTGTTGCCCGGGTAACACTTAATCCTCTCCCATACATCAGATAATCAGCTCAAACCGAATCTCAGGTGGGCGACACAAGAAGGAACAGTTGGGATGCATACATCCACGGCAGAAACCTTTCAGGACCACAAAATAAGAAGGGGTATCCCACAAAATAATGTCATTCTAAAATTCAAGCGGGCCACACCGTGCGAATTTAGCGGTTTTAGGCATGATTTGACACTGTTTCCATGGTGTGGGCAGCCCTAGTGCTTTCAAATGAGCCTCATTTTTAAGAACTACAGTGAACATGAGGTGGTTAAAACAGATGGATGGAGAGGATGCCATGTACACGTCATGGTCGTTCCCACAAAGATCAATTCCATGGATGGAATGAATCTTTTTGGCCTATTTGATTTGCTGTATTTGCTTATAATTTAACTGTATTTAGTAGTTATTATTGTTGTTGATGTTGTAAACATGTGAGCAACATAGTCTGTTGATGCTATCGAGCAGAGTTCCATGCCATCAAAAAAATTCGGAAAATTCAAGTCTTTTTGTTGGAAATTTTTGGTGATTTCTCGATGTCATCAAAGGTGCTATCGAGCATGTGTGCAGAAATGCATAAGTGCAAGATTTGTTTCCAATTTCAATTGTGATTCTCACGGAATTTTGGAGAATCAAAGTCTTTCTAATTCATTCATGGGGTTTCAAGAACATAGCTTGGCTTCTAAGGGAGATTCGAAAGTTGTTCAAATCGGACAATCTCTATTTCTAATGTACGTGTTTTAGCCACACCATTCACTCATTTTGCTATATTATTTTAGGGCATGAGCCAAAAAATGAGCTAAATCCATCACTCAAGTAGACCACACTACAAGCATTCAGAATAATGATGCCCACTGTTGAATGCTATTATGTTCATTAGGTCACATAGATATGGATGAAGAGAAAACATAAATATGGACTTAATCCAAAAATCTTATCCTCTATGGACCCAGAGAAATCTTAATGTTAGGCGTTTAATTCTCCATTATTTTATGTGGTGTGGTCCACTTGAGCTTTGGATCAGCCTCATTTTTATCTCATGCCCTATATGGCACGGATATAACACATATATCATGGTAGGTCCCACAGAATTTTGGCTCGGACATTAGTGTCAAGTTGCCCCACCATGAGGTGCCCATGACATCCACGCCTTCCACCATGTGCACCCACTCATGTCCACATTAAAATCTAAAAATTAAGCTGATTAAATAAATAAATAAAACTCAAGGACAGGATGTGCCCATTAAGTTCTTGAAATATATGATTTTTGGGTGTAACGATCCTAATTTTAGTGCACTTAGAACTAAAATAAATTGTTAAATATTTTTATTTTTAATTAAGAAATAAAAATAAGTAAATAATTGAGTTGGTAGAGACACTCTTAGTTGAGAGAGGTCGGGGGATTGATTCTTGACATTGTGACTCCCGATTGTAGTTGGGGTTGGAGGGTTGATTTCTGGAGCAGTAGAGAAATTACAAAAGAAAAACAAATGAGAGAGAAGGAGATGAAGAGGGCTTGATTAGATAAGTTTCAGCCCTTGGATCTTTTTATTTTTTTTGTTAAATTTTTTTTTTCTATGTAATGGATGGTGTGGATCATCCACACGATTATTGTATAGGTGCGTAAAAATTTTTTAACAAATAGATGATTTGTAATTTCATATTTGGGTAATAATATTTTAAGAATATATTTAATTACTTGTATCCGACTGTGTTAATATAGATCTAAACGGGTCATTTGATCCTAAGCGTCAAAAGATATCAAGCCTTAAATTTCAGATCAATCCGATCGGTGGATGGGCTAATTTTAATCAAATTTAACCATAAGAATTATTTATACCTTAGATTCTAAAATGGTGATCGGACATATCAGATCGGATCCACACTACGTATGCTAATTTTGGAATAGATCTAAATTGTCATTCCGAGAGTATGGTTGAATCTGACCGTTCGATGGGTCATAAGGATGAAAGGTTAGGATCGTACCTATTATTCTTTAAATACAGTTTTTTTTTTTTTTTTTTGTAATATAAATGGTTTTGATCGAAACAATCTATTAACCCATTCTCAATCTAAAATTTTACGAAATCAATGGATGGCTTAGTTCTATCCTATATAATCAGTGATCATTTAAAATAAGAAAAATAAGAAAAGTTAAAATTTTGAATCATCTGAAAATTTTCAATTTTTTTCAATTTTTATTTTTTTGTAATATAAATAGTTTTGATCAAAGCAATCTATTAACCCATTCTCAATCTAAAAGTTTACGATATCAATGGATGGCTAAGTTCTATCCTATATAATCAGTGATCATTTAAAGTAAGAAAAATAAGGAAACTTAAAAAGTTAAAATTTTGAATCATCTGAAAAATTTCAACAAATTGGTTCGACTGGTTGATAATACACTGAAATTTCAATTTTTCTAAACTTTGAAATTTAAAATTTTGTGAGTTAAATTAGTAGCAATCCTTGATCATTTAAAAATAGAAGGATAATCCGAGCACTTAGTTGATCAAGTGGACCCCACATGATAAGATGACTAACTATAAATATGTAATCTGAGAGAATTCAGAATATAACGATTGAATTCTCTGTGTGAGTTGTCCGAATTAAGAATTTATTAACCAAAGGTGAATTGATCAAATTGGTTAGATAGATGCAAATAGGAAGCTAATTGAGCTATGTACTTAGGTAATTGCTAACCAATTAATTTTAAGGTAACATATCGAAATCCACATCATCAGATATCAGGTGAGTGATCCCAACATGTTTCCTCTTTGTTGTGATTAAATTAGTCATCTGATTATTTTCGCTAATTGTAATTCTTTGTGTTGAATGCTTATTTGTTTAAAATTAAAATGACATATACTGTTATATATGTGACAATTGTTAGCATGATGCATAAATCATATTTATACTTTTATGTCATGCATCGCATAACTACGTTGAATACCTGGGGGCACTCTTTGGATGACCTGTAGGTACTTATAATATTGGGTGACGTAGGGGACTATCTCTGGATGCCTATAATATATAAAAGCCTACCAAGATGGTGGAAGCCTACTCCAAAAATGGAATTTGTACGTTGATGGGATCCAATTCAAGCAAGTGGACTGATCAACCTACTTAATGCATTCATGCATCCATGCATCTCATGACATTCATGCATTTCTATTTTAATTATGATGTGCATAAATCATGATGGGTTCACTCACTGAGCCTAGCCAGTTGATGTTTTATTGATGAAAAAACTGTATAAATTTAATGGACGATGAAACAACCGCTCAAGTTTCAGAGCAGGAAGGTAAACCAGTGGACTATTCACAAGGGTTAGGCCCTATCTTGATGAAGACGAGTTAAATATATTAAATAATTAACATATCTAGTTAAACTCATATTATTCATTTAATTATGTCTTTGAAAAAATCTTAAGTTGAGTAACTAAAAGTTATGAATAGCTAAAGCTTTTGTTAGTAAATAGTTTAATAGAATCCCAAATGAGTAGGTTGTAATACCATGATTAACTTTTGTGAATGTTATAAATATATGGATTGAATGTCCATAAATGATTATGATGGTGGATATATGTATATGTGATTGAAATAAATGAACATGAGATGTTTTGCTTAAAGTTTGAGTTTGGAAACTTATTGTACATTTTAACTAATTAAGCTTCTGAAAAGCGGCATGAAGGAGTATTTTAATACACATGGTATACAAGTCATGTGCCCTAACTCGGGTCTAATGGTGCACACTATATATTTGAATTTCAGGGTGTGACATTAGGTGTCCTTTTATATTAATGGGACAAACCTAATTAATAGAATAGATGGCATATACACACCGTGGCTAGGCCCCACATAATCTTGAAGGATTGCCTGTGAGAGCCTTTTGTGAGAACTTCTCATGACAAAAGCTAGGTGGATCAACATCCACGATGTCTATCTATTTTTATAGATCGTGTTAGGATATGTGCACAAAAATAAGTATGATCCGAAACTTAATTGGGCTACATAACAAAAAATAATGAAGATTAAACATCCAATATTGAAATATTCTTAAGGCCACATAAGCTTTAGATTGGCATATTATTTTTGTGTTTTCAATTCATCCCAATAGGAATAGACTTATGAATTGTATGGATGGCATATAAACATCATGGTGGACATCAAGAAGGTTTCAATATCAGGCATTTCCCTACCTACTTTTTCCTATCATGCCGCCTATTTGAGTTTTGGATCAGCTTGGTTTTTTGTCCATGTCCTAACATGATTTAACAGAAAGGATTGATGGGGTGAATTTCTCACAAACGTCAATGTGGCTCTGCCTGGCTTCCCGGCCTAAGAAGTTCCTGCCCCAACGTTTCCTAGACAATTTGGATCCCATCCAATCTCGAAAGGTTTTGACGATGGGTGTCCCACCCCAACTACATAGTCTCAGGTGAGAGTTTTGGGTGGCCGCAAAGTGGTTGCTATCGTCACCTACCTCGACCTTGAAAAATAGATATAACAATGTGGATAAAACCTATACACCATGGTGGGCCTCTTAGGAGAGTCTCACATGTTCTGATCGAGCTCCTGACAGGCAAGAGCAATACCCACTGTTGGATCTCGAATAGACATAACGGTGGCCCTATAAAGGTTTCAATCGGTGGGCGTCATTATTTCCACTGTTTTCTGTGGTGGGGTTTACTTGAGCTCTGGATCTACATTATTTTTGCCTCGCGCTTTAGACTGATATCTCCAAACAGATGAACCGTGTGGATACAACACATACATCATGGTAGGGCCCACATAACGTGGTGACATCACTTCAGCAGCTAATCCGCGACCGCCAGCATTAGGAGCATTAACTACCGCCTTAAATTATGCCTAATGGTTGTGTGTTGAAAACGGATACTATATGGACTCCCACCTTCTTTTTTTTTTTTTTTTTATAGGCCTAACATGATATGTGTGCAAGATCCACTCCCACCATTAGATATGTATCATCAAGTAATAGGCCTAGTGCCGATAAATCAGGCTAACCCGTGATTCATAATGGCCACACCAATGAGAATAATTAGGGGAGAGACATTTACCCTTGATTTTTACAGGGCCCATCATGAAGAAACTGTGAAATCTATTCCAACCATTAGATGTCACACCAAAAGTAAGCTTCCCAAAAATTAAGTTCATACATGATTCATGTGAGCCACACTAAGCAAAGCTGTTTGGAGGGTGAACCTTTCCATGTACACTGATTCCAATCATGTGGTCCTCTTGAACTATGGATCGGGATAAATTTTGAGATCTTGATCTAAGATGGAGTGACATACGCTGTTGGTCAGAGTTGATTTTACATTAACAACATGATGGCCCACCTAATCCCTGGTTGAATTTTCATGATGAAATGAAATTAGTATGCAAGGGCAGTATTTACTTTATATATATATATATAGAGGTAATGCCCACACACAGCTACTTTGGACATTTACATTTTCGTCCAACTAGCTATGCATTTAATGAAAATTTTCTTCTTAATTAATGTGAGTAAATGTCCACATAGTTGGGTGTAAGCGTTACACACACACGGAAACGCTCACCTGCAAACCAGTTCGTACATACTACATATAAACTTTTTTAGAAACTCATCATATCTGATGAGTCTCGAAAATCTGAACGGTCCACATGAAGCAGAACCTCATGATACCTCCTGGTACGAATTTTTACTTTGATCCAAAACTTCGGTGGGCCATGAAAAATGTAAACAGTTTCTTCCCTTGATTTGAATTTCTCTTTTCTATGGCCCACCAGAATCTTAGAATAGGGTGAAAATTCACCCCCTAAGGTTTCATGGGATTCCGCATCTTATGGACCGTTCGGATTCGACGCCCATGACACGTGTACAAAGATGCGCACGGCATAGGTGAGCATGCCTCATATATATATATATATATATATATATATATTGACCCACTTGACCATTGGATTAGCGTAGCTAATTCTTTTGGCGGGTAAGCCAAGCATGAGACACGTACATCCAACGAGCGGTTTGGATAACATATACAAAGCACAGGGAGTGCACTTTTGCCCGACACTAAAAATCATCTCTCTGTCTGTCGATAGACGTCCACCCGTACATCATATGCACCCTCCGATTGTAAGTCATGGGCCCAAACCTCAGGCCAATGTTGTACGACTTAGTTGGGACATATAATCGTTAAACCTTCTCGATTGTTTGCGGGACCCACCTAGATGTGGTTCAGACATCTGTCCGTCCATTCTGTTCATCACCTGGATGAGTGGTCTCACAAGTCATTCCGATCCAAAACTCAAGTTGGCACAACCAACTGATTTTTCATGTCTTAGGCGTGTGAAATTACAGATGGTGTGGCCCATTTGATTTTCAGATGCGGCTGATGTTTGGGAGATCCCGTTGACCATAAACGGTGCAGATGTCCGAGATACATTAACGTGGTGTATTTGTGTATAAATATAAAGATGACTAAAAGATAATTCCTCCGTCTCCGTATATATATATAAAAGAAAGAGCAAGCCTTACACTAGTTCAGTTTCCTGCTGGCTGAGAAGCTCTTTGTCACGGCCGGCGCCCTAAAAATAAAATAAAATAAGTTAGCGGGTATCAAATGAGAGCGGCGTAATAAAAGAAACAGAACCAGATCCAACGAAGCTAAAAACCTTTAGATTCTTCTCTTCTATAATCTCTCATTCTCTTTTTCTTTGACTTTTCCTGTATCTGTTTTGAATCATCCTGTCTTTTATTGACATTTCTTTCATCGCGAAGCTCTTGTAAAACAGTTTCCATAACAGCATCAAATTTCTCTTGGGCATCTTTACCTGCTAGATCCTCCAAACGTTCCTGCCAAAGGAAGATAACCACCAACAACATTTAAACTCAACCTCAATGAAGCGATTAAACTAAATCAATACAGACCCGCAATAACTTCTTCACTAGGAATAACATAATTCCCCGGTAATCAATGGCAGAGATGGCCTCAAGCTCACGTTCCAACTGCTGCATGGCAGCAAGCTTCTGCATGATCATTGCATCATAGTTGCCCATCTGCAGGACAGCAACCTACTAATGAGACATCATTAAAATGCCATTTCTGCATTAAATATTCAACTAGAAAAAACTAACCTCCTTATATGAAGGCTGCTTTTGATTTTCGATTACGTCTAATAATCTGTCGTCAGCTTGATCCAGGTTGTCCTGCATTCTCAAATCCTCCCTGTTGCTGGACGTAACATTCGAAGCCTGATATTCTTCAAGAACAAATGAAATAGCAGTCCGCTCGTACACTGGATCATCTTCTCTCACCGCAATCTCTTCGTACCGCTTCCTCAAGAGAGACTCCAAACTTTGAGCGACATATCCCACAGAGTAATCCCTTTTCCTAATTTCTTCATCACAGAGACGTGAAAGAGTACAACAAGCCTCGATATAGCACTTATGCGTAAATTTATCTTGGCAGAGGGTCCGTAAGAGATAAATCTCCATCTTTAGCTTTTCAAAAATCTCCATTCGCCGACGGCCCCTGTCTTCCCTCTTACAAGTCCATGATACAGGTTCTACATCAGTCGAAGAAGGGCGAAACATCCAGTATAAAAATTCATCCTTATCTGGCCCTCCATCTTGACCGAGAGTAGCATTTTCAGCTTTATTAGAAACAGTCACGGTTGTCAACAAAAACTCATTCAACATGAGATGATGTGAATCGTCACTGAGAGTAATCCCCTCTAGAACATCACTCACCAGAGCGTCGACACCCTGGGTATCATCTACTGAGGTGGTCTTCTCAGAGTCTTTGCCTAACTTACACAAATTCGAGAGTCTGTGCAAGTAGAGGAATATATTCGGAAGCATGTCTGCACCCAAGAAGCAAATACAAGCAGGTGTTTTATCCAGCCCATGATCTATCAATTCCAAACCTGGCGCAAGGTTCTCGAGCTCACCCATGGCTGCTTGTATCGCGGTCTGAACGTGAACATCAGCAAGACACTTATTCTTTAGAAGCAACTGAAACATGAACTGAATACTTTCAAGGTGTTTGGCACGTTTGGGATCATTAACCAATGGCCATCTTTGGTTGATGGTGTCAGCTGTTGTGAGAGATTGGCGTGTCGCCTGATTTTCGAGAATTTTCATAGCTGCATTGAGATCGACTGGTTTCCAACAACCATTGAGAATCATATCTACCGAGCTACTGTCCACCTCTTTTGGCAGGACTCCCTGAAAATTCGCTTCCAGGTTGCTAATATGCGCCAACACATGCTGCTTGTGGGATTCGCAGTCCTTGAATTCCGAACTGCAACAACAGCATACCCAGAACTTCAAGGTCTTTTTATGCTCGGCATATGAGAGAGCTTCCGAAAGCACACCTAATGCTAACACATCTTCTTCTGAGGAGTAGCGGGCCCAGAGATCGTGGAAACTCACTTCAAGAAAACTCCGTCTCTTCTCGACACTCAACGAGTTCCAATACTTTCGAACTGAAGTAATCCTTTGGAGCCAGTCAGTAGTCATCTTCTGAAGTTCTGCATTCTTCCGCTTGTTGGCCAGTTTTATTTTAGGCCCAGACAAAGATTCAAGGGAGATTCGATCATCATCTTGCTGGGGATTTGGTGCATACAGTTTCTGCTGCAGGAGCCTCATCTCCTTCCGCCGCTCTTCTTGTGCGTTGAGGGCCTGCTCACACTCGCTCTTGACAGAGTCGGGAATTGGGGTGGTGGTGGTTGGTTTGGGTTGATTGGAAGGCTCATCTTGGACGGAAGAGGTGAGGCCGGGTGGGGCTGGTGGTGGTTTTTTCGGGGGTGCGGCAGGCGGCTTCGTTTTGTTCTTCTTACGTGCCATGCGCTAGAGCTAGTTGGGGTTGCACGTGCATAACAGCAGAGGCTCTCTCTAACAGGAAGAGATTATTTTCGAGGAAAAAACACAAATGGATTGTGGGCAATGTAGGGAAAATGGTAAGATTGATACGTACCGATCGAGCTCGCCTACCAAACGCGAAGATGAGGAGAATGAGATTTGGGTTTTGGAGAATTCTCTCTCTCGAATCTTGATTTCTTGATATTCTTGATTTTTGAATCTTGAAGAGGAAGATCGAGCTGTTTGTTAGAAGAAGAGAGCGTGGGATTTTTGAGAGCGGAGATTAACGAAATGCGCAAACGTAAGAAGGGAAGTAGAACAGAGATGGAGATTTATAAAGTCGACTGGACGTTGGAAAAACATACACGCGTGTGAAGCGTATTATCTACACGCAATCACACGTGCTAATATCGAATGTGTTTGCCCGATCTGAGTTGCCTATCATTTGTACAACACTGTTTAAATTATTTTTCACGAAAATATGAAAGTTTTATCGTTTAGGAAGGTCACAGTGTAAATAATAATTGGACGGCTAGATGCTTGGTTTAGCTGTCCATTTTTTTGTACAATGTACCCCACCTTAGTATTGTAATGGCTATATTATTAGGTTATAATATCTTCACACCGTGGCCCTTCTTGTGGAAAGATACGATCTTGTAAACTTGTTCCATATTGGCACGTGTGTTTGCGCGTCGATGAAGAGGTCTATACACGTGCGGGCTTAACAAACCTCCCTTGGCGGGGAGCGGTTGGGCTAGGTTCGTTAACTCTACACGCGTGTAGGAATCAGCCCATGTTCACGCAGACATTCGTACACATGCGTGTGAGAGATCTGAGCTTCCATCTGGCGGTATACCGATTGCAGGGCTGCAGGGAATTTGTCCAGTCTTTAGCTCAGCGACGCCACCTTGATGTATGCGTTATATCCACACCGTCCATCTGTTTCGCAAGCTTGTTTTAGGACATGAACCCAAACATGAAACGTATCCAAAGCTCAAGTGTACCACACCAAAGTAAATAATATGTGTGATTGAATCGCGCACAATGGAAACTTTTTAGGGCACAAGAAAGTTTTTTAACCGGATCCAAAGGTAAGACCTGAGCCCAACTTGATTTCTTTAACAGATGGAATAAATGGGACCCGTGCCCATTAAAATCGGGTACCCGCAGGTCCAATTACCTCTACAACCCTTCATTTGCATGGGGTGATGGCCGATCCGCAGGCACTCGGAAATTGTAGACATACAATACAATCTAAACTGTCCTATTGCGAAGCCCTGCTGTAGATTATCACCAAAAGTTAAAATTGACCGAACGATTCTTAACCCCTGATTAATGGGCATTTGTTTGTCCGATTAGACCGATGGCCCACTATTTTCACATGGCCGTTCATTAAATGTCCAAACCGTCAACTAGAAAATCAAATCATTGTACTTTCGGGTCTGGGAGCCATCTACGGTGGACCACGATTCGGACGGTTTAAATTAATTACTTGCATGCCCATCCTTATTTTATTTTTTTATTTTTGACGTCTCCTCGCATTGATGGACCAGGGGCCTCAACAGGACAATTATGGAAAGAAATACAATAACAGTCCACACTGCGCGCTCAACTGAAAAAGGGTCCTAAAAACTGTAGATGAGACCTTACAATTTGGGAGATTTTGTTGGGAACGTTCCACAGTGGGACTCAACAAACCAATGGTCTGGATTATTGAACCATGGGCCCCACATGTCAAGAACGGGAACCCCGTGCATAACGTGCAAAGATGCAGCCCATACATCGTGCAATTCCTTTACAAATGCTCCGTCTAATTTCGTACATTACAACAAATCAAATAAGATCCTTGTCGCTGGTCGGGGGAGGCGAGTTGCCTGTAATCCCAACCTCTGTGGAGCCCACCCTGATGTTTATGTTACATCCACTCTGTCCATCCGTGTCGTCAGCTCATTTTAGGAAAAGAACCTAAACATGAGAGATATCCGAAATTCAAGTGAGCCACACCAATGAAGATTGAACGGCCACAATTGAAACCTTCTTGGGGCCGAAGTTTTGGATCAGGCTGATATGTTTTTTTTCCCTTCATCCAGGATGGAATCACCATATTGGATGGCACGTAAACATCACAGTGGGCCCCACTCGAGTTTTGGATCTCCCTTGTGTTTGGGCTCACATCCTAAAATGAGCTTGTGAAACGCATGGACAGAGTGGATATAACACAAACACCGGGGTAGGGCCCACAGAAAACTTGGGGTTGTTGGGATTCCTGTAACCCTGGTTACAGGCAACTTGCATGCGCTTGATGGGCCGCACAGTGGATGCATGACACACCAAGAATCCCATGGATAGGCCAATACCAATTCCATCCACGGTGTCGTGCAAATAGCCAGTCAAGAAAAGATGCAACAGCAGTCCATAGCCAACTGAAAATAAGGCCTAATAATGGATGGATAGGATCTTCCAATCCAATAACAGGACTACAATCCCACGTGAAAAAAAAAAAAAAAACTCCCCAATAACAGTAATAAAAATTCAAGCCCCAAATAAAATTTTACAAACTAGATTGTTTATTCCTAAAACTGGTTTGAATATTACATTTCTTCCTTTTCCCACCAAACTCTTCAAGAACACCATTTCAAAACGATCAATACAAGCAGGCCCATGTGGAGCCTCTGTGATATTCAGAAGCTAAGCAACACACCATTGCGTCAAAGAACCTTTCTAATCTCAAAACAAAGTGACATAAATACATGACTAACAACATTCCTTAAAAGTATCATGTAACTCTAAGAGCATAGATTAAAGACTCAACAATAGCTCAAACACTACGGATGCATGGAATTTCATGAGATGTCGATATAAATATTCACTTAGATTAATTGTGCTAGAAAGAAATTTAACACTTGTTTGCAGTAGATGCTTACTATGATGGAGCACCTAGATAAGAGGCCAGCCGCAATATATCGCTGAATATTCCACCTGCGGTGACTTGGGCCCCTGCACCTGGCCCGCGGACAATCAGCGGCTGCTCCTTGTATCTGATCGTCGTGAAAGCGATGATGTTATCAGATCCAGAGAGCTGCGCAAATGGGTGCTCTTTCTTGTATCTTCTCAGTTCCACATGCCCCTTTGCCTTGACAGCATCCACCACTCCCACGAATCTCAACACCTTCAGAAGCAAGTGTATTAAACCCTTAAATCAGCTGCTCTTCTGTGATGCAAAAGGAACCAAAGAAAAAGAAGAAAAGCATCTCATGGCTCACACATGCTCACATGTCACACATGTGAGACATCGAGCCACTCATCAAGTGAACCCCCATGTGTATATTGCCTGTCCAGAGAATCTGGCTGATCCATTCATCTGTTGGGTCACATACATGTTGAATGTGGACTACTTGTGACTTATTCTTAACTGTCCATTTCTTCCATACATACGGTTGGCCTGCATTTTTGGGTCACACCATCTACATTTGGGGCCAAGATGATCAGCAGCTAGGATCTCAAACTTGGCGCATGTGAGCCATGATGCATTCTCACAGGCCAATTTGCAGGGGTTGGATAAAGTAAGGAAAAAAGAAAAGACAACGCACTTCGCCTGCAGCCTCTGCATCCTGTCTTTTCTTTGCTATGTCTTCATCAAATTTTGGAAGTTCCTGCATGAACTCCTCTGCCGATGCACTCGCCTGCAAATTCATTTTAAGATCTCACATTCATGGTAAGATTTGGGTTTCACAAATCAACACTGCATGATGCTGCCTAATGGCTGCTTACTCTTAATGGCTCTGGCACAAGACTCTGGACGGGGATATCAGAGAGCTCTAGCCTCAAGCCAGATTCTCTAGCAAGGATTATGACCTGCAGTAAGAACAACCATCATCAACTCAAATAAGAAGAGCCACGACAGCAACAGTTGCTTTTATTGTTATCAGCAGATAGAAACCAATGTGAAAAATCTCATTCTAGTCCATTTCTCAATAAGGGAGTCTTGGGAGATTTTAAATTTTTGAGGGTTTCCCGTAAAATCTCACGGAAAATAAAATAATTTTAAAAATGAGAATAAGGAAATTAATAGATCAATCACCATCAACATCATAGGCTTGTCTAGCTATTTGGGGTTGCTACCATTGCTGTCTTTGTAAACCAACAAGTTGGAGCACCTGGATATCTCAAATTGGTAAGGTGTCCGCAATCACGTTTATTAACGGACCACACGCCAGAATTGATTTGAGCAGAGACTATTCAACATTTTGACTGAACTCATTGCAGATCAGCAGCCCATTGATAGCTGTAGCTGTGATGCACCAATTTGCATCAGGGCCCCATTTGAGGAATCTAGTAGGGGGAAATAAGCATGCGCACATTTTCAGTGTTCCCAGAAATTCGAGGCGTATATTCACCTTTCTGGCGACATCTGTTCCTGATAGGTCATCTCTTGGATCAGGTTCAGTATACCCAGCTTGTTTAGCTTCTGCTACCACCTCACTGAAAGCCCGTTTTCCTACGAAGTTGTTGAAAATGTAGCTCAAAGTTCCACTGGAATAGCAATGTCATTAACCAGAAGACTCATAAGACCATTTGCATATATTATTGAGAGATACAAAGACTCGAGTGTGAAGAAGATAAATAGATCTCTCATATCATTTACCATGCCATTTCACCAAAGCTATTGTAAATCAAGCCACTTTACCTTTTATTTTCAAATATTTGATTCATCAGCTGTATGCTTATCAAAGCATAATATTACATTTCAAAACCCTTCCATTTTCTTTTTGAAACCTCAAACTGGTGGATGGATGTAGGCAGAAAGACAACCCACCTGAAAATGCCCTCAATACGCAAAATCTTGTCACCAGTTTCAAGGAGTCCACGCAAGGTACTAATGATTGGAAGACCGGCTCCAACAGTTGCTTCATAGAAATAGTGAGTATAGGACTGTCGCTGAAGTGCTCTCAGCTTCAAATACTGGACTTAGCAAATGCCCATCAACAGAAGTCACAGGTAAACAAAGTGTTCAACAATATTAGGCACAATGAAAACTCTAGTTCAGATTTTTATGGAGCATTAACTACTTAGCATGAACTACACTGGAAGGTTTCTGTTGTTTGATGAAAATTGAACATTCGACTTAAAGCAACATGAGTGGGCAATTCCTCCACAGACATCTAAAATGCTGAGCCATTTCTAAACAACAGGATTAGAAAACTCATGAGTTTGAAGCACTAAAAATTTATCAGTGTTAAAGCCTTGACACAACACAGAAAATCTTGTAGTAGGGAGTTTGGGAGTGCTTAGGTACCAGGACTTTATTTTGTACTAATTTCTCTTCATTATAGGAACAGGATAAATGATATGTGGAGCTAGGAGGACCACAATACCATCAAGACTTCACTAACCTTACACGTGGCAGCAGTATGAATCGGGACAATCATGATTTTGGGTCCTAAATCTGGTGGCCCAAAGTTGAAGAGCAAGAACCATCATCCTATAAGTCACCTTCATACCAATGGTATAAAGCAAAAAACAAAAGGTCAACAACATACACTCATTGAGGATAACTACAGAAAAATGATAAAGGAATTAATTGGTCTGTGTTGTTTTTGAACAGTGGCCATCTATGTTACCTCCCTCAATCAAGATACCCTGATTCAATGCCAAATGTATTGTTACAGGGCTCTACCATATTCTGGTCATAATGGATCTAATATATCATTTCCCTATGGGAGCACAATTGTCATTTTTCATTATTTAGTCTGTGATGTTTTAATGTCACTGCCATTGTGATTAATGTCAATCGGTTCTTGTTGCCCAAAATGTAGCACTCTTGTATGAGTCTAAAAAGCAGTGCTATGAAGTTTTAGGAGGAATTGTAGGGTCTTGATCAGTGTTTGAAATATCAGTATTGCATTACATATCGCACCCTTGGGATACGTAGTATGGTTATCACATGTGATTTATCGGTTGTATCATGTAATGCATTGTTGTTGTTGGAAACATTGGGAAATTGGTCGAATTTTTCAATGAAACTTCTGTGATTGTTAAAAAAGAGATCGATACACACTTATAAATCAAAACATTACAAAAAAAAAAAAAAAACAAGTGCACAGAATAAGTTTTCTTTGTATGGTGTCCTAATCTATGCATTGTCTAACTGAATTGATCCAAGTATATTCAAAGTCTATTCATGTAATTTATAAAAGTAAGAAGACTTGTGGAAACATAAGCAATACATTCAAAAGCCAAAGAAGAATCACTAGATCAGGTTACATGCATGTTTGATTTTATGTTTGGAAACAGATCGCAACTGATTTGCGAGAAATTAGGAAATTTTGATTTTATTTTATTTTATTTTCCAATTTTTTGCAAGTCGGCCCATCTCCTCCAAATCTCAAAATCAAAGCTCCCAATCCATGATTTTTCATGGAAAACATGAAAAATAATGGATTTGTAACAATTTGACACTAATTTAACATGATTTACAGGGGGGGGGGGGGGGGGAGATTAAAAAAAAAAAAAATGCTCATCAGTCGAACATGTGGAATATCCCACTACTTGCCTGTTTCATATCGCACAGGTGGGATACAAGATATATCGTGGGATATATCAACCGATATCGTGAATACTTAAAACACTATTCCTGATAAAGAAGGATGTGAATAGTGTCATGATGTAGTCAATCTCTAGAAATGGCACAGGGTTTGTTGACCCAGACAGTTAACCCGAAGGGAAGAGAATGCCCCACCATTAATTGTGCTGGTTTATCGCTAAACCTGACAGTATTTTATCGTCTCACAGAAAGTAGTCTTTGGCTCTGTGTCTTTTTTATCAACATAACATGAAAACTCATGAAAAGCAATAGCCAAGATGTCAGAGGTGTGGCACTCACAATAACACATGGTAAGGTATGGCTGTCCAGACCAACTAGAGTGTTGTTTCTGAGGAACAATTTCGAGATTGACCGTATGATCTTTTTGACATGAACTAATATGAGCCCCTTCAGGTCACCTACGGAATTATACTAGCGAAGGCTGGGACATCATCACTCGCTCACTTCTTTTTCCCTGTTTCTTGGTCTGCCAGGAGCTGTGGCTCTCATTTGCACAAGGTTCATTCTTGCTTGTCCATAGTGCCGAAATAAAGGCTCGCCATACTTTATGTTCACAGGACAATTCGGCCACCTAGAGGGCGAATATTTTTGCTGCCTTATTTGCTACTCCACCCTTGCCAGTTATTGTCACTTCCCTTCGGCATTCTTCTCTTACCATCCTCATCTTGGTTATTTGACTCCTTACATAAGTTCAAGAGGCTGAAGTATCAGGTTCTTTAGTTAAAACAACACTTACGTTAGATGCTTTCTATGTTAAGGACTCTGCCTAGGATCCATTTACACCAGAAAAGGAGAGCTTTATACAAAATCAGAGGCAATCTTAAATGCATGTCAAAGCTCTGGGATTGCTCTAAGAATGTGCCCATCAAGTTTTGGGTGATTACATATGCATAAGCGGAGGCCCCTTTTTTTTGTGACAAAGTGGATTTCCATCTGTTTTAAGATTACCATATCAGAGTCTTTCTTGCAGTTCTCTATTAAACAACATATCAATTCTACATAAGTAATCTCTAAATGTTTCAACGAGGCAAAGTATGGATGTTGAGGAGGACTAGCAATAAATCATAGCATATAAAGACATTGATGCACAAAGCAAAGCAGCAAAGCCTTTAAAAGTTCATTTTACAGGATAGCTAAATAAAAAACAGTATCTATAAAATAAAATCATGACATACAATACTAATTATAAGTTAATAGCCACAGTAGATCTTGACCAGCAGCTTACCCGGTCAAGTGGTCCAGAATTCGCCTTTTTGTTTGGAGTAATTATGTGAATTCCTTTACGCAGCCAATTGTAGTAATGGTTTGCAACATTTGTATCTGCTGTACAGTCAACCAATACAGTATTTGGAATGAAATGGTTTCCATGCACATGTTCAACAAATTTCTCTAAGTCAGCCACTTCCGCCATCTCATCCTTAGGTTCTCTCCACTTGAATAAGTCAATTCCCCTACAAGGAGCATCCAATAAAAATTAAGGGACATGAGAAAACTTGATGACATTCTGGTAATTTTCAAGCACGTACGTCCTTTTCATGCCATAATTAAAAACTAGGAAGGCTGCATGTGGAGAAAAGAACATGAGAAATATTTGTTCGAGTGGGGGAATGTTTCTTTCATTTGATTAAAGAGAAGAATGACTAGGAGATTTCCACTCTCAGAAACTTCACTGCAACGCATGTATGTGTGCACTTGCACATGCACACAGGGAGGAGATCCAGTCTACCATCATATGGCAAATGTGTATGATGATCCAAACGGTTCATTCCTCATAAGGCTCCATAAATAGACCAGAGACCAGAAATAAGAATACTTCAAAATCACCAACTGGATTTTGATGATTTTCATACCTCACCTTTTTTTTTTTTTTTTTAAACAACAAGAAAATTCATTAAAAAAGGAGAAGGGAAAACAAGAAGGGTACGGACAGAAGAGCGAGGCTGCCGAGATAGCAGACAAGCTCTAAATCCCTAAAAAAGAAAGATCAACATCATTAAGACCCTTGACGTTGGCTGCCCATTCGACTAAAAGCCTCTTGGCTCTAGACCCAACAGCAGAATGAGAGGAAGAGGAGTTATTAAAACATCTGTCATTCCTTTCAAGCCACACTGACCCCCAAATGGCCAAAATAGCCATTCTCCAAACGGAAGATCTTTGCTTGCCGAGCTTGAATCCGTGCCAATACGCCAGGGGAAGATGAGCTGAACGAGGTAGGCACCAGGAAATGCTGAATCTTTGGCAGAAGTCTATCCAGATTTGGGAGATGAAGGGACAGTGCACCAGAAGATGACCCACCGATTCCGCGTTTTGCATGCAGCACAAGCAGATGTTCACTATCTGCATACCTCACCTTTTAAGTAATTAGGATGTCTGCTCACTGTGATTTTTGGTCTATCACCCATTTCATCATTTCCCCAATGAATAAAATTTTCAGATCATCAAACACACATGCCACGTGTATTGTACAGAAAGTGAGGGGAGGAAAATCTCATCCTCCAAGGTGGATTGGATCTCCTAATGCATATATCTGCATCCGTGTGTGTGTGTTACCATAATTGTGGTGGTACCGGGCTATTGTGGGGCCCACAAGATGCATTCATGAAATCCACCATCCATCATATGCAGTTATTCATTCACCATAGAGCTAAAAAATCAGGCCATTTCAAACTCATGTGGGCCACATCATAGGGAACCTTGTAAATTCATGCATGAAACCACTAATTTATGTAGTGTGGCCCACCTGAGTTTTCAATGATCTGATCTCGTTCCCTCATCCTGGTGGGGTGTTTATGATGAATGGATTGGATGGCATATACACTACACAGTAGGTCCCACAAAAGTCTAGAAGGTTTTATCAGTTGGGTGTCCCCTCTAAAACTGCACCCTATGGTGTACGGTATACCCCACCTAAGTTTTCCATGGGGCTGATTTTTGGCCCCATGGCATAACAGCGAAGGGCACACCTGGTGTATGGGGTCAATCTGATGCACACGTCATACGGGCCCCACAAGTTGTGGTAGTACCAGTACCATGTGTTTGCGCCTCATCACATGCGCGTGCGCAATGTTCACATACACTTCAGTGTACCTACACTCGAGTTTGTGTAGACCCACCTTGATGTGCATGTGATCTGAACCATGCTTCAGGTCAGATCCCTCGAGAAATGGAGTTCCCCAAATATCAGCTGGATCCAAAACACACGTGGGCCACATGAGCTTGAATAAAGACATCATGCCTAAAACTTCTAAAATCACTTAGTGGGCCCACCTGAGCTTTGGAATGGCTTGAAGTTTGCTCAACCCCCTCATCCAAGTGGAACACACGATGAATATGTCGGATGTAAGAATCGGATCATGGCGGGTCCCACACACACACAACCCCCTAGAATGGTCTTCTAATATCACCTTTTTCTTATGGCATGGCCCACCTAAGTCATGGATCATGTTTGAGAGATGAGAATAGCTGAAATGAGGATCTTGAGATAGATGAGTGGCAAGCCTAGGAAGCATAGAACTAGAAATGAATGCATTTGAAGGCACTTAGGAGCAGCACCAATTGGTAGTAAGATGAGAGAAAGTAGATTTAGATGGTTTAGCCATCTGCAACGGAGACTAAGAACTGCTCTAGTTAGGAGTGAATTGGTTCAAGTTGAAGGCTTTAATGGGGTAATGGGAAGGTTAGAAGGATGTGAGTGCACACAGAAAAGATTTGACAATCTATGGTCTAACTGAGGAAATGGTCCTCGATAGAGTGGAATGGCGGAACAGGATTTGTGTAGCCAATCGCAATTAGTTGGGCTATGATAACGACAACGATGCATTTTACATTTTTTTTTTAAAAAGGATGATTACGACATGTATCAATACTATGTATATGACTCACGTGTGGGGCCCACTGTAGTGTGTGTATGGTATCCAATCTGCTCAACAAGGTCATCCCACCATGAAGATCAGATACCCCAAAAACGAGGCCAATCCAATCAACAGGGTGGGCCCCACGTGAAAACATGCCAATCTCAAATAAGCTGATTAACATATAATGCCAGTAGATGGCGGATTAACAATCAATATGTAACAAAACTGTGATGCTAAGCTATGAAATGTCAAATCATATTAATAAAAATCTGGTTAGCTTACAAGTTGCTCAATGTCATTGTCCTTGAACCAATGATTCCCAAAACGCGCAAATCAATGTTAAATTCTTCCTTAAGAACTGCCGCCTGCCAATAGAAAAAAATTTCACACACAATCAGTTTCAAATGATGAGCAACTTTTAAATTTGAAATGAGGTCCCCCATTGTGACTTTCAATTTCAGCTGGTTTGCAAGTCAGATAAATGATAGGAGAATAGACTTAGGATTCCAGTGATAAGAGTGCAATATACCAATTCGTTGAACTCTGAGAGAGAGAGAAAAAAAAGTGACTAAATGCTTAAATAATTCCATTAACATTCTACTATGGAATCCACAGTTTGGTGTTTCGGATGAGCCTGTTAACATTGGCTTGAGCATGCAAACCCTAGTAACCTTCTATAATTTTTGAGAGGTGATGAATTTTATTAAAGAAAAATAAGAACCACATCAAGGGGATGGAATCCAAGGACAAAGGGTAGGGCAAAACACCACTTGGAAGACAAATCCACCTCAATATTCCACCCATGGGCATAAACAAAGCGTTTAGACTATCAGTTATATCACAAATTTCGAGGATATTGGAAAGTTTCAATAGGGTGGAAGTACCTTTAGCGGCCCAAGAGGTGAGAATCAAAGAGTTGCCTTCAACAATCAGAGGCCTAGAGAAGTTGCTTAAGAAAATTCTCAAACCATTTCTGTGAGCCGACTCCTTTGCTTTCAAAATGCTACCCCTAATGATGAGACCCCCGAGAAAGATGCCCAAACAATGCCTTTTTTCATATCTAATCAAATCTTTGATGCTGCTTCACCACGAGTTTCCAAGGGTGGACCCATCAAATCTAAGTTTCCAAAACCCTGCACGAGGAGGTTTTCCATGGTTCTATTTGTTAATGCAGTGTTTTATGCACCCTATTTGTCAATCACGTGAGTCCTTGTGTCATGTAGTCAGTTGGGCCCTTGAAAGCTGAAGACCGAAATCACGAGTGAAGCTGGAACATCAAGGAGCAAAGAACAGGTAAATACGGTGCCTTGGTGACCCTAACCCTTGACCCAAAACAACAACCTTTGAACCTCTAGATGATCCTTAACTTCATAGGTAAACATTGTTGATCATCCCTTAGCCATAGGAGTTCTAAATTGATCACCCTAAAACTGGCTTTAAAGGTCGAAACGGCCAAAATCAGGACAAATAAAACAAATGTTCCTAAAATTTTCAATTCATAAATGGACCATTTCGACTGGTCGAAATAGAGGGTTAGGAGGTCGAAAGTGGCAAAAATTAGACAGCAAGAAAAATCATGTGCCACTGAATATTTCGACGGGTCGAAGCCTCGGGTCTACAAGTCGAAGGTCAAGGTCGACCAATCGAAAAAAGAAGGTCGACAAATCGAAAGTGACAAAAACTGGACAACCAAAAATACCATGTGCCACTGAATATTTCGACAGGTCAATAGGTCAAAGGGCTTTTCAACCGGTTGAAGCCTCAGGTCGACAGGTCGAAAGCTAACCATTTATGCCCATTTTAAGACCGTTGGAACTCTATTCCTTTATATAGAAGATCCAGTCTTTAGGCAATTAGAAGGGTTTTTGGTGCAATAAAAACTTAGGTGATTCCATAATCATATCCTTCATCCCAAGCGAGTAATCCAATGAGTTCTGAGTTATCTTCCTTGAGATTAACACTCTAATGAGGATTCCAACATCCACCTTCAAGATGTGCTTGAACTCCATTTTCTAGAGATTGGACTCAAACTCTATAGTTATACCATTGTCTAAATCCTCTATAAGACCCATCAAGTAGAATTACCGAGGCTTCCTCCCATCACCTTGGTCACCGCATCAAAACAACAAATACAAGGTGTTTGATCTTGGAGTCGAAGCCTTAGCAAAGCATCAGCATTAAAATCGGGTGAGCAAAGGGTAGCTGATTAAAGCACGGGAGAGCATCGATCAAGCAACCCGATAAGGCGCTGCAAAAGGGGCTTAATCCAACAAGTTGTCAATATAAGAGTCCGTATACACTCCTTCCTTGTATAGGATTGAGTATAGGAGTTTGAATTGTTAAACTCGACTAATTTCTTGTGTAGGACCTTGGCTCTTGTGTAAGGCCTAAATCTAGGTTCTTGTGTAGGACCTTGTCTCTTGTGTAGAACTTAAATCAAAGTCCTTGTATAGGCCACAGGACACGGGTGCGTACGTGTTAGTCTCTGAGGGAGCCTGCAGTGGGAGTAAACGTAGATCCTTCGATTATAACCGAGGTTGTTGGTTAGCCTATAGAAAACCAACTAAAGTCTCTTGTGGATGCCTCCGGTGGGAGTGTAAGCTAGGGTACTTGTGTAAGGCTATAAAGGCTAAAGGTGAACCTAATTTAAAACCTCCAATAGTCAAATCTGGTACACTCATGGGTTGAGTGCGTCCGCCGAGAATGGAAAAACTGAACCATTATACATGTTTGTATTTAGGATTGTCATTTGAGCACTTGTTTAATTATGCTTATATGGTAAATGTTTAATTATATGTATGCATGAATAGATGAATGCTAGAAGTTAATAGTTAGCACATCCCACACACACACATATACACTATCATGTTATAGACTAGTTGCTTAATTGCCACATCCCTTATAGTCTATGTGATTGGACTCTCTAATGGCTTGGAAACCTTAGAGTTAATTTGCCTTGCTTGGTTTAAATTGCATATTAGTTTAAGTAAACAATTATATTTAAAACATATAATTTTTAAATTGGTCCTAATCATCCCCCCCTCCTGGACGTAGCCATCATTCTTTAGCTCCGCTAAGCTTTTGTGAATAGCCCGTGGGCCCTCCACGTGCAATTTCACTATTCACTATTGTGGTGTAAAGGATGTGTGCTTAATCAAATCTAGCAAAGAGCAACATACAAAATGAAAGTACTTTTTCTAAGACATAATCAAAGTGTTACCCCACATGGTTAAACCCTACACCTAGACTTAATACAAAATAAACATGACGCAGGACAACTAACCACTTGCTCTAAAAGCTCAAACTGATAGAGCATGGCGAATCAATCCATTTATCTCATAGCCTAGGTTAGGCCCTCGGCCGAAGCCCCACTTCACATGGGTCTCACCTCACACGGGCCACCTACCTCGAGTGTGCCCCCGCTTCTCACAAGCCACCCCACTCAAGCTCGGTGTAAAAATGCCCTTGCATTAATCATCCCCGGTGAGGAGTCTTGAACATGAGACCTCCCGCTCTGATATCACTTTTAACGTAGGACAACTAATCACTTGCTCTAAAAGCTCGAACTAATATAGCGTAGCGAATCAATCCCTTTATCTTATAGCTCAGGGCAGGCCCTCGTCCGAACCCCTTTGTGGGCCCCATTTCAAATGGATCTCGACTCACACGAGCCACCCACCTCACACAGGCCGCCCACCCAGATTGTGCCCCCACTTCATACAGGCCACCCCACTCGGGCCCGGTGTGAAAATGCCCCTGCATTAAGACACTTAATGAGTGAATAACATCCCTTGCAACAGTTTTATATGATCACTCAAATCACTGCAACAAACAGGTCTGCTTTGTTTTAACTAAAGTTAGTCTAGTAATCACAACATGTAAAACGAGCTTATGTCAGGAAGGGGGAAAAAAACAGTAAGTACCCATCCAATACAGCACCTGATCCCTGAGTTGATCAAGTAGAGTGCCACCAATAAGTCCTGGTCCAATAATGCCCATTGCTATTGTGGTTTTTGATAGATAAAACCTTGAGTGCACAGCCTTTAAAGCCCTAATGCAATCTTCTCGTTTCAACACCACAGTAATATTGTATTCGGAGCAACCTTGAGCAATAGCTCGCACATTTATATTAGCCTGAAAATCACAGCAACTAGGTATCAGCATTTCCCAGTACAAAAGATGTCCAAACAGAACAGACAAACATGCAGATTAATTCGAGCACAAATGGAGAATGTGAATACCTTTGCCAGTGCATTGAAAAGAGAAGCACTGACTCCAGGAGTACTTGCCATTTTCTGCCCAACCGCTGCCAAAATGCTACAGTTTGAAATAACCTCAACCTGGAGGGAACTGAGTTAAAAACATAAACAGGGAACAACAACATGCCGGGCTACATGATTCACTAATATTTAAACACCGCGTAGTATTTTTATTTTTTATTTTTTTAACACATACACACACTCACGCTGTAGTGGGATTTCACCACCTATGGGTACTCGAACCCTTGACCAGGTGTTGAAACTCCTTAGAGTCTACCACTGGAGCAAGAGTAAGGACCCAACACCGCATAGTATTTAGAAGACCAGTGGGGTCCTCTAAACAAGGGCAAAAAAATTGCAAAGCTGATTTGAAATTAAAATTTGTCCCAAAGGTGGTGAATTCAATAGTGAAGCTGAAAATAACTGGAACTGTAAAACATTTATTTATTTGTTTTGCCATGTAGCGACACATATTGCCAAAAGTATCTTTCAGAAGGGCCTTTCAAAACCATGGTTTTCAACTACTAGAATGCATTGGCAAAATCAAAGACATTCATGGATTAAAAATCCTTAGTTTTCTCATACTGTTAAGCATGATCTAATATACATCAGGATATTTTCACCACTAACATTTACCATTGCCACTCACATGCATCATCAATATAGTGCAAAGGAATGACGGAAATAGATTGCTAGAGTAGGAATGATGGAAATAGATTGCTAGAGTAATCGGCAACGATTGGGAGTTTTGCAAAAGAATCAATCATTCCATGAAATACTAAGATGACCCCAGGCTATTGATGTAAACTCAAACTAGAGTACCTGAGAAAGACGTCCAGCATCCAAAGCCTGGCGAAATCTAGATTGCAAAGCTGCAGCAACAGCATTTACTTCCTTTTCAGGTACAGCAAAGCATACAGAGTGCTCGCTACTGGCCTGCATTAGACCCAATGAATCAGCACATGAGAAACTACTAGCTTACAACATCCAGAAATGCAAACTTGTGGGATGCAGATGCCTGAGATATCATGATAACATTAGCTCCAACATCTTTAACAACACCAAAAATGGCACTGGCGGTACCAGGAACACCGGCCATTCCAGTTCTGCGTAGCAACAAGCAGAAATGTGTAAACAAGTGGAAATATACAACCATTGAAATATCCAAGAATTCAAGCAGCAAGAATTTCTTAAATGTGGCTCACCCCTCAACATTTACAAGGGCCAAATTATCTATGGTTGCGAACCCTTTGACAACATATTCCAAGCCCTGGCAATCTCCATTTTCATTCACTGAAGGCTGACAGATTACTGTTCCAGTAGCAGAGAGATTGAAAATGTTTCTTATAACAATGGGAATGTTATACTTCATGACTGGAATGATGGTGCGTGGATGCAAAACATTTGCACCAAAATATGACTGCAAAAAAAAAGAAAAAAAAAAAAAAGAAAAAAAGTTTAAAGGTTATTTCTGATTCAGCAAATGCCTGCAATTCCTGCATGCTGACAAGAGTAATCTATTTCACCATTTCCCACGCCTCCTGATAAGACAATGTCTTCAATATCACAGCCTCACTAACTGCAGAAAAAAGATGCTTTTTAGGTATTAATTGTTGCAGAAATCTTGATGAAAGGGTTAGGCTCCAACACTTTTTGCAATGTATTAACTCATGGCAACTCATTCATGGTACACATCGCATATGCACATGCCGATCGAGACAGTCCAAATGAAGGTCCCCGGAGTGGATGGATCATAGCCTGAAATCACACTGACCAGATGATCTTAACATCTCCTTGAATTTGGACCATTGATCATTTTCTTTTTGAAGTCCATCTAATGCCCAGTGATCAAAGATACGTCAATCTGTGTGACTTTGGGCTATGCTCCAATACTACAGGTACCACAATTTGGACGGTCTGGATTTTCCCATGTGTATTGTTGATGAGTGTCCATAGTCTAGTGCATCGTGCCAACAAAGATAAGAGGAACCATATTCGTAGTAAAATTAAGCAAATCCTCATGACAAAGATGGTTATTCTCCTTGGGGTTGATCAAGAATGCCAGTTAGAGAGGGCCAATTCAAACCTTTTCTAGGGTCTGCACTGTACACACCATCAACATCTGTCCAGATTGTGACCTGACGAGCCCTAACAAGAGCACCCATTATAGCAGCAGAGAAGTCACTACCATCCCTCTTCAGGGTCGTGGGAATATTTTCAGGTGTGCTAGCAATGAAACCAGTTGCAATGATCGTTTCTGCTGGATTATGAGAGAGCCATTTGTCAAGTCTCCTCTGAGATTCTGAGTAATCAGGATCCACTTGATTGGAATTGGTAGGATTTACAACAAGGACATCCCTTGTGTCCATCCAGTTGCAACTCATTCCTCGCTGCACACACACAAAAAAAAAGATGGAAAATCATTGTACACTCACAAACTTCAAAAACCTTTAGACACTTTCTAAAATCAATCTGCAATCACTGCACCTTTTTTATTACTAATGACAACATTTGGGCAGCCCATAACTCTCCATGACCTACAACGAAATCCGAAAAAGATTCCGTAGCATGACCAGCTGCAATATGTGAAAGATGTCAGGTAGTGCAGTAAAAAAACAGTTAATAGCACAGAAAACCCATCATCATTGCCATCATCGCCATAGCCTTGTCACAATTATTTGGGGTCATCTTTATTTATTTATTTATTGTTTTCACAATTGCTTGGCAAACGTTCAACAGCCAGCTGCCTACCTAACATCAATCATCCTTTACTTAGGATGGGGACTGGTTGGCGCATCACTACCAGGCAGAGTTTATCACAAAAAACCCATACTTGCAAAAAGAGAAGTTGGCATTTAAGGCTTTAAACCTAAAAGAAAAGTTTGCACACATGCATGCAGATACAAACATGCATGGAGATACATATGAAGACATGCACATATGATTATGACTTGAGAAAGAGGAGAGATCTGGGAGAACTTACCAATTCTCACTTAAATGGCTTTTATACAAACAGATATGGTTGCATTCAACTAATGAGAGACCTAGGAGTCTAACCGGCTTTACTAAGTTTTGAAAGTTGGGCGTTGCATTTATGCAAAACTCTGGTACCATGAGAATCTTGTTGAAGGAGTCTAATAAGAAATGACAAAGAAAGTTTTTTTTTTTTTTTTTTTTTAAAAAAACATGTTAAAAAAGGATTATAGCTGTGAGTAGAAAGTATAGTAAAGAATCTAATACATGCTCCAAAGGGTGGGATGACAATTAAAAACATAGACACCTAACTGATAGAGAACAAGCCAATCAATCTGTAATAGTTGAAAATTGGGCTATTTCATGTGCATTTCAGCATGGCTAACGTGGGAGAAGATTCAACATATTAAACCTGATGAAAACAGGTACTTCATTCTGGTTAGGTAAGATGGGATGGGCTAAAACCTGAGACCTCAATGTTGAAATGCAGGCTGTCTACCATTAAGCTACAGGCTCAAAACTGCTACTATATAGTTTATATGATAAAATCTGATGAGGGAAAGCAGGAGTTTAAAACATACTAAAAATAAACAGAGACTGCTGCCCAAACCTATGTAAATTGCACGGAGCATCGCCTTAAGGTTACTGATGTCATCATGCATCTGAGATAGGAATCTATCAAGATCTTCTCCGTCAAGTAGTTCTGTTGCTGTTAGTTTGTGCTTTTCAAAAATATCATCCAATGCAGATGTATAAGAATCATCGCGTGACTGGGCCCTGTGAATGAGGTTATACATCATGTCCGTCACCTGAGACATTGCAGAAACAACAACCAACTTCCTTTCTGATGCATCATTAAGAATTATATCTGCAACGTTACTGATTCTTTTGGCAGTGCCAACACATGTCCCGCCAAATTTGTGAACAGACCACGTGTCACCTTTGGGAAGAGGGGCTCCTTCTATGGAATTGTCCAGGGAAACATCTGTCAATAAATGAGGGGTGCAACAAAAGTTGGAGTGAGATTACTCATCTATATGGTTATGGCCCTCGACACAAGGTTATGCACAGAATACTCATGTTTTCATTATTTTTTTACAATTAGAGCCATGGCTCGGTGATCCAAACCATTTGTCTATTAGGCCTCACCATCAAAAGAGCGTGACCAGAAATCCCCTTGACAGGACCATCCATGACCTGTAAATGGATGGTTCACAGATAAATACAGCAAAAGCCCACAATTGGACACAACAATAGGGGAAACTTTTTGTGGCACGTACCATCAAAGGTGAGGTCCAACAAAGCAACCGTCTGGATCTCTAACCATGGGCCCCAGTTGTACAAACAGAAAAAAAACAAAAAGAGAGAACATTGTGCATGCCCTCAGGTCAAGGCTCATGTTTTTCTTCTTCATAAACTACAGAGCTATTGATAATACAGAAATCAAATGCAGAAGGCTTCCCCATCCCCAAGTTCATAAAACATCAGTTTAAACAGACTGGAGATAATAAATGGAAGTAGAAGAACCTGCAATAGAAGCAAAGATACGGGAATGGGCATGGATTCTTTCCCTTCTTCCCCTCTTGCGAACATAAACCATCCTGAAGCAGGATTGAAAAACAAAAGAATCATAAGCTCTTCGGCATTAAACAAGCAGAGAAGAATACCTATCCATCTATTGGCACCCGTCAAGGGCCAGGTCAGGATCATCCAAATCCTAACCCAACAAGACAAGAGCTTGGCTGAGACCAACTCAGTGAAAAATTTTCCAGGCCAAAGTCTGGCCCAATACGAAATTCCTTTATGTGTGTTTGTTATATGTGTGTGCATATATGCACATATAGGATGAATAGATTAGTATTATCATGCCCTCGATCAGGCTTAGATGATCATGATGCCCTTGATCAGTGCCGACATGGTGGATCAATAACCTTGACTCAAGCCTAGAAGTCTAGATCTAAACCCATCCAATGACAGCTCAGACCTGAAAACCTGATTGTCAGCTGGCTTGCCCCATCGACATCCCAACATCCACAAAGCAGCATGGGTGGCTGAAAACAGCTCAGCCATAATAGCATAAATGCATGTGAGAATTTCCCATTCTACATATAACATTAACGAACACGTCTCTTGCAGTGCATTGGGATGCAGTATTAAAACTGAATTGAAGTTATTAGTCTGAGGGCCTGTTTGGGTGCCACTTAAAAATGAGTCCATCTCATTTCAGTTAATCGTAATTATGTTTTAGAAAGTATATATTATCATTTATAATGTGTTATTACAATTAACTAAAACAAGATGAACTCATTTGCAAGTGGCACCCAAACGGACCCTAATAAACTGGAAATAACCTAATCGTAATTCCCTTCCCTAGCATTCGCGCTGACAGTCTACACACCAAATCGCAATTAAGTTACTTTGAAAGAAACATCATTTGATTCTGTCAGTTCCTACTGATAAAAACTAAAATATCGCAATTGAATTCACTTATGCATCCAAACGCGGCGAGATCCTCCAAACTGATACATATCAACGACTGTTTTATTCAAGTCATATACATAGATATGGAAACATGATAAGAAGGTCAGGACAAACGAATTTTCTACTGGTAATACTGAAATATGTCTTCTACAGCACTTCGTGCTGAAATTATCAGAAGATAAGTAAGAAAAGAGGGGTGTGGAGACAAAAAGGATGGACCTGGAAATCGGGTATTGGTGGGAGTGAGTGCACGGAGAGACGATGCTCGTCATCGTCTTTCTGTTGTTGTTGTTTTCGTTGCTGGAGGACGCTGCATCCGGTGCGACGCGGGTGCATGAGAAGGAGATGGCGGAAGACGCCATGATCTGCTGCTGCTGGTGATGCAGTGCCGGGGAGTTTTGAGAGGCAGCAGCCTTTCACTCTTCCTCACTCTATATTTATATACAGGGAGATATGATACTCTGGCAGCGTATGACGCTTGATACGCAGGCTCTCATAAATTGTACACATGGCAACTTGAACTCAAGTTAAATTGACAGAATTGTGGAACACGTAGTCACAGTCCCAAGATCAGATTGGTTGAACAATGCTAACCTCTCATCCGTGGACACTCTTCTGTTGAAATTGGACCGTTGGATATTTTTCATCTTCCACGTTTAATAAATGTCCATTGATGGTCAATTTTTTAGTTCATGGAACAGCTAAACTTGGAACAATGATTTCAAAAGTTCACTGCCACTTCATGGCATGCAACGTCCATCCATCCATCAACGCGTGTCATCCATCACACTCTTTCGGAGTATAAAAGTTTTTCTATGTCAGTCTGACAAATATCACAGGGAAATTTAGGGCAAATCCCTCTTAAGCTTCAAATTTTACCAAATAGTGCCTCAGAGGACCTGATAATTCCGAGGCAGTCTCTATCAGAGGGGAAATTGCATTACTGCCTTCTTTCTTTCTTTCTTCACCGTGTGCAATTGAGATTGATGAGGCCATGTAGCATATGTGTAACATCCAACATGTCTAACAGTTGCCGAATAACATGATTGTTAGACGAACAATAAATAGAAAGAAATAATTTAAAAAACCGTGTGGGCAATCCATTAAAAATAACATACACCATTAGAAATATCCAAATTCAAGCGTAACCTATATGATGATTTGATAGGCTTGATTTTTTGTTTGCGTTATCACCATGGCGGAGTGCATATGTTTGATGGGTAGGATGTTACACATATACCATGTAGGCCATATATGTCTCAATTTTAATCTTTAAAAAAAAAAATTAACTTTCTTATAATTTCATCTCTAGAAAGGCAAGGCAACACATTCCCCCTTTCGTTAGATGAGTTGGCAGAGCCAGAGACAGTACACAACACATTCCCCCTCTCTTTAGATGAGTTGGCAGAGCCAGAGACAGTACAACATGTGTGAGTGATCCAGGTTCAATCCCTAGCAGCATTACTTTAAAAAAAAAAAAAAAAAAAAAACATTTACATAATTTTTAATTTTCAGAAGTTGTTTGGTAAAATCCAAATCCTCAAAAAGAAATTGCCATAAAATTCCTTGTTATTATTGGGATATTATGGTCAGACTTTCAAATTAATATACAAAGTTTTCAATTTAAACACAGAAATATCCTAATATTAACATGAAAATCATTTCAAATTTTAATTAAATCATTAATAATAATATAATCACGTATCATGAGATATTTAAAGTTATTCAAAACTATTCTCATGATTTTTTATTTTTTCAAATTATTTATTAATATATAATAAATTCCTTTGCAAGACCTTTCCATCAATATCCCAAGAATAAGACATTCCCTTGGGCCATCTCCTGTGCCAACTCACCTTGGAACGTGAATAATTAAATGCTTGAAATAGTTAAATATAAGCAATTTTTAAAGATTTAGCTAATGACCGTGGACATTCTCATTTTATAAATGGTTTTAATCAATGGAACATGACCCTGAATTTAAATTAATATAAAATTTCTTTGAGTGCTTTAAAACTACCGTCCTTTTTCATAATCGTGTCCGCTTGATACAGGAATAGGGTTAAATTGGGTCAATCAATTAGCCCGTACCATTAATCATTGGCCTGGGCTGGTCCAGCCCAAATATCTAGTCTAGGTTTCAAGTTCAGGCCCAGCCCTCTGACTTGACAGGAACGGGCTGCCCAGCCCATGCCGACCCATATTCTTTGTTGTATTTTAAGTTACCAGGTGTGGTCCACCTTATAGCGGTGGCATTCAAGAAAATCATTACCGCTCGTTTGGATGGATTATATTGTTGTTGCTAATTTAATTAAATTAGGCCACATGTGTCAACAATGGTTTAGTTTGGATTGGTTGTTTATGTGAGAGTAAAATGTGTAGGCATGTGCCACGGTCCATTGGACTCAGAGATTTTCATTAAATCATAGGTTTCCCCCACATTGAGATGGACAGACTGAAAACCATATGGGGATTTAATTATCTTCTCAACCACTAGTTTGTGTTCTGTTAAAGCGATTTGTTAAAGAGTATGGGGTTAGTAATTTCGAATGAACTTTTTTTACCTGATAATGATAAACATGAGTCTACAGCCTTAAGGACTTTTTCTTTCTCCACTCTTTACATTTGTATGCATTTTAAATGAATTAGAATGTATAAATAAATAAAATAAAGATAAATAAAATGTTGATTTTATTGATATTAAAATGCATTCTAAGGTAATCAACAAAATAATAATCAACCAGGTAAATAAATGAAAAAAAAAAAAAAAACTAAATTAGGATAAATACACCATTTGCCTATTAGAATAGACAATCAAGGCATGTGGTTAACAAAATATGACCGAATTGATATGAACAACTGAATTGGAATTTAATTAAACATTATCCTTCAACTTAAGGCTAATGATATCTACTCATATTTCTAAAGTATTGTAGCTGGAGCCACTATGCAACAGCTATATGTGTTAAGCTAAACTAAGGAAGTGAAAGATAAATGAGTAGTAGATAAATGTATTTAGAGTATAGAGCTCCAAGCTCTTCTTAATATGCTCCTTTTATAGCTAATCGAGGTGGTGAAACCTCTTATTGGGCTTCCTTGTTGTGTCTAAATCCTTCGTGCTCATGTCCTAGTCCTATATATGAGAATTCATTTGATTGTTTTGAAATTAGCGACTTTGATTGGAAAAAAGGACTCCGGTCGGATCTAGACTCGTTGACTTCTTAAATCTCCTTCTTGTATCTAATTTGTCGCGGAGATGTTCATATCTTACTTAAAATCGGGGTCTGAAACTACGAAAGTTTCTCTGATGAAGGCAATTAGACCAACATTCACAAACCTCAAGGGCTAAATCTAAACTAATCATGACCAATCAATATCTTTGTTAATGGCCCACTTTATTGACTTTGAGATGTTCGACAATGCGGATCAAACCATCCCTTGCATTTAACCATCCATAAGGTGATGGTATGGAGTGAGGTGGGATTTGACACCTAATACCGATCTATCATTGGATAAGGTTAGATCAAAGACTCTTATTCTCTTAATTCTGATTAATGTAGGGAATTGGGATTCTGACTGAATTGATGTCTTTGTTTCTCCTAACTTAGGTTCTACCCACAATCGGATTGGCTTGAACATAGGTCTAATCTCCTAATGTTCAAAACCTTCTCGATCGCTATTAAATTTCTGAAAATATCTTCCATTTTGAAAGGATCGTGAGAGACAGTCTCACCAAGAACTTCATCACATACCTTATACGTTTACCTCTTAAATGGGTATTTTAATTCTGGCCATGTAGCATAAGACCATTGACCCCCTTAAAAGCATGTGTAAGGGTCCGTGCCATCATATTAATGACAAAATGTTTAATGCAAAATAATAATAATAATAAATAAATAAATCAACTGAAGATGAATATGAGTATGTCTTTTATGTGTGTCAAACATATAGCAGTACCGTATGACAGTTTTCTATTAGACCACATATGCGGGCGAAAATGAGAGTAAACACGTCTCAAAAAAATCACATTGTATTGTAGGCCATTTTGAACAGCTCATTTTCTTAACTTTTAGCGGCCGCTTTGACGCCACTGATTGTATGGTTTGGATCTTTCGATCAATGTAAATTCCGGCTATGATCCAACCAACATTAATAGACCATGCTACATGGACAGTGGCTATTGGCTTTAAGCGTGCCAGATGAAAGGTGGAAGAGACACCAGAATTCCAAAGAATGGTGGTTAACCATCAGTCCATCACAGTAGTCTTCTCCCCATGCGGGTTGATTTTTTTCTTTTTTGGATTGGATTCATTGCACGTCCAGTTCTATTTAGTAAACTGGTATCAATCCTACAAACCCGTAATTTATGAGGTTAGGTAATGGATCCGGACTGTTCAAATACTGCATCACTTCTTAAATGAGCAATAAGAGAAAACTCAGGTGGATCGCATGTAATAAATCTTTGATCCTTCAACTTTTCTTTGAACGGTGAAGAAATGCTTAGAACCATAGCCCAGACAAAGCCGATAACTCAAACGCTTATAAGCAATAAATTTCAGCAATTTTGCATCGTCACCATATCCATGAGGTGAGCCGTCGGTTGGTAGGTTCGGATCGATAGAAACATCAGCCAATGTCATCGTTGCAGAGTTGATACAGTTTACTGAAGGAGTAATTATTGAGATTTGAGCCCACGTTTCCGAGATCCAGACCATTGATCTGATGGAGCCTCACATTGTAGATAAGCCCCATAAGGAAGATTTTTTTTATTTATTTTATTTATGTTTATTTTTTTGTTCACGGTTCATCTAGAGTGGGACCTATCGGTTCAGCAATCTGGATCACCGAAAAGGCCTCTTTGCTGCTTCCGTTCTTTACAAGGCTATGGATGTACTTGCATACACATTTCAAACATGTAAGTGTTTTATCCACGCCGTTAATCGCATTTCTCAGATCATTTTAATGTATGTTTGTGAAATTGAAGCAGGTCCACAGCTCCAGTGGACCACACCAAAGGAAGCTGCAGTGATAATGATACCCACCGTTGAAACCTTTCTAAGGGCCACCGTGATGTTTTTTTTTTTTTTTACCATCGAACCTATTCATAAGGTCATGTAGACGTGGATGAAGTGAAAACAAAAATATCAGCTTGATCCGAAACTTCTCCAGCTCCCAAGAAGTTTTTAACGGTGGAAGTTCAATCCCCACTTTGTGGTTCACTTAAGCATTGGAACTGCCTCAATTTTTTGGTAATATCTTATAATGATATTAGGCAAAATGATGAACGGCGTGAATAAAAAACTTACATCATGATGGGCCCCACAGAGCCCTGCCAGGACGGATTACCGTCCAGGCGGGGGTAGGACGCAATCCGCGTCCGTCACGATGTACCGTCGTGTGATGCGCAGAGGAGAACCAAAACTGCAGATTTGGATCTGACGCATTGGCTGATATGCGTTGATCTCCACCGGTAGAAAATCCGACGTGTGTTTGTAGAGTGGGCCGAGTAAAAAATCAATTGCCTTTTCTCTCTCCTACTGTTCAAAAACAGATATTTTCACGGATATATCAAAAATGGAAATTTTATGGGACAACCGTTCTTTATTTTTTACGGAACCTACGGTGATTCATTCTTACCATTAGATGTATAATCCTACATCAGGTCTAAGGTAAAAAAAAATTAACCTGAGCTCTAGTTCAAGTGGGCCAGACCAAAGAAAATAGGTGGGAGAGTCGCCCATCCTTGATTTTGAGAAGGCCTGTAATGTGTGCGTGTGTATATATATCCGTACGCACACCCATCCACTGACACGGTATAGGAAAGGAAGAAGACAACGTGAGAGTAATGGAGGGTGGGGAGTTGTAAGACTTTGGTTATTGAGTGATAGTTATCTGACTTCAATTATTTTAACCTCCTCTAATACTTTTAATCGCGATGTCTAGTTTTGGCTGTTACGAGACAAGCAGCTTGTTAATACACACCCATGTCAATACACATACTCCATTCTTTGCACTTATTCCACAATGTGATTGAGCGAGAGATACGTGATTGAGTGAAAGATGTTAACCTATAAGGCTCACTTAGTTCCTCTTACATTTTTTTTTTTAAGGAGGTTGAATTTCAAATTCAACTTTAAACTTAAGGTAGGTTAGATAAGGGTGCGATTAGATAAGATCTATTTACCTCCAGCCTCCACTCCCATAGTGGTCAGCAGATTGGTAGTTCATCTATAGTACTGCGTCGTTGGTCGAGTACTCTTGTGTTTTAGTTAGTCCATAATTTTATATTTGAATTTCTTTTCAAATTTTATAATGTTAAAATAATATACAATTTTTCAGATTTTACATACATCTTGTTATCATGTGTTCTTAGATTTCACCATATTGAAATACATGTATGACCCACGAAGATGACCATCTTCTTTAAGTGTCTAATATGAAAATTTTAAATCATAATTTGAAATTATCTAAAATAGCAAAATTTTTCTAAAGCCTAATTTCTTAATTCATTTAGAAGTAATTTCTTTTAAAGCGTATTTTTTTCAAAATTAAAATGTTCAAATAAATCTTACCAATGCATTCCTAGCATTGTTAGAAAACAATTTTCATGACAATACCTGAATTGAAAGTATGATTTTGACAGATTACTTCCGCTTTCATTTAGATTTCTTCTGGTCCATCTATGCTAAAAATGCATATGGGGCATTTCCTCCATCAATGTACAGAATTTTCAGATTGTAATGCATTATGTCATCATGCTTTTTTTAGATTTCACCGTGTTGAGATATAAGTACAGATTTTCTAAAATGTGATGAATCTTGTCATCATGTATTTTCAAAATTTATTTTATTTTAATAAATGTACAAGTTTTCCAAATTTGTAATAGTTAAAAAGCATTTGTGGATCTGGAAATTTCAAAACATGTTTATGAATTATTATCAGCTTATAAAAAATGTGTGGCATTTGGAAACAATTTGTGAATTATTGTTAGGCAGGTTTGTAAGCCACATGTTCAATGAAACCTTTTTTTTTTTTGGTTAAAGTAGAAATAACCATGAGATGTTTTGGAAATAATGATTTTAAATGTTTTCGATTAAAATGTTGATAATTAAAAGAAAAAAATTTATGAGCAATTGTTGGAATGCCAGTAAATATATAGGGTGATTGAGTTCATTGAATTAAAAGTCCTAATAAATAAGTGGGGTAATTGAGACTAAGGGTGCACATGGGTCGGTTCATCCGGTTTTAGGGCGAAATCGGAACCGAACCTTTAAAACCGGTTCGGTTCTGGATCCGTTTTAAAATTTTGGAAAAGAAAAAGAGAGAGAGAGAGAGAGAGAGAGAGAGAGAGAGAGAGAGGAATGGATGGGGGCAGCTGCAGCAGGGGCGACATGAGGACTGAAGGGAATGAATACTTGAGGTTTTTTTTTTGAAGAATGGATGGGGGCAGCCGCAGCAGGGGCGACATGAAGACTGAAGGGAATGAATACTTAGGGGTTTTTTTTTTAAAAAAATATGGTCTAATTCCTGGTTTGGTTTCAAGTTCGGTTCCACGGATCGGTTCTATAAATCAGTTCACTTCTACATACTCCTAAATCGAGAATCGAATCGAACTAATCGATTCTTTGATTTTTGGAACTAAAACCGGTGCACTTTAGAACCGAACAAATCTACAGTTTGGTTGGTTCCTGTCTAGTATACCGGTTTTACTGATTCCATGTACACCCCTAATTGAGACCATTGGATTGAAAGTCTCAAAACCCTAGTTAGTACATTTTAGAACCTCCATTGATCAAGGCCGAGTGAGTGAAACCAGCCACTTATGTAGGATAGGTGAAGTAATAATCTGACTAGATAATGTACAACTGGTCACCAATAAATCAAAGTCGAGTGAGTGCAACAGACCAAGTGGGGCGTGTTTTGAGAGACTTTTGACTAATTGGTTAAAATGACCCCGGTGATTTGAACTCTAGTGATTGCTTTCCATTCAAAAAGGGAAGAAATATATTTTGTTATGTGTTGCGTTCATGCATATCACTTTTAAATGAAAGTTTACTTTATCAAGATCTTTTGAAACCGAGCATGTTTTATTTTATAACTTGTACGGAGATATATCTACTAAACTTTTAAGCTTGTACTTTTTCTATTTAATGTTGTATTTTAGGAATGGAACCTAAGTGGAGTGCTTAGGATCCATTGCCTATGCTTCTAACATGCTTTAGTTATTTGATTTTTATTTTAGTCCAAAAAATTTGTATTCTAATATATTTTTTAATGATAAAATATTTTAAGTGTTGAATTTAATTTAATTCATTACTTGGCATAATATTTTATAGTAGTATTTATGAATTTTTATTCGTTACAATTACAATCATCAGCCGTTTATGGACATTCAACTAAAAAGGATGCCAAAGCTTGGATCGCTAAAATAACCCAGTGCTATATTTTATCTTTTCTTCTTCTTCTTCTTTTTTATTTTATTTTATTTTATTGTGCGTGTGTGTGGGCGCCAGCGCTTCGTCCATCCATGTTGGCGATCAGATCAATGGTCTAACTGATTAAGCCACAGACCAAATGAATACAAACTAAAAATGAGGATTCTTCCCATATTCTCTTGGAGAATCATATATAAAATACCTGTATAATACCATCTTTGATATGGACCACCTTACCTCAGCCAAAGAGTAATAAAATGATACACAACAGAGGGCATCCATCCAGTACTCTGGTCTTTAAGTTTCCACAGGTGACAGTCATGGTCCAGAGATCCAGACCATTGACATCCTGAAACCATTGTATATGTATCATACCACAAAAAAAAGAAAAAAAGAAAAAAAAAGAAGAAGAAGGTTCCTCATATCTTACCATTGCCGTTGTTGCATTTCTCTTCTCTGTACACCCCAGCTGAAAAGGTTAGAATTATCCCATCAAGGATCGGTTTTGCGCACGTACGGACCATCCAAATGAAGCCAAACAAATAAAAGTGATCTGGTCACTGAACATGGTTTCCACTTGTACACGAGAACTCGAGAATACCGTCCATGTCATCCTCAGAAGAGAATAGTACATCTCTCTCTATCAATCACAAGAAGCGTTTTTGAGTTCGAATTGAGCCCCGCGGAAAAGAAACCATTCATGTCTCTTATTCTCAATGAAGAAAATGAATGATCAATTACAACCTCTTTCAAAATTGTGCAATAGACACTACCAAAACTGATATTAAAGAATTAAAAAAATAAAATAACAATAAAGGATTAAAGAATCAAACTTAAAATTCAAGAAATTTATACTTTTTTTTTTTCTTCTTTTTCATTTTTTTGAACTGTGTTTGGTTGCACTAAATATTATGAAAATTTTCATTTCATGATATTGATTCGACCAAACGCAGGTTTAGTACATTATTCTTTTTCTCATCAATTGATACTGGTAAGCGAAAGACATGCGGCAGCACTCTTCAGTTCGTTCTCCACTACATGCTCCATCGATTGCGTCGTGTCCTTCAATGACTCTTCGGAGCTGCTGATAAATTATGCGAAAGAAACAATTAAACTCATGAAATATAACTTAATCAACAAATGGGATGAACATTTGAAAGATCTAAACCGCTCACTGTATGGATGGATCAAGCAAAAAATCAAGATAGCTTAAATATGCTGTCGATTTCTTCAGTAAATATGCCACCCAACCAACGATCAGATCCACCTAAGTAATATGAATGAAAGCGTGGTCGTGTCTTCAAATGAGCGGCTTGGATCTAACATGTACACATGTTGACAATTAGCATATTTTGGATAATTAGTACCTGCATTCGTAAGCTTCTTTGGAGTCTATGTAAGACTGTCTATCATCGCCGGTCTCCAAGAATGGAGATATGATCTCATCATATTCATGAGTGGACTCAACCTTTTGTTGCTGGCAAGCCAAAGGTTGAACGAATTGAGGTTGAATTGCTGCTGTGTCGTTGTTAAAGCCATGAATATGCTGTGGCCACAATTGATTCAGGTTGCCATTGAAGGACATTCCTGTGGATATCGTGTTGATGGGCTGATTGTGACGAAAGAGCGTAAGTGCATTGTGTGGCGTGGCCGTAGCGCCAGTGCCCAATTGAAGCTGTGATGATGGAGCAGGTGACGACATGATCTGTGGGTGATGTTGCCTATATAGAGTGAGCTGTGCATTGACATTGTCGAGTTCTTGTTGCAAATGATGTATTTGAATCTGTAGCTGACAGACAATGCCTAAACAACCATGGACAGGATACTTGTCGCGAATGTTAGCTTGATAGACAATGGACTTCATCGCCTCAAGCTTCTGGCTGGCATCCAATTGTTTTAAAATTTTAAGAATATTGCTAACTCCAAATAGACGATGAGCGTTTTGGAACTGCTTTGGTTGATCGGGTGGAAAGTAAGGCGCCAATGGACAATCTGCCGAGCACTTGCGACGCTGGTACTTACAAGCGGCACATGCCTGGCTTGTGCCACCCTTTACGGTCATTTTCAGGTCGCAATCGTGTCGAATTGGGTCGAATCAGTTTTGGGTTTGTTAAGATCTTGAAAGTAGACTGAAGGATGAATGAAGAGGGAGGAGAGCATCCCTACCGTCGAAGATAGATGAGAGAGAGAGAGAGAGGGAAGAAGGAGGAGGAGAAGAAGAAGAAGAAGATGATGAGAGAGAGGGGATCGTGGCAAATCCAAACGGATCTATTCAACGTGTGTGCATGCACGTGTGGGTTGTTTGCTGATTCAGCTTGGACTTGGTAAAAGTAAAAGGCGATTTTAGGGGGAGGCGTTTAGGGAGTTCCGACGTTTACGCTCTGGCCATGCATTTCTCTGTACATGCCACGTGAGGTTACACGTAGGTGATTCGACCATTTCTCTTCAGCTTGATTGGACCATCCAACAAATGAGCTGTATGTTTACCAGCTCAAAATAATGTGGCCGTCCAATACATGGATTGCATCTGTCCGAGCTGTAAATATTGTACTGGGTGTACCAGTAGGTTGGGTGGTCACTTAAACACTCTTACGTGGAATATTAATTATCAAAATTCTTAAGCAGGTAAAGTACTCAATGTGATTAGATACATGTGGATGTAACTTACCTAATATATGTTATATCTACACTGTTCATCCATTTTACAATATTATTTCATAACATGACCCAAAAAATAAGAAAGATCAAAAGCTTAGGTGGAACACACCGTGAAAAGCCATGATAAAATAATGCTTACTATTGAAGCCTTCATATGGCCTACTAAAATATTTATCTGCCAAATAACTGTTTCAACGAAGGGAAAACACAAATATCAACATTATCAAGTACTTCTATAGAGGTAGTAAGTTTTCAATGGCAGGTGTTCAATTCCCATTGCTTTATGTGGTGTGGTCAAATTGTGCTTTAAATTGCTTCATGTTTTGTTGTTGCCATCAAATGATCTTGCAAAATGAATGTACAATGGGAAGGCAATGGTAATTCGAATGGATTTTTATGATTTGACAACTTAGTTTATTCCATTATAGTAAAAGTAATGACCTGAATTTTACACTATATTATCATAGTATTTTAAGGAACCAAACAAGCATCTAACAAGCAATTTAGGACACCATATCATGAGTAAACTCTATGAGGCCACACCATGTTGTACATGCCTTATCCATGCCATCCATCCATTTTTCGAGAACATTTTAGTGCATGAGCTTAAAATTAAACCATATCCAAATCTTAAATGGACCACACCATTGGAAACCAATGGTGTGGTCCCCTTGAGCTTTGGATATGCTTTGATTTTGAGATCAAACACTAAAATGAGCTTGAAAACATATAAACGAAGTGGATTAGACACATACATTATGGTGGCCAGAGTTTACTCAGCATGCTACATGCCAAGTTAGTCGGCAATACGTCCACAGAACTCGGCTGAAGCGGTATCCAAAAATAAGACCTACCATGGATTTATCTTATTTTAGTTTTATGTTATCAGGTATAAAATATGAGAATTGTGTACGCTTTGATTGGGCCATTTCATCATTTTTGCACAAGGGCCCACCGGTGTTCATGTGCCCAATAGGGTCGCCCCATCATGAAAGTTGGCTCTCCAAACATCAGGCCGATCTAACTGTCATGTAAGCCACCATGTGAAATTTTAAGGTTATCTACTGTTTTCTATGGTGCGACCCACTGTCTGGATGGGACTGATTTTTGGGTGAGATGGCATGTAAACAACACTAACGCCCCCACAAATCAACTAATGTTTTAACTTGTAAAAAACCTCATTTTAGATAACTTGTAGTGGAAGCAGCATCTTAAGTGAATCTTAAACTAGACTCGTACGGTCCTCTGCAACATTTTTTTAAAAAAGTGGCTCATTATCTCCTTCTAAACTCATTTTTCAGACACTTAACCCTGAATTCGTACCCATGGTTACGAAATGGAAGGTTAGAAATAAAATAGTGAAATGTTCAGATTCGAAAAGCCACAGTTATTATCATTTTTATTTTTCGGTCATGCTTCTAGAAATCTCATATTGGAAAGGCATGGTTATTATCACCGCTTTGTGTTAAGAGTCTGATTGCGTACGTACTGAAGAATATCTCAGCACGCCCTTATGTGCTGTGCATATTCGGACTACCTTAAAAGATCAGTTTAGAGCATGAGTTCAAAATTAAAGTATATAAGATTCAAGTAGACCACAACACACGAAAAAAGTGAAGCTTACCATTGAAACCTTCTCAGGGTCTGCCTAAGTTTTGGATTAGACTGATATTTGTGTTTCCCTTCGTCCATATCTGTGTGACCTCATGAATAGGATGTATGACAAATAAAAATCATTGTGGGCCTTACGAAGGTATCAACAGACGTCATTATCCCAATGTTTCTTGTGATGTGGTACACCAGAGCTTTGGATATGCTTCAATTTTGGATCAGCCATAAACTGAGCCAGAAAAATAGATTGAACGGTATGGATCAAACACATGCATCAAAGTGGGCCCTATATAAGTTACTCAGCCTCATACGCAATCCTCAGTTATAACACGGTGAGCTGTCAGATGTAACACGGTTGGGATACGACAAGATCACGGGAATCTCGTAACGACCTGTATCTCAAGGGAAGCGGATTGGCTACTCCCCTGCCACCAGGTCGATGCTCTGTGGGACCCACTATGATGTATGTGTTTCATCCCTTCCGTCCATCTATTTTTATATATCATTTTGGGTTATGAGACAAAAAATTAGTTATATCCCAGTCTCAACTGGACCACATTACAGGAAACAGTGCTGAATGAATGTCGACCATTAAAAACTTTTTGGGGGTCATAAAAGTCTTGGATCAAGCTGATTTTTTGTTTTTTCCCTTCATCCAGGTCTATATGACTTAATAAACGGATCGGATGTCAAATAAATAGTGCAGTGGGCCTTAGGAAGATTTTAATGGTGGATATCCAATCGTTATTGTTTTCATGTGTGTGGTCCACCCGATATTTATATCCCTTTCATTTATTTAGGTAAAGACATAAATTGATCTGTAAAAATGGGTGAACGGCATGGATGAAATACATACATCATGTTGGGGCCCACAGAGCACCGACCACCACCCACCGGGCTAGTGGGAGGGGACGCGGATTGCGTCCTACCCCCACCCAGACGGTTATCCGGGTGGGCAAGGCTCTTTGGGGCCCACAGTGATGTAAGTGTCTTATCCATGCCGTTCAACGCCTTTTTTAGATAATTTTAATATAAGAACCAAAAAATGAAGTAGGTACAGGTCTTCAGTAGACCACAAAGTGGGGATTGAACGTCCACCATTAAAAACTTCTTGGGAGCTGGAGAAGTTTCGGATGAAGCTGATATTTGTGTTTTCACTTCATCCACGTCTACATGACCTTATTAATAGGTTGGATGGTAAAAAAAATCACGGTGGCCCTTAGAAAGGCTTCAACGGTGGTGTCATTATCACGGTAGCTTCCTTTGGTGTGATCCACTGGAGCTATGGACCTGCTTCATTTTTAGGATATTATATTTTAATGATCTGAGAAAAGCGGTGAACGGAGTGGATAAGACACTTAAATCACTGTAGTCCCCACAGAGTCCATCCGGCCGGGGGCAGGACGCAATCCGCATCCAGTGGCAGGGAGAGTAGCCAATCCGTTTCCATCTCCCAGCTCCTTAGTTATAATCCCCTTCTGTATCAACCATGAATCGGGTCTCTACTCATCTCTTAGTGGTAGATCAGTACGTGGCTCACTTTGATGTATGTGTCTTATATACATCCGTTTCACCGCATCAATCTAAGATCTATAGGAAACAGTGGTGATTGGCCATTAAAATTTTTGATCAAGCCGATATTCTTGTGGTCCTTTTATCTGTATCTCTGTGACCTTATAAATAAGTTGAATGGCAAATAAATATTCTCGTGGCCCTAAGAAGTTTTTAATGATGGGTGTACAGTCACCAATTTTTGTGGTTTACTTGAGATTGGTATCTTCTACAGTTTTGGGGTCATATCCTAAATTGACCTGGTGAACTAGATGGACGGCATGGATATAATACACATCTATCATAGTGGGCCTCACAGTCGATTATCCACCAAAGCCATCCCGATGTGAGAGGCGCCCCGATTGCCTTTTGACCATGGGGTCGGAAGCTAGGTGGGCCCAATCCACTTGATCCATCCGTTTTTTCAGCTCATGTTATGACATGAGCCCAAATATAAGGTGGATCCAAAACTCAAGTGGGTCATCCGAATGTTCGATCACTATGGTTTCCTATCATATGTTCCACTTGAGTTTTGTATCCACCTTAAGATGCAGCTAATGTACTAATATGAATTTCCTATAATATGGTCTAGTTGAGCTTTAGATATGCTTCAATTTTGAGCTCAACCCCTAAAATGATATGCAAAAACTGATGGACATTGTGGATAAACCAAAAACATCTCACGGTGGGTCGATAGAGTTTACTCAGTAAGATAAAAGCGTTCTAACTTGTAGCCAATCCAATTTCGCAAGGAGGGAGCCAATTAGCTGAGATCCGGACTCACCCAAGACCCAGCCTTTACCGTGGGGCCCACCTTGATATACTTATTCTATATCCATTGTGTCTATCTATTTTTTCATATCATTTTATGGAATTATCCCAAAAATGAAGTAGATCCAATTATCAAGTGGACCGTACAATAGGAAACAGTGGCGATTGAAATCCCTACCATTAAAAACTTCTATCAAGTGGACCATACCATAGGAAATAGTGGTGATTGAAATCCCTACCATTAAAAACTTCTTAGGGACACCTTAATGTTTTGTTTATTTTCCATCCAATCTGTTGATAAGGTCGGTCACGTAAGCCTGGACGAAGGGAAAAAACAAATATCACCATGATCCAAAACTTTTGCAGTTCATTAATGGTCAATCACCACTGTTTCTAATAGTATGGTCCACTTGACAATTGGATCTTCCTCATTTTTAAGCTAAGTGGATTGGGCATACTACCCCTGCCCATCCCTAGCCCCGAACGAGCAGTTCTGTGGGCGGGCCCATCATAATGTATTTGTACATCCAATGTTAGTCCCTCTTCACAGATTATTTTAAGGCATGAAAACAAAAATGAGGGATATCCAACGCTTAATTAGATCACACCAAATAAAAAGTTTGGTTGCATTAAAATGCACAAAGCATTAAATATCAGTTGCGTTAAATGCAAGAGTCATTTATGGTGTGGTCCATTTGATCATTGGATCTACCTCATTTTTGTTTTCATGCCTTAAAATAATCTGAGAAAAGGTACCGACAGTTTGTTTTCATGCCTTAAAATAATCTGAGAAAAGGGACCGACGGTTTGGATGTACATCACGGTGGGCCCACCCACAGAACTGCCCATTTGGAGCTAGGGACGGGCGGGGGTAGTACACAATCTGCGTCCATGCCTTATAATGATGTGGAACAACCGACGGACAGCATGGATACAGAATACATACATCAAGGTGGGCCCAAGGTAAGGGCCGCACCATCTTGGGTGGGTCCGGGGTCTCACCTAATCCGCTCCCAAGCAAGCAAGGCACTGGCGTTGGATGTCCTCTATCCATTACCAATGAAAAAATTCCACATGGGCATCTCATGTATGGGATCCATACATGTTCGTTGTTGATCACACGTCCGACTCAAAATTCTGATGTAGAACAGATTGCAGATGATTTAGTGGCAGTTGGGATTAAAAGAAATCGGGATCACAACATCAGATTCAATCATATTATATCCAGGTTTGAAACTTCTAGTTTGAAACCTATGATTTAGGCGTCTGCATTAACATATAAAAACGTTGTAAATAAAGGCAACAGTAGTTGCAGATTGAATGATTTGGATCTCTTAGATCTATTTGTATTTATAGACCATAAACAGCAACCATTGAATTAGATTTACAATTCGAATTTAAACTAAAACGCAAAATCGCCACTAACCATTTGGAGATTGTTGTAGTTGAGATAAGGATGGGTGGTTAGTATGTCCCAGCAAGCTAAACGGTGGACGATTGACGAGTATGGCAACATAGCTAAATGCATTAAGCTTCGCTTTTAAGAGTTTAAATTGAGCAGAGCTTAAACTTTTAGTGAAAATGTCAGCTAACTAGCCAATGGTACCAACATAGTGAATAATAAGATCACCTCGAATAACCTTTTCTCGTATGAAATAATAATCTACCTAAATATGCTTACTGCCAGCGTGATAAAGATGAGTGGTTAATAGTAAACAACAAGTATTCTTTCAATTATAATTAGTTTCATTCTTTTTTTTAAGAGATTTTTCTTGATTAATGTATTCAAGGATTATAATAAGGAAAAATATGTAGAGATTTGTTTTTAACTTATATGATGGATACGCACCTTTAAATTCATATCATCAATCAAACAATTGTTCCCGGTCCATTTGATTAGTACAACTACACAGTGTTTTAAATATCAACGATATCGGCCAACATGTTCCCACGATATATATTGTATTCCACCCATGGGATATGTGCAGGTAGTGTAGACATGTTTCACATGTTTGATCTAGTGAGTTTAGAAAATTTTTTTTTGAAATCATGTCAAATCAATGTCAAATAGTTATTATTTATTAGTTCTTTATAATTGGTATGAAAAATAATAGAAAAATAATAGACTTTGTGCTTTGATTTCAATATCCATTGGTTCTGAAGATTCTTATGGTTTTTTTTTTTTTCTAAATTTCCCTTCAACCAGTTGTTAATTGAAACTAATTTTGAAATATTTAAGAGTATATGATGAAATAATAATTATGTATATTATAATTTTAAAATTTGAGTGTACGTAGTCTAATTTTTAAAAAAAAAATAAATAAAAATTAAAATTTCTTTAACTCCTCTCAAATTGCTTGCATCAAGGTGGGCCCTACAGTCAGGGTCTCACCCACTCAGTTGTTACCACTCCTCACCTTATCGGGTACTCCTACATTATAAGCTAAACGAAATGTAATATTAGTCTTAGCTGCATGCTGCACATGCGATTTCAATTCTTTGTCATCTGTGGATGGGATATGTTACAAAAATCTACCAGATTAAAAATCCAGCCCACCATTTTGGACCTTTTGTGTTGAGCATGGACCACTGCTCTATATCTCTCTAAGCGTCTATATGTAAGCCCCAAATCGGAAGGCTACCGTTATTCCACGTGGAGATTGTATGGCGGGAAACGACAGACCTTGTCTGGGAAGAAGATTGCGTAGTGAGTAACTTACTACGCTTAGCGTATTGAGTAAATTTTATGGGGTCCACCATGATTTATGTATTTTATCCGTTCCGTCCAATCATTTTAAAAAATAATTTTATATCTTGAGACCAAAAATGAGAGATATCCAATAGTCAAATGGACCACAACATAGGAAAGAGTTGAATTGAACATCTACCGTTGAACAATTCTTGGGGGCCACAGAAGTTTTGGATCCAGCTTATTTTTTTGTTTTCCCTTCATCCATGTATTTATGATATTATGAACAGGTAGGATGACAAATAAACATCACTGTGGGGCCTAGAAAGGTTTCAACGGTGGAAATCATTATGCCCACTGTTTCCAGTGGTATGATCCACTTGATCATTGGATATGCTTCAATTTTGGTATCAACCCTTTAAATTAGATAGAAAAACGGATGGACAGTGTAGACAGACCATATACATTCAAGGTGGGCCCAAGATAAGAGCCTACTGAGTAACTCAGTACGCAATCCGATTTCCTCGACGCACTTGCAAGGATAGAAAACCCATTTATGATGTGCCATACCTCTTGGGGATCCATCCCTGACCGTGGGGCCCACCGTGATGTACGTGCCTTTCATCGGCAACACTCATCTGTTTTGACAGCTTATTTTAGTGCATTATCATATAAATGAAGTAGATTCGAATCTCAGGTGGACCATGCCACAGGAAACAGTGGTGATTAACCATTACAAACTTTTTATTTGCCACAAAAGCATTGGATCAAGCTGATATTTGTATGGTCCCTTCATCCAGAACTTTCTGACCTTAGCAACATGTTGGATGGCAAATAAACGTTCCGGTAGCCCCCAAGAAGATTTTAATGGTGGATATTCAATAACGACTGTTTCCTGTGGTGTGGTCCACGTAATATTTGGATCTGCTTCATTTTTTTCTCTCATACCCTAAAAAACGGGGGTGGACGGTGTGAATGTAAGGTACATCCATGAAAGTGTGCCCCACAGTCATGATCCACCCAAACCGCCCCCCGCAGGTTTGCTTGTACTGCCCTGCTACAACGCACGCCGGCTGTTAGATCCGAGACTTCCATGATGCCGGTTCATTATTAATGTGGGCCATATTGAAAAAAAATAAAATAAAAATTATTTCATTTTCAGACCAGATTGATGTAGAGCGGGCCGCAAACACTTTCATGTCCAAGATGGATAAGAGAAGGCCCGATCAGATGCAGAAATCATTAAGACCATCAGAACCATAAATAGGCATAGCTCGTAAACCGAAATGAGTTACTCGACATACCATATATGATTTTGGGGTAGGACGAGCTACTTTAGCCAATCAACTCGGCTATGCTGGGTTGCCCATGCCGAATTTGCGAGATTCCATCCTATCAACGACGGTCAAATTCCATATTTTGTTCCATTTTTACTATAAATAGTAAGTTTTAGTTTGATTATAACTCTTCATCCGTTGAGCTTTAGGACTTGTGTCTAACATGAAAAGTGCTTAGAATATTTAGGAGAATAATGTGGTTAAGCCATATACGAAACTTACTATAAAAAATAAATTTACTATTTATAATAAGTTGCGAATTTCTAGGAGTTTTAGTTGTAGTTTGATTCTGATTTCTTTCTCATTGCTTGGTACCCCTATTTAAAGGGTTGTGAACTCGTTTTTATTCATTAATTAATTAATTTCAAATTTATTAGAATTTATTTCTATTTTCTACTTTCTTTCCTCGTGTATTCGAGAAGTCTCTGTGAGGAGTCTAGAGAAGTTTCGTGGATTCGGAATAGTTATCCTCTTGAGGAAGACGGTCCTCGACCTCACGTCCTTCCCTGCGTCAATTGGTATCAGAGTGAGGATTCCCCTCGGGCCGATGCTAAACAACAAAGGTATGAACCAAAATCCTGTGAACGGTGATGCAGAGATTCATTATCTTTCGGAAAGAATGAAAGCTTTCCACTGAAAGAGTCAGTTGACCATGCAAGTACCGCAGGCAACCCTCAACCATATTGCGGATGCGTTAATTCCGCCCCAAGCTCAAAGTGATGCTTAACCGCCCGTGGCCGTTGTATGACGCAAACCCAATTTCTGCAAAGCACCATCAGATGATGGTAAATCACAGGCCACTACTTCAATCATGAGGAAGCTGTTATATATGCCAAAGGTAGAAATAGAATTACAACGAGACAACATCTTTCAAACAAGGTGCACTGCATACAAAAAAGTCTGCAATGTGATTATTGATGTCAGGAGCGATAAGAATTTCATGTTGAAAATAATAGTGGAAAAGGTACAACTGAAAACAGAAAGACACCCATCTCCATACATGATTGGATGGATCAAGACGGTTAACAAAACAGAGGTAACTGAACGATGTCGTATATCCTTTTCCATTGGTAAATATTATAAGGATGAAATAATGTGTAACGTGGTCGATATGAAAGCTTACCATATGTTACTTGGTCAATCCAGACAAAATAGTATTAATGCTACACATAGGGATCGGGATAACCTATTTATCTTTATTAAAGATACTAAAAAGATTATCCTCGCCCCTACGGGAAGGTAGAACCAACCCAAGACTTCTAAAGTGGAGGGATAATCTCTCACAATTGAACAGGCTTTTATTAGACAATCTAAGGAAACAAGAGATATATATCCAGTAGTTGAAAAGAAAAAATATGTGGAGCCTGTAAATATCCCAGAAGATTTGAAACTAATGTTGCAGGAGTCCAAGACGAATGTGCTCGATGAACTCCCTAATAAATTGTCTCCCATACGAGATATATAAAACCACATTGATCTTGTCACAGGGATAGGTCTGCCTAATTGCCCACATTATTAGAAGGAATGTGAAATCTTGAAGGCAAAAGTGAAGGAACTGATTCATATTAGCCAAGTCAAGGAAAGCATGAGTACATGTATTGTGTCAACTCAAGAGCCGGATGTCATGTACAAGGAAATGACTAATAAGCATCGATATCAAAAGTTATCTCAGAATCATAAATCAAATCCCTTGAGTAACTCGAGGACGAGTTTTTCCAAGCAGAGGGGTCTGATGTAGGACATGTCATAGATACATTCCTAGCATGATTGGATCAAAGGAAGGTGGACTATAAATTGATCGTAACTTTAGATTCGGGTATCTTTACTGCGCACTAGATCGAGTATCATGAACCGAACAACACGAGAACTCAAGGACGAGTTCTTTTGAAGTGGAGGGGACTGATGTAGGGCGGGCCGCAGACACTTTCATGTCCAAGATAGATCAGAGAAGGCCCGATTAAAGGCAGAAATCATCAAGACCATCAAAACCATAAACAGGCATATCTCGCAAACTGGAATGAATTACTCGATGTACCATATATGATTTTGGGGTAGGACGAGCTACTTTAGCCAACCAACCTGGTTATGCCGAGTTATCCACACCAAATTTGTGAGATTCCATCCTATCGACGGTCAAATTCCATATTTAATTCCGTTTTTACTATAAATAGTAAATTTTAGTTTGATTATAACTCTCCATCGGTTGGGCTTTAGGAGTTGTGTCCAACATGAAAAGTGCTTAAAATATTTAGGAGAATAATGTGGTTAAGCCACATACGAAACTTACTATAAAAAGTAAATTTACTATTTATAGTAAGTTGTGAATTTCTAGGAGTTTTAGTTGTAGTTTGATTCTGATTTCTTTCTTATTACTTGGTACCCCTATTTAAAGGGTTATGAACTCGTTTTTATTCATTAATTAATCAATTTTGAATTTATTAGAATTTATTTCTATTTTCTGCTTTCTTTCCTCATTGATTCAAGAAGTCTTGATGTAACAACCCTAAATTTTGGTACATTATAAAAAAAAACTAAATTAAATATTTAAAGATTTTATTTTTAAATAAAAAATAAAAACAAGTCAATAGTTGAGTTGGTAGTGAAATTCTTAATTGAGAGAGAGGTTTAGGGATCGATTCTTGAAGTAGTAATAATAAATTTTTTATTAAATATCATAAAAAATTTAAATTCAGGATAAGGGAGGATGTGCTCATCCTATCTTATGAGAATTTTCTTTAAAAAGGGATACGGAAGGTTTCTGCATTAAAAAAAAGAGGAGATAGGAAGCCCTAAAGTAAAAGGAAGAGAAAATTCTAAGAAGGCTTGATCAGGTAAGTTCTAATTGTTAGATCTTTTTAACTTTTTATTATGTTGTTAATTTCTTCTTGATTTATACAATGGATGGCGTGGATCATCCACACCATCATTGTATATGTGTGTAGAGTCAATTTTAATAAAGTGATGTTTTTATGATTTCGGTCCAATTAGCAAAATTTTAGGAATAAATTAAATGGATAGAATCTGATTGTGCTAAGATAGATCTGTACAAATCATATGATCCTTAAGGCCAAAATATACAAGGGCCATAATTTTTAGATCAATCTAACAATTAGATATGCCACATTAGTCAGATCTAAAAGTGTTTAATAAAGGAATCTTAGATATTTGCGCAAGTGTTGGTATCACTTGGCGTATAAGGTTGAAATGGGTCATCGGTGTATATGTGGTTAGATCCACACCATCTATCTAATGTGTAGAGGTAAAACATGATAATACCTCAAGAATCTGGATGATCCAATCATCCGGTGGGCCACCCCAATTAATTATTTGACATTCAATTTCAGGATCTTAAAAAGAAAATCTAAATCTTGATAATTAAATTTATATAAACATATAATTTTAATTATTTGATTATTTTAGATTTGGCCACTTATAATGTTAATCAAAGGTGGACCCCACCATGTAATACAAATAAATGAATAATAATATCGTTGATATAATTGATAGGACCCTGGAATTCAAATCAACATAATTACATTGCAGAGTCAATACTACCAAACTCAGGTGAGTGACCCAACTTGTCTCATAATTCATTAAAATTAAAATAAATCATTGTGATTGTTTGATTGATTTACTGGTTTGAATATTTTGATATGATAATTGTACGATAAATTTATATGTAAATGAGGGTGAGCCAGTGTCTCATGAATAGGAATATGTGGTCAAGCCGGAAAAGACTTAAGGGACACGTGGCTCTACTTGACAAATGAAGAAGTTGCTGCATTAGACTAATCATGATATTTTTACTTTAATTATATTTAATTTTTTTAGATTGTAAATTAATTTTTTCAAGTTGTTGGACATGTTTATTTCATTTCATAAGATCCCAATTGAGAGGGTCCTTAATTATGTTTATGATTAATTGTTGGAATGAATGATCGTTTCTTATTTTTGAGATGTTGTTGAGTATGAATAGAATGTAAATCTACGGTAGAGCTAGTAGGTAGATGAATAATTATATAATTGAATGAAATTAATACACTCAATGTACGTGTCATGGGCCGAAACTCGGGTCTGAGGGTGCACACTCTGTACTCGAATTTCAGGGCGTGACACTTTATGAGGAGTCTAGAGAAGTTCCATGGATTCAGAATAGTTATTCTCTTGAGGAAGATGGTCCTTCCCTGCGTCACAGATGATTTAAGAATTGTGGCCCACGTCAAGAAAAGCATGGATCTTGTACATGTGCCAATTTAGCATGTGTGGTGTTGTGCAAATGAGCAGGAGTATATACACTTGAAGCCATAGCTAGCCAGGGTCAAGGGGTCATGTGTACTGTATCCCTTTGGCAGGCCATACGATGAAAGAACCTTTGATACTCTGGTAGGGCGTGCCAGCACGCACTTAGAAATTGTTTTGGTAGATGTCCTGCAAGTGGTCCAAATCAAACTGTCTAGTTATCAGTTTCCATTAAAGTATATCTTGCACCAAAACTTGCACTTATTTATTTGACTATAGGAGTGGCGGCCTTCTTTTTTAGACGGTTATGAAAAAATCCTATTTGTCTCATTCAAAGAACCAAGTATTGAGGACCGTTCAACCAATCTGACTTGGCCCTATGGCTCAGCAACAATAGGTTCCATAATATAGGCTTCTTAATTTGGAAGTGGATTGGGTGATGACCCTGTGCTGTGGGGCCACCAGCATCGTGTATGTGTTTTATATCCAAGCTATCTCTGTTTTACAGCTCATTCGAGGAGGCTAAAACTAAGGGATGGTTTAGCACCATGAATTTAAGGGGATTTCAAATTTCTTGATTATTTGACACCATAAATGTAAGACCCGTATCCTAGTTCGTACCGTTCCATTGGCTTCCGCGGTCCTTCCGGTCAAATTCCGGCAACCTTCACACCATTCCGATGTTTGCACGTGATCCTAAGCCAAGACCTTTATACCAAAGTCAGCTCGAACCGAAACTTGTACCTTGGCAACCGCGCCGTTGCCGCGGTTCCAACGCCGCGACTCGCGCACCAAACCGATACATAGGGTAGAAGATGTAGGCCCACGTTCAATTTGAAGAAAACACCGCGTGTACGAATTCTGAGAGAATCTCTATAACATGTCCTATCAATCAATCAATCAATCAATCAATCCCATCAATCAAGTATACATCACATATCAAGTCAAGTACAAGCAACCCATACCCTATCCTTACTTCTGTCTTATATAAGTTACCCAAAGTCAACTTTCTCTCTCTCTCTCTCTTCACCCATCCCTTTCTTACAACCCATCACTCCACCCATCACCTATCACACATCACTCCATCACCTCTTATCCTTCCCATCACCTCTCTCTCTCTCTCTCTCTCTCTCTCTCTCATTTCTCAAATCTCCCAAGCAACCCAAAGCTTCACACGTCCAAGCATTCCCAAGTTTTTCCAGAAACATCAAGTGTGGCCCACCTTCTCATCTCTCATCCACACCATCAAAATCTCATTTACCACCATTAAAAGTAAAGGCAAGGACCTAAGGAGGCTAAGGGAGTAAGGAGGAGACCGATAGGTGGGTGATCTATCGTTGTTTTTAATTTTCAGGGCCACTTGTTGTGGGACCCACTTGATGTATGTGTTGTATCAATGGAGGGCCCATAGTGGCGGGGTTCCTCCTCTCTATCACCGCATCTCTCTCTCTCTCTCTCTTTCTTTCCTCTCCCTAGAATGAAGTGGGCCCCACTAAATCATGTTAAATCCACTCCATTCATCAACGGTGAGGCCCACCACATTTTAGGTAAAATCCACCATCTGGTGGGAAGTCCCACATGTAAATATATATATATATATATATATATATACACACACACACACACACACACACACACACACACACACACACACACACAATATATTATATTTATATTATGCTTATAGATAAATATACATACATATATATATATATATATATATATAGTTGGTGGGCCACGTCCATGTGGGACCCACCACAATGCAAAGCGTGGCTAATATGGAGTGTGTATATTGACATGGGAGTGTACTAACGAGCTAGCCAAAATAAAGGGAATGGTGGGCCACTCATGCAGACTCCACCTCGGTGTATGTACACAATCCACGCCGTTTACCCCATTGCTCAGCCTAATTTAAGCGTTGAGCGGGAAAATGGAGTCAATCCGATAATCAAGCGGGCCATACCTTAGGAAACAATATTATTACCATCCAAAAACCCACATTGATGTTCACTCGCCAAATCATAATGGATATTGGACCCTGTATGATGGTATCGAGCCGGGGAATACAATGGGTGGGGCAGATTTTCTTGATGTGGGCCCCACCTGTGAAAAACCACAGGAAAACTGACTTTTTTTTTAAAAAAAAAGGAAAAGAGAAGGAGGCAGCGCGGATGCTGTTGCTGCAGAACGCGCAGGAAGCGCCTGCGCTTGACGGACGGGTGGCTTGGTAGGGATCACGGTCCCATGTGTGGGCCGCACTTTGATGTGTCTCAATCATCCACACCATGCATTTGCTGGTCCTATCTGGGGAGTGGGCCACCCTAAAAATGAGCCGTAAAAAACACTCAGGTGGCGCATGTCACAGGAAATAGTAGGATTGAACGTCTGCCGTTGCAACCCTTCTAGGTGGCCCAGGAATTTTGGATTAATATGAAATTTGCTTTTCTTGTTCATTCAGGTTTGCGTGACCTTATGAACGGATTGGATGGCTTATAAACATTATGGTGGGCCCCACGTGGAGCCCACAGTGACGTAATGTACGTGTTTTATCTATGCCCTCCAACCATTTTACGTGGCTGATGGACGGGTAGGGGAACCCCACCATGAGTTATATGTTTCATCCATGCCGTCCATCTATATGGGACCAAACCCCCCTATGTGGGGCTGCACCTCGTGTATGTGCATGCGTATATATACATTATATTGTGCATATTATATATATTATATATATACATTATATTGTATATATTATATATATTATATATATATATATTATATTTTATATATATATATATATATATATATATATATATATATATATGATGGTGGGCTTTTATGGGACCCACCATGATGCATGTGTTTCATCCAAACCATCCAATCATTTTGAAAATTATTTTAAGGCCATGTGTTGAGGCCCATCTTGGTGTATTTGTGGGCCGTCCATTGAGGCCCACTTTGATTTGTATAAGGCCATGTGTTGAGGCCCATCTTGGTGTATTTGTGGGCCGTCCATTGAGGCCCACCTTGATTTGTATAAGGCCCATATTATGAGGCCCATTGTGACGTATGTAAGGCTCATGTGATTAGGCCCAGCTTGATGTATTTGTGGCCCACCCACTAAGGCCCACTTGAGATATATGAGTTCATGGTTTGAGGCCCATTTGATGTATTTGGGCCCTTGGGTCGAGGCCCAACAAGAGCTATATAAGGCCCATTGTAATATGTGATTCATGGCAGGCCGTGCCTTGGGAGCAATGATGGTTTGATGTCTACATTGTAAGGATGATGTTGGTTAAATATCCGCATTGTCACTCTCTCCCTAGGGCCCATTAATAGGCCCATACCTGTAGCATATAGGCCGTCTAGGCCCATCTTCGTTTTGATCAGAGCTCATCACTACATAACATGTATAATATAGATCCATAATTCATGATCATACGCATCATATGTATGCCTGATATGAGAAGTAACTAATCATAGCATATGCCTTTGAGCAGATCGTTTATGGGTTCCCTGACAAGTGGAATTGCCCCACATGAGCGTTCGGTATGCACAAGATTGTTGCATGTCTGATAGTATGATTCATGCACTTGCATTAGTGTGATTGTGATTACTATATACCTTAGTGACATCAGGGCCATAGCCTCCACAGACACATCGTAGGTGGCTGGATTGGATACCGAAAATATTGTTACTAAGCATTGGGGAGCCATAGATGTCCTTGGGTGAAAATTCATAAATCCGATGGTACCAGAGGATGACTCTAACGTCGAGACCGAGTGGATATATGAGCGCGCGAGGGCCGAATACCAGGAGGCCGCGTCTCCCACTGTGTCGTGGTCGGTTGGAAAATGGTGCGGCCTTACTCGCCCGAGGGTAGGGGCAATACTAGGCTGAGTTTGACCAGCTCGTGAAGGGGTCTGCTATCGACATGCCGGATAGGTATTGACAGACTATTGGCCAAGCGGATAATGAGATTTCTTACGCTCACTTGGACTGTGTGGGTAGGAGAGCGGCAGTGCCACTTGGAGTGTACTAAACCCTAGTGATTATCCAGAATGAGAACTGTACTGATATATGATGAGGATTGACATGCTTGAGTTGTATCTCGCATCGCATAGCTGTGTTATGGCCGATAGTATTCATATCTTGCACCGCATAGCCTTGGTACGGCTGATTGCATTCATGTACTCATCACCATGATTCTGCATTACTTTGACCTTGCATTCTGAGCACGCTTATATTGGGCGCACACTTACACCACCCTCTAAGCTTTCTATAAGCATATGCACGATTGATGTGTGCAGGCGACGCCAGGACGCAGCCGTAGTCTCGTCAGAGTTGGAGCGTGCAGTCGATATTTTGGAGTTTTCGTTATTTGCATTATCTTGTATTTTCTTTCGGACGCATTGTACTTAAAAGTTTTTGATCATAGTGAATTTTGTAATGGTGTTCTTATGGTTATTGTCCGTGGGTTATGCTTATGATTATGCTCATTATGAATTAAATTGATATTAGAAATCCTCCTTATAGCATCTCAGGATTGGAACCTGGTAAATGGTTGCCGGGATCCGAGAATGGGGTTCTACGGAGGTTGTCGGCATCGGATTCGGTGATCGAAAATTTTGTAAGCTCGGTTTTTGAGTTTGGGGCGTGACAATAAAGTAGTTGGGGTTTCAAATTCACGGGAGAGCTTAGATTATATTTAAAATCCTTCCAAGAGTTGCACATGTAATATATGTCACTAGACTATTAAATTATTGGGCACATAACCCACTATGATATCCCAAAATAACTAGATTATCAATTGCATCATTATAATTACTTTAATATGATGATCAACGCCATCCAAACATTGTCAATTTAAATCAATGGTTAAAATCGTTGGTTAGTCACTTGGACATGATCTTGTGCTTGTGGCCCATCTAAGACTTGGAATTTCATTCTTTTTGGGCAAAGTATATATTTCAGCGGGCTTATCACAACCATTGTGCCTAACATTACATATTTTCACTAATTAAAGTTATTAAAATTGATTTAGTAATTAAATTCAAACCCCTGTAGATGTACCATGTATAGCTACTTTTGGATGAAAGTTGATTCTCATTACGGGGTGCCAAACACAATAAGAGGATTTCAAATCCAGAGGGCTCCAAATCAGGGGGTTTCTAATCCACGCTCCCAAACCGGCCGTGAGGAGTCCTTTGGTACCATGGATTTGGGGGGAGTTGAGTCCCCTAGTTTGTATCGTGCCATAAAGTAAATGGGGTTTATCCCTTTAAAGACGGGTTTGAAATCGAATATGAAAGCTTGGATTACATCTAAAATCCTTCCAAGTGTTGCATGTGTAATATATGTGTCACCATATTATTAATTTATTGGGCACATGGCCCACCGATGATATCTCAAAACAATTAGATTATCAATTGCATCACTTAATTACTTTAATATGATGATTTGTGTCGTCCGAACATTGTCCATGTAAAGCAATAGTTAAAATCATTGGTTAGTCACTCAAATGTGATCTTGTGCTTGTGGCCCATCTAAGACTTGGAATTTCCTCATTTTCGAGCATAATATATATTTCAACGGGCTTATTACAACTATTGTGTCAAACATTACATACATTCACTAATTAGATATATTAATGTTAATTTTGTAATTAAATTCAAATTCCTATAAATATATATACACTACTACGTTTGGATTACATGTGATTTTGAATTGAGGGTGCCAAACACAGTTGGAGAATTTCAAATATAGAAGGTTTCAAATCTTGTGGGTTCAAATCCAGGGGTTCCAAATACATGCTCCCAAACAGGCCCTGAGCATATATAGAAGCCCAAATGCATCACATTATAGAAAGCAACGGTAATTGAATGCCCACCATTAAAAACATCTTAGGGACCACATTAGCTTTGAAGCTAGTTTATATTTGTGTTTTTCCTTAATTAAGGTTTATGTGACCTTATTAATAAGTTGGATGGCAAATAAATATTACAGTGGGCCTTAAAATTTTTGCGTCTAATTTCTTATTTATTGGGCTTCCAGCAAAATGGATGGATGGTGTAGATATAAAACACAAAACACATGCACAATGGTGGCCTCACAGTACCAACACAATCTACCTGATTAGTGTCTGGGTCATCACCCAATTCGCTTCCATAATTTGGACTTCCGCATAACATGCCTTCAATTTTGGAGAGCAGACGTATAAAGAATTGTCTGCTGTCAGAGTACCATATCACTCCTGGGAGTGGATTAGGTGCTCCCTGTCCTCACCCAAGACCGTATGGCCCCTATTCTGGGGCCTTCTTTGATGTATGTATTTTACATTCCCATCATCTATTCATTTTTCAGGGCATTTTGGGGTACGAGTTCAAAATTACATATTCAAATCTCAGGTGGACTATACGTAGCGATTGAACACCCCACCATTAAAAACTCTTTAATGCCCGCCATAATGCTTATTTGTCATCTAACCTATTAGTAAGTTCACACAAACATAAATAAAGTATTAAAAAAATAATATCAACTTGATCCGAAATGAGTCAAGTTAAAACAAATATCAACTTGACTCAAAGAAGCTTTTAACCTTGTATCACTGTTATTTTCTATGGTATGGCTTACTTAATTTGATTTAAATTTGTTTTATCTCAAGACTGTCTTAAAATGATCCAACAAAATGGATAGACAGTGTGGGTATAGAATACATACATCAAGGTGGGCCCCATCCTATTCATCCTTTTGGCAGCTTCTGATATGATATGAGCCTAAAAATGAGGCGGATCTAAAATTCAGTTAGGCCACACATAAGAAAACAATGAAATTAAATGGCCTGTGTTGAAACATTATTGAGGCAATAAAAGTTCGCAGGCTAATATTTTGATGTTTCAGATCATCCCACTGGGATTGACTTAATGAAAAGTGTGGATGATGTATATGTATCATAGTGGGCCATGGAAAAGTTTCAATGGTAGGCATTTCCCTCTTTGCCTTTTCTTATCATGTGGATCACTTGAATTTCGGATCTGCCTCAATTTTTTAGCTTATTTCCTGACATGAGTTGGCAAAACAGATGGGCAGAGTGGATTTCTCACAAACAAGATGGTGGGCCGCGCTAGCTTTTGACAGCAGAGTTTCTAACGATTGAGGGTCGTGTTTAGTTTTGATTTTATGAGATTTCGTATAAGAGATAATCTAGAATTTCTACGGATTAATTGTTAAAAATTATCAATGAGCTGGAGTACGACATTATCCACACATACATGACAACAACAAGTGCTGCCAACGGGATAAAGGTGCCATTAATGAGCATGAGTAGGACGATTGATTTCATGAGATTTTCTACTTAGAATTATAAGTATTATTAAATAACATACTAGAAAGTGCAAGGTGACTGCCTCCGCCCTCGCTAGGCCAATAATTCGTCTAGGTAGGGCTTTGCATGGTCCACTGTGATGTATGGGTTTTATCCTCGCCGTCCATCCATTTTGATAGACTATTTTACGTTATGACTCAAAAATGAGGTAAATCAAAGACACTAGTGGTGATGATGACACCCACCCTTGAAAGCTTCTTAGGGGCCACCATGATCTTTATTTATCATCCAACCTATTAATAAGATCATGTAGACTTAAATGTAAGGAAAACATGAATATTAGCTTAATCTAAAACTTCTGCAGCACCCAATAAGTTTTTAATTGTGAGTGTTCAATTCCCTTTCTATGGTCTACTTGTCTAGCATTGTTGCCTTGTGATAAAAGTAGGCCTTAAAAGTTAGATTGACCCAACCATCACCCAGGCCACTGTATGAATTTGAAGGTTTGTAGATATGGTCATCGCTCTTCATAGTGTGACATTGAATGGGCTTGATTTTTAAGGCATCCCATCATCATGGTTTTGTCCACTTAATGTATAGGTTGGACGGCATACATAGAAGACAATGGGACCCACAAAGATAGTTGTATATCACAGCCGAATGAGCTGGTGACTGCTAAAAAAAACACATATAGATAAAATTTTCCCTCAAACAGATAACCATTTACAATCCAGCAGGCACCAAATGATTAATTCCCCACATCTAAGGTGGATCCCACATGATAGACAACCCACACTGAAGATGGGGCCCACACGATGGATAGTTCACATCAAAGGTGTGCTCCAAATGATGAGCAGTGGATACTGAAGGTGGGCCTTACATGATGAGCCTACATTAAGGTTAAGCCACAGAGTCGGTCACCAGGCAATCTACTAGTGTGAAAGGATGCAACATGTTCGTGCCGAAATTAATTTGGCAACTCGTTTATGTTGAATTGTAAATATCTGCTTTTCTTGCACAAGCGGCTCACCCGACCAGCTAGGGTGTGGTCCCACCAAACGAAAATCCCCATTCAACCCACGCGCAATGCTTTATGGCATAGGGAGCACGATCCATTGGTAGACTCACGAGAGTTTCATGATGAGATTGTATCTAAGTACTCATTGAGGTGAAATTTTACTGTGTGAGTATGTGGGTGTTTACAAATAGACTTACAAGAGTTTCAGCACTAAGGTCATGAGTCTACATTCCCAATGTGATGAATGTGAGTGTGTGTGGGGGTGTGAGCGCGTGTAAAATAATAGAGAGTGTGATCCATCTATCTATCAGATTTCTTGGGTTCCATCATCTTATCTAATCCACTGTCTTATCAGCTTCATTAATGAATGCTGCCATTTAAAATAGTGAGCAAATGTGTTAATTGGGATCATTTGATCTCTTAAGGTTTTTTATTTTTCATTTTCCAAAATGTGGCAAAGATTTTTCTCCCTTGTTCATGCTCTAGGAGTATTATATGTTGTATTGCTCTTAGTTGCATTGGGACACTTTGTTACCGGCACGTGGCTGAAGGGTCCGGTACTTCGGTATCCATGCAATCCGACTCCATTTGAGGCTTTACAGTCGGGCACTTAGAAATGGTACAACATGGCATGTATTAACGAAATTCAACGGACTAGATCGTGCAGCCTACTGTTTCTAAGTGGCTATCCCAAGATCAGATTGTTTGAACAATACTAACCTTTGGTTCGTCGACACTTTTTCTTTGGAATAAGGTAGGATGTTTTTCATTCTCAACCGTCTGATAAATGTCCACTAATCCGATGGTCAGGTAGTCAAATAGCTTTTTTTTTTTGGGTTCATGGTACATCAGCGCTGGTTACTATAATTTGGACGATTTAATTTAACTATGTATATATGTGACATGTGTGCACTTTATAAGTTTTAGTGCCTGCGTATCGTCCACATACTGCTTTGGTTCCCGAGTATCTAACTGACCAATTAATTCATAAAGTGCTTTATTATTCTTTGACTAATAAGCCAGTGTACGTTGACGTTTTTCCAGAATTTTCCACATATTTCACTCTATCATTATCATGAGAATCAACCCTACTACTTCTGTTCACCCTACTACTTCTGTTCCCGGGATTCCTACACTTGAAGAAGAAAACCTGGGAGGTATTCGTCAAATCATTGGTCCGTCTTCTTCGGACGTGGATATAATACAAAAAGCGTCGGGACGAGTGTTAATCGCAAGACGCGTCCTCTCCCGTCTGTCTCTCAATCAAAACCTAAAGAAGGAGACGAAGAAAGGGGAAAGCAGCAGCAACAGCAGCCGCGCAGTACCGAATGAGGAGCTCACCGCAATCGGTGCTCTCGCAGTGGCGGAGGAGAGGCATCTGGATCATCAGCAGCAAATGGCTAGCCACCGTCGCGAGCATTTGGATTCAGTGCACTAGCGGGTCATCGTACTGCTTCGGCATCTACTCTTCCCTCCTTAAATCCAGCCAGGGCTACGACCAATCCACCCTCGACACTGTCGCTTTCTTCAAAGACGTCGGCGCCAACGTCGGCCTCATCTCCGGTCTCCTCTACTCAGCTGCCTCCTCCTCCTCCTCCTGGACACGTGGCGGGCCCTGGGTCGTCCATCTGGCGGGGGCCATCCTATCCTTCTCTGGCTACTTCCCCATGTGGCTTTCTGTCACCGGCGCCATCCCCCGACCGCCCGTCCCCGCCATGTGCGTGTTTATGCTCCTCGCAGCCCAAGGGCTGACCTTTTTCAACACAGCCAATGTCGTCACCGCCGTTGAGAATTTCCCTGACCACAGGGGCACAGCCGTTGGGATCATGAAGGTGAATTCATTCCCATTTAATTTCCGTCTTTGAATTGTATGATCGGTTGTGGGCCCACGGTTCGGTGATCCGGATTGTCGATCTGTTGGCTCGTGCCACCAAAATGATATGCCCTACCGGATGATCTTAATGCATCTTATTTGCTGGCTAGGATCTTCCAATCTGAAGAATTTGGTCCCTGTTTCCGTTCATTTCTCTGATGCATGTTTGGATTCATGTATGATCTGCATTGGAATATCTGATCGACGATGGAATATTTGTGATCTTCCGATGGCATCAAATGATTCGACTTGCATCACAAAGTCTGCATTTGTTAAAATTTCAGCAAGGTGATTAGTTAAGACTGATAAAAATTCAGAACTTTTAGAAACGAGTTGGGAAATTTTATAAAAAGGGAGAAATTGATTTTTGATTTTTGCAAGTTAGGTTACTGAATAATGTGATCATTATATATGAATATTGAATTGATGAATTTCAATGATTTTTTTAATTTTAATTTTTTTCTATTAGTGGGACAAGCTCTTTTTTTTTAAAATAAAAAAATAAAAAAATCTCACGAGCATCTTGCTATTTTATTTTTTAAAAATGTAGTAGAATTTGGTAACTATGTGAGTAATTATGGTGATGTATTAATTGCACAGATTGGCTGAACAGCTGAGCCCCGGAACTTTTTACTTCTTGTAGCATCCTTTTCATAGTGGTTTCCGGGGTTTGAGCTCTAGCTCCAATGGTCTCAGATTCAAGGCCAGCTTACCTAACAGAAAAGGAAAATGTATTAGTAGTTACTGTTGGTTCTATCGAGGATGGAAGATATTTGGTATCCTATATTAAAACTTTGTTGCATCACATAATCGAAAGAGCAAAGTACAGTTTTAGCAGTCAGAACAGGTATAAATAGTGGATCTCTCAATTTATTTGCTACTGGCCAAATATTGTGCGTTTTGGAATGATAATGCTTCTCTAATTCAATACATTTCTAGTTGACTGTTAGCCCTTGAAATCGTAGGATATGTAAAGGATATTTACTCAGGTTCTGGATTTTATGCTTCTGTTATTTTTAGGAACTGGTTGGCAATTCACTTATTGGATTGGACATGGCAACGCCTAATCCTCCCAGGCCTCCTATGGTGGGCAGATGGTCCCGCCCCTCCTTTGGTAGATTAATTTGATGGGGCTTTGGCTGGTAACTATGGGTCTTTGGTGACCTTCTCTGGCCCTGCTCTCCCTTATGCCGCTCATGTGGCAGAAGTCCTTGGACCCTCCTGAGAAGATCATTTTAAAGGGTGATTCCATCAACATTAGTAAGGGGCTGTTTGTCATATCTACTAATAAGAGCTTATTTGTTTATTCTAAAAAAATAAGCTCTTATTTTGGATATAGACCGTTTGGTAAAGCTCTAATTTTAGGACTTATTTTTTTTAGAAACTAGCAAAAAAGCTCTTAAAAAATAAGTGATGGAGAGGTCATTTTTTTTTTAAGAGCTTATTTGGCTTGAGTAGACATTTTTGGGGAAGTTTGTTCTTAAACTTTTTAGGTAATTCCCATCTTGCCCTCTTCTCTCCTCTTTACAATCTCTCTAAGGCAGGCCCACATGATGAGCAGCCCATGTTTAAGGTGGGGCTCCACATGACGGATGGTCCACATCAAGGCGGGCCCATATAAAGCACTGTCACATCAAAGGTGGGCCCCACATGATGGATGCCCCAAATCGAAGTGTGGCCCTACATGATGGACGACCCACATCAAAGGTGGGACCCAAATGATGGATGGTGGACATTGAAGGCGGGACTAGATGATGGAAGGTTGACATCAAAGGTAGGCCCACATGATGAACGATCCATATTGAAAGTTAGCCCCCACATGGTGGACGGTCCACAACAAAGGTGGGTCCCACATGATGAATGATGACCCACATCAAATGTGGCCTCGCATGATGGACTATCCACATCAAGTGGGCCCCATATGATGGACGGTCCATGGCAAAGGTGGGACCCACATGATGGATGGTGGACATCAAAAGTGGGCCTGCATGATGAACAATCTATATTGAAGGTGCCTCCACATGATGAATGGTCCACATCAAAGTGGGCCCCACATGATGAATGGCCCGGCATGATGGACCATCCATGTTAAGTGGGCCCCACTAAATGGACAGTCCACATCAAAGGTGTGATCCACATGATAGATGATGGGCATCAAAAGTGGGCTCACATGATGGACGGTTGACATCAAAGGTGGGCCCGCATGATGAATGATCCGTATTGAAGGTGAGGCCCCACATAATAAATGCTCCACATTGAGTGGCCCACATAATGGACAGAGTGGGCCTCACATGATGGATGACCTATGTCAAAGTGTTGCCCCTCGTGATGGACTGTCCACATCAAGTGGGTCCCACCTAATGGATGGTCCACATCCAAGGTCTTGCATGATGGACAGTCCATACCAAAGCGGCCTAACATGATGGATGATTCACATGGAATGTGTGCCCCACACGACGGATGTTGGACATCAAAAGTGGGGCCCATATGAAGGCCAACCCACTTCGAAGGTGGGGCCCACACGATGGACACATCGAGTGTGGATTTCACATCCCAAGTAGTGGACACTGAGGGGCCCCGCATAAAGGACAATTAGCATTGCTGGTGGGGCCCACATGATGGATGACCTACATCAAGGTGGGCACCATATAATGGCGGTCCGCTTCGAAGGTCAACCAAAACAATTGTTTTGATTGCTCTTATAATGGAGTTATTGTAATCTTTAAAAATGACATCAAGTACTCCTACAAAAAGCTCTTATTTGAACGTTTTACCAAACTTGCTTATTTCAAATAAAAGCTTTTTATGGCTTTGAAAACATGATTTACCAAACGAGCTTATTTAAAACAAGAGCTAGAACAAAAAGAGCTTATTAGAGTAGCTTCTATTAGATTAGAGTAGAGATGTCAAATGTGCCCTAAGTGGGTGAAATCAGGATTTGAACCGTGGGATCCTTGATCTTGCTCGGGTGGTAGACTCTCGGGAGTTTCAACACCCGGTCAAGGGTTCGAGTATCCATAGGTGGTGAAAGCCCACTACGGTGTGAGTGTGTGGGGGTGTGTGTGCCTTTGTTTTTTTTTTTTTTTAAAGGATTTGAACCGTGGGTGCTCCACTTCGTTCTTAATTAAATTAAGACTCTATCCTCAAAAGTTCATTTTTTGTTTACTCATGTGAGGAGATATTCACCAGATATTGTGGTTGTTCTTGCTAAGGAAGGAAATCCTTCCATGGTGTTTTGGAATTGGGCCAAATTTCCATGAGAGATTAGAGTCCCGGCATGCATAGATAACTTAGATTGGTGAACTTAAGACTTGGCCTGGGCTGTTTTGCTAGTAGTTTTTATTTTGGCAAAAAGCAAGGTGTGGTAGCCTTGGTTTAGCTCTATTTGGTACAGAGTTTTGAGTTTCTAGTTGGCTGCATTTTGTATTTAGCAGTGCTTTGTGGCTTTGGAGTTGGGTATATAAGTTGCTGTGAGGCTATTCTTGTATAGCATAGTTACTTGCCTCTCTGGTAGTTGTATCATCCTTTTTCATCTATCAATTCAGGTGGTGTGCTCCAACCTTTTGCTAAAATTAAAAAAAGTAAGGAATCGGCCATTCGGCCCTTTATGTCTGGAATTCTTTCCCTTAATTTACTATGGTTTTTGTTGCTTGCTCTGGAAAAAAAAAAAGAAGGAAAAACAACACTTCAAATCTAATACTTGTTAGCATGCATAGGATGCGTTTGGATGTTCATTTAAAGTGAATTTCAGTAATTTAATACAATAAAGTGAAAATCACTTTGGCACAATTTTAATTTATAACGACGACCAAATCCCCAACTGGAGTTCCATGCATTTCAAGTTTGATGTGAAACAATCAAAATGGTAACTCCCACAATGAACGGGGTGGAGCTAGCCCCAAACAAGTCATTTCCTCATTATGCAATTCATTTCAGTTGAACATCCAAACAACTCCCTAGTCTTTCTGTTCATAAATAGTTACCTTTCCGATTTCTTCCTGGTATCAATATTTTGTTTCCTTGCATAATTTGTTTAGATTTGTTGCTTGCACATCTAGATACCAATGGACTACTTGAAATTCCATGCATAAATAGACATTATACCTGCCAAAATTTCCGATCAGCATGTTGGACACCTATACAACTTGCACAACATCATCCAATAAAAGCTAGTTGAATTATATTTAACTAATGCATGTGTTGCTTGTCATTTACAGTGCAACACAAATTTCCCAAACTCTTGCTTGTACCTTCCCTTGTGGTGTCCTGATTTTTGTTGGGCCTCGATTGGTTTTAACAGCTATCTTTACTTGTCTATGTTTAGGGCTTTCTCGGTCTAAGTGGAGCGATACTAATTCAAGTATATCAGACGATATTCAAGGATAACCCTAGTTCGTTTCTTCTGATGCTTGCGCTGCTGCCAACTCTCACCCCCCTCTTGCTAATGTGTTTTGTAAAAGTTCGCTCTACAAATGAAAGGCATGACAAGAAATACCTGAATGGTTTCTCAGTCATTGCGCTGGTTGTTGCTTTTTACCTCACTATCATTATAATTTTGGAGAATGTCCTAGCATTGGGATCATCAATGCATATCCTTATATTGACAATACTTCTCGTTACACTCATCTTTCCTCTAAGCATTGCAATTAGAGCCCAATTGAGGAACTCCCGGATGCTACCACAAGCTTCAAATCTCGAAGCAAACCGTTTGATGGATGATCCTGACCCACTGGATGTCACAGAGCAGAGGACATATGGGAGAGTAGAAGCTGAGAAGCTGAGATACGATCATGCTGTGTATCACGAGACACCAAGCAATGCTGGTCAAGAGTCATCCGTGCATGACAGGAGGATTATGTTGAGGGGAGAAAACTACAATCTTTTGCAGAGCATGCGCACCATTGACTTCTGGTTACTGTTTTTAGCCACGGCATGTGGTATGGGGTCAGGGCTGGCCACAGTAAATAATATCAGTCAGATTGGCACATCTCTTGGTTACACAAGCATTGAGACCAGTACATTGGTCTCTTTGTGGAGTATATGGAATTTTCTGGGCCGCTTCGGTGCTGGTTACGTGTCTGACTACTTCCTCCACCTGAGAGGCTATGCAAGGCCGTTGTTCATGGCCATTACGCTGGCGACCATGAGCGTTGGCCATGTAGTGATCGCTTCTGGCCTGCCGGGTGCTCTATATGCGGGTTCTATCTTAGTGGGTGTATGTTATGGCTCTCAATGGTCATTAATGCCCACCATCACTTCAGAGATATTCGGTGTAATGCATATGGGTACGATATTCAACACAATTACCATCGCGAGCCCGTTTGGGTCTTATCTCCTCTCCGTGAAGTTGGTGGGGGGTATATACGACATGGAAGCATCATCATCATCATCATCTGATGAGAAGACGTGCACTGGTAAGCACTGCTTCATGTTATCTTTTCTGATAATGGCATGTGTTACTCTTTGTGGGTTTCTCGTTGCCTCATATTTGTTCTTTCGGACTAGAAGGTTTTATAAGCAGGTTATATTTGAGAGACTACAACAATCTGCAGCGCAGTAACAAGGAAGTAGCTGCACTCAAAGACACAAGTAGCATATAGTTGGAAATGCACTTCTCTGTTGTTCCTTTTCCATCTCTGATCCATGAGAGGATATAGTGTTATCAATATTATCTTAGTTATGAAGCATTCAGTATGCATGGGTCACATCAGTTGGGCCATGTACCTACACCAGTTGGGCAATCTTAGCCACTGATTGGAGGGCTCTTCAGGATTACAAATAGGTGGTTAGGAAAATGTCCAACCACCCATTAGCATTAAATGGATAAAAACGCTCTAATCAATCACTGGGATCTGGGTGGAATTTTTGGCATATGGTCAATACACGGCAGCACATTATAGATGAATGTTATGGATCACATGCATAAGTGCCATGTTTGCTGAGATGGAGTGCTTGATAACTAATTTAGATGTCAGTGTTGGATGCATTCTCTTTGTTATATATCGTGGGTAGATTTCTTTATTTATTTTGGTTGTATATGACATTCACTTCTGGGTCTTCCCTACAACTGATAGAACATGTTATATTGACACTGATTTTGTTTTAGGAACTGCATGCTTCATATGTATACTTTTGTTTGTATATGCTGCAGAAAAGTAATGTTGTTCACTTTGGTGTGATGTCAAAATTGACATTTGTAGTGCCTGTTCTCTTGATTTTGTTCCTTTTTTTTTTGTTTTTGTTTTTGTTTTTTTTCTTGGTGCCTTTTCTCTTGGCCTCTGCATCAGCGATGAGGGGGTCACTTGACGCCTTTGATCGCTTTGTTTCTTTCTTCTGCTTAATGAAACTGTTATCTTGAAAAGAAAACAGAAAAACAAAAAAAGGATGACCCTACAGGCAAAAGTGTTATACTTCATTTATTATGCCAGAAACTGTACACATATATATTTAGCTTAAGCTAGACTGTCAAAAGATTATGCTGAGCCAATGTCCTACCTGCTGATCAGTAGACATCCAATGAACAGTTAATTCGAAAAATATTCTTCTCCTAAGCTGAAGAACAACTGTCAATTTAATCAGGGGAGGCTATGGTCATTTATTTAATATGATTTTGAGGTAAGCACCTATTTACGTTGGGTCCCACAATTTACAACGTTCAACGAGATTCTAAGTGTACAATTTATGAGTATGTATGCATGAACCATTACACTGCAAGAGTATCCAACTCCCCTATGTCAAATGACTAAAATTATGCATTGGTACAAGTGATTTTGGCCATACATTCGACTACTGTGCATTTGTATTGCAGCACATTGACTATACAAACGGATAGATATGACACTTTCTGATACAAATTGACACAAAAGATGCTTTCCGATACATTCCTGTCTTTAAACGTAACCAATATGAGGCGATATTTTTTTAACCTTCGCAATATTGTAGTAAAGAAAGACAGAACAACCACAGGTTTAAAAACACAAACCAAAGGATTGTGGAAGTCACCAGCATGGCCCAAAAAGATAAAAGCAAAAAGAAAGTAACCAAAAAAGCCACTAGGTTAATCATTCTTAGCATTCTAGTATTATTATAGGTAATGACATTTATTAAGCAAAAGCAATGGGTTACACGTTCTTCTCTCTAGCTAATCCTAGTTCAATTGGAAGGAGGAGCCTTGAACTTGGCGTGAAGGATCTTCACAAACTCCACCAGCTTCTCGATCTCTATCATCACCTCCTTGACCAAACTGTCTGAGCAGAACTGCTCAGCCCAGCCCATCAAAAGCGGGTACTTCTCACTGTTGAAAAGCTTTCATGCTTGTCACACATTCAATTGCCTTGAGCCACCCCAAGTAGCACACGAATGCGATGCCTAGGTAAACAATGTTCTCCCTGCTAAAGAATCCCTTCCCTTTGTTATATTTTGTTTTAAAATAATATTAAAATTTTAAATTTTCGGTGATTTCCCACCATTTTTGAAAAGTTGTGGTATTTTTGAGTTGTGGGTTTTATCCCATATCGGATTTGACAAAGTAAACTATCTTGTATATAAGATAGTCTTTTTGCATAGGGCTTGAGCCAAATAAGTTCTTCTTTGTCAAAATTTATTTTCATTTTTTGGTTCTCGATTTTAATAGTCTATTTAATTCAACCAAATATTCCAACAATCTTGTAATTGAATTTGTTGAATTACATAGACTATGGCTACAGTATTAGTAAATACTTCTGCTGAGTTCGCCAAAATCGAACCGTTCGCTAGACAATGCTTAAACGGTGGAAACAGAAACTGATGTTCGCATTGACCACCCTTAAAGTTTTGTACATTTTATCTGAATTATTTACTATAGATCCAGCAAATCAAACTGAAGTAACAGATGAAAATAATTGTAAAAATTATATTCTAAACTCTTTATCCAACGAACTATATGACGTGTATGCTTCTTATGTGTCTGCTAAAGACATATGGACTGTTTTGGAAAAGAAATACATATTAGAAGATGCAGGCGCTAAGAAACATGCAATTGCTAATTTTCTTCATTATGAAATAACAGATGATAAACCTGTCACAAATCAGATTCACGATTTTCAAAGTCTAGTTCACGAACTCTCGACAGAAGGAATTAAGTTGGATGAAGTGTTTCTATCAGGAACACTAATAGAAAAGTTACGGCCCTCCTGGAAAGAATATAATAATAGAATGAACATAAAAAGAACGGTGTTTCTTTGGAAACCACTATCGTACACATACGAATAGAGGAGACCAATAGAATTAGGGACCAAAAAGAAAATAGAAATAAGATAGATTCAAAGGCGAATCTTGTGGAATCAAGTCGGGCAAATAATAAGAAAAGGGCAACTGTCATAACTGTGGTAAACCTAGACATTACGCAAATAAATGCAAGATCAAAAAGAAGAATGTAAACAATCAATTCAAGAAAAAGAGAAACTGCTGTAATTGTGGAAAGCTTAGGCATCATGTTAAAACCTGTAGGCTTAAGAAAAACAAAGATAAGCTGCAGGCTAATCTTACAGAAATAGGTAATGAGTCTGACATGATAGTAGCTGTGGTGTCAGAAGTCTTCCTTGTAAACAACTTGGAGTGGGTACTAGACACTGGTGCAACTAGGTATGTGTGCAAGGATCGTAGCATGTTTACCTCCTACCAAGTATCAGGAGATGATGAACATGTGTTCATGGGTAATGCTAGAACGTCTCCAGTTGTAGGGAAATGGAAAGTACTTTTGAAACTCACTTCTGAAAAGACTCTGATGTTGAATGATGTCCTACATGTACCCGATAGTAGAAGAAACTTGGTCTCTGGTTCACTCATCAATAAGGCTAGTGTTAAGTTAGTATTTGATTTAGATAAGCTTGTAATGACTAAGAATGAAACTTTTGTTGGTAAGGGATACTGTAGCAATGGTTTATTCATTGTAAATGTATCCAATGATAATAATAAGAAGACATTCAGGTCTATTTATATCATTGAACCTTTTTATCTATGGCATAGTAGATTAAGTCATGTGACTATAGTATCTTTAAAGAAAATGAAAAGATTAGGTTTATTACCTATTATATCTAATGAAGGATTCGATAAATGTGAAACATGTGTCGAATCAAAATTTATTAAAAAACCTTTTAAACAAATAGAGAGATCATCTGTTCTATTAGAGTTAATACACAGTGACTTAGGTGATTTTAGAAATCACATGTCTAGAGGTGGAAAAAGATATTATATAACTTTTGTAAATGACTACTCTAGGTTCACTAGAGTATATTTGTTAAGAAATAAATATAAAGCTTTAGATGTTTTTTTTTTAAAATACAAACTTGAAGTTGAAAATCAGTTAAATATAAAAATTAAAAGACTTAGAACAGATAGAGGAGGTGAATATGAATCTTCTCAATTTAGAGAATTATGTGAAAAGAATGGAATAGTTCACAAAACTACAGCTCCTTATACACCAGAACAGAATGAAATAGCAGAACGTAAGAATCGAACTCTAAAAGAGATGATGAATGTCATGTTAAACAGTTCAGGCTTACCCTCAAATATGTGGGGAGAAACAATTCTATCTACTTGTTATATCCTAAATAGGATTCCTTCTAAATCTTCTGAACTAACACCATATGAACTTTGAAAGAATCATATTCCTAGTTATAAATATATTAAAGTGTGGGGGTGTCTTGTTAAAGTAGGATTGCCTGAAACTAAGAAAAGAAAGTTAGGACTTAAAACGACCGACTGTGTATTTATAGGGTACGCACAAAACAGTGCGGCCTATAGGTTTCTAGTTTTAAAAACTAAGGATAATATTCTAAATCTTAATACAATTGTAAAAGCTAGGGATGCAGAGTTCTTTGAGAACGTATTCCCTATGAAATCTAAATCTATAAGAATAGAGGAAGTCAATGAATTAGATATTGTGTCTACTAGTAAAAATACTTACGATAAAGTAGTAGAAGAGATACAACCAAGAAAAAGTATTAGGGTTAAAAGAGAAACTAACCTAAGAGATGGTTTTTTCACCTTCTTAGTAGAAGATGATCCTACAATGTATACAGAAGTAATTAACTCTTCCTTTTGGAAGGAAGCAATAAATGATGAGTTAAAATCTATTATATCTAACAATACTTGGGAACTTATAGACCTATCACCTGGAAACAAACCAATTGGCTGTAAATGGGTGTTCAAAATGAAACTAAAACCAGATGGAACTATTGATAAGTTTAAAGCTAGGTTGGTAGCGAAAGGTTTTAAACAAAAGAAAGGAACAGATTACTTTGATACATATTCCTCTGTAACTAATATTACAACTATTAGAGTCTTAATAACAATAGCCTCCATATATAAACTAGTGGTACACCAGATGGACGTTAAGACGGCTTTCCTAAATGGAGAATTAGAAGAAGAAATATATATGGAGCAACCTGAGGGTTATAAGATATCAGGTAAAGAAAATAAAGTATGTAGACTAATTAAATCACTATATGGTTTAAAACAGACTCCTAAACAATGGCATGAAAAATTTGATGGTGTTTTAAAATCAAATGGTTATCATATAAATGATGTAGATAGATGTGTATATAGTAAAATTTCTAGAAATAATTATGTTATTATATGCCTTTATGTTGATGACATGCTTATTTTGGGAACTAATATTAAATTAGTTAATGCAACTAAGAAATTCTTATCATCTAAGTTTGATATGAAAGACTTAGGGGAGGCTAGTGTAATCTTGGGTATTAAAGTAACCAGAAAAAATGGTGTTATTATATTATCACAATTTCATTACATTGAGAAGATATTGAGAAAGTTTAACCATTTAGACTGTTTACCTGTCAGTACTCCTTATGATTATAGTGTGATTCTCATGAAGAATACAGAAAATAATGTGTCTCAATTGGAATATTCCTGAATAATTGGTAGCCTTATGTATCTAATAAACTGTACTAAACCAGACATATCTTTTGCAGTAGAAAGGCTAAGTAGATATACACATAACCCTGGAAAAGAGCATTGGAATGCCTTGTCTAGGATTTTGAGATACCTAAAAGGCAGTATGGCCTATGGTTTACATTATACCGATTATCCTGCTGTATTAGAAGGATATAGTGATGCTAACTGGATCAGTGATTCAGATGAGACAAAATCTATAAGTGGATATGTCTTCACTTTGGATGGAGGAGCAGTCTCTTGGAAGTCTACCAAGCAGACATGTATCGCTCGGTCGACTATGGAATCCGAGTTTATTGTCTTAGAAAAGGCTGAAACAGAAGCTGAATGGTTTAGAAATCTCTTAGCTGATATACCATTGAGGCCAAAGCCTGTATTGGCCGTGTCTATTCATTGTGACTATCAAGCAGCTATAGGAAAAGCAAAAAGTAAAATATATAATGGAAAAAAGCAGACATATTATACTTAGACACAATATAGTGAAACATATGTTGCGCGATAGAGTCATATTCATTGATTTTGTGAGGTCAAAAAAGAATCTAGTAGATCCTCTGACCAAAGGACTATCTAAAAAGTTAGTCAATGATACATTGAAGAGAATAGGGCTGAGCCTAATATATAAGCTGCCAGTGTTGGCAACCTAACTTATACAAGTGGAGATCCCATGAGATAGGTTCAATGGGTAAACAACAAGACACGAGGTAGACGATTGCACTGGGTTATATGAGCCCCTTTTATGGTGTACAGTGCGAGTAGTAACGTAGAAGGATGAGTTTTTAGAACTTTTAATGGATCCAAAGCCATATATTTGGTGGTATATATAGTTGCTGCATACACTTGATGGAATTCACCTATATGGGTGTGGAGGTGGAGGCCGCTTCCTATAAGAATCTAGGCGAATTCTCTAGAGCACTCATGAAAATTCAGGTAATGGTGTATGGCCAAAACGCATCGAACAGTAGAACCACTTACAGAGGAAGAGTTGTGTGAATGGCATGTACTTGCGATGTACATTAAAAGGATTCAGGTTCAAGACTATGGTGTCACCTGATTCCTGTGAACTTGTCTTGCTTACTCTAATGTCAGTTCAAGTCTATGGTGACACCGACACCATTGCATAACTATTACGCTTTAATCCGAAAGAGTTTTATTTTAAAACATGTGCGGGATTGTTATATTTTGTTTTAAAATAAAATTAAAATTAAAATTTTTAAATTTTCGGTGATTTCCCTCCATTTTTGAAAAGTTGTGGTACTTTTGAGTTGTGGGTTTTATCCCACATCGGATTTGACAAAGTAAACTATCTTGTATATAAGATAGTCTTTTTACTTAGGGCTTGAGCCCCTTTCAGGGGGCATGTGAATTTGGTCCTATGGGGGGGGGGGGGGGGGGGGGTTATGACAGTAGCTCTAATCCATGTCATTGACCATACACGCGCGCGCGCCGAGCCGAGTCTGTGTCGGTGTGCGCGTGCGGGACGGGACGGGACCGGACGGGCTGGGCGTGGGCGTGGCCGCGGGTGCGGGTGAGGGTGCGATGTAAGTGTACTCGCGTGGGTGTGTGTATGGGTACTCGCAAAACTGTATGTATGAGAGTGTACTCGCACTTGCGCTTTTTCGTTTTAAACCAGAGAGATGCATCCCTTCCGGTTGGTCGCCCCTGTTGGGTTTAAACCCAACGGACCTAACCTTTTGTAAAGGGTGCTTATGCACTACTTCGGAATCTATATAAAAACTACCGATTCCAGTTTCAAAAATATGAAATTATTATCTCTCTTATAAAACTCTCTCTGATACGGTTTGAAAGAATTTTACTGAGTTCATCGCTGAGTCAACTCAGCACTTTCGGATTAAACTACAAGTGGTTCGAGCCTGTGTACAATGAGTGCACCGCTGGGACCGGGTCATAGTCGTTGTATCCAGGAGGTTGATTACTCTGGAAACCTGTTGCACTTGGGACGTTGTCCAAGGAGAGCAAATTCGATTTCAAGCCGAGTGACTCAATCACGCTTCGACTTAATTCAATAAGTTCTTCTTTCTCAAAATTTATTTTCTTTTTTTGATTCTTGATTTTAATAGTCAATTTAATTCAACCAAATATTCCAACACCCATTGTCCATCAAGAAATGGAGGGAAAGCATGTAATAATGCAAAAGAACCAAATACCTTGTCATTGATGTATGCAGCCCAGAAGTGAGCGATGGCACAATCATAGGGAACAGTTGAGTGGATCATCGGTTAAGCAGTCCAGGCATCATTAATGTATTGGACGATGATCATGGACCCACAGATGGGCTGGTGCTTATGAATGAGGACTGGGATCTTGTACACAGGGTTGGATTGGAGCTGCTCTTGGACTCAGACGTCTCTTCATGGAATTTATACTAAATCGATTTGAATTTGAGGGTGATCCTGGGCATCATCACATTTGGGTTTTCCCATTCCCCCCAACATCGCTACTGCTGCAAATGCACTTACAGGCACCTCTCACCATGATCGTTCTTCTATAAAGATGTAGAAGTGGAAAGGATCCATGTATAGAGATCTCTTCTTCTTCTTCTTCTTCTTCTTGGAGATGACATTTACACGGGAAATTGGGTGACTTTGGTCTCATTGTATGAGTGCTTTGTACAATCTTGGTAATAGTAGTCCTTGAAAGGATGGAATTATCAATTTTTGGGATGAAAATGTCATTTCCGTTTTTTTTTCTTATGATAGACTTGGGGCAAGAAGTGTATGATTCAACTTTTCGCACAAAACGGACGCTGTGATGTGTGGTGGCCCATCACCGTTGATCAATTCAATGATCTGAACCGTCCATTCGATCCGGACGGTGGGACTGACGATAGCCATGGTGACCTTCTACAACCATGCACGTGCATACATGAAAGCCATGTTCAAACGTAGGATGAACGGTAGGAAGATTTGATCTCTTACGCCAAAACAAACTCGTGCAAAAGCATCCATTCTCGACTGAAATTTCGCCACGAATCCAATTAACGGGGTGGATTTCTCTAATAATGTCGATCATGGGCCCCACTGACGTCGAAAATTTTCATTTTTCGCATTCCTTTCGCAGCACGCAAGTCTAGACACTGCCGGCCAACGTGGGTCGTTTGATTGTCATGGACAGGGTTGGACCGATGATCCGGACCGTCCAAAAGCTCTAGGAAGTGATCTTGACCCCATTCATGGAGGCGGATCAGAGGTCAAGATGATTAGTCGCCCCGAAACCATTCCAAACGTAGCTCAGTCTTGCGTTTCGCTACACAAAGTGTCCGGTCTTGCTGCGTAAACTCCTTGCTGCAAACGTAGAGTCGGTTCTCCACTTGACCGACCTACGTTTGGTTATAAAAGGAAGGAGAAAGAGAACGTGGGGAGGACATGTGGATGTGGACGTGAACGAGAAGTAAGAGACAGAGAGCGTGGGACGGCCAGATTTTCTCTCTTTTCTTCTTTATTTTGTTATGTTTTCAAAGAATTTAGTCTAATCATGATTATGATAAGCTAAACCTCTTAACTAGAGCTAAGAGATGAAGCTTGTAGCGTGATTGAGATGTTTGCTTTGTTTGAATTCATATTTTATTGAACTCTCTTGGATATCTAGTTTGATTATAAAGAATATTTTTAGTATTTAATGGTTCGTTGTGACTTAAATTATAATGGATCTGCGATTGCTTTGAATATCTTCTTTTTCCTAAATTGAGATTGTGAAATTAGGCAGTCCCATTGTTCACCATCGTCTCATGGGCATGGTTGAGTGATGGAATCCTTCCTAACTTTCACAATTCTCTTATAATTGGTTATGGATTTGGTAAATTGTTGTTGTTTGCCTTGTCTCCTAAGCATGATTAGGTGACAGAATCACTTCCAATCTTCACTATTCTCATCCTTTGATAATTAGATTCATAAGAAGTTCAGAGATCTGACAAATCTCTTCTTACCAATTGGATAGGATATGACTTTGATTCCAGTTGTGTCCTTGAATCAATACAAAGTAGCTTCCCAATTGCTGCAAGTGGATCCTTAACACCCTAGTTTTCTCACCTTTGAATTTACAAGTTTTAGTTTAATAATTCACCATTATTCTCCTACATTCTCTTGATTTTGATTACATCCTTTCCTAGTTCTAGTTCTGGTTACTTTCAGAATACGCATAAGGTTCAGTCTCTGTGGATTTGACCTCGGTCTTACAGAGATTATTACTACATCGCGACCCTACACTTGGGGTTGTAAACAAGAACCTGGTCAACGATAGCATTAACGCAAGACTAAGTAAAGCTCATAGCATAATCTCCAGGTAACCATCGACAACTGCGTGCGCGTAGCCCTCGCGTAGTGGCGATGACCGTGCTGAGATTATCGGACACATTCATTGCAACCCTCAAGTATAAATATGGATAATTTCTACTGGTACAAGTACGCAAGATCTCACACCCTCACTCTACTCTACTTTACCTAAACCTAGTTTCCCTAGCCTGACTTTGGCATCGGAGGGACCCCTGCTTGAGCCAGGGTCTCCTTTGTTTACTGTTCTGTGTAGGACCAGGGTTTGCTCCAAGCACTCAAGGCTTAACGAAGGGTGATTCAGATTTTGATATAAACAATTATAATTACTTTAATATGATGATCAGCACCATCCAAACATTATCAATTTAAATCAATGGTTAAAAGCGTTGGCTAGTCACTCAGACATGATCTTGTGCTTGTGGCCCATCCGAGACTTGGAATTTCATCCTTTTTGGACAAAGTATATATTTCAGCAGGCTTATCACAACCATTGTGTCTAACATTACATGCTTTCACTAGTTAGAGTTATTAAAATTGATTTAGTAATTAAATTCAAACCCCTATAGATATAACATGTATAGCTACTTTTGGATGAAAGTTGATTCTCATTATGGGGTGCCAAACATAACAGGTGGATTTCAAATCCAGAGGGTTTCAAATCAGGGGGTTTCGAATCCACGCTCCCAAACTGGCCGTGATGGGTCCTTTGGTACCATGGATTTGGGGGTTTGAGGGGAGATGAGTCCCCTAGTATGTATTGTGTCATGAAATAAATGGGGTTTATCCCTTCAAAGATGGGTTTGAAATCGAATATGAAAGCTTGGATTACATCTAAATTCCTTCCAAGAGTTGCATGTGTAATATATGTGTCACTATATTATTAATTTATTAGACACATGGCACACCAATGATATCCCAAAACAATTAGATTATCAATTGCATCACTTAATTACTTTAATATGATGATCTGTGTCGTCCAAACATTGTCCATGTAAAGCAACGGTTAAAAATCATTGGTTAGTCACTCAAATGTGATCTTTTGCTTGTGGCACATCTAAGACTTGGAATTTCCTCATTTTCGAGCATAATATATATTTCAACGGGCTTATTATAACCATTGTGTCAAACATTACATATATACACTAATTAGATATATTAATGTTGATTTAGTAATTAATTTTAAATTCCTATAAATATATATGCACTGCCACGTTTGGATTACATGTGATTTTGATTTGAGGGTGCCAAACACAGAATTTCAAATATAGAAGGTTTCAAATCTTGCGGGTTCAAATCCTGGGGCTCCAAATACATGCTCTCAAACAGGCCCTAAGCATATATGGAAGCACAAATGCATCACTTTATAGAAAACAATGGTGATTGAATGCCCACCATTAAAAACATCTTAAGGACCACAAAAGCTTTGAAGCTAGTTTATATTTGTGTTTTTCCTTAATTAAGGTTTATGTGTCCTTATTAATAAGTTGGATGACAAATAAATATTACGGTGGGCCTTAAAATTTCTGCCTCCTATTTCTTATTTAATGGGCTTCTAGCAAAATGGATGGATGGTGCAGATATAAAACACAAAACACATGCACTATGGTGGCCTCACAGTACCAACACCAACTACCTGATTAGTGTTTGGGTCATAACCCAATTCGCTTCCATAATTTGGACTTCCGTACGACATGGCTTCAATTATTGAGAGCAGGCGTATAAAGAATTGTCTCTGTCAGAGTACCATATCACACCGGGAGTGGATTAGGTGCTCTCTGTCCTCACCCAATCCTCACCCAAGACCGTATGGCACCTACTACGGGGCCTTCTTTAATATATGTATTTTACATTCCCATCGTCTGTTCATTTTTCGAGAGCATTTTTGGGTATGAGCTCAAAATTACATATTCAAAACTCAGGTGGACTATACGTGGTGATTGAACACCCCACCATTAAAAACTCTTTAATGCCCGCCGTAATGCTTATTTGTCATCTAACCTATCAGTAAGGTCACACGAACATAAATAAAGTATGAAAACAAATATCAACTTCATCCAAAATGAGTCAGATTAAAACAAATATCAACTTGACTCGAAGCTTTTAACTCTGTATCACTGTTATTTTCTATGGTATGGCTTACTTAATTTGATTTAAATTTGTTTTATCTCAAGACTGTCTTAAAATGATCCAGCAAAATGGATAGACAGTATGGGCATAGAATACATACATCAAGGTGGGCCCATCCTATTCATCCTTTTGGCTGCTCCTGACATGATATGAGCCTAAAAATGAGGCGGATCTAAAATTCAGGTAGGTCACATGTAAGAAAACAATGAAATTAAATGGCCTGTGTTGAAACATTATTGAGGCAATAGAAGTTCGCAGGCTAATATTTTTATGTTTCATATCATCCCACTGGGAATGACCTAATGAAAAGTGTGGATGACGTATATGTATCATGGTGGACCATGAAAAAGTTTCAATGGTAGGCATTTCCCTCTGTGCCTTTTCTTATCATGTGGATCACTTGAGTTTTGGATCTGCCTCATTCTTTAGCTTATTTCCTGGCATGAGCTGGCAAAGCAGGTGGGCGGAGTGGATTTCTCACAAACACGATGGTTGGCCGCACTAGCTTTTGACAGCAGAGTTTCTAACGGCTGAGGGTCATGTTTAGTTTTGATTTTATGAGATTTCGCATAAGAGATATTTTAGATTTTCTACGGATTGTTAAAAATTATTAATGAGCTGGAGTAAGACGTGATACACACGTACACGGCAAGAACAAGTGCTGCTAACGGGATATAAAGGTACCATTAACGAGCATGAGTAGAACGATTGATTTCATGAGATTTTCTACTTATAATTATAAGTATTATTAAATAACATACTAAAAAGTGCTACGGAAGCTGCCGCCATTTAAAATAGTTAGCAAACGGGTCAATTAGGATCTGCATGGTCCACTGTGATGTATGGGTTTTATCCTCGCCGTCCATCCATTTTGATAGACTATTTTGCGTTATGACTCAAAAATGAGGTAAATCAAAGACACCAGTGGTGATAATGACACCCCCCCTTGAAAGCTTCTTAGGGGCCACCATGATCTTTATTTATCATCCAACCTATTAATAAGATCATGTAGACTTAAATGTAAGGAAAACATGAATATTACCTTAATCTAAAACTTCTGCAGCGCCCAATAAGTTTTTAATTGTGAGTGTTCAATTCCCTTTCTATGGTCAACTTGTCTAGCATTGTTGCCTTGTGATAAAAGTAGGCCTTAAAAGTTAGATTGACCCAACCATCACCCAGGCCACTGTATGAATTTGAAGGTTTGTAGATATGGTCATCGCTCTTCATAGTGTGACATTGAATGGGCTTGATTTTTAAGGCATCCCATCATCATGGTTTTGTCCACTTAATGTATAGGTTGGACGGCATACATAGAAGACAATGGGACCCACAAAGATAATTGTATATCAACAGCCGAATGAGCTGGGGACTGCTTAAAAAAACACATATATAGATAAAATTTTCCTCAAACAGATAACCATTTACAATCCAGCAGGCACCTAATGATTAATTCCCCACATCTAAGGTGGATCCCACATGATGGACAACCCACACTGAAGGTGGGGCCCACACGATGGATGGTTCACATCAAAGGTGTGCTCCAAATGATGAGCAGTGGATACTGAAGGTGGGCCTTACATGATGAGCCTACATCAAGGTTAGGCCACAGAGTCGGTCACCAGGCAATCTACTAGTGTAAAAGGATGCAACATGGTCGTGCCGAAATTAATTTGGCAACTCGTTTATGTTGAATTGTAAATATCTGCTTTTCATGCACAAGCGGCTCACTCGACCAGCTAGGGTGTGGTCCCACCAAACGAAAATCCCCATTCAACCCACGCGCAATGCTTTATGGCATAGGGAGCACGATCCATTGGTAGACTCACAAGAGTTTCATCATGGGATTGTGTAGATTTCTTGGGTTCCATTATCTTATCTAATCCACTGTCTTATCAGATTCATTAATGAATGCTGCCATTTAAAATAGTTAGCAAACGGGTCAATTAGGATCATTTGATCTGCTACATTAATGAATGCCGCCATTTAAAATAGTTATCTTATCTTAATGAATGTCTTGGGGTTGGTTATCTTATCTAATCCACTGTCTTATCTGCTACATTAATGAATGCCGCCATTTAAAATAGTTAGCAAACGGGTCAATTAGGATCATTTGATCTCTTAAGTTTTCTTTCTCTTTTTTTTTTTTTTTTTCTCCAAAATGTGGCAAAGACTTTCTCCCTTGTTCATGCTTTTACTCTTACCCAGGTGGTAGACTCCCTGGAGTTTCAACACCGGGTCAAGGGTTCGAGTACCCACCAGTGGTAAAATCCTGCATGCATGTGTGGGGTGTGTGCGCGCGCGTGTGTCAGTGTGTGTGTGGGGGGTGTGTGTGCATGTGTTTGTGTGGGTTGTGCATGCGTGTGTGTTAAAAAAAAAAAGAAAAAAGATCACTATATATTATGGTGCTCTTAGTTGCATTGGGACACTTAGAGAGAGAAGCAATTGATCTAGATTGTTCATTTGGGTTCAACTCATATTTCATGATCAACCGTGAAAAGATCATGCCGATGACCAAGTCATCAATAATTTAGCCTATGACCCAACTTTGTGGGGCCCAACATAATCTATACTGTACATTCTTTTTGGCAGCCAACTTATTTGAAGGCATGAGTCCAAAAATGAGGATGGTTCAAAATTCGAGCCCACTACCTTATAAGAGGAAAAAAATAATCTGAATTCTGTCTTTGTCACAAACAGAAAAATTCCATTTTCTTATATCTTGATTGGTCTATGTTATCATTGACTTTGACCCAATCAAACTTGCAACAAATAAGAATTTCTTATTGCGATGAGCAGAGAATATAGATCATCAAATTGCAACAAATAAGAATTTCTTATTTGTGATAAGCAGAGAATATAGATAGGAAATAAAAGAAATTATATGCATATTATTAAAAACATTTATAGGGTCATAAAAGTTTTATATCAAACTTATATTTGTTTTATCCCTCCATCAAAGTTCTTGAATCTTACCAAAAGACCGAAGGGCAAATAAACATAATAGTGGGTCCTAGGAATTTTTATTAATGGTGGGTGTCTCACCACAACTGTTTTATGTAATGTGGTCCATGTAGGATTTGGATCTATTTCATTTTCCAGACCATGGCAAAAAATGCGCTGGAAAAACTGAGGAACGGCGTGAATATAAAACAGTACATCTAAGTGGCCCCAAGGATAGGCTTTTACCCGGGCCTCACCTAATCGTCTCCAATCCGCAAAGCCTGTAAGTTGTTAGGTAAAACACGCGCTCTACCGCTTCCAACTTTGATACCGGCATGTGGCCCGGTACTTCGGTATCCATGCAATCCGATTCCATATGAGGCTTTACAGGCGGGCACTTAGAAATGGTACAACATGGCATGTATTAACGAAATTCCACGGACTAGATCGTGCAGCCCACTGTTTCTAAGTGGCTATCCCAAGATCAGATTGTTTGTAATGGACGGCCCAGCAAACCCAACTAACCATGGACACTGTGCGGCCCACCGTGATGTAAGTGTTTTATTTACCCTGTTCACCGGTTTTATCAGATCATTTTAAGGTATGATTCTAAAAATGAGATAGGTCCACATCTCCAGTGGACGACACTACAGGAAGCCGCACAGATAGTGACACCTACCGTTGAAACCTTTCTAAGGGCCACCGTGATGTTGTTTTACCATCCAACCTATTAATAAGGTTATGTAGAAGTGGATGAAGTGAAAACATAGATATCATCTTGATTCGAAACTTCTCCAGCTCCCAATAAGTTTTTAATGGTGTACATTCAATCCCCACTTTGTGGTCCACTTAAGCGCTGGACCTGCATTATTTTTTATATGATATCTTAAAATGATCTGAGAAAACTGATGAACGGCGTGGATAAAATACTTACATCACATTGGGCCCCACAGAACCCCGCCCGGACGGATTACGCTATCCCAAGATCAGATTGTTTGAACAACCTGAGGTTCGTAGACACTTTTTCTTTGGAATAAGAAGGTAGGATGTTTTTCATTCTCAACCGTATGATAAATGTCCACTAATCCGATGGTCAGATAGTTAAATGAGCTTAATTTTTTTGTTCATGGTACATGAGCGCCGGTTACCATAATTTGGACGATTTAATTTAACTATATGTATGACATGTGTGCAATGTATAAGTTTTAGTGCATGCGTATCGTCCATCATGCTGCTAGAGTACCAAAGTTTCTCCCTTTCTCAGCAAGCTAAACTGTCTTCTTCAGACGCGGATTGCGTCCTACCCTGTCCTGGCCCGAATGAGGGCGGGCCTAGGCCCACCGTTATGTACATGTTTATCCACGCAGTTCATCCCTTTTCTGATGTCGTTTTAAGACATGAACGCAGATCCAACACTCAAATGGACCACACCACAGATGACTCCTGCATTTAATGTAAATGGCATTTAATCCAACAAGCTTATTATTTGGTATGGTACACTTAGCGTCAAATCTGCCTCAATTTTTTTGTTCATACCTTAAAATGATATGAGAAAAGGAATGGACGGCTTGGATATACAGATGCACCACGGTGGGCTGCACACACAACTGCCCATTCGGGGCTAGAGACGGGCGGGGTAGGACGCAATCCGCGTCCGTCTCCTCAAGTTTTTAATGGTCTACATTCATTCAACATTGTTTCCTGTGACGGTGGTCCAATTGACACTGGAATATACCTCATTTTTTGTCACATATTATAAAATGATATAGAAAAATCGATTTAAGGCATGAAACACATACATCATAGTGGGGCTACATAGCACCGACCACTAGCCATTGGCTGGTGGCAGGGGAGTAACCAATCCGTTTCCCCAAGCCACGCCCCAGCCGGATGAAATGGGATTGCGTACTGAGTTACTCAGTACGCCTTTATCGTACTGAGTAAACTACGTTGGGCCTAGTGTGAATGTATGTGGGTTATTCACGGTTTCCATCCGTTATTACCGATCATTTTAAAATATAAGTATGTCCAAAGCTCAAGTGGATCGCACCAAAGGAAACAGTGGGAATAATGATTCCACCGTTGAAACCTTGCTAGGGCCCTAAGTAATGTTTATTTGTCATCCAACATGTTTATAAGATCACAAAGACATGGATGACGGGAAAACACAAATATCAGCTTGATCCAAAACTTCTATGGGCCCCAATAAATTTTCAACGGTAGAATTTCAATTCACACTGTTTCCGTGGTGAGGTTCACTTGAGATTTGGATATATTTCATTTTTCGGCTCCATCCATACAATTATCTATTAAAATGGCTGGACAGAGTAGATGAAATATGTAAATCACGGTGGACCCTACAGAGTTTAATCAGTAGGCTTAGCGTACTGAGTTACTCAGTACGCAATCCGCTTCCTCTTCTTCCTCCATGGCGTCACTGTCAGCCGAGAACGCGGACTGGCGGATGCGGTCGGACGAAGGCGACTTGTCTGCAACCCCGGGCTACACGGCTCCTCTGTAACCCAAAGCTCGTGTTTGTGTTATATCCACTCCGTCCATCCGTTTCGTCAGCTCATTTTTGGACACAAACATCATATAAATCCAAAATCAAGGGGGGGCCACACGAGTGAAGATTGAACTTTCACCGATTCAAAATTAGTGGGGTTACAGAAGTTTCGAGTCAGGGTAATGTTGTGTTTGCCCTTTATCCAGGCGGGAATCACCTTATGAACGGGTTGGATGACATCTAACATCATGGTGAGCGTTAGGAAGGTTTCAACGGTGGGTTATTTCCATCACCACTGTTTCCCGTGGTCTGGCCCACTTGAGTTTTGGATGTCCCTCGTTTCATGGATCATGTCCCCTAATGAGCTGACGAGACGTATAGACGGACTGGATATGATACAAAAATCGTGGGTGGGCCCCAAGGAGCTTTGTATTACAGGACGCGTGTTAATCGCAAGACGCGTCCTCTCCCCTCTCTCTCAATCAAAACCTAGCGAAGGAGACGAAGAAAGGGGAAAGAAGCAGCAACAGCAGCCGCGCAGTACGGAATGAGGAGCTCACCGCAATCGGTGCTCTCGCAGTGGCGGAGGAGAGGCATCTGGATCATCAGCAGCAAATGGCTAGCCACCGTCGCGAGCATTTGGATTCAGTGCACTAGCGGGTCATCGTACTGCTTTGGCATCTACTCTTCCCTCCTCAAATCCAGCCAGGGCTACGACCAATCCACCCTCGACTCCGTCGCCTTTTTCAAAGACGTCGGCGCCAACGTCGGCCTCATCTCCGGCCTCCTCTACTCCGCTACCTCCTCCTCCTCCTGGACACGTGGCGGGCCCTGGGTCGTCCATCTGGCGGGGGCCATCCTATGCTTCTCTGGCTACTTCCCCATGTGGCTCTCCGTCACCGGCGCCATCCCCCGGCCGCCCGTCCCCGCCATGTGCGTGTTTATGCTCCTCGCAGCCCAAGCACAGACCTTTTTCAACACAGCCAATGTCGTCACCGCCGTTGAGAATTTCCCTGACCACAGGGGCACCGCCGTTGGGATCATGAAGGTGAATTCATTCCCATTTCATTTCCTTCTTTGAATTGTATGATCGGTTGTGGGCCCATGGTTCCGTGATCCGGATTGTCAATCTGTTGGCTCGTGCTCCCAAAATGATATGCCCTACCGGATGATCTTAATGCATCTGATTTGGTGGCTAGGATCTTCCAATCTGAAGAATTTGGTCCCTGTTTCCATTCATTTCTCTGATGCATGTTTGGATTCATGTATGATCTGCATTGGAATATCCGATCAACGATGGAATATTCGTGATCTTCTGATGGCATAAAATGATTCGACTTGCATCACAAAGTCTGCATTTGTGAAAAATTCAGCAAGGTGATTAGTTAAGACTCAGAAAAATTCAGAACTTATAGAAACGAGTTGGGAAATTTTATAAAAAGGGAGAAATTGATTTTGTTTTTTGGAGGTTAGTTTACTGAATAATGTGATCATTATATATGAATATTGAATTGATGAATTTCAATGATTTTTTTTATTATTATTATTATTATTATTTTTCTATTAGTGGGACAAACTCTTTAAAATAAAAAATAAAAAATCTCATGAGCATCTTGCTATTTTATTTTGCAAAAATTTAGTAGAATTTGGTAGCTATGTGAGTAATTATGGTGATGTACAGATTGGCTGAACAGCTGAGCCCTGGAACCTTTTACTTCTTGTAGCATCCTTTTCATAGTGGTTTCCGGGGTTGGAGCTCATAGCTCAAATGGTCTCAGATTCAAGGCCAGCTTACCTAACAGAAAAGGAAAATGTATTAGTAGTTACTGTTGGTTCTATCTGGGATGGAAGATATTTGGTATACTATATTAAAACTTTGTTGCATCCCGTAATCGAAAGAGGAAAGGACGGTTTTAGCAGTCAGAACAGGTGTAAATAGTGGATCTCTCAATTTATTTGCTACTGGCCAAATGTTGTGTGTTTTGGAATGATAATGCTTCTCGAATTCAATACATTTCTAGTTGATTGTTAGCCGTTGAAATCGTAGGATATGTAAAGGCTTTTTATTAGGATATTTACTTATTTTGTATCCTAAGCAAACTGTGGGTGCTCCACTTCATTGAAATGTTGTGTGTTTTGGAATGATAAGCTACTCTTATTTGAACGTTTTACCAAACCTGCTTATTTCAAATAAAAGCTTTTTATGGCTTTGAAAACATGATTTACCAAACGAGCTTATTTAAGACGAGCTAGAACAAAAAGAGCTTATTAGAGTAGCTTCTATTAGTTTAGAGTAGAGATACCAAACGAGCCCTAAGTGGGTGAAATCAGGATTTGAACCGTGGGTGCTCCACTTCGTTTTTAATTAAATTAGGACTCTATCCTCAAAAGTTCATTTTTTGTTTACTCATGTGAGGATATATTCAACTGATATTGTGGTTGTTCTTGCTAAGGAAGGAAATCCTTCCATGGTGTTTTGGAATTGGGCCAAATTTCCATCAGAGATTAGAGTCCCAACATGCATAGATAACTTGGATTGGTGAACTTAAGACTTGGCCTGGGCTGTTTTGCTAGTAGTTTTTATTTTGGCAAAAAGCAAGGTGTGGTAGCCTTGGTTCAGCTCTATTTGGTACAGAGTTTTGAGTTTCTAGTTGGCTGCATTTTGTATTTAGCAGTGCTTTGTGGCTTTGGATTGCGTATATAAGTTGCTGTGGGGCTATTCTTGTATAGCATAGTTACTTGCCTCTCTGGTAGTTGTATCATCCTTTTTCATCTATCAATTCAGGTGATGTGTTCCAACCTTTTGCTAAAATTAAAAAAAATAAGGAATAGGCCATTCGGCCCTTTATGTCTGGAATTCTATCCCTTAATTTACTATGGTTTTTGTTGCTTGCTCTAGGAAAAAAAAGGAAAAACAACACTTCAAATCTAATACTTGTTAGCATACATAGGATGCGTTGGATGTTCATTTAAAGTGAATTTCAGTAAATTAATACAATAAAGTGAAAATCAAAATCCCCAACTGCAGTTCCATGCATTTCAGGTTTGATGTGAAACAATCAAAATGGTAACCCCCACAATGAACGGGGTGGAGCTAGCCCCAAACAAGTCATTTCCTCATTATGCAATTCATTTCAGTTGAACATCCAAACAACTCCCTAGTCTTTCTGTTCATAAATAGTTACCTTTCCGATTTCTTCCTGGTATCAGTATTTTGTTTCCTTGCATAATTTGTTTAGATTTGTTGCTTGCACATCTAGATACCAATGGACTACTTGAAATTCCATGCATAAATAGACATTATACCTGCCAAAATTTCCGATCAGCATGTTGGACACCTATACAACTTGCACAACATCATCCAATAAAAGCTAGTTGAATTATATTTAACTAATGCATACGTTGCTTGTCATTTACAGTGCAACACAAATTTCCCAAACTCTTGCTAGTACCTTCTCTTGTGGTGTCTTGATTTTTGTTGGGCCTCGATTGGTCTTAACAGCTATCTTTACTTGTCTATGTTTAGGGCTTTCTCGGTCTAAGCGGAGCGATACTAATTCAAGTATATCAGACGATATTCAAGGATAACCCTAGTTCGTTTCTTCTGATGCTTGCGCTGCTGCCAACTCTCACCCCCCTCTTGCTAATGTGTTTTGTAAAAGTTCGCTCTACAAATGAAAGGCATGACAAGAAATACCTGAATGGTTTCTCAGTCATTGCACTGGTTGTTGCTTTTTACCTCACCATCATTATAATTTTGGAGAATGTCCTAGCATTGGGATCATCAATGCATATCCTTATATTGACAATACTTCTCGTTACACTCATCTTTCCTCTAAGCATTGCAATTAGAGCCCAATTGAGGAACTCCCGGATGCTACCACAAGCTTCAAATCTCGAAGCAAACCGTTTGATGGATGATCCTGACCCACTGGATGTCACAGAGCAGAGAACATATGGGAGAGTAGAAGCTGAGAAGCCGTACACAAGATACGATCATGCTGTGTATCACAAGACACCGAGCGATGCTGGTCAAGAGCCATCCGTGCATGACAGGAGGATTATGTCGAGGGGAGAAAACTACAATCTTTTGCAGAGCATGCGCACCATTGACTTCTGGTTACTGTTTTTAGCCATGGCATGTGGTATGGGGTCAGGGCTGGCCACAGTAAATAATATCAGTCAGATTGGCACATCTCTTGGTTACACAAGCATTGAGACCAGTACATTGGTCTCTTTGTGGAGTATATGGAATTTTCTGGGCCGCTTCGGTGCTGGTTACGTGTCTGACTACTTCCTCCACCTGAGAGGCTATGCAAGGCCATTGTTCATGGCCATTACGCTGGCGACCATGAGCGTTGGCCATGCAGTGATCGCTTCTGGCCTGCCGGGTGCTCTATATGCAGGTTCTATCTTAGTGGGTGTATGTTATGGCTCTCAATGGTCATTAATGCCCACCATCACTTCAGAGATATTCGGTGTAATGCATATGGGTACGATATTCAACACAATTGCCATCGCGAGCCCGTTTGGGTCTTATCTCCTCTCTGTGAAGTTGGTGGGGGGTATATACGACATGGAAGCATCATCATCATCATCATCTGATGAGAAGACGTGCACTGGTATGCACTGCTTCATGTTATCTTTTCTGATAATGGCATGTGTTACTCTTTGTGGGTTTCTCATTGCCTCATATTTGTTCTTTCGGACTAGAAGGTTTTATAAGCAGGTTATTTTTGAGAGACTACAACAATCTGCAGCGCAGTAACAAGGAAGTAGCTGCACTCAAAGATACAAGTAGCATATAGTTGGAAATGCACTTCTCTGTTGTTCCTTTTCCATCTCTGATCCATGAGAGGATATAGTGTTATCAATATTATCTTAGTTATGAAGCATTCAGTATCTGTACATGTAGTACATGTGCCAGAGATCCATATTGGGCCATGTGCCGCAATCTTAGCCACTGATTGGAGGGCTCTTCAGGATTACAAATAGGTGGTTAGGAAAATGTCCGACCCATTAGCATTAAATGGATAAAAGCGCTCTAATCAATCACTGGGATCTGATTGGTGGAATTTTTGGCATATGGTCAATACACGGCAGCACATCATAGATGAATGTTCTGGATCACATGCATAAGTGCCATGTTTGCTGAGATTGAGTGCTTGATAACTAATTTAGATGTCAGTGTTGGATGCATTCTCTTTGTTATATATTGTGGGTAGAATTCTTTATTTATTTTGGTTGTATATGACATTCACTTCAGCGCCTTCCCTACAACTGATAGAACATGTTCTATTGACACTGATTTTGTTTTTGGAACTGCATGTTTCATACGTATAATTTTGTTGGTATATGCTGCAGAAAAGCAATGTTGTTCACTTTGGTGTGATGTCAAAATAGACATTTGTAGTGCCTGTTCTCTTGATTTTGTTCCTTCTTTTTTTTCTTTTTTTTTCTTGGTGCCTTTTCTCTTGGCCTCTGCATCAGCGATGAGGGGGTCACTTGACGCCTTTGATCGCTTTGTTTCTTTCTTCTGCTTAATGAAACTGTTATCTTTAAAAAACTAAAAAACAAAAAAGGATGACCCTGCAGGCACAAGTGTTATACTTCATTTATTGTGCCAGAAATTGTACACATATATATTTAACTTAAGCTAGACTGTCAAAATCATGGGATCCACTTTAGATGGGTCATGAATAAAGATTAGGCTGAGCCAATGTCCTACCTGCTGGTTAGTAGACATCCAATGAACAGTTAATTCGAAAAATATTCTTCTCCTAAGCTAATGAACAACTGTCAATTTAATCAGGGGGAGGCTATGGTCATTTATTTAATATGATTTTGTGGTAAGCACCTATTTACGTTGGGTCCCACAATTGAAAACGTTCGACGAGATTCCAAGTGTACAATTTATGAGTATGTATCCATGCATGAACCATTACACTGCAGGAGTATCCAACTCCCCTATGTCAAATGACTAAAATTATGCATTGGTACGAGTGTTTTTGCCCATACATTCGACTACTGTGCATTTGTATTGCAGCACATCAACTATACAAACTGATAGAAATGACACTTTCTGATACAAATTGACACAAAAGATGCTTTCCGATACATTCCTGTCTTTAAACGTAACCAATATGAGGCGATATTGTTTTAACCTTCGCAATATTGTTGTAAAGAAAGACAGAACAACCACAGGTTTAAAACACAAAGCAAAGGATTGTGGAAGTCACCAGCATGGCCCAAAAAGACAAAAGCAAAAAGAAAGTAACCAAAAAAGCCACTAGGTTAATCATTCTTAGCATTCTAGTATTATTATAGATAATGACATTTATTAAGCAAAAACAATGGGTTACACATTCTTCTCTCTAGCTAATCCTAGTTCAATTGGAGGGAGGAGCCTTGAACTTGGCGTGAAGGATCTTCACAAACTCCACCAGCTTCTACATCTCTGTCATCACCTCCTTGACCAAACTGTCTGAGCAGAACTGCTCAGCCCAGCCCATCAAAAGCGGGAACCTCTCGCTGTTGAAAAGCTTTCATGCTTGTCACACATTCAGTTGCCTTGAGCCACCCCAAGTAGCACCCAAATGTGATACCTAGGTAAACACTGCTCTCCCTGCTGAAGAATCCCTTCCCTTTGCTGCATTTCTCAAAGGCCTCTTCCAACAGCTGCAAGCCCACACCGACAGCCTTGACTTCCCCTCCTTGTGCTCGCTTAATCCTAGGTGACAAAGGGAACCACTAAAACAAAAGAAAAATCATTGTCCCTCAAGAAATGGAGGGAAAGCATGTAATAATGCATAAGAACCAAATACCTTGTCATTGATGTATGTAGCCCAGAAGTGAGCGATGGCTCAATCATAGGGAACAGCTGAGTGGATCATCGGTTAAGCAGTCCAGGCATCGTTAATGTATTGGACGATGATCATGGACCCACAGATGGACTGGTGCTTATGAATGAGGACCGGGATCTTGGACACAGGGTTGGATTGGAGCTGCCCTTGGACTCAGACGTCTCTTCATGGAATTTATACTGAATCGATTTGAGTTTGAGGGCGATCCTGGGCCTTATCACATATGGGTTTTCCCATTCCCCCCAACATCACTACTGCTGCAAATGCACTCACAGGCACCTCTCACTATGATCGTTCTTCTATAAAGATGTAGAAGTGGAAAGGATCCATGTATAGAGATCCCTTCTTCTTCTTCTCCTTGGAGATGACATTTATACGTGAAATTTTATATTCACCACCTCAATTGGGTGACTTTGGTCTCATTGTATGAGTGCTTTCTACAATCTTGGTAATAGCAGTCCTTTAAAGGACGGAATTATCAATTTTTGGGATGAACATGTCATTTTCGTTTTTTTTTTTTTCTTATGATAGACTTGAGGCAAGAAGTGTATGATTCAACTCTCCGGTGTACCATGTTCACAGTCAATTCAATGGATATCTTTAGTACAAGTTTGTTAATTCCTCGTGCTCGCTGCCTGTCCGTTAGTTTTGCACACCATGGTCTAATTGATGAGTAGGTTGCAATGGCCGGGTGGCTCACCTGGCCCAACTTTGGACTGGGCTTGGAGCTTTTAGCTTCGCCATGGATCAGGCTTGTGAATTCAATTTTTTTGGCTGGGCTTGGGTTCAAGTCAACACCTGAATGGTTTCTCAGTCATTAGGCTGGTTTTTGGTTCTTACCTCATGATCATTATCAGTTGGGAGACTGTCCAACCATTGGTATCATCATATTTACAGCACAGAGTCTGCTGTTGGAGCATATGGGTTTTTCTGGGCCATTTCGGCCACTTTCGTTCCCTTGAGGGGTTAGCAAGGCCACTGTTCATAACCATTGCACACCTGACCTGATTTTAATGGGTCCAGGTTCCATTTTTTTGGGCCTGTTAAGAAATTGGGTAACGGGTCTCACCTTTCGGCGCATTAAAAATCAGGTCCAGTCAGGTTCAGGTTGGGTCCAGTTAGCTTTAATAGTTCAATCATATATATATCTGCAATCAGTTCTTGTAAATAAATAAATAATAAACAGGAGGATTGTGGAGACATGGCACAAAAGAAAAACGACCAAACAGCTCAAAAGGACTAACTACTCATTTTTAACACTAGTATTATTATTATAGATAATGATATTTTATTAAGCAAAGGCAACGCTTTCTACATTCTTCAAACTAATCCTAGTTCAATTGGAAAGAGCAGGAGCCTTGAAAGTGGCCTGAAGCAGCTTGGTTAACTCCACCAGCTTCTCTGGCTGTGGCATCACATCCTTAACGGAACTGTCTGAACAGAAGCGCGTGGCCCACCCTGTCAACTGCGGGAGCTTCTCGCTGTCGAGAAACTTGGTGCCTGTCATACTTTGGGTCGCCTTTAGCCACCCCAAGTAGCAACCCAGCGCAATGTCTAGGTAACCAATGCGTTCCCCACCAAAGAATCCCTTCCCTTCGCTGCATTTCTCAAAAGCTTCTTCCAACGACTGCAATCCAACCATTACCTCCTCTATCGCCGCTGCCTTTTCTTCCTCTCCTTGCGCTCCAGCGATCCCAGATAATGAAGGGAACCACTGAAACAAAACAGAAAAGCAAAAAACGGAATTAAAGTACAATTAAAAGATTAATTTACGTAGGGCTGCCTGTCCTTTGGGTTAGCGCAGGTGGGCCCAGCTAACATGAAACAGTTGAAACATTAGTTGGGTTAGAGGTTGTCACGGACAAATCCACTCCGTCAATCTATTTTTCCATCTCATTTTAGGACATGAGAAATGAGGCTAATCCAAAGATTCAGTAGGCCAAACAACTTGAAACAGCGTGGATTGAACCCTCACAGTTGAAACCACTTGGGGCCAGTGGAGTCTATGTTGATCTTTCGATTTGCCTCAATTTGAGCCATGTCCTAATATGAGCTGGCAAAACGGATGGACCAGGTAGATTTCGGACACGGATTTCCTGCGAAAGCCTTTTGCTGGAAGTTCCAGCGCTGGAAATATGGGTAAGGGCCACCGTGATGTTTGTGAGAAATCCACACCGTCCATACGTTTTTTGAGATCATTTTAGAATTTGGGGCCAAAAACGATCCGGATCCAATAATCAAGTGGGCCAAAAACATGAGAATTGAACGTCCACAGTTGAAATATTTGCGGCGCTACAGAAGTTTTTAATCAGGATAATATTTTTGTGTTCAGTTCATCTCAGTAGTAATGATATTATGAACGGTATGGATGACATGTAAACACCACTGTTTACCCGAGGGAGGCTTCAACGGTAGGAATTTCCCTACCCACCTTTTCAATTAGTGCGGCCCACTTTAGTCTTGGATTCTTCTCAATTTTGGTATCAAGTGCTAAAATGATCTCAAAAAACGGATGGACGAGGTAGATTTATCAAAAACATAACAGTGGGCCCCACGTAGGTTTCCAGCACAGAACTTCCTGCGAAAGACAGGAAATCCGCGTCCGTGCATTTCTCCCCAACATCGTGGTGAGCCCCATAATGGTCGGGGTTAGGGTGGCACAGCAAATTGACCCAATTGTCTTGGGCTGCGAGCTTGTACCGACACGTAATAACTCAAGAGCTCGAGCACACCTTCATGCAAGTGAGAAATCTACCCTATTCATCTCCTTTGCCATTTCATTTTAGTGCATGGCGAACTAATACGCGGATTCAAAGCTCAAGTAGACCATAGCACAAAATATAGTGGAGATCGAACGCCGGATATTGAGAACTTCTTGGTGGCACATGGATGTTTTAAATCAAGCTGATATTTGTGTTTTCCTTTCATTAAGGTATGTATGACCTAATCAACAGATTGGATAGCAAATAAACATTATAGTGGGCCCTAGTCAGTTTTTTTTTTTTTTTTTTTTGAACTGTAGGCATTCAATTGTCACTGTTTTTCTATTGTGGGGTCCACCTAAGATTTGAATTATTTTAAGGTAATGATTCTAATAGATGGATGATGTGGATCAAACACACAGATCATTGTGAGGACCGCAACATTGTTCATTATATGTATGAATCCGCATCCATGACGTTGATAAGAGAGGTAAAAATGCCTTTTGACAAGGCTGAAATTATTTAAGTTCAAACAAGACACTTTTACGTCTGTATTTTGAAAGGTTAGGTAGATTTTTTGAAAAAGTTTAAGATCAAGCTATTTTTAAACGATTGCCCAAAGAACATGCAGCCGTGAGTGTGCAATAATAATAATACATGGTAACAAGGTACCTTGTCATCGATGTAGGTTGCCCAAAAGCGGGCGATGGCCCGATCGTAAGGATCAGTGGGGAGGATTGTGGGTCCGGCGGTCCAGACTTCGTCGATGTATTGGACCATGATCATGGATTCGCAGATGGGCTTATCCTTGTGGATGAGAACTGGGATCTTTTTGTAGAAAGGGTTGGATTGGAGGAGAAGCTGGCTCTTGTACCCGGATGTGTCATCGAGGAATTCATATGGGATGGATTTGAGATTGAGAGCGATCCTGCACCTCATCAGAAATGGGCTGGGCCACGCCCCCCACAGCTTTACTTCCCTCATTCGTTTTGCTACAAATTCACACTCACAAACGCTTCCCAGTGAGCTCTTCCCCCTTTTTATAAAATGGGGTACTGGTGTACGGGATCCATGTATTATATAGTTTTTTTTTTTTTTTTCTACGGCACAGTAAAGAAAAGCATAATGGTAATTATCACCTGTTTGAATATAGTGAGGCAAAATCAGAAATCAGGCCCCCCAAGTGTGTTGTCACTGTCAACCGATTCACACATGGATATGTTCTAACTCGGTAAGTGGTCCATCGTACCGGACTTTGCACGTGGCTCATGCATCAAGTGGGCCCGACCTTTGATGTGGATCGTCTATCAAGTAGGCCCACCAAAAGAGTCACATGCGTCGATGCTGTTCAATGTTGGAAATATCCAACTAGGGGAAAACCTCGTAATCTTTGTACAGTAGATAGTCCTGCTCTACTCAAACAGATTCATATCAGAACATAGCACCTTTACCATATTTTACCTTGGTAGAGGGCAATCCAAACACACTTCAGGTGATATTTACCCCCTCTATTGGGTGGTTTTTATATGTCAGTGACATGTACACAAACACAATAGTCTTCAATGGGGTTGAACTAGCAATCTTTAAGGTGGAAATGTAATTTTCAAATGACTTGGTCCGAGGATTGCCTGCGAAAGCGCCTTTGGGAGTTAACTCCCTGCAACATTAGTTAGGGCCACTGTGATGATTTTGAGAAATCCAACCCATTCATTCGTTTTCCGAATCATGTTAAGAATGGGCCAAAAAATATGGTAGATAGAAAAATCAAATAGGTCACGTTTTGGATCAGGATAATATTTTTGTGTTTTCAACTATGGGAATTTTCTTGGCCACTTTTTCTATCGTATGACGCTTGAGTTATAGATCCACTTCATTTCCTACCCATATGTCATGAACATTACAATAGACCCCAGCCCACTAATCTTTCCTTCTCATGAAGTTCCTGAGTCAACCCATTTTAGCCAGCTTCTACTTTGGAGGGCACTTTTCATGTTTTGGTTGTTTTCTTTTTATTTTTTAATTTTTAACCTCCGCTCCAACAAATCTCCACGTGTAGCAATTGAATTTGAATCTTATCCTTATCCAAACAATGCATGGTGCATACGATGAGCATCGCTTGCCTTGTATGGTACAACGGCCCATATCTTATCGTAATTCGTTGGGAAGAATGAGAACAAACTTCTACGATCCGGGCCCAAGTGCACTGTACCACAGAGAACAGTGTGCCTCGGGGAGTTTTCAACGGTGAGTGTTCCATCCCATCTTTTTTATGTAGTATGGTCCACTTGAGCTTTGAATCTGCATGATTTTTAGGATCATACTTTAAAATGAGCTAGCAAAATGGATTAATGGTGTGGATAAAACACAGTGGGCCCCACAAAGCCTTTGCGCGTGCAACAGACAATCCGCTTTCGGTTTGTTAATTCCACGAGCTTGCAGGCCGCCCATTAATTTTGTACAGTTTGGACCACTTAAATGAGTGGACGGCCAGTCTTGATGAATTTCACCGACACCATCTGGTCACCGTACATGGTTGTTGCAACGTCTGCCATCACGGCATGTGCGCCGCGTCGCATGTGGAGTAGTTAGGCTATTTGTAATAAAGGGTCCGTTTTGCCTCTGTGGAGACTTCGAAACCAGCTTGTCATCTTCGACTGGGCTACATGATGAGTGATCTGATGATCTGAGCTGCCCATGATGTGGACCTTAAACTGTTCAGGCCTGCCTAAGAAATTTAGGTTGGACGGATGATAGTTAGAACAACGAAAACACATTTTTCAATGGCTCACATTCAACTTAAAAAATCAAAGATTGGGATTATGGCTACTAATAAGTGATTATAAGAAGATATCTTAAGGAGAATGAGTTCTGTCAGCACAACTTTCAGTCAGTGGCCAATCAGTGGGACCGACCACGGGTCACATGGCTTATATCATCATACACATGTTTGAATTTCATAAGCATCAAATATATATCCACAGTATATTCTTTCACTGAAGCTGTTTTTTATAATGTGAGTCGCCCACATTATAAAAAAAAGTGGCGATAAAACTTTTACTATTAAAAGGTTTTTTCTTCCTAGCTAAGACCTGTAACATTGTTTATTTGCCATCTAACTCTATTTATAAGGTCACACAAACAGGAATCAAGGAAAAACACAAATATTAGCTTCTGGGGCTCTAAAAGGTTTTTAATGGTGGGTGTTTAATTTCCGTTGTTTCTCAGTGTGGTTCATTTGAGCTTTAGATCTGCCTCACTTAATGAGTTAATGCCCTAAAATTATTTAGCATAATGGATGGACAGCATGGATAAGCCATGCACATCATAGTAGTCCCCACAAGAAATTCCTATCCTCTTTGATTTTAATATTCAAAAAGTAAAACATTTAGAATAGTGCTAGAATTACATTCGTAAATAATTATTACATATTTAAGAGTATTTATTAAAGTTGTACACAAGTATAGCTTGGCACAACTCGTCTTGGCTCAGCTAGTAGCTAACCCTAGCTTGAATTCCGCTCAACTCAGTCTTTGAGCTTGACTGGCCAGCCCAGCTCAGTTCAGTTAACAAGTTTGAGCATGTGTGATATTTTCTCCAATACGTAAAGTGTATTTTCAATTTCTCACATAATGCAAAACAGTAACAATAATTTATAGGTATCTCATCAAACACTCAATGGGCAGCATCAAAATCAAGATTTGATGGTAGTTTTATGACATAAAAGTTTTTTTTTTTTTCCCCTAGTGATTTACATCAAAATCAAAATTTGATGGTAATTTTATGAGGTAAAGTTTTTTTTTTTCTAGTGATTTATTTCGTATCAATTCCTTCCTTGCTATCAGTTGATCCTGTGGAGAATGTATGCGCCCGAAACAACACTTCATTGAGTCATTTTATCAAACACTCAACTAGCAGCATCAATAACAAAATAACTGAGTTACTGAGCCAATTTGATTCGAGCCGATTCGAGTTGAGGTTTTATTTGAGTTGAGTTGGGCTCGGGCAAGCTCGAACTCATCTTGAAATTTTTTCAAGCTCCAAAATTCAGCTCAACTCAATCCAAATCCAATTTCGAGCCAAGGCCAGACGAGCGAGCTAACCTTGCTAGCTCGACTCGTGTACAACTTTGGTATGTACTTGGTGAATTTAAAACAAAACACCTTCTAATATATTTAAATGCGGATCCCTTATTTTCCAAATCACTAATCAAATGATTGGCTTATCAATATCAAGTGATTTGAGAGCCATAGACAACCAAAAGTAGACATTACATGATTGACAAACCACTTCAATTCCTAGACCTTTCTAGTTATTGAATACCTACCATTCATCTCCCAAACCATTAATGGGATGGTTGGGCTCATCTAATCAAAGTGATTTAAAAGGGATGAGCTATCAAAAGCAGGCCCACAAGATGGACTGTCTGTATTGATGGTCATAGACTTTTTCTACCGTAACAAATATGAATTATCCGATTACAGCGGAAGAGAATTGGGTCCCAGCTGGTCCGGATTGAGAAGAGGGATACGCTGCCGACTACCAGCTTTTACTACCTGAGCTGGTTGCGAAATGTAATATATATATATATATATATATATATATATATTCACATTGCCCATTCAAAGAAATGCAACATGGATGCTCCACAAGAGAAGAAAGAGAGGATAATAGAATACACGTCTCATATGAAAACTATAAATGAATGGCCCGGTTAAAGCAAAAAACTGATAGTTCAACTCATAGTTGGACCAATTGGCCAATTCTAGAAAATATCGCAACTCATCATCTAATTATTTAGATCCACATACAGTTGTTTGGTCTGAATTTGTCTTAACCGTCCAAAAATGGGTGACTGATTAGATAGTTGTGAACTTATAATCAGTGAAACTTTTAGACCATGGCTCACCCAAGAAGTGGTCTGCTCAGTGGACAGTCCAGACCCATCACTAAACTTCAATGACTTTGGGTTTGTAGAGTATTTTAGTCCATTCATATAAGTCTCAAATCGGATCCTTGCTCTTGCACGGGTGGTAGACTCTTAGGAGTTTCAACACCCGGTAAAGGGTTCGAGTATCCGTAGGTGGTGAAAGCCCACTATGGCCTGAGTGTGTGGGGTGTTATATATATATATCAAAAGTAGGCTTAGTCTATTACTTTGACCACTCACAAAATTCTCTATCATTGGGGTTAAGTGGGGAAAGTGATGTAATCCAGACCATCATCTAGCAGGCCTGCATAGATTAACCTTATCAGTTTGAACTCATTGCCGGGACGTGGTTAAGTTGCTTTGTTTCTAAGTTGTTAATGGGTAAGCCATTGACTAATGGTTAAGATCCAAGACTCAAGTGGGCCACAACATAGGAGGCTGTGATGATTGAACCTAACCGTTGAAACCTTCGTCACGTTATTCATTGTGTCACTCAGGCGCATGACCCGGGACATTCATCAGGGCAAACATATGGACCCAAAGCTCCGACTGGTTATGCGGTCCACACAGTAAAGACGGGCAAAGGTCATTACTCAACATGCATGTTTGGCCCACCTCAATACTAGACCATACTCAAATTTTATGCTAGGACATGTAAATTTTGGTCCCGCCAGACGAATGAACCAAAACACCTAGTACCTGTGCCATGTCATTACGTGTCACTCACATGGTGTTTCTCATTGGCATGGATTAGGTGCAGCCCCAGCCTCACCAAAGGCCACGCGGCCCTTACCATGGGCCCACTCTGATGTATGTAATCTATATCCTGTCATTTATCTATTTTGCTAAATCATTTTAACGCAAGAGCCAAAAAATGAAGCTAAGTGGACCATACTATTTGAGGGAATAGTGGTGATTGGATGTCCTGTTGTTAAAAATTTCATACATCCCACTGTAAATGTTTTGTTACTATTTATTTGTCATCCAACTTTTTTTTCTTTTCCTTTTTTTTGGCACACACAGTCTTCCACACGTCACTAGGAATTTCCTATGAGTGTTTGAACCCTTGACCTAATGTTAAAACTGGGCAAGAGTACAGACCCAATCAGTTGATAAGGTTACGGAAACCCTTGGAAAAAAACAAATATCAGCTTGATGAAAAACTCTTACGGTCCATTGAACATTGTTAATGGTGATCCACCTGACTCGTACCTTGAAATGATGGGCTGAGTGGAATACATCCATCAAGGTGGGCCCCACAGTAAGGACGTCACCGTACGTCTTGGATTAGGCCGGCACCATATCTAATCGGTTCCCATTTCTCACTGGGAAGGCTTTTAGCTTGACCCACGAGCTTGTGCCATGTGTATGGCATGGTTACGACACAACCGTAGATGTATTCCGATGACAAGTGTTCCACCTTCGTTTTATCACGTGGTGGTCCTGATCCGTGATTATATCACCAGTTATGTCACCGAAAAAGATGGGTAATGCAGAGAGCAGATTCAGTGAGGACTGAGGCCAGAGAATCACGTACTTGAGTGAGCCCGTGACCTGGGGTCCACCTTGATGTATTTGTTTTATATCCACACCGTCGCTCTATTTCCGAACTTATTTTAGGTTATGAGCCCAAAATAAAGCAGATCCAAATATCAGGTGGACCACACCACAGAAAACATCGGTGATCAAATGCCTGCCTTTAAATATTTTTGTGGGCATAAAAGCTTTGAGTCTAACTGATATTTTTTTTCTCTCCACCTAAGTTTTTGTGACGTTATCAAATGTCATGCTGGATGACAAATAAACATTACGATAAGCCTGGGAAATTTTTAATGGTGGGCGTTAAATCACCACTGTTTCCTGTGGTGTGGTCCACATAAGATTTGGATCTGCTTTATTTTTGAATTATAACCTTAAAAATGGTGGAAAATGGATGAACGGCGTGGATATGAAACACAAACATGGAGGTGGTCCCACGGTCACTGCCTCACCCAAGTTGGTGTTTACTGTCATCCCGATTCCGCTCTCGGTCAGGTACCGCAGCAATGTATTAGCTTCGAGAGTATCATGTGATCTTAGCAAATGCGTCACGCGAGTTTACGATGGGATATCCTGGCGCCCCGCACAAGGTCTTTCTTTCTCTCCTCTTTTCTCTCCTTCTTTCTTTCTTGATTTTCCTCGTCTTCTTCTTTCTCTCCTCCTTTCTCTTCCTCTTTCTCCCGATTTCCCTCCCCTCTTTTTCCTACCAAGAGTTTCATACTCGGCTTGACTCAGCCCAGTCCAAATAGATCGGACAAACTCAACTCGATCCAACTCGGTTCGGGTCAGGCCAACAAGAATTCGGATCAAATTGAGTCAGCCCTACTGGACTCGGTTACGGATCGGATTGAGTTCGGGTTAGGTTTTTAGAAAATTTGGATCGAGTAAAGTTGGACTCAATCTGGTCCGACTCAACTTGATGCCCACCACTAGTACCCACACCATGAGAAAACAGTAATAATTGAATGTCCACCATTAAAAACCTCCTAAGGCCCATTATAATATTTATTTGACATCCAACCTATTGATTAAGTATACAAAACCAAGATGAAGGGAAAAACAAATATCAGCTTGACTAGAACTTTTGTAGTCCCATTAAGTTTTTAATGGTAGTCATTCAATTAACACCATGTGATCTGCTTGTGATTTGGATCTATCTCATTTTTCAGCCTGCACAATAAAATAATTAAAAAATTGAATGTACAGTATGAATGAAACACTTATACCATGACAGGCTGGCAAATATTTTTTGGGTTTATGGAAGGTGGATTAGGTGAGACCCCGGCCTCATCCAAGGCATTACAGCCCTTTCCATGGGCTTACCATATGCCACCTTGATGTATGTATTATGTATTCACGTTGTCCATCGGTTTCTCCATGTCATTTCATTTTAGGTCATTATCCTAACAATGAAGTAGATCCAATGTGGACCAAACCATGAGAAACAGTGGTTATTAGCCATCCTACCATCAAAAACTTCTCATGGTGCACCTTAATGTTTCTGTAGTGTTTATTTACAATATAATCTGTTGATAAGGTCAAATAAGCCGGGATGGAGGAAGAAAACAAATATTAGCCCCATCCAAAACTCATATGGCCCATTAATGGTCGATCAACATTGTTTCCTATGGAATGGACCACCTGATAATTGGATTTGTTTCCTTTTTCAGATAATGTTGTAAAATAATCTGAAAAAAAAAAAAATGGATGAACAACATGGATATATAATACAAACATCAAGGTGGGCCCCACGATAACTCCACGGTGAGGGCCACATGTATTAGGTGAGGCCGGGGTCTCTCACCTAATCCGCTCTTCTGTTTATGACCAATCTAAGGTGGTCCGATATATTGGATGGTCTAATTTGATATTTATGTGCAGGAGAGCAATTTTTTAGTGAATACAGAGGAGAGGAGCCATCACCGGCCACTATATTATCTGATAACCTTCGAAAACATTGACTTAGAAATTATACTTTTACCCTTTAAAACCCCGAGTAAACTGACTTAGGCCTGTTCTGGCAGAAGCTCATTATCTTTCCCTAGAGATCAAGAAAACAACGAGTCGCAATTTCCAGAATATAATAGTTGAGGGCAGCTCTCTGTACGGTCAATTTCAACTCATTTGCAATCAATGTCAGCTTATCCAAATCTCAGGTGGACCACACCACAATATTAACTTAAAAAATAGTAAAAATATTAATGATTTAATATTTAGATTTAGTTAATAATTTACAATAATATTTTTATTTTTAGCAACAATTTTCCATCCGTAAGAAAAAAAAAAACTCCAAATTTTAAAATTTCTGAGAAATTTCTGGGGCCAAGAAACTGCCGAGGAAGAGATCTCTCATTTTACCATTATGTCTACAATAATGAAATGCTGAGTGGTGATTGAACGCCCATCATTAAAAACTTCCTACGGCCCACCATAATGTTTATTTGCCACCGAACCAGTTGATAAAGTCACACGGACATGGATGAATGGAAAAACCAAATGCCAACTTGATTCAAAGCTTTTGTGGCCCACAATTTTTAATGGTTAATAACCACTGTTTCCTGTAGTGTGGGCCAGCTGAGATTTGGATCTGCTTCATTTTTTTGTCTTGTGCCCTAAAGTGATCTATAAAAACGGATAGATGGCATGGATATACTACACATACGTAAAGGTAGGCCACACCATGTTGGGTGAGGCCAGGCCCGTACCAAATCCACTCCTTTGATGATATAGATCCAAAGACTACGTGGGGATGAAACACATGTAGGTATGTCTCACATGTGCGGACAGACCGACAAGGTCTCTGCTTGTGTATTGCAGAACATAGCCCCCACATCAGTATCGGGTATATATGGCAAAACTATGTGAGCCCCACCATGATGTAAGTGTTTTATACATGCCAATCTGTTAATTTTGTCAGATCATTTTAGGGCATAAGCCTAGGGTTGTCAATCGGCCAGGCATGGTGTAGGTCTTGGCCTGGATTTGAACTGCTTTGGACCGGGCTGTTGAACTGGGCCTATTCAAAATTCAGATTTTGACGCCTAAGCCCAGACCATTGACACTCCTACGGAAGCCCAACAAAGAAGCATATCCAAGATCGGTCCTTTAATTCTGCAATTAAGTCTCACAGGTGAATGTTTTCATTTCAAAGACATCTCCTATATTTCAAAGAAGAATTGTTGCAACAGACCTACCAACATGGAAACATCAACATGCCATCTAACGTGTTCAGAATGGCCATTCCAAGAAGAAGATAGGACACCATGAAAATAAGACCCGTTCAGTATGTAATCGCAAGAATTGGACCTGTAAGGGATGAGAGGTAGCTGCTAGGAGTACCATTTGGGTTGGGTCAAACTGAAACTAATTGGCCCAACCTCAACTTTGGCTTGTCTTGGGTTGAGGGGTAAGTTGAAAATCCTCAACTGGACCAGGTTGGGTTGGATTTAGGTTGAGTATTCACGGAAACGGCCATCTATTGTGTGTGTGTGTGTGAAATTGTACATGAAAGGCCTATGGGCTATGTGGGGATTGGAACTAAATAAAATTTATACTATTTTAAACATAATTATTTATTTAACTAATTTTCAATTAAAGCTAAACAAAATAATTAAGCATAAGGCTTTCAAGCTACTAGAAGGTTCGGTCATATAAACTATAAAAAATGTGGCAATTAAGCAACTAATTTATAAACATGATAGTGTACATCTGTGTGTGGGATGTGCTACCTAACAATTGCTAGCATTCATCTAATCATACATATATATATAATTAAACATTCAATTATATAATCATAATTAAACAAGTGCTCAAATAACAATCTTACATGCAGGCATGTGTAGTATTTCAGTTTCCCTACTACACTCCTGACGGACGCACTTAACCTATAATTGTATTGGATTTCATTATTGAAAGTTTTAAATCAAGTTCTCATCTAGCTTTTATAATCATACACAAGGATTGATTTTCTTGAAGACTTACATGGTTTTATACTGGCTCGCCACGAACCTCTGTATAGTTCAATGACCTACGTTTACTCTCGCCAGAAACTCCCTAAAAAATAACATGTATACACTCATGTCCGATGGCCTACACAATGATTTTGATTTAAGTCCTACATAAGAACCAATGTCCTATACAAGAACTTAATCAAGTTTGGCAATTCAAACTCTACACTCAACTCTTCATAAGGAAGGAGTGTACATGGACTCTTACAAATGATAACTTACTTGTCGGATTGAGCCCCTTTTGTAATGTCTTCTCAGATTGCTTGATCGATGTTATCATATGCTTCGATAAGCTCACTTAGATTCTCCGATCATGATGTTGATGCATCATCACTGCTTCGGCTCCAGAATCAAACACATTATATGTAATGCTTATTTCAGTGACCAAGGTATTGTGTGTGTTTTATATCCATGCGGTCGCTTTATTTCCGAACTTATTTTAGGTTATGAGCCCAAAATAAAGCAGATCTAAATATTAGGTGGACCACACCACAGGAAAAATTTTGTGGGCCACAAAAGTTTTGGGTCTCGCTGATATTTGTTTTCCCTCCACCTAAGTTTTTGTGACGTTATCAAATGTTATGCTGATTGACAAATAAATATTACGGTAAGCCTAGGAAGTTTTTAATGTGGACGTTAAATCACCCCTATTTGCTGCCGTGTAGTTCACCTAAGATTTGGATCTGCTTTATTCTTTTTTTTTTACTCATGACCTAAAATAATGTGCAGACTGGATGGACGGCATGGATACGAAATACAAGCATCGAGGTGGTCCCACGGTCACTGCCTCGCCCAAGTCGGTGTTCACCGTCATCCCGATTCCGCTCTCGGTCGGGTACCGCAGCAGAGCATTACCGTCTAGGAGTATCATGTGCTCGTAACAAACGCGTCGCACGTGTCACATATCACAAGCGTGCAGTATCCAACACGTTTGCAGGAGGTTTCTGACTAATGTTATTTTGTGTTTATGCGACGCGGTTTGGCCAGTGACGCTGCCACTGAACAGGTGGCTAGTGGTCGGTTCTCAGTGGGCCCCACCATAATGTATGTGTTTTATCCATGCCGTCCATTCATTTTTACGTATAATTTTAGGACTTGATATAAAAAATGAGGTAGATCTAAATCTCAGGTGGACCACACCATGGGAAAACAGTAATAATTGAATGTTCACCATTAAAAACCCCCGAAGGCCTGTATAATATTTATTTGACATCCAACCTATTGATTAAGTATACAATGAAAGAGAAAAACAAATATCAACTTGATCCAAAACTTTTGTAGCTCCAAGAAGCTTTTAATGTTGGTCATTTAATTAACCTTGTATGATCTGCTTGATAATTGGATCTATCTTATTTTTAAGCTCCCACAATATAATAATCTAAAATAATAATTGTACAATATGAATGAAACACATATTATGATGGCCAAGAAGCACTAACCACTAAGCAATTGGCCAGTGTCAGGGTTCATGGAGAGCCGATTAGGTGAGACCCCGCCTCATCCAAAGCCATGCAGCCCTTTCCGTGGGTTTACCATAGGGCCACCTAAATGCATGTATTATGCATCCACGTTGTCTATCCGTTTCTCAATATCATTTCATTTTAGGTCATTATCCCAGCAATGAAGTAGATCCAATTAACAGGTGGACTATACCATCAGAAACAGTGATTATTGGCCATCCCACCATTCAATCTGTTTATAATGTCGAATAAGCCTGAATGAAGGAAGAAAGCAAATATCAGCCTTATTCAAAACTTATGTGGCCCCTTAATAGTCAATCAACACTGTAAGGGCCCACGATATATAATACATATATCAAGGTGGGCCCCATAACCCCATGTTAAGGACCACACGTATTAGGTGAGGCCCAGGTCTCACCTAATCTGCTCTCGTGTTTACCACAAATCTAAGTTGGGTCCCATATATTGGATGGTCTGATTTGATTTTTATGTGCTACGAGTGCAATTTTTGAGTGAATACAGACTAGCCATCACAACTATATTACGTGATAACCGTCAAAAACATTGAACTTACAAAAATACTTCTACCCTTTAAAAAACCGAGTAAACTGACCTGGGCCTATTCTAGCAGAAGCTCATGATCTTTCCATGGAGCTCAAGACAGCAACGAGTTTCAATTTCCAGCATTTAATAGTTGAGGGCAGCGCTCTGTATGGTCAATTTCAACTCATTTGCAATCAATGTCGGCTTATCCAAATCTCGGGTGGACCATACCGCATTATTAACTCAAAAAATAGTAAAAATATTAATGACTTAACATTTAGATTTAGTTAATAATTTACAATAATATTTTTATTTTTAGCAATATTTTTCCATCTGTTAGAAAAAACTCAAAATTTTAAAATTTCTAGAAATTTCTTGGCCCAAGAAACTGCCAAGGAAGAGACTTGTCATTTTACCATTATGTCTACAGTAATGAAATGATGAGTGGTGATTGAACGCCCATCATTAAAAACTTCCTATGGCCCACCACAATGTTTATTTGCCACCTAGGTCTCATTTTTTGAGCTTTGGGTCTGCTTTAATTTTTGATTCATTCCCTAAAATTATCTCACAAAATGGATTAACGGTGTGGATATAACACATTATGGTGGGCCCACAGAACATGGGGAGGTAGGTGGTGTGTGGCACACCACGCAAGCCTAGCTCCCGCAGTTACCTCGTACAGGGACCATAGTTCTTGTTTGATGAAAACAACCGATATTCCTATGGCAGCCTGTCTGTTCAGCAGGCACCAACTGGATAGAGCCATTATGGAAAAGACAATTTTATCCTTGATTGACTACATATATTACTATATTTTTTCGGGACTACTATTCCTTTGTAAGTCATGTTGTGTTGTGTAGCACGTAATTTGTTTGGGTGAGAGAAATTCGGCATATCTTGTTTGCTTGAGTCATCGGAAATGATGTGGACCAATGAGATCCAATGGCATTGGAATTTCACGTGCCTTCAACACAGGCAATCTACACTCAATTATAATTTATAAGTAACTTATATATTAATCGGATTCAGGTTGGGCCGGGCAACGTAACCTAAACCTGAGCCCGATTCAAGTTTTATTGGGTTGGTGTTTGTATAGCCCAGGGCCTAAGACTGGACCCGATACATCCTGCTCAAGCCCAACCCAATGTTGGATCAGTAACGGGTCGGTCAGGTTGAACCCGCCCGACTTTCAGTCCTAGTTTCAGTGGTTAATCCATGAACCTCATTGCGTGAGGGGTCGACACGGATTGCATACTGGATTGCATATTGATACTGTAAGTCTGAACAATGATTTGTGGGCCCATCATGATATATGTATTTTATGGACTCTCTCCATCCATTTTTCTAGTTGTGTGATCCCAAAATGAGGCAGATCCAAATCTCTCTTGGACCACACCACAAGCAACAGTGGTGATTGAACGCCCATGGTTAAAAACTTATCGGAGCCAAAAGTTTTGCATCAAGCTGATATTTGTGTTTTCCTTCATCCAAGTCAGCTAACGAATATGTTAGATGTCAAATACACATTATAGTTAGCCGTAGGAAGTTTTTTTTTTTTAATGATGGGTGTTAAATCACCACTGTCTTCTTGTGGTGTGGTTCACTTGAGATTTGGATATGTCTCATTTTTGGGCTCATGTCCTAAAATAATGATCCAAAATGATGGATGGTGCGGATAAGACATACATTTTGAATTGTATGCCATGCATATCATTTCCTGCTTATCAAGGGTTACACACTGCATCATGTAACTCCCTATGCCCTGCATCGGTTTTTCATATTTTAGAAGATGGCCGGGCGACAAGGGTTTTGTAAGAAAATCAATTAATTTTTACATCATGGCAAAAATAATTAAGATATTTCAATGCTTAAGTGGTAATATGAGCAAGAAAGATCGAAGATTAAATGCCATTCATTGAAATATTAGTAAGGCCTCAGCTTGTTTGTGAAAAATCCACCCCAGCCATCTATTTCTCTACTTCAATTTTGGGTAGATCTAAAGCTCAAGTGAGCCACGCAACAGGAGCCAGTGGGAAAATATGCTCACTATTGAAATATCTTGGGCCATCATATGCCCACTTTAAAATCGGAATATACCTTACTCTTGGAGCCACGCTTTTAAATGAGCTGGCAAAACAGATGAACGGAAAAGATTTCTCATGAATACCAACGTGGGCTGATACAAGCAGTGGTGAGGGTTGCACGAAAACAATGCTCACAGTAGATGTTTGACATTTAAGTGTGGGGAGAGGGTTGCCTGACAGTAGGTGTAGCTCACCGTAATGTTTGAGACAAATCCACAGGTCCATCTATTTTCCCGCTCATTTTAGGACAGCCCAAAAATTGAAGCAGATACAAATCTCAAGTGGGCCACATGGCAAAGAAAGATTGAGGATTAAACGCCCATAATTCAAACGTTGGTAGGACCACAGATTATTTCTGACAAATCCACTGGTCCATCTATTTTTCGAGCTCAATTTATGGCATTGGGTAGAAAATGAGTCAATTCTTAGCTCAAAATTTTGAAGCCCAAATGAACCACATGACAGTAAAAACTGAGAATGAATAACCACAATTAAAATATATTGGGCTCATTGTGGGGCCTATTCTGACCTTTGGATCTGCCTCATTTTTAGGTGCCATGCCATTAAATGAGCTGAAAAAACAGATGTACAGAGTGGATTTCTCATAAAGGCTAAAGTGGGCCCAACGTACCGTTGTAGTGAGGGTTGTACGGAAATTAAATTAAAAGATATCGAGAAATTTTCGACTGTACCCCCACCTTTTACCCACCGTCTTTAGCAAACGCTCCCAAACTTTACTTTGGCGAGCTAAATCATTCTATGCGGACGTACTATTTTCAGACGAAAATACTCTCGCATTCAGCACGGCTGCACTGTCCATTTTGTAGACCTACGGCTACGGATCCGTAGCCATACCTACTGCACGCAGTATACTCTGTACACCTACTCTACCAATGTCTATGGTTATAATTCGTAGCCATAGGTCTACAACATGGACGGTGCAACCATGCAGAATGCAAGGCTATTTTCGTTTGAAAATAATGTGTCCGTACCGAATCGTTTAGTTTGGAAAAGTAAAGTTTAGGAGCGCTTGGAAAAGACGGTGGGTAAAAGGTAGGGCTTACAGTCGGCAATTACTCAAAAGATATCAGTAGGGTTGTTGGACATTTATGTCGGGCGGAGTTGTTGGACCGTAGGTGGAGCCAGAATTATGTTTGTGATAAATCCATTCCGTCCATCAGATTTGTCATCTTATTCTGGAGATAGGCACAAAAAATGCGGCAGATACAAGTCATAAGTGGACCACACGAACAAGAAAGACTGGAGATTGAACACTGACCGTTGAACCATTACTCGTGCCACAGATTGTTTGTGGCAAATCTACTATGTTCACCTGTTAAAACAACTCATTTTAGAGTCTGGACGAAAAATGAGTCCGTTTTGAAGCTTAAGCGGGCCACACGACAGGAAAAAGTGAGAAAGAATGCCTGCCGTTGAAATATCATGGGCCATCGTGGCAACTAGTTTGAGTTATAAATCTACTCATTTTTGGGATCGTAATCTTAAATGAACTGGAAAGACAGATGAACGGAGTGGATTTCACACAAACATGAAAGTGCGCTCGACGTATGGTCAGCGGTAAATCGACGGCAGTTTTGTCAATACAAAAACTCCAGAAGCTGATCCATACATATAACTAACAGCAGGCAGTGTAGTGTATAACCGTTGAAACTTTGGGCGGGTTTTAAGAAATATTTTCAAGGGCGGATGTTTTCGATCCATAGCCAAAAAGGCAAGCGGCCATATGGAAAAATCCCCAAAAAAAATAAAATCATAAGGATTCTCTAGACATGGCAGAAGAGAAAAGGTGAAAGTAAAATGACCAAACAGCCCAAAAGGACTGACTAATCATTTTTAACACTACTGTTATTATAGATAATGGCATTCTATCAAGCGAAAGCAACGCATTCTACATTCTTCTTTCATTTGGAAGGAGGAGCAGCCTTGAACTTGGCCTGAAGCACTTTGGCAAACTCCACCAGCTTTTCCGTCTCCGGCATCACCTCCTTTACGGAACTGTCCGAGCAGAACCGCGCGGCCCACCCCGTCAAATGCGGGATCTTCTCGCTGTCCAGAAATTTCTTGCCCGTCATAATTTCGGTCGCCTTGAGCCACCCCAAGTAGCAACCCAACGCAATGTCTAGGTAACCGATGTGTTCCCCACCGAAGAATCCCTTCCCCTTGCTGCTTTTCTCAAAAGCCTCCTCCAACAGCTGCAGACCATCAATTACCTGCTCGATCGCTGCTACTTTTGCTTCCTCTCCTTGCGCTCGAGCAATCCCAGACAAAGAAGGGAACCACTAAAAATAGAAAACCGAAAAACAAATGAAAAAAACATCACAATAAGAGAAAGAGAGTTATATAAACATCCTATTACATTATGCTGCGACGCCGATCAAAATTGAGGCAGATCCAAAATTCAAGTGGGCCGTACGACACTAAACAGTGAGGATTGAACGTCAACCGTTGAAATATTCATAGGGCCACTGTAGTTTTGGATTAGGCTAATATTTTTCTGTTTTCAGTTCATCCCACTAGGAATGACCCTATGAACGGTATGGATGTCATATAAAAATCACGGTCGACCCAAAGAGGTTTCAAAGGTAGGCATTTCCCTACCCACTGCTTCCTACTGTTTCCTATCAGACCGGGAAACGGATTGGCTACTCTCCCTGCCACTGTGTGGGCCCCACTATGATTTATGTGTTTCATCCATGCCGTCCATCTATTTTTCCAGATCACTTTATAGTATGAGACTAAAAATGAGATATATCCCAATCTCAAGTGGACCACATTACGGGAAACAGTGTTGAATGAGCGTCAACCATTAAAAACCTTTTGGGGGCCATAAAAGTTTTGGATCAATCTGATCTTTTTTTTTTTCCCTTCATCTGGGACTTTATGATCTAATCAACAGATTGGATGTCAAATAAACTGTACAGTGGACCTTAGGAAGATTTTAATAGTGAATATCCAATCACTATTGTTTTCCTGTGGTGTGGTCCACCTTAGATTTATATCCCTATTATTTTTGGGATAAAGACCTAAAATGATCTGTAAAATTGGATGAAGGGGATGGATGAAACATATACATTATGGTGGGGCCCACAGAGCACCGACCACCAGGCTGGTGGCAGGGGGAGTAGCCAATCCGTGACAGGGTGGATTTCTCACCGACATAACGGTGGGCCCCACATAGCTTTCCGTCAAAGGAAATCCGCGTCCCAAGAAGGGCATATGGTCACATGTGTGCATACACACGTACTAACATCATAATGCAATGGAACAAGAAGATACCTTGTCGTCGATGTAGGTTGCCCAAAAGCGGGCGATGGCCCGATCGTAAGGATCGACGGGGAGGATTGTCGGTCCGGTGGTCCAGGCTTCGTCGATGTATTGGACGATGATCAACGATTCACAGACGGGCTTATCATTGTGGATGAGGACTGGGATCTTTTTGTAGACAGGGTTGGATTGGAGGAGGAGCTGGCTCTTGGATCCAAATGTCTCTTCAAGGAATTCATATGAGATGGATTTGAGATTGAGGGCGATCCTGGGCCTCATTACATATGGGCTGGGCCATGCTCCCAACAGCTTTACTTCGCTCATTGCTATGGCTACAATTACAAATGCACACTTACAAACGACTCCTCATTGGCTCTTCCCCTTTTATAAGATGTGGCGGAGGAAAGAGGGATCGGCGTATAGAGATATTTTTTAAGGTGATATGTACACCCCTAAATTTGATGTTTCCCGCCCTTGATTGATAATATTAATATGAGTCTGGTGCTATTTTATAATTATTGCTTTTGTGAATATTGGCCGTCACGTTTGTAGTGGGTTGAACTAGCAGTTTTTGGGGGTGGAAAATGTCATTTTCAAATGACTTGGAAGACGGAGTCAACCCATTCTAGATCCTTCTGATTCGAGTTTACCGCTCATATTCGGAGGCTTTTTTATTATTATTATTTATTTATTTTTATATTACGAGGTTGGCTCCGATACACCTCGACAAATGGCAATTAAATTTGGGAGTGGATTAGATGCGGCCACGGCCTCAACTACTACAGTGCGGATTGTGTGTATTGAGCATCCATGTCGTTCATCCGTTTTGCCACAGGGCATGAGCTCATTCTTTAAGATCCAGATCCTTACGTAGGCTTTAGTGGATGAAACAATGATGATTCAATGCCCCACCATTAGAACCTTCCTAAGCCTACTGTAACGTTTCAGTGATATTTATTTACGATCCAACCAGTTGATAAGGCCGCGCATCTAAATATTAGCTTGACACAAAACTTTTAGTAGTCAATTACTACCTTTTCTATGGTATGGTCCACCTTAGATCTACTTAATTTTTGAACTCATGCCCTAAAATAATAGATGGACGGCATGATACACCGTACATACATCTAAGGTGGGCCACACCGTCTTGGGTGAGGCCGGGGCTGCACCTAATCCCTTTCGTGGAATTTTGTCTTCCAATGATTCCTGTATATACGACGAGCCTCACTTGCCTTGTACGGTGGAAATGAGCCTTGCTTGTCTTGTATTCGTCGAAATACATATTAAAATCTCTCGCTGGAAATTATGTCAACTGTTTGATTATTTAGCTTAATAAGAGAGTTTATTAGCAAAATTCTTCGGAAGAAGAGTTTTTCGGTTGCCTTGTGTGGTGGAAAGACGAGCTTAAAACTCCCGGTATGATTATGTAACATACTTATACCTCTCTGGCATACTTAATATAAATTGTCCATTTCTCAAGTAGTTAATCCAATGGCTAAGATTATTCAATCAAACTAGCATAAGAAGGATGGATAATAAAGGTAACCTCACATAATGAATAACCCATATAATGTGTAAACTTCTTTACTATATTCAATATGAATTACCCGTTTTATTAAACCACTAATAAGATGGTTGACATCATCTTAAGAAAGTGATTTGAGAGGGATGGGCATTCATAATGTGGGCTCCACATGATGGGCAGTCTATATCAATGTTTAGACCTCTCCAATGTATTTAATATGGATAGTCCATTTTATTAAACCACTAAATGGATTGCTAGAAATATCTAATTAAAGTAGATCTCCGTAGTGTAACTTAATATGGATTGTTCATTTAATCAAACTACAAATTCGGATAATTGCTATCAACCCATCAAAAGTGATTTAAAAGGTACGAGGAAATGAAAAGATGGGCTCCATGTGATTGTTGGCTCATTTCAATCAAATAAGACCACAAGTGTGATTAAGGGCCTGTATATGGATTTTGTGTGCAGTTATGAGGTACAATATGCCAGAGGTTTGCTCGACTCAATGTTTGATTGAACACTTATGCCCCTGCGTTGAGTTGACTAATTAAAAACTAGATGCAAGATTCAACTATTCTCTCAACTGCCAATTGTGATTAATAATCAGGCAATTTGTTAATGGATAGAGGTTAACCCTTTTTGACTGATTCTATTTCTCTTACTTGCTTCAAGACTTTTTTTTTCATTGGTAATTGAAACTTATACTTCTCAAATGAAAAAATATGAACAGGTAAATAAATAAAAAGGCTTAATAATACCGATTTTATTAATATTAGAATATGTTACCCATTACAATCAATAAAATATCCAAATAAACTAGAGAAATAAGTAAGTAATGAATAAATACTTATTCTTTTATTAATATTTGAATACGTGGCACATTACAATTGATAAAGTATTCAAATAAACTAGTGAAATAAACTAGGATAAATAGGTGTAAATAATGACATATGATCCTCATTAATAATTAGAGCACTTCATACTCAAATATGGATAGTCCATTTCCCAAATTTGTAATCAAGTAGTTAGTTTCATCGGTATCAGGTGATTTGATAAGAATAATCAATCAAAAGTAGGCCTTACATGATGAACCGACCACTTCAATTCCTAGGCCTTTTTAGTGTAATCAATGTTTTCATTCATCTCTTAAACTACTAGCCGGATGGTTTGTCCCATCTAATCATAGTGATTTGAGAGAGATGAGCCATCGAAGGTGGGCCCACAAGATGACGGGTCTATATTGATGGTCAGACTCTCTCTAGTGTAAAAAAATATGAATAGTACATTTCAATAAGAGGGACTACATTGTCAACTACCAATTATTATTGCCTGAGCTGGTTTCGAAATGTAATGTATTTTTTTGCATCCATTGACATTGACCATAGAAATAAAAATAACAATATACTAATAGTTTGCAGCTCATCATCTAGTTATTTAAATCCATAAATCATTTACTGCTCTGAATTTGTCTTAACCGTCCAAAAATGGATGATTGATCAGATAGTTGTGCACTTGTAATCAGTGAAACTTCTGGACGATGGCTCATCCAAGAGGTGGTCTATTCACTGTACGGGCCACGTCCATTACTAAATTTCAGTGACTTTGGGTTTAAAGAGTCTTATTCGGTTCATATAAATTTTAGGTCTCATTTCTTGTGGGGAGCCTCATCATTGGAGTGAGTGACGAAATTGACGTAATCCAGACCGTCATTTGGCAGGCCCACATTGATTAAGCTTATCAATCGCTTTCATAGTGTGAAAGTGTGAACTCGTTGTGCACCACGTGATCAAGTTGCTCTGTTTCTAAGTTGTCGATGTGTAAGCCACCGACAAATGGTTAAGATCCAAGACCCAAGTGGGCCACACCGTAGGAGATAATGACAATTGAATGTCACCGTTGAAACTTTCGGGCAATTCACGGAAGCGATTAAAGAGGTTATCCATTGTGTCACACGTCCACATGACCTGGGACGTTCATTCATCAGGGCAGACATGGCCCAAAGCTGCGGCTGGTCATGCGGTCCATACAATACAGACGGCCAACGGTCAGTACCCAACATACATGTTTGACCCACAACAGGAGGAAACCCAACTCAAATTTTGTTCTAGGGCATGTAAACGGTGGCACTACCAGATGAGTGGCCCAAAATCCCCAGTACCTGTGCCCCATTATCCACTTGATACTCGCGTTGGTGTTTCTCATGGTAGTGGATTAGGTGTGGCCCTTACTGTGGGGCCCACCTTGATGTATATATTGTATATCTATAATGAATTAATCCAACTCGGTAGAGATATATATCGTAGAAAACAGAAATGATTGAACATCCCACCGTTAAAAACTTCATAAACTTGAATGCATGAAAGAAAAAAAACAAATATAAGCTTGATCCAAAACTTTTAAGGCTTTTTATAAGTTATTAATGGTCAATCACCGTGGCTTTCTATAGTATAGTAGTCTAGTTAGATATGTGATTTTCTAAAATGCTCGCAAAATGGACAGACAGTGTTGATATAAAATACATGCATCAAGGTGGGCCCACCATAAGGACCCCGCCCAAGCCGCATCTAACCTGGAACTCAACGTAGCTACGGCTAGCATGCACTTAGAATGCATCGAAACGACATCTGAAGGCGGATTATGACATGATCCGTTCTACGCGAGGTGTAACTGACCTCGCCCTTGTCCAGTAACCATTCTAAGTGGGGTACGAGTAGCATGAGATGATTAGATCATCGAACGTGGACGATGGATTACGATTAAGACTGTTTTCATCAAAGAGTGGAAGCATTATTGATTGAGAAAAAATGAATCCCTCCGGACAGAAAGAGACTCCTTCCTGTACGAGTAGTGAAGAACTAGCTGGTTGGTTAGTTGTTGACCAACAGAAAGCATGGGAGAAAGGAAAGAAAGATGCACAAATCTAATCGCGTATTGGCTGGCGTACTACACACCAGTTATATAGCTGCTATAGGTACGTGTCGTGGGAAGACGAGCACTGACACTCCTCGAGCTCCGAGTTATATGAACAGTTCAAAGGAGATCAAAGTTACATGGGCCCCACAGTGATGTATTTATTATATCTACACCGTTCATCTATTTTTAGAGATCATTTTAGATCATTATTCAAAAAATGAATCATATCCAAAGATCATCTGGACCACGCCAATAATAGTAGCGAAGATAATGATTTTCACCACTAAACAATTCGAGGCTCACCATAACATCTATTTTCCATCCAATCTGTTCATAAGGTCACGAAGACATGAATGAAGAGAAAAAACAAATTTCGTATTGATTCAAAACTTCTGTGACCCCAAAAAGGGTTTCAATGGTAGACATTCTGTCCCCCATTGCTTTTTGCAGTGTGGCCCAATTGATGGTTAGATCTGTCTTATGTTTCTCCTCAAGCCTTAATAAGAGCTCGCCAAATGGATGAACGGTTTGAATATAACACATACCTCATGATCAGACCCATTGAACTTTCCAACGTCAATACATCAGCTATATAGCCAGTGCGATCTACACCAGCCAATGATAAATTTATGATTGTGGACCCCACCTTTTATCCATTGGATATTCTTGAAGCAATACAAACTTAACATCCGAACTTAGACCTCCTCGTATGGACACCGAATTCTAGGACAAAAATACCCCTCCTTTTCACGGAAACGGATTGGCTACTCCCTTGCCACCAGCCAATGGCGGATGGTCGGTGGTCTGTGGGCCCCACCATGATGTATGCTTTTCATCCATGCCGTCCATATATTTTTCCAGATCATTTTATGGTATGAGACCAAAAATGAGGTATATCCAAATCTCAAGTGTTCCACATTACAGGAAACAGTATTGAATGAGCGTCAACCATTAGAAACCTTTAGGGGGCCATAAAAGTTTTGGATGAAGCTTATTTTTGGTTTTTCCCTTCATATGGGCCTGTATGACCTAATCAACATATTAGATGTCAAATAAACAGTTCATTGGGCCTTAGGAGAATTTTAATTGTCAATATCCAATCAATATTATTTTCCTATGGTGTGGTCCACTTGAGATTTATATCCCTCTCATTTTTTTGGAAAAAGCCCTAAAATGAACTGTAAAAATGGATGAATGGAATGGATGAAACACATACATCATGGTGGGGCTCACAGACCACCAACCACCAGCCATTGGCCGGTGGCAGGGGGAGTAGCCAATCTGTTTCCTTTGAGCGCGGATGGACAGTCCTGCGATGGGAACTCAGGTAGGGCCCATTGTGATGTTTGTGAGAAATCCTCCCCGTCTAAGTTCATTCATAGGGTCACAAAGACCTGGATGAAGAGGAAAAACAAATTTCATAATGATCCAAAACTTCTGTAACCCCTAAAAGGGTTTCAATGGTAGACGTTCAATTCCCCCACTGCCTTTTACAGTGTGGTCCACTTGATAATTAGATCTGTCTTATTTTTCATCTCAAGCCTTAATATGAGCTCGCCAAATAGATGGACGGTTTGGATATAACACAGACCTCATGATGGGACCCACAAAAGCAACACAGCAAAAAAAAAAAACACAAACTGCCGCAGTCTAGCAGATTTTTTATTTTTATATAAGGAGGACTTTTTCCTCCTTACATTTTTCTCTAATACATAATTATGTAAATATGTATATATAAGTATATAAAAATATTTTTCTATCTTTTAATTCATTTATTTGTCTATTTATTTAATAAGCATATCTCCTAAATTAAAATGAGTTACTTAACGTACTACATATGATTTTGGGGTAGGAGAAGTTAATTTAGCCAACAAATGTAATTATTTTCCAAGATTCCATCGGGTCGATAGTCGAAAATCCATTTCATTCTCTTCGCGGTCAATTTCAATCAGTTCGCGGTCAAACTGGAAATTGAGCGGGGCAAACTAGAAATTGAGCGGGTCAAACTAAAAATTGAGCGGGGCAAATTAGAAATTGAGCGGGGCAAATCGAAAATTGAGCGAGGCAAATCAAAAATTGAGCGGGGCAAATCGAAAAATAAGCGGGGCAAACTAGAAATTGAGCAGGGCAAACTGAAAATTGAGCTGGGCAAACTAGAAATTGAGCGGGGCAAACTGAAAATTGAGCGGGGCAAACTAGAAATTGAGCGGGACAAACTAGAAATTGAGCGGGACAAACCAAAAATTTAGCGGGGCAAACCAGAAATTGAGCGGGGCAAACTAAAAATTGAGCGGGGCAAACTGAAAATTTTGCGGTGCAAACTAAAAATGAGTGAGGCAAACCAAAAATTAAGCAGGGCAAACTAGAAATCGAGCAAGGCAAACTGGAAATTGAGCGGGGCAACCTAGAAATTGAGCGGGGCAAACTGAAAATTGAGCGGGGCAAACTAGAAATTGAGCGGGGCAGACTGAAAATTGGAGGACTACTTTATTATGAACATAAGGAAAATATTATTAGTTTCACCATTTCTTCTTAATTAAACTAATGCTTGCAATTCAATCTATTTCCATTTTGCATCCAAACACAGCTCATGTGTTAACTCGAACTATTTCTAGGAAGAACAATTCTTAAGCTCTAACGATTAAAGAATAAGACATATACCAGAATATATATTCCTCTATCCTTGAGAATCTTGACATTTTGATTGAAATGGCTCAATATATGATATATCAAAAAAAAACAAGTATCAAAATGTGGTTGATATTTATCCGTACCTCCCAACCTCCTCAAGTATCTTAACAGCATTTTGTTGTGCATTGTGTCCACACTAAGCATCAATAATTTTTGTAAGTAATTTGGTTCTTCAATGAGAGGAGCTATCTAAAATACACAATACTCACCATTAGAGAGTCTAGAGTTCCTGAATACACAAGGTGTCATTAGAAAACAATATTTCAACAATATTTCGGTAATGGATTTCCCAAATGCCATCAGACCTTCAAATGTATAGGACTCATTGTATCAATGTACAGATGAATTGAATTAAAAGATAGAAATATATATATATATAATGTAATGTAAAAGGGAAAAAGTTCCACTTGAAAAAAAAATCTGTCAGACTGCCGCGGCATTGCCGCCATACCGGCGGCGCAGTCTGTGATATTTTTTTTTTCTTTCCGATGGTAGTGCCATGGCAGTCTGTGATTTTTTTTTCTTTTTTTTTACTGTGTTACTTTTGTGGGTCCCATCATAAGGTCTGTGTTATATCTAAACCGTTCATGTATTTGGCGAGCTCATATTAAGGCTTAAGATGAAAAAAAGACAGATCTAACTATCAAGTGGACCACACTGTAAAAGGCAGTGGAGAATTGAACATCTACCATTGAAACCCTTTTAGGGGTTATAGAAGTTTTGGATCATTATGAAATTTATTTTTCCTCTTCATCCCGGTATTTGTGTGACCCTATGCATGAAATTAGATGAAGAAGATTTCTCACAAACATCACAGTGGGCCCCACTTGAGTTCCCAGCGCAGGGACGTCCGTCGGCGCTCGTCTCTGCACGCCAGCCCATCCGAATTCGGTGTCCGTACGAGGAGGTCCAAGTTCGGATGCTAAGTTTGTATCGCTCCAAGAATATGCAATGGATAAAAGGTGGGGTCTACAGTCGTAAATTTCTCCGGGCAATCCGCATCCATCTAACCTGATCCTGTTTCTCACTGGGAAGGCTTTTGGCTTGCCCTACCTGCATGTGCCACGTTGATGGCACATTACAACCAACCGTAGTTGTTTTTCGATGACATTGACAGGTGTGAAACTCATGGAATATCTTATTCGTGATGAGGTCATCAGTTATGTCATGGAAAAGCGCCGGTTTGGTGGAGAGCGGATTACGTGCGACCGAAGAAAAACCGGACGCGGATTTCGTGCCAAAGCCTTCGCAAAAAGTTCCCACGCAACGGTGCTTAGGTGGAGCCCTTCGCATAAGGTTCCCGCGCAACGATGTGGTACGTGAGAAATTCATTCCGTCCATCATACAAAACCAAGTGGGTCACCCTAGAGGTAAAATTGTGTAAAGAAATTTCTACTCTTGAAATCTTTGTGGACTCCAACTCGAAGTTTATATGCTAACTAAACTGTTTATAAGGTCATTGCTTAGGGATGAAGTTAAAACACTACAAACATAATCCAATACAAAACTTTTATTACCATAAGAAAGTTTTAACCGCGCTCATTGAATTCCCTCTGTTTCCTCTCGTGTGGCCTACTTGAGTATTGGAGACACTTAATTTTTTATTAGCTCGAAATCCGCTCTACAGAAAATTGACTTGGCAGGACGCGGATTGCTTCATATCCCTGCCTGTAAGCAGCTGGGAATGGGCAGGAGCTTTGAGTGGCCAACGTGATGTATTAGTCTTATCCACACTGTCCATCCATTGTTTCTTATAATATTACTATAGAAGCTTAAATTGAAGTATATCTAAGACATATGGAATACATGATTAGGATTAGACTTTAACCGTCAAAAACTTCTTGGTGGCCACAGAAGTCATGGATGGAGCCTATATTTATGTTTTCTTTTCATCCAGACTTTTGTAACTTTATGAATAAATTGGATGGCAAATAAACATCACAGTGGGCCCTAAAAATGGATCGATCGGTGAAGATTTGCACCACATACATCAAGGTGAGCCCATGGTCACGGCCTCACTGGATTCGTGTTTCCCCGCATCCACGAATCCGCTCTAGGTCAGGTACCGCAGCAGATTATCACCTTCGCCGGACGAGTAACATGTGCTAAGAGCAAACGCGTGTCACACGTGCCACACGGCACATAATGTTATTTTGTGTTTATGACTAATCTAAGGTGGGTCCCATATATTGGGATGGCCTGATTTGATGTTTATGTGCTAGGAGTGCAATGCTTGAGTGAATGCAGATGAGCCATCATAACTAGATTATCTAATAATATTCAAAAATATTGAACTTATGAAAAGTAATTCAACCCTTCAAAAAACTTAGTACGCTGACGTGGGCCATTCTGGTGGAAGCTGCTCTTTCCCCGGAGCGCAAGAAAGCTACAAATTTCAATTTCTAGCATTCGATAATTGAGGGCAGCTCTCTGTACCGTCAACTTCAACTCTGCAATCAATGCTAGTTTCATTCAAATATCAGGTGGACCACACCACATTATTAACTCAAAAAAATAATAAAAAGATTAATTATTTAACATTTAAATTTAGCTAATAATTTACAATAATATTTCCATTTTAGCCAGGTTTTCTATTCGTGAAAAATAATCAAAATTTGAAAATTTTCTGCAAAGTTTTCAAGGCAAGAAACTGCAAGGATGAAATGTTGAATTAAAAAGAGGTTTTTTTATATAATAATAACAGCCTGTCTTTAGGGCTATTGACCTATAATTATTTAATTTTAAACTATTTAAATTAATAAGCTTATGCTTTGCATGGTTAGTCATCCCAAGGTTTGAGGTCTAATGACGTTAGTATTTTATAAGGTTTAAAATCTCTATTTTTAAAATAATAAAATTGCCCTCTAATTAAAGTTAACAAGCTACTTTGCTAAGAGTGCATGTCATTGGTTTTCATCGGTCAACATCATCAACTTTAACACGAGCTCTCAAAATGCATCGATTTTCTCTCCCAAACATGTGGAACATCTTCAGCCCCACCATAATTTAAGTGTTACATCCACCTAAATATCAAGCCTTGGCCCCAAAAAGTAACCAACAGTAGGCATTCAATTCCCACTATTTCTTATAGTGTGGCCCACTTGAAATTGGGATCTGCCTCATTTTTTGTGCATGTGATAGGTACATGAAAGTTCCACATACTAACACTTGTGATTCACTTATCTTTACCAGGAATGTGCTGCACAAGTAACAGAATTTCTTTACGTTTGGCCCAATCTGAACTTCGGGTTGATGTTGGATTGAAAATCATCAACCTGACTGAAGTTGGGTTGGGCTTGAGTTGAGTCCTTGAAAACTCAACCTGGGTTGGGTCCTTGGGAACCAAAACCCATACAAAGTATATACACACACAAGGGAAATGGTACTATGAGGTAGACCTCATGGGAACTTCCTGTGAAGTTGAGTTGTGTGGGCCTCACCATGATGTGTGTTGAAAATCTATTCCATCAGTCAGATGCACCACTCCATGGTAGGTCGTGGGCTTAAAAATCAGATCAATCTATGACTTGGATGGGCCACACCAAATACAATAGTTGATAGGGATTATTCTCCCATTAAAACAGTTATAATCATTTATCGGGCCCACCAAGATGTGGTTCACAAATCCAGCCCATCCATTATGTGTATCCCACTTGGATGAGGGATCAGACCAAGTATCAGTCGCATCTAAAACTTAGGTGGGCACTACCAAGTACTTTTACATGTTTTAGGCATGTCTTCACATGATTTAAGATGGTATGGCCCACTTGAATTCTGTGTATAGCTGATTTTTGTGATATCCCATAACCTAAAGGAGACCCATCAAATGGATGATGTTGATTTTTGACAAATCATAGTGGGCCGACATAGCTTGACCGCATGGGAAGTTCTCATGAGATCAACCCTACAGTACCATTTCCATGTAATGGTACTACGAGGTCACCTCATGGGAACTTCCCTCCCATGAGGTCGAGGTGTGTGGCCCCACTGTGATGTAGGTCGAACATGAACACCAACACCGTTCATTTGATGGGTCCTCTTTAGGTTATGGGATATCTCAAAAATTAGCCCTATACAAAACTCAGGTGGTTCATATCCTCTAAAACCATGTGAAGACATGCCTAAAATATATAAAATCACTTAGTGAGGCCACCTGAGTTTTAGATGCTGCTGAAACTTGGTCTGACCCCTCATCCAAGTGGGACACACACAATGGATGGGCTGGATTTATGAACCACATCTCAATGGACCCAATAAATGATTAAGAATGTTTTAATGGGAGGATAACCCCTGTCAACCGTTCTATGTGGTGTGGCCCACCCAAGTCATGGATTGACTTGAATTTTTAAGCATGTGGCCCATGATAAAATGATGCATCTAACTGATGGGGTAGATGCTCGACCCACATCACAGCGGGGCCCACACAGCTGAGGTCGATCTCATAGTACCATATGTGTGTGTGTAACTGTTATGTGTGTGTGTGTGTGTGTGTGTGTGTGTGTGTGTGTGTGTAACTGTTATACATGGTACAAGCATAAAATTCTGCCCTGAATAGAAAATAGGATTCATGGTAGTTTGATCTGTACAATCAGTGGACCACCATTGGTCCTTAGCATGTTCACATTATCTCACAGATCTTTTGACATGTGGGTCCTCTGTTGAGATCTCTCACACATGTTAGAGGAGGCTACATTCATTTAATTCATCTGATTTTTGTGGTTGAAACCTATCTACCTTAGGTCTGCGATTTAGACTGCTCAACTAGATTCCATAAGTGCAATTTATGAGCACATGGAGGCATGAACCGTCACACACTATAGGGTAATCAAATAGCTTCCCAGTGTCTAATTTCTGAAATTATATACGTGCACGAGTATATTTGTACATACATTGTATATGCATAAGGGAAGCCGAATGGGTGTGGTATAAGATGGGTTAACGGAAGCCGAATGGTTGGTGACCCTACTCTATGGGCCCATTGTATTCTCCATTTTGCTAGCTTATGCCTGATCCAAAGCTCAAGTGAACTTCACCACAAGAAATAGTTAGGATAATGACACCCATATGTGAAACCTTTCAAGGGCCCATTGTAATGTTTGTTTGCCATCCAAGTTATTGATAATGTCATATAGACGGGTGGGTGACAGGAACATGAATATTAGCTTGATCCAAAGCTTTTGTGGTCCCAAAATATTTTTAATGGTGGGTTTTTTAATCATTGTGGTTTCACCCTCCCCCCCCCCCCCCCATGTATGGATGGAGAAAAAAGCTTTCTCACTCAATCAACACTGTTTCCTTTGGTGTGGTTCCCCTAGGACTTGAATCTGACTATTTTTTGGCTAATGCCATAAAATAAGTTGGTAAAATGGATGGATGGAATGGATAAAATGGATGGATGGAATGGATAAAACAGTGTGGGGCCCACAACAATGACGGTACTTGAGGGGTCATTACCTAATCCAAGTCCAAATACCCATGCACACGTATGGTAGGTGATCGGTTATTGTAAATAATAAAGAGGCACTCTCTAGTGGACCACACCACAGAAAATAGTAGGGATTGAACGCCTACCATTGAAAACTTATTTAGGGCTGCAGAAGTTTCGGATAAATTTGATATTTGTGTTTTCCTTCATACAAGCCTGTGTCACCTTATAAACAGGTTGGATGACCAGTAAACATCATGTTGGGCACTAAGAAAGTTTCAACAGTGGGCATCACTGTCCCCACAGCTCTATTGTGTTACATTTATCTTTGGACATGCCCTATTACCAGTTGTTTTGGAAAAAAGGGGGAAACGCCGACGGCTAAAAACCGTCGGCAATGACCCTCCCACTGTTACCTTCCCTCAACGACACCCCAATGTGTAAAAAAGAAAAAAGAAGAAATTTGGTAATTAGTCTTCTCTCCAGCCTCCAGGATCCATTACAATGGTAAACTAGAATAAATGCATCGATGCTGGATGTTATCTTGGATAATTCCTTAGAGCCTCGTGTTTATGAACATTTTTTCAAGTTGATAAAATCCATGACCTGAGGTATATTCCAACCAGTTGGACTTGAGAGTGCCTTGTATAAATAAACATAAGGATTATCTCGACATGCACATAAAAAAAGGTTAAAAAGAAAATGACCAAACAGCCCAAAAGGACTGACTAATCTTTTTTAACACTATTATTATACATAATGACATTTTATCATGCAAAAGCAACGCATTTTACATTCTTCTCTCTAGGTAATCCTAGTTCAAGTGGAAGGAGGAGGAGCCTTGAACTTGGCCTGAAACACCTTGACAAACTCCACCAGCTTCTCCGTCTCCGGCATCACCTCCTTTACGGAACTATCTGAGCAGAAGCGCGCGGCCCATCCCGTCAAGTGAGGAAGCTTCTCACTGTCAAGAAACTTGGTGCACGTCATACTTTCTGTCGCCTTTAGCCACCCCAAGTAGCAACCCAACGCAATGTCTAGGTAACCGATGTGTTCCCCACCGAAGAATTCCTTCCCCTTGCTGCACTTCTCAAAAGCCTCTTCCAACAACTGCAGCCCATCAATTACCTGCTCAATCGCTGCTGCCTTGTCTTCCTCTCCCTGCGCTCGAACGATCACAAACAACCCAGGGAAACACTAAAACAAAACAGAACCAAAAAACAAATTAAAAAACATCACAACAAGGGAGAGAGAGAGAGAGAAAGAGAGAGAGAGAGTTATATGAATATCATAGTAGATTGTGCTGCACAGCTGCCGCCCAAAAATGAGGCAGATCCAAAACTCCAATGGGCCACGCGATAGGAAACAGTGAGGATTGAACTTCCACCGTTGAAACATTCATAGGGTCACATAAGTTTTGAATTGGGCTAATATCTTTGTATTCACTCTCTCCCAGGCAAATGCAACCAAGAACTCCTCATAGGCTACCCCACATCTTACAGGTCTTACAGAGGACTCAAAGACCCTACCACATGGGCTACCCCACCCTAGTGTGGAGATGCACCTGCATCATCCAGCCATATTGGTAAGGAGACTCAAACAACAGTCTCCCACTCTAATACCACTTTATGCTGGGAGCATCGGCCAACGCGGTAAAAGCTCTAGACCTATTGAAGAAGTATGGAAATATCTCTTTATCTAGGCCCTCCCAAACAAACCACCCGGGACATCTATCCGTGGGCTACCCCACATCTCACAGGTCCCACAGTAGACCCCACCATGTGGCCATTGTACGTCTTGCCTACCCCACCAAGAGAGGCCATATGGCCACATGTATGCGCGCGCGCGCACACACACGTACTAAATGCAAGGGAACAAGAAAATACCTTGTCGTCTATGTAGGTTGCCCAAAAGCGGGCGATGGCCCGATCGTAAGGATCGGTAGGGAGGATTGTCGGTCCGGTGGTCCAGGCTTCGTCGATGTATTGGACGATGATCATGGATTCGGAGATGGGCCTGTCCTTGTGGATGAGGACTGGGATCTTTTTGTAAACAGGGTTGGATTGCAGGAGGAGCTGGCTCTTGGATCCGAATGTCTCTTCCAGGAATTCATATGAGATAGATTTTAGATTGAGGGCGATCCTGGGCCTCATCACAAATGGACTGGCCCATGCCCCCAACAGCTTTACTTCGCTCATTGCTGTGGCTACAAATGCACACTCACAAACACCTCCTAATCAGCTCTTCCCCTTTTATAAGACGTGGTGCTGGAAAGGGAATCTGCATACAGATATAATTTTTTAGCTGATATGTACAACCTTAAATTTGATATTTCCCCCTTTATTGATGGTCTGGTGTTATTGTATAATTACTTTTGAGAATATTGGCCGTCACCTTGTAGTCTTTAATGGGTTGAACTAGCATTTTTTGGGGTGGAAAATTAATGTCATTTTCAAATGACTTGGAAGACGGATCAACCCATTCTAGAACCTTTAATTTGATTCGAGTTCATCTTTCATAATTGGAGGGAGCGGATTAGGTGAGACCCCGGATCCATCGACGTGGATGGGATTCCTAACTGTGGGCCCACTGCGATGTATGTGCCTACATCGACCATTTGTATTGAAGGCTCATTTTTGGGCATGATCCAAAAAATGAAGCAGATCTAAATACAGTCGTAATTGACTGTTAAAAACTTCCCATGGGCGACAAAAGTTTTGGATTAAGCTTATATTTGTTCGGTATCTTCATACATATCTTTTTAGCCTTATTAACAGATTGGATGGCAAATCAAGATTCTGGTGGACTCTATGATGATTTTAATCGTTTGTATTCAATCATTATTGTTTCTTGTGAAGGGTAACATAAGATTTGGATATACTTTATTTTTTGGATCATTTCTTAAAATGAGCTTTCAAAACAGTTGGATAGCGTGGATTTAAGGCACATACAAGGTCCTTGGTCCTGCTCTGGTGGTAGACTCTTAGGAGTTTCAACACCCGGTGGTTTGAGTACCCATAGGTGGTGAAATTCCACTATGGCATGAGTGTGTGGTGTGTGCGCGCGGCACATAGCACATACATAACTAATCTCAGGTGGAGTGTAATCCAAGAAATATCGGTGATTGAACGCCACACCATTAAAAACTAGGCCCAGTTTCATGCCTCCATAATGTTTATTTTCCATCCAACCAATTGATAAGGGATGTGAGAAAAAACAAATAAAAGATTGATTCAAAAGTTTTATAGCCCACATACAAGTTTTTAATAATCAATCACCAACCTTTTTTATGGTATAGTCCACGTATGTATGGATCTGCTTCATTTTTGGACTCATGTGCTAAAATGATCTCACAAAACAGATAAACGGCATAGATACACAATATATGCATCAAGGTGGACCCCACATTAAAAGCCACACCATTTTTGGTGAGGTCAGGGCGGCACCTAATCCCTCTTATTTAATTTCGTCTTCCAACGATCCCGTTATATGCGATGAGCCTTACTCGCCTTGTATGCGGGAAAGACAATTTAAAACTCTTGCGTAAAATCATGTCAACCGTCTGATAATTTGGCTCTTTTGCTTTAAACATGATCATTGCCGTAGCTTTTACCTAATCAATGAATTAAAATATCCAATCTGGGAGCTTTTTGGGCAGAACCCATGTAAGTGAGAGTTTTTCGCTGGACTCTTATGGTGGAAAGACAAACTAAAACCTCAGGCTGGGATTATATCAATCCTTAGATAATTCAGCTCTTTTACCATCATCATCATTATCAATATAGATTATTCATTTCCCAAGCTATTAATCTAATGGTTAGGATCATTGGATCAAAGTGGTTTAAGAAGGATGGCCAACAAAGGTGGCTCCATGTAATGGACAGTCTGCATAATGCTTGGACTTTTCTACTTACTCCAATATAAATCATCCATTTCATTAAAACCACTAACAGGATTATTTTGAGAGGGATGGCATTCATATGGTAGGCTCCACATAATGAATAGTCTATATTAATATTTAGAATACTTATTAGGTCTCTTCAGTATAACTAACATCGATCGTCCATTTCACAAAACGATTAATCGAATGGTTAGAATCATTTAATTAAATTAATTCTCACTAATGTAACTTGATATGGACGGTCTGTTTGATCGAACCACTAATTTGGATTGTTAGTATCATCGATCAAAGTGATATAAAAGGTATTCGGAAATCAAAAGGTGGGCCCCACATGACAGATGATCCGCATCAATGATTAGACCACACTAGCATACTCAAATGTGAATCGTTCATTTCCCAAATCACTAATCAAGTGATTAGGCTCACCAATATCAAGACCACTTCAATTCTTAGACCTTTCTAGTTTAATCAATATGTATCATTCATCTCCCAAACCAATAGCTGGATGGTTGGACTCATCTATTAAAGTGATTTGAGTGATGGGCTATCAAAGGTGGGCCCACGAGATGAACAGTCCATATCGATGGTCAGACTTTCTCTAGTGTAAAAGGGAAGAAGATTGCCTGGTGTGTTGATGTGGCTAAGTTCTATAAGCACCATTGTGATTTATGTGTTATATCTTCACTGTCCATCCATTTGTCTTGACATGTTAGGTCATGAATCTGAACACAAGACCGATCCAAATTTCAAGTGAACCATATCATAGAAAGTAGCGGGGACAATGATTCCCACCGTTAAAACCTTCCGACGGGCCACCATAATGTTTATTTGTCATTCAACTGTTAATATGATCGCACAGATCTGGATGAAGGGAATAAACAAAGATAAAACTGATCCAAACTTCTTTAGCCCCCAAGAAGTTTTCAATGGTAGACATTCAATCCCCACTACTTTTTGTGGTGTGGTTCACTTGAGCTTCAGACCTGCCTCATTTTTTGGCCCATATCTTGAAATAATCTCTTAAAATGGTTGAACGGTGTGGATATATCATTATACGTCATGTTGGCTCAGCAGAACATAGTGTCGTCACCACATCAGGCAGGTGAGTGGTATGTGGCGCACCACGCAATCCGCTTCGTGTAAATAAATATGAGTAGTGTATTTCAATAATAGGTAGTAAGCTACCAGCTATCAACTGTAACTGCCTGAGCTGGTTGCGAAATGTAATGTATTTATTTATTTATTTATCCATTGACAAAAAAATAAAAATAAACTAATGGTGTACCTCATAGATGGGCCAATTTAAAAAAATATTGCAGCTCATCATCTGATTATTTAGATCCATAGAAAGTTTATTGGTCTGAATTTATCTTAACCATCCAAAAAATGAGTTACTGATCAGATAGTTGTGAACTTGTAATCAGTGCAACTTTTGAACCATGGCTCATCCAAGAAGCAGTCTATTCAATGGACGGTCTGGATCCATCACTAAATTTCAATGACTTTGGGTTTATAGAGACTTAGTCCATTCATATAAATCTTGAATCCATATTTCTTGTGGGGAACCTAGTCGTTTACTTTGAAAACTCACAAGATTCTAGATCATTTGCGTCAGTAACGAAAGTTACGTAATCCAGACCGTCATTAGGCAGGCCCACATTGATTAACTTATCAATCGCTCTCGTAGTTGTGAAATCATGGCCGGTGGACGTGATTAAGATGCTCCGTTTCTAAGTCGTCAATTTGTAAGCCACCGACAAATGGTTAAGATACAAGACGCAAGTGGGCCACACCGCAGGAGATAATGACGATTTTTTATTTTTTATTTTCTTTTATACACACCCGCGCTGGTGGAATTTCAACACTTATGGATACTCGAACCCCTGTGTTGAAACTCCTGAAAGTCTACCACCCGAGCTAGAGTAAGGATCCAATGACGATTGAACCTCACCATTGAAAATTTCTTTGGCCCACACGTGCAAGGACGACTCACACGCCTGACTAGGCCCAAAGCTCCAGCTGATCATGCGGTCCACAAGGTAAAGACGGCCAACGGTCAGTAATCAACGTACATGTTTGGCCCACCTTAGGAGTAAACCATACTCAAATTTTGTGCCAGGGCATACCAAACCGTTGTTTTAACGTGTGGTGCTCCTTATCTGTGATGAGGTCATCAGTTATGTCACCAAAAAAGCGCGGTTTGGCAGGGAGCGGTTTCGGTGACTCCGGGGAAACGCCGACTTTGGTGTGACCGTGACCGTGGGGATTACGTTGATATATGAGTTGTATATCCAGACCGTCCATCCGTTTTCCTAACTCATTTTAGGAAATAAACCCAAAATTGAAGCAGATACAATCTTCAGATGGACCACACCCCAGGAAATAGTGGTGATTGAACGCTCACCATTAAAACTTCTTGTGGGGGGTCATAAAACTTTTGGATCCATCTGATATCTGTGTTTTCCCTTTCTAGAAGTCCTTGTGACCTTATCAAATGTTGGATGACAAATGAACCTTACAGAATGCCCTAGGAAGTTTTTAAATGTTGGGCGTTCAATCACCACCGTTTCAGGCGGTGTGGTCCACCTAAGATTTCAATCTTATTCATTTTTGGACTCATGCCCTAAAAATGATGTGGACAATCGGATGGATATTTAACACATACATAAAAGTAGCCCCTCTGGCACAGCCTCACTGAAATTAGTGTTTTTCCGGCCTCATCGAATCCACTCGCGGATTGCGTGTGACCCGGGTATAGTGAAATCTCCACTATGTGGGGCCCATATAGATGTCCGTGACAAATCCACTCTGTGCATATGTTTTGAAAGATCATAATAAGTTAGGATAAAAAAACCACACGAAACAGTGGGATTGAACGTTTGGCGGTGACAGAAGTTTTGTATCTGAATGATATTTGTTCCTAACGTATGGATGGCATATAAAAATCGAGGTCAGCTCTACGAAGTTTTCAACCGTGGATGTTGTTGTTCCCACTGTTTTGGTGGTGTGGCCCATCTAAGTTTGGATCTTGCTGATTTTTAGAATCATGTCCTATTGTGGTCTCTCAAAACAAATAGAAGGAGTGGATTTGTCACAGACATGTCAGTGGACCCCACACAGCAGTGTCACGTGCAATCGGCTCCATAGAGTATCATGCGCTAAGAGCAAACACGCCTGCAGTATCTAGCACTTTCACAGGTGGTTCCCGGCTATTCTACTTAGAGAAAATTACCACTGTTACCTCAACCTTTTATCCAGCGTCTTTTATGAAAAATCCAAAAATTTCCTTCCCAATTTAGACCTTGTACATATGGCTAGAGCATTTGAGAACGAAAATAACCCTGCCAGCGCTAACTATAGAGCTATAGGTCTACAGAAACGAGAAATCACTTCGAAAAGCAGGGGCATTTTCGTCCTCAAATGCTCTGTCCGTACATGCAAGGCCTAAGTTGGGAAGGTAAGTTCTATATACTGCATGAAAGACGCTGGATAAAAGGTGGGGTCTACAGTGGTAATTTTCTCTTCTTATTTTGCCTTCATGACCAATCTAAGGTAGGTCCCATATATTGGATGGTCTAATTTGATGTTTACGTTCCACGAGTCCAATTTTTGAGTGAATGCGAATGGGCCATCGCTACTAGATTGCCTAATAACCTTTAAAAATATTGAAGTTGTAAAAATAATAATTCTACCCTCTTAAAAGCTGAGTACACTGAGTAACTTATAAGTATATTGAGTAAACTTTGTGGGGCCCACTGTTAATGTAAGTGCATTATTCATGCTGTCCATTCGTTTTTTCATATCATTTTAGGGCATGAGCCCAAAATTGAAGCATATCCAAACTCAAGTGGACCATATTATAAGAAAGAGTAAGGATAATGCATCTTCCAATGAAACCTTTTTAATGCCCGCATTGATGTTTATTTGTCATTCAACTGCTTCATAAGGTCACACAAAAATGGATGAAAGGAAAACACAAATATCAGCATGACCCAAAACTTCTGTGACCCTCAAAAGTTCATCAGGGAGTATTCAATTCAAAATGTCTCCTTTGGTGTAGTCTACTTGAGCTTGGTCTTTAGTCATGCCCGAATCGTAAAGTTACAAGAGGTGGAATCCAACTATAGTGTGAGTGAATATCATCAGATTTTAATTTTTTGTGGCAGATTTTAAAATATTGAATTTCTATTACATTATTAACTCAAAAAATAGTATTTTTTTTAATGAAATTGTTATATATATATATAAGCACTTGGTGGGGCTCACCTAAGTTTTGAATGCTGCTGAAACTTGGTCTGAACCCTCATCCAAGTGGGACACACATAATGGATGGGCTGGATTTGCAAACCACATCTCGGTGGGCCCAAAAAATGATTATGAATGTTTTAATAGTGCACGGCCCCTCCCCACTTCTGTATGTGGTGTGGCCCACACAAGTCACGGATTGACTTGATTTTTGAGACCTAGGCCCACGATAGAATGGTGCATTTGACTGATGGGGTAGATGTTCAAAACGCATCACGGTGGGGCCCACACAACTCGACCTCATGGGACAGTCTTGTGAGGTCCAGCGCATAGTACCTTTTCCCTATATATATATATATATATATATATATATATATATATATATATAACATTTAAATTTAAGTGATTTCTCATGTGTCCTTGTCTGCATTAATAAATGCTGAATTGGAAAATAAGAGTGATTGTACAAAAGGGGATTGCGCGACCTCTTTGGTGTGTTGATGTCACCAAGTTCTGTGGGCCCCACCCTGATGCATGTATTATATCCAAATCGTGGCCGAGCCTAAAAATGAGACAGATCCAAAGCTCAAGTGGACCAAATCACATAAAGCAATGGGGATTGAACATCCACCATTGAAAACTTCTTGGGGCCATAGAAGTTTTGGATCAATCTAATATTTATTTTTCCTTTTATTTAATTTTTTTTAACCTTATAAACAGGTTGGATGGAAGGAACAAAAAAAAAAAAAAAAAATCATGGTGGGCCCTAGGAAGTTTTCAGTGGTGGGAATTATTGTCTCTATTATTTTCTGTGGTGCAGTCCCTTGACCTTTGGATCTTCTTCAATTTTTGGACTCATGCTCTAAAATGATCTAGCCAAATGGATGAACAGTGTGGATATAATACATATATCATGGTGAGGCGCATAGAACTTAGTAACATCAACACACTACTGTAACGTTTTTGAGAAATCCATATTATACAACTATTTTAGTAGCGCATTTTAAGACATTTGACCAAAACTTTAGTCAGATACAAGACTAAGCCACACCCACACTAGAGGAAACAATGGGATTGATGACCAACGTTGAAACATTCATATGGCCACTAAGTTTTTTGTAGTTTCAGTTCATCCCAATGAGAATGACTTTATAAACGATTTGGATAGTATATAAACATCAAGGTGGACCTAAGAAGGTTTTAGCAATAGATATTTCTTTCCCCAATTTTTCCCCTTGTATGGCCTCCTTAAATTTTAGTGTCACTTGTAAATTATAGATACCTACTTATCTTTATCTTACCACATTCCGAAACTGTTCATAAAGTTGTTCCCACTTGAATGAACTGAAAATACAAAGATTAGCCTAATTCAAAACTTTTGATGCCCACAAAGGTTTCAATGGTAGGGCTTTTCCATTCTCACTGCTTCATTTCAGGTGGTCCACTCACTTTTTATCTGCCTCATTTTTTAGCTACCATCTTTAATTCCTTATTATGAGTTTGAGAAACGGATGAGGAGTAGATTTCTCACAGGCATTGTGGTTGGTGAATTTCTCCACGCCATAAAAATGGTCCTGAAAAACTCTAGCCATTCCTTCCATAAAAACCCGTCACACTCGCTATCGCCAATCTCCAGGCATCTGCTTTCAACTCACATGGTGCTGATTGGAAGGCTCTAATCTATTAGCACAGCTGATGCAAGCTATCGAGGATGATTAAATGCATTTCTTTTATCATAAGTTATGGCACGGAGTGCCAACACACTTTTCTGTCCGCTCATTAGGTGGGCCACAACAGTATACAAAGTCATAACATCAGCTCAAAGTTAATATTGGTGTTATATGTTACATTATGGTTGGAATGGCCTGATTTCAATATCAGGTGCTTATCATGGTGTGGCTCTTGTAAGACTTCTATTAGGTGTCCCTCATGTGATCAATGATTTGGATTATCTGACCGTTGGATGTCTCGATTGAGCATATTGGCAGGCCTACAATAGTCCTGATCGATTCAAATATATAATGGGATGGTGCACTTGTATTGTGTTACATATTCATATTACTTGAGTTGGGTGGTAGTGATGGATTGAGCTACTCCCGGCTATCTTTTATAAATAGATGTCTTAGTACTACACCCACGCATACAGTTAAGTCTTACATCCCACCTTCTGCATGGATAAGATATTCTATATATGACAGACGTTTGCTGGAAATATTCCACCATCATTTAGTCATCTTTTCTTAGAAAATTAACCTATGAAAGTGACATCCAAAGAAAAGTAGTGATGATGCCAGCCATAGTGACGGATCTATATCTCAGCCTGGAAATTTTGGGGCAGAATTTCAAATTTTGAGGTTTTTCTTAAGATATTATCATAAAAATCTAGCCTTTAAAAAAAAAAAAATCAATTAAATAGTTATTATAAATATATATTAGATACGAGAGTGTTTAAGAGGGGTTTTAACTTTCCCCGTTGGAGGGAGCTCCTTTGGACTGAGTCACCTTCATCTTTGATGGTGATGAATTATCAGAGTCAAGACCGACGCAAAAGTTGGTAACGGTTGACGTCCATAAATGCTCTGAAATGATGTATGGGATTATGTCAGAGCCTTGGTAGTTTTTTCAATTGCCACCCAAGCCTCACCCAAGACCGTGCGGCCCACCTCGATGCATGTGTATTCTGCATCCACGCCGTCTATACGTTTTGCTAAATCATTTTAGAGCGTGAATCCAGAAAATGAGGCAGCTTCAACTCTCAAGTGAACCATACCATAGGAAAAAAGCCGTCACTGACTATTAGTGGACCACAAGTTTTGGCTCCCCGTCAGGCCTACCGACTTTCAAAAGGTTGTCAGGTACTTACTCGACTATGTCTGAAGACGAATGAAATGGTGCATTATCATGGCAGGATGGTACCCAGTAGGGGTGTACATGAACCGAGTTAGCTCAGTTAGCTTGCTCAATTAGGCTCGGTTGAAGCTGAGTTTGAGCCAAAACGAGCTGATTTTTTTGAGCTTGAAAAAATTTTAAACCAAGTTCGAGCTTGCCCCAGCTCGACTCGGTGACTTGGTTACTTTGATATTGATGTTGCTCACCAAGTGTTTTATGAAATGACTCAATGAAGTGTCAGCTAGTGGCAAGGAAGGTATGTATATGAAATAAATACGATTTTTCCTTGATTTTGATGTTGCCTAGTGTTTGATGAAATACTTGTAAACAACTGCTGCGGTTTTACATACAGTGAGGAATTGAAAGTGCACTGCATGTGTTTGTGAAAATGCTTCAGACGCTCAATTTCGACTCGAACTGGCCCAAGCTACTGACCGAACTGAGCCGAGCTGGCCAGTCAATCTCAAGGACTGAGCCGAGTTCAAGCTGGGGTCAGCTAGTGGCTGAGCCGAGTCGAGCTAAGGCCAGCTTGACTCGACTCGATGTACACCCCTAGACTACCTGGCAACTGGGTTCGTGCAGCATGTCCGTCTCAACAGTCCCACCTATTTTAGGCAGAACATGTACAAGTTTGACAGCAGCCCCCTCTCTTCCAGCTCGCACAACCGAGCAGAAGGCATGTGAGATTCAAGCCACCCATCAGCGAGTACCCTAACCCAATGATCAAAATCAGTCCACTGATCAGATGGAGCACCCTAAAAATAAAACGCTCTAAAATCGACCTTCTATATTCAGTTTACATTTATGACCTGATAAATGAGCAACATCAGCCTCATTGGATGCACGCATCTGGATTGTATAGTTTCCTGTTCAGCAGGTTGGATCTTGACCACCTCTAAAAGTTGGTAAGTGTAATAGCTTCTCAAGCCCACATCCCTTCCACCATCTCACATATGTGGGATCAAGACCATTCATCACGTGTGGCCCCCATGAGCTTTTTTTTTGGGGGGGGGGGGTGGGGGGCGCGGGGGTCAGATGTGTTCACAGTGTGCCCCAACTGATGAACGAATGTGAATGTCCTGGTAGCCAAAGATGATCATCCCATGTACGGATCACGGGGCTGCGGACTCTACACAAATCTTTTACAGACATGTCCATTCCACAGAGCCTCTCTCCGAGACAGTGCCCAGATCATTATGCCTTTCGTTTAGGTCGGAAGTTACCTGACAAGGAATTTCCCTACCTTAGGACCGTTATAGCTACGGCCGCCATTCACCGGGGCTTTGGTCGCTGGCTCCTCCGAAGAAACATAGCTCTTCATTACATTAGGGCCTGTTTGGAAGCATGGAATACAAATGCATGGGATAAAACATTTTTCATCGATACCATACTTGAATGATGAAGGGTGGAAAGTAACTTATCCACAATAAGATTTAATTATTATCCTTGAGAAAAACTTTGATACTCCGGCAGATTGTGAAGAATGATATGTGAGCGCTCAGAAATTACTTAGAAATTGCATACGTGGCATGCAATGAAATAAATGAACCTGTTCAAGTTATAGTTCCCAGTTTACATGTACCATGAACAAAAATTAAGCTTATATTATTATCTGGCCATCAGATTGATGGACATCTAGGATGGTTAAAAAATGGAAAATTAAAAATAAAAATCCAATGGTTTTATTTCAGTAAATAACTGTCCCCAAATCATAGGACAAGATCAATGGTTCAAACAATCCAATTTTTTGGACTGTGAATTAACAAAAGTGGATTACAAAATTTAGTTGATTTTATGTGAGTTAATTCATGCCATTGTGTACAATTTCTGAGTGCCTGCGTATCAAGCTTCATACACCACCTGAGTATCATATAACTTCCCATTACTATTTTTTTGGAGTAACAGAATGAAACAGAATTACTATATGCACCTATGGCATGACACAGGCTATTTTAATCACATGACGAACAATGGAGCCACACAAAATCCTTTATTGCAAATCCAGAATGTTAAGGAAGGGTCAGCTAGAAGGAATTTTCAGCGGGTTGAGAGTGGAAGGAATGTCTACCCAGATATCGCATGTGCAGTTCGCGGATGATACCCTGTTATCCTGTGAAGCCGAGCAGACCAAAGTAAGCAATTTGAGGACAATCATAAGGTGTTTTGAAGCAGTTTCAGGTTTAAAAATTAATATGGCCAAATCCAAGTTATTCGGGGTGAACTTGAAAGAGGAAGAAATAACCCTCTACGTGGACTTCCTTCGATGTGCGGCAGGTCGGCTCCCTTCCCTCTTCATCGGGCTCCCCTTGTGCATCGGTTCTCCTCCAAAGTCTCTATGGCAAAAGGTTATTAACAGATTTGGGACTTATCTCTCCAGGTGGAAAGGCAGATATCTTTCGCTGGGGGGCCGCTTGACACTCATTAAGGTAGCATTGACAAACCTTCCCCTCTATTTCATGTCCTTATTTAGATGCCCAAAGTCAGTATTGGACACTCTAGATAGGCAAAGGGACTTTCTGTGGCAGTGCAAGGAAGACAAGAAAAAGTTTCATTTGGTTAACTGGAAAGAGGTTTGTAATCGTATCGATCAGGGAGGTACAGGAATTAAAGATCTGAGAATCATGAACAGGGCCCTTCTAGGCAAGTGGACGTGCCGGCTCGGCAATTAAAGTGATTCCCTTTGGAACAAAATCGTTAAAAGCAAGTATGGCCTCTCGGTAGGGGGATGGTGGCCTAAGGCCTCTTCTAACTAAAAAGCGAGTGCCGTTTGAAAAGGAATCCTAGCAATGAAAGAGGAAGTTTTAAAAGAAATTCGTTTTGTGACAGGCAATGGTACTCGAACTCGGTTCTGGGAAGACATTTGGGTGGGAGATGTAACCCTTAGAGAGGCTTTTCCGCAAATCTACAACATCACCTTCAAGAAGGATTCCACGGTGGAGGAATGCTACTCAGTTATAGGGGGAGAAGTGGTCTGGAATCTGAAGTGCAGGTGGGTCCTTCGTGATTGGGAGACTAACGAATTCATGGCTATTCTCAACTGTATTCAAAACAGCAATCTGGACCCTTCCAGCGCTGACAGTCTTTCCTGGAAGGCAGAAAAATCTGGTATGTTTTCTGTCAAATTTCTCTACAGCATTCTCTCAAAGAAGACTCATGCTCATATTGAAGAAGTCTTCCCCCACGTCTGGAAAACTCAAGCTCCTCCAAAGATAGCGGCTTTTGGTTGGTTGGTAGGGAAAAACAGGGTGCTCACCACAGACAACTTGAGAAAAAGGGGAATGTGTATTACAAACATTTGTTCGTGTTGCATGGCAGACGCCAAATCGGTAAATCATCTATTCATTCACCTGCCCATTCGTATATCAGATCTGGTCTCATTTTCTTGGTCGATTTCACATTCCCTGGGATTTTCCAGATTCGGTCCGCAGCCTTATTCAAGCTTGGAATGGTGTAAGGTGTGGTAAGCAAAGATCGAGAATCTGGAAAATGACTATTTTGACAGTTTGGTGGGCTGTTTGGGAAGAAAGGAATGGAAGATGTTTCGATGGTATCTCCAATTCGGTTGCTCATATTGTGCAAAAGGCAATCTTTCTAATAGCAGAATGGTCTTCCATCGTAGATAAATTCCGGAATTGTAGTCTTGTATTTTTGGGATCCTAGCTTTTCCGCTACCTCAGCAGTCTTGCTTATCGGTTTTGTGTCTGTTTGTTTTTTCCTTTTCTAATATATATAAAGTTGCCGTTCAAAAAATAATAATAATAAATAAAATAAAATAAAAATCCTTTATTGCAAATCATGGGGAAGTTGATGACCAATGCCCCTCCACAACCCATGCTTTTCATGTGCTTCCTGAGGTCCTATCTCATTGAACAGGCAAGCATCTTGTACCCGCACATACAGAGATAATAATAATTTAAATAAATTATTTTTTAAAAAAAGAAGAAGAAGAAGAAGAAACAAGGAGTGCATGTCTGCATGTATGAATGTATCACGTCATGCATGAAAAATCATAGATCATCCACAACCACAAGCCAAATTGGCAAATTCCTTGGCAAGGAATAAGAAGCTGAATTAGTTCGTCTTATTACCAACCCCAAAATGTGATTTGATTGTGAAACAATCTCAGAACATCATCAAGACTACATCCCACGAAAGATTAAACAACTAACCTGATAACCCAGCCAACTGTATCAAGGAACACAATCCACCAGGCATCTTCAGCCACAGGGGCCCCTCTCCCTCTAGAATCACTCATCAGGTGAATCCGAACGAATGGCTAATGGACAAACAAATGCAGAAAATCATCAGCCCAGGAATAAGTTTTATCTAAAAATGAAGGGAAAGATTTACTCAATGCATACATTTGCCAAATGTTTCCATGTTCTGCAAGGTCTCATTGTAAAAGCAATAAAAACGGAAAATGATTCATGACAAGATGGTGGTAAGTATCAAAAGAGAACAAAATGAATGAACAAGATCCAATCCAATTTGTTCTACTGTGGATAATCTTCACAAAAAGGCATGGTGCTCCCTAATATATGCCTTCTTTGTTTCAAGGATGTGGAATCTGTGAACCACTTATTTATTCATTGTCATCTTGCGGTGGAGGTTTGTAGTATCCTTCTTATGTTTGGTGTTTCGTGGGTAATGCCTCATTCCATGGCTGATTTGTTTTGGCCAGGTAAAAAGAAATCAGATGGTTGGAGGATTGCACTCCTTGCGGTCATCTGGACTCTCTGGCTTAAGAGGAATGATTGCTACTTCAGGAATAGGAGCTCTTGTAATATTAGGGTGATCAGTAGGGTTAATCAATGTATTAGGGAGTGGACGCCTTGGCTGATTGTTTGCATTTGTATTTGTATTTTTCTCTTGTTCTTTTCTGTTTCTGTTTTCTTTTCATTGCTTCTGTGGCTTCAATAAATTCAGTGTCGTTCAAAAAAAAAAATATATGCAAATTCATCAAGTGAACTAGGAATCATGTCTTAAGTTAGGGTATGTGTGGGTATTCAGAGTTCCCAAGGCTGAAAGGATGTGTCACTGTCAAATGGTATCTAAGTAAAAATGGGACCCTCGCATTCTGATCTGGCTTCTGAATTGGGATCGAAAAAGCAGCAACACTAGCATGCTCAATGGGTTGGTGTCAAATGGTATCCAAGTAAAAATGGGACCCTCACATTCTGATCTGGCTTGTGAATTGGGATCGAAAAAGCAGCAACACTAGCATGCTCAATGGGTTCTGCTATCAACACCAACCCAAACAAGGAGTGTATTAACACTAGCATGCTCAATGGGTTCTGCTATCAACACCAACCCAAACAAGGAGTGTATTAACACTAGCATGCTCAATGGGTTCCGCTATCAACACCAACCCAAACAAGGAGTGTATTAACTATTAAAAGACTGTTTGAAAAGAAAGGAAAATGAAGCACTTTTTCCATAATGGGACATTTCACTGCATTTGGTTAGCAAATAAAATAATTGAATCCACATAGCAATTCATTACTTTTCTCCATAGTCAAATTCTCATACACAAGATACAAGGTGACCGTTGTCAAAAGGAATATGAGATTTCCTATTCAAACAAAACCCCTAAAAATGGAATCCATGTTTCAACAGTACTCGTGGAATTCATCATCAGATAATTATATTACATTTTCTTTTCTTTCCACTAATCAAACAGGCCTCACCAGCTACAATTTGGCAGCATGCCTTAATACTACCTTAACCTCATACACCAACCTCATTGATCACCACAACCATGCAGCTGGAAGAATCAATGAATATGAACTACTTGATCGCAGTGCATGGCAAATCTTACTTCTCACAATGAAAGTAGCATCAGTGGTCATAGAGATTTTCAAGATCTAGAACAAAAAAGTTGCAGTTACATACAAGCTCAGAAATCCTGCTTGCAGATGGCCAATGGTTTCAACTTTGACGAATCATCACCATCATCTAAGCCCTGTCCCAACTAATTGGGATCGGCTACATGAATCGAATCGTATTCTGCCATTCCATTCTATCATGGATCATATATCCCCAGTTAAACATTAGTAGCTCATCAAGTTTCCTTACCTCTTCCCACATCCTTTTGGGCCTTCCCCTTGCCCTTTTAGAGATGATGATTACAAGCCAAGTTTGGGACACAATTCAATCTATGGGCCTGTTTTGAGTCAGGCAAAGTTGTGTCACAACTAGCAATACATGGCATGACATCGGGGCAAGCTGGTCTTGGACACATTGTTGTTGGCTAGTTGTTCCGTTCCTTGTTGGTCAAACATTCTAGAACAGAAACAGGATATTAGGAAACTTAAAATATTGGTTTGTGGCACATTGAGATGTGCATATGCCCATTGACACGTGTGCCACATTTTTTGGTCAATCCATGGAATGACATTGGGACAAGCTGGTCTTGGACATGTTGTTGTTGATTAGTTGTTGTATCCTTTGTTGGTCAAAACCTCTGAAACAGAAATAGGATAGATTGTGACACATTTAAGGAACTTAAAATATTGGTTGGTGGCACATTGACCTGCGCATATGCACATTGACATGTGTGCCACATTTTTTAGTGCTTGAAGATTGATGGTGGCATACATGCACGTGTGGGCTGCCTGAACTTGGCCATTATACAAATTGTACATTGAAACATGTCACGCATATGCACATATGAGAGTGATCATAATGTGCACCAAAACTGTAAAGTGACATTGACAAGTAGTTCCATCTCTCTACTAAAGAGAGGCTAATTCATGGTTTAACGATCACATATCCATGAACAATTGTCCAAAAGTTCCTTCCTGTGCACACAGGGGTTGAAAAGTCATGGATGTACTTTTGTCCATGACTGCTGGTTTGTTTGGATTTAGTCAAAGTTGTATCATTGACAAGCAGTCAAGACTAAAATACATCTCCATGGCAGTGTCTTAAATAGCTGAAGTTACATATCAAGCTTAGCCTTCACGCTATTCAGCTCATGAAAATAACTTACAGTCACATGTAGCCTATGCTACATGCTACATAACTTATGTTACAGGCAATATAGCTGACACTACAAGCTATTTTTCATCAAACAATATTTTTTTTTTTTGAGAGGAAACAACAATTTATTCAAAAAGACCGCAAAGCGGAAAAGAATACAGCACAGGAACTAAAAGAAAGAAAGAAAAGAACAGCGAAAGATGCCTACACAAGAGGAACCCAACCCAACAATAGGTTAATGATCTTCTCATTGATGGAAGAGCATTTATCCCGAAAACAGTGGTTGTTCCGCTCCTTCCAAGTGATCCAAAATACCACCATTATGAACATCCGCCAAGCTCTCTTCCCACCTTTCAATCCTCCGACGCCTTGCCAGGCCCAGAACAGAACATCCATCGACTTCGGCATCACACTCAGGCCACATGCATAACAGAAAAGAACTCCTGGACTGTCCAAACAACGGGACAGTGAATGATCGAGTGATCAATTGACTCCACGTCCTCAGGCAAACATTGGGCAGGATTAGAAATCTTTGCTGCAAATTACCTATTGTCAATATCCTTGTTCTCCCTACTAGCCACACAAAAACTGCTACTCCAGGGGGAGCCCCAGAAAACCAATGGTGGTCATGTGAGAGGATTTGAAGAATGGATCACATCAAACATCGAGTGGACTGAGAGTATCCCAGAAGGGTGGGCCCTCCAAATCAAGTGATCATCGTCCGATGAAGGGGCCGAAAGCTTCAACAAATCCATCAGAGCAATAAAATAAACCCCGGCCTCATTCGTGTTCCTACGGCAGGGGGGACTCCACACAATCGCATTTCCCATGATGGAGAAACATCTGTGTACTGAAATATGACGGTCCAGGGCAAGAAGAGCCAATCTAGGAAAAACCTCCTGGAGAGGCTCCTCGCCACACCAAATATCCATCCAGAATCTTATACAAGAGTCACTCCCAAGAGTAAACACAACCCTGCTTTGAACTAAATTCTCAATTATCGCAATCCCTTTCCATATGCCCGAAGCGAGATGAAGTGAGGACTGCTTGACGAACCATCCGCCGTCGAACATTCCATATCTTCCGGCTACAAACTCCCTCCACATCCTTCCCGCCTTGGTGCTGAATCTCCAATGCCATTTAGCTAGAAGAGTTATATTCATTATGCTCAAACTTTTAATCCCCACGCAACTTTTAATCCCCACGCCTCCCTCCTTCACCAGTCTACAAACCTCTCCCCAATTGAGGAGATGGAACTTCTTTCCCCCATTGGCCCCTTTCTAAAGAAGTCTCATCTCAGTTTTTCAAGTCTTTTGACCACCTTAGCCGGGCATTTGAAAAGCGACATGAAGTATGTCAGCATGTTCGAGAAAGCATCTTTAATGAGAGTCAGCCTACCCCCATAGGAAATGTATCAAACAATAAAATTAATTTATATCTTCAATAATTTGTTACATTTTTCTATTAACAAAAATAAAATAAAAAATAAAAAATAAAATAAATTTAGCGCCTTCCATGATTGTAGTAAAATAGCACAAGTGAAGTAATAGTGTTGAACTAGTTCCGTTGCTATTTCTTTATTTTCATACTTCATATTTGCCACATTTTATTATTATTTTAGGATGTGTTTGGTTGATGAAATTTCATGATATTTGGTGCAAACAAGTGCGACCTTAATTAAACATCTAGCTTATGCCTCACGCTTCAAAGGGGTGAACGCTACATTACATACTATTTTCTTCCATAGTTTGTCGACCTCCTTGTACACGGGAACCTAGACACTTTTGGAGTAGTCCAAAATATTTGATCGTTAAAGCACGAATTGGTTTGTCTCTACTTAAGAAGGGGAACTCCTTGTCAATAACACTTCATGATTTCGGTGCACATGAGGAACAATCTTGTCCATACACAGGCATAACATGTTCCACTATGTCACGTATATAATAGGTAAAGTTCAAGCACTCCACATGTGCTCATAAACCACCGTCAATCTTCAAGAACCCAAAAATGTAACACGTGCCAAATGTATGTTGCGGAAAAATGCTCACACATGATCAATGTAAGCGAGGCCAAAAACAATGAAAGAAAATGGCCAAACAAAAGCCAAAAGGAGTAAAGCAAAACAAGAGACAAGAGGCACAAGGATTTCCATGATTCGGCAATATGTCCACTTCGCAGGCAGTAATATAGAGTTTTTTTCTTCACTAGAAATAAGAGAATTAAAAATACAAAGCTTACCTCTCTCTCATCCGTACGAAGAATCACATACCAAGAAATACCCCAGAAGACGAATTAATGAAATAGTGTACATATCTCTACCTATGGCCCTCCTTATATGGACCATACTACCCACAAGTTAGTGATTAGCCAACATGTGATTTTTAATGAAGGAATCAAACCGCTTGTACCAACACTTTGACGCCTATATTAAACCGTAAAGCGATCTGTTCAGCCTATAAAGTAGATTCTTCTTGTTTTCTTCAATAAAGCCTTCGGGTTGAGTCATATAAATTTCTTCATTAAAAATCACATCTCGATTAATCACGAACTTGTAGGCACTAGGGTCCCACAATTTGTACCCCTTTGTTCCATCTGCATAGCCAAGAAAATAATACTTTTTGGACCTTACATCCATCTTAGTCCTATGCTATTTGGGAATCCACACATAAGCATCACAACCAAAAGAACGAAGGAACGAATAATTAACAAGTTTTTCAGACGACACATCTCCAGGGATCTTGCAATCTAGCACAGTCATAGGAGAACAATTTACCAAGTAATAAGCTGTATTAACGGCTTCTGCCCAAAAACACTGCTCGAGCTTAGCCGAACTCAATATGCTCCTAACACGATCCATAAGCGCACGGTTCATATGCTCTGTAACCCCATTCTGTTGTGGAGTACTAGGGATTATGTAGTGTCTCTCAAAGTCATGCTCACTGCAAAAAATTTTAAATTCTTTCGAGGTATATTCTCCCCCATTATCATTTCTCAGACACTTAATTTTCTTTTCCTTTTTTATTTTCAACTAATGTTCTAAACTTGCTAAAATATTAAAAGCGTCACTTTTCCTTTTCAACATGTAAACCCATACCCTCATGGAAAAAACGTCAATAAAAGAAACAAAGTATTTCTAACCTCCAAAGGATTTAATTGGAGCCTCCTAAATATCAAAATGAATTAGATTTAAAACATCCTCACTTTTGGTGGTGGATAAAGGAAAACGAGCTTTACGGAGCTTTCCAAATAGGCAATTCTCACAAAAATATGAATTAATAGACTTTAAACCAGGAAGTAAATGCCGATCATTGCTTGCTCATGTGACCCAACCGCCTATGCTAGTTGTAGTAGAGTTTGTCACGCAATTGGCAACAATAGCATCGTTAACCATAGTATCTCGAATCAAACAATATAAGCCGACCATTAACTATCCTTTCGTCATTACCATCGCCCCTTTTACAATTTTCATTCGACTCTTTTCACCAAAAAATTTATAGCCATCTTCATTGAATTTTTCCAATGACAGAAGACTCTTCCACGGGTTCGATACGTGCCACACATCATAAACTATACGTGTGATACCATCAAACGTAGTTACTCTAAAATCTCCAATCCCCGCAATTTTACACATGCCATCATCACCCACAAAAATTGTGTTACCATCACATGACTGATGTGTTTAGAAACAATTTTTATGTGGAGTCATATGAAACAAAGCACCTGAATCTAAGATCCATTAATGGCTCAGATTCTCTCGTGGAATCACTGCAGACAACACTTCTCCGTCCTCGAATGAATTGTCTTTCTCAACTAGATTTCCTTGGGAACCCTTTGAATCTGATGCTTGATCATGCGAATCAGGTTTGTAATTTTCTTGATTTTCTTTCTTAAGTTTACAATTTTTAGGCAAGTGGCCCTTCTTCCAACACTAACCTGTTTTGTGCGCTTTCGACTTGAATCTCACCTAATCTCTCCCGCAAGTACCCTTCCCAATAGATCTTCCTCTAACCATCATAGCATCACCTGCAAATTCTCCATGCGCTCTTTTGTGAGATTTTTCGATAAGCAATGTAGACACGGCTAACTCCATAATGAAATCTGGACCATTATTGAGATTCATGATTAAATCATCCCACAAATCTAGCATTGAACAGAGCAGAAGTGCGACATTTTCTTCATCGTCAATCTTCACATCAACCACCGTTAATCTGCTAATCGGGTTGTTAAACCCATTAAAGTGTTCTTGCAAAGAGGACCATTCCTTCATCTTCAAGTTGTATAGTTGCCGTCAAAGAAATATCTTGTTCGGCATCAATTTCCTTCATATAGGTTTCACAATTTTTTGCAATGCTTTGATCAAACACGTTGAACAAAACCGAATCATCTAGTGCAAGAATAGGGTTCACCATAACTAATTGATTTTTCTCCTCAAATACCTCGTCTGTCCTTTCCACAGGTTTCTTTTCTTTTCCTTGAATCGCAATTGTGCATCCTTCCTTCATTAACACTGCGTTCATATTCAGTTTCCACAGCCCATAATTGGATTTGTCGGAACTTCGAAACCTCGAATCTGTTAAAACTCGATCCAACCATCTAATACACAATTACAAAACAAACGCCAACACCGATCTTGTGCTAAAAGGTTCCTCAACCTTTGGCTCTGATACCAATTGTTGAGGAAAAACGCTCGCACATGATCAATGTAGGTGAAGCCAAAACGCAAAAGAAAATAGCCAAACAAAAATAAGAGACAAGAGGCACAATGATTTACGCGGTTCGGCAATATGCTTACTTCACGGGACAGCAACACAGAGCTTTCTTCTTTACTATAAACAAGAGAAACGAAAATACAATGCTTACCTCCCTCTTACCCATATAAGGAATCTCACACTAAGGAATACCCCAAAAAATTAATACCAAATAGCATTGTACATCTTTCTACATATGACCCTCATTATATGGATCACACTATTTGAGATAGCATAGAACCAAACCCATCCAATTAAGCTTCACCATACATAGTCGTACGTGTGTATGGATGTACATAAGAGACAGAGAAATAGAGGAGTTAGAGAGAGATAAGGACATGCAGAAACATCTCCCACTGGAAACATCTTCCACCGCTACAACATTCTCCCACTTGAGGACTAGTTTATCTAATGCGAAAAACACTCCTAATAGCAGTAGCCCAAACGTCACCAATCGCTAGGTAACAACAAGCCCAAGAGAAGTCCTGCACCAAACGAACTTCTCCCTTGCAGTAGGCTTCATCAACATATATACTAGATTGTCGTCGGTGTGAATCTTCTACAATGAGATCTAACCATCTTCCACAGCGTCACAAACAAAGTGATACTGAACATCGATGTGCTTGGTCCGAGTATGAAATACTGAATTTTTAACCAAGTGTAACGCGCTCTAATTGTCACAAAGAATCACCACCACTTTCTGCTTAAATTTTAATTCTTCTAGCAGCTTCTTCAACCAAATAGCTTCCTTGCATACTTATGTAGCTGACATGTACTCTGTCTCTGAAATAGAAAAGGCCACCATTGGTTACAGACTCGACATCCAACTAACTGCATCACTAGCCAAAGAAAAAATATAACATGTAGTAGATCTTCTTTTATTACGATCTCCTGTATAATATGCATCCACAAACCCAACCAACTCTAAATTTTGGCCGCCATAACAAATAGCCGCCTCAGAAGTACCCTTCGAGTAATGAAGGATTCACTTCACAACAATCTAATGATCTTTCCCCAGGTTCGCCATGTATTTACTAACTATTCCCGCTGCTTGTGCAATATCTGATCCGGTGCACATCATGGCAACCATAAGGCTCTTTACCGCCGATGAATATGGTACTTAAGACATATTTGTCTTCTCTGCTTCTGTGCTAGGACATTGATCAAAAGAAATCTTGCAACTAACAGGGAATGGAGTACTAACTAGGTTAGAATTCTACATGTTGAAGCAACATAGAACTCTTTCAACGTAACCATTCTAAGTTATCCAGACTTTCTTGTTCTTCATGTCTCTAAATATGGTCATCCCAAAGATCTGATTAATGGCACCCAAATCTTTCATATCAAATTTTCTAGTCAAAAGAGATTCTAATGTTGCAATAGTATTTCTACTAGTACCTGCAACCAGCATATTATCCACAGATAATAATAAGATAATAAAGCCACCATCACCATCGCTACGAACATAGGCGCAATGGTCTACCTCACATCTCTGAAATTCAAGGCTCACAATGAAAGAATCAAACCACTTATACCAACACCTTGGCGCTTGCTTTAAACCGTAAAGCGATATGTTCAGCCAACAAAGTAGATTCTTCTTATTTTCTTTAATAAAGGCTTCAGGTTGAGTCATAGAAATTTCTCCATTAAAAATTACATATCAGCTAATCACTAACTTGTGGGCAGTAGGGTCCCACTGTGGAAGATGACGTCTCCCATTGGGAGATGTCTCTGCCTGTCCTTGTTTCTTTGTCTCTTGCGTACGTCCGTACACACGTATAGGTACGGTGAAGCCTGGTTGGATAGGTTTGGTTCTATATTATCTCACATGGTATGGTTCATATAAGGAGGAACATAGGTAAATATAGGTACGATGTTCTATTGTATTTATCTTCTGGGGTATTCCTTAGTGTGAGATTCCTTGTACGGGTGAGAGAGAGATAAGCCTTGTATTTCTATTTCTCTTGTTTATAGTAAAGAAAAAAGCTCTATATTACATCCCCGTGGAGTAGGCATATTGTCAAACCACGTAAATCCATATGCCTCTTGTCTCTTGTTTTTGTTTAGCCCTTTTCTTTTGCATTTTAGTCTCACCTACACCGATCACGTGCGGACGTTTTTCCACAATAATGTGCACATGCACATGTCAATGTGCCACCATCCATATTAAGCTCCCCACATTTGCCACAATCTATCATTTTTCCTTGTTACAAAGAGCTTTACAAACAAATAATAGAACAACTAATCATGGTGGCATGTCTGCAAACAACTAGTGCCGACAATATGTCCACGGAAGTTGTTGTGCCACAAACTTAGCCTCAATCCGAGAACAACCTCTGTGATTCATGGCCAAGGTGAATGGCAAATAAATTAAACTTAGCATCTGCATAGCATATTTGAATCATTAACATTATTATCCATCTATAGACTAAATATAATATGCATTGTAGATGAACATGGGCACAATTTGTTGTTTTGACACACTTTGAATGCCATTACAAATTGTATCTACTTCATACAATGGTTATCTTACGATTCACCAGACAATAGAAGTTCTATATCATCATCCTCATCATCAACAACAACAACATCATCTAAGCCTTATGCCAACTAATTGGAGTTAGCTCTACTAAACCTATCCAGCCATTCCACTATGGAAGTTCTATATGATTTATCCATCAACATCATCTAAGCTGTATGCCAACTAATTGGAGTCAGCCATGCTAAACTTGTTCAGTCATTCCACTATGGAAGTTCTATATGATTTATCCAATCAACTGATGTTACCGACTCAATTTAATGAGCACAGAGTACATGTGCAAAATGTCCAAGGGGCATTTTTGTCCTTCAATGAGGCTAGTGGCAAGTTTAAAAATATCAATATCAGTGGTCTGATCAGTGAGCCCAAAATCCAATGTATATTGGTTGCATCTGTGCCTATGTCAGCTGAACCAATGTCATTTTTCGCATATAAAAAAACAGACCAATAAAACTGAAAATGACTCATTTTTATATTTATTTTGTTCTCAGTATTTTTTTTATTTTTTTTTATGCATGTACGACAGTGTAATGGCTGCCATCTCTATCTGTTCAGTCTTGAATGCTTACTTCTGACTTTTTCAGTGACCCCATGTACTCTATTTTAGAGTTTTGAGGCATTCGATAGTTTTCAAATTACATGAATCACATGCATTTGTGTGCAAAAGTGAGGAACACAATATTAATGTATAGTACAAGTCGGGGATAAGAGTCCAACAACAGAAGGGCTATTCTTAAGCAAGCTAAAAGATTTGCTACATTATTTCCTTGCCTCTCAACAAACATGATGAAAGGAAATATTGCAAGAATTTAGTTTTAGATTTAGAGTTTTAAGGGTTGTAGTATATTTTAAAGCCATTAAAACAAAATGAGTATTTTGGCATGTGTGGGGTATAACCGAAGATGAATAACGGCTCATTTGGCATATTGACACATAGGGCACATGTGAGGCATTTGAAGACGGATGGTGACATATTTAGGCAAAACCCTTGCAAAACACACTTTCCTTCCATTGGAAGAAAATGCCTTTCGTACAGGCAAAGATGAGAAAATAAATTGGGCCATTTTCCAACAAAGATACAAAGTGGGAAATAGTGTTTCCCACGAATTCCCACAAAGACAGGCTTGACAATCAACAAAATTGACTTTCGTGTTCCTTTCCTTTCCATGAATCCAAACAGGCCCTTATATGATTGCTTTTCCCTTCAAATACTCCTAAAACATCTTTTGCCACTTTCTTAATGCGCTTGGCCATCTCATTCCACATAACATTTACTTCTTCCTCAACATTCCACTTTCTTTTTTCGATAAATTTATTTCGGAATAACATTGTTTTCTCTCCTTTTGAATTCAACCACCTAGTTTTTTAACACCTATTAATTTCACTCCCCTTCTTTCATCTCTTAATGTAAATATCCATAATCCTTAACCTTTGTTGTGAATCAAACTCTCTCCCAGTTGCAATCTTTACATACTGATTGTTTGGTTTTTCCTACGGAAAAAGAAATCTATTTGGTTTGTATATGATCCACTTTTGAAAGTTATTAAATGTCCATCTCTCTTTTAAGCGTGTGTTTGCTAGAGCTGGGTTATATGCCACTGGGAAATCAAGATAGCATCTCCTCAAAACCATATCCTCTATCTATATATGCTCGCATATGCTCTCAAGTCAGTTAATCAAGATTTGAAGAAAACGCCCACATCTCACGTGTGCAAGCTCCACACTTGTGCACAAGAAAAGGCCCACCCTTTTTTTTTTGCTCATCTATAATTTCCTTTTATATCATATCTCCATATTAGGAAATAAGTAATCTTAGATTTTTCTCATTTCCTTTTTTAGCCTATCTTAAATTTCCTTTGTCTTTTATATCTTTATATTAGGTAATAAGTAATCTTATATTTTTCTTATTTAACCGTTTGCTTAATTAAAATATTTTCTTATTTTTAGATATTAAGGCTTAGGCCTATGGAGTAAGATAGTTGAATAATAATCTCTTTGAAAGATTCTCTTGATTCTCTATGGTAGTTGTCGAAGGGGGAGAAGTGATCTCTAGTTTGAGACTAGAGGATTGTTGAGTTTGCTCATAGTCTTGCATTCTTTTTTCTTTTATGGTTTGAACTTAAATCTAGTACATTGAATCTTTTTGCAATTAGTTTCTTCCTTGATCTAGTTACATCAAGAAGTGATCTCTAGTACAAGACTGGAGGATTGTTGAGCTTACATTGAATCTTCGTGGTCATATGGATGCCTATAAATTCAGCTACCTGTAAATTAAATGCAGGCAAATGATTTACAGGCAGTGTTTGGATGCTCAAAAATGTCTGTAAATCATTTACAGCTTTTAGCTGCAAATGAAATTCCTCTGAAAAGCTGTGATTTTATTTACCTGTAAATCATTTACAGCCTAATAGCTATAATTTTGAACTTTTAGCTACAAATGAAATCCCTCTAAACAATTTATAGGCTATCCAAACGAAGACAACTATTTACCCGTAAACAGATTACATCTTAAAGCCAAACAGGACAGGCTGTAAATGATTTACACCTGCAAATCATTTACCGCTTACAAAATTTACAGGCATCCAAACACGCCCTTATTGCAATTAGTTACTTCCTCGATCTAGTTGCATTACCCTTGCATCTGACAATCACATGCAGCGCTTTTTTGTTGGGCCACGTCAGGAGTTACAGTAATCCCCGGTACTTTGCATCCATCCTATCATGTCATTTCCCTCCAAATCAGGACATGAAAAAATAAATCAAGAAACCGAATTCTGGAATCAGAATCCAGAATCCGAGACAGAAAGAGAAAAAGAGGGATGATTCCCGGGTGCAAACCAAACCCTAGATTACAATTTCAGATGTAGAGATAAACCCAGAGATACGAGCTGGAAACCCTAGAGTTGGAATCGGAGCTTACTTGGTTTCTCGGGCTTGCCATCAGTCCATTTGGAGACAGCAAAATGGACTTTTTCACGGGAAATGGATTCGGATTTATATGGTTCTTTGAGGCAGCTACGGACGAGAGAGGCGCAGATGTTTGAGTAGGTTATGTATGTCATGCCTGCTGCTCTCCAGAAGGGAACGGCCGCGCTCGATCCTGCTGCTGATGCCATAATTCTTCCGTCTTCTTCGTCTTCGATGCCAGCCCAGAATACTCCATATAGGTAAAGGGAAGCTGTTTGATACTCTGGCGGAGTATGACAGCTGATACACAGGCACACCGCAGATCGTATGAGTGGCGTTGATCAATTAAAATCTAGGGCTATCAACGGCTTAAAATTCCGAGAGAAGCAAACCTAGACGGGCCCGTTGATAGCCCTACTACTCATATATCGAAGGCCGATTGCTTTGTGGGGCCCACCATAATGCATGTTTTTTTTTTTTTTTTTTTTTTTTTTCTGTTTTTTTTTTATAATATATACACACGCGCGCACACACGCTGTGGCATTACACCACCGGTGGGTACTCGAACCCTTGACCCGTGTTGAAACTCCCGGGAGCCTACCACCCAGGTAAGCGTAAGGACCCACCATAATGCATGTATTTTATCACATTATTCATTCATTTTGGATCATTATTTTAGGGCATGATATGAAAATGAGGTAGATTCAAATATCCAGTGGACCACACCACATGAAAAGAGTGATGATTGAATGCATACAATTAAAAACTTTTTAGGCCCATTTTAATGTTTGTTTACTATTAAATCTGTTAATTAGGTCATATAGGCCCGATGATGGAAAAATGCTTAATCCAAAACTTATGCAGACCTCAAAAAGTTTTAGATGATGTGTGATCAATCATCACTATTTCTCGTGTTGTTGTTCGCCTAAAATTTTGTGGGCCCTGCCACAGTGTGTGTTTTATCTACACTGTTGCCTATTCATTTTTCCTGCTCATTTGAAGGCATGAGCCTAAAAATAAGGCTTATCTAAATCTTGACAAACCACACTATAAGACACAATGGCGATTGGACGCTAACCATTGGAATTTTCATTAAAAACCTTATTTTGGCCACAGAAGTTTAAATCAAGCTTATCTTTTTCCCTCTGCTTACATAGGTGGACCCAATTAATAAGCTGGATGAAAATAAACATTACAATGGACTTTGGATATTTTTAACTGATTTGCTTTGGTGTTATTCTTCCGAGATTTGGATCTGCTTCATTTTTGGGCTCATGTACTAAAATGATGAAAAATAAATTAACAACATGGTGGTGGGTCCAAAGAGCACCATTCAGTAACTATGTTGCTGGTGGTGCAGTATACAGTCTGCAATGGAGCGGAAATCATCCACACCTTACAAACCTATAGTAATAACCATTCATTCCTATTTTTTAAGACTCACTGTCATTCAGTAATCTAAGCACCAACGAAAAAAATATTTTAGATACTGGAGAAAGAAACGATGCTCTTCAACATACAATGCTTAATGCATATTCACTGAAAATTTATACAAGTGCAATACAAAAAAATCAAATTAGACCGACTACATTGTGGAACCTACTGACAAAGTTATATTTGTAAAATAAAATTGGTTGAACAATCGGAACCTCAATTTTTATTATCTCACTGTCTAATAAATATCAAGAATTCTGATATTAAGATAGTCAAATAATTTTAATTTATAATTCATTACACATCCAAATAATAGCCCATATTTTGAACAGTTCAATTTGAATTTCATATATGCAATGTAATTTACATGTGGTTGTTACAGTTAATCCGCTTTCATCCATGGAACCTCTTCGTCATCTCTTAACGAGAGAATGCAGCTGACCCCAACTAAGAACGTGCATATGCAGTTATACCAAAAAAAGGTGGAAAAAGGAGTGCAAGATCGGAGTTTTCCATTACTCAGCTACACTGTTTACATCTTCTAGCCTAAAAATAACCCATTTCACACCTCAGGTGGGTCTCATCATATAAGATAGATGGATGGCCATAAAGACTTATGCTAAAAATCAGCTTGCTTTGTACAATGTGGCCTACCCGAGGAGCACATCTGCATGATTTCTTAGGCTGAAAACGCAACCGTTGTTTTGAACCTGATGAAAAGCTCAGATCTTGAACACATGTTTCACAATGGCACATGTTCCTGCACACATACCTACATAGCTCCTCCCCGCTTGAAATTAGCAAACTCTTCTCACACGAGGCCATCAAATGAACGGGAGTGAACCACTCGGCACAGGGATATGCTCGGGGCTGTGTGTGGCATAGAAATGTCCTTAACAAATTTGCTTCATCTATTCTATTTTGAAAAATCACAATACCATAGGATTCTAAAAACCAAGAAAGTTTTGTATTGGGATGGTATTTGTTCCTGCAATTCATCATGGTAGTAATAAATTTATGAGGCGTTTGGAAGGCATATAAATATTATGGTAAGCTCATAAATGTTTTAATGGTGGACATTGTTGTTCTCATTTTTTATAATCCTATTACATGGTGGTCATTGAAAACAGAAAAAAATAATATAAAAAAAAAAAAGTGAATTTGTCACAAAAATGTCCATAAACCGAGCACATCCTTGAGGGGAGATATCTCTACGCTGTCTATGCCGGTGTCACAAGCAATCAGCTCTCCAGGCTGGAACAGCTAAATACAGTCTCCATGCGACTTGATGTGAGGCCCACTATGATATATGTGTTTTATATTGTTTATCCCTTTTCTAATTCATTTTAGGACATAAGCTTGAAATAAAGCAAATTAAAAGCTTAAGTAGGTTACACATGAAACGGTGTTAATCGAACCCCCGCCGTAAAAAACTTCTCAAGGCAACCAAGGTTTCAGGATCAAGTTGATATTTGCGTTTTCCATGTGACCTCATGATGGCACATAAACATTACAGCAGGCCTGAGAAGGCTTCAACCGTGGGTGTCAGGCATATAAAACTCGGGCTAAACCATTGAACTCATCAAACTGTTGGTTTCTGACGATCATGGCCGTCTAACTTCACTTTTCTCTGCGCACATGAGCGGCTTGATCTATTTGTTTCACATCAGGCCCAAGGCACTCTCAGCGGCAGCTTGACCGGTTCATGGCACATGCACACCGAACTGGCACGCGTGCCGCCAATAGCTTTCCACGTCCCGAGGTTGGCTAATTGCATTCGCGTGCAGTAGCTATTCCCATCCGCAGGCAGGCATACGTGCCAACATGGACCACGAGTGTTAGATCTGACCATTCCATCGGATGGGTTACACTGTCCACATCTTCTGCCCAAAAAATCAGGCCATTTCACAGCTCACGCCCCACGACCAACAAAACCAATGGATGGCTAAGAAACGTTCTTTAAACGGTCAGTTCACTCTTGTAAATTGCGACTCACCTAAGAGTGAAACCACCTGATTTTTTAGGCAAAAGATCTAAGCATCATCAACAACCATAAGGAAAGCTCGGATATCTCACACGTATCTAATACCGTACTGCGTGTTGATGCAAAGGCCTCACACGGGTGTGGTTAGCAAACATGAGGATAGGGATTCTCGTGTATTATTTTATTACGAGCTTTGCTGAGCGCGGACACGCGGGTCCAATAAAGTTCGCGTACACGCCACACAAACGTGTGAGATCTAATCCATCCATCAGGCTGGTCCGATCTTTGACATGTTTTCAGAGAAATAAAATCTGGTCCATTCAGCATGTGGGCTCCAATATTAGGAACAGGTTGAAGGGTTGAAAAACTTCAGCCAAGTTTTTCAGAGCCGTACATCTGTTTTGAAATTTGTGGCCCTCATGGTAAACGGATTAATCTGATTAATGGTTTTAAGTATCGATAAACTGTTCTGATGGATGGATTGGATCATGTAGCTATGGTGCCATGCTGGCACACGTGTGGCGTGTAAACGAGCTTTATCGCCTTAGCAAAGCTGTTTTATTAAAAATCAGAGCGCCTGTAAACGGCGCGAGCTCGAGCGACAAAACAGGCTCTCGTATTTTCACGTCCGAGGTGAGAGGAAAGGAAAACCAAAGATCGCTGCTTTTGGTGTGAGAGAGACGATGAAGACGACGAAAGGAGGGAAGGTCATGAACCCTACAGATGCCTATCGCAAGGAGCTCCGAAAGAAGGAGCTCAAAAGGGTATGAAAATCTCCTCAATCCCTCAATTCTAGGGTTTTTTTTTTTGTATTGTATTGTCTACCCTTTTCCTTCTAAATTCAAATTCATCCAAACATTCAGATGCTTGCAATTCCGTTCTCGAAACCCTGGATTTTTTGCGACCATAGGAAATGCGATGCGTCATCTCGAGGAGGGCCCGAGGATGATGCTCTCGCTATCGGTGTTGCTGGAAATAAGCCATCCGATTTTCGCTATCGGATGATCCGAATCGTTCTTCCTATGGGATCTGTCTTGGATTGGATGTGGTCATGTGGACAGAAAATTTACTTGATTGGATGATCCTTACCGTCCATTTGATGAACTTACTTCCCATGTAATGTGAACTTGCTGCATTGTCTTTTTTGAGAAGGTAACCAATTCATTAAACACACCAAAAAGCTAGAAAAGAAAATACTAGAACAGTAGCTGGGGTGACGCTCTCATTGCCTTCCTTTGCGCAAGATCCATCTATAAAAATCATAAGCATACAAGACTACGAGAAAAACAACTCAAGCCAAAAAGTCCAAGGGTAGCAAACCAAAAACGCAAGTCGCCCATAAACAATGGATTCCCAATTCAATCGAAGTCCTTCTAAACTCAGGCAGTGCCAGTGCCCACTTAAATACCAAAGACACAATGCTCAATTTGAGAGAGGCTAGGGGGAAATTGTGGCATTCATCTTTCTCAAGAAGTCCAAATGCCCCATACAACTGCAAAAGGCTGCAGCTTCCAAATTATCTTTCATTGCACAGAAAAGGGGCCAGCAGACCATCTGGGGATGACCTCAAAAGAAAAAGAAACGCCTTTAAGCCACTGAACTCAAACAAATCAAAGAAATGGTCCCCAATTTCATGTATGGACTAGCAACGAAGGAGTAAGTGGTCAACAGATTCCTCATCGTTTTCTACACACGAAACACGTACAGTAGCGCAGCTTGAGCTGTATTCATCTTCTTCAAATTGTGTATGGTAAGGATTTTGCTCATAGAGGCAATCCAAATGAAAGCTTGGAATGTAGGACGGCTAGGAGTTTTCCATACACGCGCATGGGTAATGCGAGCTTCCAATGTTGCAAATCTTTGATGTAAGGGATTTGGAAATTGGAAGTGAACCCTCCATTAGCCGACCATGTTCTTCACACAAAACATCAATGCTTGCCTCGTGAAGGGTAAACATGAGGGTGGAGAACTCACATCATCATCATTTAAATTTCTAAGGACTGCATTCCACACTATAGACCTTCCCATGAATTCGTAACAATCAACCACCATAGCTTCTCTATTCGTCGCTAAAGAGGACACCATAGCTTCTGTATTCGTAGCTAAAGAGAACAAGGGAAAGATTTTCCAACTTTGAGTCTACTCAAGCCAAATGTCCTTCCAAACGATTGACCTTATTACCACAACCAACAATAAACTGAATCCCCTCCTCAAACGATCACCTCAATTTGCTCGGGATTGATTGCTCATTTCCTCTGCCTAGACAGGCTCCCCCAATCATACTAATAGTTCAATGGAGGACACGTGGCTAGTGAGAGTAGTGACGCATTTGGGTTTTTAGAGGCGTGTTAATTGCTTAGAAACTCCAAGGAGGTGTCAAAAGCTTTTTGAACGTTAATAGATTCAGGCCAGCTCCCCTAGAGGGCTCGCTCTAGAGGAAGGAGTGACGACCCTATCGAATATGAATTTGTATGGAGGCACCGGACTAAAGAAGAAGAAGAAGAAAGGAGAGGATAGTGGCCTCGTGCCTAGGGAGGAAGGTAAGGCGTTGAAAGCGGATTGTGAAGGGGATTCATATGGTGAGGAGAAATCTCAAAGTTCTCCATTGGAAGGACTGAAATCCCTAGGTACTCCAATCTCTTCGTTGTCTTCTTCTTCTTCTTCTTCTTTTTTGGTCACCTTCAACTAAAGATCATTGGAACCTCCCAATTTTGTTTAGAGCAGGGCCCTAGATGAAAATTAGTGTGTTTGTGAGTGGTGACAGAAGCGAAAGGAAGTGAGGAGAGGAAGATCGTGGTTATTGAAGGTGGTGGGAAACCATCACCTGTGATCAGTACCATACCTAAGGAAGAAACTTGTTCATTAGCATACTCTAACTCTCCACCACAATAGCAAAAATGAGAAGGTCCCCTTGATGAAGATCTCTAGAACTAGAGAAGCAACCTATCATTGATCTATTAACCATGGTGGAAAAAGAAGTCCTGCTGATGAACTCATTTGACTGGTCTTCATGTAGGCTGATGCATTGCTGTTGTCACTTGAACGGTTGAACCGCGAGAATCATCCCCCCTAGCATTTAGAGCAGGAAAGGATAAAGGTTCCACTTGATGCTTATCTGGCTTCACCATGACACCCAGATCCTTAGAACTTCTACTTGCCTCCACCTACCAGTTTACTGTATTTGGACATGTGTACCATTAGTTTCCATCTCTCAGCAGACCTACCATTAAGAACACCGAAGGCCTTGCTTCATCCCAGTATCAAAATCTAGCAAATACAAACCTTCTCAGTTTCCCTTATCCCTGTGAGTCTGTGACAAGGTATAATTGTTTCCATGAGGGGACCCAAGTTGTCAAACACCTCCACAATGTCACCGGCTCCCCACTTTGAACTGGCCATCACTGCACAACCTTCTAGCCTGGAATCACACCATTCGGACTGTCCATTGCTGTGGTGCTAATGGAATCACAATCCACAGCAAAATCCGCTTCCAATCCCACATGGGGACCACAGTCAACCCATTGAACACATGAATGGGGAGGCATCTGGCAAATCCCCTCAATCCACTGTTCAACCGGCTGAAAGAAAGTCTAAGGGGCTGTTTGATTTTTAATTTCCTTGGTAAATACATGGAAATAAGTAATTATTACTTACTCCACCTATTTGAAATTCGCCGGGAATTACGTTTCGAAAATCGGTCCATAAAAACCCTGTTATTACTAATTTAAATATGTGGGCCCCATCATGATATATGTGAGTTATCCACACCATCCATCCTTTTAAAAAACACATTTTAAGCAATGATTCCAAAAATGAGGAAAATCAAAAGTTCAAGTGGACCACACCTTAGGAAACAATGATCATTAAGACGTCCACGGTTAAAAGCCACTGACAAATGGGGAGGCATCCTGCATATCCCCTTGATTTGCAGTGTAGTCTGTAGAGATGGTTGCTCTTGGCCTCAAACAATGAGGAGGGGACAGGGATTCCCTGGAGAAAGAGCTTGATGAGAACATGATGCAGTACACATTATGGAAAGATCACATTAACCGCCAGCCAGAAGATGGCGGTCTAAAATTTGTCTTTTGGTTCCGTTCATGTACTACCAGGTAGATGGTTAAAATTGTCAAGCCAGTGTGATTTTTGGTATATGAATTTTTCATGGTTGGGCCTAATGATGCTCTGAATCTAAATCACATTCTACATAAAATTGTGCTTCTTCGACAGTTGCACTTAACTGCATTGTTACATTTATTTCTTCAACATATCAACCCTAGTGTGTGTTTTGTGACCCAATTAGATGGTTAGGATTTCTGATTAGTGTTTTGTTTGGTCTTGGTCCCATTCATAGTTGGACCAACTCAGTGAATGGTCTGGATCTTGTCCACAGTATGTCACATAAGTGGTATTCTACATTAATTTGTATTATAAAAGATGATTGGTTTAACTCTTCAAGCAGTTGTATGGTTGAGTGGCAATCTTTTTCCTATAACTCAACTGGCTGTAAAATATTGAATTGAGATTATTTCGGTCCATATCAATTGGATCCCATAGAGCATTGCTCAGGACTGATTTCGCATAATAGTACTAGTTATGGTCCACTTATATTTTAAGTTGGATTGACCGACTTACCATGAAAAAAAGGTTAGATGGATTGACTTACCACCTGTATGTCATGGTTTGTTTATTTGTTTTGGTGGGTATTTTGTTTTCCATGCCGGAATTAATAGTTTCAGCATTTTGATGTTTTCAGTGTTCAATCTTGGGAAGGACAATATCTCTCTGTCACTTCAATCATCATCATCTAAGCCTTATCCCTATAAATCAGGGTTGGCTGCGTGAATCCTATTCCGTTGTTCCACTCTATCAAGGGCAAGACCTTCAGTTAAACCATAGGTCAAAATAGAGGACAAGAAAATGTAATTAAATAAAATTGTAAATTGTCCTTTAGTTTTTAACTTCCTCATTCAACTAGAAAGCGAACCTAAGTGCCCCTAAATGCATTGAGAAATGCCAGCCAAAATGGCCAAACATTGGAAGCCTTTACAAGAAATTGTAGCATAAACATTCTAGCCAGAATGGACGGAAATGGTTCGCACTGGAACAGGGAGCAGTAGATTCTGGTACCTATATATCTGAACAGCACAAAATATTTGGCTGTTTCAGACAGAACTACATTGATAACTATGATGGGCACTCAATTTTACACCCGTTTTGGTGACAACAGTATCTGCTTTAAGCTACTTTTGAAGATATTTCTGACTTCTTCCACATTCGATTTGTGATAATGTGGTCAGGCATTTGGAGCTAGCATATGTAAAAATTCTGTACACTGTTCAGTCTTTTTTCAGCTTTTGTTTCATATTCTTTGTTACTTTTTCTGGTATTAATCCTTGGTTAGTCATTTGGGATTTTTCATTTCCGGGCATAAAGATTTTCATTTGAGTTGATTCTTTGTAACAGAACAAAAAAGAAAGAAAGAAAGTGCGGGAGGTTGGGATTCTAAAGAAGGATCCAGAAACCATTAGGGAGCAGATTGAGAAGCTGGAAATGATGAGTAAGTGATATATATCTATTGCTACCTTTTCATTGAAAACAAACTAAAAGATTTCTTTCCAAACTAATCATTAAGCTTTAACTTGTTGAATGTGGATTACATTGTAAGGTATTCAATTACTGTCATTGGGCTTGCTATCATCATAGTCATCACTATCCTCATTGCCATCTCCATCTACATTGCCATCGCCATCGCCGCCGTTGTCATCATCATCATCAATAACATCACCAGAAACTAACTAAAAAGGCTTCTTTCCAAATTAATCATGAAGCCCTAACATCGTTGAACGTGGATTATACTATAAAATATTAAATTACTGTATCAAGCTTGCTATGATCTATCAGAATCTAATGATTTGTGGAGCATCAGTTGGAATTGATGGTGCTGTATTTAAAACAATTGCACATTCTCACTGCTGTTGGACTCGAGAGTAGCAAGGTATAAAATTTATCATCAAGCCTAGGTTGTAATTGTCAGACAAAATAAAACCTGAAACTAAGTTTGTGCAAGTCTGGCGAAGCAGGATTTGATTGGCAAAACAGAATTCATAAAGCTGACCCTGAATAGCTGGGACCAGTTCGTAGAAGTTTAGGGGTTGCAGTCACCTGGACAGTCCAGACAATGTTTTCTTAAATGATCCAGAAACCATTAGGGAGCAGATTGAGAAGCTGGAAATGATGAGTAAGGCCCCGTTTGTTAAATCTGAAGTCTAAAGCCTGAATCTGAAATCTGAAGTCAAAAAACTTGTTTGGTAACTATGGCTGAAGTCTGAAAATTAAGTACTGAATTTGAAACAATCTGTTTGTTAACAAACATCTGAAATGTCTGAAATATGTTAATTTGACACATTTACCCCTATCTATCTCTTGTTTTGAAATGTTTTATATTATAAAGAAATTATTTTTTATTAAATGAAAATAAAGTTATTTTTTTATTAAATGAAAATAAAATTATTTTTTATTAAATGAAAATAAAATTATTTTTTTATTGGATCACACCTTAAATTATCTAAAAAGATTGATGGACGATGTGGATCAAACACATAAATCATGGTGGGGCATAAAGAAATTCTGCAGGTTAAAGGTTGATTTTGTATTGCGCAAGCAATTGAAAAGAAAAACTTTCCATAATAACTTGAAAAGGGGTACTTTTGGAAGCAAAAAATTTTTGTTTAATGAAAAATCACGGAGCGCATTCCGCGTTCACCATTAAGCCAGACTCCTATCACTGAAAGAATTCAGTGAAAAACCACTTAGCGCTTTCCGTCTTTCGCGTTAACAACGCATTAACAAACACCACTAAACACGGAAAATTTTCCACATTCCGCGTTAAGTGCAAAAATTCAGCGTTAACAAACACGGCCTAAGTGATATATATCTATTGCTACCTTTTCATTGAAAACAAACTAAAAGATTTCTTTCCAAACTAATCATTAAGCTTTAACATTGTTGAATGTGGATTACATTGTAAGGTATTCAATTACTGTCATTGGGCTTGCTATCATCATAGTCATCACTATCCTCATTGCCATCTCCATCTACATTGCCATCGCCATCACCGCCGTTGTCATCATCATCATCAATAACATCACCAGAAACTAACTAAAAAGGCTTCTTTCCAAATTAATCATGAAGCCCTAACATCGTTGAACGTGGATTATACTATAAAATATTAAATTACTGTATCAAGCTTGCTATGATCTATCAGAATCTAATGATTTGTGGAGCATCAGTTGGAATTGATGGTGCTGTATTTAAAACAATTGCACATTCTCACTGCTGTTGGACTCGAGAGTAGCAAGGTATAAAATTTATCATCAAGCCTAGGTTGTAATTGTCAGACAAAATAAAACCTGAAACTAAGTTTGTGCAAGTCTGGCGAAGCAGGATTTGATTGGCAAAACAGAATTCATAAAGCTGACCCTGAATAGCTGGGACCAGTTCGTAGAAGTTTAGGGGTTGCAGTCACCTGGACAGTCCAGACAATGTTTTCTTAAATCATAATTCAATTTTTCTCAAGTAAAAAAACCACTCACTGCCATCTTATCCCCAACTAATTGGGGTCGGCTAAGTTATATATAAAAAAACCATTAAAAAAAGTTGGGTAAAAGTGCAGTTGCTTCTACCCATATATATGTTTTGTGTGCTTTGGTAAGCTGGTCGTGCCCCTATTTGCATGTCAACATGTTAGATTTTGGATTTTAGTAAACACAGCATTGTCTTATTCTTTACCAGTGACATTTATCCATAACTTTTATTTCTTATATTCTGTTATTCAAATACTGATGATTTGACAAAGGTGTTCTTGTCATTTGAAATTTGGATTAGTGACTGTATTATTGAATGGTGCAGAAGCGGATGGTGCTCTTGACAAGGCAAGGAAGCACAAGAAAAGACAACTTGAGGACACATTAAATCTTGTTTTGAAGAAGAGAAAGGTAACAACGACTCTTGTGTACTGGAGGTTAAAGGACACTTTCAATGGCGGTGTATTGTACCGATTACATTTGCTGATGCTTTTAGGTTTCAAGTGAGAGTCAAATGTAACTTAATTACATGATGCAGTTAATGATGTCAGTTTTATGTCTTCTTTGCAAAAATTATTTCTCCAGTGATATCTACCCCACAGGATTCCACTTGCCCTTGTATTAATGTTTGGGATACTGTCATTGGGAAAAGCCAAGGAAGCCCAATGGCTAAGAGGTTTTTCATGGGGTGGTGAGGTCTCCTGTCCTTTCTACATTTGTCTTTTTTTGTTGTGAACTTCAAAATGTTCTCCATGTTCACCATTGTTTACAAACTTGGAGTGAACTTGGTAGTAGGATTGGTTTGGACCAGAACTGTCCACCAGAATGGTCAGGTCACCAGAAACTTGGTAGTAGGATTGGTTAGGTGGGCAACTTTTTTCTTGCAAAAAAGGAAAAGAAAAAACTAAAGAAGATGAACCGTTGGAGGTGGTTGCCATGATTCAGTGGGGATAGTTGTCCCATGGCTATAATGAGGGCACAACAAATTTCATCAAGGGGCTGCGTCTTTGGTCCCCACGCGTCCAACCCCCTTTTCAGTCATGCCGCGACCATTAGGAGGAGAGGGATAGATGGTAGGATATTTCCAAAGGGTCTAGAAGCAACTCCTTTAGTGCTCTTGTGGGAATGACGTGTTTCTGACTGGTTTTTGGAGTCTGGAACAAGAGAGAAAGGGGATCATTTAAGGAGGGCCACTTTTTACTGCCATTTTCTGTCTCGAGGAAGTGAATGTCAGAGGGCAGAGGATTCTCCATTGGTTTGAGACATGGCAACTTGATGCAACCAAATGGTCATACAAGTCGATTGATCAAGATTTGAAGAAAAGGCTCACATCTCACGCGTGCATGCTCCACACGTGTGTACAAGAAAAGGACCACTTTTCCTTTTTAGCCCATCACTACTTTCCTTTTCTTTCAAATCTCTAGATTAAGATTTTTTTTTTCCACATCTTTATATTAAGCAAGTAGTAATTTTAGTTTTTTCTTATTTAAATATTTTCTTATTTAGGTACTTTCTTAATTGCAAAGCTTTCTTATTTAAGTAGTTTAATATTTTCTTAGATCTTGGCTAGCTAGGAATTTTATTTTTACATTCCATGACTTTTATTAGAGATTGTAAGGACTAATTATAAATAAGGCCCGCCTATGGTCTATGGAATAAGACATGTTGAATAATATTCTCTTTTATAAAAATTCCCATATTTTCTCTAAGGTAGTTGTTGAAGGGGGGGAAGTGATCTGTAGTTCAAGATTAAAGGACAATTGAGCTTGCTCATCGTCTTGCATTCGTGGTCTGTAGCATTCGGATAGAGGATTGTTGGGTCATTTCCCACAATCTCTTTATTCTTTTCTTTGATCTATTTACTTCTCCTTTCGGGGTTTGCATTATAGCTCCCGTGGTGTGTAGGAGGGGACATCAATGTGATGAGGTGTGCTTACGAGAAATTCAAAGGGTCGTGCATAACTAGTAGTATGCGTGAGTTTTTCTGAGTGGGTCTAGAAGCATGAGCTCTTTGATCCGCCCATGAGAGGATTCAAGTTTACGTGGCTTAATGGTAAAAATAATGATGCGGACACAGGTGCATTCAAGGTGTACCAACGAAGAAAGCGCCAACCACAAGTGCCGTCCTTGTGGATAGACGAATATTGAGGAGCTGAAGACCTTTCACATGTGATTGGACATATAGAAGACCCCACTTAGGGAAGACACATGTGAAGGAAGATTGGAGAAAGAAGACCGAGCACCCAAACTTTCCCATACTTATGTTATTTGCGCGTTTTTTTGACTTAGTTAGGGGTCTTTTAGTAATCTTATATCTTTATTTGCTTATCCTAGGGGTATTTTAGTAATTTTATGTCTTTATTTGCTTATTTAAGTGTGGTAAAGCCCTAAACACGAATTTCAACTATTGATTAATGAACAGCAAACCCTTTAGTTGCCTCCTTCCTCTCTTCTCTCTAATGGTGCTTCTTCTCTCCCCTTGATCTTCTTTTTCTAATTTCTTCTTGTGCCCCTCCAACTTCCTCAAGGTAATAGCTTTTTTCTTTCTATTTTTCACTTTTGGCTAATTCTTCTTCGATCAAAATCTTGAGAATCAATCTAAACCCTAAATCCCCAAATTCTCAAATCCCTAATTCGAGAAACTTCTTGGTTCTTCGGACTAGTGACCTTCATTGATCGATTGGGTGTGACCATGCAAGATCGGGAGGTCTCATCCCTCGCCGGATCCAACCTAAGTAGTAATTGAATTCCATACTCCATGGTTGTAGTGATGGCCCGCTCCATTGCATGTTTCCTTTATGATTTTCTTAGTTATGATGATTACTGTTAGAATTTTATATCATTTATTCCTTTTATTTCCGCTGTTTAATTATCTCCATGAGCATGCATCATAATTAGGGCTGTCCTGCGTCAAATTTGGTATCAAAGCCTAGGCTTGCATGGTTTTTGTCTAGATCGAGTTATCAAATTAGGGTTTTGATTTTTAGGTTTAACTTAGGAAAGTTTCAGGTTTAGAAAGTTTTCAATTTTAGAAACTTTCTAATTTTAGAAAGTTCCTAATCTGGAAAATTTTCAAATTTGAGTTGTTTCCTGTTTCAACTTAATTGTGTTAGTTCATAGTAGTTTTGCATTCATCGCATTCATCTTGAAAGTCATAACACCTAGTAGTCTAGTTAGGTAGAGTTTGGTTCAAGTCTTCATTGTATGCCCACGAGAAGAGGTAGAGGTTTCGGACTTCAACCTACCATGAATAACGAGCAGTTATCTGAGCAACTTGCTCAATTGATACAAAAGATAACCGCCCTAGAAGCGGGTCAAAGGCGTGAGTTTGCCCGCCTTGAGAACCAAATTATCACCACCATGACTAAGGTGGAGCAACTAGAGGCGTCCCAAAAGGAAAATCCCGCTGTAGGGGAAGATGCGCACTCCCAAGTGGAAGGAATCATTGAAGAACGTGCTGCCACACGTGGTGGTAGTGAGGATAGAGATTGTGGTAACGGTCGTGGTGTGGTGCGAGAGGCACGAGCCACATGTGGTCATCAAGACCGTTATGATCCAGATGAGCGTGCGATGAAGAGTGTGAGAGTTGAGGCCTCGAGTTTTGATGGACACTTGGATCCCAAGGCATTCCTTGACTGGGTTGCTGACATGGACCACTACTTTGAGTGGTATGGCATGTCAGAAAACCGTCAAATGTGGTTTGCTAAGATGAAGCTTGTGGGTCAAGCCAAGCTCTTCTGGACCAACACCGAGCGTAGGGTAGAGAGAGTTGGTAGAGCCCCTATCACACATTGGTATGAGATGAAAGAGAAGTTGAAGGAGAAGTACCTTCCTCTCTCATACCGTCAGAAGCTCCTTGACCAATGGCAATCCTTACGCCAAGGGTCAATGCCTGCCGCTGACTACATCGCTAAATTTGAAGAGTATGTGATACGATGTGATATCCAAGAAGACCCTCTAGTAACGCTCTCGCGTTTTAAGACGGGACTTTGTGCGGATCTTCAGCGCGAGCTTATTACTCGGCCCTTAACGGACTTAGATGAAGCATATCAAGTCGTGCAGGAGTTAGAGCAGTATTTGAAGGCTCCTGTCGTTCGTTGTTTTGAGTCCCGAGACTCCAATGCTAGATCTAGTTCCCAAGGAACTAGACCTAATATTGGTAATCAACCTAGGGCACAGGCGACCATTTCGCCTAGGCCTAGGGAGGACAAGGGCAAAGGGGTTCTTGGTGCCGGTCCTAGTAACATGCGCCAAGTGAGGTGCTATGAGTGTGGCAACCTTGGCCACATGTCTAATCAGTGTCCTACGAAGAGCCATGGGAGAGCCTTAGTTATAGGCGAGTCCCACGAGGGTGGAGATGATCAGGGTGATTATGAAGTTGATAGTATCACCCTGAAGGAGGACTTACTGATGAAGAAGTGGATGGAGAAGCAACGCTTGCAGTAGTCAGGCGTGTGTTAGCTCAGTCTAGAAGTAGTGCCGACTGGCGTCGAAGCACTATCTTCTACACTATTGCCAAGTGTGGTGAAAAGAATTGTAAGGTGATAGTGGACAGTGGAAGTTGTCAGAATGTGATTTCCACTAGCACCTTAGATCGCTTAAAACTGAAATTCACACCTCATCCAGACCCGTATAAAGTTTCTTGGGTTGACAAGACATCCCTACCTATCACCCAGCAATGTCTAGTCCCCATCGAGTTTGGGTCATACAAAGAGTCCCTGTGGTGTGATGTTTTACCTATGGATGTGGGACATGTTATCCTAGGTAGACCGTGGCTATTCGATAATGATGTCACGATCTTTGGCCGTTCGAATGCGTGTACTTTTATGTATAATGGTAAAAAGATCAAACTTAATCCCATGCCACCTGAGAATACACTAGGGAAGAAGAAGGATGAGAAGGCAAGTGAGCCTAGAGAAATGGAGAAATCCAAACCTAAGTCTTTACATATAATCAGCGCAAGAGAGTTTGAAAAAGAGGCTAAGGAGGATTCTATGATGTATGCCCTTGTGGCTAGAGAAATTACACCTGAGGTTCCATCAGAGTTGCCCCGTGAGGTGACCTCGGTCCTGAAGGAATACAGTGATGTATTTCCTGAAGACTTACCGAATGAGTTGCCACCTATGAGGGACATACAGCATGCCATTGATCTTGTCCCAGGGTCTACTCTATCGAACCTTCCTCACTACAGGATGAACCCTGCAGCGCATGCAGAGTTGAAGAAGCAAGTTGATGAGCTTCTGCAAAAGGGTTTCATCCAAGAGAGTATGAGCCCGTGTGCCGTGCCTGCATTGTTGACGCCAAAGAAAGACGGCACGTGGCGCATGTGTGTGGACAGCCGTGCCATAAACAAAATTACTGTCAAGTATAGGTTCCCTATACCTAGACTTGATGATATGCTTGACATGATGGCCAGGTCCACTATATTCTCTAAGATAGACCTCAAGAGTGGATATCACCAAATTCGTATACGCCCAGGAGATGAGTGGAAGACGGCGTTTAAGACGAAAGATGGGCTGTATGAGTGGTTGGTCATGCCCTTCGGCTTGACTAACGCACCCAGTACTTTCATGCGGGTGATGACACAAACTTTGAGGCCGTTCATGGAAAAATTCCTAATGGTGTACTTTGACGATATTCTTATTTATAGTACTACTAAGGAATCACACCTTGAACATTTAAAGAAGGTCTGTAGTGTCCTTAGGAAGGAAAAGTTGTACGCTAATCTTAAGAAATGTGCATTCATGTCTAACCAAGTTGTGTTCTTAGGATTTATAGTGTCATCTGAAGGGATGCGCGCAGACCCTAAAAAAGTCAGGGCCATAGTTGAGTGGCCAGAACCAAGGAATATTCATGAGGTGCGAAGTTTTCACGGCCTAGCAACTTTTTATCGTCGGTTCATTAGGGGTTTTAGCACGATCATGGCTCCCATTACCTAGTGCATGAAAAAGGGAGAGTTTGTGTGGTCTAAAGCCGCCGTCAAGGCTTTTAAAGAAATTAAGGGCAAGATGGTGGAAGCTCCTGTCATGCGACTACCTGACTTTTCTACAGTCTTTGTAATAGCGTGCGATGCGTCCGGTGTCGGTATAGGTGGAGTGTTGAGTCAAGAAGGACACCCAGTGGCCTATTTCAGTGAGAAACTGAATGAGGCAAAACAAAAATACTCCACTTACGACAAAGAATTTTATGCGGTAGTGCAATCCCTGAGACATTGGCGACACTACCTCCTACCGCAAGAATTCGTTTTGTTTTCTGACCATGAGGCTTTGAGATATTTGCATTCTCAGAAGAAACTCAACCCAAGGCATGCCAAGTGGGTAGCGTTTCTTCAGGAATATTCGTTTGTTTTGAAACACAAGGCTGGGGTTGAAAACAAACCAGCGGATGCCCTTAGTAGGAGAGTGGCGTTGCTCAACTCCTTGAGTGTAGAGGTAGTCGGATTTGAGCAACTGAAAGATGAATACCCCATATGTCCTGATTTTGGGGGTACTTACACGTCGCTCTCTAATGACCAGCATATTATGGGTGGATATGTTCTTAAAGATGGCTTTCTTTTCAAGGGAGACAGACTTTGTATTCCCCGTATGTCCCTTCGTGAATTCCTCATCTGGGAGCTTCATTCAGGAGGGATAGCTGACCATTTTGGTCGTGATAAGACCATTGCCCTCGTGGAAGATCGTTTCTATTGGCCAAGCCTCAAGCGAGACGTAGCCAAAGTTTTAGGGCAGTGTCGAACATGTCAGCTAGCAAAGCAAAGAAAGCAAAATATTGGGTTGTACACGCCATTGCCAGTGCCACATGCTCCGTGGCAGGACATTAGTATGGACTTCGTGCTCGGGCTTCCCAAGACTATAAAAAAGCACGATTCCGTTTTTGTCGTTGTGGACCGTTTTTCTAAAATGGCGCATTTCCTCCCATGTTTGAAGACGTCAGATGCGTCTCATGTTGCTCGTCTTTTTTTTGATGGTGTGGTGCGTCTCCATGGGTTACCTAAAACCATAGTGTCTGATCGTGATGTTCGATTTACTAGCTATTTTTGGAAGACACTGTGGCACATTATGGGAACTCATTTGCAATTTTCTACTGCTTACCACCCACAAACAGATGGTCAAACTGAAGTGGTAAACCGTAGCCTTGGAAATCTTCTACGTTGTCTAGTGGGTGAACATGTTAAGACTTGGGACCTAATTTTACCAACTGCTGAACTTGCTTATAATGGGTCAGTTAATAGATCTACAGGGTTGAGTCCTTTTGAAATTGTAAGTGGTTATAAACCTAGAATGCCCATAGATCTCTTACCTATGTCTATTACCCAAAGGTCTTCTGAGTCAGCCGATGCATTCGCACGCCATATTCATGATTTGCATACACATATTAGACAGCGGTTAAATAAGAGCAATGATGATTATAAAGTTTCAGCTGATTCTCATCGTAGAGTGCAAGAATTTCAAGAAGGAGACTGTAATGGTGCGAATAAGACCAGAGCGACTCTCTCAAGGATCTGCAAAGAAATTACAAGCGCGTAGTGCTGGACCATTCAAGATATTACAAAAGGTTGGGTCCAACGCGTATCAGGTTGACCTTCCACCTGAAATGAGCATTAATCCAACTTTTAATGTGGAAGATCTAGTCCGTGCCCATACTCCCATTGTTGATACATCGTCCCTTTCATGGCCTTTTTCTGAGTTTGCTACCCAACCCCTTTCACCACCTCCTCCACTCATTACCCATAAAGAAGCAATTGAGGAAATCTTGGATGACGAGATAGTATCCACGAGAGATGGGGGTTTCCAAAGGTATCTTGTCAGGTGGAAAAACAAACCATCGTCTGAATCTACGTGGCTGTCGGGTGACGTATTGCAAGGTATTGATCCAGATCTACTCGAGCGCTACAAAAGTTTCAACTCGTCGGAGTCGAGTTTTTCTCACCCGAGGGGAATTGATGCGGACATAGGTGCATTCAAGGTGTACCAACGAAGAAAGCGCCAACCACAAGTGCCGTCCTTGTGGATAAGCGAATATTGAGGAGCTGAAGACCTTTCACATGTGATTGGACAGATAAAAGACCCCACTTAGGGAAGACACATGTGAAGGAAGATTGGAGAAAGAAGACCGAGCACCCAAACTTTCCCATACTTATGTTATTTGCGCGTTTTTTGACTTAGTTAGGGGTCTTTTAGTAATCTTATATCTTTATTTGCTTATCCTAGGGGTATTTTAGTAATTTTATGTCTTTATTTGCTTATTTAAGTGGGGCAAAGCCCTAAACACGAATTTCAACTATTGATTAATGAACAGCAAACCCTTTAGTTGCCTCCTTCCTCTCTTCTCTCTAATGGTGCTTCTTCTCTCCTCTTGATCTTCTTCTTCTAATTTCTTCTTGTGCCCCTCCAACTTCCTCAAGGTAATAACTTTTTTCTTTCTATTTTTCACTTTTGGCTAATTCTTCTTCGATCAAAATCTTGAGAATCGATCTAAACCCTAAATCCCCAAATTCTCAAATCCCTAATCCGAGAAACTTCTTGGTTCTTCGGACTAGTGACCTTCATTGATCGATTGGGTGTGACCATGCAAGATCGGGAGGTCTCATCCCTCGCCGGATCCAACCTAAGTAGTAATTGAATTTCATACTCCATGGTTGTAGTGATGGCCCGCTCCATTGCATGTTCCCTTTATGATTTTCTTAGTTAATGATTACTGTTAGAATTTTATATCATTTATTCCTTTTATTTCCGCTGTTTAATTATCTCCATGAGCATGCATCATAATTAGGGCTATCCTGCGTCAAATAACCTCGCGATGTCTAAGCTTGACAAGTTCCTAGTCTCTCTATCTTGGGTGGAAAAGTGATGCAGGACAACTAACCACTTGATTTAAAAGTTCGAATTGATAAAGCGTGGCGAATCAATCCCTTTATCTCGTAGCCCATGCTCCACATCTTATGGGTTAGGTCCTCAGTTGAACCCCCCTCGTGGGCCCCACATAACATGGATTCCACCTCACACGAGCCACCCGCCTCTCACAGGCTGCCCACCTCGAGTGTGCCCCTGCATCCAACAGGCCACCCCACTCAAAGCCGATGTGAAAATGCCCCTCCATTAATCACCCCTGATAAGGGTCTCGAACACGAGACTTCCCGCTCTGATATTAATTTGATGCAAGACAACTAACCACTTGCTCTAAAAGCTCGAACTGATAAAGCGTGGCAAATCAATTCCTTTATCTCATAGCCCAGGCCTTACGTCCCATGGGTTAGGTCCTCGACCGAACCTCCCTCGTGGGCCTCACATCACATGGATTTCACCTCACACGAGCCACCTACCTTAATACTCTCACCCGCCTCTCACGGGCCTCCCAACCTGAGTGTGCCCCTGCATCCCACATGCCACCCCACTCGAGCCCGGTGTGAAAATGCCCCTGCAGTAAAAAGTATCTGCTCATGATCCAAAGGGTTCTTCCCAAACCCACCCCTGATCATTTGCCCCATCATCCTCAAAGTGGATGAGGGTATAATTGGGGCTCTAAGCCCTTATGATTTGAGAAAGCATGGTTAGAAGTGGAAGGCTTCGCTCGTCGGGCGACAGAGTGGTGGAATTCGTTCTAGGTTCAGGGAGCAACATGGTTAGAATCATTGTAGAAGCTCAAGGCTCTCAAATTTAAGTTGAAGTCCTGGAGTAAGGAAGCGTTTGAGCAGAGAGACGCGGAGTCGGCGAGAATCCTCAGGGCTATCCTAGCTCTGGTAATTAAAGAAGAAGAGGGTTTTGCGTTGGCATCCCATCAGGCTGAGAGAGAATCTCTATCTCACCTATGGTCAACGACTGAAAGAGGAAGAAATCAAGTGCTGCCAGAGATCCAAGGCCTTGTGGCTTAAAGAGGGAGACCGATACTTGGAAGTTCTTCCATGAAATTGCAAGTGCCTAGCCCGGTGCAAATACATTTATTGCCTTATGATTGATGGTAAGAATGTCAAAAAGAAAGATCAAATTTGTTTTCCTATTGTCAACTTCTTTCGGGGCTTCTCTCGAAGGAAGATTGGGTCCGTCCTAGTCTTGAAAATTTGTTATATGATTGCATCTACCCCTCTGATGCGTAGCTTGTCTAGGCACTTGTGTCGGAAAAAGAATTTTGGGAAGTTGTTATGGCGCTAGGGAGGGATAAAGCCTTGGGATTAGGCGGGTTTGCTCTGGCGTTTTTTCAAGTTTTTCGGGGAGACTACTAGGGTGGCGTTGTTGAGTTTGTTTTTTTATTCGATCAACTGTCTAAGGAGCTAGGGAGTTCGTTCTTGCTTTGATTCTTAACAAGTCTCAAAGATTTTCGTCCCATAAGTTTGATCAGTAGTCCCTACAAGATTGTCGCCAAAATTCTAGCTCAGCCTTAGAGGTTGAGGTTAGTCTTGCCTAAGGCCATCTCTTATTCCCAGTTTGCATTTATCTCTAGCCGACAACTCACCCATTGTTTGCGGATTGCTAATGAATGCGTTGATTCATACCACAGGGAGGGTCGTAAGGGATCTGTAAGCTGAACTTAAAGAGGGCTTACAATCATGTTGAGTGGGGATTTCCAGATTACATGTTGGGTAGGTTAGGATTTGGGGATAAGTGAAAGTTGTAGATCTGACCGTGTGTTTCTCTATCCTGATTACCGAATCTCCTTTTGGCTTTTCTAGAGCTTCCAAGGTCTTAGATAGGGTTACCCTCTCTCTTCCTTCCTCATTTTTGAGGCTTTGAGCAGAATGCCAAGTAAAAGTTTGTCTTTGGGTTTGTTTGAAGGCTTCAAAATTCTGAGGGTAGAAAATCCCATCTCCCACATCCGGTTTGCTGACGATAACCATGTTCTACGGGGCGGAGTCCTAAGTGGACAACCTACGCAAAATCATTCAGTGCTTTGAGGTAGTGTTGGGCCTTAAGGTCAATCTCTCTAAAAGTAAGCATCTAGGGTTAATTTGGTCGAGGGGGAAGTTAAGTCGTTAGCTGAGTTGTTCGGTTGTTGTGTGGGCTCCCTCCCGATCTTGTATCTCGGGCTTCCACTATGCTGTGGTAAGCCTCCTAGTCTTCTCTGAGGTATTGTTATCGAAAGAATGGAGAGGAAGCTTTCCCCATGGAAAGGCAAGCTTTTGTCTCTAGGGGGTAGAATCAACCTTGTGAAGTCGACGTTGTCTAATTTCCCACTCGATTTCATATCCTTATTTCGATGACCTAAGTCGGTGATCCAGGGAATTGACAAGCTTCATAGAGATTCTCTACCGTGGCGGTGCCACATCTGAGAAATTCCTTCTTTTGAAGTATAGGGAGGTGTGTAGGCCCTTCGGGGAGGGTGGGGGCTAAGATAAGAAGGCTTGAAGATGTTAATTCGGCTCTTTGGGAAAGTGGGTCTGCAGTTTGGGGTCAAGGAGGAGAGTCTTTGGAAGTCAGTTATAGCTGGAAAACATGGAATCTTGAAGACAGGGTGGTGGATAAAGGAATCCTCTCAATACAAGGCTTCCTGTGTTTGGAAGGTGATCACTAGATTGGCCTAGAAGGTCTTCTCGGACATAGGGTTTTCGGTTGGAGATAGCGCAAGGATTTGGTTTTGGGAAGACACCTGGAGAGGAGAGTTCTCTTCTCACTCTCTGTTCCCTCGAACTGCCAAGCGTTCTCTGGACCTGGACATCTCGATTGCTGAGTGCTTCTCTCTCCATGGCAGCAGAGGTGTGTGGATCCCCCCTTGCTGGCGTAATCTATCGAAAGCTGAAATCAAGGAGATGTTGAGGCTCCTTGTGAGTCTGGAAGGCATCAGCCTCTCCCTGGCTCTTAAGGATGATTTATGCTGGAGAAGAGAGATTAGGTTAGGTTCTCCATTCGCTCCTTCGTTTTGGTGTCTGGTTCCGCGCCAACAGCTGAGGGTGTTCACACAGGGATGGTCTGGAGGTACAGGGCCCCACCGAAGGTTGCAGCATTCGCTTGGTTGGTTGGTAGGAACAAAATTCTCACTATTGACTACCTGTGGAAAAGGGGTGTGATGCTCCCAAACATGTCTTCTTTGTCCGAAGAACGAGGAGATGGTGGTGCATCTTTTCTTGCTTTGCCCATTTGTGCACTTGATTTGGGATGGTGTCCTCTTTGCATTCAAAGTTCTGTGGTTTTGCTGGATAGTATGTAGATGCTGTTCTTGTCTTGGCATGAAGGTGGTCCGAGATCAAAAGCCAAAGGGGAGTGGCGGTTGGCCCTGTTGGTGGTCCTGTGGTCAGTTTGGTTGGAAAGAAACAACATGTGCTTTCGGAATAGCAGGGCCCTGGTTGCATCCATTGTCAGTAGATTTTTTTTTTTTCACTAGTCAGGCAATGGGCTTCTTTGTCCTTGGGGGTGGGGACTGTGGACTTTTGTATTTTTGTTGTTTGTAGTCTTTTCCTTCTACTTTTTCAGCCTTTTGGCTTCTAATAAATTTCTCTATTTTCAAAAAGAAAAGAAAAGAAAAGAAAATCCACCACGGATAAGGGTTAAACCAATGACCTGTAGTCATAAACCAAAAGCCCAAGCCACTATGTGAGGAGTAAGCTGTTGCTTAAATCCTTTTATTTTAATGATTTTAGATTTGATAAGATCGCAGTCCAGAATGACTTAGCACACGTTGGACTGTTTTGATTAAATGGCCTGTTAAAATGGGTAGTGGTTGTCCAAGTTTAAAATATTGGTGTTGATTGAGTTTGTAACCATAACATGTTGCTGATCCACACGCGCGCGCGCACACAGAAAAAAAAAAAGGGGTGGGGGGGGGGGGGAGGGGACAATGTTGAACCAGAGAAATTAGGCATGTCACCATGTAACCGCATTACTAAACCTCTCCTATCAAACATAAGTCTGTACTTCTTGACCAATCTCTAAGAGAAAACCTGGAATGTTTTTGTTTCCCATCACCTGACTAATATCAGAAGTGTACAAGGTCCAAATTGATAATCACATAGGCCCTACCTTGGATGAGCCATATCCCAAATTTCACATGTGGTGCATGATTGCAACCCTTGGATTGGACAATTTTTCGGGACAAAGAGCCATTTGAAATCTATTTTCTTATCAGCATGATTTCAGGGTACAGGCCACACAGCCCTTTGATGTAGAGATTACCTGATGTTCCACATTTGTCAAGTCTATGAAAGGCAAGTCACTGATGAACTTGCAGGGAAGAAATTGACAGACACGATAGTCTAGCCAAGCTTTCAATATGATCAGGCAATTTTTACCAGTTCTTAGGGCATTAATTGCTACTTTTAACTGCAACTTAAATTCTATACCCTTCATGATTTTCTTTACATTTTGGTGTTGTGACTGACAATTCATTATCTACTGGAATTATGCTTCAGCTATGTTTATCTGCAGCTCATCTTCCAATTTATTGTCTGCTGCTTCAAATGGCATATTTCATTTTACTTAGATGTATCATTTTCTGTCGTTGCCTATCCATGCATATTACTATTTGAGGGCATGTCTTACATCTTTCTTTGCTTCTGAACAGGAATATGAAGAGAAAATGCGTGACAAAGGCGAGGCACCCGTTATGTTCAGGTGTGAAGCATTTCTTATCTAACTTATTTTATTTTATGCATGCAATGCTGTTTTGAGTTTTAATTAAATCCATCCTTTCACAATTTAGAAAATTTTTATATGTTTGTTTTAGCCATTTGGGGCCTCCACGAAGACGAACTGCAGAAGAAGAGGAGAGAACAAAACACCCAAAGCCAGAGGTATTTCTATATCTTATTCAAGTCGATGCATTATTTGCAATTCAATCTGATTTCCAACTGTGGTATGGATGCAGGACTCTGTTTACTATCATCCAACATTAAACCCAACTGGGGCACCACCTCCTGGAAAACCTCCCATGTACAAATCATCAATAGGTTACTCCAACTTTAGCTTATTACTCGTAAAAATGTAGTTTCTTTTTACCTTCCTCTCATTCCGTCTCATTTGTCATGTTTTGATTCTGCTGCGGTGGCAGCTTCAAGTCTTCTTCTTCTTTTTCTAAAAATTTCGGGTTTTTTTTTTTTTTCCACTGTAGGACCCAGGATTCCCCTATCGGCTTCAACAGGTGCTGCAGCATCATCTTCAAAGTCCGAGTCAGAGGAAGGGGCTTTGGATGTACCTCCTCCACCTCCTCCTCCGCCACCACCCTTGCCAAGTTCCGGTGAATTGTCTTCTGCAGATGATTCTTCTGTAGCAGCATCTTTGCCACTACCGCCACCTCCACCTCCTCCGGCACCGCCAAAGCCCACTGCAGAGTCAGGTACACAATTTCCCCCAGTGCCGCTGCCCCCGCCACCTCCAGGCCCCCCACCGAAAGAATCAGTGGCAGTTCATGCTTCACTGCCACCACCACCACCGCTTCAACGACCTCCTCAACCACCCCCGCCAGGCACTGGTGGAAGTGAGAGGGAGAAGAGTCAAAATTCGGCATCAGATAGCTTCAGACCAAACGATTCTAATCAGGTAAGTTCTTGTTGTATCCGTGGTTTTGGAGGTATGTGTACAGTTAAATAATGCTCTGATAAAGCTAACTCGCATTTGCCTCATTCTTCTTGGTGGCATAGAAGGTTGCCATTTCCTACTACGTCTAAGCTTTGTTATTCTTATTTAGGTGCAGAAAACCATCCACATTCTTCTTTTTTCTTTTCATTTGGCTGCTTATAACAAACTCCCATGGCCTACATCGTATTGTTGTGAGAAATGATAGGCTGTTGAGCCCCACAAATTTATTGTTTGCTGAGGTCCGTGATTCCATACATGTAGTGCTCATGGTTTTATGATCCAGACTATCAATCTGATGAGCCCCATCATCAACTTTTGGATAATAAAACCCACTGGGCCCCACATTTAGGGTTTCCTGGGCTTCAGCATCCTATAATTCCTATATTGTTGTTTAAGGAGCTTCTATCTCAATGCCGATAGAAAAGGAGCCTTGGTCTCATTCGGTCTGTTGTCATACCACAAAACAATGTGGCCTTTTCCACACACCCACACACACAAAAAACAGAAAAAAAAAAAAAAAAAAAACCCTCAAAACAATGTGTGGGTGATGTCAACTTGACGCTTCTATTCTCCATTTCCTCCCTTGCAGTCTTTAGTTGTTGCCATTTCCTGACTTTGCTTTTGTATTTGAGCTATCAATAGCTTGATTTGTTATTTCCACGGCCGCGTTTATGCTGTGCTGTTGAATTTTCCAAAAGCCGAAACTGATGGAGCCCAAATCATACATCGAGTCCACACGAGCCAGCCCAAGGTGACTCATAGCCAGAGTTGACAAGTCAACATGATTCCCATCTGCTAGATAGCAAGTATGGTTTTGAAGTCGCAACAAGTTCAATAGCAGTTTCAAAGAATTCCATCGAAATCATATTTTGCCTTCAGCATTTGAAGAACCTTTGTCTCATATTCAAAACAATCATAAGGTCATCTCTCTTGCAGGCTGCTGCTGTGCTCCCTCCACCTCCACCACCACCTGGGTTGCCACCGAAGTTGGTGACTCAGCAGCCCGAAGGTCCACCGTCCGGAACTGATGCCAATAATGCTACAGGGACAAAAGATGCCCCTAAAATGATTCCCCCACCACCGCCCCCTCCAAGGCAGCCATTACCAAGGCCTCCCATGATCCCCACTATACAGCCTGATGTATTACCTCCAGGCATTTCACGCTTCCCTCCACCCCCGCCCCCGCCAGATATGAGGCCACCATTCCCAGGCCCTGGACTTCCTACTCGGCCCACTCCTCCTGGAATGGTTGTCCCACCAATTCCAGGGCCCCCACCCTTCGGTCTTCCCCCTGGGCCACCACCACCTCCTCCCATGTTGAGGCCACCACTTCCACCTGGGGTTCTCCCCAACCCAGAAGATGATCTTGCAGCAACTAAACCGTTGGCATCTCAGAAGCCGTCCTATGTTAAATCGGCAGCATCTACAGTTGTGAAGAGGCCACTGGCGCAACATACCCCAGAACTTACATCCATGGTGAGTTTGGACTGCTGATTATTTCCTTGTCTTTTGGTAGTGTGTGCATTTGCCTGTGCTTTTCTTGATTTGAGAACATCCAAAACCTGCATTTGTTTGGGTCCTCTGTTGGTTTTAGCGTGTAAATGTGGGTAAGATAATAACCATTGATCTCAAAGCAGGTTCCTGCATCCGTCCGTGTGAGGAGAGAGACCGCAGTTCCGAAAGCAAAGCCGAAGCCGCAGCTCCCCACAGTAACCACAGCACTGCGGCCATCACCAGCCCCCGCCGCTGTTGGGAAACTGGAATTCACAGCCCAGCCATCGGCATCGAAGCCGCAAAGCATAGATGATTCCTATATGGCCTTTTTGGAGGACATGAAGGCGCTGGGTGCACTTGACAGTTAAAAAAATTGAACATGTGCTGTTTAAGGTTGACAACCATGTATAAAATGCTCTTTTAAAAGCATTGGGGCTGGTGGCCCCATTATAACCTTGCTTTTTTTTCTTTTTTTCTTTTTTTGGTTAAATCGTTTTATCTCTTACCGTCTTGTGGTATCACTACCAGGCTTCTCTTCTGTGTTAGTTGAAAACTTCCAATTTCCTCCCTTGCCGAGGGTTTTCCTAACTTCGGCATTTTTCACATGATGAATATGCAAAGGCAGCATGACAGTCATAAGGAAAAGTTAAAGCCAGCACATTGCATTTGAGATCCCTAAGAGGTCATTTGGATGCTGGTAAAATCCCACAGTTGTAGAGGGCTTTCAGGTAAACACATTACAAGAGCTGTTTGGATGCCTATAATTGTCTGTAAACCTTTTTCAGCTTGTAACACTTTGCAGGTTACATGGACTTTCAGGGGGCGTTTGGATCTAATAGTTAGGAAATTTCATGGGCTCCAGGCACAATGTTTGGTGTCTTCATTCCCCTATTGCACGTTGCGTGGGAATCCAGCTAATATTTAATCCAAGGGCCAATGTTTGGTGTCTCCGTTCCCTTATATTGCATGTTTTGTGACCCACCCAGGCTTGCGAGAATCCCGCTAATATTTAATCCAAGGGCCTAAAATCACGATTTGAATGCCATCAGTGGATTGAATGTCACCACATATAGGCCGACGGAGGAAGGGAGAGAGAGGAGAAAATATTGTCCGGTCTTCTAATCCTTATAGAGAAGAGGTGGACACGGCTAACTCTTAAAAAAAGATACTGAATTTTTTTTCTTTTTTTAAAATTCTTTTCAACACACCCACGCATAGTTCATGAGTACTTGAACCCATAATCTTAGTGAATACATATATATATATGTGTGTGTGTGTGTGGTGTGTGTGGGGTGTGTGTGTGCAGTCAAGTGCATGGAAACTTTCCATGAGGTAGAGCTGTGTGGGCCCCACCGTGATGCGTGTCAAACATCTAGCCTATCAGTCAGATGCACCATTCCATGGTGGGCCTAGGGCTTAAAAAACAAGTCAATTCGTGACTTGTGTGGGCCACACCAAATACAAAAGTTGAGAGGGGTTACCCTCCATTAAAACATTCATAATAATTTGTTGGGCCCACCGAGATGTGGTTCACAAATCCAGCCCATCCATTATGTGTGTCCCACTTGGATGAGGAGTAAGACCAAGTTTTAGATGCATCCAAATTTCAGGTGGGCCCCACCAAGTGCTTTTATATTTTTTAGAAATGTCTTCATATGATTTTAGATGGTACGGCGTATACGGCTGATTTTTAGGATATCTCATAATTTAAAGGGGACCCATCAAATGCATGAATATATATATAAAGAGAATATGAAGAGAATGGATAGCCACCTCACGTGGCTATGGGCCTATGGCATGGGTGTGGTTGTTATATCATAATGGGGCACTAAAGCGAAGCAAGGCATGTGAAATAAGCTATTTTTCTCCCAATAAGTTGATCTAAAGCCGTACACGTATCACATGCATAGAAATCCATCCCATTCGTCCATCAGGCTCCAAGGTGGATAGACCATAGCCCATGAATTACATGAAATTGGATGACATTAGGAAACATATTGGCAGTAGCAAATAGATGAAATTCCGACGAGTGGACCAGAATGGTTTTTTTCACTATGGGCCCACATGAAGAACGGTTCAGATTTCAGGCATGGATGACAATCTGTTACGTGAGAGATGCAAGAGGCTTGCTGGCTGTGTATAAGAACCATCCTTCCATTTGGCGAGATCATCGTAAACCTTGAGTGGACCACACTGCAAAAAGTAGCAGGGATTGAACGTCTACCATTGAAACCCTTTTGGGGTCACAGAAGTTTTACGTAAATATGATATTTGTTTTTCCTCCTCATCAAGGTCTGTGTGACCTTATAAATAGATTGGATGAAAAATAAACGTTATGATGGGCCCTAATATGTTTTAATGGTGAGAATCATTGTCCCACTGCTATTTGTGGTGTGATTCACTTAAGCTCTGTATATGAATCATTTTTGGTATCGTACTCTAAAATGATCTCTCAAAATGGATGAACGGTGTGGATACAACAAAAACATAATTTTGGGGGCCATGTAACTTTGATCTCCTTTGAACCGTTCGTGCAACTCGGAGCTCGAGGAGCGGCAGCTCTCGACTTCGCACGGCATGTGTCTACACCAGCGCGAGATCGGTTGTGTGTGTACGCCAGCCAATCCGCTTCCCTGTTTCATGCGGATTGCGTCCTACCCCCGTCCGGGCGGGCAGGGATTTTTGGGGCCCACCATGATGTTAGTGTTTTATCCACGCCGTTCATCGCTTTTCTAAGATCATTTTAAAAGTATATTTCTAAAAATAAATCAGGTACACAGCTCCAGTGGACCACACCAAAGGAAGCTAACAGTGATCATGACATACACCGTTGAAACCTTTCTAAGGGGGACCGTGATGTTTTTTTAACCATCTAACCTATTCATGAGGTCATTTAGATGTTGATGAAGTGAAAACACAAATATCAGCTTGATCCGAAACTTCTCCAGCTCCCAGGAAATTTTTAATGGTGGAAATTCAATCCCCACCTTGTGGTCCACTTAAAACCTTTAACTATCTAATTTTTGGTCTCATAATGTAAAATGATCTTATAAAAACTATTAACGGAGTGGATAAAACACTTACATCACGGTGGGCCCACATATCCCTGCCCGGACGGCGGGCGTAGGACGCAATCCTTGTCCGTATGCAGTCGCCCTACCTTGTTCGCAAATCGCAGAAAGAGGAAAAAGTTAGATACACTGCCAGAACGTGACAATCCATACTCATGAACTTGTTCATTCCATAAGTGAAAAATTTGTACCAGATCAAACGGGCCAAATTTATCTAAATACCATAGATGGATCATAACCCAAAAAATCATTGTAAGACATGACATAAAATGGATGTTTCATCAGATTCTATAGAATTTTTCATTAATCATATCTCAATATCATTCTCTCAAATTGATTTTGGGATTTTAACCTAAATACAATTTTTCCCACTATTTAGACGGTTTGGATATTATTAATTCTCTTCCACGTGTACAATAACCAGTGCATCAGTATGGCTTGTCACACTGCTCGCGTATCAGATCGTTCTTAAAAAAAGGGTATTCCGACGCCCCAACAACCCAAGCATCAATTCAAGTCAATCCTTTGACTATTCAATCCCGCCCCACAACAATGTCTCTTTATAAAAGGGATTTTTTTGATACTCTGGAGAAGTGTGCTGATTAATACTCAGGCACTCAGGAATTGTACACGTCGCAGAACTGACTCAAATTCAAGAGTCCAAACTTCCACATGCAGTGTAAATAGGCCATTATCCCAAAATCAGATTTTTGAACAACCCCAACCTCCGATACCTAAGACCTTTGGCTGGTTTTCATTTTAACCGCCTATGCACTCTGTACAACAACCTACAAGTCATGGTACATTTCAATTGGGTCCCACACATTGAGTTTGAGGGACTTTAAAGTATATCAGTGCATAATTACTTGGTGCCTGTGTATCAACTATCACACTCTGCCAGAGTACTAAAACTTTTCTCCTTTATAAAACTATTAACAACCAGTGCTCTGTATGCATTCTCTCGATTCCTCGCATTCGCAGGAAGTTCCTGCGCAAGAATGCTGTGTGGGCCCACCATCATGTTTTTGGGAAATGTACTCCGTTCATCCGTTTGGTGACCTAATTTTAGGAAAATTGACCAAAAACGAAGTGGATCCAAAACTAAAGTGGGCCACACGAGAGGGAAAGAAATACCTACCGTTGAAAGCTTCCTGGGCTCCACCTTGATGTTTATATGCCATCCAAACCGTTTATAAGGTTATTAACACAAGGATGAAGTGAAAATACAACAAGATTAGCCTGAAACAAAGCTTTTATGGTCATAAGAATGTTTCAACGGTTCTAACTGAATCCCTACTGTTTCCTCTCGTGTGGCCCACTTGAGTCTTGGATCCACCTCGTTTTTTGTAGCTTGTCCTAAAATGAGGTCACCAAACGGATGAACGGAGTACATTTCCCAAAAACATGATGGTGGGCCCCACACAGCATTCTTGCGCAGGAACTTCCTGCGAAAGGCTTTCGCAGGCAGTGCTCTGTATGCATTCTCTCGATTCCTCGCATTCGGTATGACCCCTCCACCACCGAGCTCGGTACTGGTTGGTGTCCTGTGGCCCGTAATGATGTATATTTTTATCTACGCCGTCCATCCATTTTTAGATCATTTTATGACATGAGCCAAAAAAGTAGTCAGATACACCTCAGGTGGACCACACCAGAGTAAACAATAGTGTATTGAACTACCACCGTTAAAAATTTCCAGGGGCCACACGAGTTTTGGGTTAAGCCAATATTTGTGTTTTCCCTTCATCTAGGTCTGTATGACCTAATCAATAGGTTGGATGGCATGTAAACATTACAGTGGGCCCTAGGAAATTTTTAGTGGTAGGCTTTCAATCACAATACTTTCCTATGGTGTGTTCCGGCTGAGATTTAGATCTGTCTCATTTTTGGGCTTGTGTCCTAAAATGATCTGAAATTATGGATGGACGGAGTAGATAAAACACATAAATCACGGTGGGCCCCACTGATTTTCCAGCACTGAGCTCAGTACTGGAGGGGTCACTACCGAAACCAAGTCCTCTTTTAACCACAATTTGAAATTTTGAGAGAGAGAGAGAGAGAGAGAGAGGAGGTGCAGATCTTATCCAACGCCATCTCATTTTCAACACCCAAAAATCCAACTATCTAGATTTTGGCCTTATTTTAGTGTAGTGGGTCAATCAGACAACTATAAAAAAATATTTCAATAATACAATAATCATGCGTTTTCTATTGTAAGAACTATTGAGTATGTATGTTTTTAATCAAAAGTAGGAAAAAAGACGTTGAGGCCTAGTGCGTTTCATGTATGCCTCTTGAAGAATAAATAACAACCAGAAGCAGAGATTGTGGAAGGGATTGATAGAGGAGGAAGAAACTCAGATGGGTGGTGTTCTTACATTTCTCCTCTTTTCTCTCTCCTTTCTCATTCCACCTTCTTCTTCTTTGCCCTTGTGCACTAATTCAAGTGGGTCTCTCTTCTTTCTTCCTTTGTTCTTTCCCTTTTCTCTTTGGAATCTCCTTTTCCTTGAAGACCCAGATTTTTATTTTATTTTATTTTTATGCAGGAGCACCCTTTCCGGCGAAGACGCCTTTGGCATTCTGTCCTTACAATGGGACAGTCTGTTGTGATGGGAGGGAGGATTTGCAGCTGCAGAGACAATTTGAGGACATGAACATTACTGATCCTGCTTGCGGGTCGCTTCTCAAGTCGATTCTATGCGTGGTAATTCGAGTGGTCTCTGGAATTTGACTTCTCAGTTTTTGGAATTATGACTGGATTACTGGTTGAGGAATCTGTTTTAAGTGATCTGAGACTCAGGTCTTAGCAATTGATTGATTGTGTCTATGAATTTTCATGTTCTTTTGAAGTATTAGAATGTGTTCGCATCGAATTGCATTGTAACAATTCAATTCAATATGGAGAATATAAGAGCAAGTGAACAAATTGCAGTTACCTTTGTATCCATTACGAGGAAGTAGCTGTTGAATTGCAGTTGCGTCACGTTTGGAATCCAAATTGAAAGTGCAGTAACCGCAATTTGGAGCCGGGTCCCTCAATATGGAGTTATGGACCCAATGATGGCAATTAGAAATTTGTTCATTTCCTATTTACTTAGCTAATAATCGTAATTCAATTCAATAGCGCATCCAAATGCATCCTTAAGCAGGTGCGGTATTGAAGTCAACTCTCTCTCTCTCTCCAATTACGTTATTTTCATTATTCAATTCAATATTGTGACCAAACATGGTTTGGATGGTGTTTTACTCTACTGTCTCTTTCAATTGGACACGGATTTCCTGCGAAAGGCTTTAGCAGGAAGTTCCTGCTCTCAAAACCTAGGTGGGGCCCACTGTTATGTTTGTAAGAAATCCAACCCCTTTCAATTCTGCCATTTCCACTTTATTTAACTAATTAATGATTGAGGCTGGATCCACTAGAAGCTTTGTAGACCTACGATCGCTGCATGGGGCCCACTGTGATGTGTGTATGACATCCAATCCTTCCATCATGTGCACCCCCTTCATGTTTTCCTTCCTGATGGGCTGCATCTTTTGACTTGTGATTGATCGGCATATACAGAACGCGGTGGACTCCACACACGATCTGGAAGGTTTTTTATGATGCGCGTCCCCATCCCAACATTTCCCTAGGTGTGGTCACCTGAGTTTTGGATGGATTGGATGTCATGCAAACGTTATGGTGGGCCCCACAATCTCGTTGTTGGTTAAGCTTGACCAACAAAGGTTAGTAAGACTATGCTTTGCAGCTTTGAATGAATGACTTTACAAGTTTGGCCTGGTCCGGATCTGTGATGAATCCATCTATAAATGCTGATATAATGAAATCTTTGTTCTCAATTGATTTGCTAATTCTTCCAATGAACATCAGATTACCACAGTCTAAGCTTGAAATTTTTATCACATATGTACAACCAATACATGTGATTTGCAGATGTTCCCATAGGCTATGTTTGGATGTACTATTGAATTGTAGGGGTGCAACATGAGAAGGTTGGGTCGGGTTGAGGGTCAACCCGAGCCCAACCTGACCTTGAGAGCACTGGACCCACAACCCAACCCGTCCCGAATCCTAACCTGAGGTGCCCAACACAAACCCAACCTGAAGTCCTCTAGAACCAACCAAACCTGACCCAAATACATGTGAGTGTTCACAACCCGACCTAACCCGGTAGAATTTTCTCAACCCGAATTCAACTCAGATTGGCAATTTTGAACCCGAACCCAACTTGAGAACCTTGACAACCCAACCCGATTGAATTAGTTCAATTTCATGTAACAGATCAAATTCAAAATACCATTCACTCATTCCGTATCCATAACTGGGGGATTGCACCCCACATTGCGAACGCATACTTTCAATGTATGCTTGAAAGGAATGCAACTGTAATTTAAGAGCTACAACCTCATCAAATACTAGAGAATGCAGTTATAGTTTGGACTTTTCAACTCAACTGAACTAGTAATTGCAATTAATTTCGATAGTGCATCCAAACACAGTCTTAATGTTTATCCTTGCTTGATAAAGAATGAAGACTTGGTGTTGCCATGAATATGGGATTGATTTGAACCCTACTATGCTAAACACTGCCTCTAAAATGTTTGTGTTATTATCTCATGCATTTCACCCATAGAACAATGTCACCTGCTTTAATATTTTGGTTTCCATGTCTTGTAGAAATGTGACAAGTTCTCGGCTGAGCTATTTAAAAATGAATTGCAACTTGGGACCGTTCCCGTCTTGTGCAATTCAACTGTTCTGGTGAACTCATCCCAAACGAATGGTGCAGAGAATGACTTTTGTGCAAAGGTTTGGGATACATGCCGGAACATATCGATACGGAATTCCCCGTTTGCACCGTCATTGCAAGGAAGAGCTGGTGTTCCAGCTAATTCTACGTTTTCAAAACTAACTGACCTCTGGCAGTCACAAGATGACTTCTGCAAAGCATTTGGTGGGCCTTCCAGTGATGGGTCAGTCTGTTTTGATGGCGAGCCAGTTTCACTGAATAATACCCAAGTTCCAATTCCTACAGGTGGTCTGTGCATTGAGAAAATCGGGACAGGAGCTTACCTTAACATGGCTGCTCATCCAGATGGGTCCGATCGTGTCTTCTTATCTGACCAACCTGGTAAGATATGGTTGGCAACTCTTCCTGAACAAGGATCAGGTGGAACTTTGAGGATTGATCAATCCACTCCCTTTCTAGATTTAACTGATGAAGTACATTTTGACACCCAGTTTGGGCTAATGGGTCTTGCATTCCATCCGGATTTTGCGAGAAATGGCCGTTTCTTTGTTTCGTTCAACTGTGATAAGGCTGATTGGGCAAGCTGTTCCGGAAGATGTTCATGCAACTCAGATGTGGGCTGTGATCCTTCGACGATTGGTACTGATAATGGAGCCCAGCCATGCCAGTATAACAGTGTTGTTGCAGAATTTACAGCTAATGGTACCTCATCGACGCCTTCCTCGGTACAAATCCATAAGCTTCCTTTAGGAACTGCAGCTTAAATTTCCCTTCAGTGGCTGGGGCTAGACTATGCTCTTCCACTGTTTCCTCCACCGTCCATGTAGTGTCCACAGACATCAATCCAGGCTGCCAAGATTGTTGGCTTCATTGTGGAAGGAGCACATGCCAAAAGCCACACTGATTGGATAATCCTAAACATCCAATCAATGACCATCAAGTTGAAAATTAATTGGTCATTAGTCCAAACTCATTGGCTGATTTGGGCTGTTTAAGATCATATGGTCAGTGTTCTCTTTTGGCCATGGTCCATTCTAAATGAAGCCATGATTTGGGTAGTCTGGGTTAATATAAATGTATGTGACTTGGACCATTGTTTGAAATTTTAAGAAATGGTGGAAACACTTACAGTAGTCTAATCCTCTGTAGTTGTGCATTGGATTATTATAACACAATACCGTTTATAATCTTCACAAATGCATTGTAATGAGATTTCATGTAAATGTATTTTACAGGCAACAAATGCTAATCCATCAGAAGTAAGAAGGATAATTACAATGGGCCTCCCATTTACATCTCATCATGCGGGGCAGATTCTCTTTGGACCTGAAGACGGATATTTATACTTTATGATGGGGGATGGTGGAAACCGAGGCGATCCTTTCAATTTCAGCCAGAATAAAAAATCTTTGCTAGGAAAGATTATGCGGCTTGATGTGAATAACATACCAAGTGAGTATCAAGAAATAAACTCTGTAGTATCAGTCCATTTTTCTTAAAGGATAGTAATGGCCCTATGATATTAGCATGTTTGCACTCTCTACTGTATTTCAGACCATGAAGTTTTAAAAAGCATTTTATGCATTGTTAGCTGATGTTTATTATTTGTTTCTTAATTACACTTTTGGATGATTAGAAATCAAGTATTTTTATGGATAAATCAGTTACACACATTGTTAGATGAAGCTTATTATTTTGTGGATTGACAAATTCATGTATTTTTATGGATAAATTAGCTATTTAAAATTAAGAGCTTTGCTAAGCGCGCGCACGCGTCCAATAAAACTCATGTACATGCCAAACATGTGCCAGCATGGCACATAGGTGCGAAATTCAGTCTATCCATCAGGGCTGGTCTGACCTTCTACATGTTTTCCTAAAACTAAATATGGTCCACTCAGCATGCGGGCCACATTAATGGAAACAGGTGGATGGGTTAGAAAAGTTTAGCCAAGTATTTCAGAGCTGTACATTTGCTTTGCAAACTGTGGCCCTCCTGACCACTGGATCAACCTGATTCTTGGGCTACAGCATCAATATGGTGGCGGCTTTCTGATGGATGGATTGGATTTTAGACCTATCATCCCATGCTAGCATGTGTGGCTTTGACACAAAACATTGTTGTGCACACGTGGGCTTAGCAAAGCTCTACTATCAAAATTGAAGAAAATGACCCCTGATTTTGTTTTTTTTTTTTGTAGAATCTAACCATCTAACATACTGGATTTGGACCTCCGACTATTTTCTGTCCGTTTGATTACTACCAAACTGACAGTTATGATCATGTGAAATATGATTTTTGGGCTATTCTCTACCTGCTATAGGCCCTGGGTCCCATCTGTGTATCCTGCATCTACAATTGATAAGTTGCCATGAAGTAATACTGTGGCAACCACACATAAAGTCCAGCACAATTTTCTTCTCTGATACTCCAATGAAGCAAGTTTGAATTGGTTAGTCATCTACAGTCCCACAAACAATTTCTTTCTCACCATTGTTATGTATTTCCAGGTGCGACCGAAATACAAGACCTTGGTCTGTGGGGAAATTATTCAATTCCTAGAGATAATCCTTTTGTTGACAACAGTCAATGGCAGCCTGAAATCTGGGCCTTGGGGCTTAGGAATCCATGGCGTTGCAGTTTTGATTCAGAAAGGCCGTCCTACTTTATCTGTGCAGATGTTGGCCAGGTTTCAAGATTTTTCCCCTTTAAAGTTCTTTCTGATGTCTTAAACTTTTGTTATGTGTATTGTTCTAGTGACTGCACATTGGAATCTTAACTTTTTGCTACTTCGCTTAAGCCCCGTTTGGTTGCCACTTAAAAACGAGTTCCATCTCGTTTTAGTTAATAATAATTATGCATTAGAGATTTTGCTTAAGGATTAAAAAAAATCTTGATAACCTATAATTTATATAAAGTATGGTCTCTAGTTCATAATTATTTTTAACTAAAATGAAATGAAATCATTTTTAAGTGGCAACCAAACAGGGCCTTAGTTTTACTTTGAGATTCATCGTCTTGAGATTTTTCATGATCATCAAACAGGCCACCTTTCTGAAGTAATAAGCTAATGAGGTGTTTTGCCATGCTCAGCCCAAATTACTGGCCTTTCTTTCCATTTGAACCAAGCATTTCATATATGTTGGGCCCATCTTTCAGTGACCAAAACTCTTCTCTATCAGACAATCCAGCCATCTGAGAGTGGACTTTACAGTTACGTATAGACTGTTAGCCATCCATTTTCAGGCCAATTAATGGATGGCAAGGATCTGTCATGCATAGTGGGGGCGACCGAATGAACAGTGTGGATAAGTGGTAGGTTAGCTCACCTGTACAAGGTGCTATGCAAACAGAAACCCCAATAACTCGGGCCAAACACTGTATTTCTTCTAATCATATTCATATAAAGGCTGTAGGTTGGTATTTATTTGAACCTCAATATCATAACAAAGCATTGGATGGGTAAAAAAAGGCCAGTCAGTGTTTGTTTAAGAATAAGAAAATCAACTTCTGTTCGCTTTCACATGTTATGATTTCCTCACTTTTCATTAGAAGTTGATTTTCCAGTTAAGAACCAGTTCAGATATTAAACATGGCTAATGCTTATTTATGATCTTTGGACTCCATAGGAAGTATATGAAGAGGTGGATTTGATTACAAAGGGTGGAAACTATGGTTGGCGTGTTTACGAAGGTCCAGATCTTTATACTACTTTACAGACTCCTGGTGGAAATACAACTCCTGATTCAATAAATGCCATCTTCCCTGTGATGGGATACACCCACTCAGATGTAAATAAAAAAGAAGGATCTGCAGCAATCACTGGCGGTTATTTTTATCGGTCTGAAACGGACCCATGCATGACAGGAAGGTGAGTCAAGATCTGTTCAATCAGATTACTAACAAGGATTATTACACTACATTCCTATGTAACATAGACAGTTCACCTTTCAAAAATTTTGTCACGACAAATATGTGCCCGACAAAGATCAAAATGGAAGTTGGGTAAAACCTTTAAATTATCTCCCCCCCACCCCCCCTTATCTAGTTTCTCCCTATGATAGGGACGCACAAGTACACCCTTGCCTTTTGATCTGCATACATGCATTTTCCATTTTGGGAATTGAAATAGTATGCATTCATGAATTTTGGATGGAGGGAATTCAAAACGTGGATGTGGAAAACTGGGGAATCCTCATCAAATGGAAAACTATGGAATCCAATGGAAGTTTTGTTGTTAGGTTTGGAGTGCAGTTCTCCATAGAAATGTTAAAAGGTCAATGGTCAAAGGGAAAGTTGTCTCTCATAACCTTAGAAATTGATTCACATTTTTAGTAAAACTTGGGAAATGGAAATCGATTTCCATATTCTTTTTTCACAAACTTTTGAAAATTCCAATTTCATGGAAATCGAATTCATTTCCAGAGTATTCAACGTATCCAAATGTCCCTGGAAATTGAAATAGTAAGAAAGTGTACTAGTTCAATTACCAAAATGTAAAGCAAGTGTATGCAAATAAAAAGGAATGTATGTAAATATCAATCGCCGTTAATGTCTTTTATCATCTAGACATATTTTTCCTATAGTTTATGCTTTCATGAATTGATATGTATATAAGAGCATGTTGTTATCTTATAATTGCACATACGTGCTTGCATGTCAGGTTTCTTTGCATCGGATGCATGCATCAAATGTCTAAGTTAGATTGATACATGAAAACATGAAAATTCTCGTATCCACATGATAAAACTTAAGTTGTCCAGTTAATCATCTGTCTTATATGTGGAACAGGTACTTGTATGCAGATTTATATGCTGGTTTCATGTGGGCGGGCACAGAAAGCCCTGAAAACAGCGGAAACTTCAATAGCACCTCAATTCCTTTCAGTTGTGCTCAAGACTCTCCAATGCCGTGTACTTCCGTACCCGGAACTTCTCTCCCCTCTTTGGGCTACATATTTTCGTATGGTGAAGACAACAGAAAAGACGTCTATCTTTTAACCAGCATGGGTGTATACAGAGTCGTCCGCCCAAGCCGTTGCAAGTACACATGCTCAAAGGAAAATGTTTCAGCTAGTGGGAATCCACCGCCAAGCCCGTCCCCATCGTCCCCATCATCTGCGTTCTGGTTGGCAGACTTCCATAAGCAATGGATTTTCTTGTTCTCTGCCTTCCTACTTGTATTGGGTTTTAGCTTGTAAGTTTTTTAATAACTTGTTTTCGAATATTGGGAGAACTATGATATCTGGTTTGAAATGAGAAGATGTTGGTGGAAAAGAGAAATGCCCGGGTAAGTTCTGATCGAGGACATCTTCCATGAGTTGGACGTGAAGTCTTCCGAATGTGCCGCTCAGTAGTCTATTCAGTTTTTTCGTGGTTGAGGAGAATAGCGAAAGTCAAGATCCAACAAGGACATGTACTTATGAGCTTGTGAAAGTTACTGCATTTTCATGGAGTGGAATGGCAATTAGCCCAAATGACCATTGTGTTCAATTCTTCTATTTGAAGAATTGAGCTTGCTCGCTATTTGGACTGGTTTGATGGATTTTGTCCACTCCGCTCAAATGCAGAATGGGGTTTCCGCACTTCCAAGATAGGCCTGATTGGCATTTTTGCTGCACTCTAATTGGCACCTTGTCTATGGTTCGAAATTCTCTGTTACTAGTAATTTGGTTGTTGTTGTTGTTACAGTAGCGAATGCATGATATACATGCCATTGAATTCTTGTTGTTGTTGTTGTTACAGTAGCGAATGCATGATATACATGCCATTGCAGTTTCTTTTATTAATGATTGAAGGTTCAAGGATGTGAGCTTAATGCATGATTGATATTAAGAGATCATGAACCAATCCACTGTACATGTGGATATGGATTGTTTTTAGGCTCCTGAAGTCCAATTGGTGGCTATCAAATGGATGGTTAAAAAGATGGTTGGCATTCCAATTTCAATGGGCAAAATCAGATGGTTAGGATCATCCAATCAGTGTGATTTACAGTCTTATCTTCATCGGCAGTCAGGCCCACTATTTGGACAGCCCTGACGGATAATACCTGTATGCAATGTCTACAGTCTGGAGGGACAGAATATCTTGGTGGTAGTTGGGGTTCACCTCTTCAATCATAGAAATTTCTCTCATGTAGGGCTGGCAATGGATATCTATTTGCCCAACAATCTCACCCAACAAAATCAGATTTGGATATGTGATCTTTTACTAGAAGTCGAATGCAAACAATACCACGTCTGTGTCTGCTTACAGCATTATCCAAGAACATTTTTGTAATTTACCTAACTAATAACATTTTAAACTAAAGTATAAAATAATAATAGTGATAGATTAGATGGATTGAATTAACTAGCTCAGAAAATGTTTGGCCCATATTGCTTATACAGTGAAGTGTTATCGCAAATTACAGATTTACAAATTTTGTAAAATAATAAAGAAATTGAAAAGTTAAGGACAGGCTGAAGCATGTGTGACTACATTGTCTTTAAATTGTTATTCTCCCCTTTTCAAAGTGATTGAGAATACTGATAGGTTGCAGGTAAATAAATAGCTTCTAGGATACGACGAGCCTGTATGTGATTCTGCGTTCAGCAAACATGAAGAACCATGAATGAAACTCTGTATACACAAATTTCTTCTAACAGATAAATAAAATAAAACCCCAGATCTAAGAGAAAGTAAGAAAAATTGTTGCCAGTGTAGACTACTGCTTTGATTTATTTTTTAAGGATTGTTGGCTAAGGTTTGTATTGAACCTGGCTAGCTTGATCTTGCTCTTCTTATTGAGTCGTATGTGAGAGTGGTTCGATTTGTTGGTGATGGTCCAATGAACCACCTAGGCATTGTTTATATAGGCCAGGGTTGCTCGCTGTTTTGGTCCAAGGTCATAACTCCATATGACCATTTTATGGTTGTTGGTGAGAACTCCAATCACCTGACCTATATTCTCTGTTGCACTGTGATTCACACTCATCTAACACCGGTCCGCAATGAGCGAACTACGAAATGCGAAGTGCGCCACTAATGCCTCTACACCCACTGCCTCACATGCCTACGCCCTTGCACCGCCCGAGACTATGCCCGTGCATGCGCACGGGTGTTCCAGTGTGCAAAACATGCAAGTTCTAGTACTCATGGATCTACCAAGGAAATAATAAGGTCTCTACACCTCGTACATAAACACATTATTTTCTTCTCTCCTTTCCATATGGGACTTTCCAAAACTCCAAAAAACCCAAGTTTTTCGAAAATACACACACACATATATATTTTTATTTAAAATATTTTTTTAATCAATATTTTCACAACATGAGGCCCATCATATCAACAGTCTAGATAACCATACCATATGTATGCAATCTTGCACCGCAATCATATGAATGGATGCATTAGGACATTGTTTGTCCAGGTTGGCAATGGATTTCTGATTGCCCAATCATCCAACATTTTTCACTTGCGACAATTGGATTTGGATATGTGACTTTATAGCCATTTAATTTATTTATTTATACTGATTACTCCAATTATCTAACTTACAAGCAGGTCAGATACGGTCTTTGATTACCCAATCCTCTCAAAAATCTCTTCGAACGGACAACCTGAACAATAAGAGTAATGGCCAAGGCAATGAACGATTCGTATTGATTGATTATACTAGAAAAGGTCCATCTCTCATGTTAGACCCACCTTTGATTATGCAAGGCCGACTCAAGTCACTTTGATCAGATGATCCTAACCATCCAATTAGTTGTTGAAACCATTACCATGCATACAGTTGTAGAAAGAGTGCCGTTGGTGTGTTGTGAAAATACATTAGAGCCGGTGGGGCCCACTGGTGAGCAATCACTAGTGGGTGGGTCCCACATGTTTAGGCTTTCTCCGGCCTTCTTTTCCATTCGGTTGAGATTTCAAATTCAACTTTGAATTTGAAATATGATAAGAGATAGGGATTTGACCGGATAATATGGTTTCATCCTATCTCATCCGATTTCTCCCTCCTTTCCTATAAAAGGGATGCGTTCTCTCTCTCGCAACAACACAATCATACGAAATACCGAGAGTATACAGAGAGATATAGTGTGCACGGTAGTCTGTCCATCTTAGCTTGTCCTTGGGACGATCTGATCCATAGATCGCAATCCGGGGCCACTATATACCGTAGGATCAGAGGTGTGAATAGTTCCATCTGCTCCAGTAGTAGATAGGCGGGCCGTTGGAGCGTCAATCTTCTGCTTTGTAAAGGTTCCAAACATCGTGTAGACCGTCAGATCTTGAGGGCTCACCTTCCGCGCTTCCCTACAGTGGTATCAGAGCATATTTAACGGCGGATCTCCGATTATATTCATCTAAAAAGGTAAGTAACCCATCTTTTTTTTTGGATTGGAATCCATGTTTTACGAATGGTATCAAATCAGCATGTGTACGGTGGATTAGTTTTTGTATACACGTATGCCATCTACATGTAAGCCCGATGATGATGGACCAAGATGATCATGTAGATCTTTATGATTCTATACATCTTAATGTACACCATGTTATTGGTTTATGGAATGGTCCACATATTGTACCCCATGCGTGTACATCATATCCACCAATAGTTGTTTAATAGAAATACATCCACTAATAGTTGTTGTATTGAACTGCACCACTTAAAGGCATGCTCACCTACGCACCTTTACACACGTGACATTGGTGTCGAATCCGAATGGTCAATAAGATGTGGAATCCCATGAAACCTCAGGAGGTGAATTTTCACACTGATCTAAGATTCTAGTGGGCCATAGCAAAGAGAAATTCAAATCGAGGAAAGAAAATGTTTGAATTTGTAATGGCCCACCAAAGTTTTGGTTCGAAGTAACAGTTGGTACCATGGGATTTCATGAGGTTCTGCTTCATGTGGACCGTTCAGATTTATAAGACTCATCAGATGTGATGAGTTCTCAAAAAAAAAAAAAGGGTTTGCATGTAGTACACATGTTGGCTAATCTGCAATAGCTAATCTGCAAGTACATGTTATACACATGTGTACATGTGTTGACATATACACATGTGTACACGTGTTGACATATGTGTGAAGCAGATCTGCAATAGCTAATCTGCAAGTACTGTGTGAAGCAATCTGCAATAGCTAATCTGCAAGTACGTGTTATACACATATGTACACGTGTTGGCTTAGCTACTGTACACGTACAATACGTGTGTTAGCTAATGTGGGCATACATGTGTTAGCTAATGTGGGCATACATCTGTTAGCTACTGTACATGTGTTAGCTAATGTGGGCATACATGTGTTAGCTACTATACATGTGTTAGCTAATGTGGGCATATTGTGTTAACTAATGTGGGCATACATGTGTTAGCTACTGTACATGTGTTAGCTACTGTACACGTACTATACACCAGCTAATGTGCATACATGTGTCATAACTACTGCTATACACATGTGTACACGTGTTGGCTGATGTACACGTATAGTACACGTGTTGGCTGATATGAAACATACATTTGATAAATATATATGTACACGTTGGCTGATGTCCTCATTTTGTACACGTGACAAGATAATGTACATAAGATGTTGTATTGTAATTCATACATGTACATCTCACCACACATACAAATATTATTGTTGTATTCAACTGCATACGTCACCAGTATCAAATGTACGTTGAATTGCCTGATGTGCACTTGAATGGGTTGATGAGCACACGTGTTGGCTAATGTACACACGTGTGTTATAAATTGCTAAAGTACACGTGTTGTACACATGTTGGCTATCTGTACACATGTGTACATATCAGCCGCAAATGTTGGTTAAACATATATTGTTCTCTACAACATATCAGCCACACATGTGCGTACCACTCATTGGCAATCCGTATTGTACTATAACAGATGTAGTAATATACATCAGCTACACATGTAGATCTGATCCGTGTACAATACAGATCTCTTCACTATATATGTGTTGAATCCAAACCATCCATCCATCTGATGAGCTTGGATTTATACTGGAGAAATACAATAAGCACTTGGTCAATGTACTAGTGTATACGTGTTGGCGGATGTGCGCTGATATACTGGTGCAGCAACTATGTTTTTAGTTTTACTAATTTCACATGTGTAGATCTGTTGAAGGATGATGGACACATATCAAGAATGTTGTTTCTTTTATTATATCTTCTTCACTATTGATCTAAAGCTTATTAGTAATCGAAACGATCATCAACTATGATGATCAATGTTGATGAAAGGATCCATCATCAACAATGATCATTATCGGTAATGATCAGATCCATCACTAATAGTCATGATCACAGGTGAAGATTGTACTCTCTCTATATCTAAGCACTTAATTTTTCCTTTCTGATGATGATGTTAATATGCATGAAAATATTCGGCTTGATGTGTTTAGATCTAAGCCCCCTTATTTTTCATTGGAAAATATAGAAAAACTTAGTACTTAGATACTCCCTATACACAAATAAAGGTTGTGCATAACCTGAGTGGGAGTTTATTCTCCTACACCAAATGATGCATGCAACCATGTAATGGAAGGTTGCACGTTATATAAATTTATTCTTATAAAAGCATTAAATCTCATCTTAATTAGAGAACTTGATTGTTCTACACCGCCCATTCGGGTATGTGGACTTTCAGATCTCATTAAGATGTGTTAACTGCTTTTATAGTTTGAAATTTTATATAACACATAGAAATGTTGATGATTAGTGTCAATACCTTAAATCATAACTAAGTAGTGATACTTATGCAATGTAGAGATGGCCACCAAAGCGTTAATCGCTAAACAGCTAAAAGGACAACATTTCGACGGCAACAACTACGAAGACTGGTCCCGAGCAGTGCGATGCCTTCTGGACGAGGACGACATATCTCACACACTCGATGTAGTTCAAGAGGAACCCATCCTAGCTGAAAACGAAAATTTACAAGAACATAGGGTTACGATGACTCGCTATAATAAGTGGCGAAAATAAAATCATTCAGCTCGTAATGTCCTTTTTAGCACTATGCACAAAGAACTCATACCTACGTATGAAGTGCATGAAACCGCTAAGGGAATCTGGGAAGCACTGACAGATGCCTATGCGCAGAAGTCAGATGCGAGAGTTAGGGCAATGGAATTAGAATTCCAGGAGTACAGGATGCCTGTCGGCTGCCCCATCAAAGATCATATTCGTAAGATGGAGCAAATGATAGGTGCCCTTAGGAATGTTGGGTGCAAATTGACTGAAAATCAGAAGATTATAGCCATGCACCGTTCCTTGCCTGAATCTTGGGCCCAAATCAAAAGAATTCTGAACCATACTGATTCTATCACTACGTTCAGAGACTTTTGTGGCCACTTGGTACGTGAGGTTGAAATGAATGCAATTCAGCCAGGTTCGGCCAAGGCCTTTGTAGCAGAGACCCATAAGCGAAAAGCTAACAAAAAACGGTTCAAAGCTCGCAAGAAGGCGAAGAAGAATAATCAAGAACAGAAGACCACAGCACCTCCTCCAAATCTCAAGAAGGGAAATGGAAAGAAGAAGCAAAAAAAGACGAAAATAATCTGCTTTGTCTGTAGAAATTTCTGCCATTATGCTCGGCAGTGTGCCCACAAAAAGACGGTAATTTCTCAGTCACAAGAGACTTTGTATGTAGGCGTTTGTTCTGAAATCCTTTCCGTTGATACTATATCTAACGAGTGGATTTTGGATTCAGGCGCAACAAAGCATGTGACACAGAGTCTTCGAGGACTCAAGGAATTCCAGCCTGTAGCAAAAGGAAGTTACAAGCTGTACATGGGCAATAACGCTATTGAAGACGTACTAAGGATTGGCGTTCTCCATCTCCGTACGCGCATAGGGCAAACAATAATCCTTCGTGATACTCTTTTTGCATCGGGGATGCGTCGGAATTTAATTTCTGTTTCTAGGTTATCATTTGATGGTTTTGATATTCGATTTTCTGGGACAAGAGTTTCTTTGAGAATGAATAACCTCATCTTTGTATGGAAAAATTTAATTTCAGATTTATTTATTCTAGACATAGATTGTGATAATGCCCCTCTTGCTTTATCTGCTATGTCGAATAAAAATGTAGTATCTGAATCTCAAAAATGGCACGCGAGGTTAGGTCACATCGAAAAGGATCGTATGACAAGAATAATACGTTCTGGTCTGTTAGACTCCTTATCTAAAGTTGATTTGCCATTTTGTGAACATTGTGTGTCCGAGAAGACATCGAAGAAACCATTTCCCAAAGCGGCCAGGTCCAAGGGCACACTAGAGATAATCTATTCAGATATCTGTGAACCCTTTAATGTACATGCCAGAAATAGATGTCAATACTTTGTCACTTTCATTGACGATTACTCGCGCTATGGATATGTATTTCTCATCTCACACAAATCTGAAGCTTTTGATTATTTTCTTAAATATAAGCTGATGTGAAAATTTAGCTTGAGAAAAATATTAAAATCCTTCGATCTGATAGAGGTGGCAAGTATACATCTATAATGTTTAAATCATATTGTGAAAATGATGACATTGTTCGATAGTACACAATGGCTTATACTCCACAACAAAATGGTGTTGCAGAGAGAATAAATAGGACACTATGAGACATGGTTAAATCGATGATGGCACAAGCCAATTTCTCTACCACATTCTGGTGAGACGCACTGTTAACAGCCGTCTACGTCCTTAATAGAGTCTCATCCAAAACTATTCATAAGACTCCATATGAGATGTGGTCTGGGAGGACTCCTTCTTTAGCCAACCTACGCCCTTGGGGATCTTTGGGATATATTTTGCTACCTACTCAACATAGAGGTAAACTTGATAGTAAAACCATTGAATGCGTGTTCATTAGGTACCCTATGCATTCAAAGGGATACGTTCTAGTTTATGAGGACCATGGACGATGGATTGAGATAGAATCCCGAGACGTGACCTTCGTTGAAGATAGATACCCAAGCCGAGTGAAGCAAAAGGTTCCAATAGAACTTTTTGAAATACCCGATGTATCTCAGGAGAGTGGGAGTTCTGCTCCTCAAGATGAAGATGCTCCTATAGTTCAAAGTAGGCTCCTGAGTTACTTTGAAGCGAAAGAGGATTGATTCCTCGAAGATACTTCGATATTGAGGGCAAACATTCTCTTGCGTTGCAGTTGATGATGATGAACCTGAGTCATATCAGGATGCATTATTATCTTCTAACTCGGTCGATTGGGTGAATGTTATAGACGAAGAGATCGCTTCCGTGGAAAAGAATAAAGTCTGGGAACTTGTTAATCTACCTTCCAATCACAAAGCGATAGGTAATAAATGGGTACTAAATATCAAAAGAAAGGTAAATAGTACAGTGGACAAGTATAAAGCACGATTAGTTGCTAAAGGTTTTACATAAAAAGAAAGGCATTAATTACGAGGAGACGTTTTCACCTGTTGTAAAGTTCTCCACAATCTGCATGATCTTGTCCATTGTCGCAAGTTTAAACTTAGAGTTATATCAGATGAATATAAAGACCGCATTCTTAAATGGTAACTTGGATGAAGAGATATACATGCAACAACCCATGGGTTATGTGAACAAAAAACATCTAAAAAAAGTTTGTAAGTTGTTAAAATCTATCTATGGGTTGAAGCAATCTTCAAAAAAGTGGTACATGAGGTTCCACTTAACCATCACCACTTTTGGATTCACGATGAGTAAAGAAGATCATTATGTATACATGAAACAATGTAGAAGATCTTTTCTGATACTATCTCTATATGTAGATGATATCCTGTTAACTGGTAATGACATGCAATTGTTGATATTGACTAAAGATTGGCTATTCTCGAACTTTAATATGAAAGACCTCGGTGAAGCCAACTTTATTCTTGGGGTAAAAATCATTAGGGATCGCCCTAAGAAATTTTTAGGCTTGTCTCAAGCCATCTATATACAAAAGATCTTACAGCGGTTCAGGATGAAAAATTCAAAAGCCGTTGAAACCCCTATCGATAAAACTACCAAGCTAGATAGAAAATCGTGTCCCTAGACTGAAGCCGAGAAATTGGTTATGTCCTTAGTACCTTATGCAAGCGCAGTGGGGAGCTTAATGCATGTTATGCTTTTCACTAGACCGGATATTAGCTATGCAGTTGGCATAGTAAGCCATTACCCGAGTAACCGGGGACAGTCTCATTGGCAAGCCGTCAAACTTATATTCCGCTATCTTAGAGGAACAAAAGACCTAATGTTGTGTTATTAAGGAACAAGCCTCGAGCTCAAAGGATATTCAGATGTTGCTTGGGGTAATGACGCCGACGAGAGAAAGTCTACTTCAGATACGTTTTCTTACTCGGAGGAGGAGCTATCTCATGGTCGAGTAAGAAAGAGCTTGCCACACTCTTTCATCTATGGAGGCCGAGTACATTGCATATTGTGCTGCTCAGGAGTGTGTATGTGTTCGCAGATTTCTATTGAGTCCGGGTATTGTATCGAGTGTTCGTCAGCTTATATCACATAGACAATACTTCCGCCATTGACTTGGCAAAGGACCCTAAACACCACCAGAAATCTAAGCACATTGAGATCAAGTATCATTACGTCCGTGATCAAGTGAGAGATAAGAAGGTCTCCCTCAGCTACATTCCTACTAAGGAGATGATGGCTGATCCCATGACGAAACCTATAGGTAGAGATCTATTTCAGGTTCACGTCAGGCAGATGTGATTGAGGAAAGCTTGACTGATGTACTTGTTTTGTAGTACCTTTAATCTTTCATTAATGAATATTATATTTCTTTTATTCAGTATTGAACACTAATATAACTAGGTATGAAGATCATCAGCATTTACCTTGAAATCATGTACGATTTTGATTTTTGTCAGCAGGCTGCTCACCCACTCGCACGGGTTGACCAACCTTGAATGTATAAGAAAGTTACATTTGGGGCTATATTTATACATTGAGGTATGAATTTCTTTTTATTGTGAATACTTTAGAATGAAGATATTAGTGAGTCGTATCCGCCTACAATCTTATAAAGATTGAAGATGAGACTAATAAAGTCAAATAACATAATCGCACCATTTCGTTACATGCGATCAATGTTATGGCCTGAAATTAAAGCCAGGTTATGAGATGAGTCGTACCTCATGTAGAATGACCTGCGTATTATAGACCCGACATTCACCTAGTATTATCTACTTTACGACTTGGATTGTAACCACGTGCTAGGACCTATTACCTACAGATTGCTTTGATTCGATCTAATTATTGCAACGTGCGAGTAGCCAGTCCCGTAGGTGACTCTTTGTGTCCTTAGCTACCCTCCTCTTGTGTATATGAGGATGAGATTGAGTGTTGCTACTTTAGTGTACTATGACGAAAGGTCCTTGATTGGCCAGACTCAGTTACGCTAGGAAAGCAGCTTGATTAATTCCAAATTACACATCTGCGTGGGGAAGATCCCGTGACAGCTACACCAAGTTTCTAGAACTATAAATACGCACTTGAAGACTTATCCGCCGGCAGTATCGAGTTGTTTTTATTAGACTTTTGCAAACAGTATTTTTCTTAAAAAGCATATACATATATAAGTATTGCTTTAAATTGGTTTTATTCGAAGTTTGTGAAAAATCAAGTTTTCATAATAACTCGATAAGTTGGATAAGTGCGTATGTTGGCCGAGTACTCCAGGTCGGGAGTTAACTCCATCCGGTGTGGTCATGCGGACTAGGACAGGCATTGCAAAGCTTGGGTTATTGAGTACTAGTCAGGTGGTCACTTAGTACTTAAGCACCTGTGAGAAGATTATGGTGATCCAGCTGGTCCCACGCCTCTGATTCTTTTGATCGCGATGTTTGGTTTTTGATTGTTATTAGGCAAGTTAGATGGACAAATCTTTTGTGCCTATCCCACAATGTGATTGAGTGAGAGATGTTAGACGTAGGCCAGTGGGGCCCACTGGTGAGCAATCACTAGTGGGTGGGTCCCACATGTTTAGGCTTTCTCCGGCCTTTTCCATTCGGTTAAGATTTCAAATTCAACTTTGAATTTGAAATATGATAAGAGATAGGGATTTGACCGGATAATATGGTTTCATCCTATCTCATCCGATTTCTCCCTCCTTTCCTATAAAAGGGATGCGTTCTCTCTCTCGCAATATAACAATCATACGAAATACCGAGAGTATACAGAGAGATATAGTGTGCACGGTAGTTTGTCCATCTTAGCTTGTCCTTGGGACGATCTGATCCATAGATCGCAATCCGGGGCCACTATATACCGTAGGATCAGAGGTGTGAATAGTTTCATCTGACTCAAGTCACTTTGATCAGATGATCCTAACCATCCAATTAGTTGTTGAAACCATTACCATGCATACAGTTGTAGAAAGAGTGCCGTTGGTGTGTTGTGAAAATACATTAGAGCATTTTATATCAGGCTAATTTTTGTGTCCTCCCTTAATCCTTATGAGTCACACCTTATGAATGACTTAAAGATACCAACATGGTGGCCTCACATATAAAACTATACCTTAATTTAATTCGCCAACGATTGTCCAGCTAGACACTTAACCAATTCCATTTGCATGGGACTATTGTGGTAACTTGCCTACCATATATGTGGCATATCTCTGCCATATATAATGCCACACACACACACACACACACACTATCCATTATTTTTATAGATCATTTTAGGGCATGAGCCGAAAAAGTAGGCAGATTGAAGGCTCAAGTGGACCACACGACTAGAAGAAGTGGAGATTGAATTCCTGTCGTTGAAAAATTCCTAGGGCCCACCATGATGTTTATTTTCAATCCAAACTATTCATAAGGTTACAAAGACCTGCTAAGGGAAAACATAAAGATCAGCTTGATCCAAAACTTCTATACCCCAAGAAGTTTTCAATGGCAGAGCTTTTAATCCCCATTCCCCACTGCATCATGTGGTGTGGTCCAATTAAGTATTCAAAATGCCTCCTTTTTTAGCTCATATCGTAAAATGATATTTCAAATTAGATAGACAATGGCTAAAATATATAAATTACGATGGCCCCACATAGCCCCTGACCGGACCCCCCACATCTGGCAAGTTCATGGTGGGAGTAATACCCAATCCGCACCCAATTTCATGATATTTCATGATTAATCAGTCTAATCTGATGAAAATTCATCATATTTAACCAAGTTTAGTGCAACCAAATGCACTCTAATTTCTAACGTAGCAATATATTGCACACGTTTAGGTGTTCCAGACTGTTTATCAATGCGACCTACAACAGATAGGATTTATAACAGAAATCAAAACAGTAGGATGTCCTAACCATTGGTTGCAGCTTTTATCCCATGGCTCGGATTTCACCAACTCCACATAATCCAAGATTCCTAGGATTGGGAGTCTATGATCAATGAATAGTGGGGTATGCTAATAGGAACTAATAGATGGATGGTCTTGATCTCACACGCGCGTACTGTCCACAAACATATTCTGCTAGATAACATCGATACCACTGGCACCCCTGTTGACCTGATCTAGGCAAATCTGGATTAACAGACGCCCCAAAAATCAGGGGGATCCAGCCATCACGTGGGCCCCACAGAAAATTATACGCTATTGCCCATCCCTTGGGGGGTCGGACAACATCATGAACGGCGATGCATGAGATTACAGAAACAGCATGTATGAATGAGAATCCTCACTTGGAAAAGGAATCGTTCTATCTAATTCACACTTGGAAGAAGGATTCAAAATTACCTCCGTGTGTTCCTGGAGGGAACTCCCCATTCACAATCAATATGGGATACTTCCACCATACATTCTTAGAATGGGATCCAGGGAAACTCTGGTATCTAATTTAATGGCCTGTTTGGATGCAATCTATATTAAAATATCTTGATATACATTGATATACATTTCTCTTTAAAAGTGGTTGTTTAACATGATATCAAAGCGCAGAAAGTTCAGAATATAAACTCTTTTATTTAAATTTTGGGAGCAACATATATGCCTTTCTACTTATCCAGTATATTTCTCAGCAAACCTACCTTTCTTCTGCCACACAATAAAATCCAGTTAATTAAAATCAGCTGGTATAGGAAGAGTGCAGGCCTGCACAAGGAAGTGCATCCAAACATGCCCTAAAGCTGAGGGAACCTACCCAAAACTCAAATTGAGTCAGCTCAGTTGGAGCCCAGCACAACTCCATCTGGACCACAATCCGGTCTCAACCTCAACCAATGTCAGGACTCATTGAGTTGACTCGCCAACTCAGTTGTCTTAACGCAACTTTCTACTCTTTTCATGCACACCAACTCAATTTGACATAAAGAGTTTTGATCTGTTTCTTTTTATTATTATTATTATTATAACTTGGCCTGTTTGAATCAGACAAAAAAGTAAGGAAAAAATAAAAAATAATAAAAAGACCTTAGGATTTTTTATTTTAAAAAAAGTAAAATTGAAAATAACAAGCTAGTTGAAATATGCAAGAGGAATATAAGATTTCCACTTTATATCCAAACAAGATTTTGGAAAATAAAATCTATTAAATCCATATTTTAATAGAGCTATGGGAATTCCCACTTATTATCCAAACAAGGTCTTTGAAAATAAAATCTATTAAATTCATATTTTAATAGAGCAATGGGAATTCATTCAAATCTATTAAATTCATATTTTAATAGAGCCTGGGAATTCATCATTAGATGTTGGGCCAGTTTGGGACTAAGACCTAGGAAAATAAAATCTATTAAATTCATATTCTAATAGAGCTCTGGGAATCCATCATTGGATGTTAGGGCCTGTTTCAGACAAAGGAAATGAGAACATAAATTCGATAAATCCATAAATTAGTCAATTCATGAATTTTCATTGAATTTTGATTTGGCAAATTATAAAGTAAATTTTGATTTGGCAAATTATAAAGTACACTCATAGCTCATAGAACTAAGAACTGATATATTTATGAAGGATTTATCTGCAAATGGAACATCTCGTGTCATCATATAAAGAAAGAGACTACATGAAGAACTCCAAAACATAACCACATTTTTTATATCTATTTTATGTAAGCTATAGAGACCATCCACCCCACCTTTCTACATAACAAAATCTCACATTACAAGTGAAAAATAAATTGCATATCCAAGACAATCAGGCTGCACGGCTGGAAGCTAAATGGAACTGAGATCTGGAACTTGTTATAGAACTCCAAACATAATGGAATTGTCATAATAAAATTTTCTATTTGTATGAAAATCTACAACACATCTTGCAAGAAAATATACAATACATCTCTCCATCATATCAAATATCAACATTTCTGTAGCCTATCATTATTTCCATCAGATATTCACATCAAAGAATCCAGTCCAAACGCTTTCTTACACAGCCATAGCCACCTTCGAAAAAGGGAGAATAGAAGCAAAGAAAGATATGTTTAAGGTCAGTCTCTTCCCATTGTGGTGGGGAAGAGAAAGAAACAAATACATCTTCCAAAAGCCAATTTCTTCATCTAAAAAAAAAAAAAAAAACAGAGAGAATCAGCTCAAAACTATTGTTAGCTCAAACCCATGAGATCCAAATTGCCTGTGACCACAGGTTCAATCAGTCCTCACGCGGCTGTTGATTCTCTTCCATATAAAGTAGCATATCCCACTGAAAATTCACAACCTCTATTGATGCTCCTCAAGATAAAAGAAGCATATCACTACTAAAAATTCACAACCTCTATTGATGCTCCTCACGATAAAGAAGCATATCCCACTCAAAATTCAGAACCTCTACCAATGCTCCTCAAGTAAAGAAGCATATCCAACTGAAAACTTGCTACCATGTTTCATTCCTTCCTCACTGTTGAGTCCTCCAAAGTCCAGTTCGAAAGGTCCGAAGTGATGCATTTCCCGATCCGACAGAAGCCCGTAATCCGCAGCATCCCCTTGACTCTTCACCAGCCTGCAGTAATCTGCAACATCCCCTCGACTCTTCACCGGCCTGCAGAAATCGAGGTATATGTGATCGAGGAACATGGGAGTCTGCTCCATGTGAGGCAATCTCTCCAAGAGATTTGCATTCCGGTACTGGAATGTCATCTCATCAGATGGATGCCCACATTGCAGCTGCTGCTCATCTGTGAGCCCCAGGCAAACTGGGCCAGTATCACAGTTGGGGTCCCACCATGGGACACAGATGTTGTCCTTCATACTTCCTGGATCACTATCTAGAAAGCGCATGAGCTCGTCTGAATTGAACAATTCCTCTCCAAAACCTTGCAGCTGCACTTCATCCAAAGGCTCATCCTGGGACTTGACCACAGCCAATGGGGCTTTGCCAGCCATTGATCTTCTGTCACTCTCCATATTGGCCACACATTCATTCCCTGGAACACAAGCATCTGGTTCCTTGATACCCCCAGAATGATGAGATGTTGTGGTTTTCAGTGCTTCTGGTTCCTTCCTACCCTCAGAATGATGAGATGTTGTGGTAGACTCCAGAAACGATGTTGGCGACTCCTTCAAATTGCTATATTGTGGTAGGTTGAGTCGGGCACAAGAGCTGTACATTACACTGGCAGCCTCATCGTATGCGCGGGCGGCCTGTCTGGCAGTTGCAAATGTGCCAAGCCAGAGTCGGCTGCCTCGGCTTGGTTCCCGAATCTCAGCAACCCACTTGCCCCATGTCCGTTGTCGAACACCCCTGTAGTTGCAGTGGTAGTTCTCAGGGCCTCCCTTCCCGATCATGCAGCCCTTCTTGGAGCCCTTGGGAGGCACCCGCCGGACACTCTTGCCATCGTTGGAGTCGATCTGGCTGTTAAGCTTTTTCCACTTTGCAAGCGTTTCCTCTACAGAATTGCATCCATTGCGTCTACTGCTCCGTGATTTCCTCTTCCTGGGAAGATTAGGAACACAAACAGTTCAGTACATCAGACATATTAAGATATTCTAATGCAGACGAGGTCAGCATCCAACAACTAAGCTGATAACTAGAAGCCAAGCAAGACTGAAAACACAATAGGAAATTAAATTATCTGAGATTCTGTAGTGTGGGCAAGCTTGACATACACCAACTGTCTCTACACCCAGAAGCCAGCAAATAAAATGAAAATAATAATAATAATAAATAAAATAAAATTGGAAAACAGTTGGGGTCTGATTGTTGGGGCATCCAAACCATAGTTGAGCAAGGTTTGAAGTATAGTCCAAAACCAATACATATCACCTAATCCATATCGTGGAGTGGATGTTGGTGAAATCCATGATGTCCATCATTTTCTCCAGATCATGTTTGGATGAGTGCCCAAAATCATGCCCACGGGCTAGGCCAGCGGGGGTTCCCCTGATTATTGGGTACGAATCATGGATTTCAAACAGATTCACGGTGGGTCACACTACAGTGATTTTTATTGCACACCCTCCTGGCAAAGGATTCTGGTTCACATAAATGTTTCAAATAACAAGGGCGAATAAGATATAAACATCAATCTGCAGAGGATTCAAACCATACCAACACAAAACCCATCATCTAAAAAGCTCAATCTACCCACATATGAGCTAGAGTCCAACTTCACCTACCGAGTTGTCAGGTTGAATTAGCCTACACATACCGGGATGTCTGTGCTAACCCGAACATGAAATCGGTATACTGCACAAAAATAAGCCAATCAACATACAGGTGTGGCCCACCTAGCTAGCGAATAACCCAAAATATCAAAAATTCAATTCAAATAAAACTCAAATAAGAGATGAAAAGATCTCATACCTTTGAATCTGCGACATGAAAGGTTTTCTCTTTCTCCGAGCGAAGGTAGAGACTAGTATGGCGAGAAGTGAAGTATCTAAGTTGAAAGGAGCGCTCGAATATTTATAGTGCGCTCGAGATATTTCCCTCATCTCTGATATTTATTTCGGAGCAGGTTGGGTACTATCGAGAGGCTGTGGCTCTCAGGGGCCACTTGATGTTTGGGTTTTATCCACACCGTCATTTCATTTTTTCATGTCATTTTAAATTGAAAATTTAAAAATGACACTGATCCAAGGCTCAAGTAGATCACCTGAATTGGGAATAAACGATTACCGTTGAAAATTTTGCGAAGGCTACGGAAGTTTCCGATCAAATTGATATTTTCTCGATGACGTGGCTCTGATATTTTCGGAGACGGATTGGCTACTCTCCCTGACACCAGCCCCATGGTTGGTGGTCAGTGCTCTGTGGGCCCCATCATGATGTACGTGTTTCATCCATTCCGTTCATCAATTTTTATAGATCATTTTAGAACTTTATACAAAAAATGATAGAGATAAAAATCTTAGGTGGACCACACTACAGGAAAAAAATAATGATTGGATATCCATCATTAAAATCCTCCTAAGGCCAATTACTGTTTATTTGACATCCAATCCGTTGATTAGGTCATAAAGATCCAGATGAAGGAAAAAAATAAATATCAGATTATCCAAAACTTTTATTGCCCCCCCATAACGTTTCTAATGGTCAACATTCATTCAACACAGTTTCCTGTAATGTGGTCCACTTGAGAATGGGTTATACCTCATTTTTTTAATATTAAAATAAAATGATATATAAAAATAGATGGACTGAATGGATGAAACACATAAATCATGTTGGCCCACAGGGCACTGACCACTAGCCAATGACGGGTGGTACGAAGAATTCAAAAATTACCTTTCCCAATTAGACCTTGTACGTACGGACAGAGCATTTGACGACGAAAATACCTCTGCTTTCGCTAGCATGCACGTACGGACAGGGGTATTTTCGTCCTCGAATGTTCTGTCCGTACGTATAAGGGCTAAGTTGGGAAGTAAGTTTTGTACTTCCCATAAAAGACACTGGATAAAAGGTGACGTTAACAGTGATAATTTTCTCCGATATTTTCTTGATGACGTGGCACTTTTAGGACTAAATCATGTGGTGTTACGTCGACAGCTGTTAGTTTTTACACGTGGCAGTCGAACGTTCGGCACACCACTCGCTCGCTCTAGCAGCTGGAAGCAGATTGCTTACGAACCCCGGTCGTCGGATCAGATCTGTGTGGACCCACCGTGATATATGTTTATCCCTTTTCTCGGATCATGTTAAAATATTCGTCCAAAAATACTCGAACAGATGGAACTTGCATTTTATGCGATGTGTATTTAACGCAACAACGCGTACTATTTGGTGTGGAGCGTTGGATCCGACTCATTTTTGAAATTATACCTTAGCATGATATGAGAAAAGGGCTGAACGGTGTGGATAAACAGATACATCACAGTGGCCCCTCACGCGCAAGTTTGGTCGGACCCAGTGTTTGACGCAGACTCAGGTACCTCGCAGCTGAGGCTGTCGTTTTCTTAGCCCGGAAGCTCTGTGTGGCCCGGGATGCTGATGGCGCGAATTGGATACTACCCCCACTAGGAGGGCTGTCAACGGTCGGGTCTAAGTGGGTGTCGTCGGCTCACATTTAACCTGTTTTGCCGAAAATTTCAATTTTCGGCCTACCAACCTAGCTAGAGACCGACGGACGCGGATTGCGTCCTACCCCACCCGTCTCTGCTACGAATGAGCAGTTCAGATTTATATGTTTATTTATGCGTTCATACCTTTTACCAGATCATTTTAATGCATGTGTTTAAAACTGAGGCAGATCCAATGCTCTATTAGACCACACCACTGATGACTTGCATTTAATGCCTTGTACAATTAACGCAATCAAGCTTATTATTTGGTGTGGTCCACTTGAGCGTTGGATTTAACTCAATTTTGTCTTCATACTTTTAAATGATCCGAAAAAAGGAATGGACAACAATGATAAACAGATACATCATGGTGGGCCTGCCCACATAACTGCCCGTTCGTGGTTAGAGACGAGTAAGGTAGGATGCAATCTTTGCCCGCATGGATAAACAGATACATCATGGTGGGCCCACCCACATAACTGCCCATTTGTGGCTAGAGACGGACCGGGTAGGACACAATCTGTGATCGCGTCCGAGACTGATGGTACTCAGTGGCTCACGGAAATGTAAGTGTCTTAAAACCTACTTGGGTCCACGGGAATGTTGATTTGCCATCCATCTTGTTGATAACACAGAGATTTGGATGAAGAGACCATATAAATATCACCTTGATCCATAACCTTTGTAGCTCGTGAGATATTTTTAATGGTCAATTACTACTGTTTCATGTAATATGGTTCACTTGAGAATTGATCTGGGTATTGTTATAGCGCATCGGACTGAGTATGAAGAACCGAAGCAACATAAGAACTCAAGGATGAGTTCTTTTGAAGTAGAGGGAACTGATGCAGAGCAGGTCGCGGACACTTTCATGACCAAGATGTATAAGAGAAGGCCCGATCGAAGGCAAAAGTCATCATGACCGTTAGAACCTTAAAACAGACAAATCTCGTAAACCGGAATGAGTTACTCGACATACCATATATGATTTTAGGTTAGGACAAGCTACTTTAGCCAACCAACCTGGCATAGCCTGGTGCCCACGCCGAATTTGCGAGATTTCATCAGATCAATGGTCAAATTCCCTTTTTATTTTCATTTTGACTATTTTTAGTAAGTTTTAGTTTGATTATAACTTTTTATCATTTGATCTTTGGGAGTTTTGTCTAACATAAAAAGTGTTTAGAAAAATTAGGAGAATGAAGTGGTTAAGCCACCGAGTACACTGAATATAAATAATAAATTTAATATTTATAGTAAATTATGAATTTTAAGGAGTTTTAGTTGTATTTTAATTTTGAAACTTTTTCCAAGGCTTGGTATATCTATTTATAGGGTTATAGACTTGTTTATTTCAATCATCAATTAATTTACAATTTTTCATGAATATTATTTCTATTTTCTTGCTTTTTTCTCGTGGATTTGAGAAGTTTATGTGAGGAGTCCAGAGAAGCTCCGTGGATTCGAATTAGTTATCCTTGAGGAAGACAATGATTAACTTCATGACGTTCATCACTCCATCAGCCTCCTGCCTCATCTCACTGAAGACAGTGAGGCCCTAATCATGCATGGCCATGTTGATGTATGTATTCTATATCCAAGCCGTCCATTAATTCTTTTAGATCATTTTAGATTTCATACATGAGCCAAAAACAAAGTAGATCCAATTCTCAAGTGGACCATGTCATAGGAAACATTGTGATTGACCATTAATGGGCCTCACAAGTTTTGGATCAACCTGATATTTGTTTTTTTTTTTTTTTCCCTTCATCGAGGTTAACCTTATTAACATCTTAGACAACAAATAAACATTACGAGAACATCATGGTGGGTGGGCTCTTATAAGCTTTTAATGGTTGGATATTAATCACCCTTATTGTTTCCTATAGTACAGTCCACTTGAGGATTGGGTCTTTGTCATTGTTGGGCTCATGCCCTAAACTTATCTGGAAAAATGGGCAGATGGTGTTAGAGGTGTACAAGAGACAAGCCGAGCCGAGCTTTACCCAGCTCGTGCTCGGCTCGGACAGTTTAAGTCTCAGCTTGGGCTCGGTTCAGCCTTCGAGCTTGGAACAGCAGCTCGTGCTCGGCTCAGACAGCAGCTTGGTCCAGTTCGAGCCGAGTTCGAGTTGAGTTTTCGGATTGTACTAGAGGTTCATCCGGCCAGTGGTCGCTGGTCGGATGGGTTCGTTCGGCCAGTGGTCGCTGCTCAGATAGGTTTTATTACTTGGATGGATGCTACTCGTTGGAAAAAATTAGAGAGTGGAGAAGATGACTCACTTTGGGAGAGGAGATCGTCCGGACAGACGTTGGAAGAAGGAATATCGTCGGGCGTTGGAGAACGGACGACTAATTTGGGCGAAAGGGAGGGAGAAATGGATTAGGGTCGGGCGATTTAGGCAATTTGGGTGAAAGGGAGGGAGAAATGGGGTTATAGTTGCTGCCTTGCTGGGTTGGGCGAAATGGGTAGGGTCGGGCGAATGAGGGTTAAAAAAAAAAAACCCTATCTACTTACTTAAAACTTGATCCGAGTTGAGCTCAATACCAAGCTAGGTCCAGCTCGGACTCGACACGAAATGTTCTGAGCTCCCAAAAAATGGCTCGACTCGGTTTGAAAAAAAATTCGATCCAAGTCGAGTCGAGCTTTTTCGACCCGAGTCAAGCGAGTTACTGAGCTAAGTCTGCTCGTGTACAACTCTAGATGGTGTGGATGTAGAATACATACAGTGGCCACACGGTAATGACTGCACCTATTCTTCTCTTTTGACAATGATCTCCTGCCGCAGGTTGCATTGTAACTTGTCATGCAGCAACATGTTTGCCTCACGCAGATTGGGTGGATCCTGGTCAGTGATCATGACTATTGGGCCCACTGTGTGATATATGTGTTTTATATCCATTCCATGTTTTCCAGCTGATTTTAGGAAGTAGTGGCTTATTGAGCTTCCAACGTTCAAGACTTTATGGGTTATAAAAGTGGTCAATCAAGATAATATTTATGTTTTTGCTCTAAGTATGTGTAGACTTATTAACAAATTGGATGGAAAATAAACATTGTGGGAAGCTGTAAAAAGCTTTTAATGGTCGTCATTAAATCACGACCGTTTCATGTGGTATGGTCAAATCAGGACCGTTTCATGTAGTATAGGCTACCGTAGATTTGAATATGCTTCGTATAAGTTTATGCGCTCATGCGCCCTGTGATGAGCCGAAAAAATGAGTGGACTGTGTGAATATAGACACATGCATCATAGTGGGCCCTACAATTATAGATCCACCAATTTCGATGGTTCCTGATCCACCCACTTTAAGCTGGACGCTCCGACCCTGCAAGTCTTTAGCCATGAACGGGCAGTTTTATGGCTGGCCCCACCGTGATGTATCTGTTTATCCAGCCGTGCATTCCTTTTAGATCATTTTAATATATATGCAAAAAAATGATGTAGATCCAATGCTCAAGTGAAGCACACCAAATAACAAGCTTAGGTTGCATTAAATGCAAGAGTCATGTGGTGTGATTCACTTAAATGATAGATCTACCTCATTTTTGTACATATGCATTAAAATGACATGTGAGAATGGCTGGCTGGCATGGATGATAAACTGATACTTCACGGTGGGCCCGGCCACAGAACTGCCCGTTCTTAGCTAGAGAGGGTGGGGATAGGACACAATCCGCATCCCTTTAAGCTGATATATGCTTCCAGCTATGTCATGTGTCCACACCTGAAGGTAACTATATGACAAATATCCTAACTTTATGAAATTATGGGGCTAACTTTTAGTTAGGTTGGCCACTCTTGCCCTGGACATGAATTGACCGGTGACAATGTCAGTATTGAAGTGGCTACTAGTAGCAACTGGAGGGTATCCAACGGCCCCACGTGTTTTATCGCCTTGTCTGCCTAAATTCTCAGCTGAACCACGCCACAAACAATAGTGGTTGAACGCTCACTATCAAACACTTACTATAGTTTACTATAATAATGCTTATTTGGATCAAGGTTTTTTTTTTTTTTTTTTTTTCAGTTAATCCTAGTATGAATGACTTTATGAACGGTGTGGATGATATACAAACATAGCAGTGGACTAGAGAAGTTTCAATGGTAGGAATTTACCTACACACGTTTTCCCTACTTGTCTCACACTTGAGTTTTGAATTTGCATTATTTTTAAGACTTTGTCCTATCATGATCTTGCAAAACTGATGGACGTGGTGGATTTCCTACAAACATCTTGGTGGGCCCCACAAACATCCCAAAAAGAAACCGCGTGCCACAAAGTTTTGTCTTTTTTTAATTGCCACAGCAAGTTTGCCTAAGTTCTCGAGTGCCAGCCTGCCTTTTCGGCGGATTAGATGGGAACGGGCAGCAACTTTGAGTGGCCACCGTGATGTATGGGTCTTATCCACACCGTCCACCCATTTTTTTATTCCATTAGGTGCACCTCGGCCTCACCCAAGACTGTGTTGCCCTTGTCGCGTGGGGCACGTTGATGCATGTATTTTACATTTATACAATCTATGTTTTTCTATATCATCTTAGGGTATGAGCTTAAAATATAAGTAGATCCAATTCACAAGTAAACCATACCTTAGGGCCACACGAGTTTTGGGTTAATCTATATTTGTTTTTCCTTCATCCCGGTTGACCTTATCAACAGGATGGATGGCAAATAAACATTACCAAAACATTTTGACAGCAGGGTGTTATTCAATACATACATCAAGGTGGGGCCCTTGGTAAAGACCGCACATGTTGTGTGAGGTCGTGGACACACCTAATCGGCTTCCCTTTTTTAGAATGATCTCATGCATTAGGGTCTGATTGGGCTGGCTCATGTTTGTAAAAAATGAATTTTGAATATGGTTGGCCCGATGACCCAACCCAAAATGGGTCAAAATCCGGGCCAAGACCAACCTGACGCAAGGATGAACATGATGAGGTCGATCACTATTTTCCTTAAGGGGATAACTAGTCTGAATTCACAGAAATTATTTGGACTCCTCATAGAGACTTCTCGAATCCACGAGGAAAAAGTAAGAAAAATATAAATAAATTTGAGAAAATTCGTAATTTGATTGATGAATGAAATAAATGACTTCACAACCCTTTACATAAGGATACTAAGTCATGAAAGAAATTTTGGAATCAAACTACAACTAAAACTCTTAAAATTCTCAACTTACTATAAATAGTAAATTTACTATTATAGACGGTCGTGATGTCTACTAGTGCACAAGGTTTTCAGCCAAAAATAGTAACTGTCCTATTTGGCCGAATCACAACGTTCTCCTAATTATTTTAAACACTTTTCACGTTAGTTAGGCGTAACTCCTAAAGCCCAACGGATGAAGAGTTATACTGAAACTAAAACTTACTATTTATAGTAAAAATGAAATTAAAACGAGAATTCGACCGTCGATCTGTCCGTATTTCATAAATTTGGTGTGCGCAACCCAGTATGACTAGGTTGTATGGCTAAAGTAGCTTGTCCTATCCCAAAATCAAATATGATATGTCAAATAACTCATTCTGGATTGCGAAATACGCCCGATTTAAGGTCTGACGATCCAGATCACTTATGTCATCTACCGGGTCTTTTCTGGTCCATCTTGGCCCATAAAACTATCCACAACCCGCTCTACATCAATCCCCTCCACTTTAAAAGAACTCATTCTCGAGTTTTCGTCCTACTTTGGTTCATGATACTCGATCAAGTCCACAACGTTGAAAGTCCGTGAGATCGCTATGTCATCCAGAAGATCAACAATGTAAGCATTCTCATTGATCTTTCGGATGATTGGTACCAGTCAAATATTCTTATTCTTGAATTTGTTGTACGTCCCGGTCGAAAATTTCTCTTTGCATAGATGGACCATAACATGGTCGCCCACCTCGAACACTTTGTCGCCAATGCTTGTCCACTTGCTCCTTATACTTTTCGTTCGAGGTATGTAACTTAGTCTGTACCTTCGCATGAATGCCAATGATTCTATTTGTCATATATTCTGATGCAATGCTCTTGCCTCGGAGCTTGGGTAGGGGGGCCAAGTCAAGTGTGTGGCGAGGCATTCGTCCATAACTAATCTGGAATGGAGACTTCCCTATCGAGCGGTTTACCATATTGTTGAATGCAAACTCCGCTTAAGACAAGGTCAAATCCCACCACTTCAGTTTTTCACCTGAAATACATCGAAGAAGGTTTCTCAATGTGCAATTTGTAACTTCAGTCTACCCATCGGTCTGTGGGTGATAAGCGTTGCTGAACTGAGGTCATGTATCGAATTGAGTCCACAAAGTTTGCCAAAAGTGGCTAGTGAACTTTATATCACGATCATAAGTAATGGTCTTGGGAATCCCATGTAGCCGCATGACCTCTCTAAAGAATAGATTCGCTACGTGTGTTGCATTAAGGGTCTCATTGTATGGGATAAAATGCGCCATCTTGGAGAAACGACCAACCACCATAAACACTGAATCTATGTCACGCTGTGTTCATGCGAGATCAAGCACAAAATCCATAGATAAAGCCTCCCAATGGCCGTTAGGCACAAGTAACGAGGTGTAAAGGCCTGTATTCTGAGATTGTCCTTTGGAGGTCTGACAAACATGACAATGTTGTACTGCCTTTCCTACATCACGTACCAATTACGGCCCGTAATACCGCTCCCCCACAAGAGCTCGCGTCTCGTCTCGCCCAAGGTGTCTACCAAGGCCACCTCTATGTAGCTCATAAATAATCTGCTTCCTCAAAAAACTTTGGAGAATGCACAATCGATTCTCCTTGAAGAGGAAACCCTCCTGTATGTGTAAGACATTGGAATAACCTTCTTGGCACTTTATCTAAGAATCTTTAAAGTCCCCGTCCTCAGCATACAACTCCTTGAGACAATCGAAGCCGATAACCTCATTGCTCATTGTAACAAGTAGTGATGCACGACGACTAAGTGCATTAGCCACCTTGTTTTGCTGCCCTGACATGTGCTTCAGAACGAACATAAATTCCCATGAAAACGCAACCTATTTAGTTTGCACACGATTCACGTGAGTCTGACTATTAATAAATTTTAATGTTTGATGATCAATGTACAAAACAATCTCTCTTTGAATCAGATAATGCTGCCAATGTCGCAGTGCCTGAACAACTGCGTACAACTCAAGCTCATATGTCGACCACTTCTTTCGGGCTTCGCTGAGCTTCTCGCTGTAGAAGGCTGCCTGACCTGCCTTTCTATTATAATATTTCTACAATTCTGACATATGAGGCGTCACACTCAACCTCAAACAACTTGTCGAAATTAGGAAGAACCAAGACCGGTGTCGGGGACAACCAATGCTTGATCTCATGAAAGCTCTTGTTAGCGTCATCGGTCTAATGAAATGGTCCATTTTTTTTTCAATCTGTAATAGGTGAGACTATCGTGCTAAAATTCTGCACGAATCAACGATAGAAAGTTATCAATCCGTGTAAACTTCTCACTTCATGAATGTTTGTCAGGACTAGCCATTCTGTAATGCCCCAGATTTCGAGGGCTAAGTAATGCTTGACTTCCAATATCTTGGGTATCACTTATGATTTGCGGAATGGGTTTTTAGTTTATTTTACTTGGCATGTGAGCATTCGAGAGATTTATAATGGACTATATGACATACCCTGGATTAAATGCAGAAGTTAACTCAAAATACAACTAACAAAAAAATGTATATATCCAGTGTACGGGACTACATCTTAGCAAAAATACATGTAGTTCCAAAATACGAAACATATCGGCCTCAAATTTCATCGCTGCCCCTAAAGCAACCTACAGTGGCTCGCCCAGCAGCTGAAAGTACGAGGACTCATCCTTTGAGTCCACGAACGCCTCCTCTAGCATATCGGACTCCATGGTACTTGTATCTATGATAGGATCTGGTTGATGTTTTAAAACACCGTCCCAGAGTGGAAGTGAGTGATCAACTCAGTGGTTTCATTAACTCTAAGTTACACATGTTATCATATCCACATGCACAATTAATGAAAATCAACTTAAGCATAAAGTCCTTAGACACTCTTGTTAATGCACATACATGCCATTATGATATGATGCATGCCCTCGCCATCGAACACTCCCTCATAGCGACTCCATCTTATGTTCGCAAAAGATCAACACTCTCTCAGCACACGACCTCAACTGCCGAGTCACCACACCTATCTAATGTAATGTGATGAATGCTCATGTGAGCCAAGTGAATTAATTAAGTCTATTCATCCAGCAATATTAGGGAAGTCGAAATATCTCCATATAATCAATTGCCTTATCCAAATTGCTAAGCCCAGGGCGGCCCCAGCGAATCTGTGCCTGTAATCCTTGATCCATATTAGGGTTTACCACCCATACGACAACTCTCCAATTAATGTGAGGCTAACATTGGCTCGACTGATCACTCAGGACTCAGATGAAACAGCCCGGACGTACAAGGTTAGGCCGCCCATCGACGGGTGGATGACGCCCATAATTGATGTAAGGGTCGTCAGCCAAATGCAATTGTGGAACGGTCGCGACATCATTACGGTTTGATGTACTAGGCTCATAGCCTTATTGGTTGCTCATTGGTCACATAGAGGTCGTCACCCACATGTTTGTTTTAAGGATAATTTTATGATTCTTTTTCTTCATTTTAAATCTTTGATACTTTTTATTCTTCACTTGGTTTTCTTGGATCTTTAACATGTGAATTTTTCATTAATGATTTTCAAATCTCCAAATCTTCATTTAGTAATCTTTTGAACATAAATATTCCTTTTGGCATCAATTTCACCTTAAGCTCTCGAAATCACCTCGCACATGAAAACATGCATAATTAAATCGTTTAAGCACTATCACGTTTATAAAACCAAGGTATAAATATGAGAAAATATGCAATATTTCACACTCAACACACGCACTACATCACAACCTCAGGCTTGGCCCGTTGATAGCCCTACTTGCAACATGTTGCATTGTGAGTTGTTATGCTATTGCATGTTCAACTCATGCCGATTGGGTCGATTTGGGTTAGTGATCATGACTGTCGGGCCCATTGTGTGATATTTGTTATATATCCATGCCATCTGTACATTTACCAGCTTACTTTAAATTACAAGGTGGACTACAACATATGAAATAGTGGGTTAAAAACTTCACAGGCAAAAGTGTTGAATCAAGCTGATATTTATGTTTTCCATTTATCCAAGCCTGTGTTAACTTATTAATGAGTTAATGGAAAATAAGCATTGTGGTGGGCCGTATAAAGTTTTAAATGGTGGGCATTCAGTCACGACTATTTCATGTAGTATGGTCTAACGTAGATTTGAATATGGTTTGTTTAGAGTCTCATGCCCTAAAATAAGCTGGAAAAATGGATGAAATATATATATATATATATATATATATATATATATATATATATATATATATGGGAAAAGGTACTATGCGCTCGACCTCACGAGTCCGTCCCATGAGGTCAAGCTGTGTGGGCTCCACCGTGATGCGTTTCGAGCATCTACCCCATCAGTCAGATGCACCATTCCATCATGGGCGTAGGTCTCAAAAATCAAGTCAATCGGTGACTTGTGTGGGCCACACCACATACAGAAGTGGAGAGGGGCCGTGCACCATTAAAATATTCATAATCATTTTTTGGGCCCACCGAGATTTGGTTTGCAAATCCAGCCCATCAATTATGTGTGTCCCACTTGCATGAGGGTTCAGACCAAGTTTCAGAAGCATTCAAAACTTAGGTGGGCCCCACTAAGTACTTTAATATATTTTAACGGTGTCTTCACATGATTTTAGATGGTATGACCCACCTAAGTTCCGTATACGGCTGATTTTTGGGATATCCCATAATTTAGAGGGGACCCATCAAATGCACGATGTTGATGGTCGACATGCATCACGATGGGGCCCACACAGCTCAACCTCACGGGAGCTTATCGTGAGGTCGAGGGCATAGTACCTTTTCCCTATATATATATATATATATATATATATATATATATATATATATATATATATATATATATATATATATATATATATAGCAGAATGCTAAGCTATGCACCAGTTTGCACAAAACTTGTGCGAGCTTCTTTGAAAACTCATCATAGGTGATATGACTCCAAAATCTAAATGGTTCACATGAATCAGCACCTCATGAAATCCTATGGGCCCAATTTTTACTTTGATCCAAAACTTTGTTAGGATATGAGAAATGAAAACAGTTTCCTTCCTTTATTTGAATTTCTCTTTTTTATGGCCCACCAGAATTTTAGATTAGGATGAAAACTTGCCCAATAGGGTTTCATGGGATTCAGCATCACCTAGACCATTCAGATTAGACACTCATGACATATGTGCATAGGTGCCTATGGCTCTCTCTCTTTATATATATCATAATGGGCCTTACAATTATAGATCCACCAATCTTGATAGTTCCTGATCCACCGAATATATACCTCCAGCTGTGTCATGTGTTCACGGACGGAAATTTTCTGCCAAAGCCTTTAGCAAGTAGTTCTTTAGCAAGGATTTGGGTGCCACGCACTGCAATGTAAGCGAGAAATACATACCGTTCATCCATTATGCTAGCTCATTTAAGGACGTGTAAGAAAAAAATGAATTGGATACAAAACTTAAGTGGGTCACACGAGAGAGAAAATTGGGGAAATAAATTCCTACTATTGAAACCTTCCTGCGGTCCACCTTAATGTTTATATGCTATCCAAACCGTTTACGAGATCATTCCCAATGTAATTAAGTAAAAACACAAAAATTATAGCATGATACAAAACTTTTAAGCCATAAGAATGCTTCAACGGTGCTTCCTAATTCTAACTATTTCCACCTTGTATGGCCTACTTGAGTGTTGGATACATCTCATTTTTAATCACACACACTAAAATGAGATGGAAAAATGGATGAACGAGTGGATTTATCAAAAAAATCTGTGTGAGGCCCACCCAGCATCCTTGCTTGTTAAGTAACTTTGCGCAAAAGGCTTTAGCAAGTAAAGCCGCATCATATGCCCTCCGCCTCAAGCTGACGACTAGACGACAAACATTAGTACCAAGGCCAACGGTATCAATTTTGTGAAAGTATCAGTGGTAAGATATTTTGCTTACATTTGCCTTTTGAGTTGGACATGGATTTCCAAATGAAAGTATCACTGGTAAGATATTTTGCTTAAGTAGTTGGCCTTTTGCGGTGGATATGGATTTCCAAATGAAAATATCAGTGGTAAGATGTTTTGCTTACGTTGGCTTTTTGCACTGGCCTTTTGCGCTGGATATGAAATTCCAAATGAAAGTGTCAGTGGTAAGATATTTTGCTTAGGGCCCGTTTGGCCGGGTGGATTGGAAAGGATTGAATGGTACTGGGGTGGATGGCATGGATTTCTAGGTAATGATGGTGTTGTCAGTGGATTGTCTGGATCCATGGGATTGCTCTATTTCTTGATTGCTATATCCAGTCTGTTTGGCACGCCCGGCCAATCCTGAGATTAAACCTTCCCATCCCTTCCAGTCCCTCGAACCAAACACGTCCCAGGCAAATTTGAACGGATTCGAATGGATTGGATGGGATTTAAAGGTAACGATGGTGTTGTCAGGGGATTGTCTTAAGATCCATGGGATTGGGATCGGATGACCGACTCTGTTTGGCACGCCCGGCCAATCCCGGGATTTAACTTCCAATCCCTTTCAATACCATCCATCCAGTCCCTTCCAATCCGACCGGCCAAACGGGCCCTTACGTTGGCCTTTTGCGTTGGACATGGATTTCTAAATGAAAGTGTCAGTAGTAGGGTGGCAACTGGGGAGTGCCCTATAGGCCCATTACGGTGTGTGTTTTATCACATTGCCCTTGCATTTTAGATATTTTCATCATGATCCCAAAAATGAGATAGATCCCAATCTCAGGTGGACCACGCCACATAAACTATATTGATTGAAGGGCCACCGTTAAAATCTTTCCAAGGTCCACTATAATATTTATTTTTCATCCAACCTATTGATTAGGTCACACAACCTGAATGGACGAAGCTTGATCCAAAACTTAAGTAGCCCAAAAAGTTTTTAACGGTAGGCATTCAATTATCCCCATTTTATATCTTGATCCACCTGAGATTTGATTTGCCTCATTTTTTTAGCCCATACATAAAATAATTTAGAAGAAAAGTAGATGGACCGTGTTGATAAAATAAATACATGGTGGTAGGTCTACAGTGCACAGACCAGTAGTCACTGAGGCCATCTTCACGGTGGGGCCTACCTTTTCGTTGGGCTACGTCCCACATAAATAGGATGTTCTGTTTGGGTCCGGTGGAGTGGAATCCTGTATACCACCTGTGGTGGGAAATGCATGCAACACCGAGCTATGTGGGGCCTACCAGTAAGTGTTAATAAAATCCAGTCCGTTTATCCATTCTGAGAATTTATGCTAGGTGTATGTAAAAAATTCAAGTTGATCCAAAACTTAGATGGACCATGCTACGAGAGAATTTTTAAATTGTACCTAAAACCTATATATTTACTTGGTGTAGCCTACTTGAGTTTTGTATTAGTATGAATTGACCACGTTTCATTTTAGCGGGGCTCATTGGATGAATGGATTTGACAGCATATCAACTGCAAGGTGGTCCCAAGAAGGTTTCTATTGAAGTCCACCTCCCCATTGTTATCTATGGTGTGGTTCACCTTCGTTGGTCCTGATTTTTTGAATTTAGCTCCTAACATGAGGTTTTTGGACTGATGGGTCCGGGACGGAATTTGGCAGGTGATTCCAATGTGTCTTATCCACTGATGAAGGTCGAATATTACACATTAGACCCCAGTTATTATCTAATTTTACGAGCATGAAACTGTTTAACGCTCCATTTTAATCGTGTTTGTGATGCAATGTGTATTTAGGAGCCTAGACTGAAAAATGGTATTAAAAGCATGTATTTAATGCTCTAATGGTATTAAAAGCATGTATTTAATGCTCTAAAGTCACCAAGGCAAGGGATGGACCCCAAAGCACCGATATCGAAGAATTTATATGCTAAAGATCCTAAAAAATCAATTCATTCAAGTTAAAAGGGCCTAACAGTCGTCCAAAATGAAAGATCACATGGTTCTCACTATTTTTTTGACTCAAAACTTTATACCTGAGTTTAGGACCCTAAATTAACCATACATATCAAAATTCAACCCTTGGATCCTTGTGAAAGTGGCCCAAAAGTCAGATCAACCCATGAAATCACTGATTTGGGGGTCACTTGATATCTGGATATACTTCAATTTTGGTCTCAACCTTTTAAATCATATGATAGAGAGGATAGACGGATCAGATTTCATATATACATTGTTGCAGACCCCACATGGGACCCGCGTGCACGGTGCACAAGTGCACCGGCCGTGCGCCGCAACCACCAAAATAGGTCAGCGTTGCGCTGACCGTTGGTTTCTAAAAAAAAAAAAAACTCCCCAGCGCCTTACGCACGTTGGCCGTTTTTGGCTAGTGGGCCCCACCTATCATTATTTAGAATGATCTTGACCGTCCATATGATCCAGAGAGTGGGATTGACCATCTCCTAGGTGTAATTTTGGCCCTATAGAAATTTAAACACGTGGATCGTTAAAAAACGTAGGATGAACGGCGAGTTGAGTTTACATAGTGGACCGCACCAAAACTCGACCAAAACCACTCATTTTCGACTGAAATGTCGCCATGAATCTAATGGACGGAGTGGATTTCTCTGAAAATACCAGTGTGGGGCCCACCGAGCGTTCCAGCGCAATAACTTTCCAAAAAGCACGTCCGTACGCATCCGACTTCGGTGGGGCGTTCTGTGACCTTGATCACAGTCGGATGCGTGATCCAGACCGTCCAATATGTCCATAGGGAGGCCAATACCCTAGCCAAGATGTCAGAATTGACAGATGGGTTGATATCGCGCCGCAAATCTGCTCCAAACGCAAGACGTTATGTGCTTTCGCTGCGCATGCGAACTCTGCTGCGAACCAGAGTCGGTCCGACTCTAAACCGACTCCCGGCCGACTCCCAGCCACCGTCCTCCCTGCTGCCTATAAAAAGAAAAGGAAAAGGAGAGAGAGGGGATCATCAAATCTTGGCTGGACCGTGCACAAAGGAGAGAGAGGGCTAGTTTTAGTTTTTTCCTCTATCTTTGTTTTCTTTCTTCTTTTCCTTTGATTTGTTTAGAGATTTTTAGCTAGATCATGTTGGGCTAAACCCCTTAGCTAGCACTAAGAGGTGAAGCTTGTGGCGTGATGAGAATGATTCTATGCTTTGATTCATGTTTTAATTGAACTCTCATTTGATTCTAATTTGATTAATAGAAATGCTTTCAGTTTTTAATAGTTTGTTGTGATTTAAATTACAATGGATTTGCGATAGCTTTGAGCATGTTCTTCGCATTATAGGGTTTGTGAATTTGGAAACCCTGTTGTTCACCATCGTCTCCTGGGCATGGTTGGATGACGGAACCCTTCCTAATGTTCATAAATTCCTTAAATTGGATGTGGATTGGTTAAAATTCTATTGTTTGCTTTATCTCATGGACATAATTTTGTGATGGAATCAACTCTAATTCTTATACCTTTCATCTCTTTAAAAACTAGATCAAAGGAAGTTCAGCTTGTGCTTTATTGATATATTTTTCAATAGGACTTAAGTCTAGTTGAATTCGTAAATCAAGCGTAGATCTCCCTGATCTCTACAAGTGGATCATCTGAATCCCTAGTTTCCTACCTTCGATTTATCTAAATTTTAATTCTTATTTCACCATTATTCTCTCATATTCACCTGATTTAGATTTCATATTATTCTAGCTTTAGTTCTAGTTAATTTCAAATTATGTACAGGTTTCAGTCTATGTGAATTCGACCTCAGTCTTACCGAGTTTATTACCACATTACAACCCTATACTTAGGGTGTTAACATCCACCCAGTTCATTTTGGGCATAAGCTCATTAATAAGGCAAATCCAAAGCTCAGATGGACCACTCTATAAGAAACAGAGATTGAATGCTTACAGCTGAAAATTCCCCAAGTCTTGGATCAAGGTGTTATTTGTGTTTTCACTTGGTACTTGTCTTTATAAACATGTTGGATGGCAAATAAACCATTGTGGTGGGGCCCTAATAACCATTGTGGTGTGGCCCTAACAGTAAGCATTTTATCCCTATCTTTTCCTGTGGTGTGGTCCACTTGAGCTTTTGATTTACCTCATTTTTTAGCTTATGCACTAAAACAAGTTGAAACAAAAATGAATGGACCATATGCATAAAATACATATAACATGGTGTGTCAACATATCTTTCGAAATCGATGGACACCTTAGATAAACCGCATATATCACGGTGGGCCCCACAGAGCTCTTGACAAGACCATCCCTCTCTAACTAGGTCCTGGTTGGCGTAGCACCTAATTCATGCCCTACTTGTAGGGTGCTTTTGGTGACACCTAATTTCATGCGAGCGGATTTGGTACTACTAGCTTGGGACCGTCCTGTCGAGGAGATGTGGGGTTATTTTGGATGAATATTTTTTATTTATGCTGTCCATTTATTTTTATAGATCATTTTAGGCCATGATCCCAAAAAGTAGATAGATTGAAAGATCAAGTAAACAGGAGGAAATGGAGGTTAAATTCGTACTGTTGAAAAATTCCTAAGGCATGCCGTGATGTTTATTTTATATCCAACCTCTTTATAAGGTTATAAAGACCCAATAAGGGAAAACATAAATATCAGCTTTATCCAAAACTTCCATCCCCTAAGAATTTTTCAATGGTAAAGCTTTTAATCTCCAATTCATCCAGTGGTGGGGTCCACTTAAGTATTCAATATTCCTCTTTCTTAGCTCATGTTGATGTTTCAAATTAGATAGACAGTGGATAAAATATATAAATCACCATGGCCCCATGGAGCCCCTGACAGGACCCTCCATCTCTGGCAAGGTCATGGTGGGAGTAGTAACCAATTCGTGAGTAGTAACCAATCCGTGCCCAATTTCATGATTAATCAGTCTAATCTGATGAAAATTCATCATCCTTCAGCAAGTTTAGTGCAACCAAACGCACTCTGAATTTCTAACATAGCAATGTATTGCACACGTGTAGGTGTTCTGGACTGTTTATCAATGCCACCTACAACGGATAGGATTTATAATAGAAATCAAAACAGTAGGATGTCCTAGCCATTGGTTGCAGCATTTTATCCCATGGCTCGGATTTCACCGATTCGTGGGAGTCTATGATCAATGAATCGTGGGGTATTTGATTGGGAGTCTATGATCAATGAATCGTGGGGTATGCTAATAGGAAACAATAGATGGATGGTCCTGGTCTCACACATGTATACTGTCCACAAACATATTCTACTAGATAACATTGATGCTACTGGCATCCCTGTGGACCTGATCTAGGCAATCTAGATTAACAGATGCCCCAAAAATCAGGGCAATCCAACTATCACATGGGCCCCACAGAAAATTATAGGCTATGGCCCGTACTTTGGGGGGCCAGACAACATAGTGAACCGGTGATGCATGAGATTACAGAAACAGCATGTATGAATGAGAATCCTCACTTGGAAAAGGATCTCTCTTACGAATTCACACTCGAAAAAGGATTCAAAATTACCTCCGCGTATTCCTGGTGGGTACGCGGGAACTCCCCATTCGCAATCAATATGTGATACTTCCACCATCCATTCCTACAAGGGTACCCATATGGAAACTATGGTATCCAATTTAATGGGTCGTTTGGATGCAATCTATGTTAAAGTATCTTGATATACATTGATACACCATTCTCTTTGAAAGTTTTTAATGGTGGGCATTAAATCACAACCGTTTCATCTATGCTTCATTTATATGGTCATGAACTAAGATGAGCTGAAAAAATGAATGGACAGTGTGGATATAAAACACAAACATCATAGTGAGCCCTACCATTATAGGTCCACCAAATTTGATGTTCCTAATCTACCCACTTTAAGTTGGACGCATCTCTAGCCATGAATGGACATTTTTGTAACTGGGCTCCGTTTATCCACGTCGTCCATCCTTTCTTGCAGATCATTTTAAGATATATGTACAAGAGCGAGGTAGATCCAAAGCTCAAGTGGACCACAACAAATAACAAGCTTGGGTTACATTAAATACAAGAGTCATATGTGGTGTGATCCACTGTGTTGGATCTACTTCATTTTTGTGCATATGCCTTAAAATGATATGCAAGAAGGGATGGACTTCATTTTTGTGCATATGCTTTAAAATGATATGCAAGAAGGGATGGACGGCTCGGTGAGCCCAGCCACATAATTGCCTGTTCGTGGCTAGAAGGGGCGGGTGTAGGATGCAGTCCACGTCTCTTTAAGCCTGATATATACTTCTAGCTGTATCATGTGTTCACACCTGAAGGGACTAAGTGACAAATATCCATACTTTATGAAAATACCAGGCTGTCTTTTTAGTTAGGTTGGCCAATTTTATTTTTTTTTTAATTTTTTTTTTGCACATGCACACACACCCCACAAACTCACGCCTTAGCGGGATTTCACCACCTATGGATACTCGAGCCCTTGACCAGGTGTTGAAACCCCTAAGAGTCTACCATCGGAGCAAGAATAAGGATCGGTTGGCCACTTGCACTGGACATGAATCGGCAGTTGACACTGTCAGCAGTGAAGCGGCTACCAGTAGCAGCCAGCGAGTGTCCGATGGGCCCATTATTACGTGTGTTTTATCGCATTGTCTGTCTATCTGTCCATGTTATGAGTCCGAAAATGAGACAGATCTAAAATTAACCTGAAATACGCCACAAACAATAATAGTTGAACGCTCGCTTTTAAAAACTTCAAATGATCAACTATAGTCATATTTATTTGGATCAAGCTAAATTTTTTGTTTTCAGTTCATCCTGGTATGAATGACTTTATGAACGGTGTGGCTGGTATATAAATATAGCAGTGGACCTAGAGATGTTTCAATGGTAGTGATTTACCTACACACGTTTGCCTCACTAGCGGTACACTTGATCTTGGATTTTCATTATTTTTTAGCATATGTCCTATCATGATCTTGTAAAAACTGATGGACGTGATTGACTTCCTACAAACATCCCAAAAACGAATCCGCGTGCAGCAAAGTTTTATGTCCCCTTTTTTAATTGATACAGCAAGTTCGCCGAAAGAGAAAATGACCACTGTAGACAAAACCTTTTATCCAGCGGTTTTTATGAAGGAATACAAACTTTAGTTACCAACTTAGACTAGCACGTGCGGACGGCAAGTTTGAGGACGAAACTACCCCTCCTTTTCCCCGCTGGGTCGTTTCCTCTCCTTCCCTTCCCTCGCTCCATTTGGCGAAAAAACAAAAGAGACGAAAACTCCACCACCGCATCTGTTGCTTGGATCGCACCACGCTCTAGCGGGATCCCACCCTCTCTATTCATCAGCATTATCTCGTTTTTTTGAAAATGGTCCTTCCATGGAAGAAAGTACGCACTACATGAATAATGTACATTTACCTAAACGGTGTAAATTTTTTGTGGGCCATTGAACTGTTGGATGAAGCTCGCATCTTGGTTTTCGGTTCATCCATGCAAAAATTATCCTATGAACATGATGGATTACAAGTAAAACATCATTGTGGGGGCATAACAAGGTTTCTACGGTGGAACCACGGTTTCCTGTGGTGTGATCCACTGGATATTTCGATATGCCACCATTTTGGGCTGAAACCCTTACTTTAGATGGAAAAATGGGGATACTCCACATACATTCAAGGCGGGCCCAACTCAGTATATTTTATTTATTTATTTTAATTTTACTATTATTATTATTTTTTTTTTTTTGGGTTAGCTTGTTAGTACACACCCATGTCAGTACACACATTCCATGTTAGCCACCCCCACTAGGGATCGATACCAAGACCTCAAATGTTAACACGAGGTATCTCCACTCAGTCTGCCAATTGAGCTATGGATCTGGGTGTGCCCAACTCAGTTAACTCAGCACTATAAGTGCGTACTGAGCAAACTATAAATCTAAATTGCGAGAGGTTTTGGTCCATTTGACCTACTTCTCGGTTCATGATTGGTGAAATTCCCCGAACAATTCATAAATTTGACGGAGATATCATAAAAATATGATAGGGAACTTCCACGGATTGATGTAATGTAACGAAAAATTTTATGAACTGCTCGGTCAATTTCATTAATTGCTCGGTCAAATTCACCGAAGAGAATTTCATGTAAATCTCGGTCAATTTCATTAACTGCTTGGTCAAATTCACCAGAGAATTTTAGGACTGTGGACCCCACCTTTTATCCAGTTGTTTTTATGAAACAATACAAACTTTGCTTTGCAAACTAGACCTGCACGAGCGGAGACCGAATTCCAGGACGAAAATACCCCTCCTTTTCAATGCTGTTTTTCCTCTCCCTTTCAAATGTTTACTTTTCCTCTCTCTTTCCACTGATGCTTCACTGCCGTTGCTTTCACCCCCTTTTTTCACCCGTTAGAAAGACCAAAAAAATCCTTTTTGTGCGCCCCCCTTATCAACATTTTGTCTTCTTCTGAAAATGGTCGGTCTAGTGAAGAAAGCACGCACCACAGGTATATTTTAAACTCAGTTGGGCCCACATTGAATATATGTAGTATAGGTAACAGATTGGCTACTCCCCCTGACACCAGCCCCATGGCTGGTGGTCGGTGCTCTGTGGGCCCCACAATGATGTACATGGCTGGTGGTCGGTGCTCTGTGGGCCCCACCATGATGTATGTGTTTCATCTATTCTGTTCATCCATTTTTAAAGTTCATTCCAGGGCTTTATCCTAAAAATAAGAGGGATATAAATCTTAGATGTACCACAATACAGGAAAACAATAGTGATTGGATATCCATCATTTAAATCCTCCTGAGGCCCACTGTACTGTTTATTTGAAATCCAATCTGTTTATTACATCATAAAGGCCCAGATGAAGGGTAAAAACAAAGATCATCTTGATCCAATACTTTTATAGCCACCAAAAAGTTTTTAATAGTCGATGTTCATTAAACACTGTTTCTTGTAATGTGGTCCAATTGAGATCAGGATATACCTCATTTTTTGTTTAATATCGTAAAATGATATATAAAAATAGATGGACGGCATGGTTGAAACACATACATCATGATGGGGCCCACAGAGCACCGAACACCAGCCATTGGCTGGTGGCAGGGGGAGTAGCCAATCCCTTTCATGTAGTATATCCACGTCGTCCATCCATTTTTCTATCTAATTTAAGGGGTTGAGCCCCGAATTGAAGCATATGAAAATATCAAGTGGATCATACCACGGAAAACAGTGGGCATAATGATTTTCTAGTTTGTCCCACTCAATTTCATATTTGCCGGAAGTGCATGGGTGGATGTATAGCATACTTTGTAAATTTGGTGGATGATGAAATGAACTTTATACTTTGTCCCACTGTATTTTTAGTTTGTCTCGCTCAATTTCCAGTTTGTCTGGCTCAATTCCAGTTTGGCCCGCTCAATTTCTAGTTTGTCCCACTCAATTTCCAGTTTGGCACGCTCAATTTTCATTTTGTCCCGCTCAATTTCCAGTTTGTCCCGCTCGATTTCCAGTTTAGCCCGTAATATATCCACGTTATCCATCCGTTCTTCCATCTAATTTAAGCGGTTTAGCCCCAAATTGAAGCATATCAAAAGATCAAGTGGATCATACCACGGGAAACAATGGGCATAATGATTTCCACCATTGAAACCATAGTGGGCCCAATAGTGATATTTGTTTGTTATCACATCTTACTTTTTTAAGAATTCTGTGAATGAACTGCTTCAAACATAGAATAAGTAGCCTAACATACTTTTTTATTGTTTATATAAATTGGCCTACCTAATCACTATTTGTGAAGAAAAAAAAAAGTCTATATTCTTTAACACACATATAAATATCATGATCAAGTATACCTTTCAAATGATGCAAAATCTTTTTCCCTACTTGTAGATGAATCTAACTTAGAAATTTCATGCGGTAGTTAAGTAATTCCACAATATACAAGATGTTTAGGCTAGTATGAGTCAAGTATTTAAAACTTCTAATTGACAACTTGAAGCCCTTTAGGATCTATTAGATTATTTTTCTTGTTGTTGCTCAATTTCAACGTAATTTCCATGAGTATGCACACTAATTTAGAATTTTTCATCTCAAAGATTTTTAGAGTTTCATGAATATACGTGTTCTCAAATGTAAAAATTACATCATCTATTTAATTTATCCTGATTCAAGATAATATGCCATAAGACCCATATTTGTCATTTTAAATTTATGAAGTAGCATTTATAAACTCATCAATTATAACACTATCATTGTCTGTGAATATTAGATCACCAATGTATAAGGATGTCAATAATACATCACCATGGTCATTGTGTTAACATGGATAACATGCTCATTGGGATAACTTATTTGTTTGTTATCAAACCTATTCATAAGATCATACATACATTGTTTTCAATTATATCTGATTTTGTCCACTATGTTTATCTTGTGAATTTTATGCTTGATATGTTTTTCAATTCATCTCTGCAGGCAACAAATATTCTGAAGAGATAAGGATGTTCTTTTTATGGAGGAATTTCGGATTGAGAGGGAAGAGTTAAAGAAGGAGAGAGAGGAATTGAAGAAGGAGAGGGATGAATTGAGAACAGAGAGGGAAGAGATAAGGAGGAAAGAAGCAATGTTTGATGAGAGGGAGACCTTAATGAAAGAGAAAGAATAATTGAAGAGGGAGAATGATTTATTTTTTGAGGAGAAGGAAAAGTTAGCGAATGAGAGGGAGGAGTTTAATAAGGAGAAGGAAGGTAGTCGTACACAGAAGGGACGTTAGGTGGTGGAGGAGGAGGGTGAGGAGTTGCAGAAGAGAGGGGAAGTAAATGATATTGACGATAAAGAACTTATATATGGGGATCTGGATGTGCAATCATATAATAATGCCAAAAGTAATGTATTGAATACATCCACTTCTCATCCCGTTTATGAAAGAAGAACCAAAAGGATACTGAAGCCGTCATATTACAAAATATCTCCGTACTTGTCTCTGTTTGCATTTGATACAACCCATGGGGCGGTTCCCGAACCTAACCAAGCAACCGCTTTTGCAACTTCTCCGATACCATTTCGTCTACATATGGATCCTTTTAAAGTATTATCCGCGCAGGAGGTGAAAGAGGCAGATGACTGGTATAAAGCAAGCAAGGACATGCCAACATAGAAATGGTTTAGTACGATATGGATGAAGGATGCGTGGGTTGATAGCGAGGTAAGCATTAATTTCCAGTTTGTCCCGCTCAATTTCTAGTTTGGCCCGCTCAATTTCCAGTTTGCAAAGCTTAATTTCCAGTTTGCAAAGCTCAATTTTCAGTTTGGCCCCGCTCAATTTTCAGTTTGCAAAGCTCAATTTCCAGTTTGGTCCGCTCAATTTCCAGTTTGGCCCGCTCAATTTCTAGTTGGTCCGCTCAATTTTCAATTGTCTCGCTCAATTTTCAGTTTGGCCCGCTCAATTTCTAGTTTGTCCCGCTCAATTTCCAGTTTGTCCCGCTCAATTTTCGGTCAATTCACTTCACTTCACAGGCATTTCCATGCATTTCACAGTCATTCCCAACAATTCCGTGTTGATTCACGATCATTTTCATGCATCTCATGATCAATTCCCTTCACTTCACGGTCATTTCCACGCATTTCATGGTCAATTCGCTCCACTTCACGGTCATTTCCATGCATTTCACGGTCAATCTCGGCGATTCCGTGTTGATTCACGGTCATTTCCATGCATTTCACAGTCAATTCCCTTCACTTCACGGTCATTTCCATGTATTTCACGTTTAATTCCGGTGATTCCGTTTCATTTCACGGTCAATTCTCTTCACTTCGCGATCATTTCCATGCATTTTTTTCTAAACAAACAAGTTAAAATATAGGACTACTACTCCATTACAAGTCGTATTTTGTATCAAGCAATTTATTTGGGAGAGGGAAATCCGGGATATCTTGTTAGCTTGAGGGGAGGCATTGGAATTTCCTTTGCCTTCAACACAAATGATCTGCACTCAATTATAATTAATTTATAAGGAACTTATATATTAATCGGGTTCGTGTTGGGTCAGGCAACCCGAGACCTCAACCCGAGCCCAACCCAAGTTTTATCGGGTTGATGTTTGTATGGCCCAACCCCAAGACCAAACTCGATGCATCCTGCCCAAGCCAATTACCTTCCATGGTTCTCCTCAACATAAAGGAAAAGACGTATGATATGCAAAATGGATTGCCAAAATAACTTCTTTTAGTACCAACAGGGGCAATGTGAAAATAATAGGAGTAGAAGTAAAAGGTAAATGACACAAATTGTTAGGGAAATGATAGTTGGGTCACTTGGCAAAAATTCGGCCAAGATATCAATATTCTCACTTTTTGTAGTATATGGCATGTCCTTAGACACTTGTTGAGAATCTTGACAGGGCATTCAAAAATATCACCCGGTCAGCTCAATTCGCCGAAAAAATCTCGATTGAGGACTCAATCAGGTTTTGAGTTGACTGGACTTGTCAAGTCACGAATCAGGTTTCAAGTTTTCAAACATTGTTATTTAAATAGAGAGGTCTAAGTTAAAATCAGCCATTTGTAGGAAGAATGGTAATTACATGAGCCCAAGTACAGATAATTAGGGGATACGAGGCAAGATTAAAAGAAAAGAGAAGAAAATGTCGGATGAAGAAACATACCTCTTCATCAGACATACCAGGTTTGCCCTCCACCCTCATAGCAAGCTCGACCTGCGATGTCATACAGGTGACAAAGTTTCAAAAAAATGCAGCCATGTGAATGATGATTGTCTTGATGTAGGATGGAAAAATAGAGAAATTTAGATTTATTTTTTCCCTTGTCAGAACTTCCATTCATGAAAATGTTACAAACCTGCAACTGCCACCGAAAGATGCAATTTGGGTTATTGATCTTGATAATTATCCACGACTGTACGAACTTATCCCATGCATCATAATAAGCTTCAAGTTTTTTGTTTATGATCTCCAACTGGAATATGAATTACGATATGAGTAAAAACCAAACTGATTAATTAACAATAAACATGCATAAAAGCCAATTTGATTAACTAACAATAAACATGCATTTGACAAAAATACACTAACCAAGCACATGCAATATAAAATAGATGTGAGCACTGGATCCCTTTTTCAAGGGCTAACCTGTGGGTCAACTGCTTTGACGACTTCGTTTGGTAGAGGTTTGAAACCAAGCATCCAACCTTCGAACAATACGACCTAAAAAACCACAATACAATTAAAATACTGAACATTAATCATCATATATACCATACACAACCATCAAAAGGTTATTTTGGGTGTGCTTGAGTGCACTCCCAAATTCACGGTTGGCAGGGCTTCTATGGCAGACGTGTAAGTGTTGGGTGGGGCAGTAGAGAAAACAGAACAACATTATAAGGGACATGTTTTCATGAATTTTCAGTTATTTGCATCTGGAGAACTTATAGCATGGAGGAATTTTGGAAAGTAGAAATTGAGCAGGCCAAACTGGAAATTGAGCGGGACAAGCTGAAAATTAAGCGGGCCTAACTGGAAATTGAGCGGGACAAACTGGAAATTGAGCGGACCAAACTGAAAATTGGGAAACTGAGCGGGACAAACCGAAAATTGAACATCATTCAAAGCATTCCTCAGAAGATCCATAAAGTATTCTTTTGGGACACCTCCATAGTTTAGTAGTGAAATTAAAGTCTTATTTAGGTATGTTTTCCTTGACTAGTTGCTAAAAAAAGGAAGACAAGTAATTTGGATCAACTCTTCACATCACATTTGTAGATAACCCATAACCGTTACATACAAGCACTAAAAGCAAATAAGGTATTGTACTATTATTTACACAACCAATTCGAAGATGGAGAACCCTAACTTCTCACCCCAATAAAATTTCAAATACTCCCAACAAGGATGGAATTTATTCATAGAAGGATTGAAATTCTTCCTACAACATATAATGTATAATCCTAAGAAAAGGGCGGAAACAACACTGGTAAATGAGCTGAGGAGTCTTATTAGGACATAGGAGATCGTCAATGTATATAAAATAATACTTCACGGGTGATGCTACAACCAATTCACTACACAATTAACATAGAAGTGGTCACGGATTTATCGATGAACCAATAGGGTTGGTTCATAATGGAGAATCTCAATATTATTCTGATTTTCTATCCGAAAGGATTTGAATCAGAAAAGGTTGGATGTTTGGTCCCTCCAAGACATCCAGCACCAAATTGAGAGACCATTTAGAACTGATTTTTCAGCAATCAGGAGATATTCTTGGCATTCTGGAGGCATGCGGCCCCAAGAGGATAAGCTAGGATGTTCGTTTGAGGAACATTTTCATAAAAATTGAGTAATTTGGTAGATATACCCTGGGTTGTTGGAAACTTATGTTAGGCGCATCCCCTATAACTGATGAAGAATCTTGGATATACCCTGGCCCTATAAATGTGGGATCCACCTTAGGTGGTCTAAATAGTTCACATTTTGGCTTCATTGTGCATAGAACATCCCCACAATGTTCTATGTCTTCTATTATAAGTTTTATGTGTTTATATCGAAGAGCCATTGTTTTATATTATGTTTGCAGCTTTTCAGCTTTTCATTGTTTTATGTTCAATTGCCAGCAGTTACACTATCCAGGCATTGCAATGCTTGGTAATTGAAATATTCAATGCATCTAGATGCCCCCAATTCAAATGATTCTGAAGTAATCTTACATAGTTTTGTTTCTTAAAATTCTAAAGACTTACCTTTGTAGTTGGTAAATTTGGAGAAGCTATATTGGTGGGTATTTTGAAAGTGGCTTATTTCCTAGGGTATTCATTATGTCAAAGCACAGTTCTAACGTACCTAAAAAAATGCTATGACCAGTCTAATATTTGCCATGTTTCAAGACTTGCACATTTGTGTAAGGACAATGGATTTTCAATCTTTTAAAGTTTATTAACTACTCCCAAGAGTAATTGAAGTTCACAAAGCTAGCCCTTCTCTCCTTGTTCAGGTCTGTTCATTGCTCTGGAGGTGGATGGCCCGCTCAATTTCCAGTTTATCCCGCTCAATTTTCAGTTTGTCCCACTCATTTCCATGTTTGCCAACTCAATTTCCAGTTTGGCCTGTTGAAATTCTAGTTTGTCCCGCTCATTTCTATGTTTGCCCGCTCAATTTCCAGTTTGGCCAGCTGAAATTCTAGTTTGTCCCGCTCATTTCCATGTTTGCTCGCTCAATTTCCAGTTTGTCCCGCTGAAATTCTAGTTTGTCCCGCTCATTTCTATGTTTGCCCGCTCAATTTCTAGTTTGTCCCGCTCAATTTCCAGTTTATCCTGCTCAATTTCCAGTTTATCCTGCTCAATTTCCAGTTTGGCCCGCTCAATTTTCAGTTTGTCCTGCTCATTTTCCAGTTTGACCCGCTCATTTTCCAGTTTGGCTCGCTCAATTTTCAGTTTGGCCCGCTCAATATCTAGTTTGTCTCGCTCAATTTCCAGTTTGTCCCGCTCAATTTCCAATTTGGCCCGCTCAAATTTCAGTTTGGCTCGCTCAAATTCTAGTTTATCCAGCTTATTTTCCAATTTGGCCCACTCAATTTGCAGTTTATGCTTATCAATAGCCCTTGACCTTGAGTCAAAAATTGAAATACGAAAAGATTTCACATACACCAAAGTTGGTTTTTGCCTTATTTTAAAAACTTTTTTCTCCTTGTTTTAATTATTAGAGGAACAAAAAATGATCTCAAATGTTTGGGGTGTGAATGCCATTTGCAGGGTCGACCGAGTTTCCTCGCTCATTTCCTAGGTTGCCTCGCTTAATTTGTACGTTGCCTCGCTCAATTTCAAGCTTCCCTCACTCAATTCCTAGGTTTCCTCGCTCAATTCCTATGTTCTCTCGCTCAATTTCTAGGTTGCCTCGCTCAATTTCAAGCTTCCCTCGCTCAATTCCTAGGTTCCCTCGCTCAATTCGTAGGTTGCCTCGCTCAATCCGTAGGTTCCCTCGCTCAATTCCTAGGTTCCCTCGCTCAATTCTTAGGTTGCCTCGCTCAATCCATAGGTTCCCTCGCTCAATTCCTAACTTCCGTCGCTCAATTCGTAGCTTCCCTCGCTCAATTCCTAGGTTACCTCGCTCAATTTTTAGGTTGCCTCGCTGAATTTCTAGCTTCCCTCGCTCAAATCCTATGTTCCCTCGCTTAATTCGTAGGTTGCCTCGCTCAATTTCTAGCATTCCTTGCTCAATTCGTAAGTTTCCTCGCTCAATTTTTAGGTTGCCTCGCTGAATTTCTAGCTTCCCTTGCTCATGGTCAATTCGCTTCACTTCACGGTCATTTCCATGCATTTCACGGTCAACCCGGCGATTCCGTTTTGATTCACGGTCATTTCCATGCATTTCACGATCAATTCCCTTCACTTCACGGTCATTTACATGCATTTCACGGGCAATCCCGGCGATTCCATTTCATTTCACGGTCATTTCCATGCATTTGACGGTCAATCCCGGCGATTCCATTTAATTTCACGGTCATTTCCATGCATTTCACGGTCATTTCCTTTCACTTCATGGTCATTTCCATGCATTTCACAGTCAATCCCGGCAATTTCATTTCATTTCACGGTCATTTCCACGTGTTTCACAGTCATTTCCCTTCATTTCACGGTCACTTCCATACATTTCATGGTCATTTCCATGCATTTCACGGTCATTTTCCTTCATTTCATGGTCATTTCCATGCATTTCACAGTCATTTCCATGCATTTCCTGGCAATTCCCGAGACCTCAACCCAAGCCCAACCCAAGTTTTATCGAGTTGTTGTTTGTATGGCCCAACCCTAAGACCAAACCCAATACATCCTGATCAAGTCCAACCCACTGTCGGGTTGGTCACAGGTTGGTCAGGTTGAGCCCGCCCAACTTTCAGCCCTAGATTTATATATGGTACGTCAAGTAACTAATTTTTGTTTAGAAAATATCTTATTATATGAATAAAGAAAGAAATGAAAAAAGAAGAGAATTTTTTTATATGCTTATATTTACATATTTATATAAATATGTGTTAGAAAAAAATGTAGGTAGAATAAAATTCTCCATTTAAAAAAAAAAAAAGAAAAAAAAAAAGAAAAGAGAAAAGAAAGAGCATAGGGATACGGTTATAGCTACGGATATAATCCGTAGCCATAGATCGGGGACGATTAATCGTCAATAGGACAGTGAATCGCGGAGCCACTATTTTGGCTACGAATTATAACCGTAGCTATATCCGTATCCCTGTCCATACGCAACAACCATTCTGCTTGAACGTCTACCGTTGAAACCCTTTTGGAGGCCACACAAGTTTTGGATCATTATGAAATTTGTTTTTCCTCTTCATCCAGATCTTTGTGACCTTATGAATAGATTGGATGGAAAATAAATGTTATGGTGGGCCCTACAAAAGTTTCAACGATGAAAATCAATTTTCCGCTGCTCTGTGTGATGTGGCCCAGTTGATCTTTGGATATGATTTTCCTTTTTTTTGATAATGCTCCGAAATGATCTCGAAATATGGATGAACGTTGTGGATATAATAAATACATAGCTGTGGGCATGTAACTTTGATTTCTTTTAAGCCGTTCGTACAACTCTCAGTTGGAGGAGCGTCAGCGCTCGTCTTCGCAGTGAAAATGAGGGGTAGTTTCGTCCTCAAAGTCGCCGTCCGCACGTGCTAGTCTAAGTTGGTAACTTAAGTTTGTATTCCTTCATAAAAACCGCTGGGTAAAAGGTTTTGTCTACAGTGGTCATTTTCTCTTGCCGAAATTTCCTTAGTGTGCGTCTACCTTTTCGGCGGAGCGGATTAGGTACGTCTTCAATGGGAACCGGCAGCCGATTTGAGTGGCCACCATGATGTATGGGTCTTATCCACACCGTCCATCCATTTTTTCCTATAATTTTAGATGTTAAAATAAAAAATGAGGCAGATACAAGGCTCAAGGGGACCACACTAGGAAGCAGCAGTGTTAATGATTCTCACCGTTGAAATTTTTCCAGGCGACGTGGATGAAAAGAAAACACAAATATCCACTCCAACGAACACTTCTATTGCAAAAAAATAAAAATAAAAATGAATGGACGATATGGATAAGACCCGTACATCACGTTAGCAATGTAGGATTTAATCCGCCTGCAGAGACGGTAATCCGTCAGGGCAGGGCTATGTGGGGCCCACCGTGATGAAGGTGTTTTATCAATGCCGTTTATCCCTTTTCTCAGATCATTTTAAGGCATGATTTTAAAAATGAAGCAGGTCCTGCATTGATAATGACACCACCGTTGAAACCTTTCTAAGGGCCGCCATGATGTTTTTTTTAGCATCAACTTATTCATAAGGTCGTGTGGATGCAGATGAAGTGAAAACACAAATATCAGCATGATCCGAAACTTCTCCGGCTCCTAAGAAGTTTTTAATGGTGGACGTTCAATCCCAACTCTGTGGTCTACTTAAGACCTGTACCTGCCTCATTTTTAGGATAATAACTAAAAATTATTTGAGAAAAATGATGAACAGCATGGATAAAACACCTACACTACCGTGGGCCCCACAAAACCCTACCCGGACAGAGACGCAATCCGCTTCCCACCGGAAACGGATTGGCTACTCCCTGCCACCAGCCAATGGTCCGTGCTAGGTGCTATGTTGCCCTACCATATCCATCTAATTTTCTAGATTATTTTATGATATAAAACAAAAAATAAAGTATATCCCAGTCTCAAGTGGACCACATTACAATAAAAAAGTGTTGAATGAGCTTTGACAATTAAAAACCTTTTGGGGCCATAAAAGTTTTAGATCAAGCTGATTTTTGTTTTTTCATATAATCTAGCCCTTTATGACCTAATCAATAGATTATACGTCAAATAAACAGTACAGTGGGCCTTTAGAGGATTTTATCGGTGGATATCCGATAAGTATTATTTTCCTATAGTGTGGTCCACCTGAGATTTATATCCCTCTCATTTTTGGGATCAAGCCATTAAATGATTTGTAAATTTGGATGAAACACATATATCATGGTGGGACCACATAGCACCGACCAACTGCGCGGTGGAGTAGCCAATCCGTTTCCGGCCTCACCCAAAAATGTGCGGCCCTCGTGTGGGGTTAGTATTCTACATCCATACAATCTAGTTTTTCTATATCATTTCAGGGCATGAGCCTAAAATAAAAGCAGATCCAATCTCAGGTGGACCATTCCATAAGGCCACACAAGTTTTAGATTAATCTATATTTTCTTTTCAGGTTTACCTTATCAACCAATTGGATGACAAATAACCATTACCAAAACATTACAACGGCCCTCATAAGTTTTTAACGGTAGGACATTAATCACCATTGTTTCCTATGATGTTGACAATGTGAGAGTCGAATCTTTTTATTTTTAGGCTTATGTTTTAAAATTATCTGGAAAAATAGGTAGACGGCATGGATATTGAATACATACATCAAAGTGGGCCCCACGGTAAAGGCTGCATGTTTGCCTCACAAGGATTAGGTGGATCCGGGTCAATGATCACGACTGTCGGGCCACCGTGTGATATTTGTTTTGTATCCATGCCATCGGTGCATTTTTCAGCTCATTTTATATTACAAGGTGGACCACATCATATGAAATAGTGGGATATAAACTTCACAGGATACAAAAGTGTTGAATTAAGTTGATATTTGTGTTTTCCCTTTATTTAAGCCTGTGTGAACTTATTAATGAATTGGATGGAAAATAAACATGATGGTGGGCCGTAACTTTCTTTTGTGGTGGGCATTTAATCACGACTATTTCATATAGTATGATATACCGTAGATTTGAATATGCTTCGTCTAGAGGCTCATGAATTTATATAAAATAAATCATAGATTCCTTACAATTATAGATCCACCCATCTTGATAGTTCCTGATCCACCAAATTCACGCTGATATATACCTCCAGCTGTGTCATGTGTCCACGGACGCGGATTTGCGGCCAAAGCCTTTTAGCAAGTTCCTAAGCATGGATTCTGGGTGCAGCCAACTGCAATGGAAGTGACAAATCCATTTCATCCATCTGTTTTACCGGATCATTTTAGTATGTGTGAGAAAAAATTAGTTAAATACAAATATCTGGTGGGCCACATGAGAGGGAAAATTGGAAAAATAAATTCTTACAGTGGAAATCTACCTAGTTTATATGCTATGCAAACCGTTTACAAGATCATTCCAATGGGATGAAATGAAAACACAAAAAATATAGTCTTAAACAAAACTTTCGTAGTCATAAGAATGCTTCAACGGCGCTCACTGAATGCCATCTGTTTCCACCTTGTGTGGCCTTCTTGAGTGCTGTATACATCTCCTTTTTTATTCCCACGTCGTAAAATGAGCTCTAAAAACGGATGGGCAGGGTGGATTTCTTAAAAATATCTCTGCTACCCCCACTTAGCATTCTTGCGCACGGACTTCCTACTTGAAAGGCTTTTGCCGGAAATCCGCGTCCCGGGTCCACCGCCTCATGACCAGACGACAAACATCCGTACCAAGGGTGTCAATTTTATGAAAATATCAGGCTGATTTTTTGTTTCCCATCGACATTTGCGCCGGACAAGGGTATCAATTTTATGTGAATATCAGGCTGATTTTTTGTTTATCATGGACATTTAGGCCTGACAAGGTTATTAATTCTATGAAAATATCAGGCTGATATTTTGTTTACCACGGACCTTTGCGCTGGACAAGGGTTTCAATTTTATGAAAATATTAGGCTGATGTTTTGTTTACCATGGACATTTGCGCCGGACAAAGGTATCAGTTTTATAAAAATATCAGGCTGATATTTTGTTTCCCATGGACATTTGCGGTATCAATTTTAGGAGAATATCAGGCTGATATTTTGTTTACCGTATGGATATTTATGCCGGATAAGGATATCAATTTTATGAAAATATCAAGCTGATATTTTGTTTACCGTATGGATATTTATGCCGGATAAGGATATCAATTTTATGAAAATATCAAGCTGATATTTTGTTTACCATGGACATTTGCGCCAGACAAGGGTATCAATTTTATGAGAATATCATGCTGATATTTTGTTTACCATGGACATTTGCACTGGATAACAGTATCAATTTTATGAGAATATCAGGCTGATATTTTGTTTACTATGGACATTTACACCGGACAAGGATATCAATTTTATGAAAATATCAGGCTGATATTTTGTTTACCATGGACATTTGGGCCGGACACAGATTTCCTATTTACACTGTCATTGGTAAGGTGGCAACTAGTATCAACTGGTGGGTGTCTTATGGGCCCGTTATGGTATGTGTTTTATCACATTGTCATCCATTTTTCGCATCATTTTCAGTATGATTCTAAAAATGAGACAGATCCAAATCTCAGCTGGACCGCGCCACATAAACGATAGCGATTCAATGCCCACCATTAAAATCTTCCTAATGTTCACTATAATATTTATTTTCCATCTAACTTGTTGATTAAGTCACACACCTGGATGAATGAAGCTTGATCCAAAACTTCGGTAGCCCAATTTTTTTTTTTCAACGGTGGGAATCCAATTACCTCCATTTCATCCACCTGAGATTTGGATTTGCTTCATTTTTTATTTAGAAAAGTGGGTGGACCGTGTTGATAAAATAAATACATTATGGTAGGTCCACATCGCACCGACCATTAGCCACTTCATAGTGCAGTCTACCTTTTCGTTGGGCTACATCTCATATAACTAGGATGTTCTGGTAGACTGGAATCCTGTATACCACTTGTGGTGAGAAATGCATGCAACACCGAGCTATGTGGGGCTTACCATTAAGTGTTTATAAAATCCAGTCCGTTTATCCATTCCAGGAATTTATGCTAAGTGTATGTAAAAAATTCAAGTTAATCCAAAACTTAGACCATACAATGAGAAAAATTTTAAATTGTACCTAAAACTTATATATTTACTTGGTGTAGCCCACTTGAGCTTTGGATTAATATGAATTGACGTCTTGTCATTCCAGCGGAGCTCATTGGAAGAATGGATTTGACAAAATATAAACTGCAAGGTGGTCCCAGGAAGGTTTCTATTGTAGGAGTTCACATCCCCACTGTTATCTATGGTGTGGTCCACCTAAGTTTTTGATGGTCCTGATTTTTTAAATTTAGCTCCTAACATAAGGTATTTGGACTGATGGATCAGGACGGAGTTTGGCTGGTGACTCCAACAGCTAACTAGTTGGTGTCAAAACTCCATGGCCCACCATGATGTATGTGTCTCATCCATGCCAGCTCATTTTGGTCATGAGCTCAACAATAAGGCAAATCCAAACCTCAAGTGGTCCACACTATATGAAACAGTGGAGATTGAATGCTTATAGCTGAAAATTTCTTCGAGTTTTGAATCAAAATGTTATTTGTATTTTCCCTTCATCCGTGACCTTATGAACAGGGTTGATGGTAATTAAATAACCATTGTGATTGGCTCCTAAAAAGTTTTTAACAGTATGTATTTTATCCCTACCTTTTCCCGACTTTGAGTTTTTGATTTGCCTATTTTTTATCTCATATTCTAAAATGAGCCGAAAAAAATGAATGGACCGCATGCATAAAACACATATATCATGTGTCAACAGAACTTCGACACCACCTAGGATGGTGTTGGGGTCACCAGCCAAACTACATTTTTGTCAAGGCAATCCCTACTTGGCCGTTTACCCAGCACCAGAAACAACAGGGAATAGCCGAACACGGTTTGGTTGGAGCGTGACTTGGCTGCAACCCTTGAACCAGTGATGTGGTTGCGACCCTGACTGTAGGGAGAATAGCCAAACACAGTTTGGTTGGAGCGTGACTTGGCTGCAACCCTTGAACCAGTGATGTGGTTGCGACCCTGTCTGTAGGGCCATATCGAAATATTTGATGTATATTTATACTGCCCATCTTTTTTTTCCAACTTATTTTAAAGCATGGTCAAAAAAACGAAGCAGATACAAATTTCGGGTGAACCACACTACAGAAAATAAATGACCAAAGAGAAATTTTATAATGTATCGTGACAACCGATTACGGAAATATAAAAGAAAATTTTCATCTTACCTTATTCACCTAGCCTTGCCTTCTCTCTCTTTTTTATTCTGTTTTTGTCGGCCTATTTAGCAGTGATTCGTCTTTCTTCTTCTTCTTCTTCTTCTTCTTTTTTTTTTTTGCATGGATTCTCACAAAGTTGGGTAGTACTTCTATAGATATCGGCAATGTATAGAATTCCTGCTTACTTGGCTGTTTGTCCTGTAGCAAATATATTCCACCGTCCAGTATTAACTTGGCTACCAGTGGCCCTTCCCAGGTTGGAGACCACTTACCCTACTTCTAGTTCTCAGTGTCAATAGGAAGAATGGTTTCCTAGACCATCTCTTATTTGCCGAAACCTTCCCTTTCACTTTCTTATTGTAGGCTTTGGTAACCTTAGCTGTGTACTTTCAACGTGTCAAGAGTTTGCAATCAGATATTGTCGAGCTCTTTGAGCTCAATGATCCATCATTTTGGTGAATTTCTCATGAGTTGGTTCTAGTAAGCCACCCTGAGTCAAGTAATATTCAATTCCAATGGCAACACAACATCATGCCCATAAGGGCAAATAAAGTAATTCTATTGCTCATCCTTTTATAAGTTCAGTAGCTTCTCAACATATTTGACAATGTTGTATACTACGACCGAGGATGACCGTCCACCATTCGTTTGATGATATTTTTTAGGATCTTATTTGTCAACTTGGCCTACCCATTGATATCAGCGTAAAACAGCATGGAATAGATGACCTTGAACTTGTAGGCACCAGAGAAGGCCTAAATCTGTGCTCTTGATCAGATTCCCCGTCCACTATAATGGTCTCAAGAATGTCACACCGACATATGATATGTTCTTTAATAAATTCCAGGACTTCCACCTGATCGACTCCATGTAGTTGTCATTCCTCAACTCACTTCGTAAAGTAGTCAATTGTGACAGTGATAAAGTTGTGTTGTTTTGATACGGCAGGTAAATTTAGCTAATAATGTCTATGGCTCACCCTCGAAGTGGCCATGGATTCATGATAAGATATAGTTATGTCAAGCCTGACATCCTTTTGCGCATTTCATGCAATCCTTCAAAATAGTCGGCCAATAATAGCCGTGCATTTGGATCAGCCACTGCATCGTCCTGGTTCATAAGCCCCACAGATTTCCACAATGCCAAAATCACGAATTTGGGACGGACCAGATTCGTCACAAAAGCAAATTAACGACGAATTTGATCCGTCGGATGGTCTGTCGCTGTTTTCTAGGTCATTTTTTGCGACGGATAAGATCTTTCACAGATTACTGACGGATACTATTCATTGCTAAACTATAGAAAAACCCACTAAATTATTCGTTACAAATTTTGGTGACAAATACAGTTCGTCACTGATTTTAGGAGAAGCGAAGGACCTCAAATCCATCGTTGATTGTCAGCTCGTTCAAAAATTAGTGACGGATTTGGTCCATCTCTAAAACATCTGTAAATAAAATTATAAATAAAAATTTCATTACAAAATAATTCATATATATATTTAATAAGAATCCCATTCACAAAATTAAGCACAATAACCATTCCACTAAATGTAACAAAACATCAAAACAAATAACAGAGGGAAAAGAGCATTTATTTTGTTAAGAAGACGAGCTAAAGAACTTAAAAGCCTACCTTCATTCCTTTATCTATAGATTCCTTTGTTCCCCTCAGCAACAATGGCCTTAACCAATCTAAATCCTCTCTCATCACTGCTCTCATCTCCAATCTTTGATTGTGTGATAGTTGCTGCTTAAGAAAGTGAGTCGTGCAAAAGACCTAAATTGGCACAGGGATGAAACTTGCTACTTGAAACATGTTAACATTGCAGATACACAATTTGATTATGGAGCTACTTATAACAGTTTACATATGTGCAAAAATACAAGAAAAAAAGTAATTTTCTATGATCTATGCCAAAACCTCACTGATTTCAACAAATCAAAGCAGTAAACCATCAAATCTAATGAAATCAACATCGAATTAAAAAAAAAAAAAAAAAAACACTGATACCACAAAAATGCTAATTTTTTTTAAAAAATAAAATCACCAGATTTTCCAGTAGAAAAATGGGGAAAAGTGAAGGTAGAAGGGATCTGACCATCTCCATCCCTGTCAAACATGCTAAATGCCTCCTTAAACTCAAGAGATGTGATCATCCGTGAGCTGATCCGCCATTTTTCTCTGAAATTGAGCAGAAAACGATGGAGATTGATGGAGGAAGAAAATCTTAGGGGAGGAAAGGGTCTTCCAGGGTTTTATACCAGGAGATTAGGATTGGGTGCTACCCCACGACCTAGCTAGAGACGGACGGTCCTATTAGGGATATGTAGAGGGAGACAGAGAGAGGGAAGGGAGATTGAGAGGAAGAGAGAGAGAGAGAGAGAGAGAGAGAGAGAGGAAGGAGAGAGATCAAGAGGAAGAGAGAGAGGAGAGGGACGGGATTAGGGCGTCCACGCTCGCTCGCTCACTCGAGACATGAGAGAGAGAGGAGCTGGAAGCGGATTGCGTACTGACTAAGTAAACTTAGTGTACTAAGTAAACTCTAAGTTTATCCGCTCCGGTGTTAGACTCTCAGGAGTTTCAACACCTGGTCAAGGGTTTGAGCATCCATAGGTGGTGAAATCCCACTCCGGCGTGTATGCATGTTTTTTTTTTTTTTTTTTAAAGGAAGTAAATGCTATGGGACCCACCGTGAATGCATGTAGTTTATCAACTCTGTTCATCCATTTTAACAGATAATTTTAGGTCTTTATCCCAAAATGAAACATATCAAAAGCTCAAGTGTACCACACCACCAAAAACACTGTTACTTGAACATCTACCGTTGAAAACTTCTTGGGGGCCATAGAAGTTTTAGATCAAGATAATATTTGTGTTTTCACTTCATCTATGTATGTGTGATCTTATAAACAGATTGGATGACAACTAAACATCACTGGAGGCCTTGTAAAGGTTTCAACGGTGGAAATCAATGCTTCCACTGTTTCTTGTGGTATGGTCCACTTGAGCTTTGGATATGCTTCAATTTTGGCCTTAACCCCTAAAATGATCTTAAAAAAAGGATGGATGGAGTGGATAAACCACACACATTCATGTTGGGCTCAACAAAGTTTACTCAGTACATAATAGCGTACAACTGGACACTAATCTTGCTACTAATGTGATGTCACACGTTCTGTGGGCCCTACCATGATGCATGTATTGTATCCACACCGTCTATCCATTTGGAGAGATAATTTTAGGTCATGAGCCAAAGCATGCAGATTCAAAATTCAAGTGGACCCGCCACAGAAAATATTGGAGATTGAACGCCTACCATTAAAAGTTTCTTTGGGCCATAGAAGTTTTCGATCAAGCTAATATCTATGATTTCCCTTATTCCATGTCTGTATTAACTTATAAACGGGTTGGATCTCAAATAAACATCGTGGTGGCCCTTAAGAAGGTATCAATGGTGGTGGGGTCCACTTGAACTTTAGATCTGCCCCATCAATCAAATGTACCATTCCATGGTGGACCACAGTCTTAAAAATAAAGTTAATCCATGACTTGGGTGGGCCACGCCACATACTATAGTTGAGATGGGTTTACCACGACTTAAAACATTCATAATCATATATTGGGCCCACTTAGATGTGATTCATAGATCCAACCCATTCATTATGTGTCCCACTTGGATGAGGGGTGCGACCAAGTTTCAGTCACATCCAAAACTCATGTGGGCCCACCAAGTGCTTTTATATCTTTTATTATGTCTTCACATAGTTTTTGATGCTATGGCCCACCTGAGTTTCATATACGGCTGATTTTTGAGATATCCCATAACCTAAAGGGGACACATCAAATGCACGGTGTTGATGTTCTATACACATCATGATGGGGCCTACACAGCTCGACCTCACGGGATGTTCACATGAAATCGACCTTAAATACCAATATACCATTTCCCTATTTAGGTAACTCTTTTGTAGGTGTTACACTTCCTGTGTAGGGCCCACCTTGATGTTTGTATTGCCTCATTAGTCAGATGCACCATTCCATGGTGGGCCACAGGCTTAAAAAGAAAGTCAATACATTACTTGGGTGGGCCACACCACATACTATAGTTAAGAGGGATTTCCCATGCCTTAAAACATTCATAATCATATATTGGGTCCACCTAGATGTGATTCACAGATCCAGCCCATTCAGTATGTGTGTCCCACTTGGATAAGGCATTATACCAAATTTCAGCCGCATCCAAAACTAATGTGGGTCCCACCAAGTGCTTTTATATCTTTTATTATGTTTTCTCATAGTTTTAGATGCTATGGCCAATCTGAGTTTCGTATACAGCTGATTTTTGAGATATCCCATAACCTAAAGGGGACACATCAAATGCAAAGTGTTGATGTTCTACACACATCAAATGAAACTTCTTAATTTATTTCAAAATACAAAATATCAATTTCTATATAAAGATCTCAATTTTTTTCAAACTTGTTAATTTTATTCAAACTTCTCAATTTTTTTTAAAAATATATATATTTTTAATTCAAACTTCGATTTAACTAGTCACTGCCACGATCGGGCTTCGGATGAGAAATACAATGGGCAGGCAAGATTGATCAACAATATAATGGACCGTATCTTGCGATCCAATAGTCATATTTGAGTGAAATATGATTTAAACATCTGAAGTTATATTTACTCTTTAATCTGGACTAGTCAGATTGTCCAAAATCAGTCTAGATTTAGAAAAATTGATCATGCCCATTTAAAAATGTTTTGGATGGATCTAATTCGTTTCAGGTCATATTGAGCTTATTTATGTTCTCTATCCTAATTAGCACGTTCCGAACATATCTGACCATTCAGATCAACCTTAGGATGGCCTGATCATAGAATTTGATCAATCTCATCATTATAAGTTATTTTTGCAATTACAATTCATTATACTTGGGCTATCATTTTCTCACAAGTGTATCTTTGTGTGTATAAACGGTTAGAGGTTCAATTAGTGGATGTCCCTAGTAATTTAGTAAAAAATCTTCTTTTTTTTCAGAGATAAATCTCAATTTCCTTTTAAAAATCTTAATTTTTTTTAATGTCCATTTTTTTAATCTTAATTATTTTTCATAACTTTTAACAAAATCTCATTTTCATTATTAAACTTTTCATTTTTTTTTTCAAAATACAAATTCTGAATTTTTATTTTCAAAATCTCAATTTTTCCCGAAATCTTTTTTTTTTTTTGGTGTCAAACTTCACAATTTATTAACTTCGCAAATTTTATTTTCAAAATCTCACTTTTCTTAATTTTTTTTTCAAAATCTATATTTTTATTAAATCACTATTTTTTTTTCTTTTCAAAATCTCAATTTTTCTCAAACATAATTGTTATATATATATTTTTCTAATTTAAATTTCACAACGATTTTTTTTTTTAAATCATAAATGTTTTTAAACTTCTCAATTTTCTTTTTCATGTGATATTGCAAAGCATTTAAATATTAGTTTTAAAGAAGAAAAAAGTGATAATAATTTTGCACTCGATTGATATAAAAACAAAACAAAACAAAAAAAAAAAAAATCATTGCATTTAATCAATTGATACAAAAATAATCTTAAATACAAATAAATACAATAAAGCCATTGAAATTCTATTAAAAAAATAGATCTTAAACTACAATAAAACACAATTTTCCATCATATGCTAAAAAGGAAAAAAAAACGTGGTGGGGGTAAAAGTCAATTTACGGCGGGCTATGAACCGTCGCAAAAGCAACTGAAACCCGTTGTGAAGAGCAATAGTTTGCGACGGACCAAATTAAATATCGTTTTAGCGACGGACTTTGGGCCGTCGCTAAATCCCACCACTTGGCTATTTTTCGATCTGGTGGAATAGGAAACCGCGCTAAGAAACCGCGCTAATTTCCATAAAAAATTGCGCGGGACGGACATTTTCCATTAACGACGGACTATGTCCGTCGTTAAACTAAGCATTTTTCGTACAAGTCCATCTAGCATCAAATAATGTGGTGCGATCCTCTGATTCTTTAATCAGTTATAGTGCTCAGACTCCTCAAATATTAAATAATTAAATATCTACAATCATTACAAACCAAATAATTTAATCAACCATTTCATATATGTTTGGCCCATCTTTCAGTGATCTAGATCTTTCATCAAGTGGGTCCTGGGATGACAATTGACCAAAAATCTTCTCCATTAGACAATATGGCCATCTGATGAGTGGACTTTGTAGTTGCATATAGACTGTTAGCGATCCATTTTCATGCCAATTAATGGATAACAAGGATCCGTCATGCATGGTGGGGGTGACCAAATGAACAGTGTGGATAAGTGGTAGGTCAGCCTCTTACAGGGTGCTGCGAAAACAGAATCACCAATAACTAGGTCGAAACACTATTTATTCAAATAACATTCATATAAAGGCTGCAAGTTGGTATTTATTTGAACCTTGACATCATAACAAGACATTGGATGGCAAAAAGAAGCTAGTGACAGTTTGTTTAAGAGCAAGAAAACCAACTTCTATTCCCTTTCACATGTTATGATTTCTTAACTTCTCATTAGAAATTGATTTTCTAGTTAAGAACTAGTTCGGATATTAAACATGACTAATGCTTATTTATGATCTTTGGACTTCATGAGAAGTATGTATGTGTTGTACCATATTTCTGAATGTTTTAAACTAACCAATGAGGAAAGGACACGTGTCATTGCAAGAGAAATGTATAGCATGCGAAAGATTTTTAGAGATGTTTTGGAGTGCTTTTCATTGAAGTACAACTAGCGTTGAGTTGAATGATACATGTTATCTGATGACAAGGCATGAGCGAGAAGTCCAGAAAGCGGAAATCGATCGAGTGGAAAAGGATGATTAGAGGGGCATGAAGAGACAAAAGGATCTGGAAGACCGACCTAACAACAGTTCAACTGCCATAACCGTTGAAATAAATAAGAGAAACGCCTGAAGAGAATTTGCAACAAAGATCTATAAATAGCAAGAAGTTTATTAAAGTAAATTATTTCTTAAAAATCCAACAAACCAATGACATTTATCTTTCCTTATCATAGCTTAGCTCTAAGAGCAACGATAATCTAGTAGCAGTAATCCTTCACTATAATCCAAGTATATGCTCATACGCTGGATTGTTCACATCATCAATACAAGTAGTTCTTTCGAAAAGGCCTATTGTAGTTGCTCTCTGTGACTGATAGTGAGTATTCCTTTTTATATGATTGCACTTGTATATTAAAGTCCTATCGTACAGAAGGCAAGTTGCAACACAGCTTCGGATGAAGAACCCCACCCTCCAAATGGAAAATATGGATGACGTGTTTTTGAAGGTCCAGATCTTTATACTCCTTTACAAACTCAGTGGAAATACAATTCTTGATTCGATAAATGCCATCTTCCCTATCATGGGTGTTGAGAATATGTGGAAGCAAATTTCGAATTCAGATCACATGAGATTAAGTAAATGTAAACAAAGCAATCATAAGCACACAAATTTTACATGGAAAAACCCTTACCGGAAAAAACCACGGCACAAAGCAAAAGTACGAGTGATGGAATCACTTACAATGCTTAGAAAACCCTCGTTATCACCTACCGAAATCCTAAAAATGATTAGCCATTGATTAACATACCCTAATTCCATAATTAAACCCATATATATTGTGCCACACCCGGAATTGCGATTAGGGTAAGTAGAATGGAAATTTTAGAGCCTGGCATCAAGGGTTTTGAAGGAAAAGTTAGGGTAATTCCTACTGTAAGTTGTTCTATCTCTTGTAACCTTCCTTTTAGTATAGTGGATTGACCATTGTTTTGTGCTGTTGTTTTTTCCCGCAAGGATTTTTCACATAAAATCTTGTGTATTCTTTGTGTACTTGGATTTTCCATTCTCTATTGCATCTTTGATCCAATCTAAGGTTGCTTCCATGTCCAACATGCTCAAGCCATTGCAATTGCACTTGCTCAAAGGAAAATGTTTTCAGCTAGTGTGAATCCACCGGCAATGTTTGGCCTATATTGCTTCTACAGTGAGGTGTTATTGCAAATTACATATTTACAAATTCTGTAAAATAATAAAGAAATTGAAAAGTTAAGGACATGTTGAAGCACATGTGACTACGTTGTCCTTAAAGAGTTATTCTTCCATTCTCAAAGTGATTGAGAATGCTGATAGGTTGCAGGAAAATAGTTTCTAAGATATGACGAGTTCGTATGTGGTTTTGCGTTCAACAAACATGAAGAGCCATTAATGGAACTTTGTGTACACAAATTTCTTCTGGCAGATAAATAATATAAAATCCCAGATCTAAGGGAAAATTAGAAAAATTGTTGCTAGTTTAGACCAATGCTGATGCAGGGATGAAAGTGATGAGGTCGAGCACCGTCTCCCTCAAGAGGATAAATTTTCCGAATCCACGGAACTTCTTTGGACTCCTCACAGACGCTTCTCGAATCCACGAGAAAGAAAGCAAGCAAAATAGAAAATAAGTTCTATAAAATTCGAAATTGATTCATGAATGAAATAAATGATTTCACAACCCTTTAAATAGGGATACCAAGAAATGGGAGAGAAATCAGAAGAAAACTACAACCAAAACTCCTAGAATTCGCAACTTTCAATAAATAGTAAACTTACTATTTATAGACGATCGTGATGTCTACTAGTGCATAAGGTTTTCAGCTAAAAATAATAAGTGTCCTATTTGGCTTCACCAAGCCGTTCTCCTAATTTTTCTAAGCTCCTTTTGCGTTGGGTGCAACTCCTAAAGCCCAATGGATGAAGAGTTATAATCAAACTAAAACTTACTATTTATAGTAAAAATGGAATTAAAATAAGGAAACGACCATTGATCCAGGGGTATTTTGCAAATCCAACTTGCATAACCCAGCTATGCTGGGTTGGTTGGCTAAAGTAGCTTGTTCTACCCCAAAATCATATATTTTACGCCCGATAACTCATTCTGGATTGTGAGATACGCCCAATCTATGATCCGACGGTCCAAATCACTTCTGTCGTCGACTGGGCCTTTTCTGATCCATCTTGGCCATGAAACTGTCCGCAACCCGCTCTACATCAACTATTTTGGTCTATTTTTTGAGGACTGCCGGCTAAGGTTCGTATTGAACCTTACTAGCTTGATCTTGCTCTTCTTGTTGGGTCGATAGGGACGCAGGGATGAACATGATGAGGTCGATCACCGTCTTCCTCAAGGATAATTACTTCAAATCCACGGAGCTTCTCTGGACTCCACACAGAGATTTCTTGAATCTACAAGAAAAAAAAATAAGAAAATAGAAATAATATTCATGAAAATTCATAAATTGATTGATAGATGAAATAAACGGGTCTACAACCCTTTAAATAGGGATACCAAGCCTTGGAAGAAGTTCCAAAATTAAACTACAGCTAAAACTTCCTAAAATTCATAACTTACTATAAATAGCAAATTTACTATTCATGTTGGACACCCAACGGATGAAGAGTTACAATCAAAACAAAACTTACTAATGGTTGACTAAAGTAGCTTGTCCTATCCCAAAACCATATATGATATGTGGCGCCCGAGACCATGCCCGTGCATGCATGCAGGTGTTCCACTGCGTAGAACACACAAGTCTGCGTATTCCATGGATCTACCAAGCAAATAATAAGGTCTCTATACCCCCGTATATAAACATATTATTTTCTTCTCTCCTTTCCTATACAGAACTATTCCAAAAAAAAAAAAAAAACACAGTTTTTGAAACAAACTTTTTAATACACACACATATTTTCTATTTAAAATATTTTTTAAATCAATATTTTCGCAACATGAGGCCCATCATATCAACGGTCTAGATTACCATACCATAGGTATGCAATCTTGCACCGCAATCATATGAATGGATGCATCAGGACATTGTTTATCCACGGTGGCAATGGATATCTGATTGCAATGAATGATTCGTATCAATTATACTAAAAAAGGTGGATAATTGATATCGACCATCTCCCATGTTAGACCCACCTTTGATTGCAAGGCCGACTCAAATCACTTTGATCAGTTGATCCTGACCATCCAATTAGTTGTTGAATAACTAATTTTTCAAGAAATAGTTTTAAATCATTTTTATCCATGCGAGTGTGGTCTAGCCAATAAATTGCAAACTACTCATTTTGAAACCATCCCCATGCATCACTACAAGAAATACTAGTATTAGGGGCGTTTTTATCACAGGCGGCCTCAACAAATGCCACTGTAGATGGAAATCAGGGGCGTTTTTACGTGGCCGGCCGTGTAAGATGAATCCACCGCCGCACCTTCCAAATAATAATAAAAAACCTTAAATATATTTTACCCCAAATCACATGCTCGAACTTCAAAATCGCGCTTCTTCTCCCGCGCGCCCGAACTCCAAAATCGCGCTTCTTCTCCCGCGTGGCTCCTCTCCAAAACCCTTCTCCCCTCTTTCTATTCCTTGCTTGTAGCACTCCCTTTCTCATCTCTCCCTCTCATCTCCTGCGCTTCTCCCATCTTTGATTTGGAACTTTCCATCTCCCATCTCCAAATCTCATTCTCTCTCTTATTTCTCTTCCTTTCTTCTCATTCTCAGGGTTCTTAGATCAAATCTACAGCTACAGATCGAGTAGGCCCGGTAACCTATGGACGTGGTCATCAACGGTGAAGAGAAAAGAAGAAATCTGAGAAGGCACTTGAAGGTACTCTCTCTTTCTCTCTATTTTCCTCTTTTGATGGCCAGAAATTGTGCAGCGTCCATGGCAGCAGCAGCCATGTCCGCCGCTGTCCATGGCCCCCTATATGTTTGAAGAAATGCTCAACCATGATTGGTAAATAAATAGGCCCTCAAACCCAAAGCAAATATGCTGGCTAGACCTGGGGCACCCTCTTTCGATTAACTATTTAGTACTGTCAATCAATCGTATCACCTTCCCTTTAGGTTTCGTAACATTGATTTGCAATAGGGATGTAGATCATACAAAGCTTTTCTTGCAGAAGCCTTTGTTTGTGGACGTCTATAAATCACCCATATTCAATCATCGGTTTGTCCCTCTGTAGATTTATTGTCTTATATTCAAAGAGGTCTATTGGCCGCTCATCATGTGGGTGATCAATGGCATGTGCAAACATATTGTGGCTTTGCTTTCAGCCTTTCTCCAGCAGCCGGGCGCAGTGCCATTATCTTTTGATTTTCTGCTCCCCTGTTTTTTTTTTTTTTTTGGCTGATTTTGTCTTTTTTCATATGATAGGAGTGGCCTGCTGTTTAGCTAGGCCCTCCTGAATCGTCATATTGTATACTTGTCCATATCAATATACAGTTGGTTAAAAAAAAAAGGTTTTTTTTAAAAAAAAAGACAAAATCATACTTAACATAATTATACACAGGTATTCCATAGAAAAACTATGTATGCTTTCTTTAACTAAATAATGATGTGCTTGTCATCTATCTGTATATTATCTTAGAGCCCTGACAGGGTTAATTATTGTAGGAACTTGGTTACTAGTCCCAATACACGCAAGTGTGGCAACATGTATGAGTTTGGGGCATTCATCAAGTGGACCCCTCCATGCAGCCAAAAATAAGGTTGATGAGGCCTCTAGTGGGTCTCATGTAGAAAAAAGATGGATGATTAAAGGCCGGGGAACATTAGACATTCCATCTTCCGAAACCAACACTTTGGATATTATTTGACATACAATAATCTCTATATGCCTATTATGGATCTGTAGAATGGATGAATAGGATCATCAAGCTTCATTATGATTAGGGATTTTGTAGGAATCGGTAAATATAAATTTTTTTCCCTCTCTTCTTTTCTATCATAAATATGTAAAACAAGCCCTAAAAGGAAAATGCTATTTTTCTTATACTCCATCTTCCTTGTAAGAAGACAGCCACAATATAAACTTTTTACTTTTTCCATAGTATAAGCTTTTTACTTTTTGGTTAGTTGTTTGTTAATTTGTACTTTGCATGCTTACACTACTATAACAGAAACTAGCAAACTGATGTAGAACATGGCACAGATACATTCCTAGCATGGTTGGACCAAAAGAAGGTGGACCGTAAATTGATCATAATTTAATCTCTTCTCCTTATAAATGATTTTTCTGACTCCTGCAAAACAGCGAGCTTGCAACTGATGCTGCACCCATGGGCTCAGTTATTTCCTGAAATCAGCCAACATCTTTCCTCTAAAAAAATATTATTTTGCTTTTAACCATTTCATCGTGTCATAATTGTTATTGTTTTTCTTGTTAACACCATGCAATTTTACTTCTAGCTCATGTAGATTTTGTTCAAATCCGGCCCTATGACTAACTCATTTATTTTGTGCTGTTATCATCTTGGATTGCTGCTATTAAGGCAATGCATGATGTTATTTATCTTCGCCATCATCTAGAGAAGGCAAGTTCAGTCCCTTCACCTTTTGGTCCATTGTATGAACTCATTGTAATAGATATTTGGTTCCTAGAGAGTCAAGATTTCAGAAACTGTGGAAGCCCCGCTCTATATTAGGTAATTGTGCCCTGTTTCAATGGAAAAAATGCAACCAATTCAGAAACTGTGGAAGCCCCACTCTATATTAGGTGGAAAGCAGAAAGTCCATCAAACTGGCTTCAAATGACAAGTGAGCTCATCTATCAAAACAGAAATGAGCATGTTGCAATCACTTAATAATGTCTCCCTTGCAGGTTCCATTCTTGTTTCGACTTTGGCATCACCATTTACATTAGCCGTGCATTTGCTAAATTTGCCAAAGCTTTATTATCTTTTTGCAGGTTGGTTCTTTAGATCCTGGCAAACTCATAAAAATACTCAAATCATCAATACCCAGTCTGTAAGTCCATTCAACTGTGATGTTTCTCCCTCCAGGATTCACCAAATTGTGACATTCACATTTTCTGTAGTGTGCTATTTCAGTTCTTAGAAAGACATTGAAAACTAAGATAACTCTGAAATGGGCATTAGTACTGGTTAAGTGACTCAAACCCAAGACTGGTGAATGCAATTGCAATAGCTTGGCTATTGTGTTCAGTGAATTGGTTTTCTCTTTAGGTAGACTTTTGCACTAATAACTTCATATATGTTTTTTTGTATCCTTATCAGATTTTACAAGTTTTAAAGAACTGTCTAACTTTTAAGTGGGAGCAGAAAATCAGTTGAGTTTGTTGTCCTGATGTACTTTAAAGAGAAAAAGAAAAAAAAAAGAAAAAGAAAAGGTTGGACTGTCAAAAAGAAATGGGTCATCTGATGTGTATCGTAATCTGCCTGTAGTACCGGATTTATGTCGATCTTTATTGAATAATAATAATAATAATAATCTATTTTTCCATCATGAGCAGGGATTTTGATATCTACATTTGACATGAAGGATGAATCCAAGGTCCCTCTCATTCCAAAAGCATGGTTGATTATTTCTGTAGTTCCCTTTACTCTGTTCTTCTTTTGGCATGGTCACATCCACATAATCCATGCCCATGTTGTGAAAAATACTCCTACTCAATAATTTTTGATTGACTGTTTTATGAACCTGCAGGAAGTGATTTGGCAAGGTGAGATTGTTGGAGTAGATGCGGCGTTGGATACATTCAAAGCTGAAAAGGCATTTCCTATGTGCAAACTCACACGTTTGTTGCGTGATTCATTGGGTGGGAGGACTAAGACATGTATAATTGGTGGGCTTGTCCTGTTCATTTGGTGGACTTAAAAATAGGCATGTGTTTGACTTGCAGGCCAAAGATTAGATCAAGTTGGGACCATGGGGGCCAGGTTCGTACAGGACCTGTCTCTATGGGAACTGCACCAAAATGTATGAATTTAGTTTTCCTTTTAAAAAAAAAAAAATATTTTCTTGGTGATTTTTATTTTCTCAGTTCTCATTTATTGGATATGTTCATTTGAATCCTTTTCTTACGTATATAAGTGTATATGTTCCATGTTTATGGTGGAGATTGTTGGAGACTAGCAAGCCTTGATCTCTAAGGAGACTCGTGGGGCTTCCAACCTTTTCTCGACAAACCTTCTTTTACTACTGTAAAATTCATGCTACTTGGTTAGAGCTGAAGACTTTTTTTTTTTTTTTTTTTTGTGATCGATGATTGCATCATATTGCATTTGCACCATCAGGTTTGTTCATTCAGAACTTGTACTATGCTGATCAGCTACTGGAATGATCTCTTTTTGATTATTTTTGCCATTGTCATATTTCCAAGTTTTAAGTCCTTGACTTAATTTCATATGATCAGATGTTGGTAGTGGGAGAAATGCTAATACTGGAAAGGATAATGGGTTCAATCAAAGCACTGACAGAGGCCTTACATCCACCTCTTCACCAGTTTTGCAGGACATAGAAAACAAGGCAACCATTCCAACCATGAGGTAAACTTCATTTATAGATTTTTCTGATCATGGGACCGCCAGCCTTTGAGGATTTTCAGCCTTTGAATTTGAGGACTTTTAGGGAAAATTACAACAGATCAACCTATGCTCCTCTCACTATCTTTTTTTCCCCTAAAGGAGGTGCTCGAGTCCAAAGGCTGGAATTGTCCAATCAGGGCTCACCTGATTATCAATTCAGATGAACTACACCTTACAAGCGTGTGCAAATAATGAGTTGTTAATGTGCTATGCAAAAAGAAAAACAAATCCTCTGTGTAATATAGTTTCGGTTTAAACTAGTGAATATCTGATTGTTGTGTCATTTAATGTTTATTAAGCCACTGAAATTCGATTGTTGAATGTTGTCATATTGCTTTGTGTTTGTTGATGTTGTTCAAGGCGCTAATTTCCAGCATCTTTATGGGATGGAAAAACAAAGACACAAGGCCTTTAAAACAACAAATATTGATGGTGATTAACAGGCTTCCATTCTTTGCTGTTAGGAATGGTGACAATTCTTGGTCACTAGAGACCAGTTCTGGGGATCTAGTAAATGCTCTTCTTGGTACGTGGAAAATAAACTCTTTATTCAATGGTTCTATTCAAATATTTTTCTTCTCAGATTTTCATGATTACCTTAACCTTATTGTTACTTCAAAACATTTCTCACTTCTTTTGTAAAAATGTAAAAATAGTTAGAGGATTTCATTCTGAATAAATTCAGGCTAAGTTTTGTCTCTGCTGAATCTGATCTACATAATACTATTCAAATTGAGATAGGTTGGTCAGCTGAAAGCTGAATAAAATGGCTATCAGGTGCAACATATTCAAAAATTAACAAATATACTGCTGCTTTTTTGTTTTGTTTTGTTTTGTTTTGTATTTGTAGAAATTTTAGTGACAGGCCAAATGTATGGTAACAAATGTAGGCTATGGTGTGTGTACACTTTTTCGTAGTTGCATGTGCAATGCTTGAAGGTTGAATGTTGCAAGCACACTTGCAGGCTTTTAAATTTTTATAAGCTGACACTAAACCAGACTGGGAAACCATCACTCACAGCGATGGGAGCTTAAATTTTTATAAGCTGATCTAAGAGTTCCATCTTAATCATTATGATTAACTTCTTTCTTCGACAATTTTAGATGGATTTTTATTTTTTTTCCATCAGCTGCACATGGTATTCTTCCATCTGTGTTAACCAACTTTAGACAAATTTATTTGTTTTTTTTTTACAAGAGAATGCTAATGGAGATATTTAACTGTTACATATTCAGCACTACCGACACTGCTGGAACAAGATTGCAGTGCTTGATAATCAAAGTAATAAACTCAAGAAGCTAGTACTTACAAAGTATTAATAGATCAAACACTGTAGTTTGGCTTCAGAAAACAAGCTCAAAACAAGAGAAATCTGCCTTATTTATGAAAGTGGGGATCATTGCTCTTCTATTCCAAATCCTTAACACATATTCCTTCTTTCTCATTTTCCTTGTTTTCATTGTTTGTTGCTTATATCATGCCTTTGAGCCCCTCCTTGGAAACGGAACTATGTGTCCCTTGACAAGGAGCAGTTTGGTCATGGAGGTCTTAATCTTTCAATATGATGCAGCCCTTATGCAAATCCACTTATGGAAATGCCATACCTGTAATTTTGAAACAAAAAATATCTCATGAGTTCCTTTCCAGTAACTCCTGCAATTATCATTATCATCATCTAAGCCTTACCCCAAGTAATTGGGATCAGCTACATGAATCTTGTTCCACCATTCCATTCAAGGGCTAGTCCTTCAGTTAGACTGTAGATCATCAAGACTTTTCTTGCTACCTCCATCCACCTCCTTTTGAGCCTTCCTCTTGCCCTTTTAGAGCCTTCAACTTGTACCAACTCACCCATCCTAACCTGCATGGTTCTTGGTCTCTGTTGTAATAAAGCTCATGTGCCGGCATGGCATGATAGATCCGATCGAGATCCAAACAAATGTACAGCTCTGAAAATCTTGGCTGAAGTTCTCTAACACATCCACCTATTTCCAATCTTGGCATAGGCCCCAATATATCTTGCAGCCTATGTATTGAGTGGACCAGATTTATTTTTTGGGAAAACATGTACAGGGTTGGACCAACCTTATGGAAGGATTGGATTTTGCATCCATGTGCCATGTTGGCACATTTGTGGCATGTACATGAGCTTTATTGCACATGCGTATTTGCTTAGCAAAGCTCTTCAATTGTTAGTCTAATAATTTGGAAATAACCAAATCTTAATTCCCTCATCATTCATGACCTGAGCTCCAAATGACAGCAATATTCCTTTCAACGTTGCTGCCATGTGACTGATGGCTACTTTCCAACTGTGAATGCTAGGAAACATCACAATTTTAGAAATTTACTTTAAACATAAAAAGTACTGTTAATTGATATGTGAGACTGCATTGGTTTTCAGGGAAGAGAGAAAAGAGCATGCTATCTAATCTTGAAAAGCGTGTGCAGATAAGATAGCTGCTACAGAGGAGTCGCTGAAAAAGAAGAAGCAGGTCATTAGCTACCCTTATTTAATAGTTATTTCGATTTCATAAGATGAAATACCAAGTCCGTAGCCCATGAAATGGTTGTGGGATTGTGAAGCGAAAAGGCTGATATATCCCTATCTTTTGACAAATAGTAAAAATACATGCTTTGAATATCTGTGAAATCAAACACTTTAGCAACATATCTTTTAATTATCGAAAGATAATTTGCTTAAATATCTCTACTTTCTGGAGAAGGGTTAGCATCTTATAATTGATGATAGTTTGTCAGTTTGTAGTCCTTGAGAATTGACATGTATGGCCATCTCCCCCCCTCTCAAATTGCAGCTTATCCATTTCTCAGTTATTTCTTCCTTTTCTCAAATTGTGCTTGAATATTTCACAGGTTTGAGATGAAGCTGAAAAATACATATGATCAGCTACATTTCAGCAGGTTTGCATACTTACTGCCATCAATCCCTTTTTTTTTTTTTTAAATGCCAGATGGATGTTTAAGTATTTATATGTGTACATATATGTACATATAAGGTTGGATCTTTCAAGCTAGATAGTTGTAATCTTCCCGGCTTTTTGTTGTAGTTTAAGCTGCATCTGTTTCTGCTAAATAGTTCTTTTTTCTTTTTTCTTTTTCCTTTTGGATCTTTCAAGTAATTTGAATAGGCATGATAAATAAATGCATTGTAAATCAAATAAAACAAGTATTCTAGGTTCCACCTGGTCATAATGTGCTGGTTGGGTGGGACCCAGACTTGGATGGAGGGTTGATATTAAGCATCCCATCATTGAACTTTGAACTTTTGCCAGCCCAAAAAAGCAAGGAGAAGGTGATGATGATGGAACCCAAGTTGTGTGTATCCCCTGTTATATGATGCCCATGTAACCCAAAGCGCTATAGAACTGATTTTAAGTATCATCTGAAACCAGTATGTATCGCCTGATGGAACTAGTTTCATCCATTGTATTGGCCTGATAGAGGGAGATATGACCCGATTTTAGTGGTGACAATATGGTACATTGAAACTGATTTTTAAACCTTGCATACATTTTTTTCTTAATTAGACCCAATATAAATGGTTAATGTGTTTGAAATCTATTGTCATTAGTGCTCACAACTAAGAAAGAAACTAAATGAATGAACATCTCATCTAATAGAAGTTGTGTGCTGTGTAATTGCATCTTTGTATCTATTTAAAAGCTACATTGTGTGAAAGTTTCTGGATTTTCTCTGTATTTCTCGAAGTTCAGCACAATAGATAACCTGATCTGATTGAACTCATTCTTGCATAAACATTCTCCCCATTACTTTGCTTTTGCTGTTTGTCATGACAGATGAAATATTTTGTGTTTAATTTGCTCAACTGTTCTGAATTTTGGGTGCATTGAGGACCGGTGTAGATGTGAATGACTGAGAAATTGCATTGGTGACGTGCTGAAGGATGGACTTGCAACTTTACACGTTCCCTATGCATATGGATTTGCAATTATCTTGCTCACTTCATGGTTAATGACACTTCTCATCTTGTTGAGAAATGAAAAATATACAATGTTTGGACTTCTTTTTTTTAAAAAACTAAATCTGATATTGTACTGATTGGAGATCAATGCGTGTCCTTTCTTACCTTGCCTTGGTTTGACATGCCCCCTGGCATGGATGAGTTGAATGGTAGCTAGCTATGTACTTTCTTTATTTCATTGGAAGAGGGTTGTAGTTGGCCCGCTTCATGAGCTAAACCATGGGCAGTATGAACATACCCGTTGCAATTGTGTTTCCCTAACTGTAGTTTAGGAAATTATCATTGACTTAGCAGGCCATTGTTTTGAAACACAATCTAAATACTACACAATAAAATGGCCTAGGATCATAAAGAAATAATGATCTTACTCATTAGTCTGGTTTGTCTAAAAAGCACTGCAGATTTGAACACCAAAAGATATTTTTGAGAGGAATGTTACAAGTCTTTGTGAGATGTTCATTACTGCAGATTTGAACACCAAAAGATAATTTTGAGAGGAATTTTCTTAATGCGATTCGAACAGTTCATTTGCAGCAACTCCAATCGGCCCTGTTGTTTTCCTTGTGATCACATTCGGGAACTCGGCAGTGATTATAAGCTTGTGGCCATGCCATGTCGTTTGGACATACTCCTGCATTGCAAAGTAATAATTTCAGATAAGTTTTGATTTTTTGATTTTATTTATTTTTTTTCTTTCAAATTTATTTGGCTATTTTGGGTTGGAAAATGGTAAGGCAGGTTTTTGAATTTGGACAGAATGAAGAAGTTTGGTGTAATGCTGAAGTTTTCATACTAAATCACTAAATCAAGTATATAGTTTTCATACTATAGCTCTGGTTGCTAGTCTCTGATAATATTTACCAATGGCAGGGTTGTTCTCATGCTGATGGTTAGGTGTTCTTTTGGCCCTCATATAGTGACACTTGCTGCCAACAAGAGAGGAAGACAATGACTAAAACAAGTAGCTGTGTTCCAACCTAGGATGTAACCTGAACTTCCCACCACAGCTAAACTGTATGGGGAAATCTGTCGGTGGTGACCCTTGTGGGGAGGATTAGAAGGGAATATCATGCTCTGGAACTTCAGTTCAATCCATGTATTGTAACTATTACTTTCTTTTTTAATCCAAGGAGCCATTTGGACAGCACACTCTCCTCTTTGTAAGTACCTTCTTTCTAAACAGATCCACTAATATGTTAGTCTATAAGAATATTAAGGATAAAGATAATGAACCTGCAGTGTTGAAGTTTACCAATCTCTTGTTCATCTCATTCTTTACCAAACTTGTAAGTTTGTTCTTGATGAATCCTGGCTTGTGCCCTACCAGGGATCTTACATTAATTTATGTGCCAAATAAATGTCCTATGCTAGTATTTGCCATATCCATGTATCAATTTCACATGTAACTTTTAACATTTCATGTGTTAGTGGTACCCCTGCAACTCAGTTTAATGGTACTTACTGGTTGCCTTCAATATAGGTCAATGATACAGTTGGAACACTGGCTGGAAGTAGATACTGCAATAATGATGTTGTTGTTGCTGTAATCTTGGGTACCAGAACAAATGCTGCATATGTAGAGCGTGCACATGCAATTCCTAAGTGGCACGGTCTTCTACCTAGATCAGGAGAGATGGTGAGCTTTCTTATTGTGGCTATTGTTTTCTTTCTTTTGGATTGTTTATTATTCTTGTTTTGAGGAATAAAAGAGAGAACTCAATAATAATAAAAAAATGCCCATAGGCCTGAAAATACAAAAAAAAAAAAACAGGAATTCTAGAGAAAAATGCATCACGGCATGTAAGATGAATGTGAACCACAAGCTATTTTGTTTCCCTGTTTCATAAATTTGTGCCCTAACTAATGTAATCACTTTATAAGCGTAACAAAAATGGATGTTCTGACAGCACCTTTCTGATCATATGTTCTATCGGGTGAGTTCACTCTCCGTGCTTTTCTCAATGGACGCTTAGATCTTTCTCAAGCTGAAAATGTTGAAAAACTCATTTCAGCTAAATCTATTGCTGCTGCAGATGCTGCATTGGCAGGGATCTAGGTATCTGCTTGATCTCGTAACCCAGATCTGGTGTGCTATATTTTGGTTGGAAGAAGTTGAGCTTCGTACTCTGATCTCACTCATGAAATTTGTTTTTGGGAGACTTTTTTTACTAGCCAACTAACCGATATCTTCTCCCTGACAACCATTTCTGTTCTGCTTTTTGATCTTTTGCTTATGTAATTCTCAGTAGAGAATCTGATGAGCAGACTTTGTATCATATTCTATGATAGGGTGGGTTTTCTACTTTAGTCAAATCATTGAGAACACAGTGCGTCGAGTTGCTTGTAGAAAAATAGCTTCTTGTGGTTTTTAGTTATATTGATGACCAATGTGTAATAAAGAAACACATTCATGCAGGTTATGGGGCATATCTGCTATCACATTCTAGCAACCGGTTTGAATGGTTACATGGCAACTGTAACCAACCTGAAAAATCTGTCTCATGTAGTTTTTCTATTTGTATTTTGATTTTAAGAAGTTCTTATCATGGTCGTAATTGCCATTTTTATTTATACTTTAGGTATATCAACATGATGATAATAACATGGAAAACATGGGAATTCATGGATTGTTGGCTACATTGAAGGCTTTTGGGTAAGTAGTTTCAGACCTTTTTTGTACTGTTTTCTTGCTCATCTAAGAAAAATGAGGGCTGGTTGTAAATGATGTACAGGTTGTGTTTGAATAATAATTTAAGACATTTCTCTTATATTGTAAATAATTTATCCACGTTTTTACAGATTTTACCGGCGTTTGTTACAAAATTAAATGTAGTTCTCATAGCTTTTAGCGGCGTTTTTACTACATTAGCGGCGCTTGTTTTTACCGGCGTTCTCAGAATTTTTAGCAGCGCTTCGTACAGCGCTTTACACTTTTTAGCGGCAGTCACAGAATCGCCGGTAAAGAATTAATACCAGCGGCCATCATAAACGCCGGTAAATTTAATAGCCAGCGGCACGTGTCCGACCGCCGGTAAATATTATTCCGGCGGTTTTTGGACTTTTAGGGGGCGGTTTTGGCCGCTGGTAAAGGATTTTTTTTTGCCCTTTGTGATGCTTACGAGTGCTGTGTTGTGTGTTGTGCAAAGACATTAGAGCATTTTAGATCAGGCTAATTTTTGTGTCCTCCCTTAATCCTTGTGAGTCACACCTGATGAATGGCTTTGATGAAAGATACCAACATGGTGGCCCCACATAAAACTTTTAACTTAAATTAATTCGCTATTTTAAACCAACTAGACACTTAACCAATTCCATTTGCATCGGGACTATTGTGGCAACTTGCCTACCTTATATGTGGCATATTTCTGCTATACATAATGCAAGTAGTATTTGGCCAATTTTACCTCTACAAGTAGTCATGTGAAGAGATATATCTTTATTTATTTTACCTCTATGAGTAGTCATGTAAAGATATATATCTTGATTATTATTATTCATGTGAAATTGAATTGGTCTCAACCGGTCTGAATTGGGGTAACACGAGTGGGTGAGTTGTGTAAGACTCTTATCAAGTGGGCCACACATGATCATCGGTTTAAATCTAACTGTTGGATTATTCAAATTGAGCTATTCAGTGGGCTCCATTACAATCGCGATCATTGTAAATAGGTTTAGGGCGGGAAGTTTGAACCGTGGTCCCTATAGACATTTATTAAGTTGGATATGAAAACTTATGGTGTGAAGACCCTATAGGTAGGGGAGAAGTGTGATGGGTAAGCTTTTAGCCTTGTTTCCTATAAATATATGTCTCGATCCCCTCATCAACACAAAAGAGAGAAAACCCTAGTCTAATTGAAGGTTCGCCTAAGGGTGTGAGGTGCGGAAGATCAAAATTTCAGTCAGTAATATCGAGGCATCAAGAATGTCTTCCCAATAAAGTAGGCCTTAATATTATTGTGTTGAATATCTATTATTGATGCATAGACGATTCATCAACTCCACAATATAGGTTTAACAGTTTGTAGTTTTAACTAGATTAGGTTCAACTGAGTCTGACTCAAGTCAAATTAGTTGAGTCAGACTTGGACTTGAGTCAGACTTGTCCAAGTTTTAAAACCATGGTGGAATAACTTGTTATTTGTGCTGGGTTTCCGCTCTACCGGCACTTGTGTGATGAATTGCTGGATTTTTCACATGTGCGCCAAGTTGGCATATGCCCATATTGGGTACTATCCAATAAACAACCCAGATCTCTAACATTTGCTCTGTCGTCATAGGGGCGCTTCATTTAATCAACGATCCTTTTCAAATTTACCTGGGACTTGAGGAGCTGTTTAGGTTGGATCTGTGAAGAATATTCGAAGATCGTTTTAGCTAGAGACGGATGGTCCTGTCAGGGCTTCTTAGGCCCAGCGCAATGTATGTTTTTTTAAAAATAAAAAATAAAAAATGTACGCCATTTATATATTTTGACAAATCATTTTAAGTGATGAGACCAAAAAATAAGCAGATCGAATGCCCAAGTGGACCACACCACAGGAAAAAAGTGAGGACTGAATGCCTACCGAACCTCTAGAAGGCCATAGAAGTTTTGGATCAAGCTGATGTTTATGTTTTCCGTTCATTCATGTCTACGTGACTTTATGACTAGGTTAAGTTGGAAGGCTGTATGGCAAATAAACACCACAATGAGCCTGGGAGGGTTTCAATGGTAGGAGTCATTGTCAGCCCTGCTTCTTGTGGTGTAGTCCACTCGAGCCTTCCATCTTCCCCTTTTTAGCTTATTCTCTAAAATGATCTTTCAATGGATGGACGCATAGGATAAAACACATAGATCACGGTGGGCCCCACAGAGCTCCTGATAGGACCTTCTGTCTCTAACTAGGTACTGGTGGGGGTAGCACCAATCCGTGCCTTACCCGTGGGTTGCGTTTGGTCACACATGGGCACGGATTTGGTACTACTAACTAGGGAAGTTCCTGTCAATGGAGATGTGGGGCTATCCTGATGAGTTTTTTTTTTTTTATCCGCCGCGCTGTCTGTTTATTTTTATAGGTTATTTTAGAGCATGAGCTCAAAAGGTACGTAGATGGAAGGCTCAAGTTGACAAGAAAAAGTGGAGATTGAATTCCTATAGTTGAAAAGTTCCTAAGGCCTGCTGTGATGTTTATTTTCAATCCAACCTGTTCATAAGATTACAAAGACTCGATAAGGGAAAACACAGAGATCAACTTGATCCAAAATTTCTATCCCCAAGAAGTTTTCAATGGTGGAGCTTTCAATCCCCACTGCATCCTGTGGTGTGGTCCACTTGAATATTCAATATTCCTTCTTTTTGAGCTCATATCATAAAATGATATTTCAAATTAGATGGACAGAGTGGATAAAATATATAAATCATGATGGCCCCACAGAACCCCTGACAGGACCCTCCCTCTCTAGCAAGGTCATGGTGGGAGTAGTACCCCCATCCGCGCCCAATTTCATGATATTTCATGATTAATCAGTCTAATCTGATGAAAATTCATCATATTTCACTAAGTTTAGTGCAACCAAACGCACTCTGAATTTCTAACATAGCAATATATAGCACACGTATAGGCGTTCCAGACTGTTTATCAATGCGACCTACAACAGAGGATTTATAACAGAAATCAAAACAGTAGGATGTCCTAGCCATTGGTTGCAGCATTTTATCCCATGGCTTGGATTTCACCGATTCCTGCGATTGGGAGTCTATGATCAATAAATCGTGGGGTATGTTAATAGGAACCAATAGATGGATGGTCCTGATCTCACACACGTGTACTGTCCACAAACATATTCTACTAGATAACATCGATGCCACTGGCACCCCCGTGGACCTGATCTAGGCAATTTGGATTAACAGACGCCCGAAAATCAGGGTGATCCAACCATCACGTGGGCCTCACAGAAAATTATAGGCTATGGCCCATCCCTTGGGGTGACGGACAACATCATGAACGGTGATGCATGAGATTACAGAATCAGCATGTATGAATGAGAATCCTCACTTGGAAAAGAAATTTCTATTTCTGATTCACACTCTAAGAAGGATTCAAAATTACCTACGCGTATTCCTGGTGGGAACTCCACCATTCACAATCAATATGGATACTTCCACCAGCCATTCCTAGAATTGGACCCGCAGAAACTCTGGTATCCAATTTAATAACCCGTTTTGATGCAACCTATGTTAAAGTATCTTGATATACATTGATATTTTTGAAAGTGGCTGTTTGACACGATATTAAAGCAGAAAGTTCAGAATAAAATATCCAGTATTTAAATTTTAGGAGCAACAAATATGCATGTCTGCTTGTTCAGCAAACCTTCCTTTCTTCCACCGCACAATAAAATCCAGCTCATTAAAATTAACCAGTAGTAAGAGTGCAGGCCCTTATGAGGAAGTGCGTCCAAACATGCCCTAAAACTAGCCCACCCAAAACTCATATTGAGTAACTTGGATCAGTTGGAGCCCAACTCGACTCCATCTGGACCACAATCCGGTCTCAACCTCAACCGAAGTCAGGACTCATTGAGTTGACTCGCCAACTCAGTTGTCTTAATGCAACTTTCTACTCTTTGCATGCACACCCAATTCAATTTGACATAAAGAGTTTTTATCTGTTTATTATTATTATAATTATAACTAGGCCTGTTTGAATCAAGCAAAAAAATATGGAAAAAATAATAAAATAATAAAAAGACCTTAGGATTTTTTATTCTTAGAAAAGTAAAATTGGAAATAACAAGCATTAACCTTTTCCACATTTAAATTCTTAGTAGGTATAGGTAGTTGAAATATGTAAGAGGAATATGAGATTTCCACTTGCTATTCAAACAAGATTTCAAAAAATTAAATCTATGAAATTCATATTTTAATAGAGCTATGGGAATTCCCACTTATTATCCAAACAAGGTCTTGGAAAATAAAATCTATTAAATTCATATTTTAATAGAGCTATGAAAATTCACTCTTGTTATCCAAACAAAGACCTCGGAAAATATATTTTATTAAATTCATATTTTAATAGAGCTACAAAATTCATTCAATTCTATTAAATTCATATTTTAATAGAGCTTGGGAATTCATCATTGGATGTTGGGCCTGTTTGGGACTAAGACCTTGGAAAATAAAATCTATTAAATTCATATTCTAATAGAGCTCTAGGAATTCATCATTGGATGTTAGGGCCTGTTTCGGATAAAGGAAATGAGAACATAGATTTCAAAAAATCTATAAACTGGCCAATTCATGATTTTTCATTGAATTTTGATTTGACAAATTATAAAGTACACTCATAGAACTATGAACTGATATATTTATGAAGTATTTATCTGCAAGAGTAGAACATTTTGTATCATCATATGAAGAAATGGACTGCATGAAGAACTCTAAAACATAACCACATTTTCGATATTGTATGAAGATCCACAACTCATCCATTTTCCTCCCTACATCTCATATGTTTAAGCAAGCTATAGAGACCATCCACCCCACCTTTCTACATAACAATATCTCACGGTACAAGGAAAAGAAAAATTGCATATCCAAGACAAATAGGCTGCACTGCTGGAAGCTAAATGGAATTGAGATCTGGAACTGTTATAGAACTCTGAACATAATAGAATTTTCTATTTGTATGAAAATCTACAACACATATCTTGCATGAAAATATACAATCCATCCCTCCATCATATCTAATATCTACATTTATGTAGCCTATCATTATTTCCATTCAGATATTCACATCAAAAAATCCAGTCCAAACGCTTCCTTACACAGCCACCTTAAAAAACAGGGAGAACAGAAGCAAAGAAAGATATGTTTATGGTCAGTCTCTTCCCATTGTGGTGGGGGAGAAGGAAACAAATACATCTTCCAAAAGCCAATTTCTCCATCTTAAAAAAAAAACTATAGGGAATCAGCTCAAAACTCTTGTTAGCTCAAAACCCATGAGATCCAAAATGCCTATGACCACAGGTTCGATCAGTCCTCACACCTCTGTTGATTCTCCTCCAGATGAAGTAGCATATCCCACTGAAAATTCACAACCTCTATTGATGCTCCTCAAGGAGAAGAAGCACATCCCCACTAAAAATTCACAACCTCTATTGATGCTCCTCACGATAAAGAAGCATATCCCACTCAAAATTCAGAACATCTGCTGATGCTCCTCAAGTAAAGAAGCACATCCAACTGAAAACTTGCAACCATGTTTCAATCCTTCCTCACTGTTGAGTACTCCAAAGTCCAGTTCGAAGGGTCCGAAGTGAAGCATTTCCTGATCTGACAGGAGCCCGTAATCTGCAGCATCCCCTCGACTCTTCGCTGACCTGCAGTAATCTGCAACATCCCCTCGACTCTTCACTGGTCTGCAGAAATCGAGGTATATGTGATCAAGGACCATGGGAGTCTGCTCCATGTGAGGCAAGCTCCCCAATAAATTCGCATTCCGGTACGGCAACTGGAATTTCATCTTATCAGATGGATGCCCACCTTGCAGCTGCTGCTCATCTGCGAGCCCCAAGCAACCTGGGCCAGCATTACTGTTGGGGTCCCACCATGGTACACAGCTGTTGTCCTTCATACCGCCTGGATCACTATCTAGAAAGCGCATGAGCTCGTCCGCATTGAACAATTCCTCTCCAAAACCTTGCAGCTGCACTTCATCCAAAGGCTCATCCTGGGCCACCTTTGACTTGACCAAAGCCAATGGGGCTTTGGCAGCCATTGATCTTCTGTCACTTTCCGACATGGCCCCGGATTTTCTGTCACTCTCCAAATTGGCCACACATTCATTCCCTGGAACACCAGCATCTGGTTCCTTGCTACCCTCAGAATGATGAGAAGTTGTGGTTTTCGGTGCTTCTGGTTCCTTGCTATCCTCAGAATGATGAGATGTTGTGGTTTTTGGTGCTTCTGGTTCCTTACTACCCTCAGAATGATGAGATGTTGTGGTAGACTCCGGAAACGATGTTGGCAATTCCTTCAAATTGCAATATTGTGGTAGGTTGAGTCGGGCACAAGAGCTGTACATTGCGCTGGCAGCCTCATCGTATGCACGGGCGGCCTGTCTGGCAGTTGCAAATGTGCCAAGCCAGAGCCGGCTGCCTCGGCTTGGTTCCCGAATCTCAGCAACCCACTTGCCCCATGTCCGTTGTCGAACACCCCTGTAGTTGCAGTGGTAGTTCTCAGGGCCTCCCTTCCCTCTCATGCAGCCCTTCTTGGAGCCCTTAGGAGGCACCCGCCGGACATTCTTGCCATCATCCGAGTCGAGCTGGCTGTTAAGCTTTTTCCACTTTGCGAGCGTTTCCTCTACAGAATTGCATCCATTGCGTCTACTGCTCCGCGATTTCCTCTTCCTGGGAAGATTAGGAACACAAACAGTTTAGTACATCAGACATATTAAGATATTCTAAAGCAGACGAGCTCAGAATCGCAACAACTAAGCTGATAACTAGAAGCCAAGAAAGACAGAAAACACAATAGGAAATTAAAGCATCTGAGATTCTGTGGTGTGGGCAAGCTTGACATACAACAACTGTCTCTATACCCAGAAACCAAGCAAATAAAATGGAAAAAAAAAAATAAAAAGGAATTGGAAAACAGTTGGGGTCTGATTGTTGGGGCATCCAAACCATAGCTGAGCAAGGTTTGAAGTATACTCCGAAACCAATACATATCACCTGATCCATATCCTGGAGTGGGTGTCGGTGAAATCCATGATGTCCATCATTTTCTCTAGCTCATGTTTGGATGAGTGCCCAAAAATCATCCCTACGGGCCAGGCCAGAGGGAACAATAGGAGACGACCACCATGAACCTTCATGGGACGACAACGATGTTCACATACTATCCAACCAATCTCAAGACGACCTCAACGACGGGTGTCTTTATCCTTATCCCTATGGTGTGGTCCACTTGAGTTTTGGCTAGGCCAGATTATTGGGTTCGCATCATGGATTTCAAACAGATTCACAGTGGCCACACTGCAGTGCTTTTTGTTGCACATCCTCCTGGCAAAGGATTCTGGCTCACATAAACGTTTCAAATAACAATGGCTAATCACACTTGGTGGAAAGATATAAACATCACTCTGTAGAGGATTCAAACCATACCAACACAAAACCCATCATCTAAAAAGCTCAATCCAACCACTTACGAGCTAGAGCCCAACCTCACCCACAGAGTTGTCAGGTTGAATTAGCCTACACAGGCAGGTCGGGTCTTCTACTGTTCAACCTGAAACCCAACTAGGGGTGATAACATACCGGGATGTCTGTGCTAACCCCATGCGCATACACGCCACTATTTGTTATAACCATAGCCATATCCACGTCTGGCCTAAAATCGGCACCCATAAAGCATTGTTTAACCAACTAGGGGTGATAACATACCGGGATGTCTGTGCTAACCCCATGCGCAAACACGCCTAAAATTGGCACCCGTAGGCACCCATAAGGCATGGTTTAACCATTATGATTTTAAATTAAAATAATAATAATAAGGATAATCTAACCATTAACCTAAAATATAAGACCTTATTGCAGGTATTAAAAACACTATAATTTTTTATTTAAAAACATTAATGCTATATTTGAATGCCTTTTAAGTTTTTTAATTTGTAACTAAGTTATAGGTAACTTACTTTCAGGTAATAAGTTGTATATTCACACCAACAAGAGTTTGAAGTAAAAAATTATTCAAAGATCAAATTAACACATGAAAAAAGCTTAGATAAAAGTATGTCATTTTATTGAGCTCATTTAGACAAATAGTTGGGCTAATTCTTAGACTAAACTAACAATCAAGTGGGCCCACGTACTAGAAATGCTGGTAAAAGCCAAAGTACCTAATTCCATATTGTTTGTACGGCCCACCATGTTATTTTTACGCCATCTAAACCATTCATCATGCTAGCCTCCAAACATAATGCTTATATGCGGATTAAGTAAAAACCAAACTAGCTTATCTAAAGTAACTTACAATCCAAACGCCCCCTTAAACAAATGCATGATAATCTTAGATTTAACTCGATCGGTTACAGACCGATCCATTGAATTGTCCACGTAAACAGATGCAACTAAGCGCAATGTACCTTATGAGCATATTTCATATACCTTATAAGCATATCTCATATATATCATAAATCGGTGGGGTTCGACCCGTATTGGGTGTGGGTCAGCCCAGGCTCACTTTCAGGCCGAGCTCGGAAAACTGTGGCTCATCCCCACTTCCTGATTACCACTGACCCGAACTCAACTCAAAGCTAGCTTGGGTCAGCTAACCCGAACATGAAATCGGTATGCTGCGCAAAAATAAGCAAATCAACATACAGGTGTGGCCCACCTTTTTTTTTTTTTTTTACACACACGCACACAAACCCCCACACACTCACGCCATAGTGGAATTTCACCAATGGATACTTGAACCCTTGACCGGGTGTTGAAACTCCCAGGAGTCTAACACCAGAGCAAGAGTAAGAATCCTACAGGTGTGGCCCACCTAGCTAGCTAGCGAAAAACCCATAATACCAAAAAAAAAAAAATCAATTCAAATAAAACTCAAATAAGAGATGAAAAGATCCCATACCTTTGAATCTGCGACATGATAGATTTTCTCCTTACTTGATGCGTTTTTAAATAAAAAACTCGAGACTGAGAGCGAAGCTAGAGATTACTACGGCGAGAAGTGAAGTGTGTCAGTTGGATGGATCGACTATTTATAGTTGAGCTCGAGATATTTCCCCCAGCTGAGATATTTATGGGGGCGCGGATTGGGTATTTCCCCCGCCTGTCCGACAGGCTGTGGCTCTTAGGGGCCACGTGATGTATGGGTTATATCCACACCGTCCATCCATTTTTTCATGTCATTTTAAGACCAGAGCCAAAAATGACATGGATCCAATGCTCAAGTAGACCACCTAAATGGGGATTAAACGATTACCGTTGAAAAACTTATGAGGCCGCAGAAGTTTTTGTCTTGATAAATTGATATTTTCTCGATGACGTGGCACTTTTAGGACTAAATGCATGTGTTGTTGGGCCTGGATTAGGTACTTCCCTGCCTGTTCGGAGCTCGGGACAGGCGGAGGCTCCGAGGGTTAATGTTTTAATTTTATCCATACCGTCCATCCATCTTTCCCTATCATCTTAAATTATTAAGACAAAAACGGTGAATATCAGAGGCTTAAATGGACCAAGATAGGGATTGGATTCCTACCGTTGACAAATTTTTTGGGACGGCATAAGTTTTAGGTTAAGATGATATTTGTTTTTTCAATTCACCCAGGTGTATATGACCGTATAAACAGGTTGGATGGCAAATAAAAAACACGGTGGACCCAAGGTTTCAACGGTGGGCATCCTTAGAACCTCCTCTTCCTGTGGTGTGGTCCAACTGAGCGTTGGATCTCTCTTATTTTTTATTTGGCACTTTAAAATGATATGAAAAAAATGGATGAACGGTTTGGATAAAATTAAAACATCACGGTGGACCCTCAGTGGCCCTTAGAGCCTCTCCAATCAGGCGGGGGAAGTACCTAATCCGCGCCCTGTGGTGTTGCGTCGACGGTCGTTAGTTTTCACACGTGGCAGTCGAAGGTTCGGCACACCACTCGCCCGGTCTCGCAGCTGGAAGCGGATTGTGTCTGAACCCAGGTGGTCGGATCAGATCTGTGTGGGTCCACCATGATATTCTCGGATCATGTTAAAATATTCGTCCAATGATACTCGAATACATGCAACTTGCATTTTATGCTCTGTGTATTTAACGCAACCAAGCTTAATAGTTGGTATAGTCCACTTGAGCGTTGGATCTGACTCATTTTTTATCTTGTACCTTAACATGATATGAAAAAAGGACTGAACGGTGTGGATAAACAGATACGTTACAGTGGAGGCTCACACAAATCTTGTCGGACCCAGGGCTTGACACAATCGGGTTCCCTCGAAGAGTCGCTGCTGAGGCTATCGTTATCTTAGCCAGGAAACTGTGAGGCTGGGGATGCGGATGGCGCGAATTGGGCACTACCCCCACCAGCAGGGCTGTCAACGATCGGGCTGAGTAGGTGTCGGATCAGATTTTGACCTGTTTCGGGTTAGGGTGTGCGGCTGAGCTTATTTTGAAATTTTTATTTTTCAGGCCCGAGTTTGGCCCATGGACAACCCTTCCCACCAGACATAGCTAGAGACGGAAGGACGCGGATTGTTCCTACCCCACCCGTCTCTGGCCAGGAGGAGCAGTTCTTATGTATCTGTTTATCAATGCCTTCCATACTTTGTATCATATCATTCTAATGTATGTGTATAAATTTGAGGAAGATCCAACGCTCAAGTAGACCACAACACAGATGACTCTTGCATTTAATGCAACCAAGCTTATTATTTGGTGCAGTCTATCCGAGCGTTGGATCTAACTCATTTTTGTATTCATGTCTTAAAATGATTTGAAAAAAAGAGTGGACGACGCTATAAACAGCTACATTACACATAATTGCCTATTGGTATGCAGTAGCTCACAGAAATTTAGGTGTCTTAAAACCTTTTTGAGTGACAGTAACGTTTACTTTCCATCCACTTATTGATAGGTTCATATACACTTGTGCGAAGAAACCATACATATATCATCTTCATCCAAAACTTTTGTAGCTCACAGTATATTTTTAGGGGCCAATTACTACTATTTCTTGTAATAAGGTGCATTTGAGATTTAGATCTACTTTATTTTTTGCACCATGCGGTAAAATAAGTTTTCAGTCCTGAAGGATGGCATGGGTGTTAGGAAAGTACATCACGATAAGCCCCACACTTCACTCCTATGGGATTTTTACATCGTAGGTTATCATATCCGGCTTAATAACCGTGTATAGGGACTATGGTTCAAGCATCCCATCCTAAACTTATTTGCAATGATCACAATTATAATGGATCTATTGAATCACTCAATACAAATAATCTAATAGTCAGATCTAAACAACGATCATGTGTGGCCCACCTAATGAATGTCTTACATTCCTTTCCCATTCCAGGAGAGCGGATTAGGTGCAACCTTGGTCTCACTCAAGACAGTGAGACCCTTATCGTGCATGGCTACGTTGATGTATGTATTCTATATCAATATCGTCCCTTCATTCTTCTAGATCATTTTAGATTTTAGACATAAGCCCAAAGACATGGTAGTTCCATTTCTCAAGTCGATCATGCCATAGGAAACATTATGATTGGCCATTAATGGGCCACATAAGTTTTGGTTCAACTTGGTATTTATTTTTTCCATCATCTAGGTTTACCTTATCAACAGCTTGGACAGCAAATAAACATTGCTAGAGCATTACAGTGGGTGGGCTCTTATAAGGTTTCAATGGTTGGATATTAATCACCACTGTTTCCTATAGTACGGTCCACCCGAAGGTTGGAGATCTTTTTTATTTTTGGGCTCATGCCCTAAACTTATCTGGAAAAATGGACGCATGGTGTGGATATAGAATACATCCATCAAGTTAGGCCCACAGTAAGGACGCACCTAATCCGCTTCCCTCTGGACAATGATCTCCAGCGGCAGGTTGCATTGTAAGTTGTAATGCAGCAGCATGTTTGCCTCACACATATTGGGTGGATCAGGGTCAGTGATCAGGATTATCGGGGTCCACTGCCTGATATATGTGTTTTATGTCCATGCCGTAGGTTTGTTTTCCAGCTCATTTTAGGACACAAGGTGGACCACAACATATGAAACAGTGGCTTATTAAGTGTTCACCGTTTAAAACTTTATAGGTTATAAAAGTGTTGAATTAAGCTGATATTTGTATTTTCGATTTATCTAAGCCTGTGTGGACTTATTAACGAGTTGGATGGAAAATAAACATTACGCGGAGCTGTTAAAAGTTTTCAATGGTGGGCATTAAATCACAACCGTTTCATGTAGTATGGTCTACTGTAGATTTGAATATGCTTCGTTTATAATCTCATGAACTAAGATGAGCCGCTGAAATGAATGGACTGTGTGGATATAAAACACATACATCGCAGTGGGCCCTACAATTATAGATCGACCAATTTTGATGTTCCAATCCACCTGCTTTAAGCTGGACGTGGATTGCGTCCTACCTCATTCCGTCTCTGGCCACGAATGGGCAGTTCTATGGCCGGGCTCACCGTGATGTATGTGTTTCCGTCCATCCCTTCTCAAAGATCATTTTAAGATACATGTACAAAATTAAAGTAGATCCAACACTCAAGTAGACCACAAAAAATAACAAGCTTGGGTTGCATCAAATACAAGAGTCATTGTGGTGTGATCCACTTAAGTGTTGGATCTACCTCATTTTTGTGCATATACCTTAAAATGATCTGCAAGAAGGGATGGACGGCGTGGATAAACACACAAATATCTGTGGGCCCGGCCACAGAATTGTCTGTTCGTGGCTAGGCACGGGCGGAGGTAGGACGCAGTCCGCGTCCTTTAAGCCGATATATACTCCCACCCGTATCATGTGTTCACACCAGAAGGGACAAGACGACAAATATTCGTACGGAGGACTAATTTTACGAAAATACCAAGCGATCTTTTAGTTCGATTGGCAACTTGCGCTGGACATGATTTGGCTGTTGACTCTGTCAGTAGTGAAGTGGCTACCAGTAGCAACTTGATAGTGTCCGATGAGTCATCATAATGTATATGTTTTATCGCATTCTCTGTATATTTTTCCAAATCATTTTCAGCAAGAGTCCAAAATTGCGATGGATCTGAATTTAAGCTGAACCACGACACAAACAATACTGGTTGAACGCCTGCGGTAAAATACTCCCTATGGTCTGCTATGGTAATATTTATTTGGATCAAGCTATTTTTTAATTATTTTTTTTTTAATGTTTTCAGTTTATCCTATCACGAAGGACTTTATGAACGGTGTGGATGGTATATAAACATAGCCGTGAACCTAGAGAAGTTTCAATGGTAGGCATTTATCTACACACATTTTCCTCACTTGCGGCACATTTGAGATTTGGATTTGCATTATCTTTTAGCCTATGTCCTATCATGATCTTACAAAACTGATGGACGTTATGGATTTCCCCAAACATCCTTGCGGGCCCCACAGACATCCCACAAAGAATCCACGTGTGGCAAAGTTTTACGTCTTTTTAAATTGACACAGCTAGTTTGACGAAATTTCCGGAGTGCCAGTCTAGCATTTCGGCGGAGCGGATTGCGTCCTGCCCCGCCGTCTTCAATGGAAACGGGCAGCAGATTTGAGTGGACACCATGATGCATGGGTCTTATCCACACCGTCCATCCATTTGTTCATATAATTTTAGTTGATAAAATTAAAAATGAGGCAGATCAAACTCAAGGGGACCACACCACAGGAAGCAGCGGTGATAATGATTCTCACCGTTGAAACTTTTTCTAGGCCCACCATGATGTTTATTTGCCATCCAACCTATTCATAAAGTTACATAGACATGGATGAAGAGAAAACACAAATATCAACTCTATCAAAAACTTCTAGGGCTCCCAAGAAGTTTTCAACGGGAACAGATTAATCCCCGTTATGTACTCCACAAGCAATGGATTTACGTTATTTTTGAGTAGCTGATGCCCCTTCCCCAGGTAGGATTCAATCCGCCTCCCATTAAATGCACCCCGACCTCACCCAAGACGGTGTGCCCCTCCTGTGTGGGGCACGTTGACGTATGTACTCTACATTTATATTGTTACAGGAAAATTCGAGCGGAACTTTGACAGAGGTAGACTTGGAGGACAACGAGCGGAGCCTCGGGCTGATAGTAGTTCATCTTTCACCGACTTAGTCATAACAATCTAGGTCGAATTTCCAAGTTCTTTTGTAGAACTTTGACACCGACCTGAAATCCAAAAGAAGCCATTACACATCATATCTATTGGATTCGATCAGGATCAGCTCTCATGAGCTCGGATTGTCGTGAGTGAGACTAAGATTTCCGAGTCGGCTCGGATGAGAACATGGCCGATGATTACGCTAAAGAATTAACCCCAGTACTGCATATCTGGAGTAACATCCGGTGCATGATCTCCAGGTAATGGCCGACATCAACGCACACACCATTCTTGTTCAACAACAAAAATCATGCTGAGAATGACGGGTACATTCATCTCAGAAAAAAGGTATAAATAGGAGACATATCTACAAGAACATGTACGCAATATCTGATACCATAAGCCTACTCTACACAACTTAGACCTAGATTCATAGCCTGACTTTGGCATCAAAGGGTCCCTTGCTCTAGCTAGGGTCTCCTTTGTCCTTCTCTTGTGCAGGCTACAGGTCTCGGTTCAAGTGCTTGGAGCTCAGCAAAGGATAAATTAGATTTTAGCATCAACATTTTGGTGTCGTCAATGGAAAATCGTAATAAAAAGTCTTAGTAACTTTACCAAAGATGGTTAGAGGAAAGAAGAAGGCACTTCCAGTAGCAGCGGTGAAACCTGAGCTTACTAGACAACAACGCTTATCTTCAATACTTCATGCTGAATCAGCTCCAACGGGACTGTCTCAACGAACTCGGAACAGAGGAGATGAGTATCGTGCGTTGTAGAATCAAGTGCAGGCGTTGGTCAACAAGATCAACCAAATGAAACATCAGTAAGCGATGGAACAACAACCACCCCCTGATCAAGGGGAGGTCGCTCCAAGGGGTGCAGGGCAGCCCGTTCTTGTAAGTTCACGAGCAGGGGCATCCCAAAGTATGTCAGCTCGCGTACCAAATCATGTACGAAATGCAGCAACCTGTGCGCCGACTTACGTGTCTGAGACCTCAGCGTTAGCCCCAACTGACTTCCAAAATGAATTGGAGAGGAGAAGAAATGGCAAAACACCCGAGGTCGAGGTTCCTTACGAAACTATCGTTGATAACAGAGTCCCATGGGAGGCCTAGCTTGACGAACTTTGAAACCAAATTAAGAACCTGCAGCGGAATCATCAGGCGCCAACCCCAACTGCAGTAGAAGCAATGATGGAGGAGACCGAGCCTCCATTTACTAGCGACATCATGGGCACGTCAATGCCTCCGAGGTTCAGAATGCCCCCCATCATTCAATACTTGGGTTCTGGGGACCCGTCAGAGCATATGGAGTCCTACCACTCTTAGATACAAATCTAGTCGGCCTCAGAAGTGATGATGTGCAAAGCATTCTACATAACTCTCACAAGGGCTGTGAGAAGTTGGTACCGACAACTTAAGCCGAGGTCAATTAGCATGTTCGCTGAGCTCAGTAGGGCATTCCTGATGCAGTTCATCATCGGAAGAAGAGTTGTAAGCCGTCGACTCACCTGCTTACCCTCAAGTAAAAAAGTGGAGAATCATTGAAAGATTACATCTCTCATTTCAACGAGGAGGCTCTGTAGGTCAACGACTACTCAGACAAAATGGCTCTGACCGCGATGATCAGCAGGCTCAAAGACAGAAGGTTCCTCTTCTCGATAGGGAAGAACCCATCAACTACGCTTGGAGAGCTCATAAGTCGGCTCAGAAGTATACAAATGCCGAAGAGTTCTTCAGCTCGCAAAAGAATAACCAAAGCTCAGAACGCTCATCCAAAGAAAAGAGGCAGAAGGATGAAGCGCCATTGCAAGCAAATAAAAGGAGGTTGGACAACAATACCTCCCGTGATCGGAGGCCGAGCAGAAGACCGGAAAGCAAATTCAACTCGTATACCCCCCTCAACACGTCTCCGGATAAGATCTTGTTAGATATCCGGGACAAAAGGCTATTGCATTGGTCGAGCTGTATAAAGAGAAGCAGGCCAACGGGACAAGCGCAGGTATTGTCGCTTTCATCACAACCATGGACACAACACCAGCGATTGTGTCGACTTGAAAGAAGAAATCGAAACTCTTATTCACAAAGGGCATCTGCGGCAGTATGTGAAAGAAGAGAAACAACTTCAGAAAGATGAATCGTCGAGCCGAGCAGCGGGCGATGCTGTTAAGATCCGAACGATATATGGGGGACCATTAGGATGTGGGGATTCGAACCAGGCTTGAAAAGCCCACGCTCGTAGTACTGACCCCAAACATTACATCTATCTTGCCGACATGTCCAGCAAGGAGCCTCGGATGAGCCCGTACAGATTGACATTCACAGAAGACGACGTGCGAAGGATTCAACACCCCCACGACGATGCAGTAGTGGTTGCGATGACTATAGTCAATCAAAAAGTGTATCGAATTATAGTCGACACTGGAAGCTCGGCCAACATCTTGTATTCTGAAGCATTCGATAAGATGTTGATCGACAGATCACACCCCCAAATCATCTGGACCCCGTTGCATGGCTTTGCAGGTGATAAAGTAATTTCAGAGGGAGCAATCTCTCTCTCTCAGTTAGGGCTGTTCACGAGTCAAGCTAGCTCGAAAAGCTTGCTCGACTCGGCTCGAGTCAGCTCGGATTGACTCGGCTTGAATGACCGATTCAAGCCAAGCCAAGCTAATTATTTGAAGCTCGAGTTGAGTTCAAGCCAAGTTCGACCAGGGGGCATTTCAACTCGACTCGAACTCAAACTCGACTCGACTCGAAGCTCGAACTCGAGCTCGACTCGACTCGATTAATAAAAATATTAACTATTAAATATTTTATATATATATATATATATATATATATATATATATATATATATATATATATATAAGTTTTAAGTTTAAACTTAAAAATAAAAAAATAAAAAACAAACCCTAGAGTTTCTACCCGACTGCATGCACTCCCTTCCCTTTTCCCTTTCTTCTCTTTCTCTGCCCACTGCCAGCTGCACGCCCACCCGGACCACCACCACCAGTTTTCATTTCAGCTCCACAATAATATGATTTCATCTCTTGAGATCTACTTCTTAGGCGAGAAACCCAAGAAATCCGAGATGGGTTTTTCTCAGATTTGTTAGAGCTTCAAGGAAATCCAATGATCTGATTGGCTAGAGCTCTTTACTTGGATTTTTGATCTGTGTTCTGCTCTATTTCTTTTCTAGTACTTGGATTTTTGCTGGTGGAAGAAGATCAAGAACAGATCGGTTCTTATAGGTTTCCTCATCCGATTCAAAGCTTTGCTTGGTTTTTTCGTCGGGTTTTGTTTTGATTCTCTTAAGATTTTTGAATTTTTCATCAATGGAGGATCAAGAACAGAATCCATTACTCTCTCACCCAACAAGCTCGAGCTCGACTCAAGGTAAACTCGACTCGACTCGAACCATTAGCTCGACTCGAACTCGACTCGACAGCTTTGGCAAACAAGCCAAGCTTCAATGTTGAGCTCGAGGCCAAGCTCGAGCTCGAACTCGAGTACATCATGGACAAGCCAAGCCAAGCTTGGCCCACCTCGACTCGACTCGGCTCGATGCCCACCTCTACTCTCAGTCACGGTTGGAGAAGGTCGGACCAGGTCACCCTGTTGGTCGTCTTCCTGGTAGTAAACACACCCTCGGCGTACAATGTCATCCTCGGACGACCTTCCCTCAACTCCATGAGGGCGGAAGTGTCTACATACCACTTAATGATGAAATTTCCTGCATTGGGGGGAATCGGGTACCTTCGAGGAGACCAACGGGAGGCGCGACAATGCTACTCTGTGGAGGTCAGGAAGGGCATGGTGAAACAGACCCTTACAGTCAACATGCTTGACCCCAGAGAAGTTGCCTCAGAGAACTCCTCCATGGAGGACCTTCTGGTCCTTCCTCTTGATGATGTGGATCCGATCAAAACAGTTCAGCTCGGATCGTCGCTATCCGATAGCCAGCAGACACTAATGCTCAACTTCCTTAAGAAGCACAAAGATGCTTCACTTGGACTCTTCACGATATGCCAGGTATCCCTCTTAAGGTGTTCGTCCACAAGCTGAACGTGGAACCAAAGCACAAGCCAGTGAAACAGAAGAGAAGATCCTTCGAGCCTGAGAGGTATACTACAATTATCGACGAGGTCTCTAAACTCCTCGGCGCTGGCTTCATCGAAGAAATTCATTACCCAAATTGGATCACGAACGTGGTGCTCGTGAAGAAATCTAATGGGAAATGACGAGTCTACGTGGATTACTCAGATCCGAACAAGGTATGCCCTAAGGATAGTTTCCCCCTCTCCCGGATCGACCAATTGGTCGACATCACGGCTGGGCATGATCTCCTCACTTTTATGGACGCATACTCCGGATACAATCAAATAGCAATGCACCCTTCGGACAGACAAAAGATAACCTTCGTCATCGACAAAGAGCTCTACTGTTACTGGGCATGCCTTCTGGCTTGAAGAATGTTGGTGCGAAGTATCAGAGGCTAGTAAACTCGATGTTTGCTCGACAGATCGGTCGGACTATGGAGGTCTATGTCGACGACATACTCGTAAAGAGCATCAAAGCATTTGATCATATCTCAGACCTCGGAGAGACCTCAATCCTACGAAAGTACCGTATGAAGCTAAATTCGGACAAGTGCGCCTTTGGCGTGGGGTCGGGCAAATTCCTTGGTTTTGAAGTCAGTCAGAGAGGCATCGAAGCAAATCCTAATAAAATCAAGGCTCTGCTCAACATGAGCTTGCCTCGGACAGTGAAGGAGATCCAGTGCCTCACTGGAAGGGTTGCTGCGCTCAGCCGTTTTATCTCCAGAGCCACTGATAAGTGCCTCCCCTTCTTACAACAATTGAAGGGTCACAAGAAAGCAGAGTGGACCCCGGATTGCGAGCAAACTTTTCAGTAGCTGAAGCAATACTTGACGTCACCACCATTATTGTCCAAACCAAAGGAAGGAGAGCCCTTACTCCTTTACTTGACAATTTATGCATTTGCCATCAGCTCAGCCCTTATCAGAGAAGTTGGGGGCAAGCAACACCCTGTTTATTATACCAGTAAGGCGATGGTTCCAGTAGAGACAAGGTATCCGAGTATGAATAAGCTAGCCTTGAGTCTGGTTGTCTCTACACGGCGACTACATCTGTATTTTCAAGCACATTCCATCATTGTCATCATAGATTCACCACTTCGACAAGTTCTCCCAAAACCTAAAGTATCCGGATGCCTGACTAAGTGGGCTGTTAAGCTTGGAGAGTTTGACATATAGTATCAACCGATGACTGCAATCAAAGGCCAAGCAATTACCGACTTTATAGCAGAACTTACTACTCCGAACTGTGGACTCGGAGGAATTAGTCCAGAGGTACCAGCAGACTCAGCAACAAACCCTGTTGTTCCCCCAGTTCCTTCACCCCCCCCGAGGACGTTGGGGCAGAGATAAGGTCTGATAGATGGACCTTGTTCGTGGACGAGTCGTCCAACTTAAAACGAGGAGGAGCGGGGATCGTCCTGGTCGCACCCGATGCGACCACCATTCAGTACGTGATCAGGCTTGGCTTCAAGACATCGAACAACGAGGCAGAATATGAAGCACTGTTGGCTAGGCTCAGGTTAGCTGTCAACCTAGGAGTCCAGCTCATCGATGTTCGGTGCGATTCCCAACTCGTTGTGAACCAGGTGTCAACAAAGTACGAGGCGAAGGAGGCGAGGATGATAGCCTACTTAGGTGAGACACGAAAAATAATGATAAAATTCAAGGAATGCATTGTAAGTCAAATACCGAGAGGTGAACACTCCTGGGCCGATGCCTTTGTAAAGCTGGCCTCGGTAATTGAAGGGAACATCCTGAGGATTGTTCCTGCGAAGTTCCTGGATACGCCGAGCATCGATCAAGCTAACTAAGAAACCATCAACCTGGTGTGAACAATTGCGAGTTGGATGGATCTTATAGTCAGATACCTCACGATCGGTGAGGTCCCCCAGATAAGTTGGAAGTTCGGCGTCTGAGAGTCAGGGCAGCGCAGTACACGATCATAAGTGACACCTTATACAAAAAATGGTACTCTTAGCCATATCTCAGATGTCTCCGACCCAATGAAGCAGAATATGTGATCCGAGAGACACATGAAGGAATTTGCAGGAACTACTTCGGCAGCCGCGCCTTGGCACAAAGATAATTTGTCATGGATACTTCTGACCAACAATCCAAGAAGATTCTAAGGGTTTCGTCCGAAGATGCGATAAGTATCAGATATTCGCTGATGTCCCTCGGCAACCAGCAGAAGAGCTGACCTTCATGAGTGGACCGTGGCCATTTACTCAATGAGAGATTGACATCATTGGGCCTCTGCCTTGAGGCAAGGGGCAAACCAAATTTGTGATCATGGTGGTGGATTATTTCACCAAATGGGCAAAGGCTAGGCCTGTGGCAAAGATTACCGACCAAAAGATAACGGATTTTGTCTGGAAGAATGTCATCTATTGGTTTAACATCCCGCACACCATTGTGTCTGACAATGGAAAACAGTTCGATAACAATAGATTCAGGAATATGTGCCGAAAGCTCGGCATCGTCAATGCCTACTCGTCACATCGTCATCCTCAATCTATTGGCCAAGTGGAAGTTGTGAATAAAATCATCAAGAATCATCTCAAGACAAAGCTAGAGAAAGTTAAGGGCAATTGGGCTGAGGAACTCCAGTTTGTTCTATGGGCATACAGAACCACAACTCGATCAACTACTGGAGAGATCCCGTTCTCCTTATCATTCGGCTCGGAGGCTATCGTCCTGGTCGAGATAGGACTCCCCACCACTCGGGTACGGACCTATCAAGATGAGTAGAATATAGAGTTGATCGCAACAAGCCTCGACTTACTTGAAGAATTGCGAGACACTGCCAAACTACGAGCTGCGGCTCAGCATCAGCAGGTCGCTCATTTCTATAATTCCAGGGTTAAAACGAGACGATTTCGACGAGGTGATCTCGTCCTTCACCGCGCATTTTAGAATATAGCAGAACCCGGGGTGAGGTCCTTGAGACTAAATTGGGAGAGACCCTACCGAGTAGCAGGCTTGGCCAAACCGGGATCTTATCACCTGGAGGATTTGGAAGGACGACCATTGCCACATCCCTAGAACGCCAAGTACTTGAAGATTTGTTACCCATAAAGGGAAACAATGTATAGGTTGGGACTACTTGTTATGACAACATTTTTAATAAAGAATGTCGTTCTCTACATGAAGTTAATCCACATGGGACTCCCCCCGAGGAAGAAGATCCCAATGGTGAGCCGACCATCTAAAAGATATTCGCCTCGCCATCTAAGCATGCTATGAGGGACCATTTCTCACATGCTGAAATGAAATCCTTCAATAAGTCGACCCTTATAGAAGAGGTTGGCTTGTCATTCGATAATTTGACAAGTCCAACAAATGCAATCCACAATCAACCAATTGAATCATCACCCAAAAAGTCAGATTAAAATTATAAATTGCAAAAGCGCCAGTGTTTTACTACAAAAAAAGAAAATAAATTCATTCTCTCTGAGGAGGAGGATCGGCCACGGAATTGGAGGTTGAGCATCAGGAGCCCCTTCGGCCTCAGCAGCGACAAGAGTGTTCTTAGCCTCAGCAACAACAGGAGCATCCTCGGCATCATTGGTCACCAGAGTATCGAGGTCCAGTTCTGGATAGAGACCTCTAGTGTCACCCAAACAGGCATTGTAGGCAGCGTTATAGGCATAGTAGTAGACCTTGTCCAACTCGATAGACCTCTCCGCTGATGACTTGAACTCCTCAACAGCCACAACAACTCACGAAGCAGCCAAGGCTTCGAGCTTGGCACGTTGCTTAGCTAGTTCCTCGGCAGTGTCACATTTGGCCAGCCTGAGTTCAGCTACCAATCGCGCATTGCCCTCCACTCATTCAAGGAGAGCCTTTGAGCTCGTCAGTTTGGACTCGGTTGAATCAAAGCGAGACTGAAGCTCATTGACCTCCCCTTTAAGCATCAACTCCCTCAACTAGCCTTCTCCTACCAAACCCTTCAATTTCTCCTGCTCCACGACCGAGATCTTCAGAAGCCCTTCTAACTCGGCCTTCTCCCCCTCGATCCGGGTCATCGCCTTTAGTCTCTCCCGAATCAAGAGAAACATCAGCAACACCTACAAAAGCAAGGGGTTAGAGCGTAGAAAATGACAATCAGAGTCAGCAAGTCACATTAAAAGCATACCATATAGCAAATCGAGGTGTAATCATTGATGAACGACCTGGGAAGGCGGGTGAGAGTATTGGCAATAGACGTCTTGATCGCGTGCTTAGCCTCCCAGTCATTCAGAAGAGACATGTGATAACCAAACGGAAATATCTTCAATCCTGAGGGAGGAACCGGACTAGTGGCTCTCCCGATGCCGCTAGCAGCTGAGGCCTGGGGCTCAGCCTCGAGCACGGTAGCACCTCCGGCCAAGGTGTCTGTTCTTCCAACCAAAAAATCTGCCTCAGCAGTTGTGAGGATGATGTCCACGAGCTCACCCAAGACATCTCTGTCTTGAGAGAGACTCACAGCAGCAGTCTCTCTGACCACCTCCCTCTGGATCCCAGGCGGGGAGTGTGGAGTAGTTGGAGGACCCTCAGGGGCTGGAGTAGGGACTGCGGCAAGTTCGACCGCAGCCAGCTCGGTCGCGGAAGGGATAGTCTTCTTCTTCTTGCTGAAAAATAATACCAGCATGGCTTGGACGAGTCATACTTGGCTTGGTATATAGACAAAAATTCGTCTGGCGTCAAGTCCCGGTTCTTGAGTTGGCGCCAGATGATGTATGAGAAGACCAAAATTCGTTAGGCGTTAAGGACTAACTGACCCAGCGCCAGCTTCAGACGTGCGGTC